>NC_140498.1:51375756-52644256 GCF_964271855.1 Acomys minous
TCAGGAGAAGGAAGCTATTGACCTTTGACTGGATGTTGTCCCAGCAATGCAGAATTCCCCTACCCTTGAAGCACCAAAGGGCATTGTGGGCCACTCTCTCACTTTCTCACAGATGAGAGGCCTTGGCAGTATTGACTGGAGTTTATAGCCCTGACACTGCAGTCAGGATGTCTGAGTTCAAATCTTAGCTGGATCAACTTTCATATTTTCAAAAATGGCCACCATAATAATAATGCCCCTGGAAAGGACCATGTATGAAGCATGGCTCTGAAGACAAGACGGACACGCCAGAAAGTGTGAGCTGTCAGGAAACATGAAGTATCTGCCCAGAAAAGCTGCAGGCAGTGAAGAGGCACACAGGGAAGGCCATGTCAGCCTCAAACAGCAAGGCCCAGGGACAGGGTTGCATAAGGCCCCTAGAATCCACACTCTGCGGTCACATGTCCCCGCTGGCTTTCAGGATTGCTGTTGTCTCCTTGTCCCTTTCTGGGCTCCCATAGCCTACCACCAACAGGAGCAGTCACCACTGGAGGGGCATAATGCGTGTCCTGAGTTTTACAAGGCTCCAGAGCCAGGAGTCTGTATGCCCTTCAGAGACTGTGAACCTCCGTGTGTAGACAGCGCTGGAGTCTCTACTAAGATGGTGGGGACTCTGGAAAGTGAAGTGGATGCTTCTTGGTAGAAGTGCTGAAGGCCTGATCCTTGGCTAGCATCAATAATAGGGGATGACTGAGCGTGGAAGGCCCAACCTAATCAATGGACACACCACTGATGGATTTGTGCTTAGGGGGATGATAGGCAATAATTAAACACAAGGTGGAACAGAAGTTCTTTTCTGTGGAAGACCAGCAAAGAAAAAAAAATGGTAGGGAGGGTGGAGCTAGAAAGGAACAGTTGGCATATGATGAACTGGAATTGAGCCAGGCAAGATCGTAAGCAGAGCCATGCCTTGGGTTAAAGGTCATGAGGAGCTACTCCCCCATGGCTACTACACACAGGGGCAACCTAAGGATAGGGTCACCAAGATGAGGCCCCACATCACATCCCTGTAGTGTCTTATCTAAACCTCATCCAGGTCACAGAAAACACAGAACAAATCCAACAGCTCCATAAGCAAACAGTTAGGTCATCACAGAATTTGATATTATTTATGAGAGTTGAAAATATATTTTCAGCCAGGCACAGTGGTGCACACCTATAATCCCAGCACTTGGGGAGGAAGAAGCAGGTGGATCTCTGTGAGTTCGAGGCCAGCCAGTGCACCGGAAAAACAGAACATTTGATGGGGATTGGGTACCAGGCTTCCAATGGTGCTGAAACTAATTCTCTTAACTCTGTTTAGAGCGGACATGTCCTAAGGTCTGCAGATTGTCTCTGCTTCTTCTTCCCAGGGCCTGGCATGTACTAACCATGTCCTCTAACTGAATTGTGTCCTGGTCCTTTATAACTCAACCAAGGCAAGGAGACCCAGGAAGAGAAAGGCTGTGGGTGCTGTGGGTGCTGCGGTTGCTGCAATTGCTACAGTTGCTGCGGTTGCTGTGGGTGCTGTGAGTGCTGCAGTTGCTGCGGGTGCTGTGGGTGCTGTGGGTGCTGCAGTTGCTGTGGGTGCTGTGGGTGCTGCAGTTGCTGCGGGTGCTGTGGGTGCTGTGGGTGCTGCGGGTGCTGCGGTTGCTGCGGTTGCTACGGTTGTTGTGGGTGCTGTGGGTGCTGCAGGTGCTATGGGTGCTGTGGGTGCTGCTTTCCGGGCAGACAGCAGGAGCTCCCAACACGAATGCTTAATGTTTTGCATGTATGAAACTGTTCGTAAAAAAACAGAACAAATTTTAAATTTAATTTAGTTTCTTTAACTTGATTTAATATAGAAGTTCTTAGGCCTGACGTTTAGAGGGAAATGGATGTGACTGGGAATCATTATGTTACGCAAAATAAGCCACACTCAGAATGGCAAACACCACGTGTTTTCTCTCATATGCAGATTCTAAACTCGGTGTGTGTGTGTGTGTGTGTGTGTGTGTGTGTGTGTGTGTGTGTGTAGTTGTGGGCCTAGAAAGTGGATTATAAGAAGGAAGGAAAGGATCCTAATGGAAAAAAAGAAGAAATGGAGCACATAAAAGCAGATGGGAGAATATTTGGGGGCAAAGACAGCCAGCCCGAGTGGCAGGGAAGGGGCGTGGGACAAGGTCCTGGAAGAAAAAGAAGTAAAACAAAATGTAACGACAGATGCATGTAAGACTGCCATAAGGAACCGCTTACCATGTATGTTAACTTTGAAAAGTTAAGCCTGGCCAGTGGCCTCCGTGAGTAAAGGCGCCTCGGAAGCAGACGGACCTGAGTGTGATTCCCAGAAACCTCGTAAAAGGAAGAGAGAGCCAGCCCCATACCGCTGCCCTCTGCCTCCACCATGTGTTTGTGACACGAGTGCCTCCTCCCCCACAAATAATAAGTGAAAATCTTTGAAAACATCAATGCCATGTTTTGTGCTAGTCTCCCAGTGGGGATGCGGTGGGCACAGCCAGGTTCCTGTTTTTGTTATTTGTTTGTTTGGGTTTGTTGTTGTTGTTGTTGTTTTCTTTTTTGGTTTTTCGAGACAGGGTTTCTCTGTGTAGCCCTGGCTGTCCTGGACTCGCTTTGTAGACCAGGCTGGCCTCGAACTCACAGCGATCCACCTGCTTCTGCCTCCCGAGTGCTGGGATTAAAGGCATGCGCCACCGTGCCCAGCCATGGTCCTGCTTTCACGTGGCACACCTTACCTTGCTGAAGCGATGGCTGCTTGCCTGTGCCTGGCGTGGAGAGATCTGCGTGAAGCTGGGACTCTCAGCTTCTGGCTTCTGGCTTCACATGATTGCAAGTGGCTTCTTCTGACTGGGCCCAGGGGTCCCCAGAAGGCCGTATCAAAGTCTGTAATATATGAGACGTCTCTAAAGAGGGGCACATCTTGCTGCCCATAAGCAAGCCTCAGACTTGGGCTTCTCTGGTTTCTAATCTCTGTGTCTGTCTCCCTCTTGACTCGTTTTTGTCACCCTAGAGCCTAGTGCACCACATGGTCAATGGAGAGCTCTTGAACAGATGAGTGTATGGTTCGCTGGATGGGTAGCAGTGGTGCGGGTAGTGCCACTGACGCAGAAGGTCAAAGTAAACCCAGCCTACAAGGTGAGAACCTGTCTCAAGAAGGTGCGTGTGCAGGGCCAAGAGGCACAATCTATGGGCTTCGGGGCATGGGCTGGGTTTTTAATTCACCAGAGAACTCTTAAAACTTTGGAGAGCGATGTAGGTCCTTTCCCCACCTATTTCACGGACAAGGAATTGGAGGAGGCTCATGCTGGGTGCCAGGCTAGGGATCCTACCAGCCGTTTCTGCAGTCCCTTCGCCTCTCCCTAGACTTTCACAGAAACATGGTTGAGGGTGGAAAAGGTCACAGGAGAGGGAGTCCTACTCTGTTAATATGTTTGTGTTTTTGTTTTGTTTTTTTGCTAGCTTCAAACAAAAAGGAAGATAGCATAGTCTGGCTGTTGGCTCTGCAGGCACATCTACCGTAATGGCCTAAGCCCTGGCCCACCAAGATACAAAAACAATGGCTGGGTCCTTCTGTGCCAAGGGCAACACACCAACACAGCCTAGGAAGAGCTAGCTCACATACAGGGTGTGTGTGTGTGTGTGTGTGTGTGTGTGTGTGTGTGTGTGTGTGTGTGTATGTGTGTGTGTGTGTGTAGAGGGGAGGGGCTTGTGAGGCAACCTCAAAAACTAGAGCAGTGAAGGCAGAAGAACATCAAAGTGTTGTCTCTCTTTGGCACCAGTTTGATGCCTGTTATCACAGGTTTCTGACATCCCACAGGATGTGGGAAAAGACATCTTCTAGAACTGGAGCCAAGGAGTTGCAACCCATGGCCCAGGTCTAGCCAAGCTGTTGTTGTTATAAATAAAGTTTTATTAGAATGCAGCCATCTCTGCTCATTTACAAGTTGCCTGTGGCTGCTTTCCTGTGGGGTGGTTGCCAAAGACACTGTATGGACCACAAAACTTGAAGCATTTTACTCTCTGGCCCTTTGTGGAGAAGGCAGTCAGCCACCTGTTCCAGAAGATGCATTGCTCAGGGCGGGGCTTCATCAGTGTCCTTGGGAACACCTGCCTCCCTGACACCTAATGTGCCCCAGAGTAGAAGTATCACTTCCTAATCCTGTTAACAGGAGCTGTTTGCCGACATTAGAAAATGTGAGTCCCCTGTTCCCACCCGTCACAGAAGAGAGAAGGCGGGGGGCCTCTGCACAGAGCTCTCTGACCACTAGGGTTTTGTCCCCTGTGTGACTGATCTCCTGCCCTGCCCTCTGTAGCCTGGAGCTGCCCTGCGAGCCTTGCCAGGCCTGTGAATCATCAGGTCTGACTCACTCCCTGTCTAAAAATACCGATTGTGTCATACAGGCAGTGCAGCTCTCTTTGCCGCTTGCATTCAGCTTGGTCTCTTTCTGCAGGACTCTTCATGGTCATGGTCCTGCCTTCTGCCACTCTGGAGTCACAGGACCATGCCGCCGCACCTGTTTTGAGCAGGAAAGAAATCTTGAAGGACGAGCTTGGAAGTTGGGGATGACAGACACAGGTGCGGATTCTGACCTGCAAGTTCATTTGCGGAGTGACTCTGAGCTATATGGTAGAGTCTATAGGGCCCACACTGTAAGATGGATGCCACAATGAAATCAAAGCGGGAGGCTGGCATTGCTTATGCCCAGCAGGCTGGTTCCCAGTGTTTAAGGTCCTTGGAGGCTCTGCTGATCACAAGTGTCTCTTTCATGCCTGGTTATGGAGAAGGGGACTAATGTGTCTACTGTGACTGGGCTCTGCCAATGAAATCATTCAAAACCATCCAAGGAAACCAGGAACCTTACCCAGCAGAATCCTGGTGCCTGGCATTAGGGGAGCTCAAGTTACAGAGAGCAAGTGGAAATTCCGGGCCCAGGCTGAACTTGGAGCTCACTTGGGAGCAGCCATGAGACACACAGCAGGGCTCTGGAGAGGCGGCCAGCAGAGCCAGGAGCCACCCTTGTAACTATCTATGTCCTATTTCTGGACAGGGCGAAGGTTCGGATGGGGTCCCACCTCCAGGGCTTTGGGGGAGCTGTCCAGAAGCTTGTGAGTAAACTTCAAGTTGGAGCAGCTTCCCTGAGATGCTGTGGCCTGTGGGTTGTTTCCTCTTCCTGAGCCTCAGCTACCACATCTATGACACAGGAATCCTCACAGAGGACTTCAGACCTGATGTGTGGATGGGAATTAGAGGTTGGTGAGAGGTCAGCAATGCCACCACCCTCTGTCTTAGTTCGATTCCTATGGCTCTGATAAAACTCTGACCAAAACCAACTTGGAAAAGAGTTTATTTCAGCTTACAGCTCACAGTCCATCATAAACGGAAGTCAGGGCAGGAACTCAAGGCAGGAAACTAGAGGCCGAAATCGAAGGTGAAGCCTCTGAGAACACCATTTACCGGCTTGTTCTCTTCTGCAGCCTAGGACTGTTTGTCCAGCGGTGGCACCACCCACATCAGTCGTGAATCCAAAACTATCCCAATAGCCATGCCCACAGGGCCAATGGCGGAGGCATTTTCTCAAGTGAGGTTCCCTCTTCCTAGATGATTCTAGAGCAGGGATGTGAGATCCGGAACAGTAGGGAGGAAGCCACACCTGTCCCTGTACCGCCAAGAAAGGAATAAATAGCGAACAGTCCCAGGAGAGCGAGTAAAGGATGGGGAGGGCGCTCCAGGCTGAGAGAAGCGAGGAGCTTAGACACTAAGGCAGGGGGCAGCTGTGAAGCACCAGATACGGCAATGGGGGCGAAATGGGAGCAGGAGCCACTCAGGATGTCCAGCGGCCCAGGAGTGAAATGGACTCCGGCTCAGGATGGGAGACTTGGGGCCGTCTTTGGGATTTCCCAAAGAAGCAAGTCCATCCTGCAGTTAAGGGGGGGGGGGGGGAGTGGCTTATGGTGATTGACAGCTAAGGAGTTAGCCTCACTCTTACATTGGTCCAGATTTGCTGAGCCCACAATGCACCACGCCCTATGATAAGAGGGGTACAAAGCAGGTGTGGGTAAGACCTGGCCCTTGTGCTACAGTTGCCTACATTCCAGAGCCGTCGACACACACAAACACCTGCACCACACCCAGAACTGCATTCTCCCCAGACTCTCCAGCTTCCGGCTTTTTCCAACCACTACTTGCCCCACCCACTGGCCCACCCCCAAGTCGGCCAGGTGTTTGGGTCGGGAGCAAACTCCACCCAACTACCCAAGCTTTCCCCAGCTCTCCTGCCTTACCTTTGGGAATGAGGCCCAGGGGAAGGCCAGACAGAGAGGAGGATTATGGGGGAAAATTATGATCATTGGACAAAAGGACAGATGGAAAGGATGGAGTTGGGCTGGGAGCTTATAGGATCTACCCTACCCTATTCCGCTTTCTCTGCCATCGATGGCATCCAGCCAGTGAGAAGTCCTAACCACGCCCGTCTCTCTACAAAGTCTGTTCCCAAGTCACAATCCCGTCTTGCACATGGACGAGTTCTCAGAAGGAGACGTATTTAAGGTGTGAGGGGAGGCAGAAAGGAAGCAGAGTGGGCAGGGGCAGGTTGTCCAGCTCTGGCACTTCCTTAAGTGGGGTGTGGGTGGGAGTCCCTGACCTCTCAGTGGCTGGTCCTCCAGAGCCTGGGGTCAATGGAAGCCCTGGGCAGAAACAGCTCCCCCTCGGTGACATCAGCATGTGCAGGCACACCTGGGTCGGCTTCCTTTCCCATCAGAAGAGAAGGGATCCCTTTCTCCTTCGTCTCTGCACCCTATGGTCAGCTCAGGAGTGGCAAGGGGTCCCAGGAGAGGACCAACTGGCCCCCTCTGATTAAGACTGGGGGGTGGGGGGTTCTGAAGTGTGAGAATGTTTGTGTTAGCATTCTGCTTCGGTCTACCTACCTGTGATGTCATTGCTATCCACCCTGGGGGCGTGGCCCTGCCCAGGGCTATATAAAAGGACAGTCCTACCTAGCCCCTCTCTCTTCCTCTTCCTCTCCCCCTCTTCCTCTGTCTGTCTGTCTCTCTGTCTGTCTCTCTGTCTGTGTCTCTTCCTCTGTCTCTCTCTGTCTGTCTCTCTGTCTGTGTCTCTGTCTCTGTCTCTCTGTCTCTCTCTGTCTCTCTGTCTCTCTCTGTCTCTCTCTCTCTGGGGTACCCCTCCCCCTTTTCTTCTCTCTCCATGCTCATTTAATAAACTCCTCTATAACATAACATCTGCTGCCTGGTATCTTATTATCTTCTTAGCATTTTCTTTTATTTTTTTCTTCTTAGCATTTTCATATTTAATAAACATAAAATTGGTGACTGCGACTCTGAAACGAAACCCAGAGGAACACTCCGTTGTCTAAATTTCTTCCTCCAGGCCCTGCTCTCCCACTTGCCCAGGCCACCTGTGAAGAAGCCTTCCTGACCAGCTTTTTCGAGACTGCCACTGAGACCACGATTCTAAGCTGAGGTGAACTTCTGCTGGTTTGCCCTCTCCCTGGCCCAGCACGGAGCGAGGGTGATTCACTCTGCCAAGTGGCTGGGCACCTCCCTCCCGACGGCTCTGTTCACAGCAGACCCAGGTGTGGACTAGCGGACTGCCAGACTACTGGTAAGCAAATGCCGACCGCAGAGTGTGATCAATTTTTCGTCCTTCTAATTAGAGTGACTTTGAACGGGCTGCGTTCTACCAGCCGGCGTGTAGGTACCCTCTCACTGCTGTCCCCACTTCCCCCCACCCCAGCTACATCTCTGTTTGGGTTATTCCTGCCACACGCGCTCCGGCTACACAGAGTCTGGATGGGGCGAGGTCAGCAAAAACCCCCACAGCTGCCACTGCCGCCGCTGCCACCGCACTTCCCTGGCTGCACTGCCCAGCCTGAGTCACTACAGCCTAATATTTTAAATCTACCCACCATAACAGTCACCACGTTGATTCGGGATGAAGGAGGTGGGCCGCCATCTCTGCTAAGGACAACCTTGTGACTAACCACCATCTTTGTTGGGGCAATCAGATAGCTAGCCAACCATCTTTAAGGGCAACCACATGACTGCCGCCTGCTTCCCACTGATGCCCCGGCCCCTCCGCCTGTCCCACTGCAGGTTTGCCAGAGATTCACTGGAAATGCACATGCGTGAACCCTACTCCCTAAGCCCCACCTGGCCAAAAGCGGGCCAGGGAAGGCCAGGGCTGGAGTCAACGGGCTAGTGGTGACTGGCAACCTTCTTTCTCTAAGACTATTTTCCAACTCTTAAAAATAAAAATCGTCTCTGATTTCTTTCTGTTCTCAAAAAAAAAAAAAAAAAAGGTACGATTACGTATTGGGTGTGTTTTTATCCTGATTCAAAATGTTTTTGTTTCTAATTATGTCTTTACTAATTCCTAGACAAGTAAATAAATGTTGTTCCTCCTGTCACCAGGTAACCTGGATTCAACTATAGGCTTCCTGGCTAATGGGTTTGATAAGGTTTTTAAATTATTCTATAAATGTTCTGCTGTCTTAACATTTATTTTCAGCCGGACAGGGTGGCGCATGCCTTCAATCCCAGCACTCAGGAGGCTGAGGCAGGTGGATCATTGTGAGTTCAAGGCCAGCCTGGTCTACAAAGCAAGTCTAGGACAGCCAAGGCTACATGGAGAAAGCCTGTCTTGAAAAAACAAACAAATAAAAACAACAACAACAAAAACCACTGTTTACTTACAATGTTAAATTTTAAATCACTGTCTTAAAACATGTTTAGCCTAGAATTCTAAATATGATGTTATTGATCATACAAAACTTGCTCTGTTCTCTTTTTATGGACTGTGTTTATGTTTCTAAGGCTCTAACTTAATAGGAATAAAACCTAAAGTCTTAGTCTTTAATTATTAAGCTAAACTATAAATAAAGTTTGTCTATCTAAATATCCTTAAGACAAAATGTGGTCTCACTGCCATTTTAACTAAAAGACTGAGGATGTTTCCTGGACCCCCATATAGGAACTGGAAAAGTAAATTTAAATCTTTAAAACTCAAGAGGAGCCTTCCCAACAAGCTCAGCTATAGCAAAACTATACACCAGGCCTTAGCCACTGGCCCTGAGGGAAGAAAATAGAGGTCTGCAATGCCCCCTCCTGCTGGGGTCCACAGCCTGAGCCAGCTGTGCCAGGGACCTCTTTCAGCTGCAGCCAAAAAGGAGACACTGGGCTCACAGCCGCTACAGCCAGAATAAGACACTGGTCCCACAGCCTACCCCATTGGCAAATTGGCCTGTGGATGTCAGTGCTCACAGGCAGGCTTGTCCTCTGTGCCTAGTCACTGGAGGTTCAAGCAGCACAAGAGCTATGGACATTTCCAGCCTTCAAGCTCCTTGACCCGGTGGAGGACAGATGGCTCTTAGATTCAGCAGCCTCGCCAAACCCAGGGTAAAGCTACAGGTCTGTTTTAAACTCATACTAGGGTTGCATAGTCACATGGCCAGCTTCTGTCATGGGGGACTTCAGGTACCTTCCCAGCCCTCTTCCTATGCAGGAGACCAAACTTTAGTCAGGTCTGGATACAGTCTACCTTGTTACCAGACCTCCTTTTTACCATTCTTTTAGTAACAGCAACTGCTTACAGCAATCTCACCTGTGCTTTAACGCTTCCAAAAAGGTGTTTTATCAATGTTAGAAGGTCTAAGAATGCGCGTTAAGTCGGTAAGTGCATGTTATGAGGGTCAACGTGTCTAAAGGATGCTTTACCGCTTCCTGTTGCTGTGCTGTTGTTGTATTAGCTGTTCAGACACGGATCATGGAACTCTAATTTATTAATCCAACTACGGTAAAACATTCCACCATATGATCCCGTCACGGGCTCAAGCTCAAGGCTTTAAATTCCTTTTGTTTGTCTTTCTCTTAAAATGGCTCTCAACATACTAAAGTTATATACATCAGATAGACCCCTTCCATGATGTGTACTGATGCCAAAGTGAGCTTTTCCCTTCTGCTCTACAGGAGGTGTCTGTCCTCCCCCTGCTACCATTTCACAGGCTAAGCTCACCTCAGAGTACTTGTGCTTTTAACACAACATTCTTTTCCCAGGCCTCTGCTATGCTGTACGTCTACTGCCTTTCCCTACAGTGTGTTCATGTCTAATAATGTGTATTTCACTGCAGATTACAAACAGTGATCATGCTAAATTTATGCTTAAAAGCATTCTTAGGCTGGAGAGATGGCTCAGAGGTTAAGAGCACCGTCTGCTCTTCCAGAGGTCCTGAGTTCAATTCCCAGCAACCACATGGTGGCTCATAGCCATCTATAATGAGGTCTGGTTCCTTCTTCTGGTGTGCAGGTGTACATGCAGGCAGAGCACTGTATATGTAATAAATAAATCCTTTATTTAAAAAAAGTATTCTTGTAAGTTAACAGAAAATCCATCTCTCAGGTCAAATGGAGTCCAGATAAGTACTGCCCATCCAAAGCCTATGTTTCTCACCCATCGCCTATCTCTGAGGGTGGGATTCCTCCCCCTTTTCACTGGTTTTGGGGGTCCCCTCTCCCTATCTACCCAATTGCCACCTTTCTGTACCCAACACCAGCTGAATTCTCCCTTTCTAGTCGCATAAAAGCTTCCCTTTGTCCAAGAGACCATGTCATCACCTCTCTGGTTCCCTGGGAACAGAGGTACCCAATCCCAGTCTTCACGACGGTGGCTGGTCCTTCTTGCTGACCTACACCTAGGACCTTCCCTATCAGGCGAGTTTTCAGACATAGAGCATCTTTCCCACAGCTGTCTCCGCAGTTGTAGCCGCTGTCCAAACCCCGGTGCACTGAGTGGCTACATCTCCAGGCCAGCTCATCCGATGTAGAGCTGTGCTCTTTTGGTCACTGGTCAGTGCTGACGAGCTACTGAACAGTCTGTACCTGTCCCTTGGGTCACTATCCATTTTGGGGGATGCCCTAACAGATTACTGACTTCATTTCCCCATGAAAAATGTCCAGATACCTGTTCCTGCTAGCATGCCTTTGGGATGTCTTTTAGAGATGTCAAATCCCTATGCCCACATTAAGGGCTTCTAAGCTTATACATCTCTGCAACCAAACTTGGACAGATCCAAAACTAAGTCGTTTTAATTATCGCCAGCAATCAGGTAAAATGGAAGGAAATTCCCCATGTTCAAAACTTTTCTTTGCTCTCCCAAAATTTTCAAGCATTGTCTCTTTCCTTGTCTTCCAGTCTTTTCTTTGCCCTCCCATGAGTTTCAAATGTACACCTAAAGGGAATTTTCTCCCTAACCTACTAACTTTGTCTTCTTGCCCACATATATGTTCCAGTATCCTGCCAGAGCCTGCATCCAGGACATCGTCAGGGCAGCTACCCACAAGTCCAACCTCACAGATCATGCCAGCTGGACCTGCATTGCTCCTCCCAGCTGGACCTGCGTTGCTCCTCACAGCTGCAGATGTTCTCAGACCCTGGACAGCAAATCTAACAGCCTGTTCTTCGGGAACCTGGCCAACATTTCAGCCTTTTAAACCCCTTATTGCTGCCCTACTGTCAGCAGGAAGTAGTTAAGATGATTACTTCTCCCTTATCCATTTACAAAAGGCTGAAATGATGTGCTACAGACCCAGGACAAACAGCTCCAGGTTCCCCCAGCACTCCTCTGTCCCTATCTGCTGCAGGATATGGCTGGCATCCCCTGCCCTCTGCCCTGAACTTTCAGGACAGAGCTTTTCCTTCCCTTTCACTATCTATCCGTTTTCTCTCTCTCTTTTCCCCCTACATGGCAGCCAAAAATTGCTTCCAACGAACCTACATTTATATATTTCAACTTACCTTATATAAAAACAATCCAATGTTCCTCATTTATTTATTATAGGTAAAGGTAGGAATGTTAGGATTCTGCTTCAGTCTGCCTACTGATGATGTCATTGCCTACCTGCCACGGGGGCGCGGCCCTGCCCAAGGCTATATAAAGTACAGTCAGCCCTACCTATGCCCTCCCCCTCTCTGTGTTCCCTCCCCCCTTTCCTTCTCTCCCCATGCTCACTTAATAAACTTCATATAATCTAATATCTGGTACCTTGTATCTTATTATCATCTTATCATTTTCTTATTATTAAACATAAAAGGTTGTGCTAGGACAAGAGAGTCCTGGAAAAACTGAGTCTTTTAGTCAATCTAAAGCAGCTGAACCCAGTAAGATAGGAGGGCATCTGGAAGGCTCTCACATTTCTGATTATTAGCCCTCCCTTATTGTAGGCCACAGGGCTCCTACACAGCCCCATTTACCAGAGCAAAAATCTCAAGGTGCTGAGGGAACTGCAACAACCACAAAAAGATGAAGAAAGGGCCAAGGGTCTCTAGGCCACCCCTTCCCTGGAGGATTGGTTCTCCACCACCCGACCCCCACCAACTCTGACCTCAGGCCCTGACTCCACCTCCACCAACCCTGACCTCACGCCCTGACTCCACCCCCCCAACCCTGACCTCACACCCTGACCCCACTCCCTCAACCCTGACCTCACGCCCTGACTCCACCCCCCCAACCCTGACCTTACACCCTGACTCCACCGCCACCAACCCTGACCTCACGCCCTGACTCCACCCCCACCAACCCTGACCTCACACCCTGACCCCACCCCCCCAACCCTGACCTTACACCCTGACTCCACCGCCACCAACCCTGACCTCACACCCTGACTCCACCCCCACCAACCCTGACCTCACGCCCTGACTCCACCCCCCCAACCCTGACCTCACACCCTGACTCCACCCCCCCCCACCAACAACCCTGACCTCACGCCCTGACTCCACCCCCCAACAACAACCCTGATCTCACGCCCTGACTCCACCCCCACCAACCCTGACCTCACGCCCTGACTCCACCCCCCCAACCCTGACCTCATGCCCTGACTCCACCCCCCCAACCCTGACCTCACGCCCTGACTCCACCCCCCCCACCAACAACCCTAACCTCATGCCCTGACTCCACCCCCCCCACCAACAACCCTGATCTCACGCCCTGACTCCACCTCCACCAACCCTGACCTCAGGCCCTGACTCCACCACGCCCCCACCAACAACCCTGACCTCACACCCTGACTCCACCACGCCCCCACCAACAACCCTGACCTTACGCCCTGACTCCACCCCCACCAACCCTGACCTCAGGCCCTGACTCCATCCCCCCCCCCACCAACAACCCTGATCTCATGCCCTGACTCCACCCCCACCAACCCTGACCTCAGGCCCTGACTCCACCTCGCCCCCACCAACAACCCTGACCTCACGCCCTGACTCCACCACTCACCCCCACCAACCCTGACCTCAGGCCCTGACTCCACCACCCGCCCACCAACAACCCTGACCTCAGGCCCTGACTCCACCCATTCACCCCCACCAACCCTGACCTTACGCTCTGACTCCACCCACTCACCCCCAACAACCCTGACCTCAGGCCCTGACTCCACCCACTCACCCCCACCAACCCTGACCTCACGCCCTGACTCCACCCACTCACCCCCACCAACCCTGACCTCACGCCCTGACTCCACCCACTCACCCCCACCAACCCTGACCTTACGCTCTGACTCCACCCACTCACCCCCAACAACCCTGACCTCACACCCTGACTCCACCCACTCACCCCCACCAACAACCCTGACCTCAGGCCCTGACATGCAGCTCCAGCCATGTTAGCAATTCTTTTTGTCCTCATGGTTCTGAGGCAATGGGACCTTCATTAATGTTAGCTCAGCGCTCTGTGGCTGAGCTACATCCCAGCCTGTGTCATCTGTTTAATGTCTTCTAGCACAGGCCTGGGAGCATCATATTTTTCACAAAGTAGGTGCTCAGGAAATGCTGCCACCTGTCTTTAGGACCCTAAGACCTGACATCCAGGTCCTGGCCACCATTGCTTTCTGGGAACGGCGAGAGGCACCTCTAACTTGAATTCCCTGGGTGACAACACCAGGGATTTTTAGTGCCCTTGGTCATTATTCATGGATCCAACCTGTGTATTCTGGGGTGCAGGCCCTGTGCTGTGCATTAGAGGAGCTGAGGTGTTAATCTGCCCTTCAGAGGCACCCCTTGGATCCAGGGAACCCAGCCAGGACTCAGAGAATCAAGGCCTGAAAATCTGGATCTGTATGGGAGGCAGTGTCAGTGGACGGCTTCTCTCAGAGCACACAGAAGGCAGCACCTCAGCATAGTTAGGACCTAGAGTTCTGCGCCCTGGCCAAGCTCAGAAGCCCATCCCCTCCTGGGGCACTATGAGCTCCCGGGCCTCTGAGTGCAGAAACCACCAGGTCCACAGCACCCACAACAGAAACAAAGAGATTTAAATGTTCACGTCTGGGACAAACCGTACAGCGAGGGCTAGGGGATAACATGTGCCCTTGCAAGGCTGCCAGGGCCGGGCTTCTGAGATAGACACCTCAGGACATCTGGGAGATCTCACTGGGGTTTCTGTATGGCCATGATCATACCTGAGTTTAATAGGCCAGGCCTGGAGTTGAGCTCGGGGCCTCTCTTCTGTGTCATGGCAGTCTCGTGAGGTGTGTGTTGTATGACTCCTTTACAAGTTCAGAAATTTCTAGAACTCACCCAAGCTTACACAGAGCCAGCCGTTGGCTGCCACCCTGCTTCCAAATGGGCAACAATTAGGGCACCTAAGATTGGTTTTGTGGGGGGGCTGGAGAGATGGCTCAGAGGTTAAAAGCACTGGACTGTTCTGCTGTTCTTCCAAAGGTCCTGAGTTCAATTCCCAGCAACCACATGGTGGCTCACAACCATCTGTAATGTGATCTGATGCCCTCTTCTGGCCCGCAAGCACTGTGTACATAAGACTGGTTTTGTGACAGGGCTTCCCTTTGTAGCTCAGGCTAGCCAGGAATTCCCAATCTTCCTGCCCGAGCCCCCTAGCACTATGTGCGTCACCATGCCCAACTGTCCAGGCAGGTGACATTTTGTGAAGCCACTTCACACATGTCACACAGGAGCCTCACACAGGAAGATGTTACTATTTCCTGTTACTGAGCAGGAAAATGAGGTTCAGGGACAATCCGTATCCTGACTAAAGCAACTTCATGATGGCAGAGGCAACACCCAATGGCAAAAACCACTGGCACCGGTGGTGGCGCACTGGCTTCCAGGAAAAGCAGCCATTCTCTGACCTCCCTGAGTAGCCTCAGGCATTGCCCCACAGGCTGCCGGGAGCAACCAGAGGCCCTCCACTAAACAGCTGTATTCTCTGTCCCAAGCAGCTCAAGGCCCTGCCCCTAAGCAAGGATGCTCAGCTTTCAAGAAGTCCCAAGACCCTAAGCAGCTGGAAGACCTGCCCCAAGCAGGGAGGCCAAGCGCTCCCCCAGCTCCTGCAGAGTTTTTGGGTCCAGGGCCCCCCTTCAGCCCAGCCTCCCAAGCACTCACAAAGCAAAGAAAGGCAGCAGCAAACTCTGGGCTCTATTTGCTGGGAAGTGCAGAAACCCCAGCCACCCTGCGCCTGACAAACAGAACTCCCTGGTGTGTGTGTGTGTGTGTGTGTGTGTGTGTGTGTGTGTGTGTGTGTGTGTGATAACATAAACATGTGCACGGGTTGAAGCTGAAACCACAAGCACCAAGTTACCTGCTCCTGCCACCAGCAGGGACCCCTGTCCAGTTTCGCGGCTTTTAAATAGCCTTGGTGGCTAAGGCTCATCAGACACTCGTGCAATGCTGCCTACCCCGGGACCTTTGCCCATGCACAGTGTGGGGAAGGGGATTTGTCTCTCAAATTAGTGATCCCCCTGCTTCAGCCACTTGAGAACTGGGATTACAGGCCCATCAGCTTCATGTTGGACTTTGTAAACTCAGTGTTCCGGGGATAGTTAGCCGTGACGATTTTGTGTGGCTTCCCCATGGCCAGGTTGCCCTCCATCTTAAAATCAGAAGTCTAATAAACCTCTTCAGCTGTATGCTAAACTCTCCTGATATATTTTATATTAATTAATTAAGCCATCCATTCATCCGTAGACAGGGTATCATGAAGCCAGACTGGTCTCGAGCTGTGTAGCTGAATATGCCTTTGAGTTTCTGATCCTTCTGCACCTCTTCCTGAGTGCTGGGGATCTACGTGTGCACCACTGTGCTGTGTTTGTGTGGAGCTGGGAGTCAAACCCAGGTCTTCTTGCACACCAGACAAGCACACTGCAGAGCCCCTGAACGGCAGTTTTAAAGTTTACTAAAATATGTTAACACAGCACTGAATAAGTAAGTAATATCTGGCACGTTGGACCCATTTCTCACACTGATTTTGCTGATTTTAGTGAATCTGCTGATTTTACAAAGTTGAAATAACTGGTGACAACTTAATGGTGCAGCTGAGATCTCTGTGAATTTAGTTCCCACAATGCCTAGCTCACTAATATAGAATATGGAGTATTTTATCTTTCATGTTTTCAAGATTTGTGGTTTTTAAAAAAACTGTTCTGTATATGAGTGTTTTGCCTGCATGGCGGCACGTATGTGTGTACCACATACATGCCTGGTACCCTTGGAGGTCAGAAGACACCATCAGATCCTTTGCATCTAAGTTACAAACAGTAGTGAACCACCATGTGGGTGATGAAAGCTGAACCAAGGTCCTCTAAAAGAGCAGGAAGTGCTCTTGAGCGGTGAGCTGTTTGACTGTTCCTTATTTTCTGTATTCTGTGTGCTAGTGTGTGTCTGAGGCCGAACCCTAGGCCTCATGTGTGCAAGCACATTGCTTCCTCAGGAGGCCACTAACTTACACCCCGATCCCATTTTGCCATTCCTGAAAGCACTGGATGAAGAAAATTGTCTTAGGACTTGAGATTTTTCTCCCTGGAACATTTGTTTCTTCTGAAAGTCTTCGTTTTCTGGCTGTTTTGAAAAAACTAGGACTTCACTATATGTGAAGTGACTTCAGAGCCCACATCCTTCCGGATTGATATTAAACCCCAGGCCTTGTGTTATAAATTATTATCATTGTTTGATATTGGCTCATATGCTTATTAAAGCAGCAGTATTATTTAACCTGCTATTATAGAAATAAAGGACACAGACACCTGTTCAATTTTTAACATCCCTTAAACATTAGGGCTGGGCAGAGTTTAACCCCCTAAGCCACCTTGTGAAGGAGAGATAAACTTGTTTTTTAAGATCCCAAGTGCGGGATCGGAACGGTCTCATGAGAGAACAGGTGAGGTTAATTCACTAGACGAGCAACCACCTCGTGCAGGAGCTTAATTGCAGCCAGCTGAAAAGATCCCGTGAACAGACTCTGGGAGGAGATATATAAATGAGCCCAGAGCTGGAGGTGGGGCTTTTGGAGACTTGGAATAGATTTAGCTGTTCATCACTGCACTTCAAGATGCTCCTAGAAAGAACCACTCAAGGGAAGGCTTCGGGGCTCCTGCTGAGGTTCTGGGTTCTGGTTACTCTAGGTTCCAGCAGAAGAAATCCTGCAGATGGTGCCAGGAGAATCATTCCTCGGAACTGATATCCTTACGGTTTTGTTATTGTGTCCATTAATCTTCATTTCCTATTGTTTTGGTTAGTCGGGTTATAAGTGACGTATGCTTGGTCATTAAGTTGTTAATAAAATACATTGGTTAAGAAAATTGAGCCTACAACCTTGCTATCTCCCAGCCACACATCCTATGCCAAACTTCCATAAATACTTGCACGGGTTCCATTTGGCCTGCTTTTCATCGCGTCAATCCTCAGAGCAAGCTCCTCCCTGCTGCATGCTTCTCTCCTTCACACGAATCCATGGCGACCTGCTCCTGTCTCTTCCTCCTCTTCTCTTGCGCCTCTCTCCCTCTCCCGTGATCCTTCTGCCATCCAAGCCTGAGACCCTTAGCTCTGTCTGCCTCTGTTCGGCCCAGCCCAGGTATAGGCAATTTTGTTGTTGTTGTTGTTGTTCTTGTTTTGTTTTTTTGAGATAGGGTTTCGCTTGTGTAGCCTTGGCTGTCCTGGACTCATTTTGTAGACCAGGCTGGCCTCGAATTTTATTGGCCAGTTAGGGATAACTTGGAAGGCAAGGTTACACAGCATCACTTAGTGTACATGAGCATTTGTTCCTAGGACATTAAAGATCTCAGGGGACAGACAGTTAACACAAGACTACACAGAGTAGCTCCATCAACCACAACAGCCCTGGGGGAAGGGAGGCTTTGGGCTCAATCCTGGCCGTAAATGTACCTGCTTCCTGGGGGCCATGAATCCATGCTCTAGACTTGACTCCTGGTGACTCTGGACTTTCCTCCTGGTGACTCCTCCAGGGACAGGGCCCTGGGAATGGCTACAGAAGCCAGAGAGGCAGAGCAGAGGCTGCCAAAAGCTAGAGAGGAAGGCAGAGGGACATATCCATGCAGAAGTGTCCTGTATCCCATAAGCTTACCTGGAATCCTCTGAAGTGAAAACCTTAGATTGAACTAGCATGATATTCAGTCAGTCAATCAGTCAGTCAGTCATTTGAGACAGGGTCGCACTAAGACCCGAGCTCGTCTCAAACTCCTGGGCTTAAGTAATCCTCCTGTCTGGGTCCCCTAAAAAGCTGGGAACAGTCAAGTACATACATCTTGGGGCCTTCCTCCGCAATAAAAATGTGGCTTTGAAGAAGCCATGCCAGAGGGCCATGTTATCTGCAAGGCCAGTGCTTTGAGACTGCCTGACTTGGAGCTGTTTCTGGGCTCCTGTTATTATGTGGGCCAATGAATCCAAGGGGCTCTCAACATGTCTCCCTGAGAATTTTATGTTCTGTGAACCTGCCAGATAGACTTGGCGCATTGCTCTTCTACTTGCATGGGGGACAGGGGTCTGAACCATAAGGGGGAAGAGAAGTCTGTTAGGGTGACACAGGTGACACAGCCCCAGTGTGTCCCCTGGCAGAGCTTTGCAGGATGGAGCATAGCCCTTCATTAATGACCATTTCTCCCTAAGCATGTCCTGGTACCTGATCCATTTCATCAACAACTATAATCCTATTGCTAGGTTAGGTCGTAGGTCGTAGGTCACTCCTCCCTTCCCTCCCTTCCCTCTTAGGCACAGAAATCTGAAGTGGGTCTAGCTAGGAAATGAATGTGCTACTCAGCTAATACTGTGTAACAAGTGAGCTCCAAATTCAGCGGCTGAAGTAAACAAACAAAAATATCTATTTTTCTCTGAGTTATGCAGGTTAATTCTGTGGGTCCCTCAGCTCAGGTGTCTCCAGAGGCCTACCAGGACACAGGCATCAGAAGAGTCACCTCCAAACTCACTCATGGTCCTCACAGGCTGAGGCAGTTCCTATGTGAGTCTCTGGAGAGCAGCTCAAAATACAGCAGCTGCTTTCCTCAGAGCAAGAGAGAGTGGGGCAGGATAGCACATTTTCTGCCTTTGTGAGAAGGCCGAGACAGATTCAGCCTCCAACACCTAGGAACATAAATATGGCTGCCATTCCTACATTCTTCCAAACTGGGGCACCCTCCTTATCTACTGAAAAGGAACCTCTGATGTGGGCTAGAAAGAATCCATCCCACGCCACTTTCAGCCTTCTGTTTTTGAGACAAGGTGTCTTCGCTAAGCTGGCAGACTGCCTGTTAGTGAGCCCAGGAAGCTGCCTGTCTCTACCTCCCCAGGGCAGGGATATATAAATGTGTGCACCAAGGCCAGCTTTTTCCGGCTTGAGTTTTAGGACTCAAATTCAGGTCCTTGTGACTGAAGAGGGCTGTCTTTATTAGCTGTGCTGCCTCCTCAGCTCCCACGTGACTGCTGTAAGCTGGTGCATTCAGACTCTGTTAGTAACAAAGCCAGTTGCTTGCGTGCTGGTACCAAAGAGAAGAAAACCCTGGTTCACAGGTTTGTGAAGTTATTCAAGGTCAAGAGCAAGCTTGTGGCTGCCCTGACGTCTAATTCACTTCGTTACAAACCGTATCTTCCCATCCTTCTAGAGCGTTCTCATGAGACTCATCTGGAACGTCTGTCCTGTCTCTCCATTTTTTGCCAGGTAGAGTCAAATGAGAGACTCAAGTCCTGCGTGGCAACAGCAGAGACGGCTGATTTGTTCATCACCTTCCCTATCTGTCCTGCGGGGACACTCTGTGAGGGACTCGGATCTGGAAATTGGTGGCTCGCGAAACACTCTCCATTTCAAAATGTCATGGGGAGAGACTGGTGTGAGAGAGCAAACACAGTCTGCTGAGCAGATGGTCCAGGGAAGAGGCAGGCAGAGCCCTCATGGCTGAAGACAGCAGGCTCAGGCCAAGCCACCAGTGAGCATTTCCCAGAGGGACAGCCCCAAGAAAGCTCCGAGGCACAGGGACACCTCCTGGAGAGGACCCTAACTAACCAGGTCCTTGTGAGGAATGGCATGCTCTGTCCCCAGGCCAAACAGGGATTTCCTGCTCAGACTCCAGGATGCTCCCACTAGTGATGAATGAGGTCTGGGCTCAGCTTCTTAGCCTAAGCCCTTAGCATGCCCCTCCAGCCACTTCCCTGACCTCCAGGGTCCATAACAACAGAACAGGACCCACTTGACTAACAGGCCCACCAGGCTGTATAGTTATTCAGCGCTCAGTCGGCTGTAGGTCAAGAGTGCTTCAAGGGTCTGAAAAGACTGTCTCATGTGTGACTGGCCCTCCCTCCTTGCCTGCCTCCAGATGGCAGGCTCCAGTGCTGCACACCTGGTACTTGTACTAGCAAGCTGCTTCCAGGCAAAAGGGCTTTCCACATGCAGGTATCAGAGTCAGACTGGGATCAGCAAATGAGGAATGTTGTCATGGTTCACGTAAGTGAGAAGAAAGAGATGGACCCTGCTTTCAGCCCATGTGAACACAAATATGGCTGGCTGCCGTTCCTACATTCTTTCCAAACCAGGCACCCTCCTCATCTACTGCCAAGGAACGTATGGTGTGGACTAGAAAGACACCACCCCACCCCACTTTCCACATTTCCAGCACACTCTCTTCTGTGTAGCTTCGGTCGTCCTGAATTTGCTTTGTAGACCAGGCTGGCCTCGAACCCACAGAGATCCACCTGCCTCTGCCTCTCTGAGCGCTGGGATTACAGGCGTGCACCACTGCTCCTGCCTCCGGCACACTCTAAAACAGGGAAGGCCCTTTGGGTCACTTGCAGTCTCTGATGGGCTGGGCCTGGGTCGTGGAAGGCAGGCGGTGTGCGACTGCAGGCCCTAGCGGGATACCTTCATTGAAGAAGTTCAGCTCAAAAATGGAGTGATCCCCACCAGTACAATGGGGCACAATGTGCCTGGTGGCTTTTCTATGCATGTTTGCAAAAAGTCTTTCACCAAATCCTGACATCCTGAACCTTGGTGGAGACTCCTTACCTCCTCAAGGTCCCCCTGGCTTCTTTCTTCCCTGTGAGCCCCCTTCACTTTCCCGCCTGCTTTACCTTGGGTAATACCCCTGTTTGCTGTTTTGTTTCTGTGAGGTACTTTTGTTTGTTTGTTTGGTTGCTTGGTTGGATGAATTGATGGTTTTGAGACAGGACCTCACTATGTAGCTCAGGCTACCTTCAAAGTGATGATGGCTTCCCTCAACCTCTGAGTGCTGGTAAGCTGACATGTGACAGAAAGCCTGGAGATAAGACCTTGGGACAGGTCCGTCTACTCACTGTGGAATGCATTTGACCAGAACAACCATACGGCACTCTCTGACCCTTGCCTCAGCCTCTGTCTGACTGCTGTCCTGTGTGTGGCGCCCTTTGAAGAGAGAGGAGCTACGGGTGGTCCAGGCTTCCCTTCCACATGCCGTTAGGCCTTCCCACCCTGGCAGGCCGAGTGGCAGCTAACTGTCAAGCTGCAGCTGGGTGTGAACAGTTTTGGTCCCCAAAGGAGAAGACATGAAGAAGCCGACTTCATCAACTCGAATGGGCAGAAGGAGCTAATGGATCTGACCTGCTCTCCCAGTTCCACCTGGGTACAGGTGCCTCACGCTTCATTTAAACAAATATTTTCTCCCTTAGTTTGTTTCTTTATAATTATTAGTGTGTGTGTGTATGTGTGTGTGTGTGTGTGTGTGTGTGTGTGTGTGATTTGCAATGATATGTGTGATGTGTATGTGTGATATTGGTGTGATGTGTATGTGTGTGATATGAGTGTGATGTGTGTGATATGGGTGTGATGTGTATGTGTGTGATGTGTGTGATATGTGTGTGATATGAGTGTGATGTGTGTGATATGGGTGTGATGTGTATGTGTGTGATGTGTATGTGTGTGATATGTGTATGATGTGTGTGATATGGGTGTGATGTGTATGTGTGTGATATGTGTGTGATGTGTGTGATATGGGTGTGATGTGTATGTGTGTGATATGTGTGTGATGTGTGTGATATGGGTGTGATGTGTATGTGTGTGACATGGGTGTGATATGGGTGTGATGTGTATGTGTGTGATGTGTGTGATATGGGTGTGATGTGTATGTGTGTGACATGGGTGTGATATGGGTGTGATGTGTATGTGTGTGATGTGTGTGATATGGGTGTGATGTGTATGATATGGGTGTGATGTGTATGTGTATGACATGGGTGTGATATGGGTGTGATGTGTATGTGTGTGATGTGTGTGACATGGGTGTGATATGGATGTGATGTGTATGTGTGTGACATGGGTGTGATATGGGTGTTGGGTGAGAGATCGGGATGTGTGTGTGAGTGCAGAGAGCAAATCTCAGGAGCTGACCTGCTCCTCTCCCCTCTCAAGGATCCCAGGTCCTTAAGCTTGGGCAGCAAGTGCGTTACCCCCTGCCTCATCTTGTTGGTCATATGATTTTTAAAACATGCATCTTATTTTTACTAAAAAAAATTTTTCTATAAGGATGATATGTGGATTGGTTCACATGATATGTGCATGTGTGGGGGTATATGTATGTGATGTGTGTACGTGTGTATGTGTGTATGTGTGTGGGTGCAGACCACGTTCCCGGCACATGTGTGAAGGACAGAGAACGTCGGCGGTGTCAGTCCTCATCTTACACTGCGTTTGAACCAGGGTCTCTTGTTCATTCCGCACACCAAGCTAGCTGGCCTGCAGAGGCTTCTGGGAAGTCTTCTGTTCCCACCTGTGCCTGGCTCTATGTGGGTGCTGGGGACCCCAAGAAGGTCCTCATGCTGTGCAGCAGCGACTTCCCCCACAGCCCTCTCCCGAGCCCTCACACTTTTAACTGATGTATACATTGATGGGGCTCAAGCTGCCTGTTTTGTGTGTGTGTGTGTGTGTGTGTGTGTGTGTGTGTGTGTGTGTGTGTGTGTGTGTATGTGAGTGCACGTGTGCATATGAGTGTGGAGGTCAGAGCGTAACCTGTGTGTTATCCTTAGAAAGGCTTTCCGGTTCCTTTAAGGCCTAGTCTGGAGCTCAGCCATTAGGTGAGGCTAGCTGGTCAGCGAGCCCTGAGGACCCACCCTGCTGCCACTGTCTCTCCTGTGCCGGGTTTATAGGCACAGCTTCTGGCTGGCATTTTCACACGGGTTCTGGGATTGGACTTAGTCGGTCTTGATGCTTGTGAGGTGTGTTTTCCTAGCCTCCCAGGGTGATAAGGTAATTGACAAATATGTCACCTCAATAGTAGCCACCCCTGTTAGGAGCCCTCAGAAACCCCTTACAAGCCATTTTAGAACATGGTCATCTGTTGTCTACCATGGCTTGCCCCTTGTGTGAACACTGGGACTTGGCCCCCTCAGCTGCTTCCTGGGTCTGTGAGCCATCTTTTCTGCATACTTTCTGCTTATGGTTTCTTCTCCAGGCTGCTTGGACTAAAGCACTCAGCGCAGGGAGGCCGGGCCTGCAGACTGTGTTCACAGCAACCCTCAGGTGGCTGCTGGCTGGGGTCCGGAAGGGGAGACAGAGAATTCCCAGGCCTAGCTCCGGGGTGGTCAGTATCCCTCACTTGGACCTGGCGCTCACCCTGCCCTAGGCATCATCACATCACAGTCCACAATCAGGATGGCCTCGGCGCTGTCTTCTCTCCTGCCTCGCTTGCTACCCTGCTGGGTTAGAGGAGGGTCCCCAGACTGGCTTCCCAGCTCATCTTGTCTTGGATAACACCTGAGTCAAGGCCCCCGTGTCCTAGCTTGCCACATCCCTCCTCTGCCGTGTCACCTCCTAGCAGGTGCAGGGGTGGCCTGTGGACCTCTGGGGTGTCCAGGCAGTGAGCGGAAACCTTCCTTTTGCCCCAATCTCTCCCCCTGGCTCTGGTTCTGACAGTAAAGTCAGGCTTCTGCACAAACTGCCGAGTTTTCCTTAACATGTTTATCTGGGGGGCTGTGGAGATGCTGCAGTAGGTAAAAAAAGAAAATTGTCATGCAAACATGAGGAGCTAAGCTTGCTCCACGAAGCCCATGTAAAAAGTTAGGTTGTGATCCCAGCACTGGCACAGGCAGAGGCTCACTGGCCAGCCTTCCCAAGCTGGGGGGCTCAGGTTTCACTGGGAGACCCTGTCTCACAAACAAACAAACACCCATGGATAGCACTTGAGAAACTTTACACCCAAGGCTGGCTGCATATGTATACATGTGTGCGCTCGTGTGTGTGTGTGTGCGCGCACACACACACACACAGAGCACAGCACATACATGCAAATGCGTATCCATTTTTCTCCTTTCTTTTGATGCTAAAGACCAGAAGGAAGCAGAGAGGTGGGAGGAGTCCAAGCTGAGGCTCTTCCTGCACAGGGACATTTGCTTCCAGAATTGAGCTGTTTCTCGGCACACTGGTCTATTTTTGCAGTAGAGCCGGTTGCCCCGTGCCAAGGTTTCTTACCACAAATAGAAGTTCTGGAAGGGCCTGCCGCTTTCCTCTAGCCTTCAGACACCTCTTCACATTTCATCTGGCTTGCCCTCTACCCCCATCCTCAAAAGGAAAAATTTGGAGTATTTTCTGTTTCAGCAGAGGCTCTGCCCTGGGCAAGCAGCCCCACTTGACTCTTCAGCCCTGGCCTCTGGTGAGCCTCCACCACCCCAGGATGCTAAGCCTAGCTCCAGTGTGCTGGTCTAGATCCTAAACTGTGGGTCCAATCATGACCGTAACAGTCCCCCAACCCCTGCCCCTGGTCCCACCCACCCCTGGCCTTCAAAATGCCTGATGACTACCTGTCATTTGAACTAGGAGCTGGGAGCTCTTCACACAAGTGTCATGGACAAAATGACGTTCAACTGAGACCCTTTTAAAGGAGATGCCTGGAATCTGAATACTCTTGGAACTAATCCTTAGAGTTGACTCAAAAAGGGTGGAGAAAAAAAATAATAAAGACCAGTTGGTTCCCTGGTTGATGAGGGATTGTCAAGTCATAAGGACTTTATGGGGCCAAGGGTGCCTTTAGTTAGTCAGAGTCCGAGGTCAGGAGTGTCAGGGAGAAAGCCAGCTCTGGAGGCACTCAGTGAGCCTTGGAAGTTTCCAGAACAAAAACAAATGCAACAATCTGCAAAACTCTCCGCCTATGTAAGTAACTTGAGCTTTCTCTCAGGCTACGTGTAGGACCGCAACCGTACTGTGCTGCAAACTCTCTGGGCTTTCGTTTCTCCTCCTGGGGGAACAGCAATGATGATGGTGATGAGGAGGATGATAAGCCTCTCAGTGTGAAGAGTAAAGAGCTTCTAAGAGTTGGGCTCCTCTACATGAAAGATACATTTCCCATATAGCTCAATTTGTTTGAACCA
This sequence comes from Acomys minous, assembly GCF_964271855.1. Lineage (NCBI taxonomy): Eukaryota > Metazoa > Chordata > Mammalia > Rodentia > Muridae > Acomys > Acomys minous. Next base: position 51,401,396 of record NC_140498.1, read on the forward strand.
AAGGCACTGTCTCCTTTAGAATGCTGACTCCTAACGCCAACCAGACGTGGATGCAGATTTGGCCACGAGCAACTGTGGGACTTCCAGTGGCTTCCGAGCTCCTGTGGGTGCCAGAACCCCTTGGAGGCCGTGTCTGCAGGCTGCTGGGTGGGCTGCAGCTCTGGAGCCCTGACTCAGTCGTCCTGGAGTGGGGCCCAGGAATGCGCCTTTCTGGCCCCACCCTAAACACAGGGAGCTTCAGAGACATAATGCTGGCCCTGCCTCTGCTCTGCCTCAACAGTGGAGGGCTCAACGAACTGTGTCATCGTCTGCCCTGTCCTGCCTTCTCCACGAGGGTCCTTAACACCCTTAGCTGATCTGGGCCATGGAGGGGTGTAGGGAGCGTGGAGGAGTGTGTGTATACTTGTGTGGACTCTCACCTATGGAGGCCAAAGGTCGCTGTCAGAGGTCTTCCTCAGTTGCTCACCACCTTACCTTGTCTTTTTAAGACAAGTCTTTTTGAGTCTCAGTTCGCTGATTGCCTTGACTCAGCAGCTGGCCAGCTCTAGGATGCGCCTGCATCCCTCCCTGCCTCCCACATCGGCACTAGGGTTATTTATTGGCTTCTCTGTGGATGCTGGGGTTGAACTCAGATCCTCTTGTGTGTGTGGGGCAAGTATTTTACTACTGAGCCATCTCCCCAACCCCTTGTTTGTTTTTTTGACCCAGAGTCCCACCACGTAACCCAGGGCATTGTTGATCCTCCTGCTGAGATAACACTGTGTGTTGACACATTTGGTTGAGTTTAATTATATATGCTTATCAGAAACAGTGTGATGACTTTTCTGTGTGTGTGTGTGTGTGTGTGTGTGTGTGTGTGTGATGATTTTTCAATGCATGCATACAGTGTCAACCGACCGTGAGATCAAAGTTGGGCAAGGAGCCTAAGTGTTTATCATTTCTTTGTGTTGGGAGCCTTTGAACTCTCTTCTAGCCCAGGCTACATAGTGCAATCCTGTCTCAATATGTAAATCCATAACCTGTCAGGTCCCAAAGCAACTCAGGACAAATGGCTAACCACGGTGCCTACGTAACTGCCAAAGTACACACTGGCCACAGGCTCACTCAGCGCCTGTGGCTCCTCTCTGCTCTTTTCGCCCCCACGCCTACCCTAAGGCTCTCCTGCTCTTCACGCCCCAACCCCTACCCTAAGGCTCTCCAGCACAGGGCTTGGCTCCCCTGCCCTCAGCCTCTCTTTCCTATGTAGCTGCCCTTTCAGCCTTGCATCCGCTTGGTCCCTCTCTTTGCTCCCTTTCTCTTCTCTGCCTCTCTCCTCTCATGGGCCAGGTCAGCCTACTGGTCATCTCTAATCTACTATTTTTTTTCTCCCTGCTCTGGACTCTTTAAGATGCCCCTGGCTATACTTTCCCTCATATGTACAGTAAAAAAAAACAAAAAACAAAACCTTCTCCTCAACCAGACCTAGGAGTGGTCGTGCTATTTTCATTTATCTGGGGCTGGAAACCCAGCAGAGGCGTGTATAAGCTGCAGCTTTGACTCCTAAGGTATGTGCAGTTCCTGATGCTTCTGCTGCCATTGACTCCAAAGGCCGCCTCTTCAGCTGCTTCCCCCTACCCCTGCTTGTCTGCTCTCTGCTTCCCCCCTCCTCACCCCCACCTGAGCATCTCTCTATTAAGACACCCCTCTCTCTATATTAGAGCCCCCCTTTGCCGAAAGCCTCCCCCAGTCAGCCTCTTCAGCTCTTTCTCCTGTAGCCGCTCTAACCACTAGTCTCTCCTCCTGTACTGTGTGTCACCCAGGAGTTACTTGCTTTGCGTACTACGAAAGCCACACTGGTGGCCTCACTTTCTAGAGCCACTAGGACTCTTGCTGGGAAAGGCAGACACCCTGCTGACAGCCTTCACACTGAGAGATAAACTCATAAAGCAGGCTTCAGCGAAATGGTTTATTATTCCTTTATTTAAAAAACTCGCACTGCGACGACTGCTCTCAGTGATCAACCACTTGTGTCTCGTGGTAAATGATTAGATGGAAAAAGAAAGGGTTTAAAGTTTATGCAAGTATGAGTGTCTAAGAAAGTAATTTAAGATATTTAAATGCAAGTTGTAAAGGTCTGAGGGTGTGAAAGCTTAAGTTGTGAGGGTCTAAGAAAGTGATAAAGGTATATGAAAAATGAAAAATATTTTAAGTTTCTTTTACCCTCTATGCTATTGTTATATTAAGACCTCAAAAGTGGGGCTGGAGAGATGGCTCAGAGGTTAAGAGCACTGACTGCTCTTCCAGGGGTCCTGAGTTCAACGCCCAGCAACCACAGGGTGGCTCACAACCATCTGTAATGTGATCTGATGCCCTCTTCTGGCTTGTAGGTGTACATGCAGGCAGAGCACTGTACACATAATAATAAATAAATAAAATCTTTTTAAAAAATTACTTCAAAAGTTCATAGTTTTAACATTAATCGATGGAGTTTGGATAAGCTATTATCCTAGCCCTGGTAAAGCACTGACTGCTATTATAGTCACAGGCTCAACTTTAAATTTCCTTTGGTTGTCTTCTAAATACAGATTTAAAAGTGCTTCTCATAGTGCTGAAAGTAGCTCTGTCCTATTTAACAGTCTATTATCTATCTATCTCTCTATCTATCATCTATCTATCATCTATCATGTTTATCTATCTGTCTGTCTATCAATCATATATCAATCTGTCTATATATCATCTATCTATCTCTCTGTCATCTATCTGTCTGTCTGTCCATCTGTCTGTCATCTCCAGCCCTATGGACAGAAGAAAGCATGTTCACGGTTTTAACCCAAAGCCACAGCTTTTGCTAAGACTTGAAAGTTAGCGTCTACTCCAGCTGTTTTACAGACACCTGTTAGCTACAATGAGGATTTCAGTACAGACTACAAACAATGGTCATGCTAAGTTATCTAAAACTTTTTATCTATTTTGAAAACTTAAAAAATTCATGTAAGCTTGAGGGAGTCACTACTTGGATCCATCTGCTGCGAGTCAAATGGATTCCAGAGAAGCATTCTTGTCAACCCACAGCCTAAGCTTCCCTGCCAACTGCCTAGTCCTGAGGGTGGGATCTGTCTGTCTGTCTGTCTGTCTGTCTCTGTCTGTCTGTCTGTCTGTCTGTCTGTCTGTCTGTCTGTCTCTCTCTCTCTCTCTCTCTCTCTCTCTCTCTCTCTCTCTCTCCTTCCTTGGGACTACTTCCACAGCCCCAACTACCAGGAAGGACCATGGGCCTGGAGTTTCCCATGTACACCCCTGAGCTTAACTTTACCTTCTGTCCCTGGTCTGCATCTGTCCCAACAGATTTCCAATCAGTGAAAGAGTGCAAACTGCTCCAAAGCTGCCAGCAACATACCAGCCCCACGTGCTCCTTTGGAACCTGCATCCCAGCCTGTGCCAGAGTGGCCTGCACCTCACTAGCCCCAGGTAGTTACCCAGCCTGCACTCCTCTGTCTTCCCAGCCTTGGCCAGCATTCCGGCCTTCCTGCACCCTGACAGTGACAACAGTGCCCTAATTTCAGCTAAGAAGTCGTTATAGAGGAGATTATATCACCTCTTATCATCAACAAAAGGCTGGAAACTCAGGTCCCAAAGAAGCTCAGGACAGACGGCTGAGAGGGCTGCCTACGGAACGTATGTAAGCGCACGCTGGCCACTCTGCTCTTCTTACCCCCACCCCAAACTTCTCCAGCCCAGCAGCTTCCGTTCCCTTCCTCAGCTTCTCTTTCCCTTGTAACTTGGCCATTTGTGTCACAAGTTCTTTGGGTTCTTGGTTCTTTTTTGGTCCCCTCCTTTTGCTCCCTCCCTCTCTCTTCCTCTCTCACCCTCCTCTCTCATGGCCTTGTTCAGTGTACTGGTCAGGTCTAGTCTTCTATTCTCTTCCTGCTCTGGAACTTTCCAGAAGCCTCTGGCTGTACTCTCCCTCGTATCTATAATAAAATCTTTCTCCTCAACCATATCTTGGAGTGGTCATGTCCTCATTTTTACTCACAACTTTCAAAATGCACATTTTACATCCCAAAAGGTAAGTATGCTTCAAAACGGACATTCTAGAAAGCCAGGGCCATGTGTTTATGCATGAAATAAACGAAAGCAGAACTGAGTGAAGGCACCAGAAGCTTCCTGTGGCTCCCTGTGAAGACCTATGGTGTTCCTACCACAGGACAGCCTCAGGCTGCACAGCTCATCAGGCCCTGAGCGCAGGTGCAGCTGAGCCAAGGTGCAAATGGCCAGGTAGTCTCTGCGTGAACAAGCAAAGGAGATGGGAGACAGTGAGCGCTCTGAGACTGGGAGTGGTCCTCCCACTTGAGAGCTTGCCAGGTGAGATAAAATCAGAGAACAGAGGAGGCTTGTGAAAAGTTGATGCCTGCTAGCACCTCCATTTCCTCAGTTTAGATCCACCCCAAAACAGGTGACCCCCAGGTGTCACCGAGTAGCCATCATTAATGAAGGAGATCCTTAGCACTGAGATAATGAACAATCTAACATCCACAAGTGGAGGTAAACTTGCAGGCAGGAAGAGTCCTTACACACAACAAAACCAGCTCTTAAATTGAAATGCCCAGACTCTACGTTCTCAGGCGTAAGAGGCTGCACGGAGGGCTGTGCAGGGAGGGGGGCTGCGTGCGTCCATCAGAGCTTGGTTGGTGGGCTGCCTATTGTCCACCCAAGGCTGCCACTGTCCAAGCAGCTTTGGACATCTTCAGGGACACTGTAGGGTGAGTCTGGCACTGAGAAGACAGTGCCAGAAAGCCAGTAACTGCTTCTCAGGGTGTTGCTATGGCAAAGCTGCACAGGCCTGCTCCTGACACTATGACTTCCTGCATATGGGCACTGAGCAATTCTACACTGGCACAGCCAGGCTGGCTTCTTTGACTGAGTTTGACCTACGATTTCCCTGGTTCTCATATAAAAAAAAAAATCAATATGAAGACCCACTTCCCCACCCTCCTGCCGTGTGTGTGTGTGTGTGTGTGTGTGTGTGTGTGTGTGTGTGTGTGTGTGTAAGTTAGGGGGTGTTCACTACCGTGGATGCCAGGCTAGCGGCCCACTGTCCCCTTCTCTCGGCTTACCATGAGTGCTGGGGTCACACACATGCTGTCATATCCAACATTACGGAGGATCTGAGGACTCAGACTCAGGTCTTCATGTTTGCATAGCAAGTGCTTTACCAGCTGAGCGCCGCCCCCGGCTCAGTACCCTCTGTTCTGCTAAAACACAGCTTAAAAGGCTCCCTTCATTAACAATGGGCTCTTTCTTTGTTGCTCCTCTTTTTTCACAGGAATTACCCTAACTAAAACATCCTGATTAAAAAAAAAAACAAACCTTTATTATTATTTATTGTTATTACTAGTTTGTGTGTGTGCGCGCGCGCGCGTGTGTGCGTGTGTGCGTGTGTACCCGTGGCAAAGTGCACATGTTATGGTCAGGGGACAGGTTTGTGGAGCTGGGTCTCCCTTCCACTTTTATATGAGTTTCAGGGACCAAACTCAGGTGGTCAGGGTTGCCCCTCATTCATTCATTCATTCATTCATTCATTCATTCATTCAAGACAAGAGTCTCACTGTGCAACCCTCAGTCTCTCGGGTGCTAAGTACCCACCACACATAGCAAACATGTCCTTTATGAAGACCCTGCCCCCAGCTGTCAGACCGTGCAGCACTTACCAGGCCGAGGCAGCGCTAAGTGCTTCTCAGGTTCCTTTTTTTTCTTCCCCGAGACAGGGTTTCTCTGTGTAGCCTTGGCTGCCCTGCACTTGCTTTGTAGACCAGGCTGGCCTCGAACTCACAGCGATCCACCTGCCTCAATGGGCTAGGTCAGTCACCTGACCACAGGAACAGTTGGTGGGCTCATCATAAGCCATGCAGAATACTTTTTCTTTTAATGGGAAATTGTATTTTTTCCTTTCCAGAATCCCCACAGGAGGGTCTGGCTAGGTCTGCCTACCTTTCTAAGGCTCGAGGCAAAAAGGCCCAACCCTTCCTTTTCCTGTCTCTATCAGAAGCTAGGCAGAACTTAATGGTTTTTCCAACCCTTTGGACTTCTTCACTCTCTCTTGTCCTCTTGTCTTCCATGTAGCTTAAACGGCACGTGTCTTTTCCTTCTCTTTATTCTCCTCCTGGGCAGCTACTGCTGCAACAGCTGGCCTGCCTTGAGATTTTTTTTTTAATCTAATAAAACTGTCCTTGAGCTCCTGTTTGAGTCCATTTGTAAATTCTTTTATGAGACCAAGAGCCTCAAAGGGGGACCTCAGTTTCCCCTTTACCATCTGGTGACCCCCCCAAATTCCTGGACATGAATGTTTGTAACTGAGAAATTCATCAAAAACCAATAGATGGATGAGTGGCTGGGTGGTAGAGGAATGGATGGGTATGCAGATGGACAGACGGAAATAAGAAAAACATACTAACATGGCAACCATATACAGTCCAAGTGGCGAATAAATGGAACTGCCTGAACACTACTTTGTTAATTTTCCTAAGATGTTAGTAGGGGGGCAGTGAACAAATGCAAGGCTACAGACATGGACAAAGCTATGGTGTTTAATTCCCACTACAGCTTGCCAGTACAAGGACTACAAAACACCATGCAGAGAGCCACAGATTGGCCCATTCCCACACCTGTCTGAGAGCTTGGTGAGTGTTCAAGAATCCCAAACCATAGCCCACAGTCTCTGGTCTGCAGCATTAGGGAGCCAGAAGCACGGAGATGTCAGCATGGCCTGGTGAGTAGTTCTGGCAAGTGCAAGAAGAGAGTAATTTGTGAACCAAAATCCCTGTGGTTGAGTCTCTGTCAGCTCCAGTGACAGAGAATTCAAATCAACAGCACAGCCTCCTCAGCCCTGCAATACCTGTGCACCTGTGACTGTTTGGTATTTTAGCTCCATTTATGCCACCCAACTACTCTGTGGGGCTGTTTTATTATTCTGATTTTATGCTGGAGGCTGAGGCTCAGAGGGTCTAAGAAAGGTGCCAGGAGCACACACCTGGAACTGGGTGCCTGAGGCCATGGAGCGCATGCTCTCCCAACCACTGCTCTCTAGGGCGGATGGCAGGGTCTGTGTGCATGGGCAGTGCTTGTCCATAGTGGGTCTTGGTACAATGCAGACACTTAGTGCTTCTCTCTCTCTCTCTCTCTCTCTCTCTCTCTCTCTCTCTCTCTCTCTTTATCTCTCTCTCTCTCTCTCTCTCTCTCTCTCTCTCTCTCAACCTACATTTACAGGATCAGGGGTTGTCACAACCACAGGACGATGAGCATTAGTCCATATGTGCCAGCTCACAGTGCTTGGTGCTTCCCCTTTTCCTCTTTTATAATAAAAAAAATGTATGTATGTATGCATGTGTGTGTATGTATGCATGTGTGTGTATGTATGCATGTATGTATGTGTGTATGTGTATGTATGTGCATATGTGTATTGGTGCTGATAAAGGCCAGCAGGAGGTGTTGGGCTGCCTGAGAGATGCCTGACCATTGGTGCTGGGACCTGAACTCTGACCCTGTGACACAGCAGTAAGAAGAGTGTTACCCACTGACTGTGTCTTCAGCCCCTTTTCTTCTAGTATGGAGGACTGAACCTAGGGCCTCAGCATCCCAGGCAGCACCCTACCCCCTGAGCTACATCTAGGGCCTCAGCATCCCAGGCAGCACCCTACCCCCTGAGCTATATCTAGGGCCTCAGCATCCCAGGCAGCACCCTACCCCCTGAGCTACATCTAGGGCCTCAGCATCCCAGGCAGCACCCTACCCACTGAGCTACATCTAAGGCCTCAGCATCCCAGGCAGCACCCCACCCCCTGAGCTACATCTAGGGCCTCAGCATCCCAGGCAAGCACCCTACCCACTGAGCTACATCTAGGGCCTCAGCATCCCAGGCAAGCACCCTACCCACTGAGCTACATCTAAGGCCTCAGCATCCCAGGCAGCACCCCACCCCCTGAGCTACATCTAGGGCCTCAGCATCCCAGGCAGCACCCCACCCACTGAGCTACATCTAGGGCCTCAGCATCCCAGGCAGCACCCCACCCACTGAGCTACATCTAGGGCCTCAGCATCCCAGGCAGCACCCCACCCACTGAGCTACATCTAGGGCCTCAGCATCCCAGGCAGCACCCCACCCACTGAGCTATATCTAGGGCCTCAGCATCCCAGGCAGCACCCCACCCACTGAGCTACATCTAGGGCCTCAGCATCCCAGGCAGCACCCTACCCCCTGAGCTACATCTAGGGCCTCAGCATCCCAGGCAGCACCCTACCCCCTGAGCTACATCTAGGGCCTCAGCATCCCAGGCAGCACCCGACCCCCTGAGCTACATCTAGGGCCTCAGCATCCCAGGCAGCACCCTGAGCTACATCTAGGGCCTCAGCATCCCAGGCAGCACCCGACCCCCTGAGCTACATCTAGGGCCTCAGCATCCCAGGCAGCACCCTGAGCTACATCTAGGGCCTCAGCATCCCAGGCAGCACCCTGAGCTACATCTAGGGCCTCAGCATCCCAGGCAGCACCCCACCCCCTGAGCTACATCTAGGGCCTCAGCATCCCAGGCAGCACCCTGAGCTACATCTAGGGCCTCAGCATCCCAGGCAGCACCCTACCCCCTGAGCTACATCTAGGGCCTCAGCATCCCAGGCAGCACCCCACCCACTGAGCTACATCTAGGGCCTCAGCATCCCAGGCAGCACCCTACCCACTGAGCTACATCTAGGGCCTCAGCATCCCAGGCAGCACTCCACCCCCTGAGCTACATCTAGGGCCTCAGCATCCCAGGCAGCACCCTGAGCTACATCTAGGGCCTCAGCATCCCAGGCAGCACCCTGAGCTACATCTAGGGCCTCAGCATCCCAGGCAGCACCCCACCCCCTGAGCTACATCTAGGGCCTCAGCATCCCAGGCAGCACCCTGAGCTACATCTAGGGCCTCAGCATCCCAGGCAGCACCCTACCCCCTGAGCTACATCTAGGGCCTCAGCATCCCAGGCAGCACCCCACCCACTGAGCTACATCTAGGGCCTCAGCATCCCAGGCAGCACCCTACCCACTGAGCTACATCTAGGGCCTCAGCATCCCAGGCAGCACTCCACCCCCTGAGCTACATCTAGGGCCTCAGCATCCCAGGCAGCACCCCACCCACTGAGCTACATCTAGGGCCTCAGCATCCCAGGCAGCACCCTGAGCTACATCTCCAGTCTCCCTTTTCCTTCCTAAAGACTAGTGTCACATCAGATGTAGCTCAGCCTTACAGTGTTGGACTAGGGAGAGGGAAGCTCTGGGTCCCATTTTCTACACTCAAAACCAAACCAAACCAAAATAAAAGCCAAAGGCAGTCTTGGGCCCTTGCCAATGTCTAACCTTTTAAGTCCGAACACTTGGTGGAGCCAATGGCTCTGGCCTGTTCCCTCCCTTTCCCCACGTCTGCTGAGCTTACAAACTGAGCTGAGGCAAGTGAAGCCTTACAGAGGACGCACACCTCTTCCTACCAGGTCCACGGCCATGAAGCCTTGGGGGAAAGAAAAGGTGAGGGTTCTGTGAGCGGGTAAAGTCTTCTACACGTGGAGGTGTGCAACTCCATGACAGGAGCAAGAAGGCATATGCAACAATCACTCCAAAGAAACTTAAAGGCCAGGGAGTTCTATGAAATTTTCTTTAATTCCATCTTTTTGAAATTCATATTTCATTTTTATTCATGATACAAAAGCGTTACATATCCAGAAGTGTCTGCTGTGGAGCGTCCTGCAGGAGCACTCTGCCACTGTGCAGCCTGTCAGAGTGAGGGCTTGAAGCATGCTGCAGGCTTGCCACTGTCACACACACACACACACACACACATACACACACACACACTCACACACACACACACACATACACACACACACACAAACACCACACACACTCACACACACACACACCACACACATACACATGGTGAAAACAAGCAGAAGACACTGCACCATGAATGTGGCATTGTGCATAGGAACAGAAGAACCAGCTTCTCGCTCACACATCACCGGGAGAGACTCTTATCTGAGGGGAAGTAACTTGAAATAATGTGCTCTCAAAGCCCGGGCCTCTGCTGAGATGCCAGAGTCAGCACAAGAAGACTCCTGTTGAAGACAAGCCTGTGCGTTGTTTCCAGGCAGCAATGGTGGGTGGCCAGGCACATCTCCAGGCAGGATGAGCTCAGCACAAACCCCGGGGTTGGCTCTCTTGGCATGGCTCACAGCTGACTTCCTCCCTGGGTAGACTTGCCAACACTCACCAGGGCCAGGACAGGTTTTCCAGGAGCAGGAAGTAATTAGTTAATAACATGCACACACCTGCAACAGCCCTCAGCCATGATGTGTACCAATGGTCAGTTTAGATTAAAAGGGAAGATAGAGATAGCCAAAAAAGTAAAAAGTAGCTTTCGCAGGAAATAAGCGAGTTCCAAACCGTCCCGTGCCACATTTGATTAAGTGAATACAGTGTGGCTTCCAAACAGGCTGGGCTGGCGTTCTCTCAGCAGCAGCACCCTCAGCGCGTTTCACTCTGGTCTCTGCTACCACGTGTCGGGGACTTCAAAGAGCACAGCAGGGCTATCTGTGATACTCCCTGGGGGAAAGAGAAGCAGGTTAAGGACACGGACAGCCACTAGAGGAGCACCGCTGGCTCGCACCAACAGCACCCTGTGCGCAATTTCAGACAGGCAGGGGAGGCCTGGTGACCGGGTAGATTCTGGACTTGGGACCTTCGGGAAGGTGGCTCCCTCGGTTCGCTCACAGCTGGGAGCTTGGTGTAAGCACTGCATGCACCTCTCTTGCTGTGTATGCAGCATTCTCAGCTGGCAACCAAGCTGGGCATTTCATTCCTATACTTCATAAAAGCCACCAATGTCCCCTGATAGACTGTGGTGCAAGAGCAGTCAGAGAGACAAGGGACTTGACCAAGCGCCTGCGGGAGGTTAGAGCACCAAGCTCCTTGCTAGAGCAGCAGCAAGCTTTCCATGAGTTTCCACGAGAGGCAGAGCAGCTGGTACCTGCAGGAGAAAGACCAGGGGCAGCAGGCCAGTGCGGGACACGGGTCCCAGAGCTGCAAGAGCTGCTTCCAGAAGCAGCAACGCAGGCTGAGTTCTCCTTTGGGTCAGTTACTGAAAGTCAGAAACTCTTCTGCTTCTGCCATTTGTAGGACAGCAGTGAGGGCGACAGTGACAACACAGCAGGACTGGTGTGTGGAGAGCTCCCAGCTCCCCCTGATCATTATGCACACAGAGGGAGACTTCTTCAGCCGTCTGCTTCCTGTGAGACAGGACTTAGTGTAGCCCCGCTGGCCTCTTGTCAGCTCCACTTCCTTCTTGAAAACGAAATAGAAGCTTGCTGAGCTGGGGCGCACACAGCACATGCAAACGGAAGGCCCGAGGGAAGTGGTCACTTGTGTGCTGGGTGGTCTCATCAGGTGCCTTGCTTCTGACCTAGAACAGCTGTGGGCATCTTCCATGCTCTGCAAGCCTGGCCACATCTCCCCACTGACACAGCGCAGGGGCTTTGGAGATGGATGGCTCCATGCGGGTGCATGAGCTCTGGGCTCAGACCGCCTAAGGGCAAACTCCACAGCTAGTTTCCTCTCTATCACTGGGCAACTGCAGCCTCAACATGTGTTTATAAAGCTCGGCAAGATTCAAAGCAGGTTCTGCAGGGCACGTGCCTCCTGACTCAGCAGGGGGCAACGGAAACCCAGCTCTTTCTCTTGCTACTTAGGTGCTTGCATCCCTGTGAAGGCGCCTGGCTTAACTCCTCGTGCATCTAGGATGGCAACTGCCACCTGCGGAGCCTCGTGCCCAGTGGTTCTGCGGCGGCTGCTGCTGCGGCTGCATATTTTCTGGAAAACAGAAAGTCACCGAGGCTGCACCCCACCTGTCAGGGATCACACCTCGTGCAGCACCCGAGGCTCACAAAGCTGAGGATAAAAGCTGAGGACAAACACTGAGGACACACTGGGCTACATGGTCCCTAACATTCTACACAGCTTCCAGCACCAGCAGAACCTGAAATCCAGTACTGGCATGTTCAGAACTTCTGAGGGTTCAACCTAGGCTTGAGCTCTGCACTTGCTCGTGACTCAACAGATTCAGGCCCTGAGCATCCTGACCAGCCCGCAGACACAGCAGGCCCGCATGGGCATCCTGACCAGCCCGCAGGCACAGCAGGCCTGTATGGGCATCCTGACCAGCCCGCAGACACAGCAGGCCCGCACGGGCATCCTGACCAGCCTGCAGACACAGCAGCCAGGGGCTGTGCAGTCACACTGCTTTACTCAGGAACCTGGCTCCAGGAAGAACCCTTCTCCCAAGCTGACCACTTCACAGTTGTCAAGGTGTCCTGTGCATTCTCTCTTTTTGCAATGCTGACAAAGAAATACAAAAATCTACTTTTGTTTTTGGTCATATCTTTGAGCACTGAAAGCTTCAATGGGAGGAAAGAAACGCCTATTTATTAGAGCATTCCAAGTTTAAAGCCCTAAGCAACTGATACAAAGGGAAAACTAGAAAAGAAATTAATCTATTAATGCGATCTATAATTATGTGTTTTAGTTTTTTCGAGACTGGCCTCACTCTGTAGGCCTGACTGGTCTCAAACTCATGGGGCCTCCTCAGCCTTGGCCTTCCAAACGCTGTGAATCCAGGCACGCACTGCCAAACCTGGCTTTTTAATTTGAGAATTTGGAGACTGTGTTGCTGAGGGCTGCAGAGATGGCATGCACAGCTGCAAGCAGGAGGCCACTCTGCTACAATGAAGCCGAAGCGTTTGCAGACAATGGATAGGCATATTTTGGACTGCATGTGTGATTTTTGTTAATTTCAGTGAAATTCAGCAGACTCGTTACACATCAGGACGGACACACAACGTGGAAAGAACTGGACCTGGCTTGGGCAACAGTCAACTCTGCTGCCCTCAAGCAACACCAAGAAAAAGAACTGTATTTAGCTCAGGGTCTCCTCATCCTGAGTGAAGGTGCCACCCTTCCTCGCAGGGCAGATGTAAAGAGTCTGGAGCCCTGGGCCGACTCTCAGGAGCCTCCGTGTTCTTAGTCATAAAGTGATGGATTTAAGGACAGAGCTGCCGAGCCCTCGAGCCTGTCCTACATGGACCAAGCACACGGGGGCAGCACCATAGAGGTTGTCACTGTATCTGCTTCCTGGGGTCCCTTAGAGCTGGGGGTGCTCTTTCAGACACTCGTGACAAGAGGCGACCCGGCACTTGCTCTAGGGTCTGTGTGCCCTGGCTGCGTGCAGCATGTGTGGGGTGCAGAGGCACAGCCGGCCCAGGCAGGTCTGGGTCCCCCCGGTCTTCTCACTGCTGTACACATCTCACACTTGCCTGAGTTCTCGGAGCTTGAAGACTGTACTATAAGGGTGATGGTTCCCCACTTACGGCTTTTGTAAAAACATAAAAACCAAGTGAAATAAGGCCCCCACTACAGGGTCTGGCTCGTGCTAGGCTCTGAACACCTGCTATGCTCCCATTTCTTTGGCTTCTTATGTAATTCTGTTTGCGAGGAAAACCAGGATGCCGAACCTGACAGTTTAAAGTACTCTGATGCCGAGCGTCACAACGTAATGTACGCCTAAAGTACGCTGACACCGAGCATCACAGCATAATGTACGCTGGTGCCGAGCATCATAGCGTAAAGTACGCTGACGCCGAGCGTCACAGCGTAATGAACGCCTAAAGTACGCTGACGCCGAGCGTCACGGCATAAAGTACGCTGAAAGTACGCTACTGAAACTTTACACAAGGACTAGTTCTGTGTAAATCTAAATGCATGTCCCAAACACGGAGCTACCTGAACTATAAACATGATAACATGGCGGACAGGGGCATTATGAAAATGGCCTGACCACCTCTCACAGAAACGCTCACCAGGCCTTGTGTACTAGAACCAGGGCTTATTACAGCTTCTCAAATTATATATCACTCCTTGTGCCTGAAAGGCTCATGTTTGAACACTCAGCCCGCAGCGTGTGGTGTTCCTCTGAAGGCTGTGGGGCCTAGAGGAGGTGGGGTCTAAGCTGGTGGACTCAGGTCTGAAGGTTAAACCCACCCTGGTTCTGGCTCAGTTCCCTCCGCGTTCCCTCTGCCACCACCAGATCCAGCCACAGCCTGCCCTGCCTCCTGCTGTAGCCGCCACCACCTGATCCAGCCACAGCCTGCCCTGCCAGCTGCCTCCTGCTCCAGCCGCATAGACAGAAGCATCTTGCCATTGTGCTTAACTGAAATCCCTCAGAAATCCTGAGCCCAAACGCACCCTTCCTCCCTTAAGCTGCTCTGCCAAGTAACCCATCATAGCAGTGAAAGTCCCTTCCCACGGCTGCCAGAGGCACCAGGCCCTGGGATCCCACATGGGGTCTGCCCTCAAATGAAGCCCTCATATCGTTTGCTTCCAAAACACGAGCCTCCTGAGGCCTGAAGCCGTCCATGGTCAGGGTTAGTCAGAACCAATACCAACCTGCCAAGGAAAGCTCTTTCTTCATTCTTTTTAACTTCTTGGTCTTTTTCCTTCCCTCTGGGAGGGGTTCTGCGCAGGAATCTATCTGTTCAAGCTCAGAGTCGGACCTCTCCCCCGAGTCTCTGTCCTCCGAGCCAGCTTCCTCTGCGTCGGCACTCAGACTTCTCTTTCCAACCACGCCAGTTGCTGCGAAGCTGCAATGTACAAGGTGCACAACATGAGCAGGGCTGGGGACAGCAAGAGGGGCCAGTACAATGCCTCAAGGGTCACAATTCTGTGACTGGAGACCCAGGGTTCACCTAGTCAGAGGCAGCTTCCACAAGGTGCTGTGGGCACAGTGCAGAGTTGAGGCTGCTCCTCGTCCTCCTCTTCAATGGATTTTTGTTTTGTTTTGTTTGTTTGTTTGTTTTGTTGTTGCTTTTGTTTTTTGGTTTCTCAAGACAATTTCTCTCGGTAACCTTGGCTGCCCTGGACTTGCTTTCTTGCTTTGTAGACCAGGCTGGCCTCAAACGCACAGCAATATGCCTGCCTCTGCCTCCCCATTGCTGGAATTACACGCATGTGCCATCATTCCTGGCTTAAATGAATTTAATTTTAACATAATTTTTATTGATTCCTTGGGATTTTCCCAATCCCATTTCCCAGCCTTTTCATATCTGCTCTCCACCCTGGTAATCTCCCCCAACAAAAGAAAAAAAAAAGCTCTCTGTGGAAGCTGCTGTGTGTCACAGTGTGTGTCACAGTGTGTCACACAGCACATCCTTGTGCCCAGACAGCTTTCTTTGCAAATGTTCACTGCAGTGAGTGTTGGTCCGGCTCAAGGCCTCTGGCTTCCGCTGCACTGTCAACACTGATCTCACCAGGACTCCTCTCCGCTACCCTGTAGTTGCCCTGTGTCATGGAGTCCTGCAGCTCTGCATCTGTGGGATTGGTCCCCTCATGCACTCCAGCAGTTCACACATGGAGTGGATGTTGGGTTGGGCCAACTCAAAGCCTTGGATCTGAGCCTGGGTAATGGTTGAGTTGGTCAGGCCACCAATTCTCCAGAACCCACTCCACTGGGGCCAGCCCTCCAGCACCGCCTAGGCGAGGGGTGGAGCCAGCTCTCCTAGGAACCACAGCCAGTGAAGGGTGGGGCCAAACTGAGCTGTTCTTAGCATTAACAACTCTTTACAGAAAAGTTCTGGCTAAACTGCAGTAGTGGCACATGCCTTTAATCCCAGCACTGCAAATCTCTGAGTTCTATAGAGAGTTCTGGACAGCCAGGGCATTGAACCAAAGAGCAACAGCACCTTCGGGCTGTTGAAGGATGCGGAACAGGACAGAGGAACTGTGGACCTGGCTGCTCCTGATGGCTCAAAACTTGAACAGCTCGAGAACACATCTCGCCTTCGTGTCTTCTCTTCTCTCTCACAGTAGTGAACTGTTGAGTTTATAAGGAACCTGGTTCTGTTAAGGCTTAACAGGATTTCACATATTGAGTTAAACCAGATTATAGGTCTGACTTTTCCTTAAGAAAATATTTCCTGAAATGAAACTTGTTGAAAACTAGTCCACGTGGCCAAGAAGTCCTGCCTCCTAAAAATGGGTCTTATAAATAGATTCCCCCCCCCCCAATGATGAAAAGCACACCCTCCCTCCCACCACAGCATTCCACTGAAGGGAAGCCTTCAGGCAGAGACAGCAGAGTGTGCCGGGAGAGAGAGAGCTTCCTTATGATACCCAAGTCAAAACTATGGCTGCCGGCTCTGGTCCTCCATGGTCCTATCTCCACTGATCAACAGCCCCTCTAGACAGTCCACCCATGTGAAGAGACGCCATTCCAGGGCCAGCCTCCTGCTTCACCTCTGCCACAGACATGGTGGGGGCTTTTTGTTTTGTTTTGTTTTTGTAGCATTCAGCCAGAGATGGGGAGGGTACCTAACAAAATGACATCAAAGGTCTTGCTTCTGAGAGATCAGAAGATACAACTCTAACAAAGCAAAACATACATGTGTCATTCACTAGCTGTGTCCTCTGTATCTGTAGGACACAGCACAGCAGCTGCAGGTCTGAGTGTAGGAACCTGAGTGACTACATTATAAACATAACATATAAACAAGTACAGAGCAGCGTCAAGAAAAGATGGAAAGAAAAAAAAAAGAGAAACAGGACAGTCTATGCAGTGCTTTCTAGTAACAGAAATGAAAAAAAAAACTAAGTTGTGAAAAGAGCAACTGACGCCTTGTTATCTTCAGTGCTGTGGGGTGTGGCAGAGAACTGGAAAGTTCTGGGCAGTCAGCAGTGGTGAGTGAGCAATGACAAAAGAACACAGGATAATGCCAAAAAGCCAGTGAGCGCGCTGCTGGGTGTGCACAGAGCTCACTGGAGGGAGCATGGATCGGGGACAGAGGGAGGTGCCGGGAGAGAAGAGCGCATCCTGTAAGCAGGGAGGTGGAAGTCCACAGGCGAGCCCCACGGGCTCTCAGAACCCACAGCTGCCTGTAACTCTAGCTCCAGGGAATCCAAGGCCTCTGTCCTCCAAGGGCACTGTACTCATGCATACATACACACAGTCACACAACGTACACATTAAAATTAAAATCCTTTAAAAGTAGTACCATAAGCTAATGACCAAGTATCAACACATGACACTTAGGGTCCATTTAATACTCAAACACAACAGAAGTGGCGGAAAAAGAGAAGGGAAGAGAAGAAAGGAGAGTGTATTTAACCATGATCAGAAATACACCATCAGATTAATAAAACAAAGGAAAAGACATCTTGGCCACGTACCAATGTCTCTCTGAGGAATGTCCTTTCCGGGCTCCCAGCTTGGAGATGACCCAAACCTTTTCAGTCTTCAGTGCCCTAGCCCTTGCTTACCCAGAAGCCCCTGGATAGCCAATATTCTCTCAGGAGCTGCCTGAAAACACCCTGCCATCTTATCCAGAACTCTGCTGGCTCTCTCCCCACAGGCTGCCCTGTGGGCACACACAGCTTTGCTCTGGACTCTGACAACAGGGTCCCAGTTGGCCAATCTCAGACTTTGTCTACCTCTCTCTCCAGTCTCTGTTCCTTTACAGATGTATTCCTTCCAATGTTGCCCAAGTTGCCACAACCTGGAAATGTGAGCAAGGCACTCCCAGCGCAAGCGTGTCTTTCCCACTCACACCTCATCAGAGCACATGTGCAGCCGCCAGCATCACCCCTCTCATCTTCTCCTTCCCTGGCTCACACACAGCGATGCTCGCCCATGTATGTCACCAGACGCCATGTCTACAGTCCAAGGGAATTCTGCATTCTCTGTTTCAATGTTCCTGTTCCCCTGGCCCTCCCCGCTGAAACCCCACGCTCCCACTTTCTGTTTAATGCTCCTGTACTCCATGCCACAGGGCTGTGCCTGGCTTTCTCAAACCATTTTCCTTTTTATTTAGACTAAACAGAAACTGAGAACATAAAAAGTACCCATCAGCAGAAAAACACCTGAGGAGAGGGAGGTGTTCTTACTGTGAAACACAGCTGAGCATTAACAAGTGAAAAGGTGCCAATACATTCCACGAGGTGAATCACAAAAACCGTTCCAAGCAGATGATGTCCTCATATAACAGGGGACTTCAAACTGCCATTTGTAGGAGATTCTACAAGAGACAAAACAAAATATATGGAGAAAAAAATTCCAGGGGGATGATGGCGGTTGGAGGGGCAGGTTTGGTGGAACTTGGGCAGGCCTGAGCCACGACACAGTGAGTTCAACAACAGCCTGGGTAACACATAGAAACTCTGTCTCAAAAAACCAACCAAGACAAAGTTATCCATTTTCTCCATAGCAATTTAAGATAGTAGTTGAAGTCTTAGCTACGGCAATAAAACAACTGAAGAAGAAAGGGGCTCTCGGAAAGGAAGAAGTCAAAGTATCTTTATTTTCAGATGATTTGATAGTGTACATAAGCGACCCTAACAATTCCACTGGGAAATGCCTACAGCTGATAAATACTTTCAGCAAAGTACCTGGACACAAAATGAACTCATACAATCAGTAGCGCTCCCATATATAAATAACAAACAGACTGAGGAAGAAATCAGGAAAACAACCCCTTTCATAACAGCCTCAAACAGCGGACACCAGGACTGCAAAATGGCATCACTTGTGCCACTGAAGGGGAGAGCTGCCACGCTGGATACTGATGTGAACTTCACCCCAGTGGCACCGCAGAAGCCTTCCAGAGAGGTTATGACAGGTATTACAGCAAGTACACCAACGTTCCGGAAGGCAGTGTCTTGGGGGCGAGCATGGTGCCGGCAGCCTGCGGGCTTTCAGCTACCGCGTTCCTTACAAGGAGCTCAAACATGAGCAGCCGGTGAAGTGCCACTGAGGAGGGGTCACCACTGAGGAGGGGTCACCACTGAGGAGGGGTCACCACTGAGGAGGGGTCACCACTGAGGAGGGGTCACCACTGAGGAGGGGTCACCACTGAGGAGGGGTCACCACTGAGGAGGGGTCACCACTGAGGAGGGGTCACCACTGAGGAGGGGTCACCATTGAGGGTGCTGCACAAGTGAGCACAACGCCTGCCCCACTCCCACCCATGAGGAATTCAACTGTGGCTGAATTTTCATATCCTAACTGAGAACTAGTGTCCAGTAAATGGTGATTGGTTCATTTAAAGAAATGGCCTCAAATAATACAAAATATTTTGGGGTACTCTAACCAAGCACGATTTTGATAACTCCCTTTAAGACACTGAAGAAAGAAATTGAAGACATCAGAAGATGGAAAGACCTCCCACGTTCAAGGAATAGTAAGGTTAATATAGTAAAACTGGCCATCCTGCTGGGCAGTGGTGGCATAGCCTGCAATCCTCTCCACAGTCCTGTAAAACCAGAACCAAAGTCAGACCTGCACACACCTTTAATGCCAGCAGAAGCAGATGGATCTCTGAGTTCAAGGCCAGCCTGGTCTACGGAGGGAGTTCCAGGATAGCCAAAGGCAATGCAAGAAAAACAAAAATAAAAACAGACAAACAAAGCTTATCCTACACAAAACAATCTACAGATTCAGTGCCATCCAATCCCCATCAAAATTCCAACACAATTCATAAATCTTGAAAGGGCAATTTTCAGTTTCACACACACACACACACACACACACACACACACACACACACACACACGGGGGTGGGGTGGGGGTGCAGGGTGATGGCTAAAACAACCCTGACTAATAAAAGAACTGCTAGAGGTATCACTATCCCTAACTTCAAGCTGCATGGTATTAGCACAAAAACCACACGTTGACAAATGAAATCACACAGAAGATCCGGTCATAAACCCACACACCCGCAGACACCTGGACTTCTTAAAAAGAGGCCAGAAATACACACTGGAAAAAAAGAAAACAACTTCAACAAATGGCGCTGGCCAAACTGGACAGCAGCAGATAGAGGAATGCAAACAGATGCATACTTATCACCTTGCACAAAACTCAACTCCAAATGGATCAAAAACCTTAACCATAAAACTGAACCTGAAAGAAGGGAAAGTGGGGAGTAGCCTTGAATGTACTGGCACAGGCAACCACTTCCTGAACAAAACGGGTTCAAGAAAATAAATGGGACCTCATGAAACTGAAGAGCTTCTGCACATCAAAGAACACCATCATTCAAAGAGACGGCCTACGGAACGGGAAAGATTATTTTACCAGTTCCACATCGGATAGAGGGCTGGCTCACAGTTCAGAGGTTTAGTGCGTTATCATCGATGGCAGGAAGCAGACAGCGTGCAGGCAGATGTGGTGCTGGAGGAGCCGAGAGGTCTACATCTTGATCAGCAGGTAGCCAGGAGGGGACTGTATACCACACTGAGGTAGCTTGAGCAGATATGAGGCCTCAAAGCCTTCCCCCACAATTACACACTTCTTCCAACAAGGCCACACCCACTCCAACAAGGCCACACCCACTCCAACAAGGCCACACCCACTCCAACAAGGCCACACCCACTCCAACAAGGCCACACCCACTCCAACAAGGCCACACCCACTCCAACAAGGCCACACCTCCTAACAGTGCCCCCCCCATGGGCCAAGCATTCAAACACATGAGTTTTTAGGAGGCTATACTTATTCAAACCACCACAAAGGCTAATATCCAAAGTATATAAAGAACAAAAAATACTACTATCAAGAAAACAAATAACCCACTTTAGGAATGGGGCATATATTATATTCTCAAAAGAGGTAAGTCAAATGACTGAGAAACACTAAGAAATGTTCAATGTTGTTAGCCATCAAGGAAATGCAAATCAAAACTACTTTGAGACTCCACCTTCCACCTGTCAGATGGCTAGGATCAATAAAACAAGTGACAGCTTGCGCGAGTAAGGATGTGGAGCAAGAGGGAACACTCCTCCATTATTGGTAGGGGTGCAAAATTGGGCAGTCACTAGAGAAGTCAGTGTGGCGGTTCCTCAGGAAGATGGACATCAATCTGTCTCAAGAACCAGCTATACCACTCATGGGCAAATGGATGCAACTAGGAATGATGGTCCTGAGTGAGGTAACGCAGACCTAGAAAGACATACATGGTACGTACTCACTTATAAGTGGATATTAGGCAAACATAGATGCCCTCCGAGAGATTCTACCCAATGGGGGATCGGGACAGATACTGGGACTCACTGCTGGACTCTGAGTGGAACGCTTAAAGTGGTAAGGAAGAAAAGGGGGATGGGAGGACCCGGAGGATTCGGGAGCCCCACAAGGAAGACCTTCAAGGCCAGCAGATCTAGACCCAGAGGAGCCTACACAAATGCATGCAGTAAACCTAGCCCCTCTGTTCAGATCTAGCCAATGGATTCCTTATTCTCCATGGTTGTGGGGAAGAGTGGTGACTGCCTCTGACATGATTTCTGGTGCCCACAACTTGATCACTTCCCCTTGGTGGGCACATAGAGGAAGGGGGAGCAGACTACCCGGATGAGACCTGATAGGCTGTGGTCATATGGTGGGGGAGGAGGTCCCCTTCTGTCAGAGGTCTAGGGGAGGGCAATAGGGCTGAAGAGGGAGGGAGGGTGGGAACGGAAAGATATAAGCAAGGGGATAACAATGGGAATGTAATCTGAATAAATTATAATAAATTAAAATAAAAAATAAATTAAATGACTCCTAATGACAGCCGTCATCAGAGAAGTCTCCTGCAGCAGATGGGAACAGATACAGACACCCACACCAGACAATGTGCAGAGAGTGAGAGACCTCAGAACACTCAGCTCTGAATGGGCTGCCTCCATCAAATCCTTCCCCTCAGAACCCAGGGAACCTTGTGGAAGAGGAGGCTGAAAGAGTATAAGAGCAGAAGGGGATGGTGGAAAAACAAGGCCTTCTAAATAGAGGCCTCAGAGATTTCCCTAAATGTGTGCCTCTCTGCACTCAGTCTCTCTCCTTGCTGTCGGCCCCCAGTCCTTAATGAGCGTTTGCAGATGTTTCGTGAATGAAGTCACAACTCTTGGTCCTTGGGTCTAGTGTTTTGGGAGAGGTTACATGGGGACTGCTGGAATTTCACTGCTTCGGCTGCAGATGGCAGCACGTCATGATGCAGCTGCATCACCATCTGTTGACAAGCACGTGGGCTGCATCGCCATCTGTTGGCACGTGAGCTGCATCGCCATCTGTTGACACGTGGGCCGCATCACCATGTTGGCATGTGGGCTGCATCGCCATCTGTTGGCACGTGGGCTGCATCGCCATCTGTTGGCACGTGAGCTGCATCGCCATCTGCTGACACGTGGGCTGCATCGCCATCTGTTGGCACGTGAGCTGCATCGCCATCTGTTAACACGTGGGCTGCATCGCCATGTTGGCATGTGGGCTGCATCGCCATCTGTTGGCACGTGGGCTGCATTGCCATCTGTTGGCACGTGGGCTGCATCGCCATGTTGGCATGTGGGCTGCATCGCCATCTGTTGGCACGTGGGCTGCATCACCATCTGTTAACACGTGGGCTGCATCGCCATGTTGGCATGTGGGCTGCATCGCCATCTGTTGGCACGTGGGCTGCATTGCCATCTGTTGGCACGTGGGCTGCATTGCCATCTGTTGGCACGTGGGCTGCTCCCAATGTCTAATGCTGCTATAGATGTTGATACACAAGCTCTGCTGTGAAAATGTTCTAGGGAAAATATCTAGCAGTAGGGTTCGAGCGTGACGGAAGAGCACAGTCTTAGGATGCTAGCTTTGCTGTCCAGGAATTGGACAGATATTTGTCCTCTCAGAAGTCTGCTGTTCCACCTCACCCCCTACTGCTGCCGCCCTCCCCCTGGAAAGTGTAAGACTGAACACAGGGCGTCTCCCATGTCACCTGGTACTCCTAAGCTATTACTTACTCCCCTACTCTAAAATTGGGTTGTCTTATATGAGTTCTTTATATTTTCTAAAAAATAATTACTGGAGATACAGACTTAGCAAATTCTTTTCACTAGATGATAGCTTCTTTTATAATTTCTATATGTGTTTATGTGTCTGTGCACACATGTGTGAATATACAGAGGTCAGTGGCCAACTGTCAGTGTTGTCATCAGACACAGTCCACTCTTTCTTATTTCTGACTTAAGAGTGGGTTTGACTCTATATAAAGTGGGTGGCACTGAACTCATAAAAAAAGCTCCTGGCTATTCGCCTTCTGAGTGCTGAAATTAAGCATATGGCATTTAAAGAGATTTTTATTAATTTAAGGCCTTTTTGACTGGAGACATATCAGCTCCTGGCAACACCCCCAGCCTACCTCAGCGAAGACCATAAAAGCTCCTTTTGGAGATAGCTCCATTAATGGCAAGCTAGCCACTGAGCAAAATGTCCCAGCTCTCTCTATAGACAACATACTGTCCAAAACTTGGAACGCAGGCTGAGTTGACTGTCAAGCTCTGCCATGAGAGGGTAACCAAGTCCTTCACATTTCCTGCTTCACAATTATGTCTGTCAGATGTCCTAGGCCAGAAGGCTGAATACAATGCTCCAATGTTATAGAGAATGGGTGACTGACCAGACAGCAAACTGTCTCTGTCATCTCTTTAATTTTGGAAGCTGCTTGCCTGCACTTCCTACTTAAGTAATAATTTTATTCCTTCTCAAGTCTCTGATAGGGTTAAAGACTAGGTAGTTATAGTTTCAGTTAGGCTTAAGTTGTTTAGGATTTAAGAAAATGTTTTAAGGTCTAGAAAAATGTTTTTTTTAAGTTGATAAACACAAGATATGACAGAGAATGATTTAGGTACAAAACTTTAGATTCACCTAGATAGGACAGAGAGTATTTTCTTCAAGGTTGCCAAATATAAGCAAGCTAAACATTTTGAGTGTAATTTTTTATGTATGGCTTTCCTAATTGTTTCATAACTGTTCTTACTATATATGGCTTCTTATAAACAAATAAAGTTCATATGCAGAACAAAGAGCATAAGCCATCATGCCCTACACTTTTTTTTTTTTGAGACAGGGTTTCTCTGTGTAGTCTTGGCTGTCCTGGACTCGCTTTGTAGACCATGCTAGCCTCGAACTCACAGTGATCCGCCTGCCTCTGCCTATGGAGTGCTGGGATCACAGGCATGTGCCACTGTTCTGGGCTGTTCTTATGAGTCTTAACTTTTCTTTTTTAAAGTGACTTGACAAGCTGGGCATGGTGGCGCACACCTTTAATCCCAGCACTCAGGACATAAGGGCCCAATTCACAAGACACAACAATGTGCAGGTGAGTACTGCTATGAGCACACTGTGACAAAATTTTGTCTCACTACTATGTAAGAAGAATCCTATGGGCTGGACATGGTGGGGAACACTTTCGATGCCCGCATTTAGGAGGTAGAGACAAGTGGATCTCTGTGAGTTTGAGGCTAGCCTAATCTTCGTAGTGAGTTCTAGGAAAGCCACGGCCACACAGAGAAACCCTGTCTTAAACAAACAAACAACAACAACAACAACAAAACCGTACAGGTGTAGAAATGTAGCAACACAAAACACAGGCACTGAATGGATGCCAGACAAATACTGTCAGGACACTGAAAGACATGGTAGACATTGTAAAAATTTATTATTTTTAAGCTATTCCTAGTTGATACTTTAAACACGTGATCACTGGCTACTGCAATATTCTGGGGTTAGAAGAGGTCCTTTGTGTTATGGTGATATTGGTCAAACTGTTCAACAAATTGAAGGTAAGCGGTAGATGACTTAGCGTTTCCTATAAACTCTGTTCCCATGCCACGATGATGACTGACTGCTTCTGGCTAGCGGGGTTCACAGCAGGGTGTCTGTGGTGGTCTGAATAGGTTTGGCCCCCATCAGTTCATGTGTTGCCTTGGTCAAGGTGTCTATTCACAGCAATAAAACCCAAACTAAGACAATGACCATGATGATATTCACCCATCCTTCCCGAACTTCCGCTTCTGTCTGTGCCTACACAAAGTCCTGCAGCGGATATCCAACACTCGAATACTGGCAAGCACGGCGAGCGTGGCCGCATCTGTGATGTCAACAGTGGGCTACGTCACTGAGGGGAGCACGGCTGCAGCTATGACGTTAACGCTGGGATACATCACTGAGGAGAGCACGGCTGCAGCTGTGACACTAACGCTGGGATAAGCCACTGAGGCCAGCACAGCCAGCACGGCCCATGGCTGTGACATCAACACTGGGATACATCACTGAGGCCAGCACCGCCAGCGCGGCCCATGGCTGTGAGTTCAACACTGGGATACATCACTGAAGCCAGCACAGCCAGCGCCGCCCATGGCTGTGAGTTCAACACTGGGATACGTCACTGAGGCCAGCAGCACAGTTAGAGCCATGTTTCCAAACTGCCAACTTCAAGACTGCTTTCAAAATTGCTCATTTCTTGAAACAAGATTCCTGGGATTTTTTTATAATTTGTTCCTGAATGTAAAACCTGATGTGTTTTCACTCATGAGAATGAGTCAGTTCTGGTAGCAGACAGGGTGACAAACACACTTCACAACAAGGTCGCAAGCAAGGCCCTTCTCCACAGTCCGGCCCCGGTTCCTGCAGCGCTCATCCCGGCTCCTGTGTCAACTGGTTGTGACCATGCTCTGAAGACTTCCTGCGCTTGAATGCCTTTGAACTGGCGCTGTGCATGCCGACTGTTCACAGCACAGCTCTTGGAGAATCTTTATTTTTCCCGTCATCTTCCAACTGACTTTTCTCATGACTTGGACATCTGTAAGATGTCAGGAAGGAATTCTACATGGAAACAGCACTGGAAATGAGCTGACCACACACATGCACGTCTAATGGGCCCTCTCTTCCATTCCCTATCAGTGTGTCTTGACTTAGCTCAGCCCCACACTGCTGTCTCCACCACTGCAGACAGGCAGAGGGAGTCCAGGAGGTGCATGCTGCGGGATAGTTACAGCCGCCACTTAAGTTTCCAGAATGTTCCCATGTCTATGCTGCCTTTGAGAACAAGAACCCTTATCCTTAGAAATGGCTTTTCCTTGATTGCAAAGACAATTGAACACAATGGAGACTATATGTAGCCCAGTATTCTGGGCTAGAACTCACTCCTTACACTCTCAGGGTCTGCAAGTCTCCGCTGAAGAGGTCCACAGCAGGTAGGGCTCATACTTTTCTGATGCTTTGTTCTCTCTCTCTCTCTCTCTCTCTCTCTCTCTCTCTCTCTCTCTCTCTCTCTCTCTCTCTCTCTCTCTCTCTCTCTCACACACACACACACCTTACATCCACGGTCTCAGCATTTGGCACAGGGCTCTGTCACTTTCCAGACTGGATGGAACAAATGAGTGCAAGCAAGCTCTCCTCCAAAAGCAAGATGGCACGCGACAACTACCTGTGATACCGCACAGCTTACATTCATTATAAAGGCAACCAGCTGGATGAAGTGTGTTCTAGTAAGAGGCAGTTAAGGGAACAAGGAAGAAATGAGGAATGTTCCACTGTTCAAACCACACGGTGAAGTGAACTAGAAAAAGTGGGCAAGTGGAAGCTAGAACGCACTGTCTTACTGCATTTGCAGACTCATGGAGCCTCATCCACCAGCACGGCTGTTTCTGTATCTGGGGTGAGATCTGGGTGGGAGGAGGGGGCTGGCGGACAGCTTTACTTCATTCAGAAGTCAGCAAAACCTCCCCCCTCCACATTCTCCTATCCCTTCTCCGTATGTGTGTGCATGTGTATGTACACACATAATGCGTGCAGGCCATTAGAGATCAAGTGTGCCACTCCATCACTCTTGGCCTTATTTCCTGGATAGAGGGTCTCTCATCAAACCTGGAGCTTGCTGCTTCTTCTCCCAGGCTGCTTGAGTAGCAAGTCTCAGCTATCCTCCTGTCCCTGAGCACTCATGGCGCTAACGTTATAGGCACTAGCAAGACATGCATGGCTTTTTATTGAGGTGCTGGGATGCACCTCAGGCCATCATGCCTGTGCACATGATTCTTGTTGCTAACAAAGCTTCTGAGCCTGACAAGCAAAACTAACACTTACTAACACATGTCTGTATGAGAGCTGCACAGTAGTGAACGGCATCTCTAATGGGATGTGAGCACACACCTCTGTGTCTGTGTTAGTTGCTATGGGATGTGAGCACACACCTCTGTGTCTGTGTCAGCTGCTATGGGATGTGAGCACACACCTCTATGTCTGTGTCAGCTGCTATGGGGTGTGAGCACACACCTCTGTGTCTATGTCAGCTGCTATGGGATATGAGCACACACCTCTGTGTCTGTGTGAGCTGCTATGGGATAGGAGCACACACCTGTGTGTCTATGTCAGCTGCTATGGGATGTGAGCACACACATCTGTGTCTGTGTTAGCTGCTATGGGATGTGAGCACACACCTCTGTGTCTGTGTGAGCTGCTATGGGATGTGAGCACACACCTCTATGTCTGTGTCAGCTGCTATGGGGTGTGAGCACACACCTCTATGTCTGTCAGCTGCTATGGGATGTGAGCACACACCTCTGTGCCTGTGTGAGCTGCTATGGGATGTGAGCACACACCTGTGTGTCTATGTCAGCTGCTATGGGGTGTGAGCACACACCTCTGTGTCTGTGTCAGCTGCTATGGGATGTGAGCACACACCTCTGTGTCTGTGTCAGCTGCTATGGGATGTGAGCACACACCTCTGTGTCTATGTCAGCTGCTATGGGATGGGAGCACACACCTGTGTGTCTGTGTTAGCTGCTATGGGATGTGAGCACACACCTCTGTGTCTGTGTGAGCTGCTATGAGATGGGAGCATACACCTGTGTGTCTATGTCAGCTGCTATGGGGTGTGAGCACAAACCTGTGTGTCTGTGTCAGCTGCTACAGGATGGGAGCACACACATCTGTGTCTGTGTCAGCTGCTATGGGGTGTGAGCACACACCTCTGTGTCTGTCAGCTGCTATGGGATGTGAGCACACACATCTGTGTCTGTGTCAGCTGCTATGGGGTGTGAGCACACACATCTGTGCCTGTGTGAGCTGCTATTGGGTGTGAGCACACACCTCTGTGTCTATGTCAGCTGCTATGGGGTGTGAGCACACACATCTGTGTCTGTGTCAGCTGCTATGGGGTGTGAGCACACACCTGTGTGTCTATGTCAGCTGCTATGGGATGTGGGCACACACCTGTGTGTCTATGTCAGCTGCTATGGGGTGTGAGCATACACATCTGTGTCTGTGTCAGCTGCTATCGGGTGTGAGCACACACATCTGTGTCTGTGTCAGCTGCTATGGGGTGTGAGCACACACCTCTGTGTCTGTGTCAGGGAAGATTGGAAAAAAAGAGGCTGAGCACACACTCAATTCTCCACATAAAGCATATATGTGAATGTAAGATTGGCTTCAGTAAGAGAAAAACATTGGGTTACAAAGAATTTATACATTCAGTTAGAAATACTTTTTACAACAGTCCAGTTTGAGTATTTTGAACAATTCCCATTGTTAACTCCCTTTAATTCAACATAGAAAAGATTAATTGATGATGAACAGGACAGCAACTGTTTTAATACAACTCATGAATGAAGAACATATCTCAATGTTCAATTAGCTGAATTGAATATTCAGAAGCAAGAATGAAACTTACTTCCACACTAAAATCTACCTCTGGCTTCAATGAAAGGATCTGCCAACCTGACCAGCATTAAAACTATAGGCAGAGGAGGAGGAGGACTAAAACAATATATCCTGCCTACCCACAGGTAAACAGTTCAGAAAAGAAGCCGCTTAAACCCTCCGCGGTGGGGGGGAGGGGCAGGCGGGGGGGGGGGGGGTGTCAGATGAGGACACCAAGCAGTGCAGAGTGGAGGCGAGGAACAAGAGCTGACTAGCAGGGTAGGCAGACAGCTCCACATCCTAGAGGCTGGTATGGCCACCAGCTTCCTTCTTGCCCATACCCTGCACTTATATCCCCTAATCTATGTGCCAGAGAAGTCAGTAAGCAGGGCACAATGGTGCACACCTGTAATCCCAGACCTCAGGAAGGCAGAGGCAAGTCTGAGTTCAAGGCCAGCCTGGTCTACAAAGTAAGTCCAGGACAGTCAAGGCTACACAGAGAAACTCTGTCTCGAAAACCAAAGAAAGAAAGAAAAAGAAAAAGTCAGTAGAACTGAAAAGGAAGGGAAAGCCTTCCCTACATATCAGCAACAGGAAAAAGAGACAAAGGCCCAGGACTTCTGTTCAACACTACACTGGAGAGCCTTGTCCTGCAGCACAGCACCGGCAGGAACAGTCACACAGTTCACTTATTTATAGATATGACAGTCACAACAAAAATGTCAGGCAAGCTGCAAAAACTTAATAGGATAAATAAATCTATAATATAAGACCCAAGGACATATCATCAAAAATAAAAATACTTCAGGCTCAGGGAACATCATGAGATGCCAAACAACGTAGGGCGGGTGGAATGGTGCAGAATCCTGACTTCTGGGCAGGACATGGCCATTGCACACTTGAGCTCAGAGCCTTGGGGTTATCTATAGGGCCTCCCAAGACTGTGCCCATCAGCACACTGTCATGGAGATGGGTGGCTCACAGGGCCCACCCCTCCCTGAGGTTAACAGTTGATGAAGGAGGGAGAAGCTTTTCCTCAGTGGTACAGCCATTGGTGAGGTGCCTATATACCTATAAACAAACACCCATGCTCCTGTAAGTAACATTACTCAGCAGTCACAAAACACACACACACACACACACACACACACACACACACACACACACACACACACACACACACACAGCCAGCAGCAACAAGCAAAGGCAAACTGGTACTGTAGGAGGGTTAGTGGGGGTAGGAAAGGGCAAAAGCGGTAAGGAGGGTAAGTACGATTGAAATGCATTACATATATTCAATGAAAATGTTACCATGAAACTCAATATATAAAAACATTAAAAAGAAAAAAATCAGTTTTTATATCCACAAGAAATGCATGGAGAGCAAACCTGTATGACTTCTATTTTTTTTTTTATTATAACAACAAGTCTTACTTGACTTTCAAAAACAATGTTTATGTCTTTCACTGAAAACGTTTTAAAACCATCTGGTGAGATGGCTCAGAAGGTGAAGGCACATGCCACATAGACTGACAGCCTGAGTTTGAGTCCCAGATCCCCCACAGTGCTTGCACACATGCCACGGCACATGCTTACACCCCCACATATACATATCACACACGCAACAAATAAAATAACAATGAAAAGAATGTAACGATTTCATACAGATTGGCTTAAGCAAAAAACACCAACAGAAAATCAACACTTGTCTTTAAAACAAAGTCAGGTCTGGTACAAACTGGCTTTGTGATGAGTCGGACACATTTCTCTGGGCACAGGACAGACATGGTCCTCTCCCAGTGCCTCAGGTCCACAAGGATATAGCTTTATTGCGTTACACTAGACTCACACAACTGAGATACGACCCATTACCCCAAAGAAAGCATCCTCATTTCTTCCAAGATGCCCTACACTCTAGGTGTCACTTCCAGTCACTGGATTACCATGGCACTGCAGCCAGGATTATTAGCACTTAAAATAGGAACGGCTCCAGGAAAAGACTCAAAGCTTGTTCCCTAATGAACACCAACATCGCACCAGATCGCATCCTACTGTGTTTCTCAAGCTTTCAGTCTATCTTTTCAGAGATTTATCATTTTGTTTCCTTCCAATCTTACTAACTCTCATTGAGCAGGAAGGGAAGCACCGCACTGTCACCGGGTAGGTCAGGCGACGTGAGTTTATCTGCACGGTGATGGTCAGGAAGGGGAGGTACAAGAACAAGCGCTCTTAACAGCCGAGCTGCCCTTCTAGGCCCTGACCATCACGTTACTGTGCTACAAAGAGAGAAGGTGACCTGTGTGTCCTTGAGTAAGAAAAGGGAAGAAAGATGTGCTCCAAGTGCTGCAGACCTGGTTCATTCATTCACTTACATTCTGGGACAGCACATGCAGCCGGGGTGAGCTGCTGGAAGGAGAGTAGGGAGAGCAGCCATGCCAGCTCCTACTCTTTTTACTTTCTCCAAGAGTCCCAAGGCAAAGAACTCTGAAAGGTGGCATGGTGGACACCTGAGAAGACAGGATGTCTCGTAAACCTATCATTATCTGAGGAGAGCGTGGCATTTCTGCTTTCCCAATGAATGGGATTTTCTGTGAATGGGACTTGGGAGGCAAGAGATAAGGACTTGAGTCTGTCTGTCACTGCTTGTGTGACTCTGAGAGCATTTCTTTTTTAGAAGATAGGCAATTATAGGGCTGGGGAGATGGCTCAGTGGTTAAGAGCACTGGCTGTTCTTCCAGAGGAAGATCCCAATATTCAGATGTTAGCTCACCACCTGCAACCCCAGCTCAGAGGACCCAATGCCTTTGTGTGGCTTCTGTAGGCATATAGCCTATGGGAGCTAGAAGATTGCAGCAGAGTCCCTGGAACTGGGGTTACAAGTGTTTGTGAGCTGCCAAGTGTGTGCTGGGAACTGAACCTGGGTCCTCTGCACAGGCAGCAGGTGCTCTGAGCCACTGAGCCATCTGTCCAGCCACTGACCAGGCAGCCGTCTGGGAAACACCAAACCTTAACCTCTACATACTAATGACCTTCTCACTACTGTGACAAAATCCCTAAGAAAAACAGTTTAAAAGTTAGAAAGATAAAGTTGCCTGGCTCATGGCATTAGGAGCTGCAGCCACTGGCTGCCTGGCCCATGGTGGCCCAGAAGCAGAGGGAAGGGACACCTTGAAGCTTATTTCCCCACTGACCTACTCCCTCTAAGCAGGCCCCACTCCTGAAGGCTCAACCTTCTCCCAACAGCATCATGCAGTGAGAGCAAACCTTCAAAGCATGAGTTGGTGGAAGGATTTCATGAGATAAGCCACATTCATTTGAAGTGGATCATGACCCAAGTAGAAAAGTGAGGACAACAGACCCTCCAAAGAAAACATGAACAAAACCATGACTATATCAGGGTAAGCAAACAGTTGGGTTTTTCCCCCCCCTTTACATCACTTGCTATTTAGCAAGTAAGGATGAACCTATGTTTACAATAAATGTTAAATTGACAAGTGCTCTCTTGGATAGCTAGGAGAACCCTGGCCTAATTCAGACTTCTTTCCTCTTGGGGTCGACTGTCCAACCTCTGACTGTAGTTTTGGAAGTGGGCTCCTGTGGTCACTGTGGTGGACGGACCCAGGGTCATAAGTGGAGGTGGTTTTGCTACCATGTCTGAAAGTCCAACCTTCTCCTTTCTCTTAAGTAGGGTATTTACAGCTACTATTGATTTCAGTCAAAATGATTCATGAACTTTCTCCACTCTTGATTCAAGTGTATCTGTCAATCCCTGCATAAGCCGTCATATATACCCAAACTTGCTGGTAAGGTTTGGCTCTCTCTTTCGTTGCGAATAGGGCTTGTATCTTTGTAGAATTCAATCTCCAGGTCTTCTTGCACTGTTGCAGAGGGTCATTCTGATCTCTCTTTGCCTGCGGAGGTAGCTGGTGTTGCCCTTAGAGCAGCCAAGGCTTGCTGTGTCCCTGCGGAGGTAGCTGGTGATGCCCTTAGAGCAGCCAAGGCTTGCTGTGTCCCTGCGGAGGTAGCTGGTGATGCCCTTAGAGCAGCCAAGGCTTGCTGTGTCCCTGCGGAGGTAGCTGGTGATGCCCTTAGAGCAGCCAAGGCTTGCTGTGTCCCTGCGGAGGTAGCTGGTGATGCCCTTAGAGCAGCCAAGGCTCACTGTGTTGCGGATCTCTTCCTCTTTGAGCTCGGGCACAGTGACTGTGGATGGCATGATGGCGTCTTGGGTTCCTCTGTGCTCTTCTCCATCAGAAGCTGGTTCCTGGAGGTTATCAACAGATATTGCTTCCTGAGGCGAGCTTGCGTTTTTCATATGTTATGTTCTGCAAACATTTTTTTAAGAAAACAAAACAACAACAACAAAAACAAAACCTACTAATGATTAAAAAAAAAAAAGACATAATCAGATCATCATCACAGTACAGCAGTTTTCTGTTGTGATAAAACAGCGGGAGCAAGATGTTTCACTTAGGTTTATGGGTCCAGGGACCGACGTCTACCACCATCTTAGGGTAAGGAAGGAGGCTCAGTGAGCTGACCATCAGTGCAATGAGAGGCCAGGGTCAGAGTGGCTCCCGTTGGCTTCCAGTCTCTTCCTTTCCCCAGCTGCCAAGTACTCTGCCTCCTCCTAGATCCCAGGTAGATGCTCACACATGGGGAAGCGTGGCAGCAGGCAGACACGGTAGCTGGGGCAGCCAGCTAAGAACTCACATCTCAAACCTCAAGCATGAAGCAGAGAATGGTATAAGACTATAAAGCTCAAAGCCTCTGCAAGTAACACACTTCCCTCAGCAAGGCCACACCTCATAAGCCTTCCCAGACAGCACCACCAACTGGGGATCAAGTTCTCAAATGGCAGCACCTCTGAGGGGTACGGTCATTCAAACTACCACAAAATTAAAAAATACCAGCTCACTAAGAGCTATCCCTAAAAAAACGAGCAAGCAAACCAATGCCAAAATATAAGTGCAAAATATAAGCACATATTTTTGATCCAGAATACTTAGAAGAACTACAAATCAGAAAGAGCCAACACAGTGCTAAATTCTAACACTGAAGAGCTCTGTGAATTCAAGGACAACTTGGGTGGGCTATATGGCAAGACTTTCAGAAGAAAGGAAGGGACGGAGGGAGGGAGGAGAGAGAGAGAGAGAGAGAGAGAGAGAGAGAGAGAGAGAGAGAGAGAGAGAGAGAGAGAGAACAACTAATAAAACATTCAGCACTATGACTTACAACATTATGCAGACAGTCAGGGAAAGGTAACTCCTCTGAGAGGCAATGCCGAGAGGACAGCTGCCGGACTGCTCAAGCCAGGTGCTCACCTGCTGCTGTGGTGACAGGGGCCTGGCACACGGGACCGTCTTCTGTCCGCCTCCTTCCAACTGTCCTCTGTCCACTTCCTCTTGACCTGCTTGTCCTCCTGCTTCCTTCCCACGTACTCAGCATAGGTCTGGATGCGGTAACTCTCAGCATACTTGCTGGTATTGACAGCTATAAGGAAGAGAGAGGATGAAGACAGCACTTAGGAAAGGTGACCTGTGGTGTCCTAAGGTCCCCAGCGCAGAAGCTACTGTCCTCACGTGACAGTGTGGAGGGCTTCGTGAGCTGGAAAGCACCGTAAAGACATAAGTAAAATGTTCTAGGTATTTACAGCTACAAAGATAGCTTTAAAACTTCATTTTCAGAATAAGAAAGTGAGAACAAGCAACTATTAGGTATCAAATGCAAAATCTCACTATTAAAACTGAAGTGGTGACAAGGCTGCATGACAATTTTGGAATTTTGGTTTCTTTTAAAAATTCAGCTATGGGGTTAGAGAAATAGCTCAGCAGTTAAGACCACTGGCTGCTCTTTCAGGGGACCCAGGTTCAAATTCCTAGCACACACATGGGAGCTCACAACTGTTTGCAACTCTAAGATCTGACACCATCACACAGACAAACATGCAGACAAAAACCAATGCACATAAAATAAAAAATTAATTTTAAAAAATCACACAGAAATACTATAAGAATGTACTGATGGGGGGGGGGCTTGCTTCCGACTGTCCACAGCACTTGATTATGATTTGCCTTGTGCTCTAGCAGAGGCATGGTTTCGCCAGCTACAGATAGTTTCTGTGATTGTGTGATGTTTGGAATTCTGGAGACTTTTCAGAGGGTGTATAAATGCTACCACCCCCAATTTGCAGGGTCAGTGGTTTGTGGTTGTTCAGGAGGTTGGCTGCAGTATGTTAGGAGCCAAGCTCAGAGAAGAAACAAGAAGAAAACAGATTCAAGGGTCTCCATCTGCCCCTCTATCCTTCTCTATCTCCTCTCTAATGATAGGGGAGACACTGGGGGCATAAAGGGTGAGAAAAGAATCCACAAAGTAGTTAAAACCCAACTACACAAGGCTGAATGCACACAGGTGTGAGCACTGATAAATAGCTCTGCTACATGTCTGTGCTCCATGTTCCAGAGATACTGTGTTTAGGTTCCACAGTACACCCGTGAGAGAGGAACTGTGTTTAAAGATGAGAAACAACGGGCTGGCAAAGACAGCCCATTACAAGCATGAGGACCTGAACGCACGCACGCACGCACGCACGCACGCACGCACACACACACGCACACACGCACGCACGCACGCCAGGAGCAGTGACATGTGCTGGCATTCCCAGCAGACAGAGACAGGCAGACCCTGGGAAGCTGGAAGACCAGCTAGCTTAGCCTACACGGCAAAGTTCCGGGCCAATGGCAAACCCTACACAAGCAAGGACAGAAGGTGCCTGAGGACCAACACCTGAGACTGTCCCTGTCCCCACACCACCCCCACACCAACCTACCCACCTACAATGAGAAACAATGGCAGAGCATCCTGGGGTTTGCCTACAGGTTACTCCACCAAGACTCGACGCCAGGACACCAAACGCCAGGGTCCTCCCTGGTACTCTGTGCCTCAGTTCCAGGGACTCCACAGTCTTGGCCATTTGCCTTCACTCCCCACTTTTAAAGACCACCCTGGTTCCCTACCTTGCACATCTGGCCACACCCTGCAGGTGCAGGCAGGTCAGTTATTTTTACTTTTGTTTCTGGGCTTGCACTGCTGAGCACAGAGCACCCAGAGCACCTAAAGCAAGCATTCTTCCACTGAGCTGTGTGCCAGCCCTGGCCTTACAAACCCACACTGCTCCTTCCTCTGCGGCTGGTGGCTGGAGCACAGCAGCAGGGAGAGAGTGAGGAGGGATGGACCTGTGTCCTGGGAGCATGGCCCCATCATACCCGCCCAGCCTGGGCGTGCTTTCTCCTTGCCCAGTGTCACTACAATAGTCAGTTGTCTCTAACACCGGTGGGGAGGTAAGAGCCTGCTCGTGCTGTCAGGGGCAGCCTGGTAGCTAAGTACCTGCACCGTGACGGCCAGGGTTTATATACCTGCACCTGGCAACGTTCCTGAATGGAAGGCAGGCGGCAGCGGGAGAGAGGACACATGGTCTCAGGGTGCCCCAGAGCTGGACAGCAGGGGTGGTGGCACAGGTTCCCAATCCCCACCCTCAGGAGGCAAAAACAGAGGACCAGCCTATGCTACACAATGAGTTCCAGGATAATTTGGCCTACAGGACAAGATCCCGTTTGGAAAAAGGAGAAGGGAAAGATGCTCCCATGTGCCAGGGACCTTAACCCTGAGAAAAGAAAACAAAGGCAAGAGGCAGATACTACACACGTGCAAAACTTGACTTTTGGAATCTTAAAATGGACCAGAATTGACCAAACTTCTCAGCACAATGATTTGTTTAATGTCTGACCAGAGATATTTGTACATTCGAATATTAAAATCAGAGAGTGGGTTGGAGAGGCGCTGTCAGTCAAGTGCCTGCTGTGTAAGCACAGATCCTTAACACCTGCGTAGGAACTCATGGGTGCAGGTGTGTGCCTGTAGCCCCAGCACTGGGCGTGGGTGTGGACACACGCAGGTTCACTAGCCAGCCAGCTTAGCCAAGTCACTGAGTTTCAGGTACATAAAGGGATGCTGTCTCAAAAGCACGAGGGTGGAAGGAACACGCCTTTCACTGACATCCAGCTTCCATTGCACAGACATGAGTCCCCACGTGCACATGTGCTAACAAGTACTCCACCCATACCCTAGGACACCACACCTAAAGGAAGATTCAATATATATTTTTAAAAAAGAAAAAGCCCAACTTCTTTAAAGCATACAGAATTTTACTAAATGGTTTATTGTAGCTTTCATAGGTGAAGGGGAAAAATACCTCAAGGTATTAGGAAACTTTCATATTATACAACATCTCCCAAAGAAATGGCAGGGGGGTGTTAGCAAACTCCGAGCTCACAACCACACACTCCAAGTCTCGGTGGCCAAGTTGGTAAAGAGCTGTGGTGGAAGTCACCATTGGTGTGATGACGCAGCTTGAGTGTGTTTGGCAGCCAATGGGCTCCTCTGGACTCCCTGAAATTCCCTTTTTGGTTGGAAGGTTTTTCCAGAGCACTCACACTAAGCCCTTTCTGGAGAGGACTGTGCATTCTCTAGGAGCAGAGCAGGCTCAGATGAGCACCCACACAGCAGCTGACGGATGGCAGGGCCGGGGGCAGATGTGTCAGTGGCAACCCCACTGCTCCAGTCACTCTGCCCTACCCCACAGATGAGTGCCCCCAACAGTTTCCTAACAGACAGGGAGCACAGCTGAGCACATTGGAACGAGGGTCACTTGAAAGGGAAGACAAGTGACAGTCCTTTTTGCTGCTAGCTCCACACGGCAATCATTTACCAGTGCTCCCTCATGTCCCAGTCGATTTACAACTTTAGTCTAGAAGTCAAGGGCTGGCTCCGAGCCACGCCTCTGATGGATGAAGTCAGCAAAATGAGTCGGCCGTCAAGCCTCTCCCTCAGCATCCAGCTTGCCTGTCAGAATCAGCAGGGCTGCCTGGTGACACTAGCCTTCCCCAGATTAGTCAGGGAAATGATTTAAGGCCCTCTTTTGCCCCCCCCCCCCAACTCTGTCAAAGCTGATGGGAGACTACACACATTGGGAGCCTACCAGCTTTCCCTGTGGGCAAGTGAGGTGGTTCTCACATAACAACCTCATGTCTCGTGCCTGGCCTGTTGTCTCTCCAGTTGGCATCCGGCACAGCAGTTAATCTTCAGAACTCCCCAGAAGGAGATGTCCCAGTGACCACAGATAAAGAAGAGAAGCCCCACAGCTGCCCAAGGCCTTGCAGGAAGCAGCAAAGCTAGTTTGAAACCAGCACATGAGAAATGTATAGGCAGATACTTGAAAGTGATATTCTGTCTACTGTGTATTTGCAGGCATTTAGTTCACTGAGGTTGACAATCACCTTATAAAATCCTGGATTAGGAGTTCTATTGAATTACTTAAAATGTTGTTTTTCTTTTTATTTATGTTTAATTAACTTTTTCAGTTGGTGTGCTGAATAGTTTTATGTCCACTTGACACAAGCTAAAGTCATCTGGGAGGAGAAAGCATCAACTAAAAAAATAAAAATAAAAATAAAATGCCTGCATAACATCAGGCTGTGGGCAGCCTGTAGGGCATTTTCTTAGTGATAGATGTGGGGAGGGCCCAGCCCACTGTGGGTGGAGCCATCCCTGTGCTGGTGGTCCTGGACTCTATAAGAAAGCAGACTGAGCAGGCCAAGGGGAGCAAGCCAGTAAGCAGCACTCCTCCATGGCCTCCTGCCTCCAGGCTCCTGCCCTTGCTGTCTGTGATGATGGAGTAGATGTGGCAGTGTAAGACGAACTAACCCTTTCCTCCCCAGGCTGCTTTTGGTTATGGTGCTTCCTTACAGCAACAGAAACCCAGCCTAAGACAGCATACAAAATAACAGGATTCATTATGATTTCCTACTAGACTTCTAAATTTTTGTTAAGAACCTTGGGGCTACGTGGCAGCTCAGTATGACACATAAGCATGAAGGTCTGAGTTTGAATCCTTAGAAGCCGTGTAAAGCGGAGAATCTGCAATTGCAGTGCTTCTTCGTCCACATTGGAAACAGGAGAATCCCAGAAAGTTGCAGGCCAGCTAGCCTGACATAGTGCTGTAGTGATGAGACCCTGGCTCAAACAACCAAGGGTGCCCTCTGACCGCCACATGTGTGCAGCTGCGCTGAGTGGGGACAAAGACACACACACACACACACACACACACACACACACACACACACACACACACAGTCTTACTGTATGTCAGCTACAGTGGTGCATGTCTCCAATGCTAATACTTAAGGAACAAAAACAGGAAGATCACCTAAAGTTGAAAGCTAGCCTGGTCTACATAGCGAGTTTCAGGTCAGGCAAGATGGCATGACAAAGAAACAACAATAAAACACATAGCTTTATTGTCAACCAAAATCTCTCTAGTTGACAATTGTATTATATTCCTTCTGAAATTTATTACAGATTGACTACAACTCAGGGAGTGGGCATTTTAATTAAACTTTGCAAGAATTAAAATGAAAACAGCCTCCCTCTCCTCACCAAAAAAACCAAACCAAACACACAAACAAGCCTCTGCCAGGCTGAGGGTGCAAACCTGTAGTACTCAAGATTTTGAGGTCTGTGGGGGACTTGCCTTACCTGCTGGAAGGCCTACCCTAAAACTTTTATGTAAAGCTAATTAAGCTAAGTGTAGGTAGGAGCACTGGTCCATGCCTATACCCCAACACTGGGGAGTCTGAGAAAGAAGTCACCACAAGCTCAAGGCCAGCCTAGACTACAGCATTAAGACCCTGTCTGCAAACAAAAACAAAACAACTCAGTGTAATGACCAGGCGGATAGAAACAAACAGTGCAATGGTATGAAGAACTTAGAAGTGCAATTCTGAATTTGTAAAATGTCGATTTTTGACAGAACCGCTGGGGAGAAAAAAGAGCTTGGAAATTTGTTTATCCATAGGAAAAATGAAATCAGATTCCTAGTCATGTGGGGCCAAAAAATTCACTCCAGATTGGGAACTTAAATGTCAAAGGCAAACTTTAGAGCCTGAAAAGAAACTGTAAGAGAAAGTCCTTCTGAGCTGCACTAGGAGGGATCTATGAGGATACAAAAGGCCTAAAGGGAAGCTGAGGACAGCAGCCATGCTAATACTAAAACTGCCACCAGAAGATGCTGTAAGGAGTCAGGACACCCATGAGCTGGGTGAAGGCATCAGGAGTACACTTGGCTGGCAGAGGTCCATTAGCATCAGAGGAGACAAAATGCCCGCAGTCAGTATGAAGCCCAAGAAAGCAGACAAAAGGCATGAAGCACGGGCCTCCATGAGACAGACGCAGCCCAGGAGGCCAGGGACAGGCAAACGAAGAGCACACTACGAGCAGGTCACACAGAGCGAGCAATGTGGCTCCAGCTGTTGTGTGCCTCAGCCACCATCCAGTGTGTCCTCACGTAAGGTCGGTCAGCTCACACTCCACAGGGGACCCGGCAGGTCCATCACCTATATTGTATTAGCACAGCATTAAAAAGCAATCTATCTGTCATTCCTGCACTCACACATGTGCTCTCGCTTCCTCTCCCCCACGCTTTCTGCCTCTGCCTTTCCCTCTCTTTGCAAAGTAGCAAGGAAGCTTTATTCAAAGCAAAGTGTGCAGGCCAGAAAACACACTGTCAGGAGTGACAGCAGGCCGCAGGAGAGAGCGTACTCAAGGGCCAAAACCTCTTTTTACCACAGCCAAAAGCCAGGGACAGGGAAAGGGGAAGCAATACAAAACTGCATCACTGGCGAGTGGATCAACTGCAGGAGGACCACATGGTGAAAAATAAGAAAACACGCATGGACAAAGAACTAGATCCATCTTAGTCATGTAATGTGGGTGGGAATAAAAGCCCCAACTCTATGACTTCAAAAGCAAGCAATTACAAGCCAGGCATGGTGGCACAAGTCTATCTAATCCCAGAACTTGGGAAGTGGAGGCAGGAGGGATCAGGAGTTCAAGGCCAGCCTCAGCTACATACCAAGTTCAAAATCAGACTACATTAAGACTCTATATCAGACAGACAGACAGACAGACAGACGGAAGAGAAAAACAAAACAAGCAAGAAAATGACCAACATGAATTTTAGAGAGAGGCTGCTGAGGCAGAGAAGGCAGGCATGGTTTCTTAGCAATGCCTTCATTATTTACTGGAAAGGTGATTTCACGATGTCCAATTCATCTTATATAAACAGAATGAATGTCCTGTTTGCTACCCACCCTGTCTGTTCACCTTAGCCATGGCCAGTACATGTTTGTTTACATCAGAAGGAGTCTTTAAGACCAGCCAAGTAACTCTTGTTTCAACGTCCTCAGTGATATGAAGGTAAGCCCCGTGCCCAGCTCCTGGGTGTCAGTGTGGATCCACTGCCTTGGGCAGCTTACAAAGTATATAGTCTGCATCTTAGATGTTGCAGTCCACGTAGAGTGGTGGTGAGTTAGAAGATGGGCACATTAGCCACTGTGAGTTATACACCACAGGTCCTGCACTGTTCAAACAGCTAAATTAAGCCAAAGTCCTCAAGGGCTAAGTAGGTGGAGGGCACTGTGGTCACCAGAAAGAACTGTTTGCTGGACACTTAGTAAGTCCACCAAACCCTGTAAACCTAGATGCAGAAGTGCCCACCCTCAGGTGTCAGAGGTTACTAGTGTTTAGGGCAAGTTCCAGACTGAAGGCCATGGTGGATGTGTGCCTGCCTACAGGCTGAGGAGGGTGTCAGGTGTCCCCCTGCCTCATCCCCCTCAAACTAGGGTCTCTAACTAACATGGAACTCTTCTGGCAGTTTGGAAGCCAGTAATTCCCTCATCTTTGCCCTCCACACACAGTACTAGCATCATAGGCACACCAGCCATATCTGACTTTTTACATGGATCTGAGGATTTGAACTCAAGACTTTGTAGTTGTGCTGCAAGTGCTTTTATCCACTGAGTCATTCCCTCCCAGGCCCCGGTGCCTACATTCTTTCCAAGATCCCACAAACTCTATAGGATCCCAGACAGTGTTCCTCGGAAGTGACACAAGTACGTCATAGTCTGCCCATCCCTCCACAGAAGTTCTGTATAAACACCCCGAGGAGTGTCTCTGGACACCCTGATGTGCTGTCACTCCCCAGAGAGACAAATGCCAAGAGTGGCCTCTGTCCTTTGCCAATGGGTACCTCTCAGTCCTCTACAGCAGCTGCATCCTGGGCCTTGCACCACACTGCTGCCATTGTGGCTTTGTTCCCCACATATGGATGGATGACTGGGCAGACATGCATGTCTGCATACTTAAATATACACATTAGACATAAAAGTCACCTCATGTTGCACAGAACTCAATGACATTTGCTTCCACTCAACAGAGAAGAAATGGAAGGCTTTCCCTTGGACTCTGCAGGAGGGCTGGTTTAAACCCCTTAAAGACAAGAGTAAGAAAGAAGACAGTGCAAACACCTGAGCCTAATGCTCACGGCAGACACTCCCCTGGTGGTCATGGATGCTGTTTCTACCCAGCAAGGGAATAGGCAGATCTAAGTGCAGCAGGAATCTACAGAATCCCAGGGAAACACACAGTTGCCAAGGTACCCAAACACGGAAAAAGGGGTGAGCAGGTCCAGCAAAGGGCAGCCCTGTGGCTCCTCACCCAGCCCACAGTGTACTTAAAGACTGCAGGGCTTCACAGTTCCTGCCCTTGGTTCTAGAACCTCCCCTCTGTGCTCTTGTGTCAGCTGGTCTGTCCAAGAATGTCGGGAGCCGCTCCGCCATTACAAGATGGCACTGGTTTCCTGTTTCCTGGTTCTTCACGGAAGCCCTTGCGGCCAGTGCGCATGCGCAATTACGTCACCCTTACATAACCTGCTTACGCAGACGATATGCTAATTGGGTATTCTCTAGAGCACCAATGATAAGAGGACACGTCTCCATACGCCCCTGAATTCCCTATATAAGCCTCGGGTTTTTTGGGGAAGACGTCCTTCTCCATCTGTCTGCAAAGAGCTGTACAATAAAATCGCTGTCAGAAGAATCCTGAGTTGCTGCGCCTCCTTTATCGGCGAAGGCTGCGCGCGACACAAGAAGAGCCAGGCCTCTTTGCGCACTTAGCATTTTCCCCGGCACTTCTGTTAGAAATCAGCTATGTTTACGGAGGGGGGCAGCACAGGGCCGTGACTGGCACAGACTCTGGCCAGGGCTCCAGCTGCAGCTTTCTTGGGCAGTATTGCTGGGCCTCACATCCCTGTTGGGGAAGTGGGCCACTGACACCCACACCAAGACAGTCTCAGCGAGGCCAACTCACCTGCCTCACTTCAGTTTGACTCAGAAGCTGTAAACGCTTCCCTTGCTCTTCCTCTCTCGGTCTGAGTGCGTCACCAGCACAGGTCTTTTTGTAAAGCACTGGGCTAAAGAAGTGATCCAAACCCTGTGAAGGCACAGGCAGAGAGACAAAGCCCAGCTTGGTGGTGGCCACTTTTAACACCATCGCTTGGGATGCCTCACATAGAACTTAACAACGAAACAGAAACTGATGAAGGCAGGCTGTGTGGAAGCTCCCTTCAGCCCTCCACTGGGCACTTCCTCAGGGCCTGTGCAGAGGGCCTGGCACAGGAGGCCTCAGCAAAGACAATGACTGTGGAGCCAGAAGCTTTTCCAACAGCACAGGAGCTGACGGTGTTCACAAGCAACACCCACACACCCTTCTCACCTGGCTGCGAGGGCGAAGATACGGCCCTGGTGCTATGCTATGCTTCCCACCAGGAAAAAGCAAGGTTAACACTGCCCGCTGGCTGGACACAGGCTGGCGTGAAAATAACGGCAACTTCTAATTACTTCAAACCTGTCCGCAGTTAAAAATGAAAACCAGAGCTACTGAGGCCACACAGGCTGGGATTCTAATTCTGCTCCATCTTACCTTGCCTGAGGTGACCCGCCTGTGTCCCCTAATGGCCTGAGGTGACCCGCCTGTGTCCCCTAATGGCATGAAGCAAAGCAGGCGCCTAAGTAATAGGGCTACTGCTCTCAATCTTAAACACGAAGTTCCCCTCAAGGCACATTCACCATGTTGTCCTGCGACAGACCTGAGGGTGCTGGACACCCTAAGCACACATTAGTTCATGGAAACCTCCCCGGCACTCAGCATGTGACTGTAGTCTAGCAGTCCAGGTAAATGAAAAATTAAGATGTGCTAAGTGACTGAATCTCATTCGGAAATTGAGACCCAACAAGACAAGAAAGACATTTACTTCAAACTGGACAAATGCAGATGGCCAATTCACTATGAATATAACATGTTAGAACTCATTATTCTCATGATTGTCACATGGTTCTCCCTGCTGTATGTAGTTTGTTTTATACATGTGTAATAAAATATATATATATATATAGAGAGAGAGAGATGTGCTAACTGTAATTTTTCAGGCTGACCTGATTTTCACCCCCTGTCTGCTTTGGAAATGTTTACCTCATTCACTTGGTTAGCAAACACTGCCCCTGTTCCACACTGGGGGGAGGCAGAAGGGCAGCCATCTCTAGCCGTAAGAAGCCCCACAAAGAAGAGGGAAGGGAAGAAAAGGGAAAGGTCAGGGGAACACAAGTGTATTAGGTTTGAAATGACTGTGGGGTGTGTC
The DNA here is from genome assembly GCF_964271855.1 of Acomys minous. Lineage (NCBI taxonomy): Eukaryota > Metazoa > Chordata > Mammalia > Rodentia > Muridae > Acomys > Acomys minous. Next base: position 51,445,507 of record NC_140498.1, read on the forward strand.
TGTCTGTGTTCACATGCATGTGCATGTATGTACAAGCACCTGCAGGTGCACATGTAGGCCCATGCATATGGAGGCCAGAGGTCAACACTGAGGGGGTCTTTTTCAGTTGTACTCCCCTTTATTTTTTGAGACAAGATCTATTACTAAACCTGGAACTTACCAATTTGGCTGGGCTGGCAAGCCCGTGAACTCCAGGGGTTACAGACATGCAGTGCTGCCCCCAGCTTTTACATGACCGCGAGGGACCTGAGAGCACAGGAAGCACAACTGGACGTTTGCTGTTTTTCATCTGTTCCCTTCTTTTTTTCTCTTTTTTAAGGTAGCTATCAATTGGCACAGGTTTCATGCCCTGACCCCAAGTTTGAAACATACCAGAATCAGTAAAACCCATGATCCAAAGTAGGACTTTTCATTAACAATGCTTTGTGCTCTAAAAGGTTAAGCAATAAAAGAACCTTTAGGATACAACCTACTGGGGTGACATACCAGCCTGACTCCATCTTAAGACTAGAAGCCATCTTATTGCAAGGTCAAAATAAGTTCATTCCTGTTTTCTATAAAACTTGGGTTTGACCAGGTCTTGACCCATTTTCTGGAATTTGACAAGTTCCACACCCTATACTCTGACCTCCACCCTGATAAGATGTTCTGCCAAATAATTTTGAAATGTTCAGTCAAGATCCTATGTTACCACAATTTCCCTAGAAGTCCCCCAACCCTTATCAACCCCCTAGCTTTGCCTTTTTTTTTTTTGTGCTATATAAACCCCATTGTCTCCTGTGTTTGCTGCAATTTTCTCAAACCCAGCTTTAGGGAGATAGGCCTGCCTTGACAGAAAATAAAACTTGCTAATTTAATGGAAGAATGCGGGTATGGTCTTTACTCCTGTTTGGTGGGTTGAACTCTACTCATCAGAGCCTTCCCTTGCAGTGTTGTAGCTCAGTGGGACAGTAACTGAGAAGCACACAGAAGGCCACGGCTTCAGTCTCTACCACCTCAAATTAACATAGGGTTTTATAGGTTACAAAAGGACTAGATCTTTAAAGTCTACTTATTTACACAGTATACACAGACAGCACAACTGTGTTTGCATTCCTTCACATTCCTTTCAGCTTCTGCTGCCGATGCTAGGTATAAATACCAAATATCAACATGTACTAAATGCACTTTGGGACTTGCAGGGTTGCTTACAGTCATGAGTCTACTACAGTATTAGTGATGTTTTGACAAAGTGTGCATATCATAGGAACTTTCCAGCTCTTGTAACCATGTCGAATATAAAACAACCCTGGTAAGCAGCCACCCATGAAGATTCCAGGTTTCAGTAGCTGTTCATAAGCTAGTGGAAACTCATCACATGTCTCTACTGATGCTGGAATGTGCCTTTCATTTGATGAAAAAATGTACTCACACCTCAAGACTTAGCTTAGTTGTCAGTTAAGAGGAAGCCAGGTGTGGTGCAAGCCTTTAATCCTAGCATTTGGGAGACAGAGGTAGGGGATCTTGGAGTTTAAAGCCAGCCTGGCCTAAAGAGTAAGTTCCAGAACAGCCAGGGATACACAAAGAAACCTCAAAAAACAAACAGGAAAGAAGGAAGAAAGGAAGGAAGGAAGGAAGGAAGGAAGGAAGGAAGGAAAGAACTAATAAGAAGGGGAACTGAAAGGAGAATGAGGACAGCTAGGGAGCCACAGAAGTTCCCTGCAAACCGCAAACAGGACAGCTCTGACTCTGATTCCCATTAGTAAGGCTGTCCACCATTCAATGCTTCCTGGTGGCCCACAGCATCCTGCTAGGGACCTAGCTTTGCAGCTCTCCATACTTGCAATCAAGCGACATGTGCAGATGCCCCAGGCTGTGCAGGCAGCACCTGATACATTTCCCCAGATCCTCAGGGTACCTATGACTAGTGTCATATTCCTGTGAAGATTCTAGAAATGACACCACTCCTGCCTCAGCACTGGGCCACCCCCTTCGGCACTATGATGGAGCACCTCCACATTTATTGTTGACAGAGTAAGAACCATTTCATAGGGAAAGGATGAGGGCTGGTACTCAGAAAGTGAGGTCAGCCTGGTCTACACAGTAAGGAGTTCCAGGACGACAGCCAGGGCTATGCAGAGAAACATACCCCTGTCAGGTCAAAGGAACCTTAGGCCAAGGCTCTCTCAGTACCTGTGGCTCCTCCCTTAACTTCACCCCGCCCCCTACCCTAACCCTCTCCAGCCCAGGGCCTGGGCTCCAGCTTCTCACTCCTGTATAACCTGCCATCTCAGCCACGCGCTCTCGGTCCTGCTCCTGGTTCACTCTTGCTCTCTTGGCTCCCCTCTCTCTCTCTTTTCTTCCTCCCTTTCTTTTCTCCCCTCCTCTCATGGCCCTCTTCAGTCTCTACCAGTGGCTTTCAACCTGTGGGCGGTGACACCTTTGGGAGTTGAACAACCGTTTCACACCATCGTAAAACACAAATATTTACATTATGATTCGTAACAGTAGCAAAATTATAAAGTAACAACAACAAAAAGTATGGTTGGGGGTCACCACGACATGAGGAGAGAGGGGCAGAGTGTTAGAAAGGCTGAGAACCACTAGTGTAGAATAGTCTGGATGCCTCTGGCTATTCTGGCCCTCATGCCTACAATAAAAACCTTCTCTTTGCTCAACATACCTTGGACTGGTCGTTATCTTCATTTTCATTCAACCAAAACAAGACAAACACAGAGTAATGGAATCTCTTCAGAGCAGAGACTGAAGCCATACCAAGGCCGAGTCACAGGAGAGGTTTACACAAGTCACACTCCCCAAGAGCGAGCACACTTCTGGCCTACTTCTGACAGGCAGCTGCCTGACCACGCCTTCACCTCACAGGAGAGTACATTACAGGCTCCAAAGGGAATACAAAACACAGTGCGGTTTATTTCCTTTTTCACCTTACTGCTTCAGCCTCCCAAGTAGCTGTTATATATAGGTGCATGTCATCATACCCAGAGAGTATTTCTAATTATTATTTATTTTTTCCTGGAAACAAGGTCTCATATAGTCGGGCTGGCTTTAAACTTGCTTTAATGCAGAGATGGGCCTTTGAACTCCTAATTCCTTCAACTAAATGCTGGGATTTCAGGCCTGTACCAGCACACCTAGTCTAATATTTCTACGTTAAAGTGTACTCTGTCTTGACACTTAGGATAATTACTCTATACTTACATCATTTTCTTTTTGATTGTCAGATCACTTATGTATATACTTCATAAACTTTGGGAGTCGGTTCTACCTCTTCAGTTTTTTCTCCTTAAGCAGTTTCTCTGCAGACATCAGGCTTATAGCTGCATTTACACAGTAAGCTGCCCAAATTAGACACACCATACAGAATGGCATTTCTTAAGACAGATGCATGTTTATATGGAGTGGGAAATAAAGAAGGGGCAGAGAAGGGCGGGGGGGAGGAGAAACAGAGCCCAAGAGTCAGCAAGAGCTTTTAGCGTAGTGGTTCTCAAACTGTGGGTCTCCACCTCTTGGGGGGGGGGGGGTGGTGGTGAATGTGCCATTCCCAGGGTCACCTAGGACCATTGGAACACACAGATATTTACATTATGATTCATAACAGTAGCACAACAAAGTAATTTTATGGTGTGTGTGTGTGTGTGGGGGGGTGTCACTACAATACGAGGAACTGCTTTAAAGGGCCACAGCGTCAGGAAGGCAGAGAGCCAGTCCTCAAGAGAGGCAACATGCAGAACGCAGAGACAACATGTTCCCACAGCTCTCCTGCACAGTAAAGCAGTCTAGGAATGCCTTGCAAACAGGAGAATAAGAGGTTGCTGTTTTAGGTTTTGTTCATTTTTTTAAATGACACTTAGGGTTAGAATGAACACAGTGATGCCTATGCTTAGCATCATGCAAGAAGCCCTGGGTTCCATCCTCAGAAACACACACACACGCACGCACGCACGCACGCACGCACGCACGCATGCACGAACAGCAGGGTGGCCATCGTTTAGCCTTCCTGTGTTAACACCTTTCAACTGTTGTAAGCATTTGCTTTCTTTTCTACATCCTAAGCAGAAATGTGTGTGGGTGTTTTTATCTACTTGAGCACACAGTGCAGAAGCAACTGGTCGGATAACTAGAGTGACAGCCTAACACAGAGCTACAGATAGATGCTACCTACTGGGAATATGACACTGCTCTGCTTGGTGGCATTTTCAGCACTTTATAACATTGTACCTAAAAGTTACCAATGACCTCAGGGTTTCCTACAATTTGCAAACCCTCAGTATCAGTTAAGAAATTGAAAAAAAAAATGCCAGGCAATGGTGGTTCACACCTGTAATCCCAGCACTCAGGAGGCAGAGGCAGGCAGATCTCTGTGAGTTTGAGGCCAGCCTGGTCTACAGAAAGAGTCCAGGACAGCCAAGGCTACACAGAGAGACCCTGTCTCAAAAAAACAAAACAAACAAACAAAAAAAGGAAGCAAGCAAGCAAGAAGCAGAAAAACAACTCCTGGAAGTTACGCCTACAAAGCAAACACAGACTGCATTCTGACCGACAGTACGGTGCTTATGAACCTTTAAAGTACTTTACATTTTCCTCTCAGGAAACACTGCCATCCTCTAAACTATAACTCTCAAGTCCCACAGCCAATGCGTCTAACATAAGCAGTTTTCTTGTGTGTGTGCGCGCAGTGTGCATGTATGTGGATGAATGGTGGTGTGTGTGTGCAGTGTGCATGTATGTGGATGAATGGTTGAGTGTGTGTGCAGTGTGCATGTATGTGGATGAATGGTTGAGTGTGTGTGCAGTGTGCATGTATGTGGATGAATGGTTGAGTGTGTGTGCAGTGTGCATGTATGTGGATGAATGGTTGAGTGTGTGTGCAGTGTGCATGTATGTGGATGAATGGTTGAGTGTGTGTGCAGTGTGCATGTATGTGGATGAATGGTTGAGTGTACAGAGCAACACGTGGTCTCTACAGCTGACACTGGGCGTCTGGTCCACGGCTTCCTACTTGATTGGGACTGGACGCAGAACTTGTGAATCGGCTAGTCAAGCCAGCCACGGATCCTGTCTGCCTCCTGAGTGCTGAGATCGCAGATGGATGGCCAACTCTACGCAGCTTTTCCGTGTATTCTGGGGTCCTCATACTGACACAGCAAGGGGAGCAAGGGTGCAGCGCTGAGCTGCTGCCATTTCCAAACGAATACAAGCACACCACTGTGGGAAAGATTAAGCTTAGTCACAGGTGGAAGCAATCTTGGCGGGCTTTACCCTTGGGGCACCCCATGAATACCTTGTGACAGAGTGGAGCCATCCTGGGCCTGGAATTCAGGAAGCCGACCTGGGAACCCCACCTGGGCTATTGTTTTCCTAATTGACCCTCAATGGGAGAAGGAGACCGCCCTTCCCACGTGACACAGGCAGGTGGGGAGGAGAGAACAACACATTCAGCCCGGGGCTTGAGCACGTGTGGAGCAGCAGGCTGGACCAGCACGCGGACCAGAGAGACACCTAAGGACCCGTCCCGTGGAGCGGATACTGGAAGGTTCACTCTTTTGTCCCTTTAACCTTTTTTCCTTCTTGTGTAAGCTAGTTAGGTTGTATAATAAAGTTTAATGGTTAAGAAACAGAGCCTACACACCACTGTTAGGGTCTCAGGGATACCTGATTACATGCTGTTTGAGTAATTTTTATCAGTTAAAAAATTTTAAGTTGTATTTATTGGAGACAAGGTCTTGCCATGTAGCCCTGGCTGGCCTGCAACTTGCTACGTAGAGCAGGCTGACCTTGAACTTCTAGGGACTCCTCAGTACAGGGATTATGGATATGTGCTCCGTTGCTATATTGAAAATTAAAGCATGACCCCTTCAGGATTTAAAGGCTGTAACAGTATCCTCTGGGCAGGATGGTGTGGTGGACCGCTCTCTCTACCTGAGTCCACCTGAACTGAAGTGCTGACTCTGGGCAGTTCTGCAACAGGACTTAAGGCTGGAGCTAACAGGGCACAGCTGTGTGGGGGACTCAAGCTGACAGCTGCCTTTAGTCAATATACACTGTGAAGATCCTTCAGAGGCGGTCTCTGTGAGACGAAAGGACAGTGAATGCACGTCTCTCATATACAAGAAGATGGCTTGCATGTGAGTACTGCATAATTAACCCACAGGCATGTACACAGGCTACAGTCAGCAGGCCATGCACTATCAAAGGCGCGTGAGCACTGATTTTCACATGGGAAGGCAGGTCCACATCTCATCTTTTCCCCACCATACTCCCGAAGCATGTTCACAAAGCGGAGGGACAAACAAACCAGCCTCACTTCTTCAAAATAATCCCCCAAATCCACACACGTTTGTATGTCCGCCTGCTGCCTACTGAGGAGAAGTGCCCTCAAAGTGTCTGTCCCTTCAACACGCGCGCCTCTGCTCCCCATCAGCCATGTTTGCAATTACTGAAGCCACTGAACCACCAGGCTCACCTTCCCATGGATTTTACTGGAGATCTAGGAGGAGGTAAATAATTCATCTGATAATTTAAAACAGTTTGGCACTAAGATAAAATGGACATGCTAGAGAGGGGAGATTCTCAACCTGTGGGTCACAACACCTTTGGCAAACCTCTATCTCCAAAATTATTTACATTACAATTCATAACAGTAGTAAAATTATAGTTATGAACTAGCAACAAAAATAAATTTATGGATCTCAGCTGGTCCCTAGTCCCCAGTGCGGCCCATTTCCATGCAACTCTGTCTTACCTGCATGTGGCCTTGAGAAGGGAACAGTGTGTAGGCTGCAGAGTATTTAGGGGAGAGGACTGCTGGGCCAAGGTTTTTCAGGTGAGGCCTGTTGGGGGAGGGAACACCCACACCCCTGTGACTCCTCCCCTGTGCTCTGTGGGGAAGCCCAGCAAACTCACTGGGCTACCACAGTCCTAGTTTGTCATTGCCCACTGTTAGAATGAATCTCAGCAACAAGGTCACTGAGAAGCACACAATGGCAGCTCTGAATTTAAAGACTGGGCATACAATGGAGAAACCTGAGGCAACCACAGCTGAATTATCAAACAAAGCAGCCACACAGAAGGCCAGGATGAAGTGCTTTCTGATGTGACAATCCTAGCAGTGCTCCCCCAGAAGGGTTTGTCCTGAGACACAATGGCCAGAGGAGAATAGCATGAGTCAATCAGACAAACCCAAAACTAAGAGCAACAAACTGTCTGAAGCTTTCAAAGCAATGTCACTCTCGTCACTCTCGGGCTGGGGGTGCAGCACTTGTGAGGTCCTGGCTCTAGCTAAAACTGAGTCATATACATAAGCATCCAAGGTGGGGAATAAACTAAACTGATAACATTCATTAAAAGTTCTACTTTCAGCTGGGCAGGGTGAGACACTCTCAGAAGCAAGAGAAATCCAGGAAAAAAAAAATACCCCAAAAGTCATAATAAGGACACTGGTGAGTAAATTGTGATGTGTCAATCTGATGTCTTACCTAGCATAACTAATGTGAAATGTTTTCATAGTTTTAATAATGAACAAATTTCTGAAAAGATGGATGTGAAAGTGAACTAACAGTTGGCCCTCCACCACCACCATCACTCTGAGTACGTAAGGCAAAACATGCAGGAAGAAGCCATGACAGCACCACCATCCTCCTGGGTGGGCCATGGCTTTGTGCTTCCCCGGCTTTCTGGTTTGTACTCTGTGTACTTCTCTTGCTCGTGTGTATTTGATGCTGGAAGCCCAGCGCTCAGGCTCACTCTCCTCACATAAAGGTCATTTTTATTTATTATTTTGTTTGTTTGTTTTTCGAGGCAGGGTTTCTCTGTGTAGCCTTGGCTGTCCTGGACTTGTTTTGTAGACCAGGCTGGCTCCAAACTCAGATATCTGCCTGCCTCTGCCTCCTAAGTGGTGGGATTAAAGGTGTGAACCACCACACCCAGTCATTTAAAAAAAAAAAAGTAGATTAAAAATTCGTCTACCTAGTTAGCTAGCTAGTCTCTAGCTAGTGATTTACTTTAGTGTTTTTTTTTCCCTTTTGAGACCCAAAACAAAAACAAAAAACTTCACTGTGTAGTCCAGGCTGGCCTTGAACTTACAGTGATTATTGTCACTGTATTTGACATTTAAAAGGCCTTTTTATTTGTTTGTTTGGTTTTTTTTGCTTTTTAGATAAAAGACAAAGCAGGGAACAGTGGCCCAGACCTTTAATCCTAGCACTCAGGGGGCCAAAGCAAGTAGATCTCTGCGAGCCTGAGACCAGCCTGGTATATATAATGAGTTCCAAGACAGCCAGGGCTATATAGACTGTCTCAAAAACAAAAACAAAAACAAAACAAAAGGTAAACAAATATTCCTTTCTAGCCTGAGAACACAGAAGTCTGTCACTGTTTTTGTCTGGTAAGGAACAGAGGCTCATATGCTGAGGAGTGACAGGTCCTGTAACAATGAGGTAGAAAAGTCACTGTTTCTATTTACTGAGCATGTTGCTGAGGGCTGAACCCAGGGCTTTGTTAAAGCTGGGCACGCACCCTACTACCAGGTGACATACCCTCACCTTCAGAATAATATCTTTGTTTGTTTTGACACAGTCTCGTTCTGTACCCATGCTGGCCTTGAACTCATGATCTAGCACAGACAGACCTTGAACCCAAGGATCCTGTTGTCCTGGTCTCTTGGGTGCTGGCAATACAATTATGAGCCACTACACCTGGCTTAAAACATAATTTAAAAAATAACTGTAATGAAAAAGTTATGAAAACCATTGGGCATATCATTAGCAGGTCAGTGCTAGTTAGAACCAAATAAACTTTCTATGTGAAATAACCAGTTATGCCTGGTGGTGGTGGCGGTAGCGGCGCACGTCTTTAATCCCAGCACTCAGGAGGCAGAGGCAGGCAGATCTCTGAGATTGAGGCCAGCCTGGTCTACAAAGCAAGTACAGCCAAAAAAAAAAAAAAAAAAAAAAGGGCAAGACACCCAAGGCTACACAGAAAAACTCTGGCTAGAAAAGCAAACGAATGAAAAGAAGAGTTTTGATAGCTCATCTAATTAATCTGATATCTGACTACAGCTCATCTCACAACGTCTAGGCTGCAGGCTGGAGGCGTGGCTCAGCTGATAGAGAGCTGCTGAGCACACATGATGCAGGCTGCAGGCTGGAGGCGTGGCTCAGCTGGTAGAGAGCTGCCGAGCAGCCCTGAAGCTCTGGGTTTGATCCCCAGCACTAGAAGCAATAGGCCCATCTGTTAGCTCAGGGCTCAGGAGGTGGCGGCCTGAGAATCAGGAGTTCAAGGCCATTCTCAACTACATGGGAAGCTTGCACCCAGCCTCAAAATCAGAATCACAGTCATTAATAAATCCTCATTTACACTAAACCCAAACTCCACTGACCATCTCAGGTATTATTTACATGTAAAAATTATACGGTTATCACAAACTGAGCAGAAATTCTTATCACTTCTGACTATATAAAGGTCAGCAGAAGAAATACAGTGCACTTAAGAGCTACTATACTTTGGGCTGGCAAGAATGCTCAGCTGATAAAGACATGTACTACCAAGTCTGATGAGCCAGTTTGACCCTGGGGACCCCGTGGCAGCAGGAGTGAACAGACCCCTGAAGAAGTTCTCTGCATGCTCACTGTAGCACTTGGGGAGCCTCCTTATAAATAAATAAGATTTTTTTTTAAAGTGAGCTACCACTGCAGGGCTCCTGCTGCTTCTCCTGCTGGCGGGAGGAGAGCATGGGAAAGGGGCATTGTCCGAAGCTGCAGGCAGGATGGTCATGCCTAGGGCGCAGGCAGGATGGCCATGCCTGGGGCGCAGGCAGGATGGTCACGCCTGGGGCGCAGGCAGGATGGTCACGCCTGGGGCGCAGGCAGGATGGCCACGCCTGGGGAGCAGGCAGGATGGCCACGCCTGGGGCGCAGGCAGGATGGTCACGCCTGGGGCGCAGGCAGGATGGCCACGCCTGGGGCGCAGGCAGGATGGTCACGCCTGGGGAGCAGGCAGGATGGCCACGCCTGGGGAGCAGGCAGGATGGTCACGCCTGGGGCGCAGGCAGGATGGCCACGCCTGGGGAGCAGGCAGGATGGTCACGCCTGGGGAGCAGGCAGGATGGTCACGCCTGGGGCGCAGGCAGGATGGTCACGCCTGGGGAGCAGGCAGGATGGCCACGCCTGGGGCGCAGGCAGGATGGTCACGCCTGGGGCGCAGGCAGGATGGTCACGCCTGGGGAGCAGGCAGGATGGCCACGCCTGGGGAGCAGGCAGGATGGCCACGCCTGGGGAGCAGGCAGGATGGTCAAGCCTGGGGCGCAGGCAGGATGGTCACGCCTGGGGAGCAGGCAGGATGGTCAAGCCTGGGGCGCAGGCAGGATGGCCACGCCTGGGGCGCAGGCAGGATGGCCACGCCTGGGGAGCAGGCAGGATGGTCACGCCTGGGGCGCAGGCAGGATGGCCACGCCTGGGGAGCAGGCAGGATGGTCACGCCTGGGGTGCAGACAGGATGGTCATGCCTGGGGAGCAGGCAGGGTACCGAGCACAGAGGGCAGAGAGGTGTGCAGTGGCCTGGAGCTCTCTCGGATCCTGCCCTCAGACACACTGTATTTATGTCGAAGTAAGTATTTGCATATAAAGCTGCTTAGGCGGAATAATATACTGCATGACACACAGCAGTCTGCAATGCCACAATGAATGTGTGACAGAGAGATGAGGAGGATGGCAGGACGGAGCGAGAGTGTGTGGTGGAGTGAAACAGAACTAGAGGTATAGGAGCACAGCTACAGTGCACAAAAAAGCATGCACTTGCTGAGGAGGGTAGGTCCTCCGGCCGCTGAAAGGCTCAGGCTACCACCAGCCCTTGGCATGCTGCCACTCTTGCTGTTCCACCTGCTGTAGGGAGAATGCCTGCAGGGTGGCACGGAGGGCAGGGTGGTGTACAGCAACCTGCAGCTCTCACAGGTACTGACCCAAAATGTGCAGCCCAATGCCACATTCACCCTAACTCTGAGCAACAAGACATTGGAGATGAAGAAAGGCTCATTTTCTAGATTAAGCCTTCTCAAAAGATTTCCATGGTCCGTACTACTGCCAGTGACCATGTTGGTATACCTGTGGTCTGTGTGCCACCAAAGGCCATATTGGTGTCCTTGGGCTGTGCTACTGACGGAAAACATGTTGAAGTCTGTGGCCCATGCAGCTGTAGGAAGTTATGTGGATGTCTATGATCCATGCTGCAGCAGGAGGCCAAGTTGATGTCTGTGCCATTGGAGACCATGTTGATGTGTGATCCATGCTGCAGCAGGAGGCCATGTTGATGTCTGTGCCATGGGAGGCCATGTTGATGTCTGTGCCATAGGAGGCCAAGTTGATGCCAAGTTGATGTCTATGCCATTGGAAGCCATGATGATGTCTGTGCCACGGGAAGCCATGTTGATGTCTATGCCACGGGAGGCCACGTTGATGACCATGCCACTGGAGGCCATGCTGATGTTCGTGGTCTGAGCTGCCTCCAGAGGTCACGTTGATGTTCGTTATCTGTGCTGCCTCACGAGACCAGGTTGATGTCCATGGTCTATGCTGGTCCTGGAAACCATGTTGAGGTCCATGGTATGTGCTGCCACCAAGATTGTGTGGATGTCTGTGGTCCTGATGCTGCCAGCTGCTAAGGGCAAGGAAGCTTCTTTTGCAGTGCAGTGGTATCCATGAGTGACACTGAAGGCTCCAGTGACAACCTCTTTGCTCTCCCCTCAAAAAGGAGTGGGGGAGGATAGTAAGCTATTGAAGAGAGTCCTTAAAAATTGTGAAGATGCTGAAGTGTATCTCTTCAGAGTTGATGGCTTCTGACTGGGGGGGACTCAGTTTTCTTTAAGAGCCTCCCACTTGGAGTTTGACTGTGCTCCAATAAGTATACAGGCAACACAAACCAGATTTGGTATATTTGGGGTGGTGATGCAAGAGTGGGAAGGTGTACTTGGGAAAAATGGGAAGCTAGTATAATGGGGCACATTGTACGAAATTCCCAAATAATAAAAAATATTATGTTAAGGTGAAAAAGATTTACCAAATTGGAGCTATAGTTGACACCCAATACTAAATATTTGCCTGTTATGTACAATTTCTAGGTGGGATTCCTAGCACCCCACGTTTAAAAAACAAAGCCTATATTGAAGATAGAGAAAATTCCCAACCGCTTTCATGTAAAAGGGTATTTGAGAGCCGCACATTGTAGTCAAAACTCCGCCCAACACCAGCTCACCACTGTTAGTGACTCAGGCCCACAAATGCGTGGCCAGATGCCTGGGGGGAATGTGTACCCCACCACTGGGGGGAATGTGAACCCTACCACTGGGGGGACGTGTACCCCACCACTGGGGGGAATGTGAACCCTACCACTGGGGGGACGTGTACCCCACCACTGGGGGGAATGTGAACCCTACCACTGGGGGGACGTGTGCCCCACCACTGCTAACTACATCTGCTGACAGGGCAGGGAAAGCACCTTTGTAACCAGAGACCAGAGCACCAGACTGTGTAAGGAGTTTCACCAAACAAACTAAACTGTGCAGTACCAAAAGAAAAAATGATTAAGCTTTATGATTAAAATGAAAGAAACAGAAATCAGATATGCTGATTTAAATTCCTTGAATTAGTCAATAAAATTTATGATCTCTTCTTAAAAAGAGAAATCAAAGATTTGAAGCGAGAGTGGTGCTGACAAATGGGGAAAGCCAGTCAGCTGCTTTTCTCTCTCTGAGACAGAGGCTGGCTTTGAGGCCTCAACCCTCATGCCAAAGCTCCCAAGTGCTGGCGTAGGGCGGTTACAGCCCCGTAGCCGCCGTGGCTGGCTGTGCCTGGCTTCTTACCTCGGTTACAGCCCCGTGGCCGCCGTGGCTGGCTGTGCCTGGCTTCTTACCTCGGTTACAGCCCCGTGGCCACCGTGGCTGGCTGTGCCTGGCTTCTTACCATGATTACAGCCCCGTGGCCGCCGTGGCTGGCTGTGCCTGGCTTCTTACCTCGGTTACAGCCCCGTGGCCACCGTGGCTGGCTGTGCCTGGCTTCTTACCATGATTACAGCCCCGTGGCCGCCGTGGCTGGCTGTGCCTGGCTTCTTACCTCGGTTACAGCCCCATGGCCACCGTGGCTGGCTGTGCCTGGCTTCTTACCATGATTACAGCCCCGTGGCCGCCGTGGCTGGCTGTGCCTGGCTTCTTACTGAGGTTACAGCCCCGTGGCTGCCGTGGCCACCGTGGCTGGCTGTGCCTGCCTTGTTATCATTCTACTCCTTGAAAGCCCACAAAACTGTGAGCTACAAATCTACACCCTGGTTTCTGGTCCACACCTGGAATCCTAGCCTTTGGGAGGGTGGAAGCAGGAGAGTCACAAGTTCAAAGCCACAGTATGCAGTGAGTTCAAGGCCAGCCTGGGCTAAATGAAACCCTGTCTCAAAACAAACTGGAAGGATCACCAATGTCATGGATCACCAATGTCAAAGTTTCTGAATTCTGCCTGGATTGTCATCGCCCTTTAAAGAGCCCTGCAGTTACAGTTCCCACTCTCCTACGAGCCCTCCTGCTCAACCCTAGGGCGTTAGGTAATGTACATCATGAGCTGACATAGAAGATCCAGCCAAAGTCTTGTGTGTGTGGAAGGTGAAGAATAAGAGACTGGTCTGCTCTACGGACACTTTGTACTCCCGCACCCTTAATAATATGCTGCTTCCACAAAGGGAAAGGAAAGCACCTACACATACCATTATGCACCTGACCCCACTGCCAAGAAACCAAAATACATTCTACATGATACTTTTATATCATCATCACCATCATCCCATCATCATCACCACCACCATCATCATCATCACCATCATCATCATCATCACCATCATCATCATCTGAAGGAATAGGCCAGTGGAAGAGCACTTGTCTTTCTAGTGTGCATGAGGCCTTTGGCCTGAACCCCAGGATAGACCAAGAAAAGAAAAAGTTACACGGAAAACACTCAAGAAGCCTATGGATTCTACAATCTGAGAATAAATAAGAAATAATAAATCACATACAGTGTATGCTTGAGTCACTGAGCTGAAATGATAACAAAGGTAGGAGATAAAATAGAGCCAAAAACATGAGTCAGAAATATCTCTGGCTCTTTTCCACCTACTGAATTATGAGGGTTAGAAGAGTCAAATGGAAATCCACGTGCCTAAAAGGTTCAATGCAGCTAAAACACAGTATAAGTAACTCTGAGAGCCTTAAGGGCTGAAAAGTAAGTGATGTTGTCCATTTCTGAAAGCTATACATTAAAAAGGTATTAATTGGGCTGGACGTGGTGGCACATGCCTTTAATCCCAGCACTTGGGAGGCAGAGGCAGGCGAATCACTGTGAGTTTGAGGCCAGCCTGCTCTACAAAGTGAGTCCAGGACAGCCAAGGCTACACAGAGAAACCTTGTCTCAAAAAAGCTATTACTCATATGCAGAAACATGACAACTCGAGGGCAGGAACTGTCATGTGGCTGAAGATCTGAGTGCCAGGATTCTGCCAAGCGTGAGACTCAATCACATTTTGCCTATTCTCAGTTGGCACAGCTACAGCTTTTAGCCTGTTTTAAAAAGAGGCACTGTTCTGAGAGATGGCCACAGAAATACTCACCAGTCAGTACGACACAACCCTAGGATACGCTTCAGAAAATAAGGGAGAGAAAATGGGACCATAGAAAGTGCCAAGGCTAACCCAACAGCAGGCCAAGAAGGGTGAACATAGGATCCATTACGTCCTTTTTAGTGTCACTTTAAAATTCAGCCACTTCCAGAGGTCCTGAGTTCAATTCCCAGCAACCACATGATGGCTCACAAGCATCTATAATGAGATCTGGTGCCCTCTTGTGGTGGGCAACACACAGGCAGGCAGGGTGTTATATACATAATAAATGAAATAAATCTTTAAAATAAAATAAAATTCAGCCACAATAGACAGGGCAAATAGCTTAGTCAGTTAAGTTCTTGCCTGTGTCTTAGTTAGTATTCTATTGCTGTAAAGAGACACTATGACCACAACAACTCTTATAAAGAAAACATTAACGGGGGCTGGCTTACAGATCAGAGACTCAGCCAATGATCATCATAGCAGGAAGCATGGCAGCACCCAGGCAGAGATGGGGCTAGAGAAGGGGCCAAGGGTTCTACCTTTGGATTGACAGGCAGCAGGAAGAGACAGACACTGGGCCTGGCTTGAGCATTTGGAACCTCAAAGGACACACCCAGTGACACATTTACTGCCACAAGGCCACACCTACTCCAACAAGGCTACATCCCCTAATCTTTTCAAATAGTGCCACTCTCTGATGACAAAGCATTGAAATATATGAGCCTATGGGGGTCATTTTCACTCAAACCACCATAGCTCCTAAGCATAAAGACTTGAGTTCAATCCTCAAAACCCACTCTAAATTTTTCAGATTTATTTACCTTTATTTTACGTGCATGGATATTTTCCATTAGCTCATGTCTGTGCACCTTATGCATACAGTGTCTGTGGCGGTCAGAAGCAGATGCTGGATCCTCTGGAACTGGAGTGGCAGTGGATTCCATCCTGCCATGTGGGTGCTGGGAACCAAACCTCGGTCCTCTACAGGGGCAATGGGTGCTCTTAAATGAAGAACATCTCTCCAGCCCCCAAATCCATCTTAAGCAAGCAGGGTATGGAGGCCTGGAGAGATGGCTCAGAGGTTAAAAGCACTGTCTGCTCTTGCAGGGGAGCTGGTTTCAATTCCCAGCACCCACTTGGTGTCTCACAACGATTTATAACTCTAGTCCTATGAGATCTGGCATCCTCACACAGACATGCAGGCAAAACACCAATGCGCATAAAAAATTAAAAATTAAAAAAAAAAAAAGGCTGGATGTGGTAAGTGGGTACTTGTAACCCCAGCCCTGGTGAGGCAGAGACAGACAGATCCTTGCCCAGCTGGCATAGCCTAATCAGTGGGTTCCAGTCTTTAAAATCAAGGGGACAGATACCTGAAGAGTGACATTTGACATCTGAGGCTGTCTTTTGACCTACATATGCCTGTGTACACATGGCACATGAACCCATGTGCAGACAGACACAAGCACACACATTAAGAAAACGTGCTTATAATGGAACATTTGGCCAAACCATCCTCTCAGAAGCAGCAGGCCCTTTTTGGCCTGCCTATGCCTGCCACGGGCCTCCTGGTCTGGCCTATCTGCTGACAACGCTGTACTTCACCTTCAGTGCTTCTCAGCTGTCAGGGACTGCTCTAGCCAGGAGGAAAGCAAAAGTGATCCCAGAATGAGGACCGCAGGAGGACGGCTGCAGGTTTCAGGCTAGCCTGGACTACACAATGAGTTATAAGTCAGTTTCCACTAAACAGCAAGACACTGTCTAAAAGACAGACACACTGACATAGCGCGCGCGCGCGCGCACACACACACACACACATACACACACACACACGCTGCTACTATGTATACTTCCACAGCCTAACATATCTCCTTTTCTTCTCATACAGAAGAACAAAGTATCTGACAGAATAAAAAGGAAGTCCTGCCGCCTTCCCAATTCTCCCTCAAGATCAGTTAAGGTGAAGTCTAAGTCTTGGCCAGAGATGGACAGGATGTAGCCCCCCCCCCCCCCCAGGAACATTCAGACTCAAAACGCAGAGTTACCACAAGGAGGGAGCACACATGCCCAGACTCATCTCACAGCTGGCTCTCTGAAGCACACATGCTCTGGGTTACAAGTCCCTTGTACCCAGTCCTCCAGCCTGACAGGAATGTGCCATGTAGTAGGAATCACATCCCTGAATAAATGCGTGGGACCATGGGACATGAGTTTACAGCAACAGAGAAAGAGTCGCACTTCGCATTGCAGTGTCCATTAAATACAGAAGAGAGCTGAGCACGAGGGGAGGATACATGGGTAAGTGAAAACGAGAAAACAATACTAATACTACAGAAAGATCTTTAGCCCGGAGGCCATGTGGACTATATCAAAAATCAAACAGAGGGCTTAGAAACGAGGCCTGAATTCAAGGCCCAGCACTGGGGGGTGGGGGTGGGGTGTAAAAGGAAGAAAGGAAGGAAGAAAGAAAAGAAAAAGAATCAAACAGAACTGGGGTGTCCAAAATAAAAGAACCTAAAGGGAAGAGTGCTGGGCCCCGGTTAAAAGTTTCCTCCTTCTCTAGCCTGCTCCACAAAAGGTGTTAAACAACGACAAGTTCTGTAAACAGTAAAGATGAGCCAAATCACCATCTCCTGCTCCACAGAGAAAGTCAAGTTAGCATGTGCTGTGTTAAATGAGAAATGTCCCTACAGGCTCATGTGCTTCACCACTTGTTCTCAGCTAGCGCTGCTGTGTGGAGAGGTTGACGAAGGCAGTGGGTCACTGCGGCAGTGAGCCTTGATGGTCTCTAGTCCAGTGCCCCTCCCTGCTCTCTCTCTGCTTCCTGCGTTTGGATACAATGTGAGGAGCTAAACCCTTTCTCCTCTAAGTTGCTTTTGTCAGGGTTACTACTGCTGTGATGAAACACAACGACCAACCAACCTGGGGAGGAAAGGGCTTATACTTCACAGCACTGTTCATCGTCAAAGAAAGTCAGGACAGGAACTCAAATAGGGCAGGAACCTGGAGGCAGGAGCTGATGCAGAGGCCATGGAGGGGTGCCACTTACTGGCTTGCTCCTCATGCTTGCCCAGCCTGCTTTCTTATACAATGCTGGACCACCAGCCCAGGGATGGATGGCACCACCCATAATAAGCTGGGTCCTCCCCATCGATCTCCAATTATGAAAATACCCTACAGCCAGATCTTCTGGTGGCATTTTCTCAATTGAAGTTCCTTCTTCTCAGATGACACAGCTTGCATAAAATTGATATAAAACTATCCAGACAGTGACATAATGAAAATATATCACAAAACCAAAAACAATTGCACTGAAAAAAATAAATAAACAAAACCCAGAAAAAAACAACTGTACTGGGCAAATACTAAGCAAAAAAGAAAAACTAGGCATAATTAATGTCATACAAAAATGAAGTCATGGCAAAAAAAAACAAAAACAAAAAACAAAAAACAAACCACTAAGCAGAACCAAAGCATTGAACTATGCAAAGCAAAAATTGACAGAATTACAAGTAAAGACCAAGCCAAAAAAATCACAACCACAGTACGAGTTAGCAGTGTGGATGTCAATTACCATCAATCAAGCAAACAAGAGTGATCAGTAGCTATGGAAGGAACTGGAACCACATTGTTAACAAGTTTTATCTATCAGATATACAGAAACCTGTGTTTAACCAATCAGAAAACACACTGTCAAACACACTTAGAATGTTTACCAAAACTAAACCACTCTGCAAGGCTCAGCAGATACCACAGACTATCTCCAACACAGTACAGCAGAATAAGAAGCCAACTCAAGGTCTGGTGCAATTAGAAAAATCTCCACTTTCTGCTTAATTTCTCTAAAGTCAGAAAAGCTTAGAAGCTCCTCCTCCCACTGTCGTAAAAGTAAAACTGCGTGGAGGTGAGGGAGAGAGGTCTGATGCTGAAAAGGCAAATGCTTCCACAGATCATGGGCTGAAAGGACATTTAAACAAAGACAACGCTGGCAGTGCTGGCTGCAGCTTAGTGGTTGAACACCTGCCCACATGCAAGGCCCCGGGTTCAACCCCAGCACAGCAAACAAGATTAACGAGCAGCTAATTGCATAAGGTTAAACACTGTCCACTTGTCCCTGTGTTCCAAAATGGACAAAGCATAGCCCTAACTAGCAAAAACATTTTTGTAGCCTAAGACAATTAAAGCACTATACACTGCAAAAAAAAAAAAAAAAAGTTGTTTTTCCACAATGCCTATGTAGTTACAAACTGTTCTGTCCTGGGCTGCTATCAGTATACTCTCAAAAGCAGCCAGGCCTGGGCCAAGCCTTACACTGCCATCCCCTGGCACACCCCTGGCAATTTAGGTAACAGAGGTTCATTACCAGGTACACACTCCTGTCCAGACCTGAGTTACGAAAAAAGGTCTTTGCTTCCAGGGCAGTGCTCACAGCTACAGCTGCCCGCAGCACGCTCTTCACACCATCAAGATAAATGACAAGTTTAAGCTACAGCAGAACCACTTTGCAAACTGCTCACAAGCATTTCACAGGGAAATGGTCTTCTGACGGAAGTGAAAACTCTAAGAGCAAACGAGTTACTAAGTAGAGTCTCCCTCTGCTTATCCATGCTTCCCAAACAGTGTTCAGCTAAAACATCTCTGAGGAAGTATTAAAACTTGAGTTACTGGGTGGGAGGGATGGGTCGGTGGTTAGGAGCACTGGCTGCTCTCCTGGAAGACCCAAGTTCAAATCCTAGCGCCCACATGGCAGTTCACAACTATCTGTAACTCCAGTTCCAGCAGATCCAACACCTTCATATAGACATACATGCAGAAAAAACACCCATGCACATAAATTAAAATAAATAATTCTTAAAAAGAAATTTATATTAATAAAAAACCCAAAATGAAATAAACAAAAACTATAATTATCAAAGGGCACATGACAACTGCTCATATCACCAAAATACAGCCACTGGTGCTGCCAGACACTGTTCATGGGCATCTCTTCCTCCTCCATGCCCATTCCATGCATACCTGTATAGATGTAAAACGAGCTGAGAACACAGGCCAGTCGTAGAAGGGTTTGCCTAACATACAGGAAGCCATGGGTTCACTTCCCAGCACTTGGAGCATGCCACAGAGAATGGGGAGGAGCAAAATGAACCCCTTCATTATGCGTGTGGGTGTGTCTTGGTGTCTGTATTTATAAAGGTATGGGTGCATATGGAGAGGCCAGAGGTCAACGTAGGGTGTCTTCCTCAGTAATTCTGCACTTAGTTTCGAGCCAGGTGCCTTACTGAACCCAGAGCACACATGTTCCCTAGGCTTACTGACCCGGGGCTCCAGGGTTTTGCTGCAGGGTTAGGGATGCATCCTGCCACACTTTTACAAAGTCAATGAGGAGGACCAGAGCTCAGATCCTCACACTGTGCGCTGAGCAGTCTCCTGCCTGGGCCACCTCCCCAGCTCCACACTTCCTTCATGTATACAGCACAGCACACGTGAAGAAAGCAGATCTGACCTCATGAGGAAAAACAATGGTTTTAAATGACGATGGATTTTTTTTTTTTAATCTACACCTTTTTTAAAGCCATAGGAGAGGGAGACATTAAATTATTTCCTGGTTTTTGCTGGTCTGAAGGTATCTGGAAGATTTGTAGCAGAATTTCCATCTGAGATCTCTAGAAGCTTCCACACTGCAGCCCTGTCTATCAACTATACTGACACCAATGAATAAAGGCCGTGGGCAGCGGGATAATACACACGATCCACATACCTACAGAGCAACCGTATACGGAAGATCAGAAAAAGGCTTGAACATTCCAGGACTACCTCCAGCACGTAACACAAGCACAGTCTCACTGACTTAGCAGTCACAAAGGGGAAAGGGTCCAAAACATAGCAGTATTCAAATGAAAGAGGCGGGGAAAAGGTAGTGTCACGGCCCTCCAGTGGAGTCTATGGGACAAATGATACTGCATAGCCCGAGGGACAGCCCCTGCCCAGGGAAAGCCTCCTGGAAAGGGTCTGACATTCCTGCCAGGAGTAACTGATTGCAGACTTTTTTCTTACTCATTTGTTTTGGAACATTCTGCCTTTGTTTTTTCTTTCATATCAGAACTTTCTAAATATAACTCTGTTGCTATGAGATGCCCTAACATGGCACTGCAGCCAAGGGTCATTCAGGCTACTTTACCACTCCACTTGTTAACAAAAACATGGCTAAGAATTAATCACCAGTTAATAGTTTATATTATGACTTACAAATAAAGTGTTTAAGAAAGCTCCAGATAGTGACGGGAGGAGCTAAGAAAAAACTGTGTTGACACACAGATGTTTGACATAGTAAGAGAACATTGACCTTTGATAAAGAGGTCACATGCGTACTAAGAATGATTCAAGATTGATGACATTATTACTCTGCATCCTGTATTTTGAATTGTATAAAAAAATGTAACCACAAAAACACTCCCCGTTTCAAAAAATGTGTATAAAAATCTAGCTTGCTTGCCTGCAAAATACACTCAGATTCAAACATTCCCCTGGGTTCGTCTGTTTGTCACTTTGCCTATCTCTGCCCACCAACACTTCGAGAACTCTCGTTCTCAAGGACGTATACCTGACTAAGACTGAGACTGAGACAGTCCGTGGCAAGGTTGTGAATGCTGATGTCTGCTAGAGACTGGTGAGGGAGCAGCCTCCCAGCCATGCCACAAGCTGGGGCACAGAAGACAGCTCTGCTTCATGTGCCTGTCTTGGGAATGCATTCCCTCCTCATGACCATCTCTCTGTAAGGAGGCTCACGTACCAACAACAGGGCAGAGCAGCTTGCTAACTGCAGGATTTGACTAACTCAGCCCATCCTGTGAGCCGTGCTTTCCTCTCAGGCGCCTCTAGTAAAGACTACATATGTGCCAGATGTGGAGAAGTAAAAGGAGAGAAAGGAGGAGAGATGAAGAGTCCTCGATTGATTTCAAGCAAACTGGCTGAAGATTCTTCAATTTTTTTTTTTTTGTCAAAATAACCAAGTAACTATCCACTATTCTTTACTCTTCTCCAGTATCAGACTCCATGGACAGAAAGAGGCCCAAGAGTGAAGGTGGAAAACTGTGGTAAGAGGACTGACTGAAGAATGAAGCATCAAGAAAACAGGTCACTATTTTCATTAACGTCACAGTCATAACCAATGCTTCCCTCAGTCCCAGTATTAGTCAGGGTTCTCTAGAGTAACAGAACCTAAAATGACTCTCTCTCTCTCTCTCTCTCTCTCTCTCTCTCTCTCTCTCTCTCTCTCTCTCTCTCTCTCACACACACACACACACGGGATTTTTTAGAATGACTTGCAAACTGTGATCCAGCTGACCCAACAATGACTGCCTGTGTATGGAAGGTAGATCTTCATACTTCAAATTAGGCAAAACCCCTCATAGGTGTGCGCCATCCATTTTTTGTTGCAGGATATTTGATCCCATTGTGAACCCTGAGATTGTGGAGTGTAAAATCCTGTGTCATGTTTGGCATGGTTCAGCCCTAAGGCACACCTTTAATCCTAGAACTTTCTGTTTATTGTAAACAGGTGACTATGGTGTGGCTCAGTCCTACACACACCTTTAATACAAGAGCTTTCTGTACAAGGGATTTAATAAATTAACCCTAGGTCAAGAGGCGGAGCAAGAAGCCAGCTGACAGGGATAAGTAGAAATGAGAGGCTTTGAGAGACGAGTATTTAAGACAGGGTGAAGAAGAAGAAATGGCTTTTGGCTTTTTCCTCCTGGGCTGTTGTGAAAACTTTGGCCTTGGGCTTTTGGCCTTTTGGGCTTTTAGATTTGAGCATTTGGGTTTTGGCCTGAATCTTCACTGGTAAAATTGAACAATTTGGAATATTTTAGTTTTATAAAACAATTTTTAATTCCAGATGTAATCAAGTTGACAACCAAGAGTAGCCATCATTGGTCCACTCCTTATCAGCCAGACACACAATCATATCTCCTTATGTTGTGATTAATTTCCAAGTGAAAACAATAACCAGGTCATAATAAGTCCTAAACATGATATAACTATCACACATGCAATCACAGATACATTATATATTTAACCAAATCATAATTACACCTAAACATGATATAAGTATCACTCATACAACTGCAAACCCATTGTAAATGTAGAATAGGGGCATTCTTTTGTTATCTCATACTTAAATATGATAACTATTGATATGCTGATATTCTCTTAATTGATGTTAGATCACATGTTAAGGAAACTGAAAAAAGAAAATACAAATCTCTGTACAAATACATTCTTTTTTTTTTTTTTTTTTTTTTTTTTGGTTTTTCAAGACAGGGTTTCTTTATGTAGTCTTGGCTGTCCTTGGACTCACTTTGTAGACCAGGCTAGCCTCGAACTCACAGCGATGCACCTGCCTCTGCCTCCCGATACAAACACATTCTTAACAAAATACAATGAAACACTCATGTCAATTATAATCCTGTTTCTGGAACTGGTCACGTGGCTTTAGATACCTTTATAACTACCTTCCTCTGCTACCTGTTTCCTCCCTTATCTACTTGACTACTAACTGACCTCTCCTGAAATCATCTTTTGATGAGCATTTGCACAGCCCATTTGGAGAGATCAATCCACGTATTTCTTTCCCAGACTGTCTTTTTCACCAATTTTCCAGTGATGCTCTTTCTAAGACCCTGGCCATCCTGACAATCCATTGGCTACAGGTAATGAATCAGTGAACAATCACACATTTTCAAAAGGAATGTATGGTCATGTGGTACAGCCTGAAGGTCTCCACACGATGAGGATTTCCATTCACAAGCATTTTTCAGGGTTGTCCAAATACTGTAGTTCTCTACTTCTGGGTGGCACCCGCATAATGTGCAGTAAACCAGACCTTAGTCTTCTCTTCCTCAGTCAACCAATCATAAGGCACAACCCATGAGGCTATAGGTGCCAAGTGCCTACAACACTTGGCAACAGATGGCAAACAGGAGTAGAAAACAGACTTTAAATGGTTAACCTCTTCCTGTAACTTGCTTGTGCCTTCAGGACTTGCTTGGCCATGATCTCATATATACCACTTCCATCTGATAAGAGATTGCTGGGTGGGTCAGATAACATGCAGCTCACATCAGATGGTAACTTGGTGGCCCACTGTCCAACATTCAGTTTCCATATAGGCTCAGTGACAGGCCAGAAGCTGCCTTTCAAAGGGAGGAGACTTTGTGTGCTGATGATGGCAGAGCCTTGCTCCAAAATCACAAAGGTCTCTTCTGTGAGTCACCTACAGGCCTGCCAAAGGCGCCAAACAGCATCCCTATCTGCCATTGACACCTCAGGTTCTGTCAGGTCTGCTGGATCACATGGTCCAAGAGCAGCCTGCACAGCAGCCTGGCCTGCTGCAGAGCCTTCTCCTGTTCCAGGCTCCACTCAGAGCTGACAGCTTTCTGAGTCACTTGGTATATGGGCAGGAGAGCACACCACGTGAGCAAGGTGCTGTCTCCAGGATCCAGGTAGGCCCAGTAAACACTGTGCTGCTTTCTTGATGGGGGGTGCAATAACTTAGCCTTCACCTTAGAAGGAATATCTCTGTGTGCCCCCTCCCCACACCTGGACTCCTAAGAATGTCACTGAGGTCGAAGGCCCCTGACTTTTGGTTGGATTTATTTCCCATTATCTGATGAGCATATGTGTTACCACTTGAAGTCAAAGTGGTTGCTTCCTCCTGCTCCCTTGGTCCAATCAGCACAATGCAGACAATCCAGTGCACCAGTGTGATAAATTGTGGAAGAGACAGATGATCAAGATCCCTTCTGACAAAGTTATGACACAAGACTGAAGAATTGATTTATCCTTGAGGCAAAACTGTAAAGGTATCCTGCTGGCCTTGCCAACTGAAAGCAGATTGCTCCTGGTGTCCTTATGGACAGACACCCAGAAAAAGGCATTGGTTAGATCAGTAGTTCCATACCATGTACAAGGAGACATGCTAATCTATTCAAGTAAGGACAGCACATCTGGTACAGAAGTTAAATTGGAGTCTCTACCTCACTGAAGTTTCAATAGTTAACAGTCATCCTTTATGATCCACCGGTCTTCAGCACTGGGCAGATAGAACTTAAAGGGAGATGGGGTGTGTATCTTTCAAGACCTTGATAGTGGCACTAATTTTTGTAATTCTTTCAGGAAATAGGATACTGTCTCTAATTTTATGTGTGTGTGTGTCTGTGTGTGTGTATGCATATATGAACATATACACATTAATATATATAAAGGGTTTTATTAGAATGATTCAAACATTGAATTAGAATATTCCAACAATGACTGTCCATATATGGAAAGTCCCAAAATCCAGTAGTTCTTCAGTCCATGAGGCTGGATGTCTCAGTTGGTCCTCAGTTTACCCTGGAATCCTAAAGTAGGCTCTAATGTCAGTAAAGGAATGGACTTACTAGTGAGGGTGGGAGAAAACTGGCAGGGGGCGAGGGAGAGGGAGGGGAGAGAGAGAGAGAGAGAGAGAGAGAGAGAGAGAGAGAGAGAGAGAGAGAGAGAGACAGAGACAGAGACAGAGACAGAGACAGAGACAAGAGAGAGAGAGAAAAGAGAGAGAGAGAGAGACAGAGAAAAGAGAGAGACAGAGAAAAGAGAGAGAGAGAGAAAAGAGAGAGAGAGAGAGAGAGAGAGAGAGAGAGAGAGAGAGAGAGAGAGAGAGAGAGAGAGAGAGAGAGAGAGCACAAAGCTCTTCCCCCTTCCATATCCTTAATATAGGCTTTCAGCAGAAGGTCTGGTCCAGATTAGAAGTGGGTCTTCCCACATCAAAAGATTTGGATAAAAGGTGTGTCCTCCCACCTCAAAGGTCTGGATTAGAAGTGGATCTTCCTACTTCAAATGATATATTTAAGCAGAAAATCCCTAGCAGATGGGCCCAGCCATTTTGGCTTTTAGCTCATTCCAGATGTAGTCAAGTTGACAACCAAGAACAGCCATCACAGTCCTCCTAATTAGTTGGCAATCTCAGCTTTCTGCATAAGAGCTGAGGGAAGGGCACCTACCTGCCAGTCCTGCAGAGAACTCAAATTTGCAGCTCTGCTCCTATCCGCAAGAGGCAGAGTGACCTGAATTTTCCTAAGTGCCTCTGCGTTCAAAACAGGTAGGGCAGGACAGGCCTCAGCCTGGTAGCACAGTGCTTTCCAGCATATACCAGGCCCTGAGCTCCTCCTGCAGGACTCAAAAATGCAACTGCAAACACTAATGGAAGGCAGGTGGTTCAGGCAGCCCTTTTCCCAGAGGGCTGCCAGTTAATATCCTGGATGAGAAGGAAAGCAGTGAGGAATAACTGTGAAAGAAAGGAGGGAGGGAGGGGGGAAGGAAGGAAGGAGTCTTTGCAGTTTTGAGACCTGTGCACTGTGCTCACAGAACCACTGCTGGGGTAAGGGGGCATCTAGGGTCAAGCTTTCTTCTTCCACTTAGGAACTCTAGACAGTATTTCTTTTTTCTTTTCTTTTTTTTTTTTTTTTTTTTGGTTTTTGAGACAGGGTCTCTCGGTGTTAGCCTTGGCTGTCCTGGACTCACTTTGTAGACCAGGCTGGCCTCGAACTCACAGCGATCCGCCCGCCTCTGCCTCCCGAGTGCTGGGATTAAAGGCATGTGCCACCACGCCTGGCTTCTAGACAGTATTTCAATGCCATGGTTTGGGGCCATGTTAAGCAGCAAAGTCATAGACAAGAAGCATAAAAATCCAAAAAATGTGGCACTAATTAGATGGGGAAAGACTGCTTGTTTGCAGGCTGGTTCAGTCTCTGCTGAGAGCATGTCCAACAGAGCATCTCAAGCACCCTCAATTCTGCACTAGCCCTTGTGAGGATTATTGATCTTGAAGCTACAAACAAGTGTGGTGAATCAGGAAGTACAGAATGTGTAAGCTGTGAAGGCAGACTGTGTTTTAACACTATGTCCAAACCAGCTTTCCAAACTGTCTGCGAATAGCTCTACAGACCCAAGGAGCCCAGCCTCACCTGCTGGCAGATGTCTCTTAAATGTGGCATCTCCTATCAGGCTTTGTTCTGTTTTGTTTCTACAATGCTGGGGATGGAGGCAGGAAGATACATGACAGGCAAGCCCTCCACTACTAAGCTAAGCCCTAAGCACCTGCTATTACTTCTGAGACTTTCCACCATAGAAAGCAGCTCTAGTCAGCAGTGAGCTGGAACCCCACCTGCATTGGTAAGAGGTTAATTAAGATGGCAGCCCAGGGGCTGGAGAGATCGCTAGTGTTTAAGAGCACTAGCTGCTTTTCCAGAGCACCCAGGTTCAATTCCCAGCATCTACATGGCAGCTCACAACTGTCTGTAACTCCAGTTCCAGAGTAGCAGCAGCAACAGCAGCCGGGTGGCTCACACCTTTAATCCCAGCACTCAGGAGGCAGGGGCAGGTGGATCACTGTGAGTTTGAGGCCGGCCTGGTCCTACAAAGCGAGTCCAGGACAGCCAAGGCTACACAGAGAAACCCTGTCTCTCGAACAAAACAAAACAAAACAAAAAGATGGCAGCCCCGCTGTAGGAAGCCATTGAAAGAAAATCAAATGCAAGTCATTTTGACCGGGGATTTGTTTTTTCATTCAAAGGGCTCAGAAGTGTCACTCTACTCTCTACTCCATCTCTGAACCAGGGGCCATGCCAGGCTTCTCCAGTACAACAAGTGTGTGCAGGTCTGTCTGCTGCCACAACCCCCGAATGCTAAGTTAGCACACATTACTGAGCATGGAAAAGCATTTAGGTGACAATTTTGATGGTCCTTCATAATCCCCACAGAACGGCTCCACCCCCAAGACTCCACAAGGGTTCCAGGCACCATCCCATTGTTCCCACTTCAAGGGGAGGCCGGGTCTCCTGGGGTGGAGGAGGCGAGCATATATGACATGTGTTCGGTTAGCATCTCCATCTCTGGACAAGAACACTCACCATCTGTCCCCATTCTGTTTCTATTCTACCTCCAAGGCTCTTCCATGGCTTTCTCCCAGTGTCACTGCCTAAGGAGCCTGTAAATGTTTGTCAGAAGATGAGTATGAGCCAGGTGATGGGATACACCTCTTTAACCCCAGCATCAGGGAGGCAGAGGCAGGTACATCTCTGTGAGTTTGAGGCCAGCCTGTTCTACAGAGAAATTTCAGGACAGCAGAGCTACACAGAGAAACTCTACAGGGTTGGGTTGGAGATGAGGGTTTGGGGGGTGGGCGTATGAATCCACCCAGTGGGGTTCCTTTTCTTTCTCTCTCTCTCTCTCTTTCTTTCTTTCTTTCTTTCTTTCTTTCTTTCCTTTCTCTCATCTTACTTGTCAGGGATCATTTTCCCAAACCCTAAGATAGAAACTGAAGTGCACTGTCACTGTCACCAATTCTTGGAGGCCGCGGCCCACTCATGCTGTATGGCATTTACAGATGCAGCACCTTCCCAGATCAACACAATTTGAACCAGTGTGAATGCAAGAACAGCTTTTCAGACATTTCCAAACAAACAGCCAGCTGAGAGCACCCTCTAATGGGCCTGCTCTGGACTCTGTGTGATGGAGCACCCTAGCAAGGCCTGTTCCCTGACCCAAATTACCAGCTGACACCCAATGTCTGGGCGAAGCTCCACCTCCAACAAATGTTTAAAAGTGGTATTTTATCTTTAAACTTGCTGTGGTCAAAAAGAAAATGAAAAAGATGAAATTCTACAACAGCAAGGTTGTAAAATAGATAAGATTCACAGTCTGATTGCTCATGCACCAAACGCATATTTGCACTGTCTACCTTCCCTTCCTGGCCTCATGCACCTCCACACTGGAGCTGAGCTCAGGCTTTGCCTATTCCAAGACACCTTCCCCTGGTTCATGTCTCCTGAGCTGCCTTCCGTCCCAGTGCTGGGTCTCTGTGACCTGCAGGTGTTTTTGAGAACATTACAAACATCTTAATTCTTTCTCTTGTCACTAAAGAACACTGAGCACAGAGACCTATTGCATCTAGCATCACTCAGTGATAAATTAATACAAAAGGAGGGGCTTACGTTCATCTGAAAATGTAACTGCAGAATGCACGCCTATACTTTAATCCCAACACTTGGGAGGCTGCAGCAGGCAGGGCTTTCTAAATTCAAAGCCAACCTGGACTATACAGTGAGTTCTAGGCTAGCGAGGCTACAGAATGGGGTCCTATGTCAGAAGGGAAGGAAGGAGGAAATAAAAGCATGCCTAGATTTATTAATTTTTAATTATGTGTGTGTGTGCAAGTCTGTGCACTTGAGTGCACAGTACCTTCGGAGGCCAGAAGATGGTGCCAGATCTCCTGAATTGGGTGTTACAGGGATTGTATGCAGGTCCCTCTAAACTGCTGAGTTGTCTCTCCTGTCAATAAGGATGTATAAATGTGGCCTGCTCATGAGAAAGGGATTGAGTTAGGGTGTTAATAGGCAATTAAAATGAACTCTGTACTACAAGCAGATCTTTTTAAAGCTACATGATACTCTATGATAATTTCTAACTTACCAATACAGTAACAAGAAAAAGAATCCGTGAGGAAATAATTCCCAGTTTCAAATCATGGCATCATTGTTTTTCCACTCCTTTCTCCAACACAGCAGCTAGTTCCTTGCCTCGGATGCAATCTGCAAAAATTTATTAAGTCCCCTACATTGTTCCAATTCACACACAGAAAGAGAAAGAGGCATTCCTGCCAGTTGAACAAAACAATTGGAAGCTTCAATATACTCAACAGTTATTTAAAGTCACTGTTGCTTTTTATAGTAATACCACCTGAAAACGATGCATTAATTCATAGGGATAAGAACACAGGGTATAGAGTTAGAGTGAAATCCTGGTCTCAGAGCTAGGGAGGTGGCTCAGTGGTCAAGTGCCTGCTGCACAAACATGAGGACCTGGCTTGAAGCCCTAGTACTCACATAAAAATCAGGGCATGTCCCTTTCCCACTATCTTAGGAACTGTTGTACGGCTGTGCAGAGACAAAATGACCAAGGCTGCTTAAAGTTTTAGATGGATTGGTCCATGATCATCACAGTGGGAAGCAGACAGGCATGGTGGGTGCTGGAGCAGTAGCTAAGAGCTTCCCATCCTCATTTGAGGGCAGAGAGAGACACTGAAATGGGCTTTTGAAACCTCAGCGAAAGCCACCCCCTTTGACATATCTCCCCCAACAAGGCCACACCTCCTAATCTTTCCTAAATAGTTCCCCTGTTTTGTTCCAGATCATCATCACAAATTTAAAGACTACGTTTGTTCAGAATTGAAAATGACCACAGATCTAGACAAGGACTAAAGAACAGGACTGGAGAGATGGCTCAATGGTTAAGAGCACTGTCTGCTCTTCCAGAGGTCCTGAGTTCAATTCCCGCAGCCACATGGTGGTTCACAACCATCTATAATGAGAGCTGGTGCCCTCTTCTGGCGTGTAGGTGTACTTGCAGAGAGAACACTGTATATATAATAAATAAATCTTTTTTAAAAAATACAGATGCTAGCTGAAGGAGGGGCTTGCGCACTGTGCTTTCAGATGCTGATTTCAAAGCCCTGAGATCTGGTCACTGTCCTGCCACGGGCGTTGTTATGTATGTGGAACCACCTCTTGTATCCTTGTTCCCCAATAATCCCCGAGTGGCTAATAAAGCCCTGCCTGGGCTGGGCAGAAGAGAGTTAGGTGGAGTTGAGGTTCCTGGCTTTGAGATTAAAAAAAAAAAAATGGCTAGGCAGAAGGATGGGAGGAAGGAAGAAGACGGGGAAAGCGGAAATGGCCTGATGGAGTAGGCCCAGCTTAGACAAGATGACTTCTTGGCAAGCAACTTGAGGTACGTGGCAGCAAGAGAGATAAGTAGCCTAGAGGTTTGATATCTCCCTAGCTCTAGTGCTTTAAAGCTTAGAAAATAAATTACAGTCTCTCTATGTCAATGATTTTGGGAATTATCGGGGTTAAAGAAAAACTGTTGATTTAATAATTGTATGTTACAGATGCTTACTAAAGTGCTAATTTAAATTATTTCAAATAATGTAGACATCCAAGGGAGGGCACTAAATAATTTCTATACATACAAAGAAACACTATAACACACCTACCCAAAAACATTCCTGTCATCCCAGCATACTGAGGCTGAGCCAGGAAGGGGTCTCTGAGTTCTAGGATAGGCTGGGCTATACAGATAGACTCTCAAAAAAGACAGAGAGACTCATAACTGGTCAAAGTATGAGAAGAGATGACTGTTGAAGGCACATCTCTGAAGATGAGGTCAAAAAGAATGTAAGAGCCAGAGAATGAGGAGTGCTCTGAAATGTTTTCTAGAAGTGACAAGCCTTGCACTCATGAGTTCTCAGAAGCTGTGGCTGTTGCAGGGCGGGGTGGGGTAGGGGCTTGGGAGGCAACTGGCAGCGATGACAGTTGGGGGGTAGGAAGCCATTTTCTTCATGTGTGACTACTGGTAAGCTGCCCAAGTTCCACATCTATGCTCATGCAAGTAATCCTAACACACACACACACACACACACACACACACACACACACACACACACACACACCAAATGGGAGAAGAGGCTCAGCTGGGGTGGGAAAGATGTCAGAGGGCCGTAGGAGGTGGTCAAAAGTAAAGTTAACAAAAATCTAACAGAAGGAAGGAAGAGACTGGGCATGATGATGCATGCCTTTAAAAGTAAAGAGAGTTGTGGCTGTTTGTTAAGATTTGTGTATTTTATTTTATGGGTATAATGTTTTGCCTGAAAGCATGTCTGTGCCATGAGCATGCTTGGTGCTTGAGGAAGTCAGAAGACAGCAGGGAGACTAACTGGAGTTACAAATGGTTGTCAGCTGCCACATAGGTGCTAGAAACCAAACCCAGGTCCTCTGCAAAAGGAGCCGTCTCTCTAGCCCCCACTACACACTGTCATATCAGAAGACACTGACACAGAACATTCATTTCATTCACATGACTTTCTTTTCTTCCTTTCTTTCTTTTTAAAGATTTATTTATTTATCTATTTTATGTACATGAGTGCTCTATTTTTATGCACACCAGAAGAGGGCATCAGAGTCCATTACAGATGGTTGCGGGCCACCATGTGGTTGCTCGGATTTGAATTCAGGTCCTCTCAAAGAGCAGCCATCTCTCCAGCCCTCTTTTCTTTCTTGAAGCAGGGTCTTATGTAGCCCAGGCTAGCTTTGAACTTCTGATCCTCCTGTCTCCTCTTCCTTTCAAGTGCAAGGATTATAGAGGTATGCCATTATGTTCAGCTCCACATACCTTCCTAGAAATACCATTCCAGCCAGGCAGTGGTGGTGCACAACTTTAATCCCAGTGCTCAGAGGCAGAGACAGATGGATCTCTGAGTTGAAGACCAGCCCAGTCTATGGAACAAGTTCCAGGACAGTCAGGGCTACACAGAGAAACCCTGTTTTGAGGGGGGACGTAGGGTGGACAGACGGGTAGAAGAGGAAGAAGAACCACCATTCAGCTAATGAAACTACCTAGAAGTCCTAGCTTAATGTTTTTAAGATTCCAGAACCCAGTGGAGAAATCATGTCATTTAAATCCGCAAAGTAAATTACCAGCCCACTCCATCTAAAACAATATTATTTATTCAAAAAACTTGTTGCAAACCAATTCACACAGTTTAGAACTGGAAAATTAATACGCAAGAAAAAACAACATCTTTTGGTTCTTGAATATTTTGTATTATCAACAGACATTTACACTAACAATGAGTCACCAAAGACATGGTACAAAGGCATAGAAATGTGTGGTATAAACTGAGTTTTTCATTTTCAGTACAGTGTTTTGTTTTGTTTTTGTTTTTCGAGACAGGGTGTCTCTGTGTAGCCTTGGCTGTCCTGGACTCCCTTGGTAGACCAAGCTGGCCTCGAACTCACAGCAATCCACCTGCCTCTGCCTCCTGAGTGCGCCACCATGCCCAGCTGGTATAATATTTTTAAAACTACACTTTGTCATGAAACAGGGTTTGTATGATGATTCTGTTCAATCATGTTCTGGGCAAACGTAAGGTGGGTGAGACTAAGCAATGATGCTCAAGAGGCATACCTCATGTGGCCCAACTTAACAGCATTTTCACTCATAGCGGGCTCATCAGCAAGCTGCCCTACCACAGAATGAGCGGTGTCAGCGTACAAGATAAAAAACCCACTAGACTGGCTTATTAGAAGAATAATGGTCAGGGAGTAACGAATCAAAGAGCCCAGATACTAAAATAAACTATCTAGCCTACACAACAGAAAGATGATAGGGAAAGAAAAGAAGCTACACAGAGTGCCATGGAGGTCTGTGTGTGCGCAAAAGAATCCTAGGAGTAACAGCAAGCAAGTATGACAGGCAAGTCTGAGATTTTCCCAAACCTGGTGAAAGACTTATTACATATTAAACTCTGCCAGTTCTGACACGTTAATACAGCAAAGGAACTAGAAGCACACCTCAATCGTGGGGCACATGCAAAGCATGCCATAGGCACTGGGGCTCCATCACAGCAGACATGCATTAAAATTAAATAAACCAGGGCTAAGTGCATAAACAGTCAAACTTGTACACTGGGCGTGGTGGCGCACATCTGTAATCCCAGCACTTGGGAGGCAGAGGCAGGTGGATCGCTGTGAGTTTGAGGCCAGCCTGGTCTACAAAGTGAGTCCAGGACAGCCAAGGCTACACAGAGAAACCCTGTAGCTCGGGGTCCACTGCTCAGCACCATATAAAATGTGGTGCGTGATGTATCCCTGTAAACCTAGCACTGGGGAACTTAAGGCAAGAGGACCCCTAGAGCTCAAGGGCCAGCCAGCTGAACCAGTAAGGTCCAAGGTTGTGTGAGACACCCTACCAAATAATAACAAAGTGGAGAGCAATGTAGGAAAACATTAACATTGATCTCTAACCTATGTGTGCGCACGTGTGCACGAACACACACACACACACACACACACACGGTTTTAATAATTAGTATATGGGTGGTCATTGTTGGATCGAGGCACCTTCTCACACTCAGAGGAAGATCATGTCTTGCCCTCTTTCCAAAGAGCTGAGACAGAAGTATAATGTTTGGTCCATGCTCACTCGAAAAGATGAAGTTCAGGTTGTTCGAGGACACTACAAAGGCCAGCAGCATATTGGCAAAGTGGTCCAGGTGTACAGGAAGAAATATGTCATCTATATTGAACGAGTGGAGCCAGAAAAGGCTAATGACACAACTGTCCTCCACGTGGGCATCCACCCCAGAAAGGTGGTTATCACCAGGCTAAAGCTAGACAGAGACTAACTGCAAGAAGATCCTGGAAAGGAAGACAAGTAGGAAAGGAGAAGGGCAAATACATCCAAGAAGTGACCGAGAAGATGCAGGAGCAGAGGCCTCTCCTACACAACTTTCATTAAAGACTGTTTAAGTACAAAGCTAATAATAAAGATTAGCATATAGTTTCCTATAAGAAGAGAACTTTCATTTCCAAGAGGTCAAAAAAGACTTTTCAAACATTGATTAGAATCAGTAATGCCAAAAGAAAAAGACAGTTGTCAGCTTAAATGGAACTCTTTGAATGTAAATAAAAGATAATTTGTGCCAGAGCCAAAGAAGCCATTATGAGTTGCTATATAATAGGCACTTAATGATTTTTTTTCACTGTTGCATTATTGATCTGACAGGCCCTCGGTTTCCACTGAAATGCTTGTATCATTTGTTTAAGTTACATTAACAGGATTTGGAGCGCATTAGATAACCCGGGTCCCTGGCATCATTACAATCCCTACTACGAGAAACAAGCTCCAAAGTGTCGTTCAGTGAAGCATCCAGAGTTAGAACTCAGAAAGAGAAAACCAGACATGAGATTTATCCATCAAGTACAAAGTCCGTCACAACAGTGTGTCATTTCTCCAATCCCACGATACTGACTAATGTCAGACAGCCGCCATGAACGCATGGATAAAGTCTTACTTTTAGAATGTGCCATCTCTCTGTAAGAGCACTGGGAAAAGCTGCTTCTCAGGCATGGGGGTAGGGCTGATGTCCTAGCTCTGCAAAGGAAGCCTGAAACAGTCAAAAGTGACAGTCACACTGAGCTAAGGCAGAAGAGTAGGACACAGCCCACTGTGCAGAGAGTAGAGCTGAGGAAGCTGCCGGGAAGGAAGCTGTGCTCCGGGGCGCAGCAGCAGAACACTTACATTGTATGCACGAGACCCTGGGCTCCATCCCTACCATCATCTAATAAATCACAAATAATGAATGAAACATAATAAGCACCTACTTGACCTAGAGGAGCAAAGTAATCCTCACAGCTCCCTTAGCCTAACTCCCATATTCCCCACTCAAGCCCATTTATTTACTTATGCTGTTCTAAGTACTGGGCCCAAAGGATTTAGTTGTACACAACTCGTCCTCAGGGAGGAAAACAGCCAATCAGAACCACGGTTCTACACACCGCTCTGCCACATGACTCACATATCAGTATCACTGGATAAAATAAAATACATAGCTTATAAATTACTACTCAGAGCAGGGTGTGGTTTTCATTCCAGCATCCGGGACGCAGAGGCAGGAGGATCCCTACAACTTTAAGATCAGCTATTACACATAGTGAGATGCAGGACAGCCAGGGCTACATAGAGACCCTGTTTCAAATCAAAACTGACACAGAAAACTATTGCTCAGGGACTACAGAGCCAGCTTAATGGCAGAGGGTTCACACTGCTCTTCAGAGGTCCCAGGTTTGGTTCCCAGTGCTCATCAGGGGACTCACAACCATGTGCAACTCCCGCTCCAGGGGATCCAGTATCCTCCTCTGGCTTCTTGGGACACCACATGCATGTATGCGCACATATAAACATACACAACTAAAACAGAATAAACTATTTTTAAGTTACTTTTCAAAGAATTTTTCAGTAAGTCAAGGAACAATCATTATTTGACAAAAAAAAATACTCTAAGGGGGCTGGAGAGATGGCTCAGAGGTTAAGAGCACTGGCTGCACTTCCAAAGGTCCTGAGTTCAATTCCCAGCAACCACATGGTAGCTCACAACCATCTATAATAGATCTGGGTGCCTTCTTCTGTTGTGCAGGCAGAACACTCTGTATACAATAAATAAACAAATCTTTCTTAAAATCCTATAAGAGGAACACTGATAACCCATACACATGATTGACCAAATCACTCTGTCTTTTTAGTGAAGTACCACTAGCTGATGCTCTGCAGACTTCAAAACACGTCTATAGTCTCTTCCCTACTGCCAGCAGAAAGGACCACAATTAGACATTTTGACAATCCACAGCCATCAGGACTCTGCTGGAAACTTAATGTCACAATCTCAATGCATCTTTGTAGCCACCTGGAAAGGGGCTGTGGTCATAACCCTGTCACAGACTGGGAACTGCAACCCAGAGCTTTCTGTGACTCACCAAAGATACATACTGACAAATGACCTGGCTGCCATTAGTCCCCAACTCAGTCAACTAGAAGCCTAGCCATTCCTTGCATCCCGCTGCAAGGCTTCCTGGTCACTGACAAAGAAAGCGCTGCGCAGAGCAGGTGCGGGCACACTGCAGGTCAGTCCTCCTTTCTTTCCATTCATCCGTACAGCAGCCTCTCCACAGCCTGCACCTTGGGTACCTGATCCCACTGAAGGCATCACCACACTCTAAAGTTAAGCTGAACTCTGTATTCTAAGTTATCTGGCGAAAGACTGGGAAAATCAATAGTAAATGTCAAAGCAAAAATTGAAAATACACAATAGGCAGAATCTTTTATACCTGCATCCAACATGACCTTCAGCGTCATGTGTTTCTGAAAAACACTTCCTGTTATCAACCAGCCAGAATACAAGCTCACCGAGCTAATACATGTCAGCTATGCAATGTTCACAACAACCCAAACAAGTCCATACCATCATCCTTACCACACAGAGAAAAACAGAGCTTAGCAGGTTAAATAGCATGGTGGCATCATATACTGTATGTGGCTGAGTAGCACTGACACTGCGATCTAAGCTTTTACCTCTACAGCATATCCTCGATCCCTAAAATACTGAAAATTTAAACAGAAATATCAAAATATTTGGACCTAAATTTGCATACTTGTAGAAGTTTGAAGTTTTAACATGTTACAGAATCATTTACATTATGCTAATATTTGGCACTTGAAATAAAAAGCAATCAGTAAAGCCTGGCATGGTAGAGCACACCTGTGATCCCAGCACTTGGGAGGCAGGGGCAGTCAGAGTTCAAGGACAGCCTGGTCTACAAAGTGAGTCTAGGACAGCCAGAGCTACACAAAGAAGCTCTTTCTTCAAAAACAAAGGAGTAACCTGCTCTAGCCGAGGACCCAGCTCAACTCTCAGCACCTGCATGGTGGCTGACAAACAGCTGTAACTCCAGTCCCAGGAACCTGACGCTCTCTTCTGGCCTCTAAAGGCACTGGACATGTATGAAGGACACAGACACCCAAGCAGGCAAAATACTATTATACGTAAAAAGAAAGAAAAGAAAAAATGGGATAAACAAATGTTTTTTAAAAGATAGTAGAATTAATGTTTAAAGTATTTAAGGATCAACCAAAGATGTGGTGACCCATCTTCTCAGACCCATTTAAAAGCAAATGAACTATCACCGAGTTTGCTTGTAAAAAGAACATTTGACACAAGTTTAATGGCATGGATAAGTCACAGCTGAATAGGACAAGTACAAGAGGACTGGGCCAATGACGGCTTCAGAGATGCCGCCCCACTTCCCTCCGTCAATTTGCTACTTCAAGTTCTCAAGGTATATCTACAACTTATTTTAGAAAAGCGCAGTAAGAAAACTCTTAGAGGCCAATGAGAAAAAAGACCATGTGCCGTGTCTAACACAGGTTCTTAAATTCCTCCTAGTGTAATCCAGTCTGCCTGAGGAACTACGTGACCAGGACACGTGTGCATACTGATGCGCATGCGCTGGAGGCCGCTGAGTGGGTAGCGCACTGCTGCCCTTCCAGGTTACACCCCCAGCACCCACATGGTGCACACGACGTGGACAGCCAGGGCTCACAGAGAAACCCTGTCCCAAAACAAAACAACACGAAAAGCTGCTGCTCTGGGGGATCTAACCCCATGGGATGCAATTTGTAAAAAGTTTACTAATGAAACATTTACTGATAGTAAGTCATTTAAAAATGAAATTAGAACAATTCTTTGGTCATCAGACATGGTGATACACTCCTTTAATCCCAGTACTTGGGAAGCAGAAGCAGGCAGATTACTGTGAGTTCAAGGCCAGCCTGATCTACATAAGACAGTGTCACATTTTGGCATACATATAACTTTGTTATTTGTTATGACAAAAGCAATTTACATATTAATAAGATGAATGTGCTTGTCTAACCGATACAACCCAAAGCTGTGTTAATTAATTTGATGGATGCTGAGGAATGACAGTCGGAAAATATGCCCTCAATGATTCCCATAATTAAACCCTTATGCGTACAGCAGAAAACCCTAAATACATTAACACACGGCCGTCAGAACACATGTTAATCTGGAATCTGAGGTGGTCAGGCAGTTGACAAGGGTGCTGCATCACAGGAGGGTATTACAGTGCAGACACACACTGTGCGCTGAGTGAAGGCTGGAGGGAAGCCATGGGCAACACAGCATGGCACTGCCTCCTGTAGATCATCGCATGCTCAGAAACCTTCCTCTACTGCCAGATTTTCCAACTCCACATTAAGTCACAGTTTAAGTACCTTTAATGAATCAAAAACTCCATCTTCTCTTCTACATGTTATACTTACTATTTTTCCCCTTTTATTCACTGACAAGCTCAAAAATAAACCAAGCAGCAATGCCAGTGAACCAGGGGGCTACCTGAAACCACAGCTTTCTTGAAGGTGACTCCCCACCTCCTAACACACAAAACGGATGTCCAGGGCACTCACCAATCTGTACTTGTTCAGGCTGGCTGAGAGAAACGAAGGCTGACGTGTCATCAATCCAGGAGATCTGAATGTTACCTGTTAACAATGAATTAAAAACAAAGTGAGCCTCTGGGCATTTAGAGAACCACACAACAGATTCAGTCTGGCATATTTCGGTAGTCTAGGGAGATGACGTGCTGGTGTAAGGCTGGAAACCTCAGCACTACCCAGCTTACTAGAAACTTCCAATCCACTACTTTTATCTGTTAAAATTTCAAGAGAGGCTAGAAGATGGTTCAGTGCATAAGAGCACTTGCATGTAAGCATTAGGACCTTAGTTCAAACCCCAGCACCCATGTAAAACAAACAAACAAACCCAGGTCGGTAACTCTAGCACTGGAGGCTGGAAAGAGGAGGCTCTCAGAAGCTCAATGGCCGGGCAGCCTACAACAGCTTCAGGCTCAGTGAGAAATCCTGTCTCAATAAGATGGAGATCTCTTCCTCTGGCCTCTCCAACAGTGTATAAGGTACATGCTTTTGAGTGTGTGTGTGTGTGTGTGTGTGTGTGTGTGTGTGTGTGTCACACACACACACACAGTTTTGGCTGGGGAGATGACTCAGTCAGTAAACTGCTTTCCTTGCAAAGCATAAAGACCTTAGTTTGATCCCAGCTGAGTGTGCCTGCATATGTAGTGCTGGAGAGGTGGAGTTGAGCAAATCCCTAGAATTCTTGGACCAGCCAGCCTAGCAAAAGTGGTGAGGTTTGGGTCCAGTGAGAGACCTTACATTAAGAAAGTAAGGTGGAGAGGGCCAGTGAGCCCTCAGTGAGCGCGTTCACTCAGTGGGTAAATGCACTAGCTGCCAAGGCTGATGACCTGAGTTCAATCCCTGGGACTCACGTGGTAGAAGAGAAGCAACTGTTACAACCTGTCTTTAGCCTTCATATACATGTGATGGCATGTGTTTGGCCACACACATTAAACAAATATATATATATATATATATTTTTTTTTTTTTTAAATAAAAAAATAAGGTAGAGATTGAATTGAGGAGAACATCTGGCATCAATTTCTGGACTTTACACACACACACACACACACACACACACACACACACACACACACAGGAGCGTGTGCGCCTCAAAACAGTGATAATACATTTTAAATGTTAAAAAGAAAAAGAAAGTTAAGGCTGGGCGGTGATGGCACACACCTTTAATCCCAGCACTTGGGAGACAGAGG
Source organism: Acomys minous (assembly GCF_964271855.1). Classification (NCBI taxonomy): domain Eukaryota; kingdom Metazoa; phylum Chordata; class Mammalia; order Rodentia; family Muridae; genus Acomys; species Acomys minous. The sequence continues at coordinate 51,485,271 of NC_140498.1, forward strand.
CAGGCAGATCTCTCTAAATGCGAGGCCAGCCTGGTCTACAAATCGAGTCTAGGACAGCCAAGGCTACACAGAGAAACCCTGTTTTGAAAACAAATAAACAAAACAAAAAGAGGGGGAACCTGACAGACACACATGCATAAGGACCTGTGTTTGTCTCTTGTTCCAAGATGCTTGGTGATGCCTGGGGACCCTGACAGCAAGAAGGTTTTGACTCCAAAGTTCCAGAACTCTAAGCCAAAATTAATCTCTTCCCTAGCACATGCTGGCTGCAGTGGGCTCCCCACGGCAATCGAAACCAGGCTGCTCCAAAGATCCACACTAGGGAATGAAGAGTAGGGAATGTGATACGCAAACACCACAGACTCAGGCCAGGAAAGAGAGCAGAAGACAAGGAAAAGAAGGATGCAGAGACCGCTGTTAAGATGCTCAGTGCAGCCACGCTTGACCACTTCCATTGATCGATACAAGTTGTACTCTGACTTCCACAGGCAAACACACACAAACACACACACTCAAGCACATGCACACATAATTTTAAAAATTAGGGATGTGGAGAGAGAAAACCAGACAGGCTGACAAGGAGAAACACTGAGGCCAACAGTATGTGTGAGCAGGCGGGAAGCCAGGGCAGAGCTTAGGATGCTGCAGACAAGGGAGGAGGAGGACTAGCCATCACTGCTCTTGAACGTACAGGGGACCAAATTTAGCATTGAGTAAACAGCTCTGAAATTTAGGAATAAAAGGAAAATTCATTCTAAGACTTTCAACGGCTAAGAATTTTTTGGGTTTTGTTTTGGTTTGGTTTTGGTTTTGGTTTTTCAAGACAGGGTTTCTCTGTGTAACCTTGGCTGTCCTGGACTCGCTTTGTAGACCAGGCTGACCTTGAACTCACAGCAATCCGCCTGCCTCTGCCTTCCAAGTGCTGGGATTAAAGGCGTGCTCAGCCACATCTGACTTAGGAATTCTTAATAAACATTTCATTTCACTATCAAAGTGAAAAAACAAAAAACAAAGCCTCTCCCTTCCAGCTTTTCAGAGAGACACTACACTGACTTGCCACTGGTAAGCATGGCTCCCTGGCAGCAGGGGTGCGTCTCTGCCCAGAGCGGGCAGCTGCCTCTCTAGATAAACAGTGCTAGTCAGCCTCTGCACAGCAGTTGCTGCTACACTGCTGACACCTGCCAGGGCCAGCTCCTTCCATCCTACTGTCATGCCAAGGCCACAAAGATGTTGCTACCTCTGCTACAATTAATGTTGTTTCTGAGGAGAGAACATTTGCCCAAAGTCACACAATTAATGTTTGTCTACTTACCAAAACTTTATTGTAAAGAATTTAAAAAAAAAAAATCACACACCAAATTTAACCAGATCCCAAGTCCATATCTCTCAATGACCTTTTTTTAGACAGGGTTAGACAGCCCTGGCTGTTCTGAAATTTGTTGAAGGCCAGACCAGGCTGGCCTGGAGCTTGCAGAGATCCTCCTGCCTCTGTCCCCACCCCCGCCCCCCAGCTCAATGAGCTTCTAGACAGAACAGCCATTCTAAAGCCATGGAGCTTTTTCACTCAAGGCTCTCCACTTCTACCTTTAGATATACTTGTGTGTACTTATCCACCACCAAAAAGATGAAAAGTACGGCACAGAGGCGTCTTATGTAACTAACTGAAAAAAAAAAGAACAAAAACCCTACTTGAGGCATTTTCCTTACTTTAGTGCTTAAAGCCTGACTACGCAGGCTCAGAACTTAACAGATGAGAACAGCAGGCACTGCCACAGGGGAGCCTGAGAGTCACGGCCTTCCTCTATCTGCAGCTAAATTAAAAGGAAGGATAGGTTTCACAGGGCAGAGACCATCTGTGACACGGCTTTCTAGAAATACACCTGCTTTCACATAAAGTACTCAAGGTTTGTTTTAAGTTAAGAGGTAATGTGTGCTCATTTTTGAAAAGACAGAAGAGTTAGAAAACAAAAGGACCATCTGTAAAAACTCAGTGGCATGACTAGAGAGATGGCTCTGTGGTTAAGAGCACTGACCGCTCTTTTAAAGGACCTGAGTTCAAATCCACACATGAAGGCTCACAACTACCTGTAACCGCAGTATCAGGGGATCTGATACCCTCTTCTGACCTCCGGGGCACTGCACACACATGGTGCTAATACCGAAATGCAGGCAAAACAACTATATAGCTTTTAAAAAATTAATCATAATAAAATGCCCAGTGGTAAATGCATCTTCCTTCACATCCATCTGATTTCTCTGTGTGGTGGTCCTGGGCTCTATAAGAAAGCAGGCTGAGCAAGCCATGCTGAGCAAGCCAGTAAGCAGAACTCCTCCACGCCCTCTACACCAGCTCCTGACTCCCAGAGTCCGGCCCTGTGTAAGTTCCTGTCCTGACTTCTTTCAATGAAGGACTACAATATAGAAGTGTAAGGCAAATAAACCGTTTGCTCCCCAACTTGCTTTTAGGTCATGGCGTTCCATTGCAGCAATAGAAACCATAAGACCATATAACATTATGTGTCTTACAGGAGCCGTAGCAGGCAGGTGAGGGTCACAGGACAGCTCTGTGGAAATGGTTCTCTCCTTCACTTTTACATGGGTTCCGGGGATTGAGCTCAGATCACCAGGCTTGCACGGCAAACACTGAGCCATCTCATCAGCCTATGAGTATTTTCTTAAATGCCTACATAGTAAATCTTTTGAGGATATGCAAGAATTTACTAAGCATCCTTACTACTGGCAGTTTGCCACTTATTTAAGAATTTCCAAAGAGAACAAACAACTTCAATACTTCATTTGTTAAAATAACAAGCCCTATGCAGAGGGCTAACCCTGACCTATGACCTGATGAGAAGGAGAGGAAAAGCCTACCTTACACATATCTGGAGTGTTCAAGCATCTGTGTTTGTTGCTTTTGTTATTAATCTCAAGCAGAGACTGCTTGTCAGTATAAAACAGACGTTCTCTCTGACTTTATTCTTAAAAATGACTTGGCCCTGGCCTAGGTGTGTTTGCCCTGGTCATCAGTACGGGCAGCCATAGGGCTAGTTTCTTGCCTCCATGGACTTTGTCATCAAGGGGTATAGCATGCGTCTCAGACACATTAGAACAGACATTAACTGGTGCATGGACTTTAAAATCTCAGACCACCTATTCTCCAAGAAAAAGCAAAGCCTTGCAACAGCCATCCCAAGTTCTCTGTACTCACCGAAGGCGCTGAAGAGCTGGTAGAGGTCACTGGTTTTCCACTCTTTGGGGAAGGTCACATGGAGCACGTGATCGCGTTTAGGCTGCACTACAGGACAAAAAGGAACAAAGGGCAACAGGTGAAACGTAATCAAAGTACCAGGCAGGGAAGCAGCTGGGTTAGCGAGGCGCTTGCCACACAGGCACAAAAACCCGAGTTTGATCCTCGGAGCCCCATAGGCAGGTAGAGGAATGTGCTCCCAGTGCCAGTGCCGGGGAGCAGGAAACAAGAGGAGTCCTCCCTGGAACTCTCCAGCCAAACAGTCTAGCCCAGTCAGTGAGCTCCAGGGAGACAGTCTCACAGAACAGGTGGGCAGCTCCTGAGGAACAACCAAGGCCGACTGCTGGCAAAGGACCAAGGCAAACCAGGATTTTTTATTGCCTCAGCACAGAGAGTGTTAGGATTCTGAGTGTGCACCATCACACCTGTCAAGCACAGACTCGCTAGTTAAACTAGCCCACACTGCCTTGAGGACTCATCACAGATGTTTCACAGTTACCGAACAACTCCTAACAGGATCGTAGAATTCTTAACACTATGTAGAAGGGGCTGAGACAGGGACACGGTATCCCACCACTGCCCCCTGCTGGATCCCAGGTGTGCATGCCACACCCAGGCAGGCGCAGGTTGTTCTTAAGTGGTAGGTAATCCACAACAATTTGAATAATAGCAATTTTTTAAAAAATCAACTTGCTGGGGCTGGAGAGATGGATCAGCAGTGAAGAGCACTGTCTGTTCTACCAGAGGTCCTGAGTTCAATTTCCAGCAACCACATGGTAGCTCACAACCATCTGTACCCAGATAGAGCACTCATATATAAAATAAATAAAATCTTTTTTTTTAAATCAACTTGCTAAATTTATATATATATATATATATACACATAAGTAACTAAAAAATAAAGAATTTAGCCGGGCGTGGTGGCGCACGCCTTTAATCCCAGCACTCGGGAGGCAGAGGCAGGTGGATTGCTGTGAGTTCAAGGCCAGCCTGGTCTACAAAGTGAGTCTAGGATAGTCAAGGCTACACAGAAAGACCGTGTCTCGAAAAACCAAAAAAAAAAAAAAAAGAATTCAACAAATTATGATGTAGATAGTATATCTTAACATTTATTATAAATAAGTATTAGAAATTATTCAACTTTAGGGAGAATGAAACTATGAATAATTAATGAACACAAGGGTCTCTTGAACTTTTAAGTATACAATCCCTGCTGATGACAAAATACTGCCCATTTTTAAGTTAAAAAGGTCTTTTGTCAGCACTCTTTTTTCTGCTTTCCCTTTCAGACCACACTCTGACTACTACAGATACAATGAGAAAATCAAAATATACTTACAATCTGGCCCTTCCAAGTTTAAGTAGGGAATATCCATGACCCTCATAAGAAATAACCTACCAAAAGAAAACAAACACACAGGTAACAAACTAATTTTTTTAAAGCATCTATTAAAATTTTAGTAAAGCTACTTGTTACTCTGGTGGTTCAATGAAAATGGCGTCTACCGGCTCATATGTTTACATACCTGGTCCTCATGAATTCTAACCCTGAAACCATTTGCCCAATTAAATACTTTCTTCTATAAGTTTCCCAGGTCACGGTTTTTATCACAGCAATGGAAAAGAAACAAATACACACACACATTGTTCTATTTCGTTAAAAAAAAAAATTCTCATTTTTTTTCCTCTTTAGCTAAATATTAATTATAAAGATAAAAACACAAATTGTGGTATCTCCAACACCTACAAAAGTTCCTGGAACTCAGTAGTTTCTCAGCAAATACCAACTAGATTAATGAAATTGTTAATGAAAAATTAAAAGAACGCTGTCTTACTAATTAGTCCAGAGAAACAACAAGGAAACAAGGACTAACTCTTTACCAACATATGAAAAAGTTCCTAGACAGTCATACTGTAAGGGAAGAATCATATCCATTTCTCATTATTTTTAATTTTTAAATAAAATACAAAGTTACTGGGTGTAGGGCAAACCCCAGAGACTGAAATAACTGATTGTATCAAACGCTCACTTTACTATTGTCATGTAGAACAAATCTGTAGCACAAAACAAAACGATTCTTGATAAGAATATTTGCTGTACAAGCGTGAGGACCCAAGTGTGCAAGCGTGAGGACCCAAGTGTGCAAGCGTGAGGACCCAAGTGTGCAAGCATGAGGACCCAAGTGTAAATCCCCAGCACCTATGGATTCCGCCAGGCGTGACCACACACCTCTCACACGAGCACTAGGGGGGCAGAGGGGCACTGAGGCTTGCTGGCTGCCAGCAAGAGGGGGCCCAACGGACACTGATGAAGGAGGATATCCAATGGGCTCCTCTGGCCTCCACATGTACACAGGCACACTCACTCAGCTGGCCACACACCCCAAACCCCATCACACGTGTGCACAGACCATACACACACATGTGTACAGACCATACACACACATGGCCGTCACGCGGATATAAAGCACAACAAGCTTGGAAGAAGAGTTTCTGAAATGGATACAAAGGCAAACTTTAAAAACAGTACTTGTTAATTACATCTGTCCGCCACGTCCTTTCGTTTTCTTTCATTAGCCAGAGTATGAACAAAATCAGGCTTTCTGCTGGGTCTACCATGATACTAATGAGCTCTACTTGGATAACAATATATTGTGTGCGTCTGTTAAAGGAACCATTATACAGCAAATTAAAAGGGCAATCTAAGTGCCCAACAAGCAATTAGTTTGGCTTCAGTGACCTGCAATCAGGGCGCATGATTGCCAGGCATTCGGAGCCAAGCAGGGTATGAGTGGCTCACAGATGAACATCAGCAGAACAGCTCTGTTGTTACTGTCAGAAAAAATAAACCCAGTGGTCCTGGGTTGACAACCGCAGGGGCCTCCAATATAATAAACCAAACCTACAGCTAAGAAACCAAACTGGTTGTTAGCTCACCCGTACAGGCTACAGCCCACTACTCTGCTTCTATGATGTAAGTCAGGCAAAGCAATCGGTGTCTCCTACGGTGTCAGGGTGGTGCGACACAAGCATGCAGCCCAGCAGAGCTCAGCCATCACCGTTCCCACACCCAGCCTGGCCCGCTGCACAAGAGTCAAGGCAGGAAGCTTTGCACGTTGTACAATTCCCAGCTCCTCTTTTAGTAGACTTAGTTTCCCCAATTCTGGAAGTCAAATTAAAATTACAAAAAAAATAATCACATCAGACCAACAAGATGGCTCCAGAAGAAAAGGTGTTTGGCCTGAGTCTGATTCTCCAAACCCACGTAAGGGCAGAAGGAGAGAAATGATGCCACAAAGATGATCGTCACAAACATGCTGTGGCAAACACACTCACATACACATCATGGACACATGTACAATGATAATGATAAATTTCTGAAAAGTTACAGATTAGGGCTGGAGAGCAGCTCAGATATTAAGAGTACCGGCTGCTTTTAGAGGGCCTGGGTTAGATTCCCAGTAACCACATGGTGGCTCACACTGTTGGGAGCTCCAGTGCCAGGGAATCTGATGCCTTCCTTTGAACTCACATAACCACGCACACGCATGGCACACATATAGAAACACAGGCAACACTACTGTACCATAAATTAAAAGTTTAAAATTCCCGGGTTGTGGGGGTGGGAAGAAGACTTTAAATATATATATATATATCTCAAAGCTGGAGAGATAGACGATGGCTCTGTGGTTAAGGGTGCTTGCTGCTCTTGTAGAAAATCCTGGTCCAGTTCCCAGAACCCATACGGCAGCTAACAGGCATCTGTAACTCTAGGTCCAGGGGATTAAATGTCATCTTCTGGCTTCTGAGAGCACCAGGCATGCTTATGATGAGACATACATGCAAGCAAAACATGCATACACATAAAATAAATCTAAAATGTTTTTATTAAATATCACTTCTTATCCTTTTGCTCAGATCAAGTATTAAAGTTAATGAGTGGCAGGATACTAGATTGTAGATCACTTGCCTAATATTGTACAATCCTGAGTTTGATCTCTAACACCAAAGAATGTACATACAGGTAATAAAAAAATTATGGTTTTTTTTTTTCCGAAACAGGGTTTCTCTGTGTAGCTTTGGCTGTCCTGGACTCACATTGTAGATCAGGTTGGCCTCGAACTCACAGAGATATGCCTGCTTCTACCTCCCAGAGGTGCTGGGATTACAGGAGTGTACCACCAAGCCCAGCTAATTTAAAATTTTGTCTCAAATTCAAGAATAAAAGTTGAACTGAGGGTGGTAGCCCACAACTATAATCTGAACACTCATGAGACAAAGGCAGGTTGATATATGTAAGTTCAAGGCTAGACTGGTCTACATAGGAAATTTCAGGCCTGCCAGGGCTACATTGTGAGACCCTCAGACCCTGAGGCTCTGTCTCAAAAAAAGAAAAGAAAAAGGAAAGCTGAATCAGTAAGATGTTCAATGTGATACTGTAAGTAGAGGAGTAATCAAAGTTAGCTGGCTGCTGGGAGAGTAGAGGTGTCAACAGTCTTTGCTGTTGTTGGGTTTTCCCCCCTCTGAGACAAGGTCTCACTATGTAGCCTTGGCTGGCCTAGAACTCACTAAGTAGACCAGACTGGCCTCAAACTCACAGAGATCCCCCTGTCTCTGCCTCCTGAAAGCGGAGACAAACCACCACTGACTGCTGGTTTCAACATGCTTAACCCAGCTATGAACTAGAATACCAACTAGCCAGGCAAGACACGGCCATCAATGCAATAGTATAACAAAACAATCTGATTGGACATGGGGCCTGCTTCACAAGAAGGCATCCATGCTTAGTACAGTAAACCTGGGCAAAAATCTATGAGAGAGGAAGGAGGTCTTGAGCCCTAGTATTTATGCTTAACTTAACTGGAAAACATCAAACTACCTTTTAAATACATGCTTATACCCATACTCAAAGGCTACTCTTTCCACTGTCTAGAGTACACAACAATTAAAGAATTAAAAGGCAGGAAAAAAGTATCGATAGAAATCTTGGGAAGGTCCAATGGAGCTATCATAACACATGGGAAATCAAGGTTCGTTCTTGAGGTTCTTCATCTTACTCATAAAATAACTTAAGATGCATTTTATGAGCTGGGTGGTGGTGCACGCCTTTAATTCCAGCATTCAGGAGGCAGAGGCAGGCAGATCTCTGTGAGTTCGAAGCCAGCCTGGTCTACAAAGTGAGTCCAGGACAGCCAAGGCTACACAGAGAAACCCTGTCTCGAAAAACCAAAAAATAAATAAATAAAAATAAAAAATAAAATAAAATAACTTAAGAAAGGACACGAAGGGAAGCTCAAGATCAGAGAACAGACTCACACAGAATACTGAAGACAAGTTATTACAGTTTAAGAAGACTCCACAGCAAGCAAGCGCTAAATCTTGCAGCTGCCAGGAAAGGAAGTAGAGAAATAAAGGCGAGAAGGAACAAAAGTCATGTGTCTGGGACACCGCAACGGGAGGTCAGCCACCTGGCAGCAGGCAGCACATGGCAGGGAAGAGCTTTAGAAAGAGCAAGGAGGCCCAAAGCATTAGTTAAAGTTTAAAAGCATACTTGGGCTCTGGCCAGCATCCGAAAGAAAAAGAAAAGAAGAAAAGAAACAGTTAAGCCTTTCTAAGGAATAGCTGGCAGACCCAGCCAAGCATCCAGGCAGCTCACGAGGAGTATACTAGGGAGCAGAAATTCTGGAAAGAAAAAGTACATTATCTTGAAGTGACCCTGCCTTCCTAGGCATGGCCCCTCCCCAGCCTGTCCATCTGGAGTAACCCTCAGTGTCACAGACACACACCTGGAGACGACGTCACTCTCTACACTACCATCTCTTTATCGTAAACAGGTAAAAACAGAGACTCATTATTGCAGGTGATTCTAAGAGTAAAGGACACTGAGTGGTCGGGCCTAAACAAGGCATTTGTGCCAACCTGTTAAGGCCCAGGGAACATTTCAGAAGAGGGGCTGGAAAGAATGTAGAAGCCAAAAGACAGGAAGAAGGGCTGCAGACCCCTGTCTCCTAGACAGGACATGGCATGACCATCATGACCTCACAGTAGCTATCTCTACTGACACTGGGCCCATACGTCTTACATTCGGCTGTGGCTGGGAACAGGCACAGAAGGCCTACCACTTACAGCCAAACTACCAGCAATGCAAGGAGGAAGCAGAAATCCCACTAGGCTTTAGTGGGTAGATAGCTCTAAACCCAAGGCCACTGAGACAGCCCTAATTAAACTTTGTACAGCACAAAACAAAAAGTCATGGACACGAGAAGGAAACTGTAAGAAAGAAGAGCTGGCCAGAAGAGGGAAGGAGACAAGGAAGAGTGCAGGGAAGAGCAGAAGGAAGAACGCTAACGCTAACCTAATTTACAAACATGTACAAAACTGTCAAGGAGTAAAATTTACTAATAAAAAAAAATAAGGAAATGTTCATCCTCAGGTAAAACATCCAAATCTCTTCTGAAAACACTGAGTTAGTCTTGACCTATCAGATTTCTTTCCCACTACTTTAAGAGAGGCCATTTTCAAATGCATCACTGAAAGCATTTCTCACCTTTCCCACTGCCTCCATCTTCACATCTGGGCTGCAAAGAACTGAGCAGTCCCCACAGCAGGAAGAACACAGAAACCAGATCTGGGGCTGGAGAGATGGCTCAGAGGTTAAGAGCACTGGCTACTCTTCCAAAGGTCCTGAGTTCAATTCCCAGCGACCACATGGTGGCTCACAGCCATCTATAATGAGGTCTGGTGTCTTCTTCTGGTGTGCAAGTGTACATGTAGGCAAAGCACTGAATACATAATGAATAAATCTTGAAAGAAAGAAAGAATGAAAGAAAGAAAGAAAGAAAGAAAGAAAGAAAAAACCAGATCTGTGTGTGACTGGCACAGGGGTTCTAGAAAGAGCCTCACAACTGTGAGAAGGACCCTAATACTGTAGCTGAGTGGCCGCAGAGCTAAACCAAAGTCAACTTTCTAGCAGCACCCACCCCCCTACACCTCCTTATACCACCGTGTGCAACTGCTAGCACCCCTGCACTTCTGGAGAATTAAATACTCAGTACGTGAGTTGGCCACATATTAAGCTTTAGTCACTACAGTCACACTGAAGAACACCTCTAATTCACATAACATGTCAAAATTCTCCACCCAACAAATGTCAGGCATGGATTCCTTTCCATCTCCCAATACCAGGGAGGGCACTGAAGTCAAAGATTACTCTCTGATGACACAATAGCTTACCCTGAACTGTGACTTATCTGAATCATTCCCAACCTGTCCAGAAAAAGATTACAAAATAATGCCAGTATTATGCATTATGCACTATAGGCAACAATGTGGAAAGAACCACAAGGTAAATGGGTAAAGACTTTGCTGACAAGCCTGCAGCACCGAGTTCATTCCTTGGGACTCACACAGGGGAAGGCAAGAGCAGACTCCAGCAAGATGTCTCTGACCTCCACATACAGTCTGTGGCATTTCTGCTGGAGTCTGGAGAGTTGAAAACTTAGATAAGACTAACAAGACCCAGCGGGGGATAGGTAGGCTTAGACCCAGTTGGCACGGAAAGAGATGATAACTGCAAAAGTCTGCATTAGCCAACTGAAAGGAAAGATTGGTTCTGATTAGACATGAAAGAACACAATTCTCTGTTTTCTGCTCTAAGGAGGAGACTTTCCAGTATGGCAACTGGCAGAAGGCACAGGGAGAAGGTGAGCAAGACACACTGGAAATGAGTGAACAGTAGCTAGGGTGAAGAGACAATGGATCAGTGCTTAAGAGCACTTGCTGCTCTTGCAGAGGATGAAGGTTGGGTTCCCACACCCACACTGGGTCGCTTACAACCACCACCACTGACTCCAGCTGCAGCATCCCACACCCTCTTCTAGTCTCTGTAAGTACGTCCACCCACCCCATCTCTCCCTCTCTCTCTCTCTCCCTCTCTCTCTCTCTCATACACACACACACACACACACACACACACACACACACACTCACTCACTCACTCCAGTTGGCAAACAGGGCAGAGTGCCAAGACTCTTTGTTTGGGAAGCCAAGGCAAAATAACTGCTAGAAGCTGGGCATGGTGGTGCACACCTGTAATCCCAGCACTCGGGAGGCAGAGGCAGGCGGATCGCTGTGAGCCGAGGCTAGCCTGCTCTACAAAGCGAGTCCAGAACAGCCAAGATAACACAAAGAAACTGTGTCTTGAAAAAAACTAAAAAATTAAATTTAAAAAAAAAATTGCTAAAAGCCAGGGATTTGAGTCTAGCTTGGGCAGCACAGTTTCTTTCTTTAAAAAGCAAAACAGAAACCTACTTCTGCTCAGCTCTGGAAGAAAAACATGGTGCAGTAGTAGATGCTGACAAGACACTTAGATCCTCTGCTGCTGGGCCATCTTGGCAGCGTGTGTTTAGCTTGTGACCTTACACAGTAGTATAATCAGTGGAAACATGCTGTGGTGGTTTGAATAGGCTTGTGACTCTCCCCCAATCCCTCATGTGTGTGAATGCTTGGCCTACAGGGCGTGGCACTATTCGGAGGGGTGACCTTGTTGGAACAGATGTATCCTTGATAGAGGAAGTGTGTCACTGTGGAGATTTGGGTGGGCTTTGAGGTTTTGGATGCTCCAACTCCACCCAGTGTAGAATGGAGTCTCCTGCTGCCTGCAAATCAAGATGTAGAACTCTAAGCAAATTCTCCAGCACCGTGCCGACCAGGATGCTTCCTATGTGATGATAATGACAATGGACTAGACCTCTGAAACTGTAAGCCATTTGTAAGAGTTGTCTTGATCATGATTTCTCTTCCCAGAAATAAAGCCCTAACTAAGACAACTGGGAAATGTTGATCTCAATCAGTAAATGTAAAAGCACTAAAAACAGAAGTATTGGAAATTCAGTAAAGTAACGGTGGTTTTTATTTTGGGCTGAGAAACTGTTTGTTTTCTGAGACAGAGTTTCTCTGTATAGCCCTAGCTGTCTTGTCTACAGACCAGGCTGGCCTTGAACTCACAGAGATCCACCTGCCTCTGCCTCCCAAAGTGCTGCAATTACAGGTGTTCACTACCATGTGCCCAGAGAGGTAAATTTTCAATCTAAATAGAGCATCGCCGATATTTATTCAGAAGTCAATGCATACCTTCCTTAAACAGAACTGACAAAAGTTTAGATTTATAAAAAAAAGAATTAAAGAACAGCTCATTAGAACAGACTCCATCTAATGAACCATATCAAATCACAGCAAATGAAAACATTAAAGTAAGCAGTATAGAAAAGCACAGTCTGCAAAGCCTGTGCATCACTGTCATGTCAGAGGAAGCTGGTCCCCATGCTGCCTGATACTCAAAGACAACATCTTTCTGAACCAATACTCAGGCCAAAAGCTGGAAGAAACAGAAATCTCCCGGAGACACAACCCTCTCAATCTTTTTTGTTCAGATCCTGTACTATGGAGAAAGCCAAGGCCAAGGGCAGACCCACACTGTCCCTGACTCGGCTGCCCTGGGACAAATGTCTCAGCTTTTTTTTTTTTTTTGAGATTTATTTATTAATACATATACAGTTCTCTACCTGCAGGCCAGAAGAAGGAATTAAATCACATTATAGATGGTTGTGAGGTACCATGTGGTTGCTGGGAAGTGAACTCAGGACCTCTGGAAGAGCAGGCAGCCATCTCTCCAGCCCCTGTCTCAGCTTTAAAATGCAGATATTATCAGCCACCTGTAAGAGCTACTGTCACAGGGCAGTTTAGGTGACATTCTAAATGGGAGAGGTGTTCAATGGATATGCTGTCCCCTAGCTGGGTTACATTACTCTTTTGTTTTCTCGTGTGTGTGTGTGTGTGTGTGTGTGTGTGTGTGTGTGTGTGTATGTGTATGTGTATGTGTGTTCACACATACATGTGGAGGTCCAAGGTTGACATCAGTATCTTCCTGGATTACTTTCCACATTATTCATTGAGGCAGGGTCTATTGTTGAGCCTGGACCTCACCCTTTTAGCTAGCCGGCTTACTCTAGGGTAAGGCTCTCATGCTGTGCCCTTTAATACAGTTCCTCATGCTGTGGTGACCCCCAAACATAACACTTTTTTTTTTTTTTTTTTTTTTTGGTTTTTTGAGACAGGGTTTCTCTGTGTAGCCTTGGCTGTCCTGGACTCACTTTGTAGACCAGGCTGGCCTCGAACTCACAGCAATCCGCCTGCTTCTGCCTCTCGAGTGCTGGGATTAAAGGCGTGCGCCACCACACCCGGTCTCATAACACTATTTTTGCTGCTACTTCATAACTGTAAGTTTGCTACCGAGTGGTGTCTCACTTCCTAAGACCACCAGAAATAGTGTTTCTGACTGCTGCAACCCACAGATTGAGAACCTGCCTGGGGATGCATTCCCAGCTGTCTCCTGAGCACTGGCCCACAGCTGGACCACCAAGCCCAGCCATCGTCCATGTGGCCTCTGGCCTAAGGCTTTACCCTCCTTGTCCCTTGTCCCGTCTCCTTGTCCCTCAGCTACATTTCTTAGAAAACAGGGCTCACTTGTCAAGCAGCTGAAAACTACATAGTCTTGAAAATAACTATTGACCTCCTGTTCTAAGCTGGGACTAAGGAAAGAACACATACGTAAGTTTCTGCTCCCTGTGGTGGTGCACACCTCGAATCTCAGCACCTAAGGGGCAGCAGCAGGCACATCTCCAAGAGTTAGAGGCCAGGCCTACAGAGAACACCAGGCCAGTTAGGGATAACAGTGAGACCCAGGCTGCTAATAATAGTAACAACAACAACAAAACAATTCTGACTTCACTACTAGTGGGACAAAAAATGGTAGCCTCCAAAAAGGGGCCGCCATTAATCCCCAGGGCTTGTAAAAAAACACTTTATTGGGGGGGGGGGGGAAGGTCTTAGTAACTGTTATAAAGAACCTTGAAGCAAGAATATCCTGGACTATCCACATGGGCCCTAATACCTGCCAGGAGGAGACAGGATGCCTTGGTAATATTCTGCGGCTTTGGAGGCAGAGGTCAGAGTAATGAGACATGAGTCTGGGAAGACCCAACAGTGCTGGTGACCATCAGCAGCTGGAGGAGGTCTCGAAGGGAGCACAGCCTTCCTGATGTCCTAATCTGGAACTTGGGCCTTCTAACTGTGAGCATTTAAGTCTCTGCTGTTCTAGGTACCAAGCTTGCAGTACTTTGTAACCTCCACACAATACACTAATATAATCCCCACTGTGGAGAGGACAAGCTGCTCCAATAAGCATCCGGGAGTAGCTACGTTTCTTTCTACCCTAACATTACCTTCTTATTGAAATGTTAAGTGAAGCCAGGGGGAAATGTGCTTTAAAGCAGCCAAAGCAAATATAAGACCAGCTCAGCCCAAAGCAAAACCCTGCCGAATGCCAGCTTACCCAGTGGAGCATGCTAGGGGCACCTCCTAATGTTTTCTTGAGTGCCTAAATCAATCAATCTCAATCCCCCCCCCTCAGTCTCTGTCTCTCTCCTAATATCTTTCTGCCTCTCTCTCTGTGTGTGTGTCTCTCTCTCTGTGTCTCTGTCTGTGTCTCTCTGTCTCTCTCCCGTGTGTGTGTGTGTGTGTGTGTGTGTGTGTGTGTCTTTCTGTCTGTCTGTCTTAGGGTCTTCCTCAAGCACTTTCCACCTCATTTTTTTTTTTTTTTTTTTTTTTTTTTTTTTTTGGTTTTTCGAGACAGGGTTTCTCTGTGTAGCCTTGACTGTCTTGGACTCACTTTGTAGTCCAGGCTGGCCTCGAACTCACAGTGATCCACCTGCCTCTGCCTCCTGAGTGCTGGGATTAAAGGCGTGCGCCACCACGCCCGGCTCCCACCTCATTTTTTGAGACAGTCTCTCACCAAAACTAAAGCTTACCAACTGGTTAGGCTGTTTAGCCAACCCGCCCCTGGGATGATCCTGCCTCTGCTTTGCAGAGGAGAAGCATCATGGCCACCTTTTTAAGTGGATCGTGGGAATCTGAATTCAGATCCTCATGTGTGCACAGCAAGCTCTTTACCTGCTGAACCATCTTCACAGCCCCACCAATAAATGTTTTGGCAATCAAAAGTTTACAATAAAATTAGACAATACGATACCTACTTGAGGA
Source organism: Acomys minous (assembly GCF_964271855.1). Taxonomy (NCBI): domain Eukaryota; kingdom Metazoa; phylum Chordata; class Mammalia; order Rodentia; family Muridae; genus Acomys; species Acomys minous. Next base: position 51,500,617 of record NC_140498.1, read on the forward strand.
AAGCACTACTTCCCTGAAGACACCACAAAACCAAGCAGATTTAAAACTTAAGTGTCATTCAGTCATTGTGCCCAAGACATGCCTATCTTTTCCCTTGATGAAGAACAGTGCACAAAACCACTTTTAAAACCAAATGTAACAGTGCAAGCAAGAGGCCAAGGAAGAAAGATCACAAATTCAAGGCCAACCTGGGCTACATCTGGGTACTGTGAATCTCCTCCAGCAGATGGCCCCTGCTGCTACAGCTCTCCTCCTTCATCCCTGCCACATTACTTGTAAGTCAACCTCCTTTTTTTTTTTTTAAGATTTATTTATTTATTATGTATACAGTGTTCTGCCTGCATGTACCCCTGCCTGCCAGAAGAGGGCACCAGATCTCAGTATAGATAGATGGTTGTAAGCCACCATGTTGTTACTGAGAATTGAACTCAGGACCTCTGGAATAGCAGTCAGTGCTTTTAACCTCTGAGCCATCTCTCCAGCCCTATAAGTCAACCTCTTCTTAGTAGAGTTAATCCCACAAAGACCCATCTATGCATCTGGAAGACTGGGAGCCCAAGAAGTGATCATGATATACTACAATTACAAAAGACATTACTCATGGTGTTTTAGCACATTAGAGTCTTACTAGAGCAATGCACTGCTCAAAAACAGACAGGCCATCCAAGGGCATATCCACAGGAAGGCGAAAAGGTAAAAGGAGAGAAAGCAGGGGAGGCAGGCTGTGACCTGAGTATCAAGGAGTTCTGTTGAGGGAATAGGAAAGTTCTAGAAATAGAGGGTGTTGGTGGTTGTACATTTAAATATTCTATTTAAATGTATTTAAATGGCTAAGATGGTAAAAGTTATAAATGTTTTTTCACAGTTTTAAAAATTGCCAAGTGAGCCGGGCGTGGTGGCGCACGCCTTTAATCCCAGCACTCGGGAGGCAGAGGCAGGCGGATCGCTGTGAGTTCAAGGCCAGCCTGGTCTACAAATCGAGTCCAGGACAGCCAAGGCTACATAGAGAAACCCTGTCTCGAAAAACCAAAAAAAAAAAAATTGCCAAGTGAGATGCCTGAGTTGGATCCCCAGAACACATACAATGGCAGCAGAGAACTGTCTCCCACACATCTGTGTACAGTGCACACCTACACACACAGACACACACACACACACAATGAATTTTTTTAAAATTAACCTTATATGCCAAAAACATTATATATTCTGGATGGATGGATAAACCATGTTATGCTGAATTTCTAGCTCCATAAAACAGGTAAAAAAGAAAAAGAAAAGAAATAGTTTAGTAAAAAAAGAAAAAGGAAAGAAATAGTTTGGTGGATGTCACTTCCTTACTGCCCTCACCCTGTACACACGCCATGAGAATGCGGCAGGCAGCCCATCACACAGCGACCTGCCTCTGAGGGGGAAACAAACACAGACGAAAAATGACCCTATCAGGTCTTCTCCCTATGCATCAATAGCTACAAGCAGGGTTTCTTCTGCTTTCTGGTCAAGGGTCATAATTTAACACAAAGTTCTATTTATTTAAAAAGTTTTGAGCAGTGCAAAAGCTTAAATGACACAGAGCCTCGTAAGGCCCAAACAGCTCTCCCTTCACTCCCAGCACCTGCTCAGATGATCGGTGGCAGCAGTGACAGGCGGTCTGGGGCCTGCAATGTGCCAGACACTGACCATGTTACACAGTGCCTTTCCACCCTCAGTCACCTAGCACAGAATACGAGCAGCCACAATCTGCAGATGAGAAAGCTGAGGCACAGAAGAGTGAGCAAATAGTTAAACTCTGCAACTCACAGAGAAAACAGTCCTGTGACACCATGACATGCGTGGCTCCCAGCACAACTGACACTTGCATTGGGAAGTGGCAAGCCTACTGTGTGACCAGGTGAAACAGCACTCCCTGGTGGGTGAGCAGGCCGCTCCCTCAGGAGAAACAGGGGTACACGTCCCTACCTACACATACCAGCAAGCACCTCTGACCTTGCACACATGTTGCTGGGCATAACGGCATTTAGAGCAGTGAATGGCGCTATTCCCAGGAGCTGAGGCTCAATCCTTAGTGTATTGTTTTCCTATAACCTACTTTCAAAATCACTTCAATGAAACAGGACATTGTGCTATAATTCCAACACTTTGGAGACAGAGGAAGGATCTCTGTGAGTTTGACGCCAGCCTGGTCTACATAGTGGATCCCAAGACAACAGCGTCTCTACATAGAGAGGTCCTGTTTCAAAACAAAAATAATAACAACAAAACCCTTTGATGATAAATTTTTAACCAGACATATTGTAAGAAGACTCCAAGGCAGGCAAGATGGCCAGCAGATGGCCCAGCCTGACCGCCTATGTTTCATCACCAGAATCCACATAAAGATGGAAACAGAGAACTGACTCCCAAAAGTTGTCTTCTGATACCCACACATGCACCGAGCTATACACGAGCTATGATATGCATGCACCTGCACTCACAGTACTCCCCCAATGTTAATGTTTTTTTTTTAATTAAAGAAAGACCCTGTCTTTTGCCAGAACCATAAGTAAACAAAACAAAACACCGTGGGCATACTTTATATAGGGGGGCTGAACTAGGCAGGGTCTTGTCCCCCCTCTCTCTGCAGCCAATGACTGCAGCATTACCATCATCTGAGTAACCGGACCTCTTTAACTGCCCCAGTTAAAGTGATCTTGCTTCAGGGACCAAGCTGACACAATCTTCCACAAGCAAGGAGAACGTGCAAAAAGAGACACTTCACACTCGCAGCCTCTGTACCAATCTGCGTCCAAAGGTAACATTTCACTGTTATCATTGCAACTCAGAATGTAAAACCTCTCCTCTGACCACAGCCACATCGTTTTTAGGGGCAACCAAGGAGGCAGTACTGAGGAGAAATGGACCGCCTGTTTCATAAACCTTCACAAAAGGTTATTTACAAGAGAGGTCACTGTCCCTTGCACAGAAAGATAATAAGATGTAAGGCAAAAGCTGGACTCTGCTTTCTGTGGTTCAGTAAAAGTAAAAGCAGAGAGCACTGGGCTGGAGAGATGGCTCAGTGGGTAAGAGCATCGCCTGCTCTTCCAGAGGTCCTGAGTTCAATTCCCAGCAACCACATGGTGGCTCCCAACCATCTATAATGTAATCTGATACCCTCTTCTGCAGATAAAGCACTCATATGCAATAAATAAAATAAATTAAAAAAAAAAAGCAGAGAGCACTTTTACCACTTTGCAGCCTGAAAGCGTTTGGCTAAAGCATCTTCCCTAAGTCTGGTTTTCTGTGCATTGATTAAAACAATCCAAGGTTATACAAGAGAGTAAACCATTTCCTGACCAGAGAGCGGCACATAAACAAGCCGGACGTTTCCACCAGATTCTCACTGCCTGCCTCAGTTCTCTCTGACACACACACGTATATGCACACCAGACTTTATAAGATGGTAAGGCTTAGCATACATGAGACACAGGGTTCGAGCCTCAGTGTGAGTGGGCACACACACATTCATGTGCACACAAATTTTTAAATGGAAATATAAATTTATTTTTGCTCAAGGTTTACTCTTTTCTTTTTTTTTAATTTTCTATATATAATTATTATTCAGTGTATGAATGCTATGTGTGTGTGGGTGCACATGTTTGAGCATGTGTGTGGAAGCCAGAGAACAACTCTGTGGAGTGAGTTCTCTCATTTCACCTTTACATGGGTTCTAAGAATCAAACTCAAGCTGCCAAGCTTGTGTGCCAAGTGCCTTTTACTGAGCCATCATGTCAACCTGCCTCAAACGTTCCTTTTAAAACAGAAATCTGATGAAAGCAAAACAAAACACTATTTGTGATGTGTGTTTTAGGGCAGTTTGATGTTCATTAGATTTCATGCTAATGTGGCAAAGTCACATTTAGAAAAACTACTACAAAAATTAATTGCCCTGGGAGAAAGAGATGAGAGGAAAAGAAGTTTGACTCTTCCTTAGCTACACAGAGTCTGAGGGCAGAGGCTGCATGAGACCCTGTTTGATTATTATCTTATAGTAATAATAATATATAATATACATCATAATATAAAATTGACCTTCAGAAAAGTCCTACTTTCCTAAAATAATTAATTGAACTAATGTTGGGGGCCAATGTTTATAAACAGGATAACTTGAAAAATGACAAGACTAGCTGGGCGTGGCGGTGCACGCCTTTAATCCCAGCACTTGGGAGGCAGAGGCAAGCGGATCGTTGCAAGTTCAAGGCCAGCCTGGTCTACAAAGTGAGTCCAGAACAGCAAAGGCTACACAGAGAAACCCGTCTCGGAAAACTAAAAAAAGAAAGAAAAATGACAAGACTGAGGTTTAATATGACAAATCAGACCTGCAGTTAAGTGAGACCAAGGTCAGGCTAGGAAGGAAGACGTGTCAGAGGCAGCAGTGGCCACTCATAGATGCATCAGGAAACATGACTGCGTTGGCCCAAGATATTACAACACAAAGTACAAAAATCATAATATTTTCTATTCAAAGGTAAGAAAAATAACTTCTTCTTTTACAAATAAGCAAAAAACAGATCAAAAGTCAAATTTTTAGTGAAAATCATAGCCTCCTATGATCTTATATCCTAGTCAACTTTTTGATAAGGTATTTAGGTCCTGGGTCCTCAAAGAGAAAAATCCTGAATGGACAGATATTTTCCCTTTCTGTTTTTGTTTAGGCAGTTTCACTCTGTGGCTTAGGTGAGCCTAGAGCTCACGGTATGGCCTAGAGCTAGTCTCTGCCTCAGTGTCCCGAGTACTGGGATCACAGCCTGAAATCCTGTCAGGTTCCTCTGAATAAGAATGCTGCACAGCACTGCCAACACATTCATGCAGAAAGGCTCTTTTCTTTTCTTTGGTTTTTCAAGACAGAGGTTTCTCTGTGTAGCCTTGACTGTCCTGGACTCGCTTTGTAGACCAGGCTAGCTTCGAACTCACAGAGATCCACCTGCCTCTGCCTCCCGTGGACCACCACCAGCTGACCCAGTCAGTACCCACATGATCTGACTTTGTAAGAAGTTGAATTCAGTAAAATCAGCACAGCTATTTCAAATATTTGCAGGAACTAAATATTTCCAATTTGAAAAATATTATAGAACAGTGAATGTACTATCATAAAACTTACACCACATTTTTTGTCACCAGTGGCTTCCATGATCTATGGCACAGATTTCACAAGAATTACAAAGATGAACACTGCTCTAAAGTAAGAGGTAAAGGCTGAGAAAATGATTTTTTACTCCCCACCCCCTACTCTTATTGAACTGGACAGACATCAGAGACTCAGATGCCTTTGTGTGCTAGCACAACTCATTTTCCATGCAAGAAACTTCACCTTAATTTCCAATAAACATCACACTGTTACCTAGCCCACTTTTGAAAAGGTCATCAATGCCATGCTCTGAACCTCCACATAAAATAGCAACGAAAACAGAAGAAAGACGTACTGGAGAGATGGCTCAGCAGTTAAGAGCACCGGCTGCACTTCCAGAGGATCCGGGTTCAGTGCTACCTCAATGGCAGCCCACAACTGTATCTCCAGTTCCAGAAGATTTAATTCCTTCTTCTGTTCTATGCAGGTACCAGGTACACACAGAGCACACAGACATACATGCAGGCACATTAATAATTAATAACATTAATAATAATAGAAGAAAATAGTGAGAAAAAAGGAAATAAAGGAAATCACAATAATAACTCAGAGAATGCCACCAGTCCAGAGCCTGCAAGAATCCAGTGCTTGGAAGCAGCAGCTGTCTCTAGAGCACACAAAGTACAGAACCGTGGAACTGTAGTTTATATAGATACCCTATGGAAATAGTATGGTAGGTACCCAGTAAAGCCATGACACAATTGTAATGTGCTGCACATAATGTAAGAATAAGATGCAATCACCAACACTGAAATAGCTATTTCTCACAATGATAGATGCAGCTGCCACATTCTGTCTGGCTCACCCTGAGTCTAATATCAGCTCTGTAAGAGAGCTGAGGCCAAGAGGAAGGTTGAGGGTTGTGGCATAGAGCCAGACTTGGCTGCCTATGCATCATACCCATAACTTTAGCCATGACCTTGCCAAGCAAGCACAAACCGCACTTTGAAATAACAATCTTTGAGATTCTTGAAAAGAGCTCTGGGCTTACAACTTCTTCAGACATCGCACTGACTCCTTATGACAATGCAGAATGGAGGAACAGCTTTCCCTTCCCTAGATGAGATCCACAGGAGAGCATGCATGAGACCATGAGTTCAACCCTCAGCACCACAAAACGAAGGAGAGGTGAGCAGAGAGCCAATGAGCACGCAATGACAATCACACTTCACAGATGAGCATTCCTCCATTCACCTAATACCTCCTTGGAAATAACATGTAACCAGCTAATAATGCAAATATAAACAAATAATAATGTCACGTGTAAAGTTCTGGGGGGGGGGCTTAAACACCACCATCCCTTGAAGGCAATTTAAATGCCAAAACCGCCGGGCAGTGGTAGCACACACCTTTAGTCTCAGCACTCAGGAAGCAGAGGCAGGCAGATCGCTGTGAGGCCAGCCTGGTCTACAAATTGAGTACAGGACAGTCAAGCTACACAGAGAAACTCTGTCTCAAAAAACAAACAAAAAATGTATAAATAAGTAAATGCCCAAACCACTTTTTCCCCCCTTGGAAGAGCCATACTGCCATAAGCCATGTTTGCTTTTATTTCTTTTTTAAACCAGTATATTTGAGAAATTATTTCCCAAAAAGTCAATTTCTACTTTCAAAAACCCATCTGAGCTACTAAAGATGAGAAATATTTAATAAAAATGCACCCGAGATCCCTGTCTCCCAAGATGGGCTTTGTCCACAGTGTGAGAACCAAGTTGTAATCCTGATTACTTACTTGTTAAAAAAGGGCTCAATGAGTTTTGAGCTGGCGGACACACACATTTTTGGAGGACTGACTAAAGAACCTAGTGAAGAGAAGCAGGGTATTAGAAACAGCACGCGGTCACAGCCCAGGTCAGCCACAAGTGCATGACATTCATGAGGGGGAGAGGTTCTCTTGATGGTCCACCCACCTTACATCAGGCAGTGTCAGCTGTCCCTGCCCACTGTCCCCCCTCAACTCCTTCAGCTGCCCTCTCAAAACCTTCCTGCTTCTATTATAAGGGTGGCCAGATCCTAGGGCAAAGGCACAGACTGTCAATCCTTCCCCACTCCCTCATGGAAGCCAAATCTCAAAAAATGACATCCATAAATGAGCTATTTGGGAGGCAAGTAGGGGAACTGGTTCCTTCGTAAGAAACACAGGTGCGTCCTCCCTCCAGAATGCTCCGATGTGCGGATGTGTGAACAAGCGCTATCTGAAGGCTGGTATCTAGGCTCGGGTACCTCAGTCCAGGCCTTCCTAGTCTCCAGAACCATGAAGAACATGGCCTGCATCTAAGCTTGGTCACTGGTAACTTGTCACATCAGGCTGAGCTAACAAGAAACGGGTGAGCGCCACTCTGTTTGACGGAAGCATCGATCTCAAGTACCTAGGTAATTTGCCATGGAGATGAAGCAGAGTCCCGTGATGTAGGCATCATACCCTGCCTCGTGCAGCTGCTCAGAAGCTGTGTCATAGCTCGGAAAGCCTTCTGCACTTTCTAAAGAGAAAAAAAAAAAAGGAACTATCAATTTTTCACAGAGCATCACAAAACATGAAAACTAGTGAGCATGACGGCCTGCGAAACCCAAACTGCATCCTGTGTTATAGGGGACGGGCTACACGGCCAATGTTCAGCCATCTTGTCAGAGCCTAGGTTTCTATTTCTCCAGCAGTCTGCCATTCACCAGAAACTAGCTGACCTTGTCGTAAGTCAGCAGTTAGACACCTGTTGTGGTTTATTGTGGGGGCTGGTCACTCTAGACACCCAAGCTACTCCTTTTCCGGTGAGACTACTGATAAGATCAGATTAAAGGCCAGCTGCCTGCGAGCAGCAGTTCCAGGAGCTTTTTCCTGACTAACCAGATCCTTCACGACTTTCCTGGAATTTCTCTCCTGCAATTATAGCAGCTGTAAAGGTAGACACCTACTGGAGCATTCCAGAGTTAGGTATCCACAGCAACCCTTGCTTACACAAATACGCATGCCTCTGTGCCTACATAAACTCTGTGAAAATTCTCAATAAACGGGGTTTGATCAGAATGCAGACTTGCCCCCTTCTTCGTGTCTAGTGTTCTGTCTTTACACAGGAAAATTCTCCTCCCGAGCGGTAGTCGAACCCCAGCGGCCGGGGCACTGTGTGAGCAGCAGCTGTGCCTGATGATGCAGGACACCTGTCTTATTTCTCGGCTCTGTCCACAAGACCTTACAATAAGATAACAAAGTCCCTTAAATGGCAATTTCAGTTCAAACCAGAGAAAGGCCTCGGTTTCCTTACCAAGGTTCAGCCGTAGACCTCCTCAGCCACGCTGGCTGGCGATATCTGCCATCCTGTGTCCCCATGTTGTGATAATTCCTCCTGCTATTCTTATCATACATGCACGGCACAGACTCTAAGGACTCTACGCTGGGCACAATGGCCACACCCTTCATCTCTGCACTTGGGAAGCTGAGGTAGAAGAACCACAGCGAGTCTGAGCCAGCTTAAGCTAAATAGTGATTTCTAGCCCTACCTTGGCTACAATGTAAGACCCCGTGTTTAAAAATTCAATAAACAAACAAAATAAACAAATAAAAACCCAACAAAACATAGGGGTCATACAGCGTCCAGCCACCTCTGGTCCGTCACGCACATGTGATGTGACCCTGGGCAAAGCACTTCACCTCTGAGCTCTCAGTTTTATAAAATGAGATGATAATTAACGTTCCCTCATAAGGCTTTTGGGGGGCAACAAATGACAGGATGTTGCTAAAGGCTTCATCTTGTGCCTGCCACATGTCATATGCTCATAATCCATCAGTTTCCCAAGAGATCCCCAAAACGCAAGAGTCCAAGTGCATACTGGCAGGGCCCTCAGCTATTTCCAGCTTAGCGATTTAAAGACAAGAGCATACCCCAAAATGGATCAGAACTTGCTATAACACTGCCCTTAGTCCATGGGGCCACTGCACTACAAAATCATTTTCTAAGAAGAATCATTTTAGTCACACTGACACACAGGTGCTGAGAAACAGGAAAACAGCAGGACAGGACACGCGCCTACTCTTAGTAATTATGTCCTAGACTGGACCTGGAAATGAGTGTTAGAGAGGCCACGGCTTCATCAGTGGCAGGAGCGGAAACTGCTGCTGGAAGGGTGGAGCCACTCACTGCCCACATGATGCTCTTTATCCCACTTGATACTGGGCCTTCCGACACTGCACCGCCTGCTGCGGCTCCTCGCCGTTCCTTTCCACTGCCACACACAGGGCACGGGCTTCCTGCCCTCTACCCACTCAGCTTCCCACTTCATCTCTGTGACCCAGAAGGGAAGCAAACACCTATGGGTCTGCCCACCCAACGCCTTCCATCACCAGTTTCTGGAACATTAGCACTGTTATCAGCGTCTTTGACAGTTTTCTAGCCACATTCCTTGGAATGCTAACTGCAGATCAGCAGCACACTGTGGGTGACAAGATACAGCACCCCAAAACATAGGGGTGGGGCCATGGAGACCACACAACTCATCTAATACCAAGCGTTCCTCCTGACCTCTGGCTTTCCTCAATGACCTTGCTTCCATGGCCCACACTAGCTCACAGGACACAGGCGTGTGCCCATCTCAGCACTACACCCAGCTCTCGGGTTTTCTCACACACAAAATGTATTTTCATTACACCACTGATGACGCGTCACTGACTGTCTCTGCTCAAACACTACATCAGATGAAAGGACACATTGAGTTTTGGGAGCATTAGGAAATAAAAGCCTTAAAACTGTAATTGCCAGCCAGGTGTGGTGGCACATGACTTTGATCCCAGCACTTGGGAAGGCAGAGCCAGGTGGATCTCTGAGTTTACCATGTAAAAAATCTGGTTTGCAGAGTGAGCCCCAGGACAGCCAGGGCTACACAGAGAAACTCTGTCTTGAAAAAAAAAACAACAAAACTTGAATTGCCAAGCATCTCAACGAATCCCTACCTGATTCAACTCTCTCAACACGATGTGGATGTAGCTAGATGTAAACTTAGAATATTGTCTTTATCAGTAAAGAGCATCCACCCAAGGCATGAGAGTTCGCTCAGCCCCAGGCTACAAATAATGCAGTATGGTCTCAGAGATTTTACATTTTTTCCCCTATAGAACATGTTGGTAATTTCCAAAGTTTGAAGGTTTTCAGGTTTAATAATCTTACCAACTTTAGGAGGGTCAAAGGGTGTCTCTTTTAACCGCTTTTCCAACTCTGCAAGGGATGTGTTGTTAATGATATCCTGCAAGGCAGGGGATGGAGAATTAAGACATTTCATCTCAGAGCAAGAGATTAAGAACCAACTGGCAGTACACAGAAATTCCATACTGCCCTCTTACGTCTTTTAAAGGAATAGAAGCTATTAAACAATTCATGAAAGAAAAGCAAATTCCAGGTTCACTCTACTGAGAGTTATAACGACACGGACAGACTTCAGTGGTGAACACCTACACATTCGGGCTTGAAGGCCGAATAGTGCTCCCCTGTGACCCCAGCTACTCGGGAGGCAAAGGCAGCAGGATGGAGAGTTACAAAAGCAAAACTGTGGGTAAAAAATGTGGAAGGGGGAGAAAAAAACAAATTTCTAAATTTGCTGGGGGTTAGAGGGAACGACACAGCTTGGGCAAACGCAACTCAAAGGCTTCGGAAAGTTCTTAACTTCCAGGATTGCTGGCAGAGACACAGAACTGGAAGTCACTGTCCTAGTGTATTGCTCATGAGGCTGCAGAAAGCCCTTTACAAGACTATAAATGATCATACATTAACTTAAATTACTTTTATTAGAAAATACGTCCAACTATGTAAAATATGCAAGTAGAGAAAAGGCAAACAGTTTGCATGTCTAACTATTCAAAAATATAAATTACAGGCCAAGAGGTGGTGGCAGCAGCACAGGCCTATAATCTCAGCACTCAGGAAAGCAGAGGCAGGCAATCTCTTGAGTTTGAGGCTAGCCTGCTCTACAAAGAGAGTCCAAGACAGCCAAGGCTACACAGAGAAACCTTGTCTTGAAAAAAAAAAACCCACGCCAAAAAAAACTCAACAGCAACAAAATATATGTGCACACATGTATATTATATATATATATATATAAAGATAGGTATATATAAAATAAAATATACAGTATATATATTTTTATATATGTATACACACAAAAAAAAACAAAGGGAGAGGACTGTAGTGTTGGCTTGAGCTAAAGAGTGAGCTCCTACCTAACAAATAAAAATTAAATTAAAAATTGTATATATTTTAACATTAAAAACTTACATTAAAAAAACAGGAAAAATAAAGATAAGTATTCACATTTTGACATACTTATTTCTGGCCTTTTTCCAATGTCTCTTTTCTTCCTTTTTTTTTTTTTTTAATGTTTTGAAGAGTTTATTAAATGAGCATGGGGAAAAAAGGAAAAAGATAAGGGGCACACCAGAGAGAGGGAGAGGGAGAGGAAGAAGAAGAGGCAGAGGGAGAGAGAAGAGAAAGTAAGAGCATTTTGTTTTGGTTTTTCAAGACAGGGTTTCCCTTGGTAGCCTTGGCTGTCCTGGACTCACTTTGTAGACCTCGAACTTAAGATATCCACTTGCCTCTGCCTCCCCAGTGCTGGGATTAAAGGTGTGTACCACCACACCCATCTTCCTTTTTTTTTTTTTCCCCAGAGCTAAGGACCAAACCCAGGGCGGAGCGTAAGCGCTCTACCACTGAGCTAAATCCCCAACCCCCCATCTTCCTTTCTTTTTTTGTACACAGGGTCTCTCTGTGTAGTCTTAGCTGTGTAGACTAACTTTGTAGACCAGGCTGGCCTCAAACTCACAGCGATCCGCCTGCCTCCACCTCCCGAGGGCTGGGATTAAAGGCGTGCGCCACCACCGCCCGGCCCTTTCTTATTTTTTAATGTGTTTAAAGTAACATTTAAATAAACCAGAATTCCAAAGCTGTTAGTGGTAATGCAAAAAGTTTCAAAGAGAGCTAAGCACCATGGCAGACACTTGCATCCCAGCACGTGGGAGACAAAGGCAGGTTACTACTCTCAGCTACAGCTGGGTATACAAAGAGCTTGACTCAAACAAACAAAAATTTTAAATTATATCTTATGAGTGATAGTTCAGATTTGAATAATACCTTAAAAGGTTGTGTGCTGGCCATCAACTTAGTATCTAGAAGTCTGGAAACAAAATAAGTTTTAATAAGGTCAGTAAACTATGTATAAATATTCAAAATGTACTTTATTAAAATAAAAAAAAAACTTTAAATGTTTCATTAACAAAATACATGGGTAATACATATTCATACATAATATACTTAACACCTAATTCATAAAACACTCAGAAGTGGACAGATGGAGCAAACACGCCACTGGCCAGTGTGTAGCAATGAGGCTGCTGAGCAGTCCACCTGCCGGCTTCACTCAGCACAATGTAGGCAGTCCACATGCTAGCCAAAGAACAGGGTCCGCACCTGCACACAGAGGGATGAGGCTAGCAGCCATTTGGAGGGTGAGGCAAATACTGATGTGCTTTCCTGTTCTACACAGTCTACGCCTTCCAAATTGCCGTCACCCACAGCTACCAGCTAATCTGCACAGTCTGAGTTCTTATGGGGACAAAGCGTGTGTTGGGAAGTTCCCTGCCACTCTTCCTTCCTGTGCCAGCAGAGCTCCACGGGCAGCTTGACTGGGTCTGACATCACCTAAGAGCCGCACTTCCGTGCCAGCCAGGTTTAACTGAGGGAGGAACACCTACCTAGAAAGCAGGCAGCACTACTCCACTGAGTGAGAGGAAGCCAGGTAAGTGCTGATGCCTTCCTGTCTCCGCTTCCCTGTCTGTGGTGTGAGGAATGCTCACTCCATGAACTCCACTGTCACTTTCCATGAAACACACTGAACCTTCCAACTGGGAGCCAAGATAAACCTTTCCTCCCATGAGCCGATTCTGGCAGGTATTTGTCACAGCAATGAGAAAAAGCAGAACACTTAACTATGGTATTACAGGAACCAGAAATACTAAGGAAGAGACTCACCATGTAAAAATTCTCTCCTAATTTCACATAAATATAAACACATTGTGGCTATGACAGAACAGCCCGGATGAATGTAAGACTAGTTGGCTACCCTAGCTTTCCCCTAACAGTGGCTTACTGGGTAAGCTCCATGTGTCTGACATGTGGTTGATCACACATGTGACACATGGCAGAGACAAACTAGCATGCAATGCAATGCTGACTGGAAAACACTAACAGTACCATCATTCGTGAAAGGGCAGGGAGTGGGGAGGAGGAATGTCTCCAGCCACACAGTTCCTAACTGAGGAGATGTCCATCCTCAGATGGAAAAAGGCACAGCCTACATGTGTGAATGGCTAGGACTTCGCAGGACCCTCCACAAGTCCTTTAGACAGCAGGACGCAGGACAGAAAAGGGAGAGCCATCAGCTACTTTCTACTGCACTCTAAGTTAGAATCTGAGCTTTAGTGGGATACTCAAACTACTCATAACTTTAAAACTGTCAGCTGTGGCAAAGTTGGGGGTGTTCACCCCATCAAGTCCCTTCCCAGCTGTACCACTGCCTAGTTGTGCTGCATATAGCTCAGTGAGTATCTTAAACGCCAGAGCTGGGGAAGAAGGCTTACCTGGGGAAGACACACGTTATCATCTCCTTAAACTCGTTCAGATCCTAAAAAGCAGAAAGATCACTGTTACTGCTTTCCTAGCAGATGAGACTCAGGATTGTTAAAAGCACACAAGAACAGCCAGTTTCCCAGCTGTCATGCCTCACATGTGCTTCAAACTAAATGGTAAAAACCCACTTCTAATTACAAAAACTCAGAAATTCAGAGCACTTGCCAAAGACCCAGATTAGATGCCTAGAACCCACATGGTGGCTTATAACTACCTCTAACTCTAGTCCAAGGAAGCTAATGCCCTTTCCTGACCTCCTCAAGAACTAGGCACACATATGGTATGCACACATACATATATGCAGGCATGACACTCATACACAAAGAGCAAAATAAATAAACTTAAAACATATTACTTTTTAAAATAAAACCTGAGCCAGCCAGTAATAGCACTTGCAGTCAAAATTGACAATCTGAATTCAATACCAGGATTCGTATGATAGAAGAATTCACTTTCACAAGTTGTCTTCTACAGGGCACATGAACCCTGCATCTGGGAGAACCGGCCTGGAGCAAGAGTGAGGTCAAGGTGTGTCCAACCCCAAAAATGGATCAGTCCCTCCCGGATCTGGACCTGTATGTCCCTGCGCATCTAGTCTTGCCAGCCCCACCTCCAACACCCCTGAGGTGGTCACACAGCCTGAGGACAAGGACACCTGGGACTCTTCTCCATGCAAATAAAGCACTCCAGTACCTCAGCCCCAGCCAGTGATGTACCATCACTCCCCAAACCCCACCCACTTCCCAAGGTCTACATAGCCATTATCCCGCCCCCCAACAAAGGAGAGCCGGGTCACTGGGAGGGCCGTATCACTGGAGAAGCTACACTGGAGAAGCCTTCTCCCCTCGGCACTCACCGCCAAGCCAAGGTCCTGCTAGCCCACCCACCCAGTTTCACTCCTTTGAGTCCAGCATCTGTACAAATCAGATGCCACAAGGGAAGAAACAGAACCCAGGCCTCAGGACAGTCCTCGACTGCCACATGCACGAGCACACAGACACACAAATTAACAAAAAAAAAAAAACAGGGACAAGGAGATGGCTTGGTAGGCCACGCCTAACAACCTGCATTTCATCACTGAGACCTGTACGGGAGAAAGAGGGAACTGATTTCCACAGCAGTGCTCTAACTTGCACAGGCTCACCCAGGCAACATACATACATACATACATACATGCATACATGCGGGAAGGACTGTAAGCTTTGTCACAGGTGAAAGCAGTCTTGGCGGGCTTTGCCCTTGAACACCCCATGGATACCTTGAGATAGACTGGGTGGAGCCATCCTGGGCCTGGAATTCAGGAAGCAGACCTGGGGATTCCACCTGGACTATTGTTTTTCTAATCGACCCTCAATGGGAGAAGGAGACCGCCCTTCCCACGTGACACAGGCAGGCAGAGAGGAGATAGCAGCAGCAGGTTCAGACCAGGCTTGAGCACACGCACGCACGTGGATCAGCAAACAGGCCTGACCAGCACGCAGGCCAGAGACACCTAGGGACACGTCCCATGGAACGGATACTGAAAGGTTCACTCTTTTTTCCCTTTAACCTTTTTTCCCTCTTGTGTAAGCTAGTTGGGTTGTACAATAAAGTTTAATTGTTAAGAAACAAAGCTTACACGGACATACATACATACACACAGAATAAACAAAACTAAAAATGTTACTATAATAAAAATTAAATAAATAGGGCTCAGATGGCTCAGAGCTGCTCTTCCAAAGGTCCTGAGTTCATTTCCCAGCAAGCACATGGTGCCTCGCAACCATCTATAATGAGATCTGCTGCCCTCTTCTGGCCTGCAGTCATACATGCAGGCAGAGCACTGTATATATAATAAAAATAAATTTTAAAATCTTAAATAAATAAATAATGAATTTAGGAGTATCTCCCAGTTCTCACTCACTAGGTATTATGGGTCTGGATAAGTAATTTCATAACCAAGAGATTCTATGGCTGAACTAATGAGAGTGTGGTTCCACGGCATGGAAAGTAGTTGCCGCCTTACGGGACTGTGCACCCCGGGGAGTTCAGTGATGGCCAGCAGGCTGTGCCACTTCACAGACTTATCCTAATAGTGACACTAAGTGGCATCACTACAGTAAGTGGCTGATGTGGTCACAGAGTAAAGCTGTTTACATTTCTGAGTCTATCTCTGGTTGTTAGTTAAAATGGCCATAAACATACAGACGTTACATTATGCATAAGATTTCTGCCCTAAGTACTCAGAAAACTGCTCACGAGGCACTAGCAGCAAGTGCCTAAATCAGACTATTCATTTCCCAGGATTACTTCGATCAGGAATTCCAGAGCAGAAATGAGAGTACTTGAGTTTTGACTTAGCTCATTTACATACATAACTGCCATGCTAGCCTGGATAGTCACACTCCTGACCCTCCGTAAACCACAACTCTCTTCAAAGTCACTCATGCTTCACAGCAAGCTGCCTTTTCTAATTAGCTTTCCAAGCCTGTAAACACAGACTATGTCCAACTTGAAATCCACGCCAGCTTCAGCTGTCGCTGAATCAGTGGACAATAAAGGAACCACTGGTTCTAAGGCTAAGCGAAACAAAACATGCCCTCACACCTCTTGTTAACCTTTCAACCTCACTAAGACGTTTTACAAATAAGAGAAAAGTAGAATCACGGACGCTTCCGGGACAACCCCGAGTACTGAGCGAGTCCTCCAAGGTGAATCTCACGCGCCAGGAGGCCAGACACTGCCCCCTGAACGCCCAGACATGGACTCTTTCTTTTCTTTCATCTTGGCATATGTGTGCGCATAATGTGTGTACATACAGCGTGAGCACAAGCCTGCCACACTGTATGTGTGCAAGTCAAAAGACAATCTCTCACATCAACCTTCTCCCAACATGTCTGAGCCAGGGCCTGTTCCTCACTGTGTGCCAGGCTGTCTTGCCCACAAGCCTCTGGGCATTCTCCCTTCTTCACTGCCCATCTTGTGACTAGCCTTATTACATTTACACTTTAAAAATATGGTGTGAGGAGCTGGAGCAATGGCTCAGTTAAGAACACCGGCTACTCTTCCAAAGACTGGGGTTTGATTCCCAGAACCCACATGGCAGCTCAGAACTGTCTGTTACTCTGATCCCAAGGGACCCAACGGCCTCTTCTGGCTTCCATTGGTCTCAGGCATTCAAGTGGTACACAGACACATATGCAGGCTGTGTGGTTTGAGTGAGACCGACCGCCATAGGCTCTTAGGATTGAATGCTTGGTCCCCAGATAGTGGAGCTGTTTGGGAAGGATTAGGCAAAACCTTGCTGGGCAGGTATGGTACTGGGGTTCATGGTTGGCAAAGCCCACTGCAGCCCTGGCCCCCTTGCCTGGTGCCTGCACATCAGGACACAAAGCTGTAAGCTACTACTCCAGTGCCATGCCTGCTTCCTTCACACCATGATGAGCACAGACTCACCCTCTAAAACGGTAAGCAAGCCCCTAATTAAATATTTTCTAAGAGTTGCTTTGGTCATAGTGCCTCTTCACAGCAATAGCGCAGTAACTAAGACACAGGCAAAACACCTATGCACTCTGGTTTACGTCAACTCGACACACAAACTAGAGTTATCTGAAAGGAGGGAACCTCAATTGAGAAATGCCTCGATACGATCCTGCTGTAGGGCATTTTCCTAATTAGTGATTGATGGGAGCCCAGTCCATTGTGGGTGGGGCCATGCCTGGGCTGGTGGTCCTGGGCTCTGTAAGAAAGCAGACTGGGCAAGCCATGCTGAGCAAGCCAATGAGCAGCACCACAGCCTTGCACCAGCTCCTGCCTCCGGGATCCTGCCCTGCTTGAGCTCCTGTCCTGACTTCCTTTGGTGATGAACAGCAATATGGAAATACAAGCTAAATAAACCCTTTCCTCCCCAACTTGCTTTTTGGTCATGGTGTTTAGTCACAGCAATAGAAATCATAACTAAGACAACATCCATACACCAAAATAAAATAAATATTTTTTCTTAACTTAGATATGGTAACAGGAAGTATAACTGTTCTATCATCTTCAATAGATTATATCTCCTATTGGTCTATTATTTATTTATTTATGTATGTATGTATTATTTTTTAATGTAGGAGTTCTCTGTCTGCATGTACACCTATATGTCAGACGAGGGCACTGGATCCGTTTATAGATGGTCATGAGGGGCTGGAGAGATGGCTCAGCGGTTAAGAGCACTGTTGGCTCCTCTAGAGATCCTGAGTTCAATTCCCAGCAACCACATGGTGGTTCCCAACCATCTAGAATGAGATCTGGTGCCCTCTTCGGGCCTGCAGGCACATATACAGGCACAATACTGTATGTAATAAATAAATCTTTTTTAAAATTTATATATATATACATATATATACACATACATACAGTCATGCGCCATCATGTGGTTGCTGGGAATTGAACTCAGGACCAATGAACGAGCAGCCAGTGTTCTTCACCACTGAGCCATCTCACCACGCCCAGTCTCATCATTTTTCCATAGCTCAATAAACAAATTTTTCTCTCTGATAATGCAGGGGATGAAAGTGTGTGTGTGTTAAATCACTCATCTACCTGGGTGAGATAAAACTGCAGCCACCTGCTTTCTTTAAAATTTGAATTGGACCAGCCTCACAAGTTCACATTTCCTGAACACTCACACACAAAGTGAAGTTAACCCTCCTCAGACCTAATCACCTAAGAGGGGGCTACGCCATATAACACAGAACAGAACTTAGGCACCCCGGAGGCACCCAAGCCCTGAAGGGCCGGCCACAAAACAGCGGCAAGGCAGCAAGCACAGCACTCCGTGGCAGGAAAGGGCAAGTGAAGAAGCAGACTGAGAACATGGAGCAAGGCTAAAGCAAAGCAGACAGAAGCAAGCACGCACCCAAACCATGGGCCGCAGGACACAAAAGCACTTAGGGACTGCGGCAGCCTGGCTGGCAACATGGAGCCGACAGGAGCTGGAACCTGACAGGACCAACTGCAAAGAGTCAACTAGACACAGAAACAAAGAAAGTGGGATTACTTGTGAATATTCAGCAGGGACAGTAATGTGCAGAGGATTACAAGAGCAGTAGTCAGAGATGTTCACATGTTAAATCAGTATTTAATGCCTTCCATGTGCCCACCTCTGTTTGGTACTCAGAACACCCAGAGGCACAATATTAAATAGGCTCCCTCAGTCCTTCTGGTAACTTCATCACTTTACCATCAGGAAAGGACCTGCTCCTTAGGTCTCCATGGCCAGTAAGAAATGAATGACTGAAAACAACTATGAGCTCTTTAGACAGAAAATGAGTCTGTCTGACCATCTCTTTTGCTGGAGCCCTTGCACCCTAGAGAGTGATGGAGGGGGCTGTCATGGAAGTGGTGGCAACCTCAGACCAAAGCCCTAGAACAAGAGAGCAACAGTCCCACCATGCAAGTGGCAGAAGGCAACTCTCTCCTCCAAAAGATCATCAAGGAGCTGACGGGACAGCATGACCTAGGAAACGACAAGAGAGCCAAGTCTTTAGAGGCAAACTTCTGTGAAGGAATGCTGAGTGAATGTATCAACTGTCAATAAAGCACTGTTTAGCCAATCAACTGGGCAGAAGGACAGGAAGTGGAAGGCAGGACTTCCTGGAGAGGGAAAAGTTTGATGGTTGGAGAAGGGACAGGTTTTTGGATGGTTGGTGGAGGACAGTGCGGATTTGACAAGGACTGGCCCAGGGGTCATAGTGACAAGTGCTTGGAATATATGTATGTTATAAGGTTTAGAGGAGTTTGCTTAGTTTACGAGTAGATTAGAATCAGTTTAGACTCTGCCCAGCAAAGTGCTGGCAGCTTTAAAGTATGTTTCAGTCTCCCTGTGTCAGTTATTTGCTTTGTAGGCCTAAGGGATACAAAATACTGTAACAAACTTCCAAGCAACAAATGATGCTTCCAGTCTCACAGCAATTTAAAGCAGGGACTGGGCCAGGAGAAGAGAAGTGTGTTGTAGTAATCCTGGCACTTGGGCCTAAGAGTTCAAAGGCAGTCTGCGCTAGAGGTGAGAGTCAAGAAAACACAAAGTGGGGGCTGGAGAGATGGCTCCTGGCTAAGAGCACTTGCTGATCTTCCAGAGGACAACACAGCACCCACATGGTGGCTAAGAAATATCTGCAACTCCAGTTCCGGGGAATCCAATTCCCTTCTCTGGCCTCTGCGACATTAAGCAAGCAAATGAAGCACGTGCATACACACAGGCAAAACACTCAGCCGCTTTCAAGATTATTTAGTTTTACTTATGTGTACGTGTGCAGGTGTGTTTATGGGCACTACATTTTTTCAGGTGTCCCTGGAGACCAGAAGGTGTCAGATCCCCTAGAGTTACAGGCAGTTGTGAGCCACCGATGGGCTGGGAACCAAACATAGGTCCTCTGAAAAAGCAGCAAGTGCAATTAACCACTGAGATACCTGGTCAGCCCTAAAATAAAGTTTTTTTAAGTACATAAAAATAAAGCATGGTAGCCAGGCATTGTGGTGGATGCCTTTAATCCCAGCACTCAGGGAGACAGGCAGATCTTTGTGAGTTTGAAGCCAGCCTGATCTACAAAGTGAGTCCAGGACAGCCAAGGCTACACAGAGAATCCCTGTATCCAAAAACAAACAAAACAAAAAACAAACAAACAAACAAAAAGCAAGGCTATTCTTGGTTAACTCGACTGAAATTAACTAAAACCCAAACGGCTAGGCATACCTGTGAGGGATTTTTTTCTTAATTAAGTCATTGAAGTGGAAAGATCCACTTCTAATCTGGATTTTTGAGTTGAAAAAGTACACTTTTTAATCCCAATTTTTTAAAGGTAGAAGATCCACCTTAAATCTGGAAGATGCCTTCTGCTGGCAGCCTACATAAAGGACATGGAAGACTTTGCTCTCTCGGCCTGCTACTCTTACTATTATGGGCTCAAGCCCATTCCTTCACTGACACAGAGCATACTTCTTCAGGATTCTGGCATCTGGCACCTGAAGACCAGCTGAGACATCCAGCCTGACTGAACAACTACTGGATTCTTGGACTTTCAATTGGTAGACAGCCATGGTTGGACTAGCTGGACCACAGCCTGTAAGCCACTCTAATAAATCTCCTTTATATAATGTGCGTGCGCATGCATGTGTGTGTGTGTGTGTGTGTGTGTGTGTGTGTGTGTGTGTGTGTGTGTGTGTAGTCCTTCCATCAGTTCTGTTCCTATAGAGAACCCTAACTAATACACATAGATAGGCAAACTATGGCCACACAACCTAAGTTTGGGCCACCATTTTATTTTTTCGCTTAAATCGGGTATTATCCAACAGAGCAGTCTCAGGGTCATAATGGCAGACTGGAGAGTTGTCATAGCACTATAAATAACCTAGAAAACCCATAATATTTTACTATGTGGTCTTGCCAATATGTAGTATAAAAGACAAACTGATTGTTCAGTGGATAGAAGGACTAGAAATCAAGCTGAAGTCCAGGAGAGACAGGGCGACCTGAGAGGTCAAGAGAACTCACATGAGAGGCAGCATGGAGGAGTTAGCAAGGTTAGCCACTGGGCGACTGGCAGAAGGACTCACGCTCATAGGAATCAGCGACAACACAAGAAAACAGAACTGCTTTGAAGACAGTAAAAGAAGAAAAAATATGGCATCTCTTTTGACATGTATAAAGCTAAGGCAAGCCTTAGAGTGAGGGCTAGCAGGTAGCAGTGCCTGGAGTCCAGCAGGAACCTGAGAGACCAGCGCTGGGGATGGATGCTCATGTAGCTATGGTATTTGTGACTGAAGTCATGGTAGAGAGTAAGGTCTCTACAGATCAGAAAATGAGGGAGGACGAAGGGTGGAGCGATGGGCGTAAGAGGCACAGGCACAGCAGATAGGGAGTGGTAGAGAAAAGCCAGTGCAGGGCCAAAACACATGTGATATTGACTCAGGTGACCTGGCTCCAAGTACAAAAATACCACCCAGGTCCCCAGGAAGCCTCAGGGTGCTCTGCAGTAGCAATCAAGTGACACCACTTTCCTTCCAGCTTTCCTGAATCTAGTTTCAGAGCGCCTGTGGCCTATCCTCTGGGCAGCAGTGAATGGGCCAGCCCAGCAGCATCAATTGAGGAAATAACTCCTTAGGCCTGCTGTGGCCATAGCTGACAGCGTCACTAGCTCATGCATGCATCCTACCAAAACAGCACAGACGGGCTGGAGAGATGGCGTAGCAGCTCAGAGCACTTTCAAGACAAGTCTTTTTAAGATAATGTCTGAGGGGCTGGAGAGATGCTTCAGTGGTTAACAGCATGGACTGCTCTTTCAGAGGACCCAGCACCCACCTCGAAGCTCAGAACCTCCTAGTCACTCCAGTCCCAGGCTGCTGCCCTCCTCTGGAACTCTGTGGGTGCCAGGCACACACATGGTATACATACATGCAGGCAGAACACTCATAAATCTTTAAAAAAGAAAAGAGGAGTCCAGGCAAGCACATGAGTCATTGCCAGGAACATGTCACATACAGGGCAACGAGGACACATGACCCAGGCAGAGCGCGCTGGAGGCACTTACCGCAGGCAGGGGGCAGTAGAACTGGTGGACTGTGTGCATGACATCCAAGAGCATATTGTGTCCAACAACCAGCTTCCCCTGGGGAGAGACGGGTAGGAAAAGCATGTCAAAGTGAAATCGGGGCTTAAGAGTTTTAGGTGGACGCTTCAGATGAGACAGTCACAGCACAGCCAGGCTAGCCTGCTGCTCACTACGTAACCCACACAGGCCTCATGCTCAGCCTGCCAAGGCCTCTCAAGTGCAGTGATTATGGGTGTGTAACCACCACAGCCACTCTTAGTCATTTTTTCCATTTTTCTTATTTTTATTAATCTTGTCATTTTCAAGAATTTGATGTCATTTTTTGTTTGGTTTTGGGTTTTTTTGTTTTGGTTTGTTTTGGTTTTAGACAAGTCTTGCTGTACCAACTATAGCAATCCTCCTGCCTCAGCTTCCCTGACAAGCTGGGAATATAGAGCACACTGTGCCTGGCTGGAAATAGTTTGAGTGACACACTTTCAAATAAAATCTGAAATCCTGTGAACTTTGACATGTCAGAAAGTTGTAAATAAAACTTCAAATATACTTTTAAGATTCTTAAAACATCTTTAAAACAATCTTTTTTTCTTTTTCTTTTTTTTTGTTTGTTGTTGTTGTTGTTGTTTTTGTTTTTGTTTTTCAAGACACGGTTTTTCTGTGTAGCCTTGACTGTCCTAGACTTTCTTTGTAGACCAGGCTGGCCTCGATCAACCTGCCTCTGCCTCCGGAGTAATGAGATGAAAGGTATGTGCCACCACAGCCAGAAGTGGTGGGGCACGCCTTTAATCCCAGCACTTAGGGAGGCAGAGGCAGGCAGATCTTTGTGAATTCAAAGCCAGCCTGTTCTACAGAGCTGTTAACACAGAGAAACCCTGTCTCAAAAACAAAAAACAAAACAACTTATTTTTAAAGATGTATTTATAATCATGCTATAAAATGTAAAAATAACTAATTCCTGGGGCTGAAGAGATGGCTCAGAGGGTAAGAGCACTGCTTGCTCTTCCAAAGGTCCTGAGTTCAATTCCTAGCAACCACATGGTGGCTCACAACCATCTATAATGAGATCTGGTGCCCTCTTCTGGTGTACAGGCAGAGAAAACACTGTATACTTAATAAATGTTAAAAACAAAATAAAACAATTCCCAATTTTATTAAACTCAAAAAATATTCACTTCCTACACCATCTGTGTCACAGTTCAGTGGGTCACGACATACTACTCTCTGCTTTTTAAAAATGTATTGTTATCAGTCTGTGTCTGTGCACTCAAGCACACACCCACGCACATACTTGTGTGGGTGCTGGAGCAGGCAGGTACACCTGCTCCAGCATGCCTGAGGAGGAGGTCAGGTTACAACTTTGTGGAGTAGGCTCCCTCCTTCCTCCCCTACATGGACTTGGGCAATCAGACTCAGGGTGTCCGGCTTGCTTGGCAGGTATCTTTACCCACTGAGCCATCTTGCTGACCCTCATTGCTTTTGGCCATACATGTACAATAAATTACTCCATTTTAGTAGCTACTAAAAATAAAATTTTTATTAAATTTTTTTTAAAAATTGTAAAAACTACTTAAATAGAATGTCACCTTAGACTTAGAGGGCTGGAGAGATGTTGCTGGGTTAGTTTTGGAGGCTGGGGGATGGGAGTTGAGACAGTGCGTCATGTAGTCCAGGCTGGCCTTGAATGCCTAGGTAGCTGAGGATAACCTTTAAGTCCTGATCCTTGTGCCTCAGTCCCCAGGTGCTGGAGTAAAACATATGCCACCATAGCCAACTTGGTTTTCAAATTTCCTTGTTTATTTTTGTCACAATGGTGGGCTAAGATGGGTGTTTTGTTTTGTTTGACCACACAGAGGGTCTCTCTCTAGGTAGCCTGGGCTGGGCTGAACTCACTGGGTAGCCCTGGTTGGCTGACTCAGTTGTTAACATAAAGCATTGTCTTAGTTAGAGTTCCTATTGCTATGACCAAAAAGCAAGTTGGGGAGAAAAGAGTTTATTTGGCTTACACTTCCGCATTGTTGTTCATCACTAAAGGAAGTCAGTACGAGAGTACGAACAGGGCAAGATCCTGGAAGCAGGAGCTGATGTGGAGCTTTGGGGGTGCTGCTTACTGGCTTGCTCCTCATGACCTGCTCTGCCTGCTTTCTTATAGCACCCAGGACCACCAGCCCAGAGGTGGCACCACCCACAATAGGCTGGGCCCTCCCGCAACGATCACTACTTAAGAAAACGCCTTACAGCTGGATCTCGTGGAGGCATTTCCTCAACTGCGGCTCCTTCCTCTCTGATGACTCTAGCTTATGACTGTAGCTTGTGTCAAGCTGACAAAGAACCAGCTAGCACAAGCATCAACCGATACAATGAAGCTGTTTACAAAGTCCCAATGGTTCTTCATACAACATGTGAAAGTCAGACCTTAGCTTATTTTTTTTTTTTTTTTTTTTTTTGGCTCAGTATTTGGGTAAGTCTTGAGTCTCCGCGCAATGTTGACACTATGAGGCCAAAGACTGCAAGAGCTGCATAAAAGGCTGGCGTCTGCTCAGTATTACACTGCTCGGAAACTCAGGAGTCGGCTCAGCCAGTAAAGCAGTTCACCACCACATGCATCTGAGGACCTGAGTGTGGATGCCCAGAACAGTGGCGCACAGATCTGTAATCTAAACACTAGGGAGCCCGCCTGCTCAGTGAGGACCCAGGTAAGTGAAGGGGGCTGGGCGGGGCAACTGAAGAAAGAAGACGCCCGATGTCAGCAACTGCCTTAGTCACTGCTGTACTGCTGTGACGAGACACCATGGCCATGGCAACTCTTACAGAGGAAAGACTTAACTGGGGCTGCCTTACAGTTTCAGAGGCTTAGTCCACTATCATCACGGAGGGAGCATGGTGGCATGCGTGGCACTGGAGCAGTAGCTATACCCTGATTCGAAGGCAGAGACACAGAGAGAGAGAGAGAGACTCCGGGCTTGACACAGGCTTCTGAGACCTCACAGCCCACCCCAGTGGCACACTGCCTCCAATCCTTTCTTTTGGTGGTAGGGTGGACAGGGTTTCTCTGCGTGGCCTAGTCTATCCTGGACTCACTTTGTAAACCAGGCTGGCCTTGAACTCACAGTGATCCACCTGCCTCTGCCTCTGCCTCCCCAGTGCTGGGATTAAAGACATGCGCCACCACACCCATCCTCCTGATCTTTTCAAACAGTTCCATTCCCTAGTGACCAAGCACTCAAAACTGTAAGCCTAAGAGGACCATTCTCAGTATTACACTGCTCGGACCAACCACACCCGCACGTAGAGCTGTGTGTATATGCACACTGTGCGCTGACATCCAGAGCCAGGACAGAAAGGAGCAAGCCCAGGATAGAGCTTGGTTTCAAACTTCCCTCTTTTTTTTTTTTTTTTGGTTTTTGTTTGTTTTGTTTTTGTTTTTTCGAGACAGGGTTTCTCTGTGTAGCCTTGGCTGTCCTGGACTCACTTTGTAGACCAGGCTAGCCTCGAACTCACAGCGATCCACCTGCCTCTGCCTCCCAAGTGCTGGGATTAAAGGTGTGTGCCACCACGCCTGGCCCTCAAAGTCCACTCTTAAGGCTACAGGGATGGACTGACGGCTAAGCGTGCTTACTGCTCTTTCAGAGGACCTGTGTTTTGTTCCTAGCACCCATGCTGTGTAGCTCACAATCTCCTGAAACTCCAGCTCAAAGGTCATTGGATGATGCTCTCTTCTGGCTTCTGGAGGCACCTCATCTGCGTGGCATACAGATAGAGATTTAAAGACATGCTCCAGGCTAGGTGGTAGTGGTGCATGTCTTTAATCTCCAGTGAGGCTAGCCTGTTCGAGAGTGAGCCACGACAGTGAGGACTACACACAGAAACCCTGTCTGGGAAAACAAAGTCACTGTTTGCAGAATAAGCCAAGGGAAATACAACATGACAGCAGAAGATGTCCAAAGTAAAGGAACAGGAAGCTTACTCAACGGGCTTAATAGCCAAACTAAAAAAGAACCAATAAAAAGCATTCAAAATTGAGCAACAAAAAAAGCAATAAAAATACTGTTATAGCCAGCCATGGTAGTGGATGCCTGTAATCCTAGCACTTGAGAAGTTGAGGCAGCAGGATGAAACAGTCTAAG
The DNA here is from genome assembly GCF_964271855.1 of Acomys minous. Lineage (NCBI taxonomy): Eukaryota > Metazoa > Chordata > Mammalia > Rodentia > Muridae > Acomys > Acomys minous. Next base: position 51,527,132 of record NC_140498.1, read on the forward strand.
TCTCTTGTCTCAAAAACAAATGAAACTAGGTTGGTTTTTATTTTTATGATTTGTACACTAGACTGGCCTCCCAACTCCTGATCCTCCTGCCTCTGCCTCTCAAGTGCTGGAATAACAGAAGTGCAACAGCACAGCCTGCTCCCTGAAGATACTTACTAGCTACAAAGGCAAAAACAGTAAGTACAAAGGCAGCAGTTCAGCAGACAGCACCTCAGCAATCCATGGCTAAGGTCAACACCATAAATACCATTTCTGTGCTATTCTTGCCAAAACAGAACATTCTAATTCTAACCACGAAAACAACAAATCCCAATTGAGGGACATTTAACAAAACACCAAGATCTATCAGTACTACCAAGCTGTAGAGACAAAGAAAAAGTATCAAAGTCTACAAGAGCAAGGAGCGATAATGAGTGAATCTAAGCAATCCTGAACAGAACTGTGAAGAGAAAAGGCTTAGCTGAGTAACCCCCTGAAATTCAAATTAAGGTTTTAGTTTACTTCCTCATATTATACCAGTGTGCACTTCCTGGTCCTAATAACCATGTAACAGCAACGCAAGAGGTTAGCACTAGGGACCGTTGTCCAAGGTGCGCATGGAAAGTCTGTATTATTCCTGCAGCTTTTATGTGACTATGAAACCATGCCTGGAACCAATACAGTGGAAGGAGAAAGGGCCCCTAGAAACCGTCCTCGGGCCTCCACAGGCATAAGCACACACACAGACGGAGACAGAGGCTGGAGACACAGCTGAGTCAGCAGAGGGTTTGCCTAATAACTGCAAGGTCCTAAGGCCAAATCTGAGAAGCACAAGAATATTTATAAATATATAAAACATCTAACATGGATCTACAGGAACTAGATAATGACTTACGTGTAATGTAAATATTTAAGAAGGTGGGCCGGAAGTGGTGGTGCACTCAGGGAAGCAGAGGCCGGTGGATTGCTGTGGGTTGAGGCCAGCATGGTCTACAAAGTGAGTCCAGAATAGTCAAGGCTACACAGAGAAAACTTCTCTTAAAAAAAACAAACAAAAAACAAAAAAATCTTAATTTCTAAGATCTATAACTTAACTTTTTTTCTCACTTAGTTTCCTCTAGATCCTAGGAAACAGTTTTATTTAGATCCTTTCACTAAACTGAGTTTTAAAGTTTGTCATTTTCCCAGTTCTCAGATCTGCTCAGGTACCCCTAGGTATTAAAAGGTATTATTAACATCTGCTGTGGGTTTTTTTTTTCAGATTTTGCATAACTAAACAAATACAAGTGCATATCTCCTTGTATACAAGGAGAGCAAATGTCTCAACCATGGAAAGCAAGCTGAATTATTATGTTAGTTAATGAGGATCAAAACTGAAGCCCCTTGCTTCTCAAGCCAGCTAGCCGGGTGTGTACACAGGACCAACTGTAGCCGGAATCTGTTTTTTCTGGGTACGTGTGGCCTTAGCGACTGCTGAAGAGACTTACCCCTTTCCCCTCCCAGGATCACACAACTCTGTGTTCAGCACAGTTTAACTGTACTTCAGTAACAAGAGTTCCTCGTAGCTAATAATCTTCTTTTATAAGGCTCTATTGTTTGTGCTATCTTTAACAGAGGACACAGTGTGCCTCCTCCCACTGCCCATGCTGAAAAACCTGCACTTGCACTCTGAGAGGGTGTTGATGGCCAAGCATCTATGGGACAAGAGGGCTCCTCCCCAGAAGCAACTGTCCAAGGAGAAGAAAGAGTTAGACCCAGATGATCCACTCTTCAAGCAAGAGCACTGCCTGATTTACCCACAAAAAAGGTGGATGCCTTCCGGAGGCCAAGGAAAGATGTCTACCATAGAACTCTAGCACAGTCACACAACCAGCCAGCACACTTTCAAAGCTTTACTATTACTAAGATATGATCGCTGCGTTTCTGGATTTAGGTACACTACTACTTGCTCCTTGACGTCTGCTTCTCATCGTCAGCCTGGTGAATGTCAGCTCCTGTAGCTACACAAGTCATCACAGGCAGGGTGGTCCTCCACTGTACTTCTGAAACAAGGGCTTGCCGAAAGCCGGTTTGGCTATAAGTCAGCAACGATGACTTCTGACCTGGTGCACTGCACAGCAGCAGCCCACATTACTAACTTCTTCCTCCAGATGAGGTAACCAAGCGCGCAATTTGTAATAGCAGTTAGACACTTTGTTTTAAATATTGTGCCTAGCCATTTCACTAGAAACAGAACCAAACTGTGGGTGACTTACCGAATTAGCAATGGCATGGATGACTCTTGAAAATCCCACAGCATCATTCAGTTCCTCCTAAGTAAAAGAACTAAATTAAGAATAGGGCTGGCAAGAGGGTTCAGTGCATAAAGGCACTTGCCACAAAGGTCTCACATCTAAGTGTGCCCCTCAAAACCCTGTAAAGGCTGAAGAGAAGAAACAACTCCTCAAAGATTTTCACTGACCTCCATGCGTGTCCTTTGACACATGAGCACGTCTCTCTCTCTCTCTCTCTCTCTCTCTCTCTCTCTCTCTCTCTCTCTCACACACACACACACACACACACACACACACACACACACACACACACACATATACACACTACAAAGGCCATTGCATTCATTTGAATGAACTAAAGCCTGAACCTCCCTCAAAATGAGGTTTTACATCAAGTGGGACAGCTTTAGTGTCAGCGTCTGTATCACTACCTTCTAAGTGCGTGTACAACGAGTTATCTACAGACCTAGAGCGATGCCTGCAGTTCCCAGTGCTACTCCTCCTGCAGGGGCCTGGGGTCCATTCTAGCCCCCACAACCACCTATATAACTCACGGCCTCATCTGATTTCCAAGGGGGTGTGCACGCCTGTACACACATACATATGCATGTACACACACACACACACACACACACACACACACGTACACACACAGAGACATACACTAAACAAAACAAAATAAACTTTTTGGTCTGGAGAAATGGTTTGGAGGTTAGGAGCACTTGCTGCTCTCTCAGAGGAGCTGAGCTCAGTTCCCAGCACTCACACCAGGTCGCTCACTAAACGCGTTCAACGGTAGCTTCCGGGGCTCGCAGGCCTTCCTCTGGCCTCCCAGGACCCCTGTGCAGATGTGGCATGCACTCACAAGGACACACACACACACACACACACACACACACACACACAATTGAAAATAATAAAAATCAATCTTTTAAAATAGTACTAATCTTAAAAAAAAAAGGAAAGACTCTACACTTCTCTGGTTTATACAGCTGATGTTGGCCTTGAGCTCATGACCTTCCAAGTCCAGGTGCTGGGGTGAGAGGCATGCACCACCACCCCTAGCTGCAGGACTTACAAAAGATAACAACTCCAGGTAGCCAAGGTAGAGCATGGCTTCGATCCCAGCAATTGGGAGACTAGGGTGAGAGAATCAGGAACTGCAGTGTAAGACTTAAAAAATAATCCAAACAAACTAACTTTAACTAACAGCCACCTGCTGGCTAAACTGAATCCAACAACTGTGATCCAAAAACACATAGAAAGGAATTAATCCAGCCGGGCAGTGGTGGTGCATGCTTTTAATCTCAGTACTCAGGAGGTAGAGGCAGATGGGTCTTTTTGAGTTCAAGGCCAGCCTGGTCTACAGAGTGAGTTCCAGGACAGCCAATGCTACAGAGAAACTCTGTCTTAAAAAAAAAAAGAAAGAAAAGAAATTAATCCTATTTATATTTTCGTTTCTTAAATTAATAAAACTGTGCACACTTACCTGCTCCTTTGCATACTTCTCCTGCTCTCTCCTTTTGCGTTCTTCTTCATCTACTTTGCTGATAACTACATGTCTCTCCTTCTAAAAGGCAAAGCGAATGTGCAGTTTTGTGGAAACATTGACCCCTTTGCCTCCAAAGTGCTGTGATAACTCTAAATGATAATTCTGATGTTTTAGGCTACATAGTGAGTTCAAGGCCAGCCTCAGCTATATGAGACCATCTCACTGAGCCAAAAAGAAAACAACCAAAAGTTATAAGCCAAAGCACAGGCAAAAAAACCCAGCAAGTATTCTGCGAGGATGCCAAAGCTGAGTGGGTACCAACTCCCCTGCATCTGCGTGTCCATGATGCTTCCAGTACCTTAGGAATTCAAACCAACAGCTGAAATCAGCTACAGATTGTGCCAGTAAGTCTTTGTATAATGAGCACTGAGGTTATGTTGCTTTTGAAATTCTAAATAACTAATATGTGTGTGCATGCGCATGTGTGTGTGTTTGTGTTTTGTTTTGTTTTCCAAGACAGGGTTTCTCTGTGTAGCCTTGGCTGTCCTGGACTCACTTTATAGACCAGGCTGGCCTCGAACTCACAGAGATCTGCCTGCCTCTGCCTCCCAAGTGCTGGGATTACAGGCATGTGCCACCTTACCAGGCTGTGTGTACGTGTAAATTTTAAGAGAATAAGAGGGGCTGGAGAGATGGCTCAGCAGTTAAGAGCACTTGCTGCTCTTCCAGAGGACCCAGGTTTCATTGCCAGCACCACATGACAGCTGTCTATGACTCTAGTCCCAGGGGGTACATTGCCCTTTTCTGGTTTCTGTGGGCACTGTACATATGGCACATGTGCAGGCAAAAAACATTTATCCACAAAAACAAAAATAAATCTTTAATTTAAAAAAATTATAATGTGGGGCTGGAGAGATGGCTCAGTGGTTAAGAAGCACTGACTGTTCTTCCAGAGGTCCTGAGTTCAATTCCCAGCAACCACATGGTGCCTCACAGCCATATATAATGTGATCTAATGTGCACTGTATAAATAAATAAATAATTTTTTAAAATTACAATATATGTCTATATATTATAGATAGAAAAAAGTTCACTTCCATTTATCCACTAAATCATTTTATTTGGTTAGTTTTTTTGGTTTTTGTTCATTTTGTTTTGTTTTGTTTGAGATAGGGTCTCTCTACATAGTTGTTCTGGAAATTATTATATAGACTAGGCTGGTCTGGAACTCACAGAGATCTACCTGCTTCTGAGTGCTGGGATTAAAGGCAAGTACCACTACTCCTGGCTTGAATCATCACTTTAAAAAAAAAAAAAAGCTGGGCGAAGTGGAGCACGCCTGTAATCCCACTGCCTCAGGGAAGCAGAGGCAGGTGGATCTAACAAAGAGAGTCCAGGACAGCCAAGGCTATACAAGAAACCCTGTCTCGGAAAAAACAAACAAACAACAAAAACAAAAATCTAAATTTTTTCTGAAAAAAATCTTAAAAGCTGTAAGCTATATTAGCTTAAGATCATCATGCTATACAAATAAGAAAAATCAGGCTCAGAGAGGACAGAGAGGACAGATGGCTTGCCAGAGTCACAGCTCAGGGAGCCAGGGCAAAGGTGAAGCCATCCACCCCTCAGGGAGCCACTGTTAGCTGACTGCGAGCACTGAATAACCCTGAGTTACCTTGTTAGTCTCTAATGTCTCAACATGAATGCCTTTGGGATACCTAAATGAAAAAAGGAAAAGTTCACATCAGTGCACAACTCAGTAAGAGTTAAAAACCCCAAAGAATTCAACAAGTAGCAATGTGGCTATAAGCTGAAGTTTTACTAAAGTGAGACCATCACCACTACACTCAAGGCTTTACAAAAAGCCTCAGCCGCGGTTTCCCTGCCTCTTCTCTCAAATGCATGGGAATGTTGTCAATTTCATGTGAACTCTTTAGGGTTTTAGCATAATACAGTCAGCGCAATGCCACAGAGGTCATCTTGCTTCCTAATGCCTACTTTGTAACTGAAGTGATAACAGTCTCCATAGACTTCGTAAGGTGCACAAAGGGAAGGTCCCCACTGCTGGGCTGCAGTTCGCCTTGATGTTTGCAATACCCAAAGAGGAGAGGGATGTGGACAGCACGGAGAGAGAGATGTAAGGGTAAGACAAGAAAAGAGGTTGGAGCAAGATGGGCATGGTGGCGCATGCCTTTAATCCCAGCACTCGGGAGGCCGAGGCAGGTGGATCGCTGTGAGTTCGAGACCAGCCTGGTCTACAAAAGGAGTCCAGGACAGCCAGGGCTACACAGAGAGACCCTGTCTTTAAAAACCAAAGGAAAAAAAAAAAAGGAAAGAGAAGAGGTTGGACAAGCCAGCCTATAGCCCTCCCCTGGCCCGCTTAAAAATTATCCCCTCCCAGCACTTGGGAGAAGAGGCCAGTAGATTGCTGTGAGTTCGAGGCCAGCCTGGTCTACAAAGTGACAGCCAGGGCTACACAGAAAAACCCTGTCTTGAAAATCAAACAAACAAACAAAAACAAGAAAAAAATATTCCCATATATATCACTGTCAAGATTATTTTTTAGTTTTTGTTTGTGTGTGTGTGTGTGTGTGTGTGTGAGAGAGAGAGAGAGAGAGAGAGAGAGAGAGAGAGAGAGAGATACAGACAGACAGACAGACAGAGGAAGATATGGAGAACAAAAGGAGTCACATATCCTCAGACATCTACAAAATGGTAACAGAAAATTAATTAAACAGGCAGTCAATTTAAAAACTGACCGGGGGGCTGGAGAGATGGCTCAGAGGTTAAGAGCACTGTTTGTTCTTCCAAAGGTCATGAGTTCAATTCCCAGCAACCACATGATGGCTCACAATCATCTATAATGAGATCTGGTGCCCTCTTCTGGCGTGCAGGCACACATGCAGGCAGAGCACTGTACAAATAATAAATAAATCAATCTTTTTTTTAAAAAAACTGACTGGGGACATGACAGAGTCAAATCACCTATAACTGAAAATTTCAAAAGAGCAACGGCACCAAAGATTATGCTTTGTTTATTAAATCCTGTCTTTGCGCGCACTCTCACATCTAATTCAAGTACTTACTTCCAACTCAAAGTCTGATAAATAAGTTTTCTTTGGAACCTATAAAACAAAAGAAAAGAAATTTACTTGGACTATTAAGAGTGAACCCTGGGGGCTAGAGAGGTGGATCAGTGGTTAAAAGCACTTCCAAAGGACCCAGGTTCAAATCCTGCCACCCACATGGTAGTTCACAACTGTCTCAAACAGACATACATTGAGGGAAAACATAAATGCAAATAATTTTTTTTTAAAAGTGTGTGCGGTGCCACACACCTGCAATCACACCACAACCTGGTCTACAAAGGGAGTCCAGGACAGCCAAGGCTACACAGAGAGACCCTGTCTTGAAAAACCAAGGGGGGGGGGGGAAGAAGAACCCTAACTGATGTATCAGGGGTTGGGAAAGGATAACTTTGAGCCCTCATTAGAAGAGACAGGGACGGACAACAAACACAGGCCTTCTGAGGTAGAAGGACTTGTCATCTGCCCTTACCATAATGCTTTTAGAGATCAGGCAGAAATTAGGATCAAACCCTGCATCCTGCAGCTGCATGAGGAAGAGTTCAGAACAGACATTTGCACCCTGACTCCTTTGAGAAACATGCCGTAAAGGAAAAGGAGGAAAGGTGCTGAGCCACTCGCTCATACGCTGATTCGACTTTTCTCTGTAGTGAGAAATTAGCAGAGCAGCCGTGGCCTGACAGTGAACCCTTCTCTTCAGAAGCCCTGGTATGTTTAGCACTCCTCCACACCAGTGGTGCTGCTCCTAGGAACAGCCTAACGTCTAAGTGGCAGAGTACTCATTCTGAGTCTCAGTAGGCAGACATTCCCACTGTGTTAGTGCTACAGGTAGCATTCAAGTCTTAGGAACACACCTGGGACAGCAAGATTATTTATAAGGATATTGTAAAAAGACCACACACATCAAAAGGCAGAACTCCTCCTCCTGCCCTCAAAAGGAGCACATGCAACAACTAACCCAGTGCACGGCTCTAAATCCAGGCTCTTCTCTTCGCTTTGTAGGAAATCCTCTATCTTCTCTCTGATGAGTAAGAATCAGACAATGACCATCAGTGCCTTGAAAAAATGTAGTGACCAGAACAGTGATTGTACTCGACCCCCATACTCAAAATAACCAGCAATAGTTACATTCAAAAGCGATGCAAATGCTAGACTAGGGGTGATGCCGATGGCAGAGCACTTGTCTAACATGAACAGAGGCCTGACTTCCATCTCTAGAATGCACACACACACACACACACACAGAGAGAGAGAGGGGGGGGGGGAGACTCATTTTTTGTTTTAGAATGTCTCAAATATCCCAAGCTGATCTCAAACTCGCTTTGTAGTAAGGATAGCTTGAACTTCTGACCCTGCCTCTACCTCCCAATTGCTGCGTGCCAGGGGTGCTCTGAACCACCGCATCCATGCAGTGGTGTGGACCAAAACCCAGGCTTTGTGCAGTCTAGGCAATCATCCAAACAACTAATCTGCAACCCTGGCCCCAAGAACAGATTCCTTATGCTTACAGGTCATCTTTCCATATATTCTGAGCAAATCAAAAATATAATCAAAACCAAAGGAAATGGATACATTTTGACATAAGCTTTGGGTGAAACTATTGGTGTCTAGCAAATTTATAACAATTTCTCACACAACTCATCAGTTTTAGGGCTGAAGAGACTAGCAGAGTCACACTATGAGGGTGAGTGCAGATCCCAGCTCCAACACAAGCCCAGCAGCAGGGCAGAGGCAGGAGATTCATTAAGGAATGCTGACTGCCAGCTCAGCCAAAAAATTCAAGCCCCCAATTCAGGGAATAATCTTGCCTCAAAGTAATAAAGCAAAGAGAGATGAAGGCTACCAACCCCTCCTGTGACCTCGTCATGCACACACACACCCATACATGTGTGTGTGTATACCACTTACACACACACAATTTTTAAGTATATTAAGAATTCAGGGACCAGGCGTGGTAGTGCACACCTTTAATCCCAGCACTTGAGAGGCAGAGTCAGGCAGATCACTGGGAGTTCCAGGCCAGCCCAGTCTACAATGTAAGTTCAGGACAGCCAGGGCTACACAAAGAAACTCTGTCTCAAAAAAATAAAACAAAACAAAACAAAAAAGAATCCATCGGGGCTGGAGAGATGGTTCAGAGGTTAAGAGCGCTGACTGCTCTTCCAGAAGTCCTGAGTTCAATTCCCAGCAACCACATGGTGGCTCACAACCATCTATAATGAGATCTGGTGCCCTCTTCTGGCGGACAGGCAGAACACTATATACATAATAAGTAAGTAAATCTTTGAGGGGGTGGGAGAATCCATCAATACTAGTAATATAATTTTTTACTTTTCTAAAAACGCTACTATACTGTTGGCTAACCTACACAAGATTAGGTACTCCTCTCAAAACACATTCATTAGTCAAAAACTTGATTGCAAGAAACAAGTATATATGGAGCAACGTTCAGGAAAGGCTTAGTCCAGGCAGATCTGCACACCTGCCGAGACCCTCCCAGTAACACGGGACAGGTCCAAATATGATGCAACTTGCAGTCACTGTCCTGATTTAGATATGCCACAACTAAAGCCTGCAACTCACATCACACTGTGTAAACACCTTTGCGTTTCCTGCCACAATCAGATGCTGCCTCTCACATCAACCTGTATGTGCACCTGTGCATGTGAAACTCAAGTAGGTGTGAGAGACCAACATCCTCCAACAGGCCACAACTAAAAGCCAGCCTCTCACATCGCACCTGCCTAGGTACCCTGCAGGCGCTGCAGTGTAAAACAAGCCTCAATCTGTGCCCAGTGTGTCGCTGAGGTCAGTTCAGGAACTTACATCACTTGGTCAATAAACTTCCTCTGATCCTTAGGAATTGTCACAGGACATTTTGCCAGCGCTCCCGCCCCATTCGCCTGAGAACGTTTTTCATCAAGTTGCTCTCTCAGCTGCCTTTCTTCTTCCTGATTCAGATAGGGAATTCCTACACATAATTTTTAAAGGCATATATTAGAAGAAGTAACAATTTTACATACAAAATTCTTTTTTATTTATTTTTATTTTTACGTATGTGTGAGTGTCTTGTGTGCAGGTGCCTGTCACCTGTATGCAGGTGCCTGCAGAAGTAGGAAGAGAGTGTTGCTTCCCCTGAAACTGGAGTTACAGGCCATTGGGAGTTGTCAGATGTGGGTGGTGGGAACTAAACCCCAGCCCTCTGGAAAAGCAGCAACCTCACTTCTTAACTTCTTAACATCACACAGGGCCTTAGACACAACACTTTTAATTAACAGCAACAACAACAACAACAAAAATCTATCACACACTTAAAACACAGATCGTATTTTTAACTATATTGGAAAAAAAAACTCAACAAAGAAGGTAAGTGATCCTGAAATACTCAGTCACCCTTTCAGTAACTGTGGCACAGGTGCTGTGTTGAGCGTTTATGAGTGAGAACACGAGGGAACAAGCAGAGGCAGCCTGTCCCTGCCTCAGCTTCCCAACCACCAGGATTGCAGGCAGCCACCACCACATCTGATCCCCAAATGCTCTTCCTTTCTTTTCTTTTCTTTTTGCAATCCTAAGGATGAGACGTGGTCTCACACAGCATAGAAAGTGCTCTTCCACTGCCTTACCACCCCTGCCACTGTCACACTCAAACATTTAAGAGAAAGGAAAGTCATTCTATTGTCCTACTATCCAATACTCCAGCAGCAGCATCCCACAAGCAGTGAGTAGTCACCTCCCTGCGCTGCCCTCCCTCCTGCCCTGCCCTCCCTCCTGCCCTGCCCTCCCTCCTGCCCTGCCCTCCCTCCTGCCCTGCCCTCCCTCCTCAGCATGCTGTCCAGTCCCACATCCCCAGGTGAGCCACTACAGTTATGCCACCTACGTAGACAACATCTCTCCCATGACGTATCTCTAGTTACAAGATACACAGAAATGGATAAGGGAGTATTGTGACCCAAAGATCTGAATACAGTGCTAAGGATTACATGTACCTGTCACACTGGCGGAATCTAGAAAACGTTCTCACATTTGGACACAGAAATGACTAAATCTTACTCGGGTAGAATGAACTAGCCTCAATCAAGTCACAGTTTAAAATGTTTCATTACCACCTAAAGCAAATACTATCTCCTCTCCTGATCAGATGAGAATTAATGAGGTTTACAAAAATAGAGGGTGGAGCTGAGCGCTTGCTGTTCTTTCGGAGGAGCGGAGTTCAGTTCTCAGCAGCCACATGAGACAGCTCACACTACCTCTTATCACCAGCCACAGGGTACCAACGTCCTCTTCTGAGCACGTGCGCACTCACATGCGAGGGGCCAAGCAGACAGAATACATAGAGGCAAAAGTGATTTTAATAAAAAATTAAGACTAGAGGTTCAGAGACATAGCCCAGGAAGTTGAAGGCCTGCTATGGAAGCATGAGGAGTGGAGACTCAGCACCCACTGACCACACACGTGTGTCCCACCAGTGCTGCGCGTGAAGCCCACCACCATCTCAAAAGAGCAAGAAAAAACTGAGGTCATCCTTGCAACTATATAGCAAATTTGAGACCAGTCTGCTCTACATAATAAACTGTTAAATTAATAAAATAAAAAGGCCTTTTAAAAAATGATAATTTAGCCGGGTGTGGTGGCACACGCCTATAATCCCAGCACTCGGGAGGCAGAGGCAGGTGGATCACTGTGAGTTCGAGGCCAGCCTGGTCTGCAAAGTGAGTCCGGGACAGCCAAGGCTACACAGAGAAACCCTGTCTCGAAAAACCAAAAAAAAAAAAAAAAAAAAAGATAATTTGCAAGCAAAATGAGCTTTACTTCTGAAGGATTTCAGCAGTTTATCAAGCACAGAGCTTAGTGACAGAGACAGTCTTACCGCTGCAAAACACTTTATTAAAGTCAAATCCTTGGCTCGCTAGGAAGTCAATGCTGGAGCTCTGAAACAGACAACACACATGTCAGTGACTTGAGGCAAGTGTCAGGAGAGAAGTGATGGAGACAAGTAACCATAACAACCCAACAGGAAGCAGGCCAACGGTCAGAAGACGGGAACCCGGGCAGCCATAGCTGCCATGTGTCTTCATTTACTGAAAACACCCTGGCTCTTCCCGTTCCTTACTAGTTTAATAAAACATTCTTTATTTTATAATATTTGTTAAAAATCCACTGAGCAAGCTGGGCGTGGTGACACACACTTTAAATCCTCGCACTCAGGAGTCAGAGGCAGGTGGATCTCTGTGAGTTCGAGGCCAGCCTGGTCTACAAAGCAAGTCCAGGACAGCCAAGGCTACACAGAGAAACCTTGTCTCAAAAAACAAAAACAAAACAAACAAACAAAAATCCACTGAATATTCCACTGATAATTCCCCAGTAGTGGAAATTGCTACTACACTGACTGTAAGCAGAGGTGAAGTACAGTCACCCAGCCTCTGAGGTGAGGGAGTGCAAGGCACTGTCTGCACGGAGTGGAGCACGGAAGCCACGTCCTGGTGTGTGAGAGGGGCGGGGCAATGCCATGCACAGAGGGGTGGGGCAATGCCATGCACAGAGGGGTGGGGCAATGCAATGCACACGGAAGGTCAGGGCAACTTGTGGAGCTAGTTCTCTCCTTCCACCTCTGAGTAAGCTCCAGGGCTTGAAGTCAGAGCCAGTAAATAATAAAGTCCGTGACCTACTGTCTATCTCCCTATCTTTAGAGCCTGTTTCTTATAACAGTCTAAAATAAAGGAAAGATATAATGACAGTAGCTTAAAAATGAAAGTCAGAGAAGTGAGATAATTTACACAAAACCTAAATCTTGTTGCTTGGTTTTGTTTTGTTTTGTTTTAGGGGGAGTGTTGGTTCGGTTTTTTGTTTTGTCTTTGTTTTAGAGACAGAGTCTCATATAGTCCAGACTGCCTTCAATCTCACTACGTAGACACAGATGGTTTTTTTTGTGGTTTTTTTTTTTAGTTTTAATCTATGTGCATTGGTGTGAAAGTGTCAGATCTTGGAGTTACAGACAGTTATGAGCTGCCATGTGGGTGCTGGGAATTGAACCCAGGTCCTTTGGAAGAGCAGGCAATGCTCTTAACCACTGAGCTATCTCTCCAGCCCCAGCCACAAATGATTTTTAATTCATGATCCTTCTACCTCCCTCCCTCCCAAGACTGAGTGGCAGTCCTGCAGTGCTGGGGATGGAACACAGAACATCCGTCATTCACGCTGGGTGAGCACTCTGCCAACTGGCCCAAAGCTGCAGCCCCAAGAGCTAAATCTAAAAAGAGAAAGTCTACAATTCAACTCCATTCCTACAATTCACAAAAGGAAAAATGCAGCCCCACTACTAACCTGGCAAACAAACTTGACATCTGGTGAGGACCTACTGAAAGGCTTGGGGAAAACATAGAAGTTAAAGGACTTCGTTACATGCCTGGGAAAATAAGAGAAAAGGACACTTAGGGAGTGTATCAGGAGATGACCCAGGGATGAATTCCCACTGCCTTTTAAGACAACCTACTTTGAATCTGTGTGGTCATACTTAAAAGCACAAAGGCCGAACTGAAACAGCAAAAAGTCCATGGAATGCTGCAAGAGGGAAATAAAACATCAGTCACAGGAGAGCCACGTGCCTGACCTGTCTCATCCACTTATGCCCAGTTTTTAATCCCGTTCCCAAGGACAGGCCCATCTACCACCCCAGAGCACTGTATCAGGCCTAGTTCCAAATCTACACCATCTCCTGAACGGGCTGAGGCCAACCCAAGCACAGTAAACGTGGCCTGCCAGGCCTAGCCCTTCTCCCCCATCCCCTGTGCCTTGCTAAAAACCATTAGATAACACTCCTAAAACTGGCCCCCAAGGTCTGTTCCCTTATTTGGCCACTTCTCCTCCTGTAGCTGACTACCAAAGCCCAACTATCAAAGAACTGAAGTCCAACAATCAAAAGACAAAGGCTCACCGAATTAACACGCCCAATTACAATTAACCACCTCATCCTAACACGGGGTGGGGGGGAGGTAAAGGGTGTATGAGGAAGGGAGGTGAGGGAGGGGGGTAGGGGTGAGGGGTTCCCCCTTCTACCTTTATAAACCGCCACTTGCCCACGGGCCACATCTGTCTCCTCTCTATGCAGAGGCGTCCTTTATCCCCCAGGACAACTATCCCTCCTCCTCTCCCTTGTGCCCTTCCACTTCTCCCTCATCCTCTGTCTTCTGTCTTGATCCCCTATCCCCTGCCCTTTGTCCCTCTGGGGCAAAAAGATCTCCTTTGTACTGAGAACTTGTTCTTTTTGTTTTGCTTTTTGAGACAGGGTTTCTCTGTGTCACCGTAGCTGTCCTGGACTCTCTTACTTGGCCAGGCTGACCTGGAACTCAGAGATCCGCCTGCCTCTGGCTGAGAACTTGTTCTTGAGGGTCCTGAGCCAATACAGATCCTTTCAACTACATCATATTTATTTCCTACATATTAAATTAATATTTAAAAAATAATAGCCCTGGGGCTGGAGAGATGGCACAGAGGTTAAGAGCACCATCTGCTCTTCCAGAGGTCCTGAGTTCAATTCCCAGCAACCACATGGTGGCTCATAACCATCTATAATGAGATCTGGTGCCTTCTTGTGGCATTCAAGCATACACGCAGGCAGAACATTGTATACATAATAAATAAATCTTAAAAAAAAAATAGCCCTTCCCCAGAATATTTTCCACGGAACAATAACTTCTGCTGTTTTTTTGTTTTGTTTTGTTTTGTTTTGTTTGAGACAAGATTTCTCTGTGTAGCCTTGACTGTCCTGGACTCACTTTGTAGACCAGGCTGGACTTGAACTCATACTGATAGCCTGCGTCTGCCTCCAGAGTGCTGGGATTAAGGGCGTGCACCACCACACCTTGCTTTGTTTTGTTTTTTAAATCTCTAAAAGTTACTTTGTGGCTAGATTTGAGAAGATGCACCTCACTTAAAAAACATGCAAAGGTAAGTTTAGTGAAGGAGCCACATGAGAAAGCAGGACCTGTGAACATATCCACTTGCCTTTTTAAGCTTCTGGTATCTCTCTTCCGGGGTGTCAAAACCATTTGTCAATGCTGTGACTGAGGGTCCATCGCTGATTCCTAGGTCATAAAAAAATAAGGATTGGGCTCATTAATAAATGCTAGTCTGTCAGTCTCCATTCAGAGCCTGTTCATATTCCTATTAGTTAAAATTAATTCAACGTGTCTGTATCACACTTTTTCAAAATTCCTATTAATTTGTGCTGTGGTACAAACACTAGAAGTGTTTGTTTGCCTTGTATCTGAGCAGGCCTAGGCTGGATTCCCACATTCACAGAAAGACAATATTAGGGGCTAGAGATCCGGCTCAGTCAGTAAGCCAGGCTGTGTAAGCATGAGAGCCTGAATCGGCATCCCCAGAGCCCATGCCACAGCTCTGTGCAGCACTGTGGAGGCGGAGACAGTGCATCTCAGCAGCACACTGGCCACCGTTGAGCTGGCCAAATCAGTGCATCCCAGGCTCAGTAAGAGACACTGACTGAAAAAACAGTTAAGTTGGATTGAGGAAAGCATTCAGCGCTGAACTCTAGCCTCCATTCATGCACATGTATGTGCATACATTCACATACCACACACACAAACACACATGCATGCACACATGTATCTACTGAGCTGAGCAATGAAGAGTTCCACTAAGGCATTAAATAACATCCTTATTTGCCATCTAAGTACGGCCATGGCCAGTCACAAAATACTACAGGTTTTCACTTCCATGACGTGTCTAGAGCGGTCACAACCACAGACAAGGGATGGCAGACAGAGGCTAACGGGGGAATGGAATTATTCCAGGAGTAGCCTGTTTAGGATGAACAAAACTTCGAGAGAGCAGGACGTCAGTCTTCGAATCGCTGGTGTCTACCAGCCTGGAGCAAATTTAAAAATGTGTGATGCTGAGAAAGGCAAGAAGATTTTTGTTCAGAAGTGTGCCCGGTGCCACACTGTGGAACAGGGAGGCAAGCTTAAGACTGGACCAAATCCCCATGGTCTGTCTGGGCAGAAGACAGGCCAGGCCGCTGGAGTCTCTTACACAGATGCCAACAAGAACAGAGGTATCGCCTGTGGAGAGGACACCCTGATGGAGGATGTGGAGAATCCCAGAAAGTACATGCCCGGAACAAAAATTATCTTCTCTGGAGCTAAGAAGAAGGGAGAGAGGGCAGACCTAATAGCTTGTCTTAAAAAGGCCACCAATAAGTAATCTCACTGCCTTATTTATTACAAAACAAATGTCTCCTGGCTTTTTGTGTGCACTATAATTTAATTCATACCCCAAAATTCAGATCATGAATGGCTAACGATGTTTTTGTTGGACATCCTGATTTAAGTAAAACTGACTTGCAGTAAAGTGGATATGATCTTTTCTAAAATAAACAATCCAGCCGGGCAGTAGTGATGCAGGCCTTTAATCCCAGCACTCAGGAGGCAGAGGCAGGAGGATCGATGTGAGTTCAAGGCCAGTCTGGTCTACAAAGTGAGTCTAGGACAGCCAAGGCTACACAGGGAAACTCTGTCTCGAAAAATAAATAAATAAATAAACAAACAAACAAACAAATAAATAACAATCCAGTTGCATACGTACTATCACTGCTCTCCCTTCCTCAAGATTGGACTTAATTAGGAATGCTCTACTTTCCACAAAGATGGGGGGAGCGTCACCTCAAACCTATTAGATGGTTTTTATACTTGGGTTTATACAACTGGGCATATGAATATGTTTAAACACTGGGAAAACTCCATCACTGTCTCAGAAACAGGAAGGTTCACCTGTGTTTCAGTTTGTGTTCACTGACCTGCTACAGGCAGTGGCTAAACATCAGGAAAGAACTGTCTATTGTTTCTGTTTGGTTGGTTTGTTTTTTGAGACAGGGTTTCTCTGTGTAGCCTTGGCCGTCCTGGATTTGTAGCAGGCTGGCCTGGAACTCACAGAGATCCACCTGCCTCTGCCTCCAGAGTGCTGGGATTAAAGGCAACTGTCTATTCTTGACGATGCCGACTTAATTAGCTGCTTTTTACTACTGAAAGGCACTTATGTGGTTTGTGTATAATATCAAATAAAGAATATTTAACACGACAAAAAAAAAATCCAGAAATAGATGGTTACTGGCTGCATCGCAACAAGCCTGTAATTAATGCCACCAAATACGAAAACCACTTAAGTACAACTGAAATAGGGCTGGGGAAATGTCTTGAAGGGTAAAGTGCTTGACATGCAAACAGAGGATCAGAGTTTGGTCCTCCACCATATAAAAGCAAGGCATGGCAACACACACTTGTACCGGGAGCATGGGCAGTGCTGCTGGCCAGCCATCTAACTGAGATGGCCAGCTCTAGGTTCAACAAAAGACTGCGTTGAAAATTTATTTTAAACATAATAAAAGTTATTTTAAATACGATAAAGAGCAAGAGAAAAGATACCCCAAATCAACCTCTGGCCTCCATTTACAGAGATGCGTGCACACGCCACGCCACATACACACACACACATACACACACACCAAACATGCACAATTTCGAAATATAAACTTGGTTAGGTGTATTCTGTCACACACCAAAAAAGGGCTTCAACCTAAACCCTTGCTTTTTAACCATGTACACCGAAACTGTTTTAAGCAGCACCAGAGCCATAATCTCTATCCACAAATCTCCCAGCCTAACCAATCACAAAAGCACCAACATCTCTCCCCAGCTCTCGCCATAACCAGCAAGTTTACGTGTCAGGAGTGAGGCAGATGTAAGCCGGAGCTTTCGTGGGAGTTGATACCTGAAAACTCCCCATCGATGGCGAAGAAATCAGCCTCCTCTATGGCCTGGTACACTTTGTGAAGATTAACCTTAAAATCTGCAGAGAGACCAAGAAAATGCTCAGAACAGGTGGCCTGCCTTCCTGCCCACCACCTAAAGGGAGATGGGAGAAGGGTCTGGAGCTTGGAGCGCCCGGGGCATCGGGTCTGCAAAGATCACCCGAGGACACCCGAGGACACCAGGGGTAGCCACACGGAAGAGGCAAGCCCCGAAGTATGCACGACTGAAAAGGGCTAGGCCCGAGCAGGTCAGCGGGGAAGACAGGGGTCCCAAGGAAGCACGTTTCGCAGAAGGACAAGTCCCTCCAACCAGCACCGGCTACAGAGGACGTAGAGCCCAGCGGGACAGACTTGGACCCCCGGCTCCGCCAAACACACGAGGTCTGGGCCTAGGATGTAGGGAGGGCTTGGGGGCAAGGGGAGGGGGATGCTCGGCAGACACGCACTGCTCCGGATGATCTCCATCCTGCCGCGCAGAACGGAACCCCGGCCCCGCCCAGGCCGACGCCGGTCCACGCGCAGAGCTCCTCAGCCAAGAGCGGCGACCCGGTGTCGGAGGCCGCCGCGGAACAGACCGCGGGGGGACACTTCCGGAAACAGCGCGCGCCGCTGCGCCTGCGTCAGAGCTATGTCACGGCAGGGGCGGGGCGAGGCCGAGCGCCCTCGGGGCTGGCTTTGTGCAGGCTGGAGGTTGTTGACTTCCCCCAGAGCCTGTCGCTGGACCGATGCGTGAGGATAGATGCTCTTACTAAACTGCTGGTCTTTCAAAAACTCCCGCAAGGATTTGTTTATAAGATGTTTTCAAACTTAGGTCCACCATGAAGGAACTTGGGAATGCAGCCCTAAATTTTAATTTTCTGGGATTGTATTGAAAGTCATTCATGATAAAGGATGTGGATTATAAAGAATTATTTAAATAAGTCCGTATAGCCGGGCGTGGTGGCGCACGCCTTTAATCCCAGCACTCGGAGGCAGAGGCGGGCGGATCGCTGTGAGTTCGAGGCCAGCCTGGTCTACAAAGTGAGTCCAGGACAGCCAAGGCTAACACAGAGAGACCCTGTCTCGAAAAACCAATAAATAAATAAATAAATAAATAAATAAGTCCATATGAATAACCAGTTGGTTTGTTGTTGAGTAGGGGAAGTTCGAAACAGGGGCTTGCTGTGTGTTAACTATAACAACAATAATACTGGTAGTAAACTGTCAGTCCAGGAAAGAAAGCTGGCACATAATTACCCTGGAGAGAGATTTATTAGGAGAAAGAATATGAGACCATGATCAGACCTCCTGGTGTGAGGGGAGAGCATTAGGCACAGCATAAAATATTCACGAGGCACTCATGACAGCTTTTTTAAAAAAGAAAGAAAGAAAGAAAGAAAGAAAGAAAGAAAGAAAGAAGAGGCTTGCCTATAAAACCTGGAGAAGAGAAACTAGAAAGATTTCTTGGTGGTTAAGATCATGCATTGATCCTGCAGAGGGCCTGAGTTCAGTTCCCTGCACCCACATCTGTATATTCACAGCTGCCCAAATCTCCAGATCCGGGCTGATGGCCTGCACGGCACCTGTGCTCACTTGCACAATGACCACACAGTCACAGACACACACATACACTTAATTAAAAATTATAAAGTTATTTAAGATAAATCTTGGAGAGGGTCCTCATTAAGAGTGAATTTAGAGGGCTGGAGAGATGGCTCAGAGGTTAAGAGACTGTCTGTTCTTCCAGAGGTCCTGAGTTTGGTTCTCAGCAACCACATGGTGGCTCACAGCCATCTGTGATAAGATCTGGTGGCCTCTTCTACCATGTATATGTAATAAATAAATAAAAATCTTAAAAAAAAAAAAAAGAATGAATTTAGAAGTTGGATGTGATAGTGCCTGCTTTTAATCCCTGCACTTCAGAAGTGGAGATAGGCAGACCTCTGAGGTCCCGGCTAACCAGAGATAGTGAGATCCTGTCCCTCTCCGCCCCCCCCAAAAAATAAAGAAAAGTAAAGAAGCGAGGTAGGAATAGAGGAAAAGAGAGCATGTGTGCCACTTTGAAAGGCAGTGGGATATCAGGGGCCACTCTGTTTCGGGTACACTGTGTTGATTGTTAAACCTGTAGAGAGCTAAAGTGGGTCTTTGTATTGTTTCTTTTTTATTTGTTTGTTTATTTGCTTCCTTATTTGTTTATTTATTTTGGATTTTCTTTCTTTTTTTAATATTTATTTATTATTATGTATATAGTGCTCTGCCTACATATACATCCGCAGACCAGAAGAGGGCATGAGATCACATTATAGATGGTTGTGAGCCACCACGTGGTTGCTGGGAATTGACCTCAGGACCTCTGGAAGAGCAGTCAGTGCTCTTAACCACTGGGGCATCTCTCCAGCCCCTTATTTTGGATTTTCAAGACAGGGTTTCTCTGTGTAGTTCTGGCTGTCCTGGACTCGCTTTGTAGAACAGGGAGGCCTCAAACTTACAAAGATCCTCCTGCCCCTGCCTATTTGCCAAGCATGACTGTTGGCTCTGTTTCTTAACAATAAAACTTTATTATACAACCCAACTGTCTTACACAAGAGGAAAAAAGGGTTAAAGGGAAACATGAGTGAACATTCCGGTATCTGTTCCACGGGACAGGTCCCTAGGTGTCTCTGGCCTGCACGCTGGTCCGGCCTGTTCATCGATCCTTTTCTGATCCACATGCGCTCGAGCTCGGTCCAAACCTGCTGCTCATCTCATCCTCTCTGCCTGTCTGTCTCTCATGTGTAAGGGCCAGTCTCGTCCTCCTATCAAGGGTCAATTAGAAATACAATAATCAGAGTAGAGTCCCCCGGTCCCCTTCCTGAATTCCAGGCCCAGGATGGCTCCACCCAGTCTATCTCAAGGTTAATCTCAGGGAGTATCCGTGGTGTGTCCAAGGGCAAAACCTGCCAAAACTGCTTTCACCTGTGACAAAACTTACAATCCTTCCCACACATCCCCCTTTTCTTTTAAAAAAAATAATTAAGAACTATATACACAAATATACATATATACAGAATCATCAGGTATCAAATAATCAAGTCCTTTTATATTTTTTAACCTGGGAGAAAGTATTCCACTGTCCTACCAAAGAGAGTCTTTTCCTATTGTCTGCATCCTCCCATAGAATGCCAATGCCCCAGAGAGCTACTAGCGGGAGCACAGGTCTCGACCTCTGTTCCACCACCAGACTCGTACTGACCCCACAAATGGGGCCTCAGTTGGTAGCCACTGATTTCACTGGCCCTCTACCAAAAGACACAGTGGCACTACTAATTGGCCGTAGTTCTACTACATTGCAAGGCCTTATTATTCATCCCGGTGTAATTGATTCAGATTATACAGGCACTGTAAAAATTATGATCTCATCTCCTCGTGGGGTGAGCGCAATTTTGCCCGGTGACTGTCTAGCGCAGTTGCTCATTCTTCCTAGCTGTCATAATTTATTCCCGGCAAAAGATCAAACACGTAGAGAAAAGGGATTTGGATCCTCAGGAGCTTTGGTTTACGTGGCTATGAATTTACAAAATCGCCCCACTCTAAAACTTTTAATAGAAGGAAAAGCAATCACTGGCCTTATGGATACAGGGCAGACATAAGTATAATTGCTAAAGGTGATTGGTCCCCCGGATGGCCTGTTCAAACCTCTAGTCACTTACTCAGAGGGCTGGGTTTCGAGAAAACCCCAAATATTAGTGTCAGAATGCTAAATTGGAAAGATGAAGAAGGACATGGAGGAGTTTTCCAACCCTATGTATTAGAAGTCCCCATAACCTTGTGGGGAAGAGATTTATTGAATGCAATGGGATATAAGATCACTAATCAGGAATCCTACAGCAGACAATCCCAGGAGATGATGAATAATACGGGATATATTGAAGGAAAAGGACTTGGAAAAAATTTGCAGGGACGCCCAGATCCTATAGCCAGCATCCCAAAGCTTGACCGTAAGGGTCTGGATTTTTCCTAGGGGCCACTGAGGATACAATTCCCATTACATGGAAAACTGAGGAACCTGCATGGGTTCCCCAGTGGCCCCTGCCCTCAGTAAAATTGCAAGCCATTCATGAGCTGGTTAGGGAACAGCTGGAACTAAGTCATTTTCAGGCCTCAGTTTCACCATGGAATACACCCATCTTTGTTATAAAAAAGAAATCAGGTAAATGGAGGTTATTACATTACTTGCAAGCTATTAATAATCAGATGATGAGAGGCAGGCGGATGGCCGTGAGTTCGAAGCCAGCCTGGTCTACAAAGTGAGTCCAGGATGGCCAAGGCTACACAGAAAACCCTGTCTCGAAAAACCAAAACAAAAAAAAAAATCAGATGATGCCAATGGGGTCAGTCCAAAGAGGCCTCCCTTTGCCATCCACTTTACCTGAAAATTGACATATTATTGTGGTAGACATCAAGGATTGCTTCTTCTACATTCCTCTGTCTCCAAAAGAAACAATGAGATTTGCTTTCACAGTACCCTCAATAAATCATACAGAGCCTGATCAGAGATTTGAATGGGTAGTGTTACCACAAGGAATGGCTAATAGTCCTACGATGTGTCAGTTATATGTCACTGATGCCATTCGGGGATTTAGGAAAGAATTTCCTCAACTTAAGTGCTTTCATTACATGGATGATATTTCGATTTGTGCAAAGAGTGAGGAGGTTTTAGTTCAAGCTTACACCCGGCTAGTCCTGAGCTTAAAGGTAAAAGGATTGCTCATTGCTCCAAAGAAGGTGCAGAAGGCTACAATTATTGATTATCTAGGAGCAAGAATATGTCAAGATAGAGTTACCCCACAAAAAATTACATTAAGAACTGATAGTTTGAAAACACTTAATGATTTCCAAAAATTGCTGGGGGATATACAATGGCTGCGACCCTACTTAAAACTCACTAATTCCCAATTACAACCACTGTATGATATTTTGCCTGGGGATCCTGCCTTAACTTCCCCTAGAATTCTTACCCCTGAGGCGAGAGCGGCCTTATCCCTTCTTGAGGATGGATTAATTACTGCAAGTCTTACCAGATAGAATCCCAATATAGCATTCCAATTATTAACCTTGCCCTCATATAGGCAACCTACGGGTGTGTTATGGCAATCGGCACCTTTATTATGGATTCATCCTAAGATTTCCCCAGGAAAAACACTCAGTCATTATCCTGATGCAGTAGCACAATTGGCCTTTGTAGGTTTACATCAAAGCCTTCAATATTTTGGACAATGGCCTGAGAAGCTTATTATACCTTATACAGCTCAACAATTTAAAGTACTTTCTCATACTCTGGATAATTGGGCAATACTTCGCTGCAGTTATACTGGTGATATTGATAATCACTACCCCAAAGATCCCATTCTCCAGTTTGTCTCAGAGCATCCAGTTATTTTTCCTGTGGTCACATCTAAGCAACCATTAAAAAACTGCCCCACTATTTTTACTGATGGTTCTAAATATGGAGCATATTCAGTTGATGGAGGCCAGCCAGTAATAAAGAAATTCGCCTCTGCTTCACCTCAAATAATTGAATTACAAATTGTCATCACTGTTTTTCAAGAATTCCCACAATCTTTTAATCTTCTCTCTGACTCCAAATACGTGGTTAATATAGTCAAAGAGTTAGCGATAACAGGGAAAATGAATATGAAAAGTGTGATTGGAGAATTGATATCCCAATTACAAACCCTCATTTGGAAACGTACTCAACCTTTCTTTATTCAACATATTCGAGCACATACCGGGCTCTCAGGGCCTTTATCAGAAGGTAATGATATAGTGGATAAAGCTACACGGGCCCATTTAATCCTAACTGCTTTGACTAATCTGGATCGAGCCCATCAATTCCATTCTTATTTCCATGTTAATTCGAAAACTTTAGCTTCCCACTTTGTCATTACACTCGAGGAGGCACGAATTGTGGTGAAAGAATGTCAAGTATGTGCTCCTTTTAGGCCTCAACTACCCCTGGGGGTAAATCGAGGCCTATGTCCCTTGCATATCTTGCAGATGGATGTCACTCATATACCAGAATTTGGGAAGCTAAAATATGTGCATGTTTCGATTGACACTGCCTCAGGTATTATATTTGCATCCTCACATACAGGAGAAAAATCCCATCATGTTACTGATCATTGCTTTGCAGCATGGAGTGCCTGGGGCATGCCAAAAACTTATAAAACTGATAATGGTCCAGCTTATACATCTGCTACTTTTACCTCCTTCTGTGCACAGATGGGTGTTACATTACTTCACGGCCTCCCTTATAATCCTCAGGGACAAGGCATCATTGAAAGAGCACATTGCACCCTTAAGGAATGCCTTCAAAAACAAAAAAAGGGGAATAGGGTATAAAAGAACACCTAGAGAGTGCCTTTCTTTGGCTATGTTAACCATAAAATTTTTTTCAATTAGATAAGTCCGGCATGACGGCCGCCGAGCGTCATGAGAGCTGAGACTCTACTTATAAAGGCACAGTCATGTAGAAGGATGTCCTTACAGGGCAGTGGAAGGGCTCAGACCCAGTATTGGTCTGGGTGAGAGGATCTGTTTATATGTTTCCACAGGATGCAGACCAACCAGTGTGGGTGCCTGAAAGGTTAACTCGACTTACAAAAGAAAGAATGATGATGTTTCAAAGCCTCTGGCAGAGCCTGACCCCATAGATGGGAATCTGGATGATAATGGTGGGAAACATTCCGGGCTCCATGACACAGCCTGAGTATAGGTGGGGAATCTTGTCCGGTTTTCCAAAACCATTACCAGTATTACATACAACCGCAATTTCCCCAAGAATCTTCACCACCAATGTTTCGTTGACAAAAGAGATTGCACCTGATACAGAAAATATGTGCTTTCCCCTTAAGGGAAGCTTATGTTTTCAGATTATTAACTTGTCTAACAGTCTCTCCCAGCATCTTGCAGGTAACTGGAGCAGAAGCCTGGATAGTCCCCTGCAGGAACTGCGTCTCTCCCTAGTGCACATCAATTCTACACGAACTGACATCTCCATGGTCCCTGGGCTGTCGCAGTGGTTCCAGAACGCCTTCTCTCACCGGCAGGAATGGGTGGGAATAAGAATTTTGACAGTGTATCTGGTCCTTGTCAGTTGCCTAGCACTCTGGTGCATATGCAGGATGCATGCCCGCCAACATCGCACGCAGGCCTTTATGGTGCAAACATTTGCTGCACTGGAGGCTGGGCAATCTCCTCAAGTGTGGCTTGGCATGATAGAGAAGTAGTCAGTGACGGGTATAGATCCTCCGTTCACTTGGCGGACCAAGGCCATGACACTAATATGCTTCCGTTTCCCCTTCCTTGGCATGGTGAGAATGGCATATACTCAGATATTGCCTGCCGTAAGGCATGGGCACCTGCAAGGGGTGTAGGACGAGGTACCGCGAGGGGAGGACCCGATTGTCCGACTCTGAGTCCCCCCGAGAAGTAAATTTGATTGCATAGAGGTTGTTGAAGTAAACCTGATTGCATAGAGGTTGATGTCAGAAACTGTCTTGTTCACTGTGTGTTGGGGATGCCCACAGACAGCAGATCAGGACCTCCCTCTCCTCCTCAAAAAGACATCTTGACAGGCCAATGTGGCCCTAGGAGGATCAGGTCAATGCTTCCCCCCTCTGGTTAATGCCCGCTCCCTCCAGGGACCCAAGCTCACCTGTATATGATGGATCCATCTACCTCCTTTTCTAATAAAGAGAGGGAAGAGAAGAAGATGTTGGGGACGGGCTACATGGCCAATGTTCAACCATCTTGTCAGCCTATTTCTCCAGTGCAGGGGGGACAACCTACCAGGCATTCTCTGTACCACTTGCTCAAAATTTAATGAATAAGGGGAAACTGTGGAGAGCCACAGATAGCAGTGCCCCCTGCTGCTTCCCCGGCACAATGTGCCCCTTATGTGCATGCCCAATGCGCTCTTGAGTGAGCCCCTTATGTGCATGCACAATGCGCCTTTGAGCGAGCCCCTTATGTGCATGCCTGAAGGCATAGCATGGGGTGGCGTGATCTGAACAAGGCATAGCGTGAGGTGGCATGATCTGAACGCACCAACCAAGAGCAACAACGTGGCAGTCTCTGATAGGACCAGGCACACTATAAAGGTTCTGTGAGAGCTTTTCCTGGGGTCACTCCGGTAGTCAAAGTTCCTGAATAAACTGCTGCAAGAAGAGTTCCCGGTGTTGGTGTCTTTCCTGCTGGTCGGGGGCAGCATCGACAATTAGATGCAATAGAAAGAGAGAAAGAAAGATAGAAGAAAGAAATCCCCAAATGAAACTTTTATTAATTGTAACTAACCCCCATAGGCAAAAATGAGCATTGGTAACCCACCAAAAACACCCACCCCACCTACTGGGAATGGGGGCATCATGTTCTCAAAATTACTTTATGCTATTTAGGAGAAAATGTTTTTTGGGTACCCTAGAAAAATAATATATTGGCCAAGCACTGGAAAAGCTAGCTGTATCTGTTTTTGTCCAGTCTTTTTGGGATCGATCCTTTGGGCAAGCCATTTTATTGTTAATATGCATGCAATTTCTGGAGGAAACAGTAGCGCCAGAGGCAGAAGTTCGATCTTCATTATTGTCCTGTTTTTTGCTCTGAAAGTAAGCCAACTTTTGAAATCATTAGTATAGGTATATTAGTACATATGTAATTTTTCAAGGAAACAACAGTTGAGGCACCTTGCTTGGGGTGTCAGAAGCATTCTTTTGGGGTTAAATCACCCAGGCTGCCTGCTTCGTCTTCAGCTTTGTCCTGTTTTTTGCTAATAATACAGAGCTCTGCCTCCATGTACACCAACAGGCCAGAAGAGGGCATTAGTTCTCCAAGCTGTA
The DNA here is from genome assembly GCF_964271855.1 of Acomys minous. Lineage (NCBI taxonomy): Eukaryota > Metazoa > Chordata > Mammalia > Rodentia > Muridae > Acomys > Acomys minous. The sequence continues at coordinate 51,553,636 of NC_140498.1, forward strand.
TGAAATAATGTCAACTTGTAAGAACCAGGTAGCTCTTAAGATTCACTTGCTATATGGTCAGATCTAATCTTTATAAGTTTGGTTGGTAGCCATATTTTTTCACTCACTGTAGAAACATACGCATACCCACAACCCCATCTCAAAACTATTGCAGGTTTCCATTTCATACTTGACAAATCTTTGTAGAATACTGGTTGTCCCAGCTCCTCAGTCTTTTCTATCACCCAATGTCTCTTCGCAGCTGACGTCCCTTCATCATTAACATTAAGAAAATTCAGAGTCAACAAAGCATTATTTAATTGGTCCCTGGGTGTCTTTACCTTTCCTTTTTGTTTAATAAGCATTTCTTTTAAGGTACGATTAGCTCTTTCCACAACTGCTTGTCCCGTCGGGTTGTGAGGTATACCAGTAACATGTTTTATTAATCATAATACATAAAGAAGTTTTTCATCTTAAGGGACACATATGCAGGAGCCATTATTTCCAGTAAATGAGTAATCACACAGTCAGCCCTTTCAGAACTTAAGGCAGTTGCCCATTGAAAACCTGAATATGTATCGATGGTATGATGCACATACCTCATTTTTCCAAATTCTGCAAAATGAAACACATCCATCTGCCAAATTTCATTCCTTTTGTTACCTCTAGGGTTAACTCCAGCAAGTAATGGGATTTGACTATATAAGGAACATGTAGGACACTTATTAATTATTTTTCTGGCTTGTTGCCAAGTGACAGAGAATCTCTTCTTCAATCCCTTATCATTGACATGATGTTTTTCATGAAATTCTGAGGCTTTGGATATATTACCTATCAATATTTTGTCGATCTCTTCATTTCCTTGTGCCAATGGACCTGGTAAACCTGTATGGGATTGAATATGAGTAATATACAAGGGATAATTTCTGCTTCTGATGACCTGTTGCAGTTCTATAAATAATGTAACTAATTCTGAGTTATCAGAAGTAAATTCAGCAGCTTCTATATGCAAAACAACTCTTTCAGCATATTGAGAGTCAGTAATTATATTAAAAATTTCAGGAAAATCTAACAATACCATAAGGATTGCAGATAATTCTGATTTTTTTTATTTTTTATTTTATTATTTTATTTTTTTGGTTTTTCGAGACAGGGTCTCTCTGTGTAGCCTTGGCTGTCCTGGACTCACTTCGTAGACCAGGCTGGCCTTGAACTCACAGTGATCCACCTGCCTCTGCCTCCCGAGAGCTGGGACTAAAGGCGTGTGCCACCACGCCCAGCTATAATTCTGATTTTTGAACTGATGTAAATGGGCTTTTAATCACCTTAGTCATTTTATCAGACTTATAACCAGCCATACCTGATTTATTTGTATCAGTGAAGAAGGTGGGTGCTCCTGAGATTGATGATCTCTTTACAATACTTGGAAGGATCCAATTAGTTCTTTTTATAAACTGTATACGTTTGTTTTTTGGGTACCTATTGTTAATGTCTCCCAAATAGTTACTACAAGCTCTTTGCCAATCTTCATTAATTACCCATAATGAAATACTCTCAGAATTAGTAAGAGGCACTACAATTTCCACTGGGTCCATCCCGGACAGTTGGAGCAACCTTATTGTTCCCTTTGTAATCAATTCAGAAATTTTCTCTATGTATGTTTTTAATTTTTTGCTTTGTTTATTTGCCAGGAATATCCATTCTATAATTCTGTCTTCCCTTTGCATAAGAAGTCCAGTAGGAGAATGTTTTGAAGGCAAAATAACCAGAATGCAACCAAGTTCAGGATCAATTCTATCCACATATGCCTTTTGAATTTTTTGCTCTACCAGAATTAACTCATTTTCTGCCTCAGCAGTTAGACACCTTGCACTGTTTAAATCTGAATCCCCTTGTAATGTTTGAAACAAGTTACTTAACTCATAGGTAGCTAACCCGATTGTAGGCCTTAACCAGTTAATATCTCCCAATAATTTTTGAAAGTCATTAAGAGTTTGCAATTGATCTCTACGGATCTGTACCTTTTGTGGTCGGATTTTTTGTTCAGTTATTTTATAGCCTAAATAGGTAATTGAACTTCCTCTTTGTATTTTTTTTACAGCAATTTGTAATTCCCAACATGGCAGAATTCTTTGTGTTTCCTGAAACATTTTTTCTAAAACATTAGGATCAGAATCAGCTAGCAGAATATCATCCATGTAATGGTATATGATAGATTGAGGAAACTGCCTGTGAATTATTTCTAAAGGTTGTTGCACAAAATACCAGCATAAAGTTGGGATATTCAACATTCCCTGTGGAAGTACCTTCCAATGATATCTCTTCTTTGGAGAATTACTGTTCAGAGTAGGTTCTGAGAAAGCAAATCTTTCCCTGCCCTTCTCATGCAGAGGTATGGTGAAAAAACCAATCTTTTAAATCAATTGTAATTATATGCCAAGACCTAGGTAACAAGGAAGGCAAAGGGATCCCAGGTTGAAGCGAACCCATGGGCTGAATCACCTTGTTTATGGCCCTCAAATCCGTTATTATTCTCCATCTACCCAATTTCTTTCTTACCACAAACACAGGGGAATTCCAGAGACTGGAAGATTCTTCAATGTGTTGAGCCTCCAGCTGCTCTTTCACTAAATGAAGTGCCTGTAACTTTTCTCTTGTTATACATGTCTGTTTGAAATCCATTTTAGGGGCAGGGCAGTTGGTATCTCAGCAGTGGCCCCTCTTATAAATTTTGACACTCTATTCGAGGACAGTCTGGTCTACAAAGTGAGTCCAGGATGGCCAAGGCTACACAGAGAGACTTGAAAAACCAAAATAAATAAATAAATAAATAAATAAATTTTGACACTCTAAACCTGAAGAGTTCTGAGGTGGGGCAATGGGCATAGCTTGTGGTCGCCCCTGATCACTTGCATTAATCTCTTCCCCAGAAGCGAGTACAAATTAACCCCTAGTTTCAACATTGTTTATGTCTATAATTGCAGGAATATTAATCTGAGTACCTCATTGTTGTAAGAGATATCTTCCCCATAGATTTATGGGAATGTCAGCCACATAGGGTTTCAGTCTCCCTGTCTGCCCTTCTGGTCCTACACACTCAAGCCACTGCACACTTTGTTTTATTTGAGATAACTTACCAATTCCTACAATTTCTGTATAAACCTGAAGTGGCCAATTTGGGTTCCAAGACTTCTGACATATGATTGAGACATCGGCTCCTGTGTCCACCAAGCCTTCTATTTTAACACCATTCATTTGTATAATTAATTTAGGTCTCTGATCATTAACTACCGTTTGCCAGGATACACATGTCCCTATGCTTCCAAATGCACCAGTTCTTTCCACTGGAGTGGCTTTGCTTTTAATGTAAGGAAACAGTAGGATTTGAGCAATTCTATCCCCGGCATTGATTTTCATCTCCTTCTTTACACATGCCATAATTTTTATTTCCTCCTTAGAATCTCCATCTATAATACCGGGATGCACAATAAAACCATGAGAAGTCAGCACACTTCTTCCCAGAACCATTTTTACTGTGCCCAAAGGCAAAGGACTGAAAACACCAGTATTTAATTTGTGACATTCAACCTGTGGAGATAGGGTAAGAGACATATTCAAAGCCAGATCCAAAGTTGCACTGCCTTCAGTGGCATGCATTAGATCACTAATATTCAGTTCTCATTTTCCTGCAGGTTTGTCACTTTTGGACTGGCCAAAGGAATTTGGCTGGCATTGTTTACAGGGGCCTGAGCTGATGGCCCCCTCCTGCCATTTCTCATCAGCAAGATACTTTCTTGCACATCTCTCTTAGACTGACAATCCCAAGACCAATGTTTCCCTTTCCCACAGCGACTACAGTACCCTGGGAGTGTTAACATCTCATTACCATCATGGCCAGAACCTCCTTGTTCTCTCCTACGAGTTATGTTTTCTTCCATGTTATTGTGTTTTCTCTCTCTACAGTTTCTTTGCACATGACCAATTTTAGCACAATTAAAGCACCGAGTATTATGATATCTGGGCTCTCTGGCTAAGGCTTGTCCCCCAATATTATTTTGATATTCCTGAGAGTTGATATGAACTGTCTCCTTTACCCAGTCATCTAATGGAGTGCCTCTTTCCTTTAATGGTCTAAGCACCCTCTTATATTCAGTATTTGCGTTCTCATAAGCCATGATAAGTTTTTTTGTTTTGTTTTGTTTTGTTTGCCATGATAACTTTTAATGCCTGTTTGGTGTCAGAATCTGGCAACACTCTATCCATAGCAGATCCTGGATAAGCTGTGGACACTGGTCAGTGAGCAGACATGGGTCAATGCTGCAAAAAACAAGACTGGAGTCGCTCCTGTCACTGATGTTGTGTGATCGGGTTACTACAGAGTTTTGAGGAAGGGCAAGCTCCCCGAGCAGAAGGCCAAATTCTTTAACAGAAGAGCTGAAGAGGTGTTGGAGGTGCCTGTGTCCTGGGGGCTTAAAGCTGCCTGAGGAGGTTAATTAAATGCTAACATTTTCCAAAATAAATTGCTTTTTCATGACAGGTGTATCTTTAATCCCAGCACTCCAGAGGCAGAGGGAAGGCGGATCTCTGTGAGTTCAAGGCCATCCTGGTCTACAAAGCTAGTCTAGGACAGCAAGTACTACACAAGAAACTCTGTCTTGGAAAAAATTGCTTTTTCAGCTGGGTGGTGGTGGTGCACACCTTCAATTCCAGCACTTGGGAGGGAGAGGCAGGTGCATCTCTTTGAATTCGAGGCCATGTACTTCTGTTCAAATATCAGAAATTTTATGCAATTCTTATGGAATTATTAGGTTTTCCTGACTCTCTTAATATAATTACTAACTCTCGATATAAAGAAAGATTGTTTTGCCTATAGAAACTGCTGAATTTATTCCTGATAACTCAGAATTCACTTTGTAATTTATGCAATTGGAACAGGCCATCAGAAGTAGAAACTATCCATTATTTCACCCTTACTCCATCTCATACAGGTTCACCAGGTCCATTGGCAAAAGGAAATGGGGAATTTGGCCAATTACTATTATGAAATGTGTTAGAAGCCCCAAAATTTCATGAAGAGCATCATATTAACAGAAAAGGTTTAAAGAAAAAAATGTCTATCACTTGGCAATAAGCCAAAGAAATAATTAAGACGTGTCCTGTGTGTTATCTCTATAACCAAAATCCATTGCCTGCTGGAAGCAACCTTAGGGTTACCAAAAGAAATAAAATCTGGTAGATGAACGTGTTTTATTTTGCAGAATTTGAAAAACAAAAGTATGTACACCATACCATTGATACATATTCAGGGTTTCAATGGGTAACTGCTTTAAGTTCAGAAAAGACTGATCATATAATTACACATTTATTGTAAATAATGGCAATTATTGGGATATTTCCACATATTAAGACTTATAATGGCTCTGCATATATAGCCAGTAAGATGAAGAAATTCTTTGCATGTTATAATATAAAACATATTACTGATATACCACACAATCCTACAGGACAAGTAGTAGTAGAACAAGCTAACTGTACTTTAAAAGAGATGCTTATTAAACAAAAAGGAACAGTAAAGATGGCCCCCCAAGGACAGACTAAATAATGCTTTGTTAACTCTAAATTTTCTTAGTGAAAAGGAACAACAGCGGCTAAGAGAAACTGGGTATAGAAAAACAACAACAACAACGAAAACCCTTTGGAACTAGATCAACCAATATACTATAAGGATGTGTTGACATTACATTGGAAACCTGCAGTAGTTTTGAAAGGGGGGGGGATGTGTTTTTTTGTTTGTTTCTTTGTTTGTTTGTTTGTTTGTATATTATATGGAATAAGAAAATATGGTTACCAAAAGAACTTATAAAGATTAGATTTGACCAGGGAAGACCACCTACCAGGTGAGACAGAAATTTCTTCACATAGCAAATGAATCTTATTGGCTACCTGGTCCTCATGACATGCCATTCTTTCATGTAGCATGGATGAGGACTTAATTATAGTCTAAATGGACTTATGAAATTGATAACTGTCTTTCACCTTCTCAAACAGAGAGCAGGAAATTATCTTTAGCTGATTTGTGCACCCTGCATATTCCATATATGTATTAATATAGAATGTTCCTATGATATTATCTTTAAGAGTTTGTTCATTTTTAGAGCAAAAGACCAGATAACAATGAAGACAAAGCAAGTGGCCCAGGTGATTTAGCCTCACATACTGCCTCAGTTACTGTTTCCTCAAAAATTTGCATCCAGGTCAACTTCTAAGAAAATGGATCCCTCAGAGACTGGACAGAAAAAGATACTGCTAGCTTTCCCAGGACTTGGCCAAAACCCCTATTTTCTTAGGGTACCCAAAAGATGTTTTGCTCCCAGAAATCAAGACATAATTTTAAGAACATGATGCCCTCATTCCCAAAAGGTGGGGTAGGTGTTTTGGTCATTTGCTGGTTTATAGATGTTGGTTGTCATCTAGGATTAAGTTATAAGTTGTTATAAATTGCTATTGGACATGGTCAGGAAGAAAACAAAGTAAAGGTTAAAATCAGAAATATCTTTTCCCCCTCTATCCTCCTCCTCCTCTTCCTCCTCTTCCTCCTCCTCCTCCTCCTCCTCCTCCTCTTCTTCTTCTTCTTTTTCTCTGTAAGGACCAAGGTTGGGCGAGGAGACAAACATGCAAACTGCATGCCTCCCACATCAAAAAACCTTTGTATGCTGAGTTATGGTGTCACAGCTCTGGCAGCCAGTTTATCCCTCTAAACGTGAGCTACTTTCACAGGGGACAGGTGGTGGTCACACACGATGCAAGAAGACACAGAGGACTTACAGGTGAGAAAGTACACGTCAGCCTAGTTAGGTCTCAAAACTCCAAAGGCTAAAATTCATATACTTAAAAGGATGAACTTAATGTCTTTTCTTTTGTTCCGGGCAACCGGCTTGTCTCTAAAACAGGATACATTTTCTCAGGAGACAGGTGGTTGCCTAGCCTATCCATCTGGTGCCATAGAGCCTAGAGAAGGACATTTAGTTAAAAGGTGGAAGTGTTTATCCCATATGGAGAGAAGGAGTGAGACAAAAACACCTGCAGCAAATGTAAAAACCCAGGTACAAGATGCCTAGGGCATGCAGAAGTTTATCTAAGGCTTAATGCCTCTTCTTTTGCTGGGGCAACCAGCTTGTCTCTAAAATGGAATACATTTTCTCAGGAGACAGGTAGCAGCCTGGCCATACATCAGGCACCACAGAGCCTAGAAAAGGACATTTAGAACTATACAATCTTATTTTGATTTCAATTAAATAATGATTGTATGTTCTTTGGTCATGGTAATATTATACTTCCTCTTTGAAAGAGGTCAAAATAAAACAAACCTGGATGAAAGGAAGACTGCTAATTAAGTCAGTCTATATGTACATGAATTCAAACTAAGCCGGGTGTGGTGGCGCACACCTTTAATCCCAGCACTTGGGAGGCAGGGGCAGGCAGATCACTGTGAGTTCGAGGCCAGCCTGGTCTGTAAAGCGAGTCCAGGATAGCCAAGGCTACACAGAGAAACCCTGTTTCAAAAAAACACACCAAAAAAAAAAACCCCAAAACAAACAAACAAACAAAAAAACCAACTGTGCATCCTTAGAACTGTATAAGGCTTGTGAGAAATTATATATTTTCAGAACAAAAGTACCAGACACTGATGCTGGATCAGATCCAACAAGATTCATCCTTCAGCATGCTGAGATGCTGACATCTTGCATTCTTCACGTTCCATCCTTAATTGTTACTTAATTGTTACTCACAAGGCTATTTTTAATTAATTGGTATAAAATATTAGATATTGATGTAAAATAAATTCTTTTTTAATTCATTGTATTATTCAATTTTATCACAAAAATATACATCCTAGGTTCAATAAATAGATAAGGTAAAATATTTAGATAAGGTCCTCAAAAAACCTCAGAGAACTACAGAATATGGCATTTAAAGATTTTTAAAAATTGTTTTGAGGATTCTTTGAAAATTAGATAGGTTGATCCTGGCAACACCCAGCCTGCCTCAAAGAAGGTAATGAGCATTGATGAACCTCCTTATGGAGATGGCTTCAGATGTGGCAAACCAGCCACTGGGCAAAAATGTCCTTGTTTTCTGCCACAGACAGAATTGTCTGAAATGGGCAAACTTGGATGCAGGTGGAGTTGACAGTCAAAAAGCAAACAATCAAAAAACAACAAAACAAAAACCACAAAATGATTAAGAAAGAAAGTGATTTAAGTGCAGAACTTGTACTCACCCAGATAGGATAGATAGCAGAATACTTCCTTCAAGATTGCCAAATACAAATGGACTGACATTGTAAATGTAATTATTTTCTTTTTTTTTTCTCTCTCTCTCTCTCTCTCTTTTTTTTTGTGTGTTTTTTTTGTTTTGTTTTGTTTTTTTGGGACAGAGTTTCTCTGTGTAGCCTTGGCTGTCCTGTACTGGCATTGTAGACCAGGCTGGCCTTGAACTCACAGCAATCTGCCTGCCTTTGTCTCCTGAGTGCTAGGATTTTTTTCTGAGTGCTAGGATTAAAGGCATATATGTAATTCTTTTCTGATAATTCTCATAATTATTCTTATTGTATATAGTTTATTAATGTTAGAGGAAAAGCCATTTTTTAAACAAAAAGGGGGGCATGTAATGGAAGTTTTGGTTTCTTTAAAAACTCAGTTATGTAAATATGTTTTATTCCCAAGTATGTGATATAGGGCTGCCTTAGTTTATCAACAGCTGATAATTGCCTCATGAGGCTTGGAGAGGGGTATGGTCTTTGCCAGCTGATAACAGCCTCTTTTGATGTGGTCTTTGCCAGCTGCAGATAGTTTAATTCTCAGGACTCAGAAAGGGTATAAATATCAGATCCCAGAAAGAGAAAAAACACTTCAACACTTCGAAAAGATGGTCAGAGGAGGAAGAAGTCTGCTGTTCCATTTGCTGTTTGCTGTTTGCTGGTTAGCTGGACTGCCGTATATCTTGGTAACTGAAATTGACATTGCCTCAAAGAATCCAACAACCCTACCCAGCTGGAAGTAGTAAAGAGATCTCCACTCCCTTCCCCCACTAACCTTGTTTCTCTCCTACCCAGTGTTAGTGGGGGCATGGGTCAGTGGAAGGGAGGTAGAGGTTTAATAACCCCCAAATAAAATAGAATAAAAAGTACAACAACATGAATCCATGTCTACTCTGGACCTTTGAGGTAGGAAGACACCATCTAGATCTGGAGGCAGGAAGACACAAACCTTTAATCTAGATCTTGAGGTGAGAAGACACACCTCTAATCTGGGCCTCGCCTTCTGCTGGCAGCCTATATAAAGACATGGAAGTAGCAAGCTCTTGCTCTTTGCCTGCTTGTCCTTGCCTTGCTAACATGTCCACTCCTTCACTGGCATTGGGGGTCTACTTCCAGAAGACCAGACCAGCTGGGACAGACACCCAGCCTTGTGGGACTAAGCAGCTACTAGATTCATAGATTTTCCGTTCATAGCTAGTCATTCTAGGATTAGCTGGACTTCAGCCTGTAAGTCACTCCAATTTAAAAAAAAAAATTATATATATATATATATATATATATATATATAGAGAGAGAGAGAGAGAGAGAGAGAGAGAGAGAGAGACAGAGAGAGAGAGAGAGAGAGAGAGAGAGGGAGAAAGAGAGAGAAAGGGTATGTGTGTGTGTGTGTGTCACTCCATGAGTTCTGTGATTCTAGAAAACTCTGACTAACACAGTTTCTCTAAATAAATGAATAAACTGACCACTATTTTATAGGGGCAGACTGGTGTTCTAATGCTATACAGGCCTATTTTGCTTTTGCCTTATACAGCCAAAGTTAGCACAAAGCAACCCTCTGCCTCAGCCTCCTGAATGGTGGAATTAGAAGTATGTGCTTCCAAGGCAGTGACAAGCAGATCGCTGTGAGTTCAAGGCCAGCCTGGTCTACAAAGTGAGTCCAGGACAGCCAAAGGTACACAGAGAAACCCTGTCTCGAAAAACCAAAAAAAAAAAAAAAAAAAAAAGAATAAATAAGTATGTGCTTCACAGACTAATAAATGTATTTCTAATGGGAATAGAATTTCAGTGTTAGAATATAAAACAGCTCTGGAGACACATAGTAGTGATGGCTGTACACAATATGAATACACTTAATGTCAATGAATGTAAAATTGCTTTTAAAATGGACAGCTGGTGCAGCTGGTCAGTGGTGGTGCATGCCTCTAACCTCAGCACCCAGGAAGCAGAGCGTAATGAACCTACTAAAACATGTAACACTAGCTTAGTCAGGATCCCCACTATACCCAAGGCTGTACCTGATAACCGCAACTAAATGACATCACTCACTTGAGATAACCAGACACAATCCTAGAACTCCATGATATGCACTGGATAGTGTATAAGCAGAGACCAAGAGCAATGCTCTGCTCTGCACCTCTTGAGAGACACCACCTTGATCTGCCCTGGACTCTCCCCAAGATCCTGACCCTCAAATCATGGACTTCTATTAGAGGCTGGACCTGACCTTCCCCTAAGGCATGCTGCACGGGGGAGCTAGGCTTAGGACCGTAATTAGGAATTGAGAATGTGAACCTTGTATGGCTGAAGGACTCAGGTAATTATACAAATGTAACTCCATCTTGTGAGTAGGCCAAATTTTCTGTCTTTCAGAAATTGATAAAACAAATTTCTGGAAAAGCCATAGCCCTCGGGCAACCAATCAAGGATGGCCAGGACACCTGGCCTGAGGAAGAAAAGTTTGCTTAGCTACCCGTTTGAAGAGTCCCTAACTCCTGACCAGAGCCTCAAGAATACCTACCAGTTTGGGCCGGTTGGAATTCAAGACTAACCTAGGCTATGAAGGCTGTGTCTCAAAAGGGAAGAAAAAAAAAACTTAAGCAACAAATTTTGTTACATAGCTCCTATCACATTGAGGAAAAAAGTTTTTATCTTTTCCAGACTAGTATGTAGAAAGTAAATTTGTATTTCTTTGTGCTGGCACACATAATTTTTACTTTTATTCATTTATTTTAGGTATATGAGTGCTCTGTTTTCCTGCACATCAGAAGAGGTAATCATATTCCATTTCAGATTGTTGTGGGTCACCATGTGGTTGCTGGGAATTGAACTCACGACCTCTGGATGAGCAGCCAGTGCTCTTAACCCCTGAGCCATCTCACCAGCTCTCTTTTACTCTTCATCAGTTTGCAAGGAACAGTCTTGTTTGTTAATTTAGGGATGGCTTGTCTCGATTTCACTCCATAGCCTAAGGGATTGCCTTGCCCTTCTGACTCTCTTGCCTACTGCCTACCCATCGCTGGGATTACAGCTGTGCCACCACCCCCAGTTGGTTTATATGCTACCCGGAATCAAACTCAGCGCTTCAGGTTCATTAGGCAAGCACTGTACCAACTGGGTTTCATTCCCAGCCCCCCCCTCCCCCCCCCCCCCCCCCCCCCCGTCTACAACAACTTAAAGATATTTTGAACCTGGAAATCGAGAGAAGACCAAATCCATGACTGTCCAGTTAAAATAAGCTGTATTTTAGGATATACCTGGGATCAGCCAGCTGGCTCTTTCACCCTAAATCGAGATTTGAGACAGCAGCTCCAGCTGGCCTCTTGAAGTCATTTTTATAGGAGAGATATAGTGTTCACAAGGGTGAGAGGGTTGTTAGAAAAACACAGTGAAAGAGAAGGAACAAAGGGGACATTACGTGAATGAGTTGTAAGCAGTTTATATAAAATTTAAAAAACAAGAATTTACTCTTAACTTTGGGGTGGGGGGCCGTTCTCTGTGTCGCCTTGGCTGCCCTGGACTCTGTTTATAGACCAGGCTGGCATCGACCACATCACACAGAAATCTGCCTGCTTCTGCCTCCCCAGGTGCTGGGATTACAGGTGTGCGCCACCACGCCCAGCAAGGAATTAATTTTTGTTTTGTTTTGTTTTGTTTTGTTTGAGACAGGGTTTCTCTGTGTAGCCTTGGCTCTCCTGGACTCACTTTGTAGACCAGGCTGGCCTTAAACTCACCGAGATCCGCCTGCCACTTCAGGTGCTGGGATTACAGAGTGAGCCATCGCGCCCTGCCAGGAATTTATTAACTGTCGTGACTACAACCAGAATTTACCTTAAGCTGCAAGGTATATCGTTGTTTTGGTCTCACAATGTCTAATAGATGAACCATAGAACTATGAGTTCTCAACAGATCAGACCAGGTGGGTGGCTACGGCGGTAATGTGATAAGGTTAAACTTTAAACACTGCTTTTGTAGTTTTCTGTATAAATGTAAAGATAAGACTCATTATGTTGCATATGGAGCACTGTGCGACAATTATTCTGATGTCTGAACAAAGATAGCTCATCTAAATACAGGATCACGACCCAGTAGGAACACTTGATAGAAAAACATCTCCTCACCCTCAGGGGATGATTTCTGGGCTCCGACCAGAGGGGAAGGAGAAGGGGCGTGGCGCATTAGTGCGCATGCGCTCACCGGTCCTCGGAGCGGCCGCTCTAGGCGGCGGGGAGGTCGCGCCGGGTTGAGAGTCTCAGGCCTGAGGGTGGCCTCTCCTCTATGGTCGGCCCGCAGGCCTAAGTTATTTCCGGAAGCGAGCCCTGCGGCTTTTCCTCAGCTGCCCCGCCTGCGCTGGCGGTTGGCGCTGACCGAGTGGGTCTCGGGACTAGTGGCGAGGTGAGCGTCGGCCGGGTCGGGGTGGTAACGGAGCTGCGGAGCGCTCGGCGTGTGAGAGGGCGGCGTAAGGGCGGATCGGGATGCGCTCCCCGAGCCGCGCTGGCGGGGGTGGGCTCAGGCTCTCGCGGGCCTCTCTCCTCACCCGGGCCTGGGTCTCAGCATAGCGGCGGAGCGCCGCTTGGCAGTTCCCCTTCCCTTCCGGGGAGAAGACCCCCGCCTCCGCGCGTCTCCGGTCCTCCCCAGCGCTCCCGGGGCTGACAGAGAAGGGGGTCTTGCTACCACACAGCTGCGGGCCCGCCAGGTCCGCTAGATCGAGGCACCTTCCTCCCAAGGCAGATGGTTCATAAAGGGAAACGCAGAAAGGGGAACATCAAACTCCAGTGTGACACTGGGGCTGACCTAGAGCGTCTCTCTCCTCATTCCCATACTCATGACTCAGAAATCTTGTGCAAAGGGGAGTGTGTGTGTGTGTGTGTGTGTGTGTGTGTGTGTGTGTTTGTTTGTTTGTTTTGAGAGACAGCCGTGTCTAGCTGGGGATCGTTAGCTGGGCAGGGGCGAACCCCTAACTTGTAGAAAAGAGAAAGTAACTGGGAGCCCTGTCATGCCCTCTGCTGTCGCTGTTTGGTCCTCCCCACGGAAGCCCATTGGTCCGTCCTTGGGGTGGCCCCAACGTCACACCAGGAGAGGGCCAATACGAAGGAGTTTTTCTCTCATTTTTTTTAGGTAAGGACTGCACGTGCCAATGAAGTTTTGTTTGTTCTTGTCACTACTATTTTGTAAACAGCCTGGATGTATCCTGACCCAAGTGCTCGATAATATGCCTTCCGGGAAGATGGATATCTTCCATAAACCTGATAGGACCCCCCCCCCCTCCTTTACTTCCCTTTCCCTCTAGCGTTCAGATAAATGCTTACCGCTATGTAGCTAGCATTCAGGAAAGAGCAACTGTTAGTAATCCTATTAATATCAGTCATTCAGCTAAGTTTTTTAACTATTGCGGACGCAGTTTGGCATCTAATCCCACGATCTTTTTTTTTCGGGTTTTTTTTTTTTTTTGAGACAGGGTTTCTCTGTGTAGCCTTGGCTGTCCTGGACTCACTTTGTAGTCCAGGCTGGCCTCGAACTCACAGCGATCCACCTGCCTCTGCCTCCCGAGTGCTGGGATTAAAGGCGTGCGCCACCACGCCCGGCTGAGGTTTTGGTTTTTGTTGTTGTTGGTGGTGGTGGTTGGGGGTGGGGGCGGTTGGCTAGGTTTTGGTTTTGGTTTTGGTTTTTTTTGAGACGGGGTTTCCCTGTGTAGCCTTGGTAACTAGGCTGGCCTCAAACTCACAGATCTGATGGCTTCTGCCTTCCTGAGTGCTGGGATTAAAGTCATGGGCCACCACGCCTGGCTATGGTTTTGTTTGTTTTTGTCTACTTTGGGGGGGTTGTTTGTTTGTATGTTTGTTTGTTTGAAACAAGGTTTCTCTATGTAGTCTACTGAGTCCAATAATTCAGACCAGAGTGGCCTCAAATACACAGAAATTCACCTGCTTTCCGAGTACTGGGATTAAAGACACAGCCCACCATCCTGGTTTGTCTTATTTGTTGAGAAAAGGTCTGTATAGTCCAGGCTAGGCAAGAATAACCGTTGGACTTCTGGTTTACAGGAAATGCAGAAGGGAGAAAATGAAACTCTAAAGCGACACTGAGGCTAGAGTTCCCTCTTCTGATTCCCAGCCCCAGGATCAGAAATCCGGGCTGGTGCAAAAGGCAGTTTTCACTGAGTGCCGAGAAATAAACATGCCCAGGTTGTACACTGCTGCTGATAGAACCTAGTAGGTAAGCACGCTACCAAATTGTCCAGAAGATTAGGTAATACAGACACACACACACCTACACCTACACCTGACACAACCGTGTTCACAGGAGTGGCTAACCTGGGCTTGGAGTGGATTAATCAAAGACAATTTAGATCTTGTTAGTGAATAGTTTTGACTCAGAAATCTTAGCAGGTGGGAGTGTGATGAGCCACACAAGCTAGTGATTGGCAACCATGTTAAGACAATTAAAAGTTTTATGTTCTCAAAAAAAATTTTTTATATTTTCTCTGGGAAAACAAACAAACAAACAAACAAACAAACAAAAAGTCTCCTGCTGCCCAAGAGATAGAGTTAGGGATAGAGTTTTCTTTTGTTCTTTTGATGGTTTGGTTTGGTTTGGTTTTTTGAGACAGGGTTTTCCTGTGTAGCCTTGGCTGTCTTGGACTTACCTTGTAGACCAGGCTGGCCTCAAAATCACATCCCTGCCTGCGTCTGCCTCCCAGGTGCTGAGATTAAAAGTGTGCACCCCCGCCCTAGGGGTAGAGTTTTTAAAGACAAAACCCTTAAATAACTTAATTTACATCAAAGTTAAATGAGGGTCAGAGTAACCTTAAAGGTTCATTCCTGGAAAATCGTAGTGGTTAGACATAACCTCAGATGTGTTGCCAAGGCAGTTATGACCACTGGGGAAAGAGGGCTGAGAACAAACACAAAATACAGTCAAAACAGAATGGCATTACCTTAGTCATTTCAGGAGAAGTATATGAAAAACAAAAACACTCAAGGGGCAAAGGTTTCTAAGTGGGACTACAGTACGATCTATGAACAGAGTATAATCTTAGTAACAGAAGGAACATTTATTTTCCTGGAACCAACTGTGCTAGGAACTATTCTGAGTTGTCTTGTAATAACCTCTTTAGATTGTTATTATCCCCATTTTACAGGTGATGCGAAGAAAGGTAAATGACTTATCTGAATTCATGCAGCTAGAGTTTGTACTGTAAGTGAATGTGTTAGTTTGACAGCCAGACATGGTAGTGTCTCAGCATTTAACAAGCCACAGCCTGGTGGCATAGACTTTTAGTCCCAGTTGCTTGGTAAACCAAGGTAAGAAGATTGCAAGTTCAAAGCCTTAGTTATGTGGATTGGGGCTGAAGACTGCCTCCTCTGTAATAGAATATGTGTTTAGGGTATACAAAATCCTGTGTTCAGTTCCCAGCAGTAGAAAAGTTAGTTTACTTTTAGGTGGTGCAGATTCTTCCATGACTGTCTCACAGCTGCAGGTCTTGTTTATTTTTTGGAGTAGGAGTGTTGTTTTGTTTTGACAGTTTCATGTTCCACTGGTTGGCTTGAGCTCTAAAGCCAGAGATGACTTTGAAACCCTGGTCCGACCCACTGAGCTGCTGGGTTGTGTCATTAGGTCCAGTTCAGTGGGGAGTCTGAGCAATTTCATGGGAGTTTTGCTCAGGAAGATGATTCAAACATTGAAAGAGAGAGATTCACACACACACAAAAGAATAGAAGCGTTACTTAAATTTCACTTTAGCCAAAAATAAGTAAACAAACAAATGTTTCACTTTAGCCATACCTAGTCTGAGATATAGTTACACATAGATTACTTGCAGGCTCGTGATAATCTGGTGAAGGACTTGTTTCAGATACACAGTCAGGTCCGTATCCATGAATTGCATATCTGCAAATTCAACAATGGGTGAAGGAAAAGTTGTTAAGCTAAAATGTGGGCTGGAGAATGTAGCTCAGTAGTATAGTGTTTATCTAGCGTGTGCAGTGGTCCTGAGCTCTGTCCCCAGCCCTCCCAGAAAAATCCAGGAAGTTCCAAAAAGCAAAGTTGGAATTTGCCATATGTTAAGCACTACACTGCACCCAGAGAAATTAAGCTGTGTACAGGCATGCCAACCCTGTGGCAGCTTCTACCATTTCACAGATACTTAGTCTCTCCAGCACCTTGGACATGGTTTGCCTACTGCAGTTGCTTATATAATGAGCACATATAAGAGATAACCAAGGGAGCTTTAATCACAGCACTCAGGAGGCAGAGGTAGGTGGGCCTCTGTGGTGAGTTCCATGACAGCCAGGGCTACACAGAGAAACTGTGTCTTGAAAATCCAAAGAGAAAGGAGGGAGAGGATTGAGGGCTCTAGGAGACAGTGCGTAGGCCACATGTAAACACTGTCCTTGCCTAGAGAGGACCTGCAGACCCACAGATTCTGCCACCTCTGGGAAATCCTAAGGCAGATACCAAAGGAAGACTGTCTACTGCTTTAGGCCTTGTTCTCAGACACACTAGTTCAAGATCACCAGTTTCCCGTGGGATTCTGATGAAGGTAGTAAGAGCTATACTCATAAACAGATTTATTTGCTTCAGTTTTCATCTGCAAATATTTAGAGCCCCGCTTTATAGCTGTTCTGTGATATAATAGGATTCTATGGCTTGACTCTTCAATTCAAGGATCCCAGGATTTGGAGAGATAAAAATGTGGCTGGAATATTATGTGTAAAGTATACAAGTGAAGTCAGCAAGTACATTTTCCTTTCCTAAGAAATAGATGGGACTCATAAGAGGGCTGCTGTATTGGGAGAACAGGCTACAGAACCTGGAATCCCCTGCCACATATGAGTCATGTCACTAAATCTGCCTTCACTGGAGTTGAGATTGAAGATGCAGTGGGTTTGGCATAAAGGAAGTTTTCAGTCTGTGATACAGATTCACTTCCGTTGCAGGCAGTGGTTCTCAGCCTGTGGGTTTTGACCAATTTGGGGGTCAGACACAGGGGTTGCCTAAGACCATCAAAAAATCATAGATATTTACATTAACAATTCATAAACAGTAGTAAAAATACAGTTATGAAGTAGCAAAGGAAATAATTTTATGGCTGGGGTCATCACAACGTGAGGAGCTGCACTAAAGGGTGGCAGCATTAGGAAGGTGGGGAACTACTGTTCTTGTGGTTTACTATGCAAAAACTACAGAATTTGGTCACTTTATGCCTAAAGAGCAGGGAGGATGTCAGTAACTTAACTCATTTTTAAAAATATGTTCACTTGTTTCTGGTTTTTTAAAAGACAAAATAGCGCCGGCTAGGGGCTGCAGAGATGGCTCAGCGGTTAAGAGCACTGGCTGCTCTTCCAGAGGTCCTGAGTTCAATTCCCAGCAACTACATGGTGGCTCAAAACCATCTATGCTGGCATCTGATGCCCTCTTCTAGTGTGCATGAAGACAGAAAACTCATATACATAAAATAAATAAATCTTTTTAAATATTATATAAAAAATTAGCACTGCCTGTTCTTAAACTTGCTGTGTAGATCAAGCTGGCTTTGAACCCACAGAGATCCTCCTGCCTCTATCTCCTGGGTGCTGGAGTTAAAAGGTATGCACCACTATGCCCAGCTGAATCTGGTTGATAAAACCAACACAGTATTAGGTACTCTGGGAGATTATGGGTGGAGAACAGGCCTCTTTCTGATAGAGATCTTAGTTAAATTGGAGAAATAAGGCCAACTTGGGGAGTGTTGGGTTTACAGAATGACTTAAGTACTCCTATGGACAGGTATTGAACCTCTTGGTACCTTTTTCAAATTTTATAACTCTAAAAAAGGTGTGAATTGACCTTTTAGAGGTTGTAAGATGCCCATCATTCCTACAGAAAATAATGCAAGGTGGTTTATCCTTAACTTTTTTACTCACTAGCACATACCAACCAGACCTCTAACCACTCCCGTGGCAGCCCGAGTGCCAGCACCCTGGAACCTGGAGCCATCGATCCACACTGAAGCCCATGTTTCCTAGAGTCCAGTCTCTCTAGTGTGCAGATGCATTTTGAGGCGAGTGTCTTGGTGTCCAGCAAGGACTATTAGGATTCTTGGTGAGCTTGTGGCCAGCCCAGCCTTTCATGTTCCACATCCCTGTTGTCCTTGGTCACCGTCCAGGATCAGTTGTCAGAATAGATAAGATGTGGTCTAACAGACAATATGACAAGGGACCCCAGAACGCCTGCAGTGATGATTCTGGCCTGAGGCGAGCAAGAGACGGTCTTCCTGCAAGCCGGCAGCATGAGTGCAGGGATGTGAAAGGTGCCTCAAGAAAACAATGCGCCTCCTCTTCCCATAATTCAAGACAGCAGTCTCCCCATAAAGGGACTTCTTTTTTCAGAAAAGCAAGTGTAGGTCAAAAGGACTCCCCACAAAGCAGGTCTGGATCCAGTGGAGGGTGCTCTCCAAAACAAAGCAAACAGCATTCTTCCCATGGGTCACATCTTAGGAAGTCCAAACATGTTGATTCTTCCTACAGAAGCCATAGCCACAAAAAGCCAGAGCGAGGTAAAGAGAGCCCTGGCCAGCCTGTGAAAGCATCAAGAGACTCCTGCCCATCAAGTTCTTTAGTAGTTCCTTCATCAGAAATCTCAGACAAACTCAAAAGGTTGGAAGAAAAGGGACTTCCTGAAGCTGCAAGTCTGCAGGCTGTAGAAAAGCCAGAGATGGCAGGTGAACGTATCTTGCCTACACTTTCTGAGTTTGAAGTTGGGTTCACAGAACCATCACACAAAACAGATGGCGCAGAAGTAATTTATGACCAACTAACCAACCGCCTTAAAGCAATAGCATCAAAAACCAAGGAAATTAAACAAGCCTACTACCAAGACTGTGAAACCTTTGGAATTGTGGTGAAAATGCTGGTTGAAAAAGATCCTTCATTAGAAAACTCCATTCAGTTTGCGCTTAGGCAGAATTTACATGAGATAAGTGAGTGCTATGTGGAAGAGCTCAGGCAGTTCATTGTGGACTATGACAGTGCTGCTTAAGAACTGCTACTCTAGCAGAAAATGTTTCTTGACTGTGATTCCAGAATTGCATGAATATTTTAAGTATGGAAGTAAATATGTTAAGTAAACATCTAAAACGGTCAGCTTAAAATGATCTATTCAGAAATGTTTGCACCAGTGCTCAGTCTGTGTCTTAGCCTGCTGGGGAGCAGCGTTCTGTACTTACTCATGTTCTATCGTCGTCCACATACATAAATGTGTGGCCCGCTGTGTTTTATAGTTATGGAAGTTCATAGTAAATGGTAGCATTTAAAAATGTTAACATCTGAGTTGTGATTTTTATTGGCTTTTGGCTTGTTTTCTTAGGCTTTGTTGCTTTTATTAAAATTATTCATCTGGGTGTGGTAGCATACGTCTTTAATCTCAGCACTTGGGAGGCAGAGGCAGAGGCAGAGGGCGCTCTATGAATTCAAGGCCAGCCTGGTCTACAAAGCAAGTCTAGGACAGCCTTGGCTGTTACACAGAGAAACCTTGTCTCAACACAAAACACAAAAAAATTATCCTACATTAAAGTATATTTTCTTAATAAACTAGCACTTTGATATTGATATGTTTTGGTTTTTCAAGACAGGGTTTCTCTGTGTAGCCTTGACTAGCTTGGACTGGCTTTGTAGACCAGGCTGGCCTTGGAACTCACAGCAGTCTGCCTGCCTCTATCTCCCAAGTGCTGGGATTAAAGGCGTGCACCACCACTGCCTGGATGATACCGATATCTTAAGAGAATAAAAAGTAAAAGAATGTGCTAAATCTCAAAGGACACATGAGTTTGTAATGTAAGTTGAAATTGATGTATGTATCTGTGTGATACTGGGGATTAAACTCAGAATTTTGTTATTCTAGGCATCTGATCCACCACTGAGCTATAATCCCAGCACCAAAATGGATATTTTAAACTAACTATTATTACGGCATGTGTTAACTTGGAAACCTCTAAGCTTTTTGTTTTGGGGATATTGTGGTTTTGGGGGTTTGTTTTTGTTTTTGTGTTTTTTCTTTTTGTTTTTCATGACAGGGTTTCTTTGTGTAGCCTTGACTATCCTAGACTCACTTTGTAGATCAGGCTGGCCTCAAACTCACAGAGGTCCACCTGCCTCTGCCTCCCGAGTGCTGGGATTAAAGGCGTGCGCCACCATGCCCGGCCAGTTCTGTTTTTCTTAGTAGCTCTATGAGTTGTTGAACAACTGCTGGGCGTAGTACAGAATACATCCTTGAGTGACCGCCACAGAGACCTCCCAGCCTGTTGCCCTTCTCAGTCTACCCTCGTCTTGCCCAACACAACAAGTTAGCATAAAAAGGAGCATGCTACCTTTATCCTAGTGACCTCCGACCTTCTGCAGAAAATCTTTAGGATTGGAAAAACAGAAGGTTTTAGGCAGTCAGAAACTGGGACTGCTTCTGCCTATTAATGGAAGAGCCAGTTTGACTGTCACTCGCATTCTGTTCTTACTGCCTTTCTGGACCTTTGCCTCACCTAACATAGGCACGTTAGTTTTTATTTAGTAGTCACAGGAGATGGATGGTCAATCCTTTCTGGACCCATAGTAGGCCTTCCCTCCTGGTTTGATTGTGAATGTCTCTGGAGCATCGGGCTCATCCTAAGAGCTAACAGTTGGAAGTCATGTTGCAGTTGGTGTTGTCAAATCCTAGCTTGTTTTTCTCACGTGTACCATTGCAGCAGCATGGTGAGGATTCGATGATAAAGGAGTAAATCAGTCCTTTGAGCTGATATTATTAAATGCTTCATTGGGATATCTTTAAATTGAACCATGTTTTTGTTTGGTTGGTTTTGGTCTTGTTGTTGTTGTTGTTGTTTTGTTTTTCAAGGCAGGGTTTCTTTGTGTAACCTTTGCTGTCCTGGACTCACTTTGTAGGCCAGGCTGGCCTCAAACTCACAGCGATCTGCCTGCCTCTGCCATGGTTTTGTTTTTGTTTTGTTTTTTATTTTTTAGGTTAATACACAAAGTAGTGGCAGATCATGATTTACAACTGAGCTCTCCCATTACTGAGTGGCTTCTATCTTCTCAGCTGTAAATTGGAAATGAAAATAGTGCGTTCCCCATCCAGCTGGTGTACCTTGTAGATGGTAAGGGCTCAGTAGGCATCAGCCATTCTTTTTATTTTCTGTTGTTAGATAATGTGTAGCAAGAAGAAACAGAGGCTCACAGAAGCCAAATGCCTTTTCTTTCTTTCTTTTTTTAATGTCTGTGGGGTATCTGTGTGTTACATGCATTCAGTACCTGCAGAGGCCAGAGGAGGTAACTGGACTGGCAGATGGTTGTGAGCTGCCTTGAGGGTGTTGGGATCTTCTCTGGAACAGCAGCCATTGCTCTTAACCATGGAGTCATCTCTTCAGCCCCAATGTGGGTTTTTGTTCACACTGAACATTTTTGCAAAGAATGATTGAGATATTTATTTTTTTGGCTAAATCTTAAATAGACCCTAAAAGCATTAGTCCTCACGTTTTAGGTATAATTTCAGTCATAATAACTGGATTTTGGTTGGTTTGTGTGGGCATGTGGAGGCCAGAGGTCAATCGCAGGTGCCATTCCTTAGGTTCCATCTGTCTTCACCTGTCCCGGAACTCATTGAATAGGCTTTGGGATCTAACCAGCAGGCTTCAGGAATCGGCTTGTCTCCACCTCCCAGCTTTGGAATTATAAATAGGCTACAGATACCTTTTTTTTTTTTTTCCTTAATGAGAGTTCTAAGAGATCAAACTTGGGTTCTCAGGCTTGTACACAAGCACCTAGCAACTGAGCTATTTCCTTGGCACCTTGGCTGTTTGTTTTGTTGTTAGTGTTGGGGACTAAAATAGGGTTTTACTGTGTAATTCTGCCTGACCTAGAACTCATCATTTCAGTCAGGCTGGCCTCAGATTCACCTGCCTCTGCCTCCTTTGTGCTAGAATTAAAGACGTGATTAGGCCCGGCAAAAACATTTTAAACTTAGAGTAAATGGTTTCTTACTTGATAAGCTCAAATTTTATTGCATTAAGTTGGTTATGGTGGCAAGGCCTGTAATCTGCTTAAGGTCAGCCTAGACTACAGAGTGAAATCCTATCTCAGAACAGTCAAAGCATGTTCACATGCACTGCAGAGCTTGCTGTCTCTGCCTCCTGATTAAACTAAACTACTTTAATCTTCAACATTCCCTAGCTGTGATGTTCTCCCTTACTATTCATGGGCCCAGATGCAGTGGGGTCAAATGACCATAGACTGACCCTGTGCCCCCTCCTCTGCCAGTTCACTGCCATCTCCTTGCCATCAGGCCCCATACCCTGAAGCCAGGCACAGCCACAGCAAGGATGAAGTCCTCACCGGCCAGTGTAGACTCAGAACTGCCAACAAGATGGCAGATGAGGTGCCTCAGAACCAACGAACAGTGGACAAAACCTCAGATGCTCGTGGAGAGGGAGTTTTAGTCATGGGCATACATGTGCCTAAAGCAAACATCCACTCAAGTGTAGAGGATAGCTCCAGTTGTCATCTTGGGAGGTAGACACAGGCTCAGGTGGTCTCATCTGCAGACAGGACTGGCCTCGAAAGGGCAATGGTCCTCTTGCCTCAGTCTCCCAGTACTGGTATCACAGGTACGAGCCACCGTACTCCAGATGATGCCTGCAGAATAACTCAGCTCATAAAGTTGCTTGCCAAAACAGGGTTTCTCTGTGTGGCCCTGGCTGGCCTGGAACTCACTCTGTACACCAGGCTGGCCTGGAACTCACTCTGCACACCAGGCTGGCCTGGAACTCACTCTGCACACCAGGCTGGCCTGGAACTTAGAGATCTGCCTGCCTCTGCTGGGGTTAAAAGCATTCACCACCACCACCTGGCTGATGATAATTATTTTAAAGTAAGTCCAGTTTTCAAAGAATTCAAAGGGTATTGGATAAGGCAAGAGGAAGAGATATAGAGGTCACAAATAAAGTAATGACCATGAGTAAAGTAAGGGGACAACAGATGGTTGGAGAGATTGGTTTTGTTTTGTTTTGTTGTTTGTTTTTCGAAACAGGGTTTCTCTGTGTAGTCTTAGCTGCCTTCAAACTCACGGTGATCCACCTGCCTCTGCCTCCCGAGTGCTGGGATTAAAGATGTAGGACATCATGCCCAGCTGGAGAGAGATTGTTAATCCCACCAGGCAAGAATAAGACCTTCTACAATTTTGAGCCAAATATGAAGCAAACTTTAGTTAAATACTGGCTAGGATGATGGACTCTGGCTAAAACCATTCCAGTGTTTCCAGAAAATGCAGAGGCTTATAAAGGCAAACCCAGGTCCAATCAAGGGCAAGCAGATACCCTGATGTACTTCCTGCCTGTGTACCTCCCACCTACAGTGACCAAGCACATCCAGTGTAGTTAGGTCAAACAAACTTGTTTAGGGAAATGAAGAAATGTGGCTTGTTGTCTTACATAAACACCAGCTTCCAGCATCTCAGGAGGTTATCAGCCCTTGGGCAAGTGGGCTTACAAAGGTTAGGGATACTTTTGTTTTATGGATCTCTTAAGCAGTAGTTAAGACTTATAGCTCTCACAATATTGGTAATTGGCTAAGGAGTAGTGACTGCTATATGAGCAACTGACAGACAGGTAAAGCAGTGCTACAGGTGGTAGGTAGCCCTCCAAATAAGTATGTAAATGAGGTCCAGACCAACGTGGGAAATTATATATATATATATATATATATATATATATATATATATATATATATATATATATATGTAGCCCAGGATAACCTTGTATCTATTGTGAATCAACAGAATGACCTTGAGCTAGTTGTCCTGTGTTGGGAGCCGGCGGTATGGCATGCACCTCTATTCCCACAGGTACATCTGTGAATTCCAGGGTAGCCTGGGCTACATAGCAAAATCCTATTTTAACAAAAACAGGTGGGGGCTGTATACTAAGCTTGTCTTTAAAAAAGGAAGGGCGAGAGCCATATCACTGGAAGAGTGATGTCACTAAAAGGGCTATACCACTAAGTGCTGCACTGGAGAAGGCTTGCTCCCTCCGAGCATTCATCCATGGCCTGGGAGCCTGGGAACCCACCAGCCTGGCTAAGCTTCATTGCTTCGGGTCCAGGACCGTTATGCGTTGGTCCCTGGGAGGCTCCCAGGGGAGGAAGTAGGACGTGGGCTCCAGACCAACAGAGTATCTCTTTATACTTGTCAGATGACACCAGAGAAATCAGGGCCTCCTCTTGGAGTTCTTAGCCCTCACAAAGAACCGGGCGGTGGTGGTGTACGCCTTTAATCCCAGCACTCAGGAGGCAGAGGCAGGTGAGTTCAAGGCCAGCCTGGTCTATAAATGCAAGTCCAGGACAGCCAAGGCTACACAGAGAAACCCTGTCTCAAAAAACCAAAATAAATAAATAAATAGGAAGGGTCTGAGAAGAAAGGACATCCTAAGGAAGCCAGCCTGCTGCAGACCAGATGTTGGTGGCTACAAAGACCAATGTAGGACATTATTGCCACTTGGCAATAATGCTTTGTCATTGTGTGTGGGGGGGCTATTGTAACCAGCGCCCAAAGTAGGAGACAGTAATCTGCCCCGGCCTGCGGGGCTCGACTAAACTCGGGAGGAAGTTCACCTGTTGAAAATGCAAGACACAAAGAAGGAGAGCAAGTCTGATTGATCAAACTCTCAAACTTTATTAGTCAGGCAGCAGCTTTTATAAATCAGAAGGCAGGGAAGCATATTGCTATAGCAACCCAGCTGCAGGCTTTTCTCAAAACACAGGGAATTCCAGGCAGGGTCATAATGTCCTGCTGCACAGGGTATCTGGCTCCATCTTTGTCTAGTCTAACTGCTAAACCATAACAGGGTTGCTCCATCTCTATCTGTCTTTAGTCTAACTGCCGACCCACAACGGGGGGGGGGGGGGCAGGGGGGAGGGGGCCAGCTAGTTTTTGGTGAAAGGCAAACTCTGGGAAAAACAGAGACTTAAAGGTGCAGGCTCTGACAAGATGGCTGAACTTTGGCCATATGGCCTATTGTCCCCAACAGTAATCCATGAAGACACTTTTATCCTGGTAAATGAAGTAATCTTTAATCTTGTTTTGGTGGTGATCCCTCCTAAGAACCTAACAGAGACCTCAGGCTGCCAAGCAGCAAGTGCCCGTTATGTGCGCACAGGCAGGGCATGGATTCAGCCTGGCTTGCCTCTTTAGACTCCAGTCAAGGACACAAGTGTTCATTTGGAAACAGCAGCTTTTCAGGGCGGCTCAATTCCAGTGCAGACTCCTGGAGTTCTGTTGCACTCTCTGCTCTAGGGGCCAGCCTGTCATAAATTCATCAGTAGACTTTCCCACGCTGGCGTGTACCTTGCCATTATTTTTGAACTAGGTATTAATGTGTAGTTTGATCAGTAGCCTATGAACAGGAGGGCGCTGGAAGTGTGAATAGAAAGATTTTCCCTGAGCCCAGCCTTGCCCGTATCCCCTCAAGTCTCTTCAGGGCCTTTGAGGTGAAAGGAAGGGCCAGTGCCCAGCCACGCTCTAACCATGAGCAGAGCACACGGCAAACAGCCTGCTGCTTCGCCAGGGCAGCCGGGGTGCTCACCAAAGCCACAGCGTGGGATCATGTAACTTGAGTGTCACAAGTAGATTTTGTCACTCTTCTTTAACAGCACTGCTTTCTTACCCATAGAAACAGTCAGTTCCCACAGATAGGAGCAGAGAAGACTGAGCTGAGGGACACACTACCCTTTCTGGTAGTTTCCAGGCTTTGGTAGTCTGTGGCAAGGCTTTCCTATGTGGCTTAAGCTGTCTTTGAATTTGTGGTTCTCCTGCCTCTCCCTCCTAGGTGCTGGGTTATAGATATGAACCACTATACCTAGCTGCTTTTAAGATGTTGAATTTAAAATGAACCTACCAACTTCAAAATACGGGGTGCATTCAATGTAACTGTCACTGAGAAGGCTGAGGCAACTGGCTTTCTGCCAATCTGGGGCCAGCTTGAGCTACATAGAAAACTATAACAAAAAAGCCAAAACAAAAGTAATCTATACAGTTTTCAGGTCTTGGTTTCTTGCTTTGTAAAGATTTGTTGTTTTGTTTTTCAAGACAGGATTTCTCTGTGTAGCCCTGGCTGTTCTGTACTCACTTTGTAGAGCAGGCTGGCCTCAAACTCACAGAGATCCACCTGTGTCTGCCTCCCTGAATGATTTTTCCCCTTACAATAGTACTGTTTTGTTGCATGTAGATTAAGTATCTTGGCAGCCGTAGCCCCAGCGAATCAGAAACATTTATCCACAAGCCCCTCCCCACTGACCAAGGTTTATAAAGGTTGGCTGGCTTTTTCTCTTGTGATCACTGCCATTCCTCCACCATGACCGTCTGAGACTCGGTTTGTTCTAGGAAAGAATCACCACTGCACGTCCAGGGCTTGCTTGGCTGGCAGTGTGCGTTGCTGCCTTGTCAGCCTCTGAAGCCTGCTCTGTCACCACTGCTAACTTAGTGCTGACCACCCACTGGGCCTGTGTCTCTGCAGACCTGTCTTCTGGCTGGTTTCCAGCTTCTGCCTCCTCTTCTGTGCTTAACAAGGCACAGTCGGCTGTAACACTTTGGTATCATCGCAGGCTTGTGGAGGTCCTGTCCTGAGGCTCCATTACCGTCAAATACCAGCAATCTCATCCTAAAAGAGCTAAGCTGTAACGCTATGGACAACTATTAGCTCATGGGCCTTGCCCTAAAGCGCTGTACCGGGACCTGAGCGGGGCCTCTGCTCTCAAGGTCCCTCTGTTCTCCTCTTGAAGCAAGCAGCTCCTGGACGGCCCCACAAGAAGCAGAACCCAGGCCACCCACAGGATGCTGAACACCACTGTTCCTCCTGCCTGGGTGTGGTCAAGCACATTCTGTACATTTGGAGCAGCAACCTTTTCTTTATAGGAGTAGAAACACTTGGCTTTGTTATCTTACGTGAGCAGCAGCCACCAGCGTTCTAGGAAGTTATCTATCCTTAGACACTGGGGCTTACAGTAGAGGCATTTTTATTTTATAGATCTCATAAGCACAGTAATTTAAACTTAAAGCATAACTTTAGCCCTCAGAGCGGGTCTCTTGCCTCAGCCTGCTTGGTGCTGGGACTACAGTTGTAAGCTACGATGGTAAGCTTGTTTTGATATGATCTCCATGTACTTTCAAACTAGACTCCTATAACCTTCCTCGACTCCTGAACAGATGTACTTTGTCTGTTAACATGGTGTCCTCAAACTTTTGTGGCTAGTGTGGGTAGCACCAGCCAAGACTGAGACATGTACCCTAACACCAGAAGTAATATGTGCCCTTTGCCCTACTCCTTTTTGGGGCTAGCGTGCTGTTTTGATTTTATTATGAAGTACAGCTCAGTTGGAAAGAGTTCTGTCTAGCATGTATGAAGCCCTGGGTTCAGTCTCCAGCTTCACAGAAACCAAGTATGGGAGCAGACACGTCCAGGAGCTTGAAGCAGAAGGATCTAGAATTTGAGGCCAGCCTGGACTATATGAGACACCCCCCACCCCACCTCTCAAAAAGAAAAAGAAAGAAAAACTTATATAGAATGGTGAAATCTTACACTGTTTTATTGCTTCCACCTAGACCTTATGATACATTATAGCTGTGTCCTGAGTCTGAAAGTGTCTATGTGTGTGGATCCCCAGTTGCTGAGAAATGGAGGAACCTCAGAAAAATGACCTGAACACGCCAGGGCAGGAGGAAGATCATCCTGTCAGAAGCACCAGCCCTCAGATTTCTGTTAGTGAGTTTTCCTGCCACTGCTGTTACGACATCCTGGTTAACCCCACCACCTTGAACTGCGGCCACAGCTTCTGCCGGCACTGCCTAGCATTATGGTGGATGTCTTCAAAGAAGACAGAGTGCCCGGAATGCAGGGAGAAATGGGAGGGCTTCCCCAAAGTCAACATTCTCCTCAGGTAACACTGGCTTCTATTGGCAGCGTGAGTCTGCAGTGTGGTTTCTCTGTGAACTGCTATGGGAAAAGGAACAGGCTTGAGGTGGGTCATTCTAGGAGTTTGGGACCGAAAAACCAGATTTCTTTTCTTCTCTTTCTTTCTATTCTTTTTTTTTTTTTGAGACAGGGTTTCTTTGTGTAGCCTTGGCTGTCCTGGACTCATTTTGTAGACCAGGCTGGCCTCAAACTCACAGAGATCTGCCTGCCTCTGCCTCCTGACTGCTGGGATAAAGGCGTGTGCCACCACCGCCCTACCAGCTTTCTTTTCTTACTAGTGGCTGTCATCTGTCTTTCTGTTTTGTTTATTTATCTTTTAGGCAAGGTCTCATTACACCACGCCTGGCTGGCATGAAGCCTGCTTGCTGCGTAGATGAAGCTGGCCTTAAGCTCACAGAGAGATGTGCCTGCCTCCTGAGCGCCACACCCATTGCCCTTCCCTCTGAACCCACCTTGTTCTTTAGTTTCTGATACTGAGTCTCACTGAGCTCAGGTTGGTGTCAAACTCACACTGGTCCTCTTGACTCCCTCCCAAGTGCTAGGGTTACAGGCACAGGCTGTCATGCCTACCTTATTGTTTTGTTCAGCTTTTGTAGGAAGGACCAGAAATGAATTTCTGGTTATGATCATTGCTTATAATCCGCTATTCTGGAACACTTCTTAGATTTATACTTAAGAAAAAAGATAAAAGTATATAATTAGAAGTAACTTGTACTAATTTTCATTATCTGTAAATAAAGCCTATGGCTGTCATTACTTGGTAGAATTTCTCTCAACTAGGCACAAGCCCTTCAGATGGTCGGTTCTTCCTTCCTCCCACTGCAGTAGGGCTTTTCCAGTTTTTGTTTGGTTTGCTTTGGTTTTGGTTTCTTTTATTTACTTATTTATTTTTTGTATGATGTTTTATCTGCATGTATGTATGTGCATCTTATTTGAGCCTGCTGCCCAATTAAGTCAGAAGGTCATGGTCTCCTAGAACTGGAGTTAACCCAGGCCCTCTGCAAAGGCTTAACTGGGAGCCTTCTCTGCAGCTCCTCCCGGCCTTTGTTTGTTGGTGTTGGTTTAAGGTGCATCTCTGTGTGGTGTGAGTGTGTGTGTGTGTGGTGTGAGTGAGTGTGTGTGTGTGTGGTGTGTGCGTGCGGGG
Organism: Acomys minous; assembly: GCF_964271855.1. Taxonomy (NCBI): domain Eukaryota; kingdom Metazoa; phylum Chordata; class Mammalia; order Rodentia; family Muridae; genus Acomys; species Acomys minous. Next base: position 51,583,060 of record NC_140498.1, read on the forward strand.
TTTTGGTTTGTTTATTCCTTTTATTGTTATTTAAGACTGGGCCTCACTATATAGCCTGGAACTCATGCCTGGTGCCTTTGAGGCTTTGCTGCTTTTTTCTTTTCGTGTTACCTTAGCCGTGTGCCTAACCGCTCTCAGATCAGTAGAACACCCAAAAGACCCATGAACCCATTAACCCAGCATTGGTCATAACTATCAGCTTTACTTTACTGAAAGATTAATCTTACCTGGAAAGAAGACTCCCTGATTTTAAGTCATTGAAAATGAATAAAGCCAGCTAGGCATGGTAGTGCACACCTTTAGTCCCAGCAGTCAGGGAGGCAGAAGCAGGCAGATCTCTGTGAGTTTGAGGTCTGCAAAGGGAGTCCAGGACATCTAAGGCTACACAGAGAAACCCTGTCTTGAACAAAACTAAACAACAATGAAAAAAAAAAGTCAAGAAAATAAAAAGAGCCCACAAAATGGCTCTGTGGGCAAACATACCTACTGCCAGTCCTGACAACGGAATTGTAATCTCCTGGGTTCACAGGGTGGAAAGTTGCCCTTTCAACCTCCAGCATGTTCCATGGAGGGAAAAATGGGACGGTTTCCCTAATGTCAACACATTTATAAACACATACACAAAATAAATAAGTAGAATAAAAATATTTTTAGAAATAGCCTTAGACTCCTCCGTATCTAGTTTGGTTCTCAGAGCCTGTCTGTCAGACCAGGTTGGTAGATCAGCTCTCTCTCTTAACCAGAGGAGCTTCTTGCTGGGCTGTGGTTACAGACAGACAACTTTAATCTCAGCATCCAGGAGGCAGAGGAGTTTGAGGCCAGCCTGGTCTGCAGAATAAGTTCCAGCACAGCCAGGATTACATAGAGAAACCTTGTCTCAAAAAAACAAACAAGCAAACAAATAGGAGAGAAGATGCAGCTTCTTTTTATGGCAAACAAATGCTACTACAGAGAACCACTTGATCATAACAACACCTACACCTAAGGCTCAAGGAAAATCATGGAAAGATTGCTTGAAATGAGGTAGTGCCTTTGAGACATGACAAGGAAGCTACAACCATGAAATCTGAAAAATATTTATACAAACAAGACCCAAATAAACATAACACCAGTTGACATGGCAATGTGATTGGGGAAAGGTTTTGGGGGCTTTTTTTTTTCCTTTTGAGACAGGGTTTCTCTGTGTAACAGCCCTGGCTGTTCTGGACTTACTTTGTAGACCAGACTGGCCTCAAACTCACAGAGATCCTCCTGCCTCTACTTCCTGAGTGCCACCACACCTGCCTGGGGAAAATTTCTTAAGTCTTACTCCTAAATCAAGAGCTATAGGCAATCAGTGGCTGCTGAGAGAGGGAGAATCAGCATTCTCCAGGGGCAAGCTCACTGAGAAGCCATCCAGTTCCCAAGTTGTCAGCCTTGAACATAGGTTTATTTGAGCAACACTAAATGGATTCTGTATTTTATATATAAAACATTAATAGAGAGAAGGCATTAATTTTACAGGGAGGAATTGTGGGAGAGGGAAAAGTAGAAATGATGTAAATTCAGTATTCCTATGTGAAATTTTTAGGAAAAAAAACTTAGCTGGGCAGTGGTAGTGCACACTTTTAATCCCAGTATTTGGGAGGCAGAGGCAGGCAGATGGCTGGGCTGTGAGTTCCAGGACAACCTGGTCTACAAAGTGAGTCCAGGACAGCCAAGGCTACACAAACAAACCCTGATTTGAAAAAATCTAAATTAATTAATAAATTAAAAAGAAACTAGATATTTTTATAAAAGAAGGGAATAATGCCTCTGTCCAAAAACAAAACAAAAACCCAAAAAACTCAGAATTGTATAGAATACTCTTCCAACGAACTTTATTTTCTATTTCTGTAAGCTAGTTTACAGAATAATAATAGCATAAGCCATACACACATATACACTCATATACTTTTAATTTTCTGTGGGTTTTTTGGAATACGGTCTTACTCTGCAGCCCAGACTGGCCTCAAAACCACAGTAGTCATCATATTTGGCTTCCTGAATGCTGGGGATACAGGCATTAACAGCCACATCTAGTTTATTGTTTAAATTATTTTACTTACTCAAAGCTAGTTATTAAGCAAAAGACCTCTCTTCTCCCACCTTAGAATCCTTTTCTGTTTCTTCAGAATAATTTCAGTTATGATTTCATTCAGATTTTAAAGTTTTGAAAAGGACTGAAGAGAGAACTCAGGAGCTAAAAGCACTGGCTGCTTCTCTTGCAGAGGACCTGGGCTCAGTTCCCAGCACTAACATGGCAGCTCACAAACGCCTGTCACTCCAGCTCCAGGTGTGCACCCATAAATACACTCAGGCACATGCCCACACTGCAAATAAATGAATCTATAAAACAAAAGAAAACCTTTGGGCCAGGCGTGGTGGCGCACACCTTTAATCCCAGCACTTGGGAGGCAGAGGCAGATGGATCTCTGTGAGTTCGAGGCCAGCCTGGTCTACTAAGCCAGTCCAGGACAGCCAAGGCTACACAGAGAAACCCTGTCTCAAAAAAACAACCAAGCAAACAACAACAACAACAAAGCAAGCCTTTTGAAGCAGTGCCTGCATGTTCACGGAGGGTATTCAGGAGCTCAGCTCTATGGGGAATTCAAGGCCAGCCTGGCCTACATTAGACCCGCTTTCAAAAAATAAAAATAGCTGAGCAGTAGTAGCACATGCCTTTAATTCCAACACTTGGGGGGCAGAGGCAGGCAATCTCTGTGAGTTCAAGGCCAGCCTGGTCTACAGAGTGAGTTCCAGGACAGCCAGCACAGAGAAACTTTGTCTCAAGGAACCAAAATAATAATAATTATAATAATTATTATTATAACAAAAACATACTTTTCAATATATGTACTGATAGAAAAATACTAGTATTTTTCACATTAGTGGTATATTATCAGTGTATATTGCAATATTGCTGTTGTTATCCAATATTTTTTTTTCAAGACAGGGTTACTCTGTGTAGCCTTGGCTGTCCTGGACTCACTTTGTAGACCAGGCTGGCCTCGAACTCACAGTAATCCACCTGCCTCTGCCTTTGAGTGTGGGGATTAAAGGCGTGCGCCACCACGCCTGGCTGTCATCCAATATTACATATGCCCTAAATTATCCAACTTGACACTATGTAGGCCAGTAGGCACATTTATAAAATCATATGGTTAAAAAAAGTTATATGGTATTCTACTATAAGAATTCAGTATATTTCAGGCTCAGCAGATAATAGTACTTGCCACTTACTCATGATGACCAGAGTTTGAGGAAGAAGGAGAGAACGGAGTCATCTATCCTCCATACATGCATGACTACACTTACTCACACATGGTGCACATATGTGCACATAATCATTGTAAGTAATATTTTTGAGTTGGTCTCACTGTGTCAGTCACCCAGGAGCTCTATGTAGACTAGGGTAGCCTAGAACTCAGAGTTCTGCCATAGGAATGCTGGGGTTAAAGGCATGTGCAACACACCTGGCAGTATCAAGGGCCGGCCTGTGGCTCAGCTCCCAGTACTTCCAGGAAAAATGCTTGCATTTAAGCATTTCATTTGGCTGTTTTCTTAATGGTGGGCACATAGATTGTTGTAATTTTTTTTTTCTTTTATCATAAGCACCAACGTGGACTATGAAATGTTTGTGTTAGTGGGTGTGGTTTCTGAATGCTATATTTTGTCAAGCACCTGTCCTGTGGTTTCTCTCTTCTCCCCAGGGATGCCATTGAAAAGTTGTTTCCTGATGCCATTAGAATTCGAGTTGAAGACATTGAGCAGAACAATGACGTAGTGCAGAGTCTTGCAGCCTTTCAGAAATACGGGAGTGATCAGACTCCCTTAGCTCCCCGCACAGGGCGAGCCAATCAGCAGAGAGGAGGCGGCTTCTTCTCAGGCGTGCTCACGACTTTAACTGGTGTGGCAGTAAGTGTGGCTGCTTACCCTGTACCCTGTGCCATCCCATTTATCTCTGAAGTCAGCTCTTCTGACATCGCTTCAAACAATGGGTGCTGTGACCATGTGTAACTTATTGTAGACATTAAAATTGCACTGTGTGTTGGCAACAGAGTCATTGGTCCTTTTCCTGACCTGCACAGTAGCGTCATGATGGCCCCATTTCAGAGTTGAGGAAATGGGCAGCACAAGACTGAGAGGCCTTACCTGCGCTGGTGCTAGGAGCACACAGTGTCACTGCCGATGCACACTTCTTAAGTCCAGTCTTCTGAAAGTCTTAATGTTTTCCTCATAGAAAAGGCATTGGTGAAGTCAGGCACCCAACTACTCCTGGGCTGTGTACCCTTTCTAGATCTCTCTGCCCAGCCACGAGCATAAATGAGGCTGGAGATGTTGTGTCCTCACTTCTCTGTGACAGAGGCTGCCTTCTTTCTTGAGTAGCCATGGCATCATTTCTCAGACACTGCCCCTTCCTTACCCCGCCCCATATTCACATCCTCAGAAACTGACCCTTTCACTGCTGACAGTCTGTCTCCTTTCAGGTCGTCCTGCTTGTGTACCACTGGCGCAGCAGAGAATCTGAGCACGGGATCCTGGTGCACAAGGCTGTAGCCAGATGGACAGCAGAGGAGGTCGTCCTCTGGTTGGAACAGCTGGGCCCTTGGGCCTCCCTATACCGAGACAGATTCTTATCAGAAAGAGTAAATGGAAGGTGAGGAAAAAAGATCTTGCACACCAAGGCAGGCATAATGGTGCATGCCTGTAGTCCTAGAAGCAGGCGGATCTCTGTGAGTTTGAGGCTAGCCTAGCCTACGTAGTAAGTTGTAGGCCAGCCAGGGCTACATAAAGAAGCCCTGTGTGCTGTCCCTCCCCGCCAAATTCTGTCATACCAGAACATGTATAGATATCTTTATTGAGATACATTCTACTGTCCGCAAATCTGTCCTTTTAGAAGTGTATAAATGTGGGTTTGTAATGTCTTCACAGATATGCACAACCATTTCCAGTCCACCTTTAGAACAGTTTCCTGGCTCCCAAAAGAAGACTCTTCCCTTTACTGGCCCATCCTCACTCCGTTCTCGCTTAGCAGATGCCATTGATCTTCATCCAAAAATGTATTTGTCTATGGTTCTTGGATATTAATGTAATCATACAATATGTAACACTCTGTGTGTAGCTTTTTCACTCAGCATAGCTTCAAAGTTCACAGATGATGTAGCATGCATCTGTGCTTTATTCTGTGTATTGGTAGATCAGATTGTCAGTTCTTCACCTGGTGACTCCATTTGTGGCTGTTTTGAAGAGTGCTGCTAAGATCACTCACGCCCAGGGTTTGGTGTAGATCCATATTCTTGAAGGTCCCTTGGTGAGGAGTGGCCTCATCCCAGAGTCAGACTGTGTTTACTTTTCAAAGACATTGTTGAACTGTTTTTGGCAGGGGCTGAACCATTTTATATCAGTGACATTTTAATTTCTGTGTTACTCCTCATTTTGAAATTAACGTTTAAAAAAAAAAATTGGGTAGTAGTGGCACACACCTTTAATCCCAGCATTCAGGAGTCAGAGGCAGGCAAAAATCTGAATTTGAAGCCTCCCTTGTCTATAGAGATTATGCCAGGACTACACAGTGAAACCCTGTCTCAAACAAAACAAAACAAAAAGACATTGAGACATCAAAAGTGCAACATCTTACTCGAGTCCTTAAAATAAAGAAGGGATTTGGGTTTTTTGTTTATTTTGGTTTGTTTTGGGTTTTTTTTGAGACAGGGTTTCTCTGTGTAGTCTTGGTTGTCCTGGACTCACTTTGTAAACCAGGCTGGCCTCGAACTCACAGCGATCCACCTGCCTCTGCCTCCCGAGTGCTGGGATTAAAGGCGTGCGCCACCACGGCCGGCCCTAAAGAAGGGATTTGTAACTTTTATTAAATTGAACTAATATCTCAGTACAACTACTGTTGTTTGTTTTTAGCTTGCCCAGGCTGGCCTCAGAATTAGCATCCTTCTGCCTCAGCCTTCCAAGTCACTGTGTTTCAGATGTGCAGTACTGAATCCAGCTGAAACCACCACTCTTAATGTAATAGTGTTCAGTTGGACTTCCCTCTGGTTCTCTCCTACACATACCCTTTTAAAATTAAAGTGATATTGGACAGTAGGAATCTGTGACTGATAGATTGCAGGCTTAAGAAAAAGCAGGTCAGTTTATTTCTGAAGCCAGCTTTTGATCCACAAAATGATCAGGATGCTTTTCTCTGCAGAGTTAAATGGATAAGGACAATGGTTTGTGACAACATTTCCCACTGGCAGTTGGCTGGTAGGAAGCAGACTGCTCTTGGCAGTCATGGGCACTGCTGCCTACATTGAACATCCTGCCTTACCAAGCACAGGAAGGCAGAGCTCAGGTTGGAAGGCGTTCCTCCCACGGGCAACCTCAAAAGTCATTTCCACCCCTCACCTCTCCAGGTTGCTTTTAACCTTGACAGAGGAAGAATTTTCCAAGGCACCATACACCATAGAAAACAGTAGCCACAGGAGAGTCATTCTCACGGAGCTGGAGCGTGTGAGAGCCCTGGGGGTGAAGCCACCACAGAATCTCTGGGAGTACAAGGTAAACTTTGTTTGTTTGTTTGTTTGTTTGTTTGTTTTAATTGGAAAAGAGAACATGGTAGAAACAACTAGCAATCACCTTCGTGCTCGCTGTGTAACTTGAGAAAGCACTGCAGGCATTGAAGCCACATGCACCGCTCCTCTCCAGAGGCACCGGGGTCCTGCAGAGGGTGCTGCAGGAGCCCGTCAGGTCTCTGTCTACAGGATGCATTGTTTCACAGGCAAGAGGCAAGAAGCACGCATGGTCTTCTGCAAATAGCTGCTTCTCCCTGGGGCCTCCAGTACATTCTTTTTCTCTCTGATGTAGTCTTCACTGGACATGTGTAACAATATATGGATTTTCCTGTTGATGGACAGGAGCCTCCTCTTGTTCTCACTGTTATGAAAGGTGCTGCTCCAGACATTCTCCTCGCTCTTCAGCTCATATGTGCAGCACTTACATGTATGTGTAGAGGTCACAAATAATACACAGCTTCATCTTACTATATTTGGTGACTTGGTCTTCATTGTGACTGTATCAGTTGACTCTCCTTCACAAACAGACTGTAATGTATACTGTCCTAAAGAGCAAGTATCTGGATTATACAAACATGCACTGTAAAGACAGATGAAACTATGTAACGTGTAAACATATAGTAGAAAGTGTTGTTCATAGTTCAAGAGGTGCAAATGGAACAATCAGATGACTTTTATCAATTCTTGTTACAACATGAAGGAGGGTACTCTTGTTTTGTAGCTCCTGAATTGAGTCTCTGTGGGGAATGGTTTGTTAATAACATCCCAGTGGAAACTGCACTGTCTTTGGTGGGGTGAGGCTATTTTGTTGTTTGTTTGGGGTTCTTTTATTTAATATTTATTTTTTTATTTTTTTATTTCTTGAGATAGGGTTTCTCTTGTGTAGCCTTGGCTGTCCTGGTACTTTGTAGACCAGGCTGGCCTCGAAAAACTCACAGTGATCCACCTGCCTCTGCCTCCCAAGTGCTGGGATTAAAGGCGTGTGCCACTATGCCTTTCTGATTATTCTGTTTTTTAGATATAGTTTGTCCTCGTTGGTTTGGAGCTCACTGTCCCACTTTAGCCTCCTGAGAGCTGGGATTGCAGACATGCACCAGCAAGACTGAGTGGGAAAAGTACTGAATGCAGTTAGGCATAGCAGCACATTAAATAGCCTAACAGAGGTAGAGGTGATGGCACACACTCTTAATCCCAGAGGCAAGTAGACCTCTGAATTGAGACCATCCTGATCTGCAAAGATTAGAGATGTGTGCAACCATATTTAGCAAGACTGGAGCTTTCTATGATATACCCCAACAAATGAGCTCTATACCACACAAAAGACTGATGACAAAGTGTTAAATGATTGTTAATACTTAATATTGAGTTATTATCTTACTAATATCAGCGGTTACTCCTTAACCAGGTATATACCCAAATAACTGCACAAAGAGACTAAGGTCTATTTAACTAACCTATAGCAAAATGCTGTGCAATAATTACTCCACCCTAAGCCTCCAGACTAGTATAACTTCCTCCCATTCTGATTTCCCACTTTATACTTGCTTTTTACTCATATCCTTCCTGTCCTTCCTGCTCTTCCTCCTCCCCTCACTGGAACAGGATGTCCCACCCTATTCTCTGTTATTGTTCAGTATTGGCTAGTTGGTTTTTATTGGCAATGCAAAGAACCAATGGTGACATGTTTACATAAACTTAGAATAAACATCACAATGAGTTAGTGGGGTGGAGAAATCAGCATTTGAATGAACAAAGATAAGCTGTACACAGTTCACAAGAACTTTTTGCCAACAGCAAAGGTCATGGAACATTGAAGGAGTGCAGGTGGAGAGCTGGCCACCGTGTATATAACATGTCTGTTTTGTCCTCTGCAGGCTGTCAACCCAGGCAGGTCCCTGTTCTTGCTGTACGCCCTCAAGAGCTCGCCGAGACTTGGCTTGCTGTACCTGTACCTGTTTGACTACACCGACTCCTTTCTACCCTTCATCCACACCATCTGCCCTCTGCAGGACGACAGCTCTGGGGAGGACATCCTCACCAAGCTTCTGGTAGGTCTATCACAGTTCCTGGAAAAAGTATTCCTGCAATACCTCAGTGTTGTACAGAGCTGGAGAGAGCGCACTAGCCTTTGTGTGAGTTTCACAGAGAAAGGCTCCTGCAGAAGAAAAGACTGTCCCTCTCGTAGATGCCAGCTTTGTTTTCTGTACTACTCAGCCACTGTGATGACCCTTTCAGTCTTGAAATATTTTTTGAAAAAAAGCATTGCTCTTGTTATAAAAGAAGTCATTGTAGGTTCAGAACACCCTAAGAGAGTAGATGTATGGACCTTCAAATTTGGCAGGACCCCTAAAGGGAGCAGTTAGCCAACTACAAAGCAGGGTTTGGATCTGCCCTGAAGGACTCACAACAGTAAGCCATGGCCCAGGGTGTAACTGCCAGCGTTGGCCAGTTGTTTCTTCATGCCGTGTGTCATTCCCCAGCCCCTGTAGGGCTCCTTTTACTGGGATGGCTTCTCTTATGCCAGGTGGTCATTTGAGAGTAATCTCCCTTGTGTGTTACTGTTGGACTAATCTTTACAGTCTGTCTTTCTCAAAAAGTGTCATACATATAGGAATTATGGTCTGTAATCCACACCTATAAATGCTAAAGCAAAATTTCCACATCTTCAAAGCACCTTCCCCAACCCTGCCAGTTTCTCTGTGTAGCCTTGGCTGTCCTAGCCTTGCTGATCCACCTGCCTCTGCCTCCCGAGGGCTGGGATTAAAGGCGTGTGCCACCGTGCCCAGTTTTCAAAGACCCTTTTAAACACTGCAGTCAGGTGTCTTGTCTGCCGACCTTGGAGTTTAAAGTCTAATTACCCAATATCCAGCTAGTGTTCAGTGTGCACAGAAGCTATAAAATGTTTGTATTTCCACAAGCACCAACCTGACTGTTCATCGTTAACTTTTGTTTTGTTTTTTTATATGAATGTAACTATGCTTGTTCTTTTTTTTTTAATAAAGATTTATTTATTATGTATACAGTATATATCAGATCACATTATAGATGGTTGTGAGCCACCATGTGGTTGCTGGGTATTGAACTCAGGACCTCTGGAAGAGCAGTCAGTGCTCTTAACTGCTGAGCCATCTCTCCAGGCCCCCATCGTTGACTCTTTATCTGCTAAAACCTAATTAAAAATAGAAGTACAGGCTGGGAGATGGTGGCACATGTATTTAATCCCAACACTCAGAAGGCAAGTGGATCTCTATGAGTTCAAGGCTAGCCTAGTCTACAAAGTCATTTCGAGACAGCCAAGGCTACACAGAGAAACCCTGTCTTGGAAAAAAAATCATAAATTGTAAGTACACACTATCTTAAGAAATCTCAAGGTCTTTTATTTTTATATTTAGGTCTTTTTTTTCATTTACCCATGTTACCATGTTTTGACCTTCCATGTAGATGCAGAGAAATATAACACAAATCCTAAGTTCATTTCAGCCCTATTCATAACTCAGGCTCATTAAGATTTTTACCTCTGTGTTTCCACAACTTTACAATAAGCATCTCAGTTCAAACTTTTTGGCAGCATTTTTCTTTATTTTGGGTTTGTGTGTGTATATGAATGTGACATCAGTGTACATGTGTGGTATACACTGTGTACAGGTGCTTGGGCCTGTGCAGACGCCTGAGGAGGTGTGGTCTCTATTACTTCCTGCTTTGCTCCTCTGAGGCAGAGTCTCTCTGAACCTGGAGCTCAGGTTTTTCAGCTAAGCTGGCAGCCAGGAAGCAAGCCCCAAAGATTCTCAAGTCTCTACCCATCAGTGCTGGGGTTACGGGTACGTGAAGGACCATACCTGGCTTTTCTGAAGTAGGAGTATCCAAACTCCATCCTCATGCTTGTACAGCATGCACCCATATAACCATTAAGCCTTTTTTTTTAGTCCCATCTTTATATTTTAAGATGAATTATTACAAGGGAGATTGGTAGTTTAATATTCTCTTTTAAGCCATGCCCGTGCTTTTAATCCCAGAGCTCTGAACTGACACAGGAAAAACGTGAATCCAAGGCCAGCTAGAGCTATCTAATAAGATGCTATTTAAAAAAAAAAATTAGATAGAGATGTGCGTGTGTACATGATCATAAAGGCACAAAGCTCGCCCATCTGTGCTGCTCGTGTGCGTCACCTGTGCCTGGGTCTCTGTATGTTCTTCAAGGACCTGAGGGAGCCCACGTGGAGGCAGTGGAGAGAGTTCCTTGTCAAGTACTCCTTCCTCCCGTACCAGCTGGTTGCGGAGTTCGCCTGGGACTGGCTGGAGGTGCACTACTGGACATCCCGCTTCCTCATTGTCAATGCCATGCTGCTGTCTGTGCTGGAGCTGTTTTCTTTTTGGAGGATCTGGTCAAGAAGTGAGCTGAAGTAAGTGCGGTCCTGTGGGAGGTGGGGGGAGCAGCGGGGAGTGGTAAAAGATGCCAGTGAGGAAGTTCCCCACACTTGAGTGGCATGAGGTGACTCTGGGCTATAGAGGTGGCTCCACGATTCAGAGCAAGCCCTGCTCCTGTGGAGGGCGGGAGTTCAATCCCTAGCCCCCCACACTGAGGCAGCAACAATGGCCTGGCACTCCAGCCCCCAAGGATCTGGCATCCTCTTCTGTCCTCTGAAAGCAGAGACACATACACGTAACTAAAACAAATAAATAAAAATAAAGCCTTGAGCTAGGCATGGTAAGGTAGCACGCTCCTTTAATCCCAGCAGGTGGATCCCTGTGAGTTCGAGGCCAGCTAGTCTACAAAGCGAGTCCAGGACATCCAGGGACATACACATAGAAAAACCCTGTCTTGAAAAGCAAAACAAAACAAAATTCTACCCTGACTCCTCAGGCTCAGGTTTGAGAAATATTTCTCAAATAGCAACTAAGAAAGTTACTTGTGTCTAGGAGGCAGACTTTGTTGGAGACAGTGGTTTAGGTTTGTTCTGGATTTTCTTTGGCTTCTTTTATTTTGTTAGAGATGGGGTCTTTCTTAGTTAGGTTTCTATTGCTGGGGTAAGACACTGCGATCAACTTGGGGAAGCCAGTGTGATGGCACACTCCTTTAATCCCAACACTTGGGAGACAGAGGAAGGTGGATCTCTGTGAGTTCAAGGCCAGCCTGATCTACAAATTAAGTTTCAGGACAGCCAGGACTGTTACACATAGAAAAATCAATGTGGGGAGGAATGGATTTATTTCAGCTTACTATCAGCAGTCCATCATCCAGGGCAGGAACTGAAGCCCAGGCCATGGAGGAGCTGCTTGCCAGCTTGTTCCCATGGCTTGTTTAGTTTGCTTTCTTTCTTTTCTTTTCCAATAGGTGTTTTTTGTTTGTTTGTTTTGTTTTGTTTTTATATTTGTGTATTTATTATTTATACAGTGTTCTGTCTGCATGTACACCTGCACACCAGAAGAGGGCACCAGATCTCATTCTAGATGGTTGTGAGCCACCATGTGGTTGCTGGGTATTAAACTCAGGACCTCGGGAAGAGAAGACAAGTGCTCTTAACCTCTGAGCCATCTCTCCAGCCCCTTGTTTTGTTTTTCAAGACAGGGTTTCTCTGTGTAGCCTTGGCTGTCCTGGACTGGCTTTGTAGACCAGGCTGGCCTCAAACTCTCAGTGATCTACCTGCTTCTGCCTCTTTAGTGCAGGGATTAAAACGCCTGGCTCAGTTTGCTTTCTTATACCACCCAGGACCACTTTCCCAGGAATGGCATGGCCTACAGTGTGCTGGACCCTCCAACAGCAACTATTATAGGGGGAAAGAAAAAAAAACCTCCACAGGTTTGCCTACAGGCCAAACTTAAAAATATATTTTCTCAGTTGAAGTTCTCTCTCCCCTAGCTTGTACCAAGCTGGCAACGAAGTAGCCAGCACAGGGTCTCACTGTTGCTTTAGCCTAGTTACTTCCTGCCTCGGCCTGCTGAGTAGCTGCCACTATAAGCATACACTGTTGCGTCTGTTGGTTTGGTTTGGTTTAGATTTTAGGGTTTTTTATATATTCATTTATTTTGTTATATGCATGTGTATTTATTTTGTATACAATTATGTTTATTTACTTTGTCCTGCTTTCTGGCTCTGCCTGGAACTCATTATGTAGACCAAGGTCTCAGAGGCTGGAGTTAAAGGAGTGCACCACCATGCCCAACACTTTGTGCTAATTGCTTGTGTGTTTGTGTTCTCACACTTAACAAACCTACCAAGTGCTGGGAGTACAAGCTTGTACGGCCATACCTGCCTTCCATATCTCATCCCTATTTAGTAGTAAGCCAGATAACAGAAACCCATGGGGGTTTTGTAGTGTTCTAACTCTGCTTTGCCTGCACCTGGGACAATGATGGCTTCTCTGGATTAATGTACAACGAGAGCCTTGGGCTACCCAGCTTTCAAGTAGATCTCTTGGTGGCAAGTGACAGAAACCTGCCTTATTGTTCTGCTTCAAAGGAAATGCCCACTCAGAATAAAGCATGTGTTTGGACCTTGTCTTAGGGTTTTATCACTGTGAAAAGACAATGTGACCGCAAGGCCACAGCAGCTCTTATAAAGTACATTAGCTGGGGCTGGCTTACAGTTTTAGATGCTTAGTCCAGTATCCTGGCAGGAAGCACGGCAGCACACAGGCCAGCACAGTGCTGGAGACAGAGCTGAGAGTTGTATATCTTGATCTGCAGGCAGCAGCAGGAAGTTGTGTATCACGCCAGCACAGCTTGAGCATGTCGGGCCTCAAAGCCCGCCCCCACGGGCCACACTTCCCCCAGCAAGACCACACCTACTCCAGCAAGGCCCCCCTCCTAATAGTGCTGCTCCCTGTGGCTAAGATTCAAACGTGTGGGTCTGTGGGGACCATACCTTCGCAAACACCACAGACCCAGAGACTTAAACACTCTCCTCAAGGCTGCCTCCATAGGGACCACCTGGATGCCAGGCCACTCTTCCCTACGCTGCTCAGTTCCTCTGAGCTCTTCTCGCATCTCTCTCATGGCCTGCGGCTGCCCAGAACTTCCCCAACCATGCAGTAAAAAGCAAGCGCTCCTTTCGCATCGCACTCAAAACAGGCCTTACCTCTAATTGGTCTAGCTTGAATCATGTGCCCGCTGCAGGGCGGTACTTGCCTCTCCATGGCCAAGTTCAGGGTATAAAGCATGCATCAAATTCAGACCACATGGGAAAAATACAAGAGGGAGGGGCTAGACTCTCACATTCCCCCAGATAGGCAAGGCAGGCACCTCCAAAGCAATTCAGACTGTTTCAGGAAGACAGCTCCTTGGTGTCCAATCTCTCACAGGATTCCTGGCCTGGTAGAGTTGTAAGACTATCTCGTGTTTCCCTTCAGCAGACTCCCTCATTTCCCTGGGGAGCCACACTTGTGCATTGTCCCTGCCTGCATTTCATGCGCAGCACCACATCTCCAGGACATGGTGGCACATGCCTGCGGATCCCAGCCTTCAGGAGCCAAACAGAGAAAGATGAGAAGTTCAAGGTCACCCTCAGCTACAGAGCAAGTTTGAGCCCAGCTTGAGCTGTGTGACACTTTGTCTCAGGGGGAAAAAAAGGGTGGCATTGCCAGGCTCTGATGCCACATATCTTTAATTGGGAGCCGGAGGCAGGTGGATATCTGTGAGGCCGGGCTGGTCTACAGTTCCAGAACAATCAGGGCTACATAGAGAAAACCTGTCTTGAAAAACCAAAAAAGAAAAAGAAAAAGTGCCACACAGCAGATAGAATAGAGGCTGTGCCAGTGTGCCCAGAGAACAGCCTTACAGGAGATGTGCTGGGAGCTGAAGACTGCTGAGAGAGAGGCGTTTCCCCAGTTGTGGGAACAGGGGACACGGCAGACCCTCAGTGCCCCAGCGTATCCAAGCTCACCCCCATCACTCTCGTTTTCTTTTCAGGACAGTGCCCCAAAGGATGTGGAGCCATTTTTGGAAAGTGTCGACGCAGGGGCTTTTCATGGCCATGTTCTGGCCACTCATTCCTCAGTTTATCTGCAACTGTTTATTTTACTGGGCTTTGTACTTCAACCCAATTATTAACATTGATCTGGTGGTCAAGGAAGTCCGGCGGCTGGAAACCCAAGTATTATGATCAGCAGCAAGGTCCCAGGAGAGCCTGTGAGTCTACCTGACAACCAAGCTGTGACTTTCAAAGAGGAAAGGGACTCATTTCTACCCCTGGTCAAGCAAGGTGCTGCTGCTGTGTGTCAAGGCTTCAACCAGGCCCCTCCTCCTCTGTTCTGGCACCATGGCAGCTTACTTCTACCAAGTCAGGCTGGACTCTGGCTAACACCCGGCTACTCTTCTTACAGGGGCTTGGGAGATTCAGGCTACTATAACCAACAGGAGCGAAAGTCTTGAACATAATTTCAAATGACACGAAGGCCCATATAGACCCAGCGTGGTGGCACACACCTCCAATCCCAGCACTAGGGAGGCAGAGGCATATGGATTTCTGAGTTCACTACCAAAGTGGTCTACAGAGCAAATTCCAAGACAGCCAGAGCTAACAGAGAAACCCCGTCTCCAACAAACAAAAGAGGCATCATGGTCAGTAGCCTTAACCTCACTGACTGACAGGCTCCTCAAACCAGGCTTGTTGGGGCCAGTCCTGCCCCATGAGTCAAGTTTAGGAAAACAAGGATAGGTTTTTGTCATAAGCATAGATAGTTAGTTACACATACAAAATAAAGAAGGAAACCTAGAATCTAGTCACAGTTTCTTACTGAGTAGTTGGTAGATTTCAGAGTAAATCCAGAGAAAGCTTCAAGCTGAGAGAGAGCGATGGCCCGCCGCCCTGTGTGCTGATGCTATTATTGGGGGTTCAGGTCTCCCCTCTGCGAGCAGGGAGCTGAGTGGAGTTTCCATCAGGCTGAGCCTAGTCAGGTGACTGAGAGCACTGCTTGTGGTTTTGTTTTGAATAATTTAATTTCTATGATAAATCCAGTATAGTCTATTCAAACAAACATTTATACGCCACTCTCACACTTTATAATGGGTAATCTTTATTGTCCTGTTCTGAAGTATAAAAGCAGGTATGATTATGCCAAGCGCTGCCATCATAAACATGGAGTGAGCTGAAGGTGACCTTTATTTCAGTGTGAGTGTGGACACAGCAGGTGTTGAGTGTGAGCTCATCAGCCTTGGCCTTGCTGAAACAATGAAAGGAGCTTGCATCCAAAGTGTGTGTGTGTGTGTGTGTGTGTGTGTGAGAGAGAGAGAGAGAGAGAGAGAGAAAGAGAGAGAGAGAGAGAGAAGAGGAAAGGAGAGAGAGCGAGGGGGGAGCTTAGTGACTTAGTAATTCATTAACCCTTTGTATCTCTGAGTGATGATTTCACTTAAACTTTGCATTTGAAAGTTTGGAAAATTACTTGAAATAAAAATTAAAGATTTTTGTACAAATAAAACCTGTAAAGAAATCTCATTGCTAAGGAAACACAAGGAAAAACCTGTGGTGCTTGATGTGTTATAACCTGGTCATGCTGAGTTTCCGGCACTGTGGTCCTGTGAGCCAGGATGAGCTTAGACATCTCTCCAGTGAGGGAAAACTGTTCTTCCTTCCCAGTTTTCTCAGAGAACCCCAGGGCCGCCTGATTTTGTCTGCACCAGGCAGCAGCTCTGAGATGCATGCACACTGTAGTGTTTGTGCATTCCTGAATGTAGCCCTGGAGATTCCTGCTTTTCTTTTTCATGAGGAAGTAGGGGCTGGCTGACAGAGGTCATTGCACTGGTAGTGGTTGTCATAGGTTCAGGAGTACCCAGGATAGAGCACAAGTAGCCAGCCTCCCAATCTCTCACCCCCACTGTGGCCTTCCAGGTCAACTCCACATGCACCCACACCCTACCTCAAAGGTGAGTAATGCCCAGAGGTGATCTGGTTAAAGGAGGAGATTCGGCATTGGGCTGGCACTCTAGGTTCCATTAAAGTGGGCATGCTTAGATCAGGACCACAGGATTGTGGTAACCCTTGAAACTTCATACCCTTCCAGGGATG
The DNA here is from genome assembly GCF_964271855.1 of Acomys minous. NCBI lineage: Eukaryota > Metazoa > Chordata > Mammalia > Rodentia > Muridae > Acomys > Acomys minous. Next base: position 51,599,644 of record NC_140498.1, read on the forward strand.
CTTGGGGCACTAAAAGGGAGGTATATATGTCAAACATTCATACTCTGAAAAGTGGCAGTTCTCTAGATATGAGCCTCATATATCCCAGACTGGCCTCAAACTGGTAGCATAGCCCAAGGAATCGAACTCTGGGCTTTGTGCAAGAAAGGCAAATATTCCTTTAACTCAACAACATCTCCATCCAGGACAGCCAAGGCTAAGCAGAGAAATCCTGTCTCGAAAAACCAAAAATAAATAAACGAAATAAAATAAAAACTCAGTTATGTTATATAAACAGTTTTTGTTTTAATCCCAGGTGTGGGATATGGGACTGCCTTAGTTTATCTACAGCTGATAACAGCGTGGCTCAGAGAAGGGTGTCATCTTTGACAGCTGTAGCTACTTTAATTCTGAGGACTCGGAGAGGGTATAAATATCAGAGCAGAGAGAGAGAGAGAGAGAGAGAGAGAGAGAGAGAGAGAGAGAGAGAGAGAAAGAATGCTTTGAGGAACACTTAAAGGAATGGGGAGGGCTCTTTGGGGAGAAGATTGGACTGCTGGATATCTCAATGACAGCAATTGGTAGTTTCCAAAAAAACCCAACAACCCTAACCAGCCAGAACTCTAAAAAGGACTATATACCCTGTCCCTTTTAACCGTTCTCTCTTACCTAGGGTCAGAAGGTTGGAAAGGAGGTAGAGATATAAGATAACACAAAATAAATAGTTAAAAAGTAGCAGCTACACATTGCCTTTTCTATAGAGGAAGTAGTCCAGGGTGGTCAACCTTCCCCCAGGTGGCTGGCTGGGCGCCCTAGGGAATGGTGACATATATGGGATCTGGCATTCAGCAGCAGCTGTAGCCAGGTCAGCCTTGGTGAGTGGACGTCCCTGTTGTTTACCATGTATAGCCCTGTTCTTGCCACCATAGCCCCTTTGTTTATGGGCCCATTGGGCAATGACAGGAATGTGTGGGAAAGAGGCTGACTGTCCACAGAAAGGGTCATTCTGCCTGTTTGTTAGTGAACTCTTCAGCTGAAGTCACCTTTTGATGAGCATTTGCATGGGGCACAAGTATCTTCACATCCTTCACCCACATGGAGAGATCTAGCCACATACTTCTTCCCCAGATGTCTTTCTCACCAGTGTTCTAGTCATGCTTTTTCCAAGTCAGCCAGTCCATGAATCTGAACAATCACACATCTGGCCATTTTCCCCCAAAACAAAATGTATGACCATGTGCATTGCCTGAAGTCTGCACACTGTGAGGATTTCCGTTTACCGGTGTCTTAACAGGGTTGTCCCAGAAAGGGGTTGTAATGCTGCAGCTGTCCACTTCTGGGTGGTACCAGCATTATGTGCAGTAAACCAGACCTTAGTCTTCTCTTCCTCAGTCAACCAATCATAAGGCACAACCCATGAGGCTATAGGTGTACACTTGGCAACAGATGGCATTCAAACAGGAGTAGAAAACAGACTTTAAATGGGCAACCTCTTCCTGTAACTTGCTTGTGCCTTCAGGACTTGCTTGGCCATGATCTCATATATACCACTTCCATCTGATAAGAGATTGCTGGGTGGGTCAGATAACATGCAGCTCACGATGGGCAGCTCAGGTCAGATGGTAACTTGGTGGCCCATTGTCCAACATTCAGTTTCCATAAAGGCTCAGTGACAAATCAGAAGCTGCCTCTCAAAGGGAGGAGACTTTGTCTGCTGATGATGCAGGGCCTTGCTCCAAAATCACAAAGGTCTCTTATGTGAGTCACCTACAGGCCTGCCAAAGGCGCCAAACAGCATCCCTATCTGCCATTGACACCTCAGGTTCTTCAGGTCTGCTGGATCACATGGTCCAAGAGCAGCCTGCACAGCAGCCTGGCCTGCTGCAGAGCCTTCTCCTGTTCCAGGCTCCACACAGAGCTGACAGCTTTCTGAATCACTTGGTATATGGGCAGGAGAGCACACCACGTGAGCAAGGTGCTGTCTCCAGGATCCAGGTAGGCCCAGTAAACACTGTGCTGCTTTCCTGATGGGGGGTGCAATAACTTAGCCTTCACCTTAGAAGGAATATCTCTGTGTGCCCCCTCCCCACACCTGGACTCCTAAGAATGTCACTGAGGTCGAAGGCCCCTGACTTTTGGTTAGATTAATTTCCCATTATCTGATAAGCATATGTGTTACCACTTGAGGCCAAAGTGGTTGCTTCCTCCTGCTCCCTTGGTCCAATCAGCACAATGCAGACAATCCAGTGCACCAGTGTGATAAATTGTGGAAGAGACAGATGATCAAGATCCCTTCTGACTAAGTTATGACACAAGACTGAAGAATTGATTTATCCTTGAGGCAAAACTGTAAAGGTTTCCTGCTGGCCTTGCCGACTGAAAGCAGATTGCTCCTGGTGTCCTTATGGACAGACACCCAGAAAAGGCATTGGTTAGATCAGTAGTTCCATACCACGTACCAGGAGACGTGCTAATCTATTCGAGTAAGGACAGCACATCTGGTACAGAAGTTAAATTGGAGTCTCTACCTCACTGAAGTTTCAATAATTAACAGTCATCCTTCATGATCCACCGGTCTTCAGCACTGGCCAGATAGGACTTAAAGGGAGAAGGGGTGTGTATCTTTCAAGACCCTAATTTTTGTATTTCTTTTTCTTTCTTTATTTTTCCTTTCTTTTTTCTTTTTTGTATGTTTGTTTTTCAGGACGGGGTTTCTCTGTGTGTAACAGCCCTGGTTATCCTAGAACTCAATTTGTAGACCAGGCTGGCAGTAGCCCAGAAGATCCCCCTGCCTCTTTGAGTGCTGGGATTAAGGACGTGTACCACCACACCTGGATGATTTTGGTAATTCTTTCAGGGATTTGATACTGTCTTTTTGTTTTGTTTTGTTTTTTGGCTTTTCAAGACAGGGTTTCTCTGTGTAGCTCTGGCTGTTTCGGAAATCTCTTTATGGCCCAGGCTAACCTCGAACTCACAGAGATCTGCCTACCTCTGCCTCCTGAGTACTAGGATTAAAGGCGTGCGCCACCATGCTTAGCTTCAATATTGTCTTGGATTCACTCTTTTCCCTCATTGAGGCAACTTCAAGTGCTTCCACTTGGCCTTCCCAACCGTAATAGCCCTCATTGTAAAAGCCAGGGAACCAATGTGTGAATTCTGCCAACTTCTAAGTATATCTATTCCAATCATACATCCTGGGACTGGGGAAAGGGACCCACGGGATTTACTGTGAGCTGGACTGTGAGCCACAGTGTGTGTTGGGATCTCCTGCAATCAGTGTTAATCCAACAGTCCCCAAGAAGTCTGATTGCTTCTTTTCCTCCATTGTACGGTTACCCTCTGGGGGAGGATTGGAGAAAGGGTAACAGTAAAACTTTAAAATATTTTACCAAATTCCTTCTCTAGGGACCCTGTTTATCCTTTCACTCAAGGGGTTCTGGGTCTGCAAACTGGCTCAAGTTTGAAAATTGATCTATGGGCCAAGAGTCCCTATTGCCATGATCCAATCTAGCCTCTCTTTCATTTATTCGAGAACTTTCCTACTTACACAGATCAAACGAGAATGCATCAGATGCCGGGTGGTGGTGACGTACACCTTTAATCCCAGCAGAAACAGCCAGATCTCTGTGAGTTCAAGGCCAGCCTGATCTACAAAGTCCTGGACACCCAGGGCTTTGTTACACAAAGAACAACACACGCACAGCTGGGTATGGCGGCGCACGCCTTTAATCCCAGCACTTGGGAGGCAGAGGCAGGTGTATCTCTGTGAGTTTGAGGCCAGCCTGGTCTACAAAGTGAGTCCAGGACAGCCAAGGCTACCCAGAGAAACCCTGTCTCAAAAAAACTAAAACAAAAGCCCCCCAAAACAACCCACCACACACACACAAACTGAATTCACTAGACTTCTTATCTATTTCATGCTTCAAAGCACCAACACCCAAAGCTCCATCCGGGTCATTCCACCATTAAATTCAGTTCACCTGTGCTGGCCGTTATGAGTCAGGCCAGGATGGACAATGCTTTGTCTACACTGCAATGATGTCTACGTTGTGATGATGACAAGCACCTACTCTTTGGTGACTCCGTGCTGCCACCTGGCCCCAGCTCCTTTGGGGCCCAGTTAAACCCATCACATTAAACTCACTGACCTGTGCCACAGCATCTCCAACCCCAAGGTCTGGTCCAACAGACAACAGAGCTCTTTAAATGTTATGGTGCCCCTCTCACGTTTTTGTGTCTTATAGGATCCATGACGGGCCTGTCTTCTGGGCCTGCCCGTTGTGCAGGACTCGGTTTTACACAGCACACCCACTCTAGCATTGCAGTTTCCCTGAGCCTTGAAATCCCTTCATCAACATTGAACCATGGGACACCTGGCATCTCCAGCTCCTTTTCAGTAAACCCTCTTTTGGAAACAGGGTTTCTCTGTGTACCCTTGGCTGTCCTGAACTCACTTTGTAGACCAGGCTGGCCTCGAACTCACAGAAATCCACCTGCCTCTGCTCCCAAGTGCTGGGATTAAAGGCATGTGCCACCATGCCCAGCACACAGTGAGTTAAACCCTTATGAATCTGAGGGTTCAAATTTTTCACTCTAGCCGGGGGTGGTGGTGGTGCACGCCTTTAATCCCAGCACTCGGGAGGCAGAGGCAGGCGGATTTCTGTGAGTTCGAGGCCAGCCTGGTCTACAAAGTGAGTCTAGGACAGCCAAGACTACACAGAGAAACCCTGTCTCGAAAAACCAAAAAAAAAAAAAAAATTTTTTTTTTCGCTCTAATAGGCTCCTTCCACACCTCCCCATACCAAGTTAAAGGTTCCACGCCCCTTTCTTTTTTCTTTTTCTTTTTTTCTATGTCTTTTTTGAGACATGGTTTTTTGTGTAACCCTCACTGTCCTAGAACTTACTCTGAACCAGGTTGGTCTTGAACTCAGATCCACTTGCCTCTGCCTCTAAGTGCTGGAATTAAAGACCTGAAACCCCAACACTCGGAGGCAGAGGCAGGCAGATCGCTGTGAGTTCGAGGCCAGCCTGGTCTACAAAAGGAGTCCAGGACAGCCAAGGCCACACAGAGAAACTCTGTCTCCGAAAAACAAAAACAAAGCAAAAAGGTGTGTGCCACCACTTCCCAGCTAATGCCCTCACTTTTACCACTTGAATTGTCACTGTAATTCAGCCAACCTTATCATGAAGGCTTCAGTTTAATTGTCTGCAGCTTAAGCTCCGTGGCTGCTGGAGAGACACAGAGCTCTCCAGGGCACACTTAAACTTTTAGAGTGTTTGTGTGCATCTGGAGCTGGTCAGTGTTACCATAAGTTCATTGTTGTCTTTTGCTGTATTCTGAGATGCTAGAGGCTGCTTAATTTCATCACAGAGCTCATCCCTGTCCGTGGTCAGTGTATCCAGAGATGCCAGGAGCAACCGCTATCACCATTTCCCTTATTTTCCCACAAACTCTCAACAGTTTCAGATACAGGGACACCAAACCCACTGCCACTCACAATTAGTGAATCAGGATAATCTAATGCATTTATCTCCTTATGTTTGTAATATAGTTCACACCATGGGCTTCAGGACCGGGAGGAGAGGCTGGTGTTCTATATAGAACCACCTCTGGTGCCAAAATCTGTATTAGTCAGGATTTTCATGAGCAATAGAACTCTCTCTGTACATAGAGAGGGGATTTAGTAGAACGACTTACAGGTTGTGGCCCAGCTAATTTGATGATGGCTTGCCTTTGTATGGAAAGTCCAAGAATCCAGTAGTTGCTCCGTCCACCACGCGGCTGGATAGCTCAGCTAATCTTCAGTAGCCACCCAGATCTCACAGAAGTAGGCCAGTGAGAGAGTGGACTGGTCATCTAGAGCAAGGACAAGCAGGTGTGTGTGTGTGTGTGTGTGTGTGTGTGTGTGTGTGTGTGTGTTTGTTTTTTGAGACAGGGTTTCTCTGTGTAGCCTTGGCTGTCCTGGACTCGCTTTGTAGACCAAGCTACACACCAAGACCAAGAACTCACAGAGATCTACCTGCCTCTGCCTCCTGAGTACTGAGATTACAGGCATGCATCACCATGCCCGACATAAAAGATTTTTTGTTTTGTTTTGTTTTGTTTTTCGAGACAGGCTTTCTCTTTGTAACCTTGGCTATCCTGTACTAGCTTTGTAGACCAGGCTGGCATGGAGCTCAAAGTGATCTGCCTGCCTCTGCCTCCTAGTGCTGGGATTAAAAGTGTGTACCACCACACCCGGTTAAAAGATTTTATTTTTAATAGTGGGGTGTGTGTGTGTGAGGAGGGTGTGGGTGGCTGCATGCATGTGCAGGTATCTTTAGAAGCCAGGTGTGCCAGATTCTCTGGAGGCAAAGCTAGAAGCAACTGAGCTAAACATTATGCATCCTGGACACTGAACTCGGGTCCCTGGGAAGAGCAGAAGGCCTGTGGTCTCATTTTGTAGTGCTTTATATATTATTATATTTTTCTCTCTTTTTTAATTTTTTTTCTTGAAATGTTGGGAATCAAACTCAGGACTTCAGGCATGCTGCACAAATGCTTTAATATACAGGTGTACCACCAGTCCAGGAAATAACTTCCTTTTTCTTTTAGAACAATGTCTTCTGTCCTGCTCAAGCTGGTGTTAGGCGCCTGGGCTCAACTGACCTTTCAGCCTCAGCCTCCCCAGCAGAGCAGTGCAGGCGTGTGCCACCACACCCAGCTTCCAGGAAATAAACTGTGACTCTTAAAGATGGAAAATGAAATATTTTTATTTCAGTAACAATTCTTAGATGTATCGTGTGGCAGTCTTATTACCACAGCCAAGCCGACAGACAGGTGTTCATCCACACTTGACCACCAGCCATCAGCAATAGGTTAGAGGACAGATAGCACACCTTTTCATAAAGGTTGAATTTGAAGAATTATACTAAGCCCAACAAAGTGATAGTTGTGTAAAGCAGGCCCAGGACTCTGCTCCGGAATGGGGGGAAGAAAGGGAAGGCAATGCTCACAGCTTTATCACTTGGCCTCCACTGACTCCTGCAGAAATCGAGTGCTGTTGCTCATTCTGAGAGTGAACGTCATTTCTATGTGCAAACGAACACTTCAGCCTGTCAGTCGCACTTGGGAGAATCCTTTCCGCAGAAAGCCGAGGGGTAGAGGAAGTATTTCAGGTTGTACTCTGTGCCTGCGAGGCAGTACGCGAGCTCCTCGTCACACTTGCACATGATTTCCTGGCATTTGTTCTCTGCTGGTCCTGGGAGTAGGGAAACCAAGGTTAGGGCGGAGACTTAGGCACACGAGAGTAGATGCCAGGGGAGTCAGGAAAGCTGGAGGCAGAACAGGTTATAACTTGACACTTGACAGATTTCCATTAGCCCTCCATGAGCACAACCACTCCAGAAGGCAGCCATGACAGCCAGCTTCTGTAAGAAAGGAACTTGGAGCCGGGCGTGGTGGTGCACCTCTTCAATCCCAGCACTCCGGAGGCAGAGGCAGGAGGATCTCTGTGAGCTCCAGGACAGCCTCGTCTACAAAGTTAGTCCAGGACAGCCAAGGATACACAGAGAAACCCTGTCTTGGAAAACCTAAAAATAAAAAATAGAAAAATTTTTAAAAAAAGAAAGAAAGAAAGGAACTTGGCACTTTGGTCAAATGGAAAGTCCAAAGTCCAGACAAGCTCTTGGCTTCTCTTCTGTGTCAATATTACCCTGTTTCACTTAGGAAGCCATTCAGATAAGACTCAGTGCCCGGTAACAAAAGGCCTCTGATGGAAGTTCTTGCTTTGAGCTTTGTGAGCTTCTCTAAGTTTTATGGTAAACAGCAGTGCTACTGAGGGTATAGCCCCCTGCTAGAGTTGCTTGCCTAGCTAGCACGAAGCCTTGGGTTCCATTTCTGCTATCACCAAAACCAAGTAAGCAGTAATTAGAACAAGATCACTCTTCACTCTGTATGGTTATTTCACGTCCCGGGTGAGATCGCTGTTGTACAGTGCCCATCCCAGGGCTGGGATGCCCTGTGGTGGTGACATGACTGCTTAGCATGCACGAAGCCCTGGGCTCTATCTCCAGCACACTCCTGCGACCTCAGCACATGGCAGGTGGAGGAAGAAGAATATACCGGACTGCCTAGCAAATGTGCAGCCAGCCCGGCCTGCATGAGACCCTGACTCAGAAAATAAAAATCAGGACTGGAGAGATGGCTCAGCAAGTTGGAACACTTGCTGCCCTTCCAAAGGACCCAAGTTCGGTTCCCAGCATCCATGTCAGGTGCCTTGCAAGTGTCTGTAACTCCAGCTGCAGGGGATCGGGCACCCTCAGGCACAAGAACCCATGGGACAAAAATTCACACAGGCAAATACACGCACACATAAAAGTAATAAAGATAAATATTTTAAAATGAGAAGTTAGAATGGAGCCAGGTGTGTTGGCACACGCCCATAATCCTGGCATTTCAAAGGCAGAGGCAGGCAGATCTCTGTGAGTTCGAGGCCAGCCTGGTCTACAAAGAGAGTTCTAGGACAGCCAGGGCTATTACACAAGAAACACTGTCTTGAAAAACAACAACAACAACAAAAAGAAAACAAAAAAAGAAAAGAAAGAAGTTAGAATGGAATCCATATAGAGGCTTGGCACTGAACACGTGCTGCTCCAGGTACACTGGCTCCCGCCTAGGCTTCTGGTCTCCCCCCCCCCCCCCCGCCCCCCGCCCCGTCCTCCTTAGGACTTGGACTGTAGCTCAGTATTAAAGCGTTTTAGTCCCAGGGCCACAAAAAGAGAAAGAGGGGGAATGAAGGAACTGTGTAACCCAAATTGACTTCAAACTCACTGTACAGCCAAGGCTGGCCTCGGAGTCAAGCCAATCCTTCTGCCTCAGCTATTACAGGACATTTGATCCCACTGTGAACCTCAAGATAGTAAACCATAAAAACGTGTTTCTTGTTTTGGTGTGGCTCAGCCCTTGCACACACCTTTCATCCAAGAGCTATTTGTAAACAGGGTTTATTAAAGTTAACGCTAGGGCAAGAGGCAGGGCAAGAAATGACAGATGACAGAGATGAAGTAAATAGGAGGGATTAAGACAGTGGAAGCCAGGCACTGTGGCACACACCTGTAATTCCAAGGCTACACAGAGAAACCCTGTCTTGAAAAAAAAGAGAGAGCATGGAGAAGCAGCAGCTCTTCGGCTCGTTGGCTTTAGCTAGCAGGCCTTTTCCTCCAAGGAGGCCAGCTTTTGGCTTTCTCCTCCTGGGCTGTCAGGTGTTTTTCTTCTGGGATGTCAACAGAGTAGGGAGTCAGCTGGGTGTTTTCCCTGCCTCTGAGCGAGCAGGTTTTCATGCCAGCATTCAGCTCCTACGTCTTCATTGGTAAAACTGAACAACTTGGGATTCTCATTCATAATAACGACACTCAGCCTCCCAAGGCCTGGGATCACAGGTGTGCACTGCCATGCCTGGATCCATGTGCATTTGATTATGCACTAACAAGGCATGATGCAGCATACCTGTGGCCCAAGCACATCGGAGGCGGGGGCAAGGACCATCGGATCAGGAGTTAAAGGTCATCCTTAGCTGCATGACTTGTATGGTTATTACAAACCATATCACACGAGGAATTGCCTCCAAACAATGCTGTGACTCCAGCTCCAGGGCATCTGGAACCGTTTTCTGCCCTCTCAGACACTTACTTTCACACACAGATACACACACACACACACACACACACACACACACACACACACACACAGAGCCGTAAATCTATCTTTTGGCTGAGTGTGGTGCCTTAGGCCTGTGACTCCAGCATTTCCAAGGCAGAGGCAGGTGTGGATCGCTGTGAGTTTGAAGCCAGCCTGGTCTACATGACCTACATCACAAGTTCCATGCCAAGTAGGACTATACTGTGGAACTTTTTCTCAAAAATTATTTTTATCATGCATTATCCCTACCGGCTTGGTCCTCGGTCCTCCCTGTGTGTACAACAATGCCAGGATAACCACTGACCCCAACAGTTCTAGATGTTCTATCACATAAACCCTCCCACAAGTGTGCACAGATCTGTGACCACCCATGGCCTTGGCAACAGTCATTAACGACCAGGCTGCTATGATTTAATAAAGAGGTTGGCACCATTAAAGAGACACCAGATCCTGGGGCTGCAGAGATGGCTTGTTGTTAAGAGTGTAAACCACAGGCTGGAGAGATGGCTCAGAGGTTAAGAGCACTGCCTGCTCTTCCAAAGGTCCTGAGTTCAATTCCCAGCAACCACATGATGGCTCACAATTATTTACAATGAAATCTGGTTCCCTCTTCTGGCCTGCAGGTGTTACATGCAAGCAGAACACTATGCATAATAAATAAATAAATCTTTCAAAAAAAAAAAAAAAGAAAAGAAAAGAAAAAAGAGTGTGAACCACATTTTAGGGGACTCAGATTTGATTCCCAGGACCCACAGCAGGAGGCTCACAACTGCTTGGTCCTTCAGTTCCAAGGGATTTAATGCCGTCTTGAGCACCGTACTCATGTGTATATATCATAAACAGAAACATAGAAAGTAAAGTTTGTTTTATATTTACTTATTTGGTTTGGTATGGTGTGGTATTTTGAGATAGGGTTTCTCTGTGTCGCAGCAGGGCATCATTTTGACCAGTTAAACACAAGAAGAATCAATTTTGATCTGAACGCATAGACAAAGCATTTTAAGCTGATTGGCTTTCCAGTCCCCCACCCCACCCCTTTCCTGGAAAAAGGAACACAGCAGGGTGTTGTGGGTTTGTTTATGTAGAACATATATCATTAGCTGAAGCAGAACGTTCAGCAAGATTTGAAGTGTGAGTAAAAGGCCGTCAGGCTCCCAGCAGGCAGGGCCTGAGAGCCTGAACTCAATTCCACCCTAGGATCAAGATGGAGACGTAAAAAACAAAATGGCTTCTGTTACGTTAAAGACAAAAGCAGGTGTTTTAAGCAGGCTACAACAGCCAGATGGCACCTGTCACAGGATCGAGTGTTTTAACAAATGTGGATTTTAACTAATTTGAGACTTTGCTCTCAGAAGAAAAACCATAGCTGCCTAGGATGTGTTTTTCCATGCTTGACTCCCCAGGCGCTTGAAGACTGCTATGTGGTCTGGGGAGAAACAGGCAATTGTTCAAACTGGCATCCATGAAGTTGGTTTTGCATGCACAGAAAATTTGAGTTACAGTGCTAGCCGGGCGTGGTGGCGCACGCCTTTAATCCCAGCACTCGGGAGGCAGAGGCAGGCGGATCGCTGTGAGTTCAAGGCCAGCCTGGTCTACAAAGCGAGTCCAGGACAGCCAAGGCTACACAGAGAGACTCTGTCTCAAAAAACCAAAAAAAAAAAAAAAAAAGAGTTACAGCGCCATGGAGGCATTGGATGTCAAAAGAAAGGCCGGGAAGCCAGACAGGGTAGGGCAGGGTCAAGCAGCCCTGATGCTTTGTAATTACAGGGTAATCTGTAAAGCTGCAGTGGAGCCATCAGGATGTTGGAGATGCCAGGGCTCTGGACTCTCCACAGAGGAAAGCTGGAGATAGAGTGGGGCAGTGAAGAGAAGCCAACACTCTACAAAGTGAGTCCAGGACAGCCAGGGCCACACAGAGAAACACTGTCTTGAAAAACAAAAACAAAAAACAAAAAAAAGAATGAATTCCTTTGCAGTGCTAGTTTGAGCTTAGTGCCTCATGTGTGCTGGGTGAAGACTCCTAAGCTACATCCCCAGTTCCCAAATTAACAAACTACCTCCCTCCTCTTTTTTTTTTTTTTTTTTTTTTTTCGAGACAGTCTTGCTATGTGGCCATGGCTGGCCTGGGATTTGCTATATACAGACCATGTTCTTAAGTTCTCTGGGTGGGAGAGGGCCATTTAGAGGGCTCATACTGTGTTTGGCTTACTCTTCAAAGGTATATGCCCAGTGACTACTTCCTCCAGCTAGGCCCCACCTCCTAAAGTTTCCAGAACATTCTCCAAATAGTGCCACCTGCTGGGGACTGAGATTCAAGACACGGGCCTGGGGATGACCCTTCCGATTCATGCCCCTGACCCCAAGGCTCATGGTCATCTCCTGATGCAAGATGTGTTTAGTTCATTTTCCTCTGAAACTGGAGTTACAGACAGTTGTGAACTGCCATGTGGGTGCTGGGAACTGAGCCTGGGTCTTCTGGAAGAGCTGTCAGTGCTCTAACCGCTGAGCCAGCTCTCCAGCCCCATAATCCATTTCCAATGGTTCTCAAATCTTAGCAATTCCATGTTCAAAAGATCAAATTCAAAGTCTCTTCGGAGGCTCAAGACAAACTCTTAGGTGTGAGCTCCTGTAAAATTAGGTACAAGCTACACATCCCCATTATAAAAGGAGGAACAGGAAAATAGAGAGGCCAGACAGAAGACAGCAAGGTGAAGACACTCCGTGGACCAAGCTGGCCTCGAACTCACAGAGATCGCCTGCCTCCACCTTCCAAAGGCTGGAATTAAAGGCATATGCCACCACACTGGGCAAGTACAAACTTTTATAGTTTCTTGTCCAGCCCGGGGGCACATGGTGTCCGTATGTGAGTTCCAATGGGTGTGGCAGCTCCCTCTCGTGGCCTTGTCCCCCCCACCTGTTTGTTTTCTCAAGACAACTTTTCTCTTTGTAGCTTTCAGTGTCCTGAAACTCTGTAGACCAGGCTGGCCTTCAACTCACAGCAATCCACCTGTCTCTGCCTCCTGAGTGCTGGGATTAAAGGCATGTGCCACCATGCCCATTAAGAATTCATTCTTAATGGCTTGCTCTGTGTCAGCTTGATACAGTTGGAGAGGAAGGAACCTCAATTGAGGAAAAGCCTCCATAAGATCAGGCTACAGGCAAGTCTGTAGGGCATTTTTCTAATTGACGGTTGAGGGCCCAGGCCATTGTGGGTGGTGCCATCCCTGGGATGGTGGTCCTGGGTTCTATAAGAAAGCCCACTGAGGAGGCCATGGGGGAGCAAGCCAGTAAGCAGCACCCCTGCCTGGCCTCTGCATCAGCTCCTGCCCTTTTTTAAATTTTATTTTATTAATTTATTCATATTACATCTCAATGGTTATCCCATCCCTTGTATCCTCCCATTCCTCCCTCCCTCCCATTTTCCCCTTACTCCCCTCCCTTATGACTGTGACTGAGGGGGACTTCCTCCCCCTGTATATGCTCATAGGGTATCAAGTCTCTTCTTGGTGGTCCTGCCCTGTTTAAGTTCCTGTCCTGACTTCCTTCAATGATGGACACTGATTTGGAAGTGTAAGCCAAATAAATCCTTTCCTCCCCAAATTCCTTTGATCGTGGTGTTTCATCACAGAGATAGTAACTTTAATTAAAACAGCTTATTAACTAATTAAATATTAAGTAATCAGTTAATTAAACAAATTTGTTAAATTGAGTACATTAACAATGTTAGTATTTATATTCTATAACATTTCTCTCACCCCAACAATCACCCTATCACAACAAAAAGCCTGTCAAGGTGGCGCACACCTTTAATCCCAGCACTCGGGAGGCAGAGGCAGGCAGATCTCTGTGAGTTTGAGGCCAGCCTGGTCTATGAAGCAAGTCTACGACAGCCAAGGCTACACAGAGAAACCCTGATTCAAAAAACCAGAGAGAAAGAGAGACAGAGACAGAGACAGAGACAGAGACAGAGAAAGACACCCACCCACACACACACACACACACACACACACACACACACACAGAGAGAGAGAATTTGTGTACCTTAGACAGCCACTCCTCCTGTCCCATCTCTGATCATCTGAGTGTTACTCATCTCTTTGCTGTCTGCAGAGATTTACTGTTTCATACAAATGGAGACATGTGACCTGATTCCTGTGAGACTGCCTCAAATTCTCAAAGTTCGCATGTCCATGTTGTAGCAGTTATGGCACTTTTTTTTTTTTGTTATGGCACTTCTGCTTTGTTTTTTCATAACGGGCCTGGAGAGATGGCTCAGAGTTTAAGAGCACTTACTTATTCTTACAAAGAACCTGGGTTTGATTTCCACCACCCCCCGGCTCACAACAGTCTCTAACTTTGTCTCTGTATGAAGCCCTCTTCTGTCCTCTGTGGGCAACAGGCACAGTCATGCAGGGAGGCAAAACACCTATACACATAAAAACAAAATAAATAAAGCTCTTTTTTTTCCCCTTTGAGACAGAGTTTCTCTGTGTAGCCTTGGCTGTCCTGGACTCACTTTGTAGACCAGGCTGGCCTCAAACTCACCGAGATCCACCTGCCTCTGTCTCCCGAGTGCTGGGATTAAAGATGTGCACCACTTAGGGCTGGAGAGTTGGCTCAGTGGTTAAGAGCACTGTCTGCTCTTCCAAAGGTCCCTGGTTCAATTCCTAGCACCCACATGGCAGCTCACAACTGTCTGTATCTCCAAGATCTGACACCCTCACACCAATGCACACAAATTAAAATTAAATAAAAAAAAATTTTAAAAAAAGATGTGTGCCACTACACCCAGCAAGTTTTTCATTTTTAAAATTGTTTTATTTTTACATATGTGTGTCACAGAGTGATTATGGAGGTCAGAGGACAACTTGAAGGAATCAGTTTTCTCCTGTCACCATGTGGGTCCTGGGGATTAAACTCGCTGTCAGGCTTGAAAACAAGCATCTTTAAAGCTAGAACATTTTGCCAGCCCATAACTATGTTTCCTTTTTTCCATTTTACTGATTAAAAAAGTGAGGTTCAGGGCTGGAGAGATGGCTCAGTGTTTAATGGCACTGTCTGCTCTTCCAAAGGACCTGGGTTCAGTTCCCAGCAACCACATGGCAGCTCACAACTGTCTGTAACTCCAAGACCTGACACCCTTACACCATAAATTAAATTTAAATAAAATACTATTTTTAAAAAAGAAAAGAAAAATGAGGTTCAAAGGGATTACTCAGTTGAGGTCACAGAACTGGGAAGGGGTCACCCAGAATTGCAGCCAAGGATTAGTCTTCCTCCTGTGTAAGAAATGTTTTCAAAACCAAAACAGGTTTTCTACTCTGTGGCCAAGATCTAGAGGAAGCTCACTGTTAAAGAAGAGTAAAAATGCTGGAGTGAGGCCACCGGTGCATACTGGGAATCCTAGCCATCAGGAGACGAGAAAGAAGGTTGAAAGGCTCAGGCCAGTCAGGCTGGGCTATGGTGTGAGACCATTATCTCAAAAGTAAATCAATAATATATAAAGGAAAAGGAAAAATAGCTCCCACAGGTTATACTTAAAATTAAAGCCTGCTAGTAAATATTATTATAGGCTAAAATTTTTTAAATATATTTGTCAGGCCCATAAATGGAAAATAGGCCAAGCCTGTAATTACATAAACAACTATGCTCAGAATATCTCTAAGCAGAATAACAGAATATTTTTGTTGAAAATGCATAACAGAGACCTTGGACCTTTCGTGTGGCTTGGGGGAAAGAGCTCTGAAAACAAACACAGACTCTGCCAGCAAACATAACCGTATACGCTCATGAACACCATTTCCACTTGGGTGTTACTGAGGAGAACTTGCAAATTGAAGGGGAGGGTAGGAAAACCGCAAGGTACATTTCCCCACAAAGCCTCACCTCACCTCTGCCCGTGCTAAGAGTTCAGGGGGAAGTCACTTCTTACCCGTGGGCCTCCGTTTCCTAACACAGAACGTAAGGGGTGCAGTTCAGTTGGAGGAGTGTGTTCAAAGCCCCGAATTCAGTTGCCAGGACCACAAGCCAGGCATGGTGGCACATACGTGTGCTCCCAGCGGCCAGGCATCGTGGCACATACCTGTGCTCCCAGGGGTCCAGAAGTGGCAGCAGGAAGAACAGAAGTTCAGTGACACGCTTGACTGCCTAGTGAGCTTGAGGTCAGCCTGAGATACATGAGGCTTTGTCTCAAGAGAAAAAAAACGATGCTTGGGGCATATTCATATGCCATGGGATGGGCATGGTGGTGCATTCATTAATCCCAGCACTCAGGAGGCAGAGGCAGGCAGAGCTCTGTGAGTTCAAGGCCAGCCTGGTCACTATAGCAAACTCCACTACAGCTAGGACTACAGAGAAAGACCCTGTCTCAGAAAAATTAAAAATAAAAAAGGGATGGAGGAGGGGGCGGTGGCATACATCTTTCATCCCAGCACCTGAGAGGCAGAGGCAGGTGGATCACTATGAGTTCAAGGCCAGCCTGATCTACAAAGGGAGTCCAGGACAGCCAAGGCTACACAGAGAACACCCTGTTTCAAAAAACCAAAAAGAAAAAAGAAGAAAAAAAAGGGGGGAAGGTCATATTGCCACAGTAATTCAATTTCACTCTTTAAAACAATATTTTATACTTATTTATTTTGCTTTTGAAGGGTTCAGTTTCTTTGGTGGGGGTAGACCAGAGTATGCACACCATGGTACACTTGATCCTACTATGTGGTCTCATGGGTCAGACTCAGGTCATCATGCTTGGCAGCAAGCACCTTTTCCCACTGAGCCATTTGACCACCCCAGCTTTACACCACCGGCTCCAGCATCCTTGTAGGGAGCCAGGACCACCCTCCCTCGGGGAGCCTGCTCCTTTCTGCCTCCGGAGCAGACAGTATGTAGATGCTGGGGTTTCAGTGAAGAGTCAGAGGGTGGGAGAGGAAAGAGGAAAACCACACTCACACACACACACACACACACACACACACACACACACACTCACATACATACACACACACACCACACACTACACACACACACACACACACACACACGTACTCACCCACACAGACACACATACATACATATGTACACAGACACACACATACATATAGACACACTAACACCACACACTTTCATACAGACAGACAGACACACACACACACATAGACACTCATACATACTCACACTACACAGACCATACACACAAACAAACACACACACCAAACAGGCTCACATATACACACACTCATGCAAACACATACACTCTCAGACACACACACAGATACGCACATAGTCACATATATACTCACAGACACACAAAATACATACATACATGTAGACACAGACACAAATGCACAGACATACAAAATCTATACAGATGCACACACATAATACACTCATACACATATACAGACACACACAGTACACACACTCATACACATAGACACATTCACACAGATGTATGCATGCACACTCATGCATACATATAGTCACTCGTGCACACAAACACACTCACACATAGAGACGCATAACAGAGAGAGAGACACACACACACACACACATACCAGCACACACACACACATGCAAGTGTACATAGTTATACACAGATACATGCGCACACACACAGAGGCACATACACACAAATACACTATTAGTTTTTTTTTAATTACCTGTATTATCTGTAGGCCCGGCTCTCGATCCATCAAGACACAGACACTTGTTATATTTTAAAATAGCCTTAGTTAACCTAGGGCAGGGTAAGTATCAATCCTCTAAACTCCCTCCCATAGTGGGACAGGCATGGGATCCCTGTCTCAATCCCAACCATCTGCTTCTAATAACTTTTATCAAGTTGCCTCCCATCCTTAATCCCGAATACTTGATTCATGTTCTTCATCTGGGCTGGATTCTCCATCCACACTGGCCACGTGCTTCTCCTCCATCTAACCCAGGCGGCCTTCCTCTCTTCACTTCATGTCTCTCTCCTTTCTCCTCCTGGCTGTGTGTGTGTGTGTGTGTGTGTGTGTGTGTGTGTGTGTGTGTGTTGTTTTAAGAATTCCTTCCTCTTCCAGCCCCACCTATCTCCTCTGCCCTGCCCAGGTGGGATGGCTTTTTATTAAGCAAAAGGTAAGTCACAGAGACAGTAAGCAGTAATTAGCATCAAAATACATCAGACCATCCCCCCACACATACACATAGACACACTCACACAGATGCGTGCATGCACACTCATGCATACATATAGTCACTTCCGTACACAAACACACTCACACAAACATAAGCATACACACACAGAGAAACATGCAAGTACACACAATCTCACACACAGAGGTACATACACCCACATATATACATACCTATACACAGACACACATGCACACACACAGACACACTGAGCTACATGTACACATACACCCACACGCTCTCATACACACACAGACATACACACAGACACATGCACACAGGCACACACACTCTCACCCCGCCTCGATCTGTTTAACACGGTCTGAACTCTTTTTTTCACCTCTGTAACACTTACCTTCCAGGTAAGGAAACTGAATACAGTGTGAAGCACAAGCATGCATCTGGGTCACATGCCTCCTAACAAAGGTGTGACTGCTATCTGAGAGAGCAGGAATGGTTGACACAGCTGTACAACAGTATGCCACAGCATGAAGTCACACCCACCCCACCGAGTGTATGAAAGCTAACCCGCATGGATCACTGCCAGAAATCTCAAACTATTAGAAGAAAACAGACGGGTAAACTTTCGCAGTGCTGTGACTCACTCAGTAGCCCAGGCTGGCCTCCAGCTCGGGGCATGCCTCTGCCTCCAGAGTGCTGGGACCACAGGCGTGCGCTGCCACCACCAGCCGCTGCCAGTGGATGCGGTAAAGCATCAAAACACATGGGCAACAGTAAACAAAAGAACTGAATAGATGTCGCAAAATAAAAAACACTTTTGTGCATCGAGGATGTTGTTCTGAAAAGGAGGACAACCCACAGAAAAGAAGCCACAGCCATGACAAGGGTTGAGAATTTGAAACATAAAGAACTGTAACAACAGCGAAATGACAGTCCTATTAAAAGCCCTATGTGAGGGGGCTGGAGAGATGGCTCAGAGGTTAAGAGCACTGACTGCTCCTCCAGAGGTCCTGAGTTCAATTCCCAGCAACCACATGGTGGCTCACAACCATCTATAATGAGATCTGCTGCCCTTTTCTGGTGGGGAGGTGCACATGTGGGCAGAACATTGTGCACATAATAAATAAATCTTTAAAAAAAAAAAAAGCAACAAAAATTCAGATGGTGGTGGCACATGCCTTTGATCCTAGGATTTGAGAGGCACAAGTAGGTGGATCTCTGTGAGTTTGAGGCTAGCCTGATCTACATAATGTGTTCCAGAACAGCACAGGGCTACACAGGGAAACTTTGTCTTATAAAACCAAAGAAGAAAAAAGCAACCAAAAAGAAGAAAGAAACAAAGAAAGGAAAGAGGGAGTGAGGGAGGGAGAGAGGGAAAGAAGGAAGGAAGAAAACTAAAATCCACAAGATTAGCAAAGCTGAACAAAAACTAGGTCCTGCCTCTATTTATTTTGAGTGCACACGGGAGTCTAGAACAACCCACTAGAGTCGGTTTGTTCCTTCCACCCTGTGGGTCATAGAGATGGAACTCAGATCATTAGGCCAGCTAGGCCATCTTTTTCCAGCATGCATATACACTTTAAAATGACCAGAGAGCAAGGCAGAGGGCACATGAGAGGGTTTGGTAGGAGGAAAGGGAAGAGAGGCATCAGTTCAAAAAATAAAAATGGGAGCTGGAGAGATAGGTCAACAGTTAAGAGCACTGGTTGCTCTTCCAAAGAACCAGGGTTCAAATCCCCAGCGCCCACATGGTATCTCACAGCTGTCTGTAACTCTAGCTTGAACCCAGAGGATCCAACACCCTCACAGAGACATACATGAAGGCAAAACACCAATGCACATAAAATAAAAATAAATAAATTTTTTTTTTTTGAGACAGGGTGTCTCTGTATAACAGAGCCCTAGCTGTCCTGGACTCACTGTGTAGGCTGGGTTGGCCTCAAATTCACAGAGATCCACCTGGCTCCTCCTCCTGAGTGGTGGGATTAAAGACGTGCCCCATCATGCCCGGCAAAATTAAATAAATCTTTAAAATATAAAAATAACTTTAGCCAGGCGTGATGGCGCACGCCTTTAATCCCAGCACCCGGGAGGCAGAGGCAGGCGGATCGCTGTGAGTTTGAGGCCAGCCTGGTCTACAAAGCGAATCCAGGACAGCCAAGGCTACACAGAGAAACCCTGTCTCAAAAAACAAAAACAAAAACAAAAACAAAAAAAATAACTTTAAAAAATTTAAATGATAACTTTTTTTCAGTGTGGTGATGGAACCCAGGACCTCAACATTCTAAGCAGGCACTCTACCGAGGATGAGCTACCTGCATCCACAGCCCAGCAGTGCAAATGCGGGGCTAGGGAGATGGTTTGGTGGTGCAGAGTGCCTCCTGATCCTCCCAATGACCCGAGTCCGGTACCTAAATGACGATGGATTGGCTCTATCTACTGAGGAATCTGATATAAGCACTGCATTCAGGCCCACACACCCACATACAGGCACACTT
This sequence comes from Acomys minous, assembly GCF_964271855.1. NCBI lineage: Eukaryota > Metazoa > Chordata > Mammalia > Rodentia > Muridae > Acomys > Acomys minous. The sequence continues at coordinate 51,619,930 of NC_140498.1, forward strand.
GTAGTTGAACTGTTTGTTATTAGTCAAATAATATTTATTTCTTTTGTTTGTTTGGTTGGTTGGTTTTGTTTTCAAGACAGGGTTTCTCCTGTAGCCCTTGCTGTCCTGGACTCACTTTGTAGACCAGGCTGGTCTCAAACTCACAGAGATCCACCTGCCTCTGCCTCCCGAGTGCTGGGATTAAAGGTGTGCGCCACCACGCCCAGCTATTTATTTATTTTTACATAAAAATATATAATTTATATATACATATATAATTATAATTGATAATTAAATATAAAATTGTATATATAAGTAAAAAGATTTATTTGTTTTATAAAGTAATGTAATTAAGGCTAAAATATTAAATATTATTTAGATTATTATTATTTAAAGCATTGAAATTTGTGTTGTGTTTATTCTCATTTAAAAGAAAAACGGAGAGTGCTAGGGCTGTGTGGTTCAGTGGAAAGCGCTTGTTGAGCATGTCGGAGGCCCAGGTCTAATTCTAGTGCTGTCAAGGAATAGAAAAAGAACAGGCAAGGCTACACAGAGAAACCCTGTCCCAAAGAGAAGAAGAAGAAGAAGAAGAAGAAGAAGAAGAAGAAGAAGAAGAAGAAGAAGAAGAAGAAGAAGAAGAAGAAGAAGAAGAAGAAGAAGGGAAAAAGAAAAAGAAGTGGGAGAAAGTGGGTGCCTACTTTGTTTGCAGCTCCGCAGAGCGCTTCGTATTGCTGCCCCAGCTCCATCCTACCCACAGTCTGCATGGTTACCCACTCTCTGAGGTTTCAAAAGTTAATTCTGCATTTACAGTTACTTGAAAGAAAGCTATAGATGGAGGGGCTCCTTTGAGCCTTAGTATTGGCACCCAGGGTTCCCACGCCTGGGCAAGTGCTCCACCAGCAGCTGCACCCAGATTGCCCAGTGGCCTTAAAGGTAAACATGGCACTTCCAGGCTAGGCGGCGCCTGCTTGTAAATCCTAGCAATTGGCAGGCTGATGGAGAAGTAGAGAGCTTTGGGCTTAGGGATTTAGATCAGTAGTACGCACCGCACCGAGGAAGGAGGCCCTGGGCTCTGTCCTCAGCACCAGGGAAAAGACAAAATTACAGTCTCACCAGGTCTACATTGACCTTTTTGTTTGTTTGGTTGGTTGGTTAGTTTTGTTGTGGTAGTAGTTGTTGTTTGAGACAGGATCTCAAATATATGGGTCTGCCTCATCCTTTCTCCAGATACAACCATTTTCTACAGTTTGGGCGCGTAATGAGCACATGTATTGGTCCCCACCTGACGGACTCTTAGGCTGTTTACACCGAGTAACTTTATCTCTGCTTTTTGTTCAGACACTGAAGAAATCCATGCGCATGTGTGTTTCAAGGGCTTGGTGTGGAACGCCACCTTCTAGGTAACACTATCATGCGGTTACAGCAAGCAGTGGTGCTTTACTGCGAGGGCGCAGAAGCCATTGGGATCGTGTGGGTTGTCCAGGAGACACGTGGGGAAGTCAGAGCGCTCGGTGTGGGACACTCACCACACTGGATGCGACGGTCCAGGCATTTCCACAGGTAGCGGTCTATCTTGGGGCTGCAGCCGGCCTCCTGAGCTCGGGTGTAACAGCAGTCATGGTGATGGCAGCACCTAGACGTATCAAGTGGGCAGCAATAGCTGCATGGAATTCTGCAGGCCTTCCCACCTGACGCGATCCTCGAGGAGCTAGTGTCCCCTGAGGGGCCCGCATCCCTCGCTCCCTGGCCTTGCCTGGGTCTACCCCTGCCTGCCTCCTTGTGACTCGGAGCTGCCCCTCCTCCCTCCACACCCTCCCCCTCTACTCCCTTCTCCCCTCCCCCCCTCCCACCACAATCTTCCCTTCCTATCCCAGACTCCACCCAGAAGTGGTCATGCCTCCTGTCTCCTCCGGCTAGGAGAGTCTCACACCCTATCATAAAACCATTTTCTCTCCCTCCCAGCCAGTTAATCCTGAGTTCTCACTATAAACCTCATCCCATTTCCCCACAGTGTCCTCGGGGCCAGCTAGCCTGCCATTTACTAGGACCTCAGTAAACAGGTGTTGTTGGAAAGTCCCCTGAGAGACACCACCCCGGTCAACAGCTGGCTTCCACTTCCATGCTGCCCTTGGAAAGCTTCCAAGCTGTGGAGGGAGGCAGATGGGGTGCTAAGTGACAAGTGCTGGGATGTGGGGTAGCCAGAGGGGTTCTAGGAGCCCCAAGGAGGTGACAATCCCAGCAGGGCTTGCAGGGTGGGGGGCTCTCTGGGGATGGGAATGGCAGAGCCATTTCTTCATGAAGATCCTGTGGGAAGCAGACAGCCAGACTGTAGGAACGCATTGTGTCGTCAAGTGAACCCAAAATTCGGGGCACTTGACTGTTAACGTCTCCAGCTAGGGAGGAGGCAGCTGCATTCCACACCGAGCCACTTACTAGGCCTGTGGCAATGGGTGAGTGTCTGGATGTCTGGGACCCCAGGGACCTCATTATCAAGTGGGAATGAGCACCATGCTTCTTCCTGAGCAAAGCTATGATAGTGACTGGGATGTCACATGAAGATGCTGGCTCTCAGTTTGCAGGGAGCAGGCTTCTCTCCACCGCGGGGTATTCCCCATGCTCTGTGCTGGCCCAGATAAGCACCCTGATGGTTCTGTAGCTCGGCTTCCTTATCTATGAAATGGGACTCATAGAGATTCTGAGACACTCTCAGACTGGACCATAGTCTAGATAGCTTTGTGCTGGTCCTAGGTGATGATGTCATCAGGCCCCAGGCAGGATAAAGGTTAACAGGCACCAAGATGTCTTCCCACTGACCCCGGGACCCTCTGTACACAGGAAAACGCTAGGTTCTGGGATCTTCCTGGATCAAACCTGACTTCAGTTTGGGGTTCCTCTGACAGGCCTTGGCTGTCGTTGCAGTTGGGAGACCTTCTCCCATGGGCCCAGTGTCCACTCACCAGTCAATGGCATCAAGTGGCTCTCCATGGCCACCCAGGCCACAGTAACAGCCATAGCTCATGTAGGCGATGGGTGATCGAGAACCAACACAATCCAAGGTCCCCACCAATTCCAGGATCCCACGCTTGTGCACATGTGACCTTCTGGTTGCTAAGGGGTGAACAAAGGTTATAGGTTCAAGGTCAGAACTTCCCCATCCCCAGTGAAGGGCACTAGCCTGAGAAGGACCTAGATGTTGCAACTTGACTGAGCTTAACCCCACTCCTAGGTGTGTGACCTTGGACAAATTATAGATTTTTCTGGGCTTTGCTTTCTTCAGTTGCTTAGTGCAGGGCAAGGTGGCATCAACTCACTGAATGGGGTTGGACAGGCATTTGAGTCTATATCCTTTTTTTTTTTTTCATTTATTTAATATATATGAGTGCTCTATCTGCATGTACACCTGCACACCAAAAGAGGGCATCAGATCCTATTATAAATGGTTGAGACCCACCATGTGGTTGCTGGGAATTGAACTCAGGACCTCTGGAAGAGCAGGCAGTGCTCTTAACCACTGAGCCATCTCTCCAGCCCTTTTTCTTTCTTTCTTTTCTTTTCTTTCTTTCTTTTTTTTTTTTTTTTTTTTTTTTTTTTGGAGACAGGGTTTCCTTGGCTGTCCTGGACTCACTTTGTAGACAAGGCTGGCCTTGAACTCACAGAGATCTGCCTGTCTCTGCCTCCCAAGTGCTGGGATTAAAGGTGTGTGCCACCACTGCCTGGCTTCTTTTTCTTTTTTTAGTTTCTTGAGACAGGTTGTGTGTGTGTGTGTGTGTGTGTGTGTGTGTGTGTAGTCCTGGCTGCCCTAGAATTCCTCCAAGGCTGGCGGATCTCTGTAAGTTTGAGGCAAGTCTGGTCTACAGAGAGGGCCACGTGGAGAAACCCTGTCTTGGAAAACAAAAAAAAACAAAATAAAACAAAACGGAGTGTGTCACCACTGCCCCACCTACAACCCAGATCTTTAAGGCAGTCTGAGCAGAAAAATGAGTTGTAGACCATAGCTTAGGAGAGACCGCAGCTCGGGGCCTCTGCATAGGCTGGTCTCTTCCGAGAACGGCCTGGTGTTCATCACTCCACTCCTGGCTGCCTTTGATGCAGGCAGACTGTAAGCTGGGCACTAAATATTCACTCTCCTCATTGTGCTAGGGGCTCCAAGGAAGGTTTCTCAGGGGGTTCCTGAACCCTTCTTTTCTCCCCTAAACTTTGCCTTAGGGCCCCTATGTATCTACTTTTATTTTCACCTCAAGGTCAGTTTCCTTCCTTAGCCTCAGTCCAGCCATTTCTCTGGGTCCTGGTGTACTTCTAGCAGCACCCAGCAGGTGTGACATTAAACCCTGCATTTGAGAGACAAAGGACACTGGCTGGGAAAAAGTGGCCTTCACACTTTCCCAGTCCACAGCACCTGAAGTAAGGGCCCAACACCCACACTGTCTGTCACACACACACACACACACACACACACACACACACACACACACACACACATCACATCACCTGTGTGTAGTAAGGAAGGGGGTCTGCAGGACGGCAGGCCTGAGGGACACTGGTAGTGGAGCAGGACCAGGTTTCCAGGTCCGTGCTGAGCGTCTGTACCTACACACCATCCTCCCGACCCCGTACCCCAGGGTGGAGGACAGTGGAGGTGCAGCCTGGGCCCTGGACAGCCACGACTCTCATCTGCCGCATAGAGGGAGTTTCTATCACACTGACTTATTTGAGGGCCCTGCACTGAATTTATACCACATTTTCTCTCAGCGGAGAAAGAGGTCGGGAGGAGGTTCTCAAGGTGGTTCAGATCAGACGCAAATGTAAAGTTGAGTTCAGAGCGACTGGGGTTCTAACTCAGATGGTAGAGTGCTTGCCTGGCGTGCACTGGGCTCCATCGTCAGCGCCACATAAAGTAGACATGGTAGCCCATGCTATAATCCCAGCACTTGGGAGGAGGAGGCAGGAAGATCCGAAGTGAAGCTTATTCTTGGCTAGATAGTAGATTTGGTTTTGTTTGCTTGCTTGCTTGCTTGCTTGAGACAGGGTTTCTCTGTGTAGCCTTGGCTGTCCTGGACTGGCTTTGTAGACCAGGCTGGCCTCAAACTCACTGCCTCTGCCTCCCAAGTGCTGGGATTACAGGAGTGTGCCACCGCACCCAGCTTAGACAGTAACTTTGAAGCCTTCCTTTCCACTCTAACAGCCCACACACTTGCCCTGAGCCTTCCATGGTTCCCATGGATTTTGGACCGCGCTCCTAGCTCCACTGTACCCCAAGTCCCAGTGGAGGTCCCAAGCTTGATCCCCCCAGCCTTCCTGCCTCCTCAGAACCCAGTTGCTCCCCCCCCCCCCCTGTCAGGCCCATCCCACTGCTGGTCCTGTTTTGCTTCAGCCAGCTCACGGCTGCCCTTACTCTGCCAGCGGCCCACACTGCTGCCCGTTTGTGGAGGTGCCCCTGTAGCTTGGGTGCTCTTCTAGAACAGACCTCTGCCTCATGTAGCTCCGGATACCCTGGCACACAGAAAGGCTTCTAGGAAAGGTCTGGTCTGTTGATCTCAGGAGCCACCAAGCCTAGGGGAGCCACACCTAGCCTCCCCATTCCCATGTACCCTGTACCCTGACACCATCTGCCAAGCTCCCCCTCCTCCACCCCCAATCTGCTATCACAGAGGCTGGAACAGCCCATGAATGGCCCAGGGGAGGGACAGACAGCAACACTAAGTTTGGAACCAAAGAAAACACTCCCTTTGTACCAACATAGGTGGGGCCGGTCAGGCCGGGGTCTGTTTGCTCTGTCTACCTGTGGGCAGCCTCCACTGGAAGTGCCAGGACCCAGAGGGCATTGTACAGCCCAAGGAGTCAATGCTGGTATACACCCAGTGTGGGTGTCCTAGGCACCCCTGAGCTGTGTTGCCCTGCAAATGCTGCTTGGAGCAACTGTGGCATCTGCGATGTTGATCTGGGTGAGTCCGTGCAGAAGCAGAAGGCTCACAGCTGCACCTCAGTCCCCAGGTAAGGCAAGGGCTGACTCTGCCTGTATGTCCTACTACACCCTAGGATTAGGGAGTCACCCAGAAAATCCTCTCTAAAGGAGGTTTCCTTACCCACCCCTACTACTCTGTCCTGTCGCTGTTCCTCCCACCCATAGGCTCCTGCCTGGAAGTCTTACCTCAGACCCCACAGGCAATAGGAGGGACTAGGAGCTCCAGGCTGCTGGAGAGGACGGCTGTAATTATGGAGTTCACGGAGGGAGGACTCTGATCCCACTCCACTAAGTTCCTGGATGGAGTGCCTGAGCGGAGGGCCCTGGAAAGGCTCCTGAGTGTCTGGGGAGGTGGGCATATGAAGAAAGGGATGGGCATCTCAAGGCTTCTTGGGTGCTGGAAGGTGTGGAATTTGACCCAGGCTGGTGGAAGGCAGTCCTCACTCACCCTGGCTGAGTCCAGGTCCCAGCAGCAGCAGCAGCAGCAGCAGTAACAGCATCACAGCCCGGCACAGAGACGGCTCACACATAGGAGGTGACTGGTCCGGGACTGACCAGAATCGCCAGCATACTCAGTCCTGCCGACCCCCACCACCAGCCCCGCCCCTACCTCACCTTCTTTCCGTGGGGTGGAGTCAAGCAGGAGTGGTCACCTGGAGCCTCGGGGAGTGTCTGTCCCCGACTTCTACAAATTAATCCTCAAAAAGGATCCAGACACCAAATGGAGTGCTGAGGCCAAGTGGAGGCCAATAGAGGTCAGGCTCTGGGACTGCCTCCATGGAGGGAAAAGATGCTGTGTTGACCTTATCAAAGAGCACGGGGGCTATGCTAATTTAATTTACCTCAGGGGCCATGCTAATTTACCAGAACAGTTTACAAAGCAGGCAACTGTGCTCCAGTAGGGCAGTCACAATTAACACTCCCCCCGCCCCCATCTCCTCACTGATACCCCCTACTGAGAAACTGAGGTAGTCACGCAGCCCTTTCTGCTAAAAGATGGGGCAGGAGCCCCTGGTGGCGCGGCGAATGAGGAAGCTGGGGCAGAGGACGTGGGCGATTCTAAACCGACCTCGGAGATGCGGGAGGGAAGACAGGGGCTGGAATGGAAGGGCAGGAGGCCACAGCAGCATCACGCTGGAGTGTCTGTCCCATGCAGGTCAGCCTCAAGCTTCTCTTTTGTTGGTGGCTATGGCTCTTCTGAGGAAGGGGCGCTTAACAGACGCCACCGCCCCGCCCTCCCACCCCACCCCCACCCCCTATCCCCCCCACCCCCCACCCCCCCCACCCCCCCTCCCCCCGCTCCACACCGAAAAGAAATGATAATCAGACACATTATTGCTTCCCGCCCCTGATGCTAACACTACTTTAGGGACCAATATTTGTTGTTTGGATTTCATTCCTGATCTGAGTGGAACATTGGGAAATACCTCCTACCTCATGGACCAATTCTACGTGAGAATTATCTCCAACAAGAAAAATAAATAAAAAGTAAATGACGAAGGGAAATTGGATCTCCCGGGATTTGAAGGCTCAGCCATAGGTTTCAGCCTAGACCCCCAACCCCTTCCCTGCCATAGAGAGACACTGGGGATGTGAGAACTGAGGAGCCAAAGGGTTGGTGAGCTGGCTCAGAGGGTACCATGCAAGCTTAGAGACCTCAGTTTGATCCTTAAAGATGTAAAACTGGGCCAGGCGTGGTGGCGGTGGCGCACACCTTTAATCCCAGCAGTGGGGGAGGCAGAGGCCGGCAGATCGCTATGGGTTCTAGGCCAGCCTGGTGTACAAAGAAAGTCCAGGATAGCCAAGGCTACACAGAGAAACCCTGTCTCAAAAAACAAAAACCAACCCCCCCCCCAAAAAAGGTACAACTGGAAGAAGAGATTCTGCAAAATTGTCCTCTGACCTTTCTATGCATCATATTCACATACACACACTGTAGAGATATATTTTTATAATGTTAAGTATTAAAAGTAGGGGAACCATGGCTAGGACACGTTACATGGTACCCAATTTGTCTTGGCCCCTGCTGTGATAATGCACAGGGACAAGGCTTTGCTTTTTACCTGCTACCCAGTGGGTAATGACCTCCCCACTGCGGAGTGTGTGCCTGTCCACAGTCTGGTCTCCTGCTCTCGCGTTGCCATCACTGATCTGCCTGGCCCTTGGTCACTGCTCGGTAACAGCCCTCTAATGTGGTACAAACGGGATTTCAGATGCTCTGAGTCTTTGGGTTATGGACAATCCAAGTGATGACAACTTCAGTGTACAGCACCACTAGGAAAGGGCGTGGCCTTCTGTGACCCAGCACTCATAGCCACCTGCTCCAGGAGGGTCCCTCCAGATGGAAGATACTAGGGCGCTGAAGTGGCAGGCGAAAACCAGCAGATAAGAGCAGGGACAGGGCTCCTGTCCAGCTAACGTGGACAAGAATCATCATTCTGAGGGTGCCCCTCACGGAGCCCCTCCCACAGGAGTTCTTTTTTGCTTTTCCTTAATTTTGTTCTATGGGAGAGACACTGAGCTCTTGGAAGGCTGAGGTAGAAGGACTGTTGTGAGCTTGAGGCCAGACTAGACTGTTTACGAGTTCAAAGCCAGCCTGAGCTATCGAGTAAAAGCTTGTCTCAGAAAGCCGAGAGCCAGAAAGATGGCTCGGGGGGTTAGGGCGCTTGCTACCATGCTTAGGGCCTCCTGCCACGGACACATAAACCACGTTCCCCACCTCCTTCAACTAAGTAAATTTTAGAAGAAGGATCAAGCCAGGCGACACAGGCCCAGCTGCTTGGGAAGCTGTGACATGAGGCTGGCTACAGAGTGAGCTCGAGGTCAGCCCGGACAACTGATGTCCTTTCTCAAGCCAGGGGCAAGCGGCCTAAAGCAAAGCCGGAGAGGCAGCTCAGTGGATGCGCTTATTCCAAACACTTGAGGCCGTAGGTTCGACACCCATCACTGAGGAAAGAAGAAGCATCATGTCCTTCCCCCGTTACTCATTCACTGAGTCCCCAGCACAGACTGATCACCATGTCTTCGAGGGCAGGCCCTGTACTGGACGCAACAGGGGACCCAGAAGTCTAAGCAGACTGGAGGGACAGGCATGACGAAATAAGGGACATGAAGATGTGACAGAACAGCAAAGGGTTGGGAATACAGGATATGAACCTCCGAGTCTCGTCCTGAGTGCCTTGTCCTTTTCCCAAAACAGCCTGGCCCCAGGATGCTGGAACAGGTGGGTCACTTGTAAAGTATAAGCAGAGGATGAGCCCAGAGGAAGGCAGGAACGCAAGAACATGTTCTGCGCATGCGTGAGCCCAGCTGAGGTTAAACACAATCAGGGCCTTCTAGGGATTCATCTAGAAACCTTATCCTTAGCGCCTGCCTCTCCTTGGCTGAGGGTTGCCCGGTGGGGAACTGATGAATCTAGCCTTTGTGCTCAGAGCCAGGGCTGAGATCTGCTGAGAGAGGACGTGAGCTTAGGAACAGAAATCTCCCAACTCCTCTCCCCTCAGGGATCAGAGAAAACATTCCAAGCCAGGTATGAGAGATGAACTTTCTAGATAGGCTGCAACGTGCCGAGAGCACTGGGCAAGGAATAGAGTCCCGGCTAAGCGAAGGGCCTGGGCGGGTAGGAATTCCTGGAGGAGTGGTACAGACCTCCCCCTGGTGGACAAACTGGGCATAAAGGTTCTTACCGGGAAGTGTTGGATTCAGGTATGGGCAAATGGAAGAAAGGCATTTTCTGACTATAAAGATTGTGAAGATAGCATTGGAAAAAAAACTGTGCATGTGTACACACATTCATGTGATTATGAGAGAGAGAGAGAGAGAGAGAGAGAGAGAGAGAGAGAGAGAGAGAGAGAGAGAGAGAGAGAGAGAGAGAGAGAGACTCTTGTAGCAGCCAGATATTGACAGAAGGAGCTATTGATGGAAAACACAGGAACAACATCTAGACAAGATGGTATGCGCCTGTAATCCAAGAACTCAGCAGGCCAAGACTGGAAAACACAGGTTTGGATCTTGGCTAAATAATTATTGAGTTAAGCTTGGGGTGGCAGCACTCGAGAGGCAGAGGCAGGAGGGTCTCTATAAGTTCGAGACCAGCCTGGTCTACAAAGCGAGTCCAGGACAACCAAGGCTACACAGAGAAACCCTGTCTTGAAAAACCAAAAAGAAAAAGCCGGGCGTGGTGGCACACGCCTTTAATGCCAACACTCTCGAGGCAGAGGCAGGTGGATCGCTGTGAGTTTGAGGCCAGCCTGGTCTACAAAGCGGGTCCAGGACAGCCAAGGCTACACAGAGAGACTCTGTCTCAAAAAACCAAAAAAAAAAAAAAAAAAAAAAAAAGAAAGAAAAAGAAAAACCAAAAAGAAAAAAAAAAGAGGCTAGCCTGGGATGCATGAGTAAAAACATGTTAGTGTGTGTATATGTATATATTTTCTCCTGATATTTCGGTAACTTGTGTGTGTCTTCTCATGGACATTATTGATGATTTAATCAGCAGGCTTGGAGTTGGGTCGTTTGACTAATGAAATGTGGTGAAAGAGGCCTTGGTCCCTTGTTGGTAGCAAGTGTCTGGGTATGTCATCCCTTCTGCCATGGACCTGTCGTCTCAACGAAGGCTAAGTCTGTTGTGGAAATGAGGAATTGGAAAGAAGCCTTTGGTTTCTCTGCTGTCCTGGCACTGTCTCTCCCTCTACCCTTCCTCTAGTCTGCCTTGTCTCTCCATGTTTCCCCTGGGTTCTCCAGTTCCTTCCCTGCCTCCCGTGCGCTGTCTGCCTCCATCCTGTTCTCAACGCTTCATACCTTTACTTCTCTGCCTTTGTCTCTGTTCAACCCTTTTCCTTTCCATCTCACTGTCTGTTGTCCTCCATGCCTCTTCGTATGCATTCTCATGCACTCGTTTATCTGCTCCACTCCTCCTATTCCTCCCATCACACACACACACACACACACACACACACACACACACACACGATGCACATACACACACACATGAAAGAGATGCACACACACAAGAGAGAGATGAACAGATGAACATACACAGACATACACACACACACACACACACACACACACACACACACGAGATGCACATACACACACACATGAAAGAGATGCACACACACACACACACACACACACACACACACGAGAGATGCACATACACATACATACACAAACACCAGAGAGAGATGCACACACACAGACACAAACACACACACATGAGAGAGAGATGCACACACACACACCTTTCTTTTTCTCTACTCTCTTCTCATCACATCATTTTCTCCTGGACCCATCTTCCTCTTCCCATAAACAAATACTTTCCTAGTCTCCTGTGCCTTCGGTTCCACTCCACAGCTGGCCAAGACCACAGCCTCACCCTGTCCTGGCTCAGGGCACTCAGTGCATGGGGCTCCGGTCCCTGGAGTCTGCTCCTGTGCCCCCTTCCTGCCCCTCTGCAGCCCACTGTGTGGCCAGGCAGATGTACCACGTGGCAGGAGCAGTTGCTGGTGCGGGATGTATTGGGGTGAACAAGGTGTCCGAGGGGCCTGGATGTGCCTCTTACCCCTTCTGGGAGGAGATCCTCCTCACGGACTTCAGCCCCATTTGTCCCTCAGTTAAGAAGACTCACTAAAGCTGGGTGCAGTGACTCACACCACTCATCCCAGCACTCGAGAGGCAGAGGCAGGCGGATCTCTGTGAGTTCGAGGCCAGCCTGGTCTACAAAGTGAATTTCAGGAAGGCCAGGACTGTTCCACAGAGAAATGCATCTCAAAAACAAAACAAAGCAAAAAAATAAAAATAAAAATCACTCTCTCCCATCACCTCTCTCTGCCTGCCTATCTCCCTGTCTCCCTCTGCCTCTCCCTTATGTACCCGTTCCAAGACAGTTTGTGGCTCTCTCTCCTCCCCCTCTCACACTAGGAGGGAAAGACTAAGACACAGATGTGCGGAGGACGCTCCGTTCCCAGCTTTTCCTAGCACCCACCTCTGTTTGCAGGGACATGGTGCTGCTAGGGACCCTCACTGCTCTCCTGTGGTCACTGCTGGCTGCCCATCTGCTGCTCAGTACCAGGAATGGGCTATCTTTCACAAGACACTTCTTTGCCTGCAAGGCCCAGGTGCACAGTGTGTGTTTATTGACCATATGAACGGAGCCACCACCCAGGTCTAAATGCAGGATAGTCTCAACATCCTGCTGGCTCCCTTAGGCCGGACAGTCAATATTTTCTGTCTTAGTTACTGCTCTATTGCTATAAAGAGACATCATAACAACAACAACAACAAGAAAAAGCACTTACCGGGCATGGTGGCGCATGCCTTTAATCCCAGCACTCAGAAGGTGGATCGCTGTGAGTTCGAGGCCACTGGTGTACCAAGTGAGTCCAGGACAGCCAAGGTTACACAGAGAAACAGTGTCTCAAAAAACAACAACAACAAAAACAAAAAGAAAGAAAGAAAAGAAAGAAAAAGCACTTAACTATGGTGAGAAGCCAACAGACATGGTGCTGGAGCAGTGGCTGAGAGTTTTACATCCTGATTTCTAGGAGGGGAGGGGAGCACTAGGTCTGGCCTGGGCTTTTGAAACCTCAAAGCTCACCCCCCAGTGACATCTCTTTTAACAAGACCACCTCCTAATCCCTCCCAAACAGTTCTACTGGCTGCCACCCCAGCTTTGTTCTGGTTTTTGGTTTTTTAGGTTGTTTGTTGTTGTTGTTTTAGAGACAGGGTTTCTCTGTGTAGCCTTGGCTGTCCTGGACTCATTTATAGCCCAGACTAGCCTTGAACTCACAGCGATCCGCCTGCCTCTGCATCCCGAGTGCTGGGATTAAAGGTGTGCGCCACCACCGCCCAGTCCTAAGGTGTGAATTTTAATATGTGTTTCAAAATGGATATCATAAATCTTTTAGTCAAAGCTATCTTTTATTATTAGAAAATTATTATTATTATTATTATTGGTGGCCTTATTTGGAGTAGATGTGGCCTTGGAGAAAAATGTATCATTGGGGTAGGCTTTGAGGTTTCAGATCAAGCTAGACCTAATGGATCATTGTCTTTTTTTTTTTTTTTTTTTTTTTTTTTTTTTACTGCCTATGGATCAAGACCCAGAACTCTCAGCTACTTCTCCACCAGTACCGTGTTTGCCTGCATGCTACCACATTTCCACCATGGACAGCCAGGGCTGCTACCAATATATATATATGGTGTATACAATATTTTTGCCTGGCAGAAGAGGGCACCAGATCTCACTATAGATGGTTGTGAGCCACCATGTGGTTGCTGGGAATTGAACTCAGGACCTTTGGAAGAACAGGCAGTACTCTTAACCTCTGAGCCATCTCTCCAGACCCAGTTTAGTATATCTTAATGAATACCTACCTATTAATAATATTTGAGAGGCAGATGGATCTTTGTGAGTTCGAGGCCAGCCTGGTCTACAAAGCGAGTCCAGGACAGCCAAGGCTACACAGAGAAACCCTGTCTCGAAAAACAAAACAAAAATAATAATAATAATAATATTTGCTGTGGAAAGAGTACAAGATACCTGCTCCACACAAGTCTCTTCAGTGTCCTCAAATTTTAAGGCAAAGCTGCAGTCCTGAAGAGCCCCATAGAGTTGACGTCAGGGCCCAAGACAGTACAGCCATGGGAGAGTGGGATGCAGTCTGATGTGATGCTCAAAGCCTAAAGTAGCTAGAAGGCATTGGGGCATGGGGAAGGTTCTAGCAGGGCAGCTCATCAGCCTCGTCCCACCCAGGCTGCCTCCTGGTAGCCTCCCACTCAGAGCTATCTGCAGGGTGGTGCTGAGCTCTCACGCAACTCCGCGGAAGGGAGCCAACTGGCCTTGCTCCTGTAGTCTGCCCTTCAGGGAGCAGCCTTCCAGCTCATCGACGTGAGTACCACAAGCCTCTCCCAGGACCTCTGAAGCTCTTCTCCCCAAGCCTCTCCTATTCTGCTTCTCTTCACCCCTGCTTCTGTGCTATGCAGTGTCTGTCCGAAAACCTCTAAGACCAGGGCTGGGGATGCAGCCCAGAGGTAGAGTGAAGCCCCAGGTAAAATTGTTCGTGATGAAAAGCCAGGGGTGGTGCTTTAGAGTGTCTGCTCTTACAGCCACCTAAAATTCCAGTTCCGGGGGATCTGACACCCTCTTCTGGCCTCCTTGGAAACCAGATATGCACACGGTGTAGGTATATGTAGGCAAACATTTGAAACCCAACGACTTCAGGATATGACTGACTGATTCCTCACAGCAGGGAATATGGCTAATGTCCCATGCATGTCTGCAATTATTTCTAACGCGTTGGAAGGCCAGCTTATACTACAGGGTAAACTGAGGCAAGTGTAAAGTCTGTGTCTGAGCACCCAGCAGACTTTTCTTTTTTTCTTTCTTTCCTTTTTTATTTTTCTTTTTGGTTTTTCAAGATAGGGTTTCTTGTGTAATAGCCCTGGCTGTCCCAGAACTCACTCTGTAGACCAGGCTGACCTCCAATTCATAGAGATCCTCCTGCCTCTGCCTCCTGAGTGCTGAAATTAAAGGTATATGTCACCACACCCAGCTCAGCAGACTTTTTTCTCCGAGAGTAAAAAGCTTGATTCTCAGCTTTGTTTTTTCTTCTTCTTTCTTTCTTTCTTTCTTTCTTTCTTTTTTTTTTTTTTTGTTGTTGTTTTTTTGTTTTAGTTTTTTGAGAAAGGGTTTCCCTGTGTAGCCTTGGCTGTCCTAGACTCACTTTCTAGACCAGGCTGGCCTCAAACTCACAGTGATCCACCTGCCTGTGCCTCCCGAGTGCTGGGATTAAAGGCGTGCACTACCACTGCCTGGCTTATATTTGGTTTTTCAAGACAGGGTTTCTCTTGTAGTCTACGTTATAGTTTTTAAGTGAACGATTACATTGAGTATACATTAAAAAACAAAAACAAAAAAGCAAAAATCCCATGTTTCCAGTACTCTCACATGATCAAATGTTCTGAGTATTATGGGTGAAATTTTATTTCTAAGAACCCACATACATTTGTAACTAAGCAACTTGTTATAAATTAACACAGTGTAAGCAAGCAATATAATTTTCTCAGTTTCTCTTTAATGGCAGGCTGAAATTTGCAGTTACAAAGAAAGAATCAATTATCTTAAAAAGTAATCTTATAAAAATCCATGGTGGTACATGCCTTTAATCCCAGCACTCAGGAGGCAGAGGCAGGTGGATTGCTGTGAGTTCCAGGGCAGCCTGGTCTACAAAGTGAGGCTAGGACAGCCAGGGCTACACAGAGAAACCCTGTCTTGAAAAACCACAAAAAAGCAAGCAAACAAACAAAAAACCCAATCAACCAACCAAAACTTAAAGAATCACAAATCTCAACTTTTATATTAAAAAAAAAAAAACCAAACAGTCATTTCTACTTTAAATTCTCAAGGTGCACATCTACTCATTAACAATTTTTATTAAATTGTATCTGGAAACTGAGGGCAAAAATGGGTACAAGAAATTAATCTTCACCTTGATCACCAACCAGCCCAGCTTCATCAGCCAGTGCTAATTTGGGGTATTGTTCTTGCTCTCCAACCTCAAAAAGTCATTAGCTTAACTATTAAAAGAATGTGCCTTTCGGGCTGGAGAGATGGCTCAGAGATTAAGAGCACCACCTGCTCTTCCAGAACTCCTGAGTTCAATTCCTGACAACCACATGATAGTTCACAACCATCTATAATGTGATCTGATGGTCTCTTCTGGCCTGCAGGTGTACATGCAGGCAAAGCACTGTATAATAAATAAATAACCATTAAACAAAAGAAAAAGAGCTGGGTGTGGTGGTGCATGCCTGTAATCCTAGCACTCGGTAGACAGAGGCAGGAGGATCGCTGTGAGTTCAAGGCCAGCCTGGTCTACAAAGCAACTCCAGGGCAGCCAAGGCTAACACAGAGAGACCCTGTCTCAAAAAACCAAAAACCAACCAAACAAACAAACAAAAGGGCTGGAGAGATAGCTCAGAGGTTAAGAACACTGACTGTTCTTCCAGAGTCCTGAATTCAAGTCCCAGTAAGCACATGGTGGCTCACAACCATCTATAATGTGTGCCCTCTTCTGGCCTGTAGGTATAAAGCACTCATATACATTAAATAAATAAATATATCTTAAAAAAGAATGTGCCTTTTTTGGGGGCTGGAAAGATGGCTCAGAGGTTAAGAGCACTGATTGCTCTTCCAGAGGTCCTGAGTTCAATTCCCATCTATACTGTAACCTGATGCCCTCTTCGTACATTCTGACCTGCAGATGTACATGTAGACCACTGTATAAATAATAAATAAATAAATCTTTTTTTTTTTTAAAGGAATGTGCCTCTCTGAACTTTAAATTGTTCCCTCAGAGTTTCTACATCAGAGCGTTTGGCAAAAACACATTAATTAGCCTAACTTTCTAAATCTATTGAATTCATATCAGGGATTCTGTAAAATCATCAATTCATTCTTTTTTAAAAAAAGATTTATACAGTATTCTGCCTGCATGTGAGCCAGCAGGCTAGAAAAGGGCACCAAATTTCATTATCTATGTGAGCCACCATGTGTGTAGGGGACGGGCTATATGGCCAATGTTCAGCCATCTTGTCAGAGCCTAAGTTCTTATTTCTCCAGCAGTCTGTCGTTTACCAGAAACCAGCTGACCCTGTTGTGGTTCGGCAGTTAAGACACCTGTTGTGGTTTATTGTGGGAGATGGTCATTCTAAGACCCCCGAGCTGCTCCTTTCTGGCTATAAACTAGCTTTTCCAGTAAGACTACTGGTAAGATCAGATTAAAGGCCAGCTGCCTGCAAGCAGCAGTTCCGGGAACTTTTTCTGACTAACTAGATCTTTCACAACTTCCCTTTCTCTCTGGAATTTCTCTCTTTTGCAATTATAGCAGCTGTAAAGGTAGACACTTGCTGGAACATTCCGGAGTTAGGTATCCATAGCAACCCTTGCTTACACAAAGACCCATGCCTCTGTGCCTATAAAAACTCCGTGAAAATTTTCAATAAAAGGGGTTTGATCAGAATCCAGACTTGCCCCCTTCTTCGTGTCTTGTGTTCTGTCCCTATAGAGGAAAATTCTCCTCTCGAGCGTTAGTCAAACCCCGGCAGGCCAGGGCACATGTAGTTGCTGGGAATTGAACTCAGGACCTTTGGAAGAACAGCCAGAGCTCTTAACCTCTGAGCCATCTCTCCAGCCCCATTAATTCATCCTTATTTCATAAAAGGTCATCTTCATGTTGCTCTGCAGGAAATTTGCCCAGCTGAGTGGGCTGTCACCAGGAAGCAGCCACCCAGAGCATAGGCAGTGAGGGCCTCCCCACGTCCAGCCAGATATGAGGAATACAGCAACAGCAGCATAAGAAGGCACGACAGCAGCAAGAAGCAATCCCGAGATGAAGGCCCTGGGGCCGCGCCTCTCCAGGGTCCACCCATCTTCAACAGGGTCCAGCTATACACCAGGCTAGACTGGCTTTTAACTAGAGGTCTTGTTTGGAGCACTGTGCCCAGCTCTAATTGCTTTCCCAACACTGTGTTAGTAGAACAAAACATGAGCTACCTCAAGAGGGACAGTTGGGTGGGTCTCTGTAGGTCACCCGGTTCTGCATAGAGAGTTTCAGGACAATTGTAGCTATGTAGAGAGATCCTGTCTCAAAACAAAACAGCCTGAGTTATTATCAACCATACAATGGTCAGACAGGAGAGCTTCTTCACCCAGGCCCTTGCTGGCTTCAGCGCCCTGCTCAAGTGCGACTCTCATTCAAGTTCCGTACCCTCAGCCTGGTGCCGCTACCTCTGCTCAACTGACCCAAAGCCCCAGATCTCCAACTGTCTTCAGAACAGGGCTTTCCAGGCCAGAGGCTCAGGACAAAGGACCAGGTCACACTATACCCAGAAAAAATAATAATAATTCCACCTGGGACTGGTTCCTATACTGAGGCTAAGTATGGAGTCCTCCAAGTGTCTTCCTTTTAGTTGGTGACATGAACTGGAGTTCCCATAACACAACCACACCTGTGCTGATCACTCTAAAAGGACGATTAAACTCTGTGGATCATGGAGAGCAAAATGTTGCAGATCCAGAGCCAAAATTATCTTGAATTGTTTTTTTTCAAGATTTATTTATTATGTATATTATGTATACAGTGTTCTGCCTGCAAATACACCTGTATGCCAGAAGAGGGCATCAGAGATCACATTACAGATGGTTGTGAGCCACCTTGTGGCTTCTGGGAATTGAACTCAGGACCTTTGGAAGAGCAGGTGGCACTGAGCCATCTCTCCAGCCCTTGAATTGCTTTATTTAGTTCCCTTAATAACCATCTACCACCTTCTATATCTGATCACTTTTTTCAACTATCAGGCAAACCTTTAAAGATCTTTACTAGCCATGTTATCAGAATTTTTAGGGTCAAAGCCAATGAAGATTTTAGGGCCAAAGCCTAGACTTGAGAACCCCACCCGCTTGGCTTGGTCATTGTCTCAAATTATGCCAGTTAAAAAGACAAGCAACACTGAATCTTTAAAGTATTAACCTGAGATTTGGGTTTAAATAGAGGATAAGAAATACATGTGTGCTGGGTATGGTAGCACAGGCCTTTATTTTTATTTTTTTTAATTTTTTATTTAATTTTAATCTATGTGTATTGGTGTGAGGGTGTCAGATCTTGGAGTTACAGACAGTTGTGAGCTGCCACGTGGGTGCTGGGAATTGAACCCAGGTCCTTTGGAAGAACAGGCAGTGCTCTTAACCACTGAGCCATCTCTCCAGCCCCGGCACAGGCCTTTAATCTCAGCTCTCGGGACGCAGAGGCAGGTGGATCTATGTGAGTTCGAGGAGCGCTATCTGCATGTATGCCTTTATGCCAGAAGAGGGCATCAGATCCCAGCATCTAGATGGTTGTGAGCCACCATATGGTTGCTGGGAATTGAACTCAGTGTTCTCTTAACCACTGAGCCATCCATCTCTCCAGCCCCCGAAATTTTAATTCTTTGGGGCTTACTGTTTCAATAATCCAATAGTCAATTAGAGTGAAACACTCATGTCTCTCTTTAGAGTAGAGCACAGCAAGGCCACAGCTTACACCACTCCCAAGGCTAAGAATATCATCAGATAGCATCTGAGACTTGTAGCAGATTCCCAGTAACCATATGCCTCTTGTTCCCACCAATATATTTAGTAAATGCCTTGATCTGACTTAGTTTCACATTGGGATGTTATTGCAGGCACAGCATCATCTATGTTTAAAAATAAGATATCTTAGCCAGGCAGTGGTGGCGCACGCCTTTAATCCCAGCACTTGGGAGGCAGAGGCAGGCGGATCATTGTGAGTTCCAGGCCAGCCAGGTCTACAAAGTAAGTCTAGGACAACCAAGGCTACACAGAGACACCCTGTTTCAAAAAATAAAAAAACAAAAACAAAAACAAAAAACTTTTATCCCCTTAAATGTAGGAACTTTAACATTTTATTGTAAACATTTTCTTTTTTCTTTCTTTCTTTTTTTTTTCCAGACAGGTTTCTCTGTGTAACCTTGGCTGTCCTGGACTCCCTTTGTAGACCATTCTTGGCCTCGAACTCACAGAGATCCGCCTGCCTCTGCCTCCAGAGTGCTGGGATTAAAGGTGTGCGCCACCACTGCCCGGCAAAAATTTCAAACACACAGACAACTTGAATTGCTCAGAAAACTTTTAACATTTTGCTTTATCACCACCCCTCTATATATTCATCCAATTTTGTGTTGGATTTAAAAATAGATAGGACACCAGAATCAGTACATCTCCCCTATGTTTCTCAGGCTCCTTTTCATAACTTAAGAACGTGTGTGTGTGTGTGTGTGTGTGTGTGTGTGTGTGTGTGTGTGTGTGTGTATGTGTGTGAGAGAGAGAGAGCGAGAGAGAGAGAGAGAGAGAGAGAGAGAGAGAGAGAGGGAGAGGGAGAGGGAGAGAGAGAGAGACTCACTATGTAACCCTAGCTGGCCTGGAACTGGCTATGTAGATCAGGCTGGCCTTCAGTTCAGAGGTTCTGGCCTCTGCTTCTTGAGTCCTAGGATCAGAAACGTGAGCCGCCATGACCTCTGCACTCCGCAGGATTCACTTCACACTCTGCTTTGTGTTTACTCCACGCATCAGGACTGTCCTCAGTGAGAACCCATCAAAGGCCTGTTCAATCAGAGCCCTTCCTGAGTTTACGTGTTGGCTGTTTCTGCCATGTCTATCTTCTCCTTCTTCCTCCTCCTCTTCCTCCTCCTCCTCCTCCTTTTTCAGACAGGGTTTCTCTGTGTAACTCTGGCTGTCCTAAAGTGAGCTTTTGCCTACTTCATGGAAGGCAGAGAAACCTTCCATGAGCTCAGAGTGCTCATGCTGTTAACCCAGACTAACCTCCCAAGCCTCTGCTACGCCGCGATACAAAGACGTATGCCTTTTTCGACAGTGTGTCTTTCACTACAGATTACAAACAATGGTGATGCTAACATGTTTAAAATTTATCCTCTAGCTGGGTGTGGTGGCACACACCTTTCATCCCAGAATTCCAGATGCAGAGGCAGGGGGATCGATGTAGGTTGAGGCCAGCCTGGTCTACAAAGTAAGCCAAGGTTTCCCAGAGAAACTGTCTGAAAAAAACAAAACAAAAAAAAAATTTATCATTTTTGTAAACTTAAAAAGGATTCACATAAACTACAGGAATCCACCCGAATCCAGCTCTCAGACAGGACTCCAGATAAATGCGGCCAATCAGCAGCCTCAGCTTCCCACCCGTTGCCTAGTTCAGAGCTCTTTTCAGATGCAGCCCCGTCAACTCCCACAGCAGAAGCAGCAGCTTTTCTTCCAGGAAGTGCATCTACATCTTTGTACTTGCTGGAGCAGGAGCCATTTATGGGAGGAAAGGAACCATGAGTGTCCAGCGGGAGTCAGAGTGCAGCTGCATGTAGACATGACAGACGTGTGTGTGAAGGTGCATGTGTGTACGTGGAGGCCAGAGGATGAACTATTCCATTTTGAGACAGGATCTTTCACTGGCCGGGAGCTCATGGTGTTGCCTAGGCTGGGTAGCCAGCAAGCCCCAGGGGTCTACCTTCACCCCTTCTTCAGCAGTGAGGTTAGCAACGTGTGCCGCCACAACGGCTCTTACACAGTTCTGAGTGCTGAACTCAGGCAGTGAGGTTACCAACGTGTGCCGCCACAACGGCTCTTACACAGTTCTGAGTGCTGAACTCAGGCAGTGAGGTTAGCAACGTGTGCCGCCACAACGGCTCTTACACAGTTCTGAGTGCTGAACTCAGGTCCACACACCTGCACAGCAAACATTTCATCAACTGAACTGTCCTCCAGCTCTTGTTTGTTTGTTTCTGGTTTTCTGAGACAGGGTTTCTCTGTGTGCAGCCCTGGCTGTCCTGGGCTTGCTTTATAGGCCAGGCTGGCCTTGAACTCACAGAGATCCACCTGCCTCTGCCTCCTGAGTGCTGGGATTAAGGGCATGGGCTACCATCTCCCAGGTTTTTTTTATTTTTATTTTTTAAGATTTATTTATGCAGGCCAGAAGAGGGCATCAGATTACATTATGGATGGCTGTGAGCCACCATGTGGTTGCTGGGAATTGAACTCAGGTCCTCTGGAAGAGCAGTCAGAGCTCTTAACTGCTTAGCCATCTCTCCAGCCCCGCCTTTTTTTTTTTTTTTAAAGATTTCGGTTTATCGTTTCTTTTTGGGTTTAGGTTTGGGTTTGGGTTTTCTTTTAGTTTTTTGAGACAGGGTCTCTCTGTGTAGCCTTGGCTGTCTTGAACTCACTTTGTAGACCAGGCTGGCCTCGAACTCACATTGATCCACCAGCCTCTGCCTCCCAAGTGCTGGGATTAAAGGTGTACACCACCACGCCCATCCTCGTTTTATCGTTTTTATTTATGTGTGTCTTTGTCAATGTGTGTCAAATGTGAGGCAGTGCTCTCAGAAGCAGGAAGAGAATGTCTCCACTGCTGAGCCATTTGTTCAGCCCCTGTGTTTATTGTTATTTAAGACTGGTCTAGGCAGGCAGCGGTGGTGCACACCTTTAATCCCAGCACTTGGGAGGCAGAGGCAGGTGGATCGCTGTGAGTTCGAGGCCAGCCTGGTCTACAAAGCGAGTCCAGGGCAGCCAAGGCTACACAGAGAAGCCCTGCCTCAAAAAACAAAAACAAAAAGACTGGTCTAGGGCAGGGCATGGTGGCACACACCTTTAATCCCAGCACTCGGGAGGCAGAGGCAGGTGGATCACTGTGAGTTCGAGACCAGCCTGGTCTACAAATCAAGTCCAAGACAGCCAAGGCTACACAAAGAAACCCTGTCTCAAAACAAAACAAAGCAAAAGCAAAGCTCTATTTGCAAATACTTTTTTTGTGTGTGTGGGTTTTCAGGACAAGGTTTCTCTGTGTAACAGCCCTGGCTGTCCTGGAACTCACATTGTAGACCTGGCTGTCCTTGAACTCACAAAGGTCTACCTGTCTTTGCCTCCTGAGTGCTGGGATTAAAGGTGTGCCATGCCTGGCTGCAAATACTTTTTTTTTTTTTGAAAGATTTATTTTTTTATTATTTATACAATATTCTGCCTGCATGTGTGCCATCAGGCCACAGAGGGCACCAGATCTGTAGGCTTTGAACTTTTTAAAACTTACTTTATTTTGGGGTTCTTTAATGTTTATACCTTCCTTCCAACCTACCCTAGATAGGAGAGAAAAGAGGTTAATAGGAACAGAAGAGATAGACCTTTTTATACTCAGTTCCTTGGAGCGATTCCACCGGTGTAGTTGGCAGGATTTTAATAGACCAGTTGAACAGCAAACCAGCAATTCAGTGAAGGTGACTGTAACTGCAGCAGCTGGAACCCAGAGCCTTGAAGCATTCGCTGGAGCAGTTCTCTTTAGTCGAGTTCATTAACAGCCAAGACCCAAAAGCCCCGCCTAGGATGTTTATCAGTTGGCAAAGCCCGTGCCCCTACAAGAGACAGTTCCTCTTCCAGTGGACAAACATCACCTGTTCTCTCACAAGTCTGTTTTCAGCGGGAAAACACCTCACACCCTCACAGAAGTCTGTTTCACATGGCACAAAACAAAACATGTTTACATCCACTACACAGATCTCGTTATAGATGGTCACGAGCCACCACGTGGTTGCTGGGAGTTGAACTCAAGACCTATTAGGAAGCCACCTAGTGCTCTTAACCTCTGAGCCATCTCTCCAGCCCTGCAAACACTTCTTTAACTCTTGCTCCTTCTGCCTCCACCCCCCGGGTGCTGAGACTACAGGGATGTGCTCTCACCGCCAGCTGGACCACAGCTGTGTCTCATCGGTGACTCACGACCCCATACAAGAGTAACGTAACTAAACACAGGCACATCAAAGAAGATGCTACAGTAAAAGGCTTCCGAAGGCAGAACAACCAAAAATGAATTCAAAAAGCAAGCAGCTAAGGAATCAAAGGCACCTCTGGAATCATCACTCATGTTGAGTTACACTTCTCTGCACCTTTTTTTTTTTTTTGTCTTTCAAAAGAATTTAATTTGGTATTTATTTAGTATAAAAAGCCTGTGCACTATGTAACAAATACAAATTTTTACAGCTGTTTTGCAATCGTGGTGGCTGTTCATTTGTGTTTTATGCTCTGAATTACTTCATCCAATAGCTTGTTTACTTCTTTGTGTCTTGTAACTGCTCGACTCATGCAGTCCTGAAGCTTAGCTCCGGTCAGTCCACTCCCACCTGGCTTGTGAAGACAACACAGCTTGCCTTCCTCATCTGTTACTATGGTTCCTGTTGATAGGTGTTCCTCCTCTCCAGTAGGATCAACTATCAGCAAAGTGTCATCAAACACAGCAAAGGAAGTTGCAACTGGGTTTGTTCTGACATTCAAATAACTTTTCTTCTTTAAATTAACGTCTGCTAAAGCAGTTTCTTCATTTATAGTAACTTCAGGCAACTGCACATTCTTTAAAGCTGCTAACAAAGCAAATGTGCAGGCATCCAAAATGTTTCCATCGTAGTCTAAGCAAATAAGGTCACAGTATAGAACCCAAGCAAGCTTGCCTGGAGAGATGCATAAGTCCTCTTTCTTAATTATCTGTGAGTTTTCAATGACATCTGCAATGAACTGGCTGGTGACTTGAGCCTCTTCCCCAGGAGGTGCAGTCCGAAACCTCGATGAACACAGCGGTGGTAGATCCACATTAGGGACAACATATCCTCTATCGGGAGCATCGACTGGCAGTGCTGCAAATTCCGCTTTAAGGCCACAAATGACCGTGGTGTTCCCCAGCTTCACTAGAGTTGACCCGTCCGCCGTACTGACTGAACCTATGTTGACAGTTGTAGTTCTGAATTCACCAAGTTCTCTTCCATCAGGGCGGCAGTTTTCTTTCAAAAACCTCCTGTAATACTCTAGCGGTTCCACGGTTTTGAAACCGGCCGCCATCTTCCCGCCCGTACTGCTCTGCACCTTTTAATTGTGAACCCAGGGCAAGCGCAGTTTGCCCTGTGCATGCTGTTGTACTACTACCGCTATCCAAGGCTGCCTGGAACACCTTAGCTCAGATCTGAGAGCGCCGCGTGTAAGAAGTGTGGTGTCTCTGCTGCACGCACACAGGCTTGTGCTCTTACAGAAATATAGTGGTTTAATTACTGTGGACAAAAATGCAGTGAAAATTCTGGAAATTTTGGCTCTTTAAACAATCCACAGAAGCCAGACGCAGTGTTGCATGCCTATAATCCCAGCCCTTGGGAGGCAGAGGCAGGTGGATCGCTCTGAGTTCAAGGCCAGCCTGGTTTACAAAGCAAGTCCAGGATAGCCAGGGCTACACAGAGAAACCCTGTCTCGAAAAACCAAAAAAAAAAAAAAAAAAAAACCAATCCACAGAAGCCAGGCACAATGTTGCATGCCTATAATCCCAGCAGAGGCTGTCCTCGGCTCCCTTTGTAGACCAGGCTGGCCTCGAACTCACAGCGATCCGCCTGCCTCTGCCTCCCAAGTGCTGGGATTAAAGGTGTGCGCCACCACGCCCGGCTCAGGTTACAGTGTGTTAATAGTTGTGCTCAAAGAAGAAACAAGAAGACATTACATTCAGGGATCTCCACCTCTCCGTCTCTGCTCTGTCCTTCTTTCTCTCCTGTCAGTCATGGGGTGAAAGGGAAGGAGGGGGAATAAAGGGTGGGAAAGAGAATAACCCACAAGGTAGCAAAATCTAGCTATACAAACACTTTTTAATATTTTCCTACTGTGCCTGGTCTCAGTGGCAATGTCACTCAGGAGGCAGAGGCAGGCAGATCCCCCAGTGAGTTCGAGGCCAGCCTAGTCTTCAAAGAGAGTCTAGGACAGCCAGGGCTACACAGAGAAAACCTGTCTCAATTTTCTTTTTTCCTGCTGCCATTTCTCAGATGAAAGTACCGAATCAGTCTTTGTATCAGTCTTTGTTACAATGTCTACTTTTTTTTTTTTTCCCTTGAGACAGGGACTCACTACTCACTATGTACTATCCTTTGGCTAGCCTGGAACTTTCTGTGTTGATAAGGCTGGCCTCAGACACAGAAACCTGACTGTTTCTGCCTTCCCAATGTTGGGATGAAACACCACACCTCTGGATTCCTGGCTGTCCTGGAACTCGTTCTGTATACCACATTAGCCCCGAACTCAGAGGTCAGCCTGTCTCTTCTCCCTAAGTGCTGGCATTAAAGGTGTGTACCACCTGGCTTGAATGTTTAATTTGTTTGTTTGTTTGTTTGTTTGTTTGTTTCCAGACAGGTTTTCTCTGTGCAGCCTTGGCTGTCCTGGACTTGCTTTGTAGATCATGCTGGCCTGGAGCTCACATGGATCTGCCTGCCTCTACCTCCTGAGTGCTGGGATTAAAGGTGTGTGCCACCACACCCGTGGGAATGTTTACTTTTTAAAACTGCTATATTGGCCTGTGGGGTGCTTGCTGCTAAGCCTGACAATCATGTGACCCCCGGGGCTCAAGTGGTGGAAGTACAAATTGTCCTCTGACACCCATATTTGAGCCCTATACTACCACCTCCAAAACAAACAAATATATGTAATGCAATTAAAACAACAACAAACTTTTGAGTTGCTCCCTGCAGTTTTATTTTCGAAAATGTTAAATTTTGTCTTGTCATGAAAACAGAATTTCCAAAATGCTTCTAAATATATTTCTGCCATTTTGTTCTACGCACTTCTGCGCTGTGCTATTCTCAGCATTAATGGTTATAAAATCAAAATACTCATCTACTGTAGAAAAAATATTGAAGATGCTCTATGTCCTGCAGTATCAAATATTTAGCCGGAGTTTAATTCTTTATGTAAAAACATGTACATCTAACTTATTGGCCTGCCAATTTTCTTTTGTCTAATGAGTGACAAAACTATATGTATACTAAAGAATTGTTTAAATAGCAGGGCGTGATGACTATGCCCATAACTGCAGCACTCTGGAAGTGAAGGCAGGAGGGTCGTCTTCAGCTACGTAGCAAGGCCAGCCTGTGCTACATTGAAACCATTTCAAAAATAAATAAAACATTAACAAGATATTCGTTTTTAAATAAATTTTTATTTCTTTATTTTTAAATATTTATTTATTTATACAGCATTCTGCCCCCATGTGTACCTACACAACAGAGGAGGACCAAGATCACATTATAGATGGTTGTGAGCCACCATGTGGTTGCTGGGAATTGAACTCAGGACCTTTGGAAGAACAGACAGTGCTCTTAACCTCTGAGCCATCTCTCCAGCCCTAAAATAATTTTTTTCCTTTGTTTTTTCAAGACAGGGTCTCTCTGTGTAGCCTTGGCTGTCCTGGACTCGCTTTGTAGACCAGGCTGGCCTCGAACTCACAGGGATCCGCCTGCCTCTGCCTCCCGAGTGCTGGGATTAAAGGCGTGCGCCACCACGCCCGGCTTTGTATAACTATTTTAATATCTATATACCTATGGTCAGATAAAAATGTTCTCACACAGAAAGCGGTCCCTAATGGAAACAGTGTGAGAGGCTCTGTGGAGAGCGATTGTGAGTACTTCCCAACACAGGCACCATCTAATGGCAAAGTCTGTCTCCTACAGGCGCCTGCTCTCTCATTAATAGAAGGGGAGACCAGAGCTCAGGGAGGTTACAGATCTTGCCCCAGGTAAGAAATTAAAATTTCTGGGGGCTGAAGAGATGGCTCAGAGGTTAAGAGCAGAGGTCCTGCTCCTCCAGAGGTCCTGAGTTCAATTCCCAGCAACCACGTGGTGGCTCACAACCATCTGTAATGTGATCTAATGCCCTCTTCTGGCATGAAGGTGTACATGCAAACACAGCTCTCGTGTACATAAAATAAATAAAAATTTTAAATGTAACATTTAAAACTGCCTAATTCCAGGAACGACTATCAAGGACTATAGAGATGAGCCCCCGGCTAAACCGGCTAATTTCGAAGCATGTGGGAAAAGGGCGAATCCGCTTATCCACTTACGGTGTTGGCCCTTCACCACCAGCCAGTTCATTCTGGTTGTGGCCAAAAGGGAGAGAATTGCTTATTTTCACGTGGAGGTCAGAGAGCAACTGCAGAAGCCAGTTTTCTCTTTCTCTCACGTGGGCTCCTGGGTCCTGGACTCAGGTTGTCAGGTGTACCGTCAAGCCTTAACTACTGAGCCATTGTGCCCACTTGCTACTCACTCACATTTATAAGTTTAAAACACATTTTAAATTACAAAATCAAGTTCCTCAACTTTATTTTGAAAATGTCAAGCCTAAGGAGCACAGGAGAGAGGCTGGAGAGGTGGCTCAGAGGTTGAGAGCACTGGCTGCTCTTTCAGAGGTCTTGAGTTCAATTCCCAGCACCCACATGGAAGCTCACAACTGTCTTTAACTCCAGTTCCAGAGGATTCGACACTCTCACAGATACACATGCAGGCAAAACAGCAATGAAAATAAATAATTTTTAAATGACCACTGTCTTAAAAAAACACAGAGGAAAGAATTGAACAATAAACACCTACACTCATTTCATCTATATTCTGATTAACATTTTGCCACCTTACCTATACTAACTTTTTCTTTGAGAATTTTATACATGTATATCTTGGTTATATCCACCTCCAACTTCCCAGACCCATCTTCACGTCCTTTTTTATTTTCTTTCTTTTTT
Source organism: Acomys minous (assembly GCF_964271855.1). NCBI lineage: Eukaryota > Metazoa > Chordata > Mammalia > Rodentia > Muridae > Acomys > Acomys minous. The sequence continues at coordinate 51,648,010 of NC_140498.1, forward strand.
ATTTATTTATTTATTTATTTATTTATTTTGGCTTTTTGAGACAGGGTTTCTCTGTATAGCCTTGGCTGTCCTGGACTCGCTTTGTAGACCAGGCTGGCCTCGAACTCACAGCGATCCGCCTGCCTCTGCCTCCCGAGTGCTGGGATTAAAGGTGTGCGCCACCACGCCCGGCTCCTTTTTTATTTTCTTTCATTCATTCATTCATTTTGAGCCAGGATCTCACAGTATAATCCTGTCTGGCCTGGAATTCCCAAATTAGCACAGGCTGTTTGCCTCTTCCTTTTGAGTGATGGGATTAAAAGCCTGCACTATCACATCTGACCCCGTTAAAAACTCTTTTATAACCCTCTGGGTCCAATTAGTATTGCTTGTATGCTCAGGCAGGAGCATGGCAACCTGTTAGTGACCACATCTCTCTACCTTTTTAGTTTTCTATCTATACTTTTGAAAATATTTAAGCGTAGTTTTCCTCCAAGTGTGGTGGAGTGTGCCTATAGGCCTAAGTAAACGTGGCCTGACCCTGACGTGCAAGCGTAAATCTATCTTAAAATCCTTTCAGCCAAACATCTCCCTCCACCACCCCTACTCTGGGCTTACAATAGGCACGGCCGGGGGGAGGGGGGCGATGGGGAGGGACCAGAGCGAGCGGGTCTACTAGGTGCTTGGGCAAGTGTATCAAGTCATCAGATAAGATGGGAATTAAGACCTAACGACACCAGACTCTAGTCTAGCCACTTCTCGGGTGAAGGAAAAGATTTAACCAATTTAATTCTTTATGATAAGGAACGCCCGACTGCACCCGAGACAAAGCTTCTCAGGTGTTGGGGAAAAGTTACGCGAAAAGAGGCCTGAGGTTCGCGCTCCCCCGAGATCTCACCCTCCCTCCAGAAGATTCTCGCCGCGGGTATAGCTAGTTTCGCTGTCCTAAATTTTACCTCACTCAACACGGGAACCGACCCTGGGATATACTGCCCGTAAAGGGCGAGCACTGCGCAAGCGCGGAAGGTGCCGCGGGTCGTCGCGCGCACGCGCAGCCCCCTAGGCCGTCTCCAGGGTCCTCTGGCAAAGTAAAGCACCGCTTAACTTCCCGCTCCACCCCGCCCCTTGCGTTGCCATGGAGACCTAGCGGCTAAAGCCTGCGGGTGGCAGCGCCGTGAGCTTGGTGGCCCTCTTGCGAGGTTTGCGTGGGCGATGTTGAACAGCACCGAGCTTTCGCAGAAGACCGTGGACTTGGAGGAGATGCGGTCCGGAGGCCTGGGCCGCTGCACGAAGTTTTTTTGGCTGGGCGTCGCCTTCGACGCTGTGGGTGTGGCAGTGCTGTTCACGGGCGTCTTCGCCGACCTGCTGTTCTACGACATGCTGCTCTATCTGGGTTCCATTATCATCTTCGTTAGCCTCCTGTGGTGGATCTCCTGGTACACCGGCAACATCGAGGCGCTCCCGGAAGAGCCCTTCCGGAGGACTTTGACTCGCAGGAGCGAGGTCAGCGAGCAACGCAGCGGCAGCCGTCGCTTCTCCCTGACCCTCAGGAACGTCTCCAACCCCTTCCTGCGGATCCGCCGGCGGCGGCGGCGGCGGCGACTCCTCCCGAGTGCCCTCCTGAGGGTCAGCAGCCTAAGCTCGACCGACCTGGGACAGCTGGAAAGGAACAGCGACGCCAGGAGGGGAGATGGGAGAACTTCGTTCCATCCGGAGAAGCCGAGGTCCGTTCTAAGCAAACTAGAGCTTTGCGCAGTCCAGCCCTCTAGGAGTTTCCCTCTGGTCCCTTTGCACCCACCTCTCTCCATTTCTACTTCTAGGAGCCAGCCCATCTTTTCGGTGACCTCTCAGTGCTACCCTCCGGCGTCGGAAGCCTCTGAAAGCTCTTCCCGGATGGCTGTATCCTCTGGAAGCCATGTGCCTGTGGACTCTCCCTCTCAGGAGCACTCAAAGATCAGTGTGGCCTCTGAAATCTATCCTCTGGAAAGGGAAGATAGCCAGAGTCACCTATTGGTCCTCGTGCCCTCGGACAATTTACCTATGGAACCTGTGACATCTCAGGGCCAAATCCAGGCCTCTGGAAGCCATGTGCCTGTGGACTCTCCCTCTCAGGAGCACTCAAAGATCAGTGTGACCTCTGAAATCTACCCTCTGGAAAGGGAAGATAGCCAGAGCCACCTCTCGGTCCTCGTGCCCTCGCACAATTTACCTACGGAACCTGTGACATCTCAGGGCCAAATCCAGTCCTTTGTGTCCTCTGAAAGCCATGTGCCTGTGGACTCTTCCTCTCAGGAGCACTCAAAGATCAGTGTGACCTCTGAAATCTACCCTCTGGAAAGGGAAGATAGCCAGAGCCACCTCTTGGTGCTCGTGCCCTCGCACAATTTACCTACGGAATCTGTGACATCTCAGGGCCAAATCCAGGCCTCTGGAAGCCATGTGCCTGTGGACTCTCCCTCTCAGGAGCACTCAAAGATCAGTGTGGCCTCTGAAATCTACCCTCTGGAAAGGGAAGATAGCCAGAGTCACCTCTTGGTGCTCGTGCCCTCGGACAATTTACCTACGGAACCTGTGACATCTCAGGACCAAATCCAGCCCTTTGTGTCCTCTGAAAGCCATGTGCCTGTGGACTCTCCCTCTCAGGGACGCTCAAAGATCTGTGTGGCTTCTCAAATCTACCCTCTGGAAAGGGAAGATAGCCAGACACCTCAGAGCCAAATCCAGGACTCTGCAGCCCAACGAAGCCATCTCCAGAAATTTCACCCTGCTTCTTAACCTCAACTTTAAACTGCTAAAGTTTCTGAGAGCCATACTTTGGCCATGGGGGTTCCTGTGGTGCCACCTGCCCGGACTCAGCACTCGCAGGCCTCTTAGCCCAGACTTCTCAAAGTCATCCTGTATCCAGAAGTTTCCTCAGAACTTAAGTGCTGAAGCTTTTGCGACTTTTCCAGCACCCAGCAAGGAGCAGCCTGACCCTTCATCGCCTGGCTCTGAGGCCACATATCCAAACACTCAGTGTGACCCTCTGGCAACCTTCCAGCCTTGGGGGGGGAGTAAGGAACAGTCACCGTTTCTAATAGGAATCAGACCCAGGCCTTTGAATGTCTATGAAGGCTTTTGCCAAGTAAGTGCCTTGGAGGAAAAATTACCAACCATTACCCTTTTTGTTGTCAGTGTTCTAGTGCTTTCTCAATTCCTGCAGTGGGAACAGAGTGCCGTGGACTTGAGGATTAGCCATTCGATGGATGGAAGGCTTTTGGAAGTAGTTTTCTGAGTAGATGAGGCCCAAGACATTGCCTGCTGGATAACGAAATCTGTTCCTTTTGTTTAAGGTGAGAGGAGAGATCCAGAGCAATGTTTTTGTTTGTTTTTTTGTTTTGTTTTGTTTTGTTTTAGGAAGTTATAAGGTCTGGAGGTAGGTGGGGGATTGGATTCTGCAAGGATTCTCCTGAAAGAAGATGGCTTCAGTTTGTACACGTATATAATACCAAATGATACTGAATCTTAGTGGGAAAGTTATTCCTTTTCAATACATTTCACTTTTGTCACAGAGGCTACCTTTTATTGGAGACGGTGCTCTTTAATGCCCCCCCCCAAAGCTTCAGTCAACAAAAACTATATCCAGCTAGACCTTAATAATCTTCATATTCATATACTTTTCAGTGAGTTACTTCTATTTTATGCCAAGTGATATTAGTTTCCTGTTTATAACAGTGACGGTTGCTGTTTAAATACATCATCTAAATAAAGCACTTTGCACATTGTAGAAGTAAGCTCTGCGTGCTAAGAGAAGTTGGGTGATTCTCAAGTGAAGCTGTTGGAGCTGAGATAACTGCTTTACTTTCCCTTTTTTTTTTTTTTTTTGGTTTTTCAAGACAGGGTCTCTCTGTGTAGCCTTGGCTGTCCTGGACTCACTTTGTAGACCAGGCTGGCCTTGAACTCACAGCGATCCGCCTGCCTCTGCCTCCCGAGTGCTGGGATTATAAGTGCGCCACAACGGCCGGCTTCTCCTTTCTTCTTTCTCTCTCCTCTTCCCTCTTCTTTTTCTCTTTCTTGGTTTGTATTTTGTTGTTGTTGGGTTTTGTTTTTTTTATTTAAACACAAGGTCTTCCTGTGTAGCCTTGGTTGGCCTGGAATTCAGTATGTAGTTGGTTGGCCTCAAACTCATAGAGATTTGCCTGCCTTTGCCTCCCAAACTCTGGCCCTTTCCGTCTTAGCAGGGTCTTGCCTGGGTGTCATGTACAGCAGCCTGGTCTCAGACTTGCTGTGGTCCAGAGGATGGTCTTGAACTCCTCATCCTCTTGCTCCCACTTCCAGAGTGCTAGGATTATAAGTATGCACTGCCATGCCTAGCTGAGATTTCTTTATCTTTGTCTTTTTTTTTTTTTTTCCTGGGGAGGGGTTGGAGTGGATATCTGGTGCCTTTGACCAGAAGAGGGCATATGATCCCCTGGAAATGGAATTACAGTTGTGAGCCCCCATGTAGGTGCTGGGAACCAAACCTGGGTGCTCTTAACTGCTGATCCATTTCTCCAGCCCCATATTTGTTGCTTTTATTCCAATAATGGAAATAACTGAATATTAGGCAGCAGTTATAATTTTCTTACAACTTTCTCCAGCACTTCTTTTAAAAATGTATGATCCCCTCACTAGAAATAAACACACATATATGTGGATTCCTTTCTCCGGGAGGCTGGGCTAAGAATCTGGTCACAGTTTTCTTCAGACTTCTGGAGGCTAGCTGAAGAAGGCTCTGTCCTGAGAACTGGTCACAAAGAAGGCCTTCTGGGCAGGGAGGGAGCACGGGGCAGCCATGCTCAGCCTGGGTTGAGACAGTGGCTATCTTAGGTCCCTTCCAGCTGGAGAAGGGAGCCTCTGGCTTGTGAAAAGCCAGATAACCGACTGCACTTGGTTAAAAATAAAGACAATCAAGAGTCAAAGAGCTAGATTTTAATTCATTAAGCTTAATGATAAAAGAAAGGCAAAGACAGAGCTACAGAAGGAAAAATGAGAAAAATCTGCACCACCACTCCAGATCTGGTCTTTTTAACCAAGGGTAACTTAATTGCAGGAGCCACTCCTAGGACACTTCCTGGGGCTTGTCTCCAGGGCACCTTTGTGTGTTTTTCTTCAAAGAGCCAGCTTTTGACACCTTTTGTGTGGGTGAGGGTCTGTGCTTTGGTCCCTACAAGGAACTAGCCTTTTAACACATTTGGGCCTGGTGGGTTGTTTTTCCAGCAGAGGGTACGGCTCACCTATGTCCAAGCATGAAGCTTACTGGGAGGGAGTGTCTCCTCTGCCCGCAGATAAGGCCCCCCCCCCCATAAATCTTTTGGTTTTTTGAGATAGAGTCTCTACATAGTCCTGGAATTCACTGTGTAGACCAAATTGGCCTGGAAGTCACTGTGTAGACCAGGCTGGACTTGAACTCACAGACAGATATTCTAAAAATCTTTACATAAGCATTTTACACAGTTTGAACAACTGAATTTTATAAAATATATCGAATGACTTATGTTTCCTTCTATTAAAAGAGAGAAAAAAAGATGGGCAGGGTAACACATGCCTGTAGTCCTAGCATTTAAGATGCAGAGGCAGGTCTACAAAGCGAGACCAGGACAGCCATAGCTACACAGAGAAGCCCTATCTGGAAAAACCATATACACACATAAGAAAGAAAGGAGGAAGGAAGGAAGGAGAGAGAGAGAGAGAGAGAGAGAGAGAGAGAGAGAGAGATGGCTAAGTGGCTAAGAGCGCCACCTGCTCTTCCAAAGGTCCTGAGTTCAAGTCCCAGCAACCACATGGTGGTTTACAACCATCCATAATGTGATCTAATGCCCTCTTCTGGCATACAGGTGTATATGCAGGCAGAATACTATATATATAATAATAAATAAATCTTTAAAAAAATAAAAGGAAAAGACTAGGCTGGGTATGGTGGTGCACATCTTTAATTTTAGCAGGTAGAGGCAGGCATCATATCTGTAAATTGGAATCCAGCCTATTCTACAAAGCAAGTTCAAGGCCAGCCAGGGCTACATAGTGAGACCCTGTCCAAAAAAAAAAAAAAAAGAAAAAGAAAAAAAAAAAAAGAAAAGAAAAAAGAAAACAGAAAGGATTACTTCAAAAGGCCATTTCCCACCCCCTTTATTCTTTAAGGTGGTTCGTGTAATTTAAATATTACCTATGCAAGTCTTAGAGTCTTAGACACGGTAAACATGAAGATAAAAGCATGAAGACCTTGTCAACAGAGTTTTGTTGTTTTTGTTCTCCGAATCAAAACAATAGTTATAAGGATGACTGAAGGTCAGCCAAGAAAAAGGGAGCCTTGAGCAGCCAGTGGGAGGAACCACTCATGCCCTGGAGTCTCATGTACTGGAGTCAGTATGATCCTTAGAGGCCCTGCTTTTCAAGCACTTACCGTCTATCAGGAGATGTAAAAGTAAAAATATCATTTAAAAAGTACAGGCCAGCCTGGTCTACAAAGAGAGGCCAGGACAGCCAAGGCTCTTACACAGAGAAACCCTGTCTCGAAAAAACAAACCAAAACCAAAACCAAACAAACAAAAGTACAGAGAAGGTCTGGAGAGCTCAGCAGTTAAGAGGGCTTGCTGCTCTTTCAGAGGACCCAAATTCAGTACAGCCACCCATCCTGGGGGAGTCCAGCGTCTATAACTGCATTTCCAGAGAGTCTGATGTCCTCTTCTGGCCTCTGTGGGCATACACACAGGACATAGCATTTACACAAGCACACATAAATAATATTTTTTAAAAATCTGTGTTTTGGGGGGGGGATGGGAGATGGTGGTGGCTGTGCTGCAGCTGGCCTTTAACCCCAGCACTCGGGAGGCAGAGGCGGAGGATCTCTGGATTTGAGGCCAGCCTGGTCTACAGAGTGAGTTCCAGGACAGCTCAGGCTACACAGAGAAACCCTGTCTTGAAAAAAAATGAAATAACAACAACAAAAAAAGAAAAAGGAAAACATGTTGTTGCTGTTGTTGTTTTGTTTTGTTTTGTTTTTTGAGACAGGGTTTCTCTGTGTAACAGCTCTAGTTATCCAAGAACTCTCTCTGTAGACCAGGCTGGCCTTGAACTCAGAGGTATCCTCCTGCCTCTGTCTCCCAAGTGCTTGGATTAAAGGCGCGCACCACCACCCGGTGCTGTTGTTATTTTTTAAGACAGGGTTTCTCTGTGTAGCCCTGTCTGTCCTGGAACTTGCTCTTTAGACAGGGCTGGCCTTGAACTCAGAGATCCTCCTGCCTCTGGGATTAAAGGCCTGTACCACCATGCCCTGCACTAAATACATAAATAAATATCTTAAGCAGGGCACAGTGCATACAACTTTAAATCTCAGCATTTGAGAGACAGAGGCAGGCAGATCTCTGTGTTGGAGTTTAGCCTATTCACATATTAAATTCCACAACAGCCAGAGCTACACAGAGAGACCGTGTTTCAAAGAGGCACGGTGGGGCACACTCAGATATAGTAACTAAGCCAGTAGAATGCATATTTGGCTTTTTTTGTTCTTTGGGTTTTTTTGTTTTTTGCTTTTTTTGTTTGTTTTTAATATTTTATTTAATTTTTAATTTATGTGCATTGGTGTGAGGGTGTCAGATCTTGGAGTTACAGACAGTTGTGAGCTGCCATGTGGGTGCTGGGAATTGAACCCAGGTCCTTTGGAAAGAGCAGGCAGTGCTCTTAACCACTGAGCCCTTTTGTTTTTTTAAGACCAGGCTAGCAGCTGGATGTGGTGGTGCACACCTTTAATCCCAGCAGTCGCTGTGAGTTCGAGGTCAGCCTGGTCTACAAAGTGAGTACAGGATAGCCAGCTACACACAGAGAATCCCTGTCTCAGAAAAACAAAAACAAAAACAAACAAACAAACAAAAAACAACCCTCCCCCCCAAAAAAAGACCAAGATAGCACGGGATTCATATTGATTAAACTGTCTCTGCCTCCCTGAGTGCTGGGATAAAGGTATGTGCCACCACAACCAGCTAGTAGAATGCATATTTAGCTTGTATCAAGCCCTGGGGTTAGTCCTAAGCATCGTATAAATCAGGCAGGGTTCTGCATACCTGTAATTCCAGCACACAAGGATCAGAATTTGAAGGTTATCCTCAGCTATATAGTAAGTTTGAGGCTAGCCTGGGCTGTATGAGACCCTATCTAAAAAAATAAAAGCCAAACAAACAACAAAATTAAGTGGCTGGCAAGATGAGTCAGCGAGTAAAAGTGCTTTCAGCCAGGCCTGATGAACTGAGATCAATCCCCAGGGCCCAGTGGTGGCAGGAGAGACCCTCCTCCCACAGGCGACAGTCCTCTTGACCTGCTCTTGTGCCTTGTCTTTCCCCACGTAAATAAACACAATCTTTTGTTTTGTTTTGTTTTGTTTTAATTAAGCTTCACCTTATTAGGTGGTTGTAATTTTATTTTATTTTTTTAAAGATTTATTATTTATACAGTGTTCTGCCTGCTACAAGAAGACAGCAGATCTCATTACAGATGGTTGTGAGCCACCATGTAGTTGCTGGGAATTGAACTCAGGACCTCGGGAAGAGCAGACAGTACTCTTAACTGCTGAGCCATCTCTCCAGCCCCTAGGCGGTTGTAATTTTAAAAGGAACCAAGTGGGGGGTCACAAAATAAATTTAAATTTTTTTAAGGAACAGAGGTGTAATAATAGTTCATGGCATGAGGGTGTGGTGGGCCCACCTTAATCCCAGCATTCAGGGAGGAAGAGGCAGGCAGATCTGGACTACAGGAGAAACCCTGTCTCAGAAAACTAAAACAAAAAAAAGGTCATGGCTTGTTTAGGGCTACCTGGGAAAGGATAACCTGATGTTAGTCACATGTCATTGAGACTTAGAGACTGAAAAGGGAAAGGATGTGCTCTATATGAAGGAGCTACGGAGCTAAAATGAGAAGACTCGGGGTCTGCCCGCGAATGGGAAATCCTCTTGCTGGTTTGTTTTGCTTTGAGACAGTGCCTCGGTATGTAGCCCAGAGTGCACTTAAAGTCAGCATCCCAGTGACACGGTGTCTCAGACAAAGCAAAGCAAACAAAACCAAAAGGTTGTTCTACCTCAGCCTCTCTAGTGCTGAGATCACAGGCATTGCCTGCTTTCTGCCTGATACTTTTTTTAAAAATGTCTCTTTTAAAAGATTGTTTTTATTTATATTTTATTATGTATAGGTATGTCTGTATGTGGGTGTGTACATGGGAGTGCTGGTGCCAGCAGAGGCCAGAGGCTCCAAATACCCTTAAGCTACAGTTAACAGACAGTTATAAGCTATCTGATAGAGGTTCTGGGAACCTATCTTGAATCTTCTGGAAGAGCTGCAAGTGATCTTAAGTACTACACCATCTCTCTGGGACTCCCCCCCCCTTTTTAAATTTTAATTTTAATATTTATTTATTTATTTATTTATTTATTTAGGTTTTTCGAGATAGGGTCTCTCTGTGTAGCCTTGGCCATCTGGACTCACTTTGTAGACCAGGCTGGCCTCAAACTCACAGCGATCCGATACCTCTGCCTCCCGAGTGCTGGGATTAAAGGCGTGGGCCACCATGCCCGGCTCTAATTTTTATTTTTACAGAATCTTGTGGGAATCAGGAACCAGGGGGAAAGCGGGAATGAGTGGCGACGGAGCCCACACAGAACCCGGGGAATCAGACCCCGAGACCAGACTCAAGATGCTGATATAACTTTATTGTTTAGTGTGGAAGCCTTTAAAAGATTGAAGGACCAGCCAGGCCATGGTGGCGCACGCCTTTAATCCCAGCATTTGGGAGGCAGAGGCAGGCTGATCTCTGTGAATTCGAAGCCAGCCTGGTCTACAAAGTGAGTCCAGGACAGCCAGGGCTACACAGAGAAACCCTGTCTGGAAAAAAAAAAAGAATTGAAGGGCCAATCAGACCATCCCATGATAGCCTCACGCACCAATAGCAATCAATCAGGTTGGTGTAGCTTATAGGGAAATTGAGGGGAGGGGGCAAGGTCATCCCAGGGGACTTCTGTAAAAAAGGGTGGAGCAGTCCCTGCCCTAGCCTCCGACCCATTCTGAGACTTCACTAGTGTGCTAGGAGCCCCTAGTAGACCAACACTGTGTTCAGCGGGTCAGGACCAGTTGAGGGGTCTTAGGAGCTGCCGACGCTTCACTTGCCCTTCTCTGTGGCCTCCAAAGGTCGATCCCGACACCCCCCACTGGTTTCCCCTCTGTTTTAATTTCAAGGTTAAAAATCTCCAGATGGAGAGCTTTGGTGTGCTGAGTTTGGAGGCATATATGATTTTAAAATCATATCAAGAAAAAATATAAGTAAAACTATAATTGCTATGGCATAAACCAATAAACTCCTGGGTAAAAATAAAGTGGTGAGTTTGGAAGCTACATCCTGGAAGAAATGCCCTAGTTCAGATAGGGTAACTACATCCACTCTGGTGGTGTTTATAGCCGCCACCTCCTGATGGAGCTATGAAAGAGAGAAAGGAAAGATGTATTCCAGGTGCCTTCTGTAGATTGGCACTGGAGCGGTATGGCACTACTCTTATCAGTTAAAAATTCCTTCTGATGTTCTGCCGTCTGGAACTGTGGGCTGACGGTGGCCATCCCCTCCTTCACTCAGGGATAGGTTCTGCAAAGCTGTGATTCTGTTGCTTCCCTCAGGGCAGGTGTATGGCTTTATCCCTCAACCAGGAACCCAAACTGGCTTGTCTGTTCCTTCTGGAAAAATACACATAAACCCCTGTCCCATGGTTAAGAGAGGCCGGATCCTTCCACATACTGTCCATAGGATCCTGCCAGTAGACTAGTGGTAAAGGGGTGATCCTGGAAAGCATTGTACCCCAATGTTTATGGGGGGTAACAGGCCAGTTTTTGTTTGTTTGTTTGGTTGGTTGGTTTTTGGATTTTCTAGACAAGGTTTCTCTGTGTAATCTTTGTAGACCAGCTGGCCTTGAACTCACATCTGTCTGCCTGCTGGGATTTAAAGGGATGTGCCACCATGCCTGGCTGCTAGGACAGACTGTTTTTGTCAAAAATTTAAAAATTAATGGTAAAAAGATCCTCTGTTAATTTATCCTATGGTCGTATCCCTTATGTCCCCCCTTTTAATTGTTTTTTAAGAGAGACATGGGCTCTTTATGCTATGGCTTATCATTGGGGATTGTGAAGAATCAGAGCAAAAAGCTGTAAAAGCAGAGCTAGTATGTGGTGGTTCATTGTTTTGTTTTGTTTTGTTTTTGACACAGGGTTTCTCTGTGTAACAAACAGCTCTGGCTGTCTGGAACTCTAAACTCTAAACTGCTATTAGTTAGGCGCCAATTTGTTACAATAAATTCTATCTGTTTGGCCTAGGAAGCCAATTAACTGACACAAAAAGACTGAAACATAATCCAAAACAGCAAGGACTGCGCTAGGCAGTCTAAACTGCTACTAATCTCACAATAAACTAAAATAAACTACTCTAATCCTGTAACCTACAAAGATCCCAAGCACTTCCCAATCTGACCCTCCTCCAGCAGCTTCTCTCCCACAACTCCTCCCACAACTATCAACTTTGAACTGTCAACCCCTCCAGGCTCCTCGCACTTCCTGTGGAAGTCTTGCCTTCCACGGCTTGTCCTTCTGTCTGCTGATTGGCTAGACAGCGCTTTATTGACAACTGCTACATCCACTCAACACATTCCTTCACAGACACCATTTCTCCTAACTGCACAGCTCCCTCAAAGCACCCAGTAAACACTTTAGGTCTGTGAGAATGATAAGAGTGGACAGCTACCCAAAACTTTCTAACTTTGGAGCATCATCTTCAGCCTCCTGGACCAGTTTATCTGACAGATGTATTTGTGAAGCAGGAACTGTTGAGGTCTTGCTTACCCTGTCCTCACAGATTTTTGCCATTGACTCTACCTATGTCTAAGCTTCCCCATTTCAAGCAGAATTCTGTCTGTGGCAGAAACGAGGACATTTTTGCCCAGTGGCTGGTTTGTCACATTTGAAGCCATCTCCATAAGGAGGTTCATTGATGCTCATCATCTTGTTTGAGGTAGGCTGGGTATTGCCAGGAGTTGACATGTCTTATTGTTAAAGAATCATTAAAGCCGGGCGTGGTGGTGCACGCCTTTAATCCCAGCACTCAGGAGGTAGAGGCAGGTGGATTGCTGTGAGTTCGAGGCCAGCCTGGTCTACAAAGTGAGTCCAGGACAGCTAAGGCTACACAGAGAAACCCTGTCTCGAAAAACCAAAAAAAAAAAAAAAAAAAAAAAAAAAAAAAAAAAGCCAGGCATGGTCGCGCACACCTTTAATCCCAGCACTTGAGAGGCAGAGGCAGGTGGATCCCTGTGAGTTTGAGGCCGACCTGGTCTACACAGTGAGTCCAGGACAGCCAAGGCTAACACAGCGAGACTCTGTCTCGAAAAAAACAAACAAACAAATATATGTATGTATGTATGTATGTATGTATGTATGTATGTATGTATTAGGTGTTTCGAGACAGGGTCTTTCTGTGTAGCCTTGGCTATCCTGGACTCTCTTTATAGACCAGGGTAGCCTCGAACTCATAGCAATCCACCTGCCTCTGTCTCCCGAGTGCTGGGATTAAAGGCGTGTGCCTCCATGCCCAGCTAAAATAATAAAAATATTTTAAATGCCATATTCTGTATGTCTCTGAGGTGCTTGAAGACCTTATCTGTTTATTTTTATATAATCTATCCATCTATAGAATCATATCTATCTGTTAACCTAGGATGTATGTTCCTGTGCTAAGTTAGTGTTTGACATGACCGTAAATCTGGTTGACTGTCCATTAATTTGAATTACTTAATTATCCTAAGCAGCCTGCAATAGCAGTTTAAATGCATCAGAAGCCACCCTTGGGTTGTGATGAGTGATGTGGGCGCAGGCCTCATGTTAGAATAGAAGAATAACCTTACATTTGAATTCTATACCAGTGCATCAAAGATAAACTTACTTTTGGATTAACATATAAAATTATATACCAATACATTAAAATAACCTTATTTGTGAGTAACAAGGCCTCATTTGAGTAGCTTGAGTAATCTACTTGTTCTGTTATTTCTGTACATTTTCTATATTCCCTCTTCTTTCTTTTCAACTTCTATCTCCATACCTAAGAAAGAAAGATAAAGGAAAAGAGAGAAATCCCTGAGTCCAACCTCATTTTCTCTCTGAATAAGATCAGTAATAGCTTATAGCCAACTCTCAATGATAAAAAAAAAAAATCCATAGCCTAACAAACCAACCAAAAACCTACCCCAACCCTTCCACCCTTTAAGGGAAATGGGATATCGTTCTCTTAAATGTTTTTCTGGCTGATTTGAGAGGAATACTACCTTTATAGGGGCCCAAATAAAATTGGGAAAAAATGGTTAAGCAAGATAATAAAAGCATTTATGGTCCAGTCTATAAATTTTGAGAAATTTTAGGCTTAAATAGAAGCCCTGTTTGGAACTTCTGAACCAGTTGAAATTACCAGCTTTTCTTTTCTTTCTTTCTTTTTTTTTTTTTCAAGACAGGGTAGCAGTTTTTCAAAACTCTCTTGGGAGCAGCCTCTGATGAGGAACATCAGTTGAGGCTGAAAATGTAGGATTCTTGGACAGATGTGCCAATGTCTCAGCATCCTGGAGAATGGATCCTGTCAGGTCTGACCTAGCATAACCAGTGTCAGGTTCTTTTATTCTGTAAATATATAATTTCTCACAAGCATTAATCAGACCTTAAATTATAAATGTATGAGGTGTGCATAATGCACAGGGCAATTAAAGATGGGTTCCTGCTCTTTGTGAGAGCAGAAGACCATTTGTATATAGGCCTGTTTGATTTTGACCCTTCTCAAAGAGGATATATGACATTACAGCACCTGATGTATACGCCAGCCACTATCTGTTTCCTGAGACAGCTCCCTCTTTAGAGACAGGCTGGTTGCCCTGAACAATAAAAAAGGCATTATGTGTTAAATAAACGTTAAATAAACTCCTTTTAATTTTAGTGTTCAAGCATACACTAGGCATTTTGTACCTGTTTAGAAGTTTGGGCATGCCTTTCATATTTGCTATTTTTGTCCTGTCTTTGTCCATATGGAATGGGTGGCTATGTCTTTATATAACTTTATGTAAATTCCTTTATTTTTAAAGTTTAAGTATACCCGAGGCATCTTGTATCTGGGTTTTTTCATTCCTTGTGGCTATCTTTGCTCTGTCCCTTTATCCATATGAAATGGGCAGTTACATCTTTTACATCACATCTCACTTTAATCTTACAACAGTTGTTTTTTTTTAATCATTGAGAGTTGGTTATAAGTTTCCTCCCTGCTGGGACAAGAATCTTATTTGGTCCGAGTCCAACATTGGTTTGGACAGGACTTGCCTTCAGGATGATGCTGAAGATGAATATTGGATCATATTCAATGAGATGATATAGTCTGATGCCCCACAGCCCCAGAGTAGTTGTCCAATCCTCACTTTTAGCATAATTTGTAATATTTGCAGGTATCTGGGGTAGCGCCCCTTGCATGTGTACCATGTCTTCCAAGGCACGGGCTTCAGCTGGAGGGCGATCGTCATTTTCAGCATCAGAGTCAGGATCAGGCAGGTTCTCGTGATGATCTGTAAGAGAGGGAGGGTTTCTCTCAGGGGGAAATTTCTCCCTGGAGCTTTGGTTATCTATCTGCTTAACCAGTCTCTCTGGCGGCCATGTAGCAGCGTCTGCTTCCTGAGAGTAGACGCGAACTGATCCTCTGCCCCATATGAGTACAGGGTCTGGTCCATTCCAGGACCCAGTCAATGGCTCTTTCCAGAGGACCCTGGCAAAATCTCTATGAGTCTCAGCCGGGCGTGGTGGCGCACGCCTTTAATCCCAGCACTGGGGAGGCAGAGGCAGGTGGATCGCTGTGAGTTCGAGGCCAGCCTGGTCTACAAAGTGAGTCCAGGATGGCCAAGGCTACACAGAGAAACCCTGTCTCGAAAAACCAAAAAAAAAAAAAATCTCTATGAGTCTCTGGATGTGGTCAGCTGCTGATTTTCCATCTTTTTCCAATGTTAGAAAAATTAAAATAAATAATGAATGAAGAATATTCTTGAGAGACACCTTAGTAGGGTACTATTCCCCCCTTTTTTATTTTTTCAAATGTTAGTTTTAGAGTAAGGTGTGCTCTTTCCACCATGCCCTGTCCTTGCAGGTTATATGGTATACCAGTTTTATGAAGAATATTCAGCGTCTAACAGAAACGTTGAAAGCTGGTACTTGTATATCCGGGGCTATTATCTGTCTTAATTTGTCTAGGGACTCCTAGGGTGGAAATGGCTGCAAGCGTATGGGCGATAATGTGCCTTGTTGCTTCTCCTGTTTGCAGGGTAGCGAAAATAAGACCACTGGAGGTGTCAATGCAGACATGTATATATTTTAAGTTGCCAAATTCACTGTAATGCATCACATCCATTTGCCAGATAGCATTTGCAGTGAGCCCTTTTGGGTTAACTCCTACATGTGGGACAGGCACATAAGATGCACATGCCTGACATTGCTTGACAATCAGACGTACTTGCTCTTGAGTGGTCTTAAACATTAGCCTTAAGGTGTAAGAATTAAGATGATATAACCTGTGAGCTTGTGTAGTTTGGCTGCTACCAGCGGCAGGTTCAGTGGACAAGATCAGTGCCTGGCATGTAGCCAGATCTGTTTTTTCATTTCCTTCAGATAAGGGGCCAGGAAGGCCTGAATGTGCCCTCAAATGGCCAACAAAATTATTTTCTGTGCGTTTGCAAATAAGCTGCTGGCAAGTAAGAAATAAATGAGCTGTTTCAGAGGCATGTTTAATTATAGCAACTGTCCCCAAAAGGGGAACAGAATGTACCAAATAAGCACTATCAGTAAAAATATTAAGGGTTGCGTAGGAAAAGCTTGAAGACAGCAATAATAGCATGAGCTCTACCAATCGGGCCAAAAGAGAGGGGGTCTCAAAGGACACCACCGTCTGATCTTTTTGGTTTTTTGAGACAGGGTTTCTCTGTGTAGCCTTGGCTGTCCTGGACTCGCTTTGTAGACCAGGCTGGCCTCGAACTCACAGCAATCCGCCTGCCTCTGCCTCCCGAGTGCTGGGATTAAAGGCGTGCGCCACCACGCCTGGCTGCCTTCTGATCTTAAAAGTATACGTGGCCAGTCCTATGGAGGACCCATCCGTGAAGACTAGTAATGCCTCAGGGATAGGCACCATGGGAACTCTAGTGGGGAAAACAAAAGCATGCAATCTGCAAAGCTGTATGAGTTAATTAGGAGGATAATGATTATCTATTTGTCCTGAAAAGGAGGCACAGGTGATAGGCCAGGTTTCTGTGTTCTGTAGTAACCAGTTAACCTGCACCTCAGTGTGAGGTTGAATCAAGGTATCAGGATCTTTTCCAAAGTAAGTCTGACTTGTATTTCAGCCTAAAATGATCATGTCAGCTACGGCATCAAAATAAGGCAATAAAACTTTTTTGGGTGAGGAGGGCAGATGAACCCACCGCAGAGGTGCTGTTTGCCAGAATACAGCAGCGGGTGTCGGTGTGGTGCGAGACGCAATGAAGAGAAGTGGCTTAGTGTAATCAATCTGAGTGACAAACTGAGAAGCAATCGCATCCTCTACCCATTTTAATGCCAATCTTCCCTCATCAGTAAGCACTTGAAGGAAGTTAGGGCTTGTGTCCCCTTTCAAGATATCAAATAAAGGCTTTATTTATTTATTTATTTATTTATTTATTGGTTTTTTGAGACAGGGTCTCTCTGTGTAGCCTTGGCTGTCCTAGACTCAATTTGTAGACCAGGCTGGCCTCAAACTCACAGCGATCCACCGGCCTCTGCCTCCCGAGTGCTGGGATTAAAGGCGTGCGCCACCACGCCCGGCCCCAAATAAAGGCTTTAAATCACCAGTGGTGAGTTTTAGATATGGTCTTAGCCAATTAATGTCTCCGAGCAACTTTTGAAAATCATTAAGTGTCCTGAGCACATCCATCCTAAAGGTGGCCTTGCTATTAGTAATTTTTGGACCGTTAATTTGGAATCCTAAATACATATAAGGATCTTTTAATTGCACCTTTTTGGGGGCAGTAATTAATCCACCCCCTTCCAGAGCAGTTTTTGAGCAATCAAAGCATTGAAGAACCTCCTGGCCAATCTCTCCTGCAAGGAGGATATCATCCATATAATGTATCAGAGAAATCTGAGGCCAGGTCTGTCTCACACCTGCTATTGCCTTGGCTACAGATTTCTGGCACAGAGTGGGACTCTTAGCCACACCTTGAGGCAAGACCTTCCGTTGATAGCGCTGCATGGGCTCTTTAAAGTTAACAGCAGGTAAACTAAAGGCAAAGAGCTTCCTATCATCAGGGTATAAAGGAATAGTGAAAAAGGAATCTTTTAAATCAACTATAATTTTATAATATTTTAAAGGAGCTGCGACAGGAGTGGGGAGGCCCGGATGCAGGGCTCCCATCAATACCATGGTGGCATTCACAGCTCTTAAATCCTGCAGCAACCTCCATTTTCCTCCATTTTCTTAACAACAAACACAGGAGTGTCCCAGGGAGAGGTACTCTCCTCCAAGTGCCCTGATTGTAATTGCTCCTGCACTAGCCTCTGGGCAGCTTGTAACTTTTCTGTTGTTAACAGCCGCTGGTTCACCCATACAGGTGTGTCGTCCTTCTGTGTGATCGGATCGGCACAAGGTAACTGGGGTGCAGCAGAGTCAATGGCCCCTTCTGAAAATATCCCTAACCTTCTCTTGTTGTTCATGAGGTGGCCTTTACGGGTTCAGCAATCCCATTCTCATTTTTTTCCAGGCCTTTGCCAGGGGACAATCCAGCATTTATCATTTGTGCAGTGACAACATCATTTGGGCTGCACATATTAAGTCCCATTTGAGATAAAATATCCCTTCTCCAAAGATTAACAGGGAGACCAGGCATGATAAAAGGCTTGACCTGTCCAGTGTTGCCTCTTTGTCCCTCCAGGTGAGCATCTTTGGACTCTGATTAGGGTTCTGACTTTGCCCTATGCCTCTTAAACTGGTCAAGGTGGGGGTGACTGTCCAATGACTAGGCCAGTCAACGGAGCGGATGATCGTCACATCAGCACCTGTGTCCTCTAAGGTTTCTCATCCACCCACAGGGTGAGCATGAGCTTTTGTTTGGACACAGGTTGTACCCAGTATGCATCAGAGGATCCAAACCCTTGAGCTCCCCTGTTCTTACTCTTAAAGGAATGTTGGTAGACAGTAATGGAAGAATTATTAATTGGGCAACCCTCTCCCCAGCTGCTATAGTGACTATACTTTTTTATTGCCTGGGCCATGATCTTGGTTTCTCTATAATCATTATCAGTGACTCCGGTAAATACCTGCAAACCTTGCATACTACTACTACTTCTACCTAGCAGAAGGCCAAAAGCATTGGGGCTTAAAGGGCCAGAGATCCCTGTAGGGAGTGCTTGAGGTCCCATCTCTGGAGTTAATACTGTGTAGGTGGTGGAGATGAGGTCCAATCCTGCACTTCCTGGGGTTGCTCTACAGAGGTTAGAAAAGGATTGTTGTTGCTGCTGGCTGGAACAAAGCTCGCTGCCCCATAGGCTTGTTTGTGAGTCGGGGCCTGGGGCTGCCCGTTTCCCGTTTCCCTGGTGGGGAGGAAGCAGATTTCCCTGGGCATCCATCTTGGATTTACACTCCTTTGCCCAGTGCCTTCCTCTTTTACATCTAGGACATAAACCTGGGGGCTGAGGTCTAGGTGTCTGGGAAGATGCCTGGCACTCCCTAGAGAAATGTCCAAGTCTTCCACATTGAAAGCATCCTCTATTGTCCTATTGATTAGAGGCCAAGAAGTCCTTCACTGTCTTTCCATGAAACATGGCAGCCATAGCTAAGCCTTGTGGTAAGAAGGGCTGATATCAGAGCATAGACAGATATAACCAGAGAGATCCGTGTTCTTACGATAGGGTCGGATCGATGCCTGGCAGGCGGCATTAGCATTTTCATAGGCCACTTGTCTTACATAGTCTATTCCTGCCTCTGGGTTGCCAAATATCCTGCCTGCAGTGGTCATGAGCCGATGTACAAAATCAGAGAAGGGCTCGTCAGGACCCTGCTTCACTGTCCTAAGGGAGGCTCCAGGGTCCCCCCCCCCCCTCCCCCCCCCCCCCCCCCCCCGTGACAGGCAATTTGTGCCATGCCTTGGCAGCTGCAGTCTGGACTTGAGCATAAAGCCCAGGTTCATATTCCATTTGTTTGTCAGGACCACTGTAAGGGCTTTCTCCTGCCAGAACCTCAAAAGTCCAGCCGTGGTTGGCTTGGGCATTTCATCGAGCTGTCTCTTTACAAGCCTCGTAGAATTCAGACTTCCAAACTACGAAATCTCCCCTGAGAGGGCAGCCCGAACAAAGGAATACAGTCATCAGAAGTGAGCCATTGATCAGGGACCGATTCCAGGACAGCCTGAGTATGTGGAGCAGTGGGACCATATTGAGACACCACGGTTTTCAATTCTTTTATGATTTCAAACTGAAACCGTCTTATACCTTCATGAGGTGCCATCAGGGGCTATAGTTTCACTCACAGGGAAAGCTTCCCGAGAAAACGGATCAGAAAGCGGATTAGAAAGACTCGAGGGATTCCTTTGATTAGGTGGATGCCCGCGAGGGACCCCGTGAGGGACCCCACAAGGGAGATCAGGCAGTGATTGAGGGTCTTTCTCAATCTTTAGTTTTTGGAGTTTAGTGCTGCTGCTCAAGGCTAATTTGCTCCCCAAGACTCTTAATTTTCTCTTTTAAATCCTTAATTGGGTCAAGAGCAGCCACGCCAATGGTGGGGGCACTCAGTGGAGGAGCGTAGGGGGGAGGCCAGCGATTGGGGTTAGAATATGCCGCGGCTTCCTCCTTTAACTTTTCCCAATCAACTTCATCGGAATCGGGGTCATCCTGGAAATCATCCTGTAGGTCTCTAAGCAGGGGATAAATTTTGGGAACTACCTTTTGACCAGATTTTCTCTTATCCTCTTGAAATTCTTTTATATAAGAGTCCCCCGTCATTGTCGCCTGAGCTCGCGTCTTTACTGATGTTAAGTCTGTCCTTCCTTTTTCAGCCTCATTAATGTCATCATCACTGTCCAAGGAGATGAGATCGTCGGTTTCACTTTCCGGCCCTGACTTTGATTTTTTTAGTATATTTTCTCCTTCAGCAACGGCTGCGGCTACCGTGGGATCGTCTTCTTTAATTTTTATGATTTCTCATATGATATTCCAATAGGAAAAGGCAGTAACAGGGACCTTTTCTGGCCCAAAATTTCTATAAAAGTCTTTGAGAGCATCACCTACCCTGTTCCAGTGTTTCACATTGATGGTTCCCTCTTGGGGAAACCAAGGACATAGTTTTTTAATAAAATAAAAAATATAAAACGATGTTCGATTTTAACTTTTACTCCCCGCGTCTTTAAAGCTTCATTCAATTGTTTAATATGTAAATCATGACGTCTTATTTCTTGTCCCATTATCACTACTTTTTACCGTGCTTCTTGCAGCGCGGCAGGCTCCCGGGGCGATCCACTCTGCTTTCACTTTCGTTCTTCCGTTTTTCTCTTTCTGGACCGGCCACTTTTGCAGTGTGCCTGCACGATGTCCCCCGTGTCCAGGGTCCCTGTTCAGGCGCCACGTGACCTGGCCAGCAGGTCAATAACCAGGAGTACCTGGAAGGGGGAGTGGGAATGGATGGGACAAGGACGCGAGAAATGGGGACAAGACGGCAGTCCGATCAAATCTCCGTTCATTGTGCGGCGGAGCAACAGTATATATATATTCAGCAGAAGGAGGGGCAGGAGGCAGGGGGTGGAGCGAGGGAAGCAGGAAAAAACACCAGATGTGACCAGTGGAAAGGTACGCTCAGTACAAACGCTGTGTGCACGGCCTTAAGTGATCTTACGAAAAACATGCCTGGGCAGGGCTCCTCCCTACAGTGCTTTTTATCCTAGCTGTAGTTTTAGGCCTGGCTTTGTTTAGGAGGTTGCCTGTTTCCCTGTTGCATTGCTCCAAACTGCCAGGTGTCCACAGCCGCCTCCATTGCCCTGTGAGAGCCTAGCCTAAAGCAGCAGCTGGCTTTGTAGAGTCCACTCTCATCAGCCTGCAGGAGGCTGCCTTTTGCTTGTGGGCATGTCTAAAGGTCCCTCTAAAAGAGACAGGTATGAGATAGTGTTTTTGTTTGGTTGTTTTTTGTTTTTGTTTTTCGAGACAGACTTTCTCTGTGTAGCCTTGGCTGTCCTGGACTCGCTTTGTAGACCACGCTAGCCTCAAACTCACAGGGATCCACCTGCCTCTGCCTCCTGGTGCTGGCGCCCGGCAATGAGACAGTTTTTGACCTGGATTTTTTAAGTTTTAAGCTTGGGTTGTCTTGTTAGGATCTTATTCCCCCTTTTAAACTATGATAAGATATGATTTTTAAGCCGGGTATGGTGGTGCTTGCCTTTAATTCCAGCACGTGGGAGGCAGAGGCAGGCGGATCACTGTGAGTTCGAGGACGGTCTGGTCTACAAAGCAAGTCCAGGACAGCCAAAGCTACATAGAGAAACCCTGTCTTGAAAAACAAAAACAAACAAACAAAACAAAAAAAGCTTTTTTTTTAAGGTGTGGATACTTGAATTTAGTTGGGTACCATATGTTTAATGATTATTAATATTTAATATTGAATTAATACTTTAGTGAAATCAGCAATTACTCCTTAACCAGCTTTATACCCAAATAACCACAGAGAGAGAGACCAGGATCTATTTAATTAGCCTGTAGCACAATGCTGCGCAATAAGCACTCCATCCTAATACTGCATTGCAGGTCATTGCTGGACCAAGGTCCAGAGTCTACGCCTTTTCAGAAACTAGCTCTGACAGACTCCCTTCTGTCTCCAGCTGGTAGAAGCTGTCACTGGCCTGGTTCTGCTATGATAAGACACTTCAAAGTCGCCACCTTTTTTTTTTTTCTTAACTAATTTATTCAGATTACATCTCAGTTGTTATCCCCTCACTTGTATCTTCCTGTCCTCCCCATCCCTCCTTCTTTCTTCGTGTTCCCCACCCCTAGGTCTCTGACAGAAGGGGACCTCCTCCCCCACCGTATGATCACTGCCTATCAGGTCCTGGTAGCCTGCTTACTCTTCCTCTGAGTGCCACCAGGTCTCCCCATCAAGGGGAAGTTGTCAAATAGGGGGCACCAGAGTTCATGTCAGAGTCAGTCCCTGATCTCCACACAACCATGGAGAATGTGCTGCCCATTGGCTAGATCTGGATAGGGGTCCTAGGTTTACTGCATGCATTGACCTTGGTTGGTACAGTAGTTTTAGCAGAGCCCCTGGGTCCAGATCTGCCAGGCTTGATGGTCCTCTTGTTGGTTTCTAGGACCCTCTGGATCCTTCTATTTCCCTCTTCTCCCTTACCTCTCTCACCTGGAGTCCCAATAGGAAGTCCCAGTCTCCATCCCAATCTCCTGCTAAGTGAAGACTTTCAGGGGACATCCCTGTTGGCCTAGTGTCCACTTATAAGTGAGTATATACCATGTGTACCTTTCTGGGTCTGGGTTAACTCACTCAGGATGATCATTTCTAGTTCCATCCATTTGCCTGCAAATTTTAGGATTTCCTTGGTTTTAATAGCTGAATAGTAGTCCATAGTGTAAATGCACCACAGTTTCTTTATCCATTCTTCCATTGAGGGACATCTAGGGTGTTTCCAGGTTCTGGCTATTACGAATAAAACTTCTATGAACATAGTTGAGCATATGCCCTTGTTGTATGGTGGAGCATCTTTTGGGTCTGTTCCAAGGAGTGGAATAGCTGGGTCTTGAGGTAGCCCTATTCTCTCCCCTCCTTATTAACAAGGGGCTATTCCTGGTCCACAGATGGCCTTTCTGGATGTTTACTGTAAATAAAAGGCATATCCTGGAAACACGCCTTCTCAGGGCTTACAGCCCTCCAGGCTCTTGAGTGGGGCAGCCTTTCAGTTGCTGTGAGAGCCATGCTGGCACCCCTTCAACTCTTGTTCTTCGTGCTTTTGCTTCCTGTGCCTCTTTTCTCTTGAGCTTCAGGTTCCCTGTTCTTTCTTTCCTGCCCTGCCCTGTGTTTTTGTTTTTGTTTTCTTTTGAGTCCCCACTACACAGAATGCATGCTACTTAGTATGCCCATTAAAATTTAGTTTTGTTTCTTGGCTGTCTCATTCGGGCTTGTGATTGTGGCTACTTCTGCATGTCTTCAAGCTGAGAACCTGGATTCTCTCTGCCAGAGGGAGCACATGGATTTTCCTGCTTTCTCTCCCCCTCCCTCTCTCTCCAGGGGGGTGGCTGCTGTACCTTGTCACAGAGGTTCAAAGCATGGTGACCCACGTCAGTGTTCTGCTTCCCCAGAGCTCGGAGAGGCAAGGATGACATCTGACACTCCATGCTAGTATAGTTTCTTCCCATTCTGATTTTCCACTTTATACTTATTTTTAAAGGCCAGGTGGTGGCGGCGCACGCCTTTAATCCCAGCACTTGGGAGGCAGAGGCAGGTGGATCACTGTGAGTTCAAGGCCAGCCTGGTCCACAAAGGGAGTCCAGGACAGCCAAGGCTACACAGAGAAACCCTGTCTCAAAAAAACAAAACATAATAATAATAAAAATAAAAATACTTATTTTTAAATCATCTCCTAGGGCTGCAGAGATGGCTCAGTGGTTGGGAGCACCGTCTGCTTTTCCAGAAGTCCTGAGTTCAATTCCCAGCAACCACATGGTGGCTCACAACTATCTATAATGTGATCTGCTGCCTTCTTCTGGCCTGCAGGTGTACATGCAGGCAAAGCACTGTATACATAACAAATAAGTCTTTAAATCATCTCCTAAGCCTAGTTCATTTCTCCTGATGTTTCCTGGTCTCTCCTTATGGCTCCACCCTCTTCTTCCTTCTCTTTCTCCTCCCCTCACTGGATCAGGATGTCCCACCCTATTCTCTGTTATTGCTCAGCATTGGCTAGTTTGTTTTTATTGACAACACAGAGAACAAATGGTGACATGTTTACACAAACTTGAAACTGATACTTAGAATGAACGTCACAACACAATGCCCTGACTGATCCAGAGAGTGGAGTGTGGAGTGTAGAAATCAACATTTAAATGAACAAGAGTAAACTGTACATAATCCACAAGAGCATTATGCCAAAGCTCTCAACCCAGCGACATACTTCTAGCAAGGCTGAACCTCCCATATCTTCCTCCAATGAGAGCCATTGATGGAAAGGAGTCGCAGTGTTCAAATACTTGAGCCTATTGGGAACATTTCTCATTTAAACCATCACAGACCCTGCCTTGGGAGTTGTGGGAGATAGCTTTTGGGTAGAGGGCCTTTGGGTAGAGTCTGATCACCTGAATTACAGTCATGCATCACCACGCCCAGCTGATCACCTGAATTTTATCCCTGAACTTGCATAAACTGTCTATTTACACACACACAATAAATAAAATTAATACTTTAAAAATTTTCAAATTTGTGAAATGATGGATTCCAGGCATAATGAGTGGCTGGACTACATCGACCTACAGGAAACACACCGAGTTCTCTAGCCAATTTTGGTTTGTTTTGGTTTGGTTTTCTGAGTCAGAGTTTCTCTGTGTAGCCTTGGCTGCCCTG
The DNA here is from genome assembly GCF_964271855.1 of Acomys minous. NCBI lineage: Eukaryota > Metazoa > Chordata > Mammalia > Rodentia > Muridae > Acomys > Acomys minous. The sequence continues at coordinate 51,672,668 of NC_140498.1, forward strand.
GAACTTGCTCTGTAGACCAGGCTAACCTCGAACTCACAGAGATCTGCCTGCCTCTGCCTCCCAAGTGCTGGGATTAAAGGCATGCGCCATCACTCCCTGGCCTCTAGCCAGTATTAATTGGTTTAAATGAGGTTACTGGACTAATGTTTAATGAGGTGGTTTTTGTTTGTTTTTTGTCTTTTTCTTTTCTTTCTTTCTTTGGTTTTTCTTTTTCTTTCTTTTTTTTTAAGATTTATTTATTTATTATTATGTATACAGTGCTCTGCTTGCATGTACTCCTGCAGGCCAGGAGAGGGCGCCGTATTACATTACAGATGGTTGTGAGCCACCATGTGGTTGCTGGGAATTGAACTCAGGACCTTTAGAAGAGCAGGCGGCGCTCTTAACCACTGAGCCATCTCTCCAGCCCCTCTTTTTGGTTTTTCAAGACAGGGTTTCTCTGTGTAGTCTTGACTGTCTCAGACTCACTTTGTAGACCAGGCTGGTCTCAAACTAACAAAGATGCACCTGCCTGTGCCTCCCAAGTGCTGGGAATACAGGAAGAATGTTTTTTGGTTTTGTTTTTAGAGACAGGGTTTCTCTATGTAGCCTTGGCTATATGGGCTTACTTTGTAGACCAGGCTGGCCTCAAACTCACAGAGATCTGCCTGCCTCTGTCTCCCAAGTGGTGGGAGTACAGGAAGAATGCTTTTGTTTTTGTTTTAAGACTTTATTATGTGTGTGTCTGTGGGTGAGTATGTGCATGTGAGTGCTGTGCCTGTGGAGGCCTGAGGCATCGGATGTCCTAAGCTTTGAGTTACAGATGATTGTGAGCCACCTGATGTGAGTGATGGGAACTGAACTCTGATCTTATTTCTGCAAGAGCTGTATGTGCTCTTACTGCTCAGCCATCTCTCCAGCCAGTAGGTGTGTGTGTGTGTGTGTGTGTGTGTGTGTGTGTGTGTGTGTTGTAATACCCAGATCGCCCAGATCGTGAGCCCTCCAAGAAGACCACCAGGACTCCATACCGATGCAATATACACAGGGTCCTGTTTTATGGGCTCGAGCTCAGGTCACAATCCTTCCTGAGGCATCAGGATAGGAGAGTGGCACCAGGCTTCAAGGGCAATGGGTTTATAAAGGGGGAAAGCCATGAGCCAGGGTTGTGGGTCACAGGAATGTCGACCTTTAGGCGGCTTGGGTCCAGGCTAGATCACAAGTGGAAGTTGTGGGTCACAGGAATGTTGACTTTCAGGCGGATTGAGTGGAGGTTGAGTCTTGAGGGGAAGTTTTTTTTTTTCTTTTTTTAATATCAGAGGAACATTGGATGCTGATTATATCTAATCTCTCCATTGGAGTCTCTGGAGACTGCTGGCAGGTGCAATTTACAGCAATACATGGTCATTCCCAGAATGTAGGGAAAAGTAAGGGTCACCTAGAAGACAACTTCTCACAGAACATACAGACTATGGCATTTAGTTACAGAACACACAGAACATGGCATTAGTTTGGTCCTTACATTTCCCCCACCTCTGACAAGTTCAGTGAAGACCCAATTATGGGTCTTCCTGAAACTTATTTCTCTGAGTCGTCCTTTTGTAAGGGCAGGTACTGCACCCTCAATACTAGCTGGATGGCACCCAATATTTGCTTGATATAAAGGGGGCACAAAGCATGACTGGTTTAAACAGAACTAAGAGTCTATTTTCTTGTAGCCATTTGTCCCTTGTGCCAGAGAGTTGTCCTTTTAGCCTATGAAGTGGGAAAGTAGGCAAGGTCATTCTCTTCTGTAACTTCTTCCTGCTGACAGTAGGGGCACTGTTATCAGGGCCTAGAAAGTCTGAAAAGCTAGTCAAAGGGCACTTATCAAAAGCATCTGTATAGCTGATCCAGTTGAAGAGACAGAGAGTAGTCATATCTGCGGGACTGGTATACATTGGCTTCCAGCAGGTACAGATCTCAGCAGCTCTGGATGGAGTCTGTTAGCCAGGTTAAAATCTGCTGAGACAAATATAGACTAGGGACAGAAGTTAAAATTGTGACTCAAAGACAGCTGGAGCAGGCTTATACCTTTGAAATTCAGTAAAAGCATGAACATTCTTTCTCATCCCAGAAGACTTGATCTACAAATTGGACAGACTCATTTTTAGCATGATGAGAAGCACCCTTAAGTCTATATTCAGAATACAACCAAAGGGCAGTTAAACATCTTGAGCTTTGGGGATGGGGCTGGAGAGATGGTTCAGCAGTTAAGAGCACTGATTGTTCTTCCAGAGGTCATGAGTTCAATTCCCAGCAACCACATGGTGGCTCACAACCATCTATAATGTGATCTGATGCCCTTTTCAGCACTGTATGTATAATAATTTTTTATTTTTAAATCTTGAGCTTGGGCTGGAGAGATGGCTCAGTGGTTAAGAGCGCCGCCTGCTCTTCCAGAGGTCCTGAGTTCAATTCCCAGCAACCACATGGTGGCTCACAAACATCTACAATGAGATCTGGTGCCCTCTTCTGCAGATAAAGCACTCATATGTAATACATTTTTTTAAATCTTGAGCTTGGGACTGATTAATAAGCAGCCAGTAACTCTACCAGCTTATTGTAACTCTACTGATCTCATTTTAAATCTGCAACTTGCATTTATGTACCATAAAATTTCTCTTAAGATCCTTGAACTTTTATAACTTGCACTCACCAATATTTAAGCACTTTCTTAGACCCTCACATATTTCATTTATAATTTGCATTTATCAACCCTTAAACACTTTCTCAGACTCTCAAATACTTGTATTTATCAACTTGAAACACTTTCTTAGGACCTCTAACATTTATAAAACACCCTCTTGGAACACTTTGTTAGACCTTCTAACATTCTTATCTTGCATGTGTCAACCTTTAAACACTTAAACTTTAATATCCTCAGACCTTATAAAAATCACACCTGCCGGGCGTGGTGGTGCACGCCTTTAATCCCAGCACTTGGGAGGCAGAGGCAGGTGGATCGCTGTGAGTTCGAGGCCAGCCTGGACTACAAAGTGAGTCCAGGACAGTCAAGGCTACACAGAGAAACCCTGTCTCGAAAAACCAAAAACCAAAACAAAACAAAACAAAAAAACCCACACCTTTTTTCTATCCAATTATTCACCAAGAGACAAAGGCAGTTGAGTTATACTAAAAACTGTTTACTATTTAACATGAAGTCTGTGACCAAGGCAAGCCTGTTTGCCTTTTTAAATAAGAGAAGAGACCAAGTATCTAGTAGTTTTAACTAGCTAATGAACTGACTAATCTAATAATAGTGCATCTAATTGTCCTCTACCTGTTAAGCTACCATTAGCTTAGCTATCAATGTAATCAGAGACCTGAGAAAGATCGATTTTATGTACCAATCAAAATGACAGAGATGACCAGCCATATCCTGTACCTAGACAGTTGTCTCAGTTGTCTCTTGTGTTAACATGGCACCATGGGCAGAGACAGTGTGGCCACCAGGCACAGAGGCACAGAAGACAAGAGGCTGTTTCTGTGGAAGGTGAACATAGAAGAGACTGACCTCACCTCGTATTCAGCAATGTAAGATAATGACTCTTGGGATGTCTAGTTTGTCCACAGGTGTATCCATAGTAGATGTTGGGAGCAATTTTGCTCTGTGGCTAGAAACCACAATCCAGGGTTGAGTCATCTGCCATGCAGAATCTTCTCAGAGACCTTGGTGGTTACTGCTAAGATGCAGGATTCTCTGTCATAATTAGTTTAAATATATTTAGTGCCATATTCAGCAGACCTCTGACAAGCTTGAGGGCCAGCATATCTGTGCTCAATCCTTGTCTGTCTTTAGCTATCTGCTCTAAACTACGTCTTACAAACATAAAACAGAATGTTATAATCTATAATCTGAACATAAGCACTAGAGAACCACATCTATTTAATTTTAGTATATCTGAATTGCTTGTTTTTAGCTATATATTGGCTGATTATTTTGGAAAACACCTGTGATTAACTGAACTAATACCTAATGAAACCATAAGCTTTAATTACCCTAAACAGTTTGTGATAGTAGCTCTTTACAAGGAATAGAACTGCACATTGCATTCTTAAGAATTACATAGGCACCAGGCAGTGGTGGTGCACGCCTTTAATCCCAGCACTCAGGAGGCAGAAGCAGGTGGATTGCTGTGAGTTTGAGGCCAGCATGGTCTACAAAGTAAGTCCAGGACAGCCAAGGCATACAGAGAAACTGTCTTGAAAAAACAAAACAAAACAACAACAACAACAAATTACATAGGCACAATACCTTAAAAGAGTTGATACACAGAATACTGTAATCAAAATATAACCTTAATTTTGTATCAATATACAAAGATTTGAACAACCAAAAACCATCTACTTCACCTAGGGAATGAGGCATCATTCTCTTGAGTTTTTTTATTAACTATCGGGGAACTGATTCACTGATATAGCTGATTATAAACTGTATCAGTTACTAGTACAACTTTAAATATATTCCTGAACCAATATCAAAGCAAAACTTTCAATCAATCATAGATACAGTTCATTGATGGTCTGGCAATCTTGCTGATTCTTTCACATTTCATCATTAAGACTGAACAGCAGGGGGCTGAAGAGATGGCTCAGCTGTTAAGAGCACTGCCTGCTCTTCTAGAAGTCTGGAGGTCAATTTTCAGCTACCACATGGTGGATCACAACCATCGGTAATGTGGTCTGATACCTAATAATAAATAAATAAATCTTTAAAAAAGAAAAAAGGCTGAACAGCAAAAGCTAGCTTAAAGGACAGAGGTTGCCCTTGGTGCTAAGCAAAACAACTGAATGTGGTTGGCAGCCTTCCACAGAGACGCTTGAGTCTTCTACAACCAAAACATATGCCATTCATGTGACTGCCCTTAGCCAATATGGAGGAGAGGATATGGCCCCACCCTTTTAATCACTAAACCAACATGGTGTCAAGCCAAGTGGTGTTATAGGCTATGGTGGGCAATTTAAAAACAGGCATATTCCAAAAATAAAGCCAAACATATTCCTAAGGCAGCAATTTCTACTTTTTTGAGAATGAAGGTAGAACATAATAACCATAAATTTAGAAGACAAAACCCAAATTTTAATAGTATAAACAATTGAATAGCTCTAAAATTAATATCTTTTTTAACTAAAAAGTATCTTTTGGAATTACCCATTTCCAAAGTCTGCAATATAGCAACCTTTTAATGTGAATCAACTTGTTCAGCACAAGTGGTGGGACATTTTAAAAGACAAGGAGGGAGTAGGCAGACCGTAGCAGTTTCCACCCCTCTCCTAACGCTGCTCAAGCCACAGAGAGTGCAAACAGGCGGGGAGCAGGGTGTGCGACTGCTGGCTGAGAGCTCAGGTGTTTTGAGCCAGCAAGAATCTGAGCCAGGCGGTGGTGGCTCACGCCTTTAATCCCAGCACTCCACTCGGGAGGCAGAGGCAGGCGGATCACTGTGAGTTCGAGGCCAGCCTGGTCTACAAAGTGAATCCTGGACAGTCAAGGCTACACAGAGAAACCCTGTCTCGAAAAACAAAACAAAAAAACAAAACAAAGAATCCGATAGGCCCCCATGTTTGTGGCAGGGGTCCCCAGAGGGCCGTCCTCACTTGGGACAGGCCTTTCTGCCAAGGACTCAGCAGCAACCGAGTATTCAAGCAGGAAGTGGGAGGCACTAGGCTTAAGCTGCCTTGCTTGAGACCTGGCCCATTTCTAGAACTGAGACGGTTACAAGCAAACAGAAACCCAAAAGGACTACACAAACAGAACTGTACCGGTACAGCTGGAGAAAAGAACCAAAATTCAGAACTGTGGCTGTCCTGAGAGCCAGCGGGTTCCATCACATTCTGCCCAGAAACCAAATTCAAAGCAGCCTACTCTGTAATCAGGCTCTGCCTAAATCCCAACTCCAGACCTGGTCTGGAAATCCTACAAAAGATTCCTAGTCACAAGAGTCACACAAAGACAAAAAAAGGAAACAAAGCGCAAACCAACAAAATCAGACTTCCTGGTGTGCACAGGTAATGAGACATTGGCATCTTGTCTCCCAAACTTGAAGTTGTCCGTCCCGTCCTAATGTCTGTCAAAGTCTCAGTCAACACTATATATACAAAATCTCAATCAACACTATACACATACACAAAACAGTCGGACACACAAACAAGGTCAACTCGCTGATTTCAGAGGAAACAAAAGTACCTGTTCAGCCATCCAAGAGAGCCGTCAGTAGCCAGATCCGGGAATAAACAGATGTGAGGCTCTAAAGCCTCCTGATGGGGGTAAGAGACCCCCCCTCCTGATGGGGACTGAAGGGACCCCCATGAAGCTCTAAGGCCTCCTGATGGGGGTAAGAGACCCCCCCTCCTGATGGGGACTGAAGGGACCCCCATGAGGCTCTAAGGCCTCCTGATGGGGGTAAGAGACCCCCCTCCTGATGGGGACTGAAGGGACCCCCATGAGGCTCTAAGGCCCCCTGATGGGGGTAAGAGACCCCCCTCCTGATGGGGACTGAAGGGACCCCCATGAGGCTCTAAGGCCCCCTGATGGGGGTAAGAGACCCCCCTCCTGATGGGGACTGAAGGGACCCCCATGAGGCTCTAAGGCCCCCTGATGGGGTCAGAGACCTGGCTCTCTTTTTTTCTTTTTCTTTTTTTGACTCTGTTTCATAACAATTAGACTTTATTATACAACCCAGCTATCCTACACAAGAGGGGAAAAAGGTTAAAGGGAAACAAGAGTAAACCCTCCAATATCCGTTCCACGGGATGGATCCCTAGCTATCGCTGGCCTGCGCACTGCTCCGGCCTGTACACTGGTCATCTCCCCATCCACGTGTGCTCCTGCTCCGAGCCTACAGCCTTCTCCCTCCCTCTTTGCCTGCACGTGCCTCTCTCACGCAAGGACTGGTCTCCTCCCAGGATCCCTCCTCTCAGCGATGTTTGATTAGAAACAGAATCACCTGGCTGGAGTCTCCGGGTCCTGAATTCCAGACCCAGGACGGCTCCTTCCAGTCTTCAACAATATCCATCTCAGTAGGGTATCGGTGGTGTTTCCAAGCAGCGGAGCCTGAGGCAAGACCCGCCTAGACTGCCTTCACCTGGGATAATGTTTACAATCCTTCCACACATCCCCCTTTTTCTTTTAAAAAAAATTCAAAACTAGATACACAAATATGCACATATACAGAAGCATGAGGTATCAAATACATCACCAGTCCTTTTGTATTTGATAACCTTGGAGAAAGTATTCCACTACCCATCAGAGAGAGTCCTTTCCTATTGTCTAAAGTTTTTAAAAGTCTCTTCATTAGAAGTTGCAGGTATCAATCTTATCAATCTACAAATGTGTTTTTAATTCTTTTTTTTTTCCGTGTTGTCGTCTAAACCCACGTTATTTATTACAGACACAAACATGGAGCCTCAGTGTGAGATGCCTAACTACAGCCAGCACTTCCCAGGCTCGTTCGGCAGCAGCGCTTCTTCTAAGGCTTAGGCTTGGCCCAGAACTCTTGATACATGGAATAGCCCATACCAAGAGTCATGGCTCCCACCACAAAGCCCTGGGCCGCCACACACGTGTGGATCAGGTGAATGGACATCGTCGTATTTCCCCTGCTCTTCAGTTTGTACAAGCCATATGCAGCGATCACTGAGAACCCTGCCATTCCAATGGGGGACAAATGGTGTCTCTTTAGCTTTCTGAACAAACTAAGACCCCTAAACCTTCATCATATGAAGAAAGAGAAAGGTCTGTATTGGTTGACATTGTGATTTCTTGAAGAGTCTTTGGAGACCCATCGCCCCTTCCCGTCCTGCTGGCTTCTGGCCATGGACGTGTTTTTAATTCTTTTTTTTTTTTTCCTCGAGACAAGGTTTCTCTGTGTAGCCTTGGCTGTCCTGGACTCACTTTGTAGACCAGGCTGGCCTCGAACTCACAGTGATCCGCCTGCCTCTGCCTCCCGAGTGGAGTGCTGGGATTAAAGGCGTGTGCCACCACGCCCAGCTCATGTTTTTAATTCTTAAACTAAAGCTTCTAGTAACACTGTGGCTATCCAGTCTTCAATCCCATCACATGCAGGTATACGCAGGTATCCTGGGCTTAAGGAGAGCATATTGCTCAGAGTGTAGATTTGCACAGCTATTTGGGAAGACTTTAAAAAAATATTTGTTTTGCCATGTGTGGTGGCCCACGCTTTTAATTCCAGCACTCAGGAGGCAGAGGCAGGCATATCTCTGTGATTTCGAGGCCAGCCTGGTCTGCAAAAGGGAGTCCAGGACAGTCAGGGCTGTACACAGAAACCCTGTCTAAGAAAACAAAAACAAAAACAAAATTTAGTTTTTATATGTATGCGTGTTTTGTCTGCATGTATGTCTTGTGTACCACATGAGTATTGGGAAGCAAACCTGGGTCCTCTGTCAGAGCAGCAAGTGCTCTTAACTGTTGGTCCATCTCTTCCTGAAAAAAATTTAATGTATTCAAATAATAGAATGCAATATGACAAAGAAACTACAACTTTAGATTATACAATGTGTATTATAGAAATATACTCTTTAGCCAGGAGTCGTGGTGCATACCTGTAATTCTATTGCTGGGGCACAAGGCCCTTGGCTCACACCTCTGGACCAAACCAAACAATCCCAACTATATCTCCAGTGGGGTGTGGTGGGGTGTACCTGAAATCCCACTATTAGGGAGGCAGAGGAGAGGGATCAAGAGTTCAGAGCCAGCCTTGACTACAGAAGTAGCTTGAAACCTGACTTGCCATTGACTCTAAAGACAAAAACAAAACGAAACAAAACAAAACAAAACAAAAAACCCCAAACCAAACCAAAACAACAAAACCATTAATAAACAGAGGAGCAAACTATATTTATATTCTGAACACTCAAGATTACTAAGGAGAATTCTGAATTTTAGGTAATATAGTGACACTGTCTCAAACCCTTTCCCCTAGAGCATACTTTTATTTATTTATTTATTTATTCATTTTATTTTTTTATTTTTTTTGGTTTTTCGAGACAGGGTCTCTCTGTGTTAGCCTTGGCTGTTCTGGAATCACTTTGTAGACCAGGCTGGCCTCGAACTCACAGCAATCTGCCCGCCTCTGCCTCCCGAGTGCTGGGATTAAAGGCGTGCGCCACCACGCCTGGCATAGAGCATACTTTTGGAACTGAATATGTCTATGCATGTGTGTGTGCGCGCGTGTGCGCATGTATAAAGAAAACAGAAGGACTGGAGAGATGGCTCAGAGGTTAAGAGCACTGACTGTTCTGCTGTTCTTCCAAAGGGCTTGAGTTCAATTCCCAGCAACCACATGGTGGCTCACAACCATCTGTAATGTGATCTAATGCCCTCTTCTGGCCAGCAGGCATGCATGCAGGCAGAGCACTGTATACATAATAAATAAATAAATAAACAAACAAACAAATAAATAAATAAGAAAACAAAAGAGCTAGGATGTATGTAGTTTAGTGTTAAAGAGCTTGCCTTGCATATGTGAGACCCTGAATTCAATTCCCAGTACTCAAAACAAAACAAACCATAAAACCTTAAGATGACTTTTATACACCCCTTCCCACCAAAAAGAAAAAAAAAAAAGAAAAAAAAAAGCGTGCCTTAGGAGGGAAGTAAGCATAAAGCGAACGTTGGAAGCCAGCAGTGAAGCTTAGGGTTCTGTTTCTTAAATTAGGTGGTACATCATAGATGTTTCCTTTTACTTTTTTAGAATATGTTCAACTTGAAATTAATGGAGTTATGGTTAAATTGGCAGTTGTAGTTTATTTGTATTCTCAGTGCATCGTAGCCGTGCACCGTGCTTCTCTCCATTTGCTTCTCTTTGGGATGGAGGGGAGTAGGTTTCCACGGAAACAGCTGTCCCGCAGCATCGGCTGAGCTGGCGTGCACATTTCACATGCTCGGGAGACATGAATGACTTCTGTCCAACATTCCCCAGAAGCTCTAAAACAGTATCAGAAAGGAAATCATCTCCAGACAGTGTTGCAAATCGAAGCTAGGCTTTTTAGTTAACAAGATGCTGAAGGTAGTTTCTTTCTTAATTTCTACACAGCTTCAAACATTTCATTTCTCTCTTTTTTGTTTTTGCTTTTTTTTTGTTTTTTTTCCGAGACAGGGTTTCTCTGTGTAGTCTTGGCCATCCTGGACTCACTTTGTAGACCAGACTGGCCTCGAACTCACAGCGATCTACCTGCCTCTGCCTCCCGAGTGCTGGGATTAAAGGCGTGCGCCACCACGCCCGGCTGACTCATTTCTCTTTCTTACTGACAGTGATGTGCAGTCCTTCCTCTCCCTCCATGTCAGAGCTTTAGTTGCCTTGGGGCTGGAGACAGCTGAGCAGCTAAGAGTACCTCTTGTAGAAGACCTAGGTTTGGTTCCCAGCATTCATATCAGGTGCCTCCACAGGCACCTACAGGAATAGGTTGCCTCCACCCAAACTAATAGGCACACACACAAATACCTAAGTCTTTCTAAAAAGAAAAAATGGGCAGAGTCCGTATGATGGTACGCACCTTCAATCCCAACATTTGGGAGCAGGATCTATCAGAGAGACCCTGTCTCAAAACAAAACAAAAATAATAATAAAAAAGGGGGGGAGGAATATGGCTGAAGACATGGCTCAGTGGTCAAGAGCTTCTACTGTATTTGGGTGCATTCTCAGCACTGTCACCAGGCACCTCACAACTGCTCGTAACTGTAGTAGTTCCAGATCTGATGAATCTGTGTGCATGTGGCACATACACACAGGCACGCACATACCCAGTAAATAAATATTAAAAACAGAAACCCAAAGTCCCTTTCCTTGCCTCCTTTTGGTCTGACTGACATTGCTTTTTCTTCTACAAATTTACATATGGAGCTCAATAGTAGAGCACTTACCTAACTTTAATAGTGTTCTGGATTCTACCCTCAACATCCTAAGAAAGAAGGAGAAAGTATGTTGAAGAGCAAACAACTCTCTAAAACTGTCTTAACATTTATGTTATGTGTTGGGTGTTTTGCACAATGTGTATGCACTATGCGCCTGTTGTGTATAAGAGCCCCTGGGACTGAGGACTGGAGTTACAGACACTTGTGAGCCATCTATCACATGGATGCTGGGAATCCAACCTGGATCCTCTTTTTTGTTGTTTTCGAGACAAGGTCTTTCTGTATAGCCCTGGCTGTCCTGGAACTTGGTTTGTAGTCAAAGCTACCCTCAAACTCAGAAACCTGCCTGCCCCTGCCTCTCGGGTTCTGGGATTAAAGGTGCAACCAACATGCCCAGATCTCTAGCCTGGGTTCTCCAGCCATGGAGACATCCCTCCAGCCCTCTCCTCCAGTTTTTCAGCACAGCTTCCAGGCTTCTGAGTAGGCTACTGATGACATGCCTTTCACACGAGTAAATGTGCAAATGATGCACACTTTGTCAGTTTTGTTCAGGAAATCTCTCCACCGTGAAGACTCTTAATTTCTTTTCTTTTTCTTTGGTTTTTGGAGACACGGTTTCTCTGTGTAGCCTTGGCTGTCCTGGACTCACTTTAAAGATTTTTTTATTTTATATAGATGTTTTGTCTGCGTGTACATGTGCAGGCCAGAAGAAGGCACCATATCTCATTATAGATGGTTATGAACCACCATGTGGTTGCTGGGAATTGAATTCAGGACCTCTGGAAGAGCAGCCAGTGCTGTTAACCTCCGAGCCATTTCTCCAGCCCTTGGACTCACTTTATAGACCAGGCTGTCCTCGAACTCACAGAGATCCGCCAGCCTCTGCCTTCTGAGTCCTGGGATTACAGGCATGTGCCACTATGCCCGGCTCAGGACTTAATTTCTTTGATTTAAGCAGCTGTGTGAGTCCCAGAAGCCCTTCTATCACTGTCTCTCCAGTGCTGGGATTACCAACATCATACTGAGCTTTTTACCTGGGTTTAAAAAAAAAATCGTGCCGGGCGTGGTGGTGCACGCCTTTAATCCCAGCACTCGGGAGGCAGAGGCAGGCGATCGCTGTGAGTTCGAGGCCAGCCTGGTCTACTGGCAGGCTTCTTTGTGAAGGAGAGTCTAGGAACCCAGGCACTGACTGCACCGCCTAGCAGTGCCAAACTATTCTAGGGGACGCGACACGCGTGTTAGGGCCAGATGAAAGCACAGGGGCTTTAGAGCTGCGGTCGGCTATGCTCTCCGCCAAGTCCGGGGCCTTTGGCTGACGGCAGCCTTCCACTGCGCGACTTCCGGGGCGGGCGGGCCGCTGCTTCCGGCGCCGGGCCCCGCGCTCACGCTGCTCCGGCCGAATGGCGGCCCCGCTGCTTCACGCGCGATTGCCGGGCGATGTGGCGGCTGCGGCCTCTGCCACGCTGAGTGCGTCGCCGACTGGGTAAGATCCGGCGGCCTCCGCCTGTGGATCCGGGGCTCGAGGCGGCCGAGAGCTCTCGGGGTGTGCCGACGGCGGTGGAGGGTCGGGGCGTGCGGGCTCGCCCGGGTGCGCAGGAGTCCCGGCGCCCTCAGCCTGGCGAAGGCGCCGCGTTGGCGAGTCCCCTCTGTCCCTTTGTCCTCGTTCTTGCGGGCCTGTGGTCTCCTCCTTCCTTCCCTCCCTTGGCTTAGATGGGGTCGGCATTCCCTGGGCTTCGGGTTTCCGGGGGGAATCCTGTCATTGGTTACAAATTGAATCCTAAATTGTGTTTGAAATTGTTTCTGCAGAGGTGAGCAGTAGACCGACCCAGTTGAACCATCTGATCTAAGCAGTTTTTATTTATTTATTATCATTAATTATTGTTTTATTTATTTATTTATTTATTTATTTATTTATTTAGGTTTTTCGCGACAGGGTCTCTGTGTAGCCTTAGCTGTCCTGGAACTCACTTTGTAAACCAGTCTGGCCTCTAACTCACAGAGATCCACCTGCCTCTGCCTTCCAAGTGCTGGGATTAAAGGCATGCGCCGCCACCGCCCGGCCGAAGCAGTTTTTATCTTGCCCAACATTTTAAAATGCCTATTCCTGTAAAACATTTAGGGTTTAGCCTTTAGATTTTATAAGAGTCTCTGTTTTTTCTTGTTGTGCTTTTTTGAGACAGGTTTCTCTGTGTAGCCATGGCTGTCCTGGAACTCTCTTTGTAAACCACTCTGGGCTCGAACTGGGAGATCTGCCTGCCTCTGCCTCCTGAGTGCTGGAGTGGTGGGATTAAAGGCGAGCGCCCCCACGAGGGGCTTGGAGGAGTAGGAAGTAAACCTTGTAAAGCGTTTAACATAATACTGACAATTATCTATGAAGTGTGTACTTACTGTGTTAAGACACGGGGAACAATGGCTTATCTAGAAACTAACATTCCCATGCTCGGCAGAGCTGGGGCAGGGGCAGCGGTGAATGAGGAAGATGGCTTCAGGTGTCAGTTAGTGCGATGCAGAACTACAACATAGCAGGATGACGGATGAGCCCCTGAGCTTCGGCTGGTGGGGGCTTCTGACGCGGGAGCTCCAGCCCTGTGTAATGTATGTGGGAAGGGTGTTTCTAAAAGTGAGAAGCAAGCGAAATGGGAACCAGCTTGACAAGTTTGAGGACACCATGCTTTTAACAAGTGCTTATACATGAGATCAGAGAGTTAGGAAAGGGCCTGTTAAATAGGATCTTACAGGATTAATTCCGGACTCTGGAGTTTCTTTTATTTCCTTCCCTTTCTCTTAAAAAAATAAAATTTGAAGCCGGGCAGTGTTGGTGCACGCCTTTAATTCCAGCACTCAGGAGGCAGAGGCAGGTGGGTCTCTGTGAGTTCGAGGCCAGCCTGGTTTATCTACAAAGTGAGTTCCAGGACAGTCAAGGCTACACAGAGAAACCCTGCCTTGAAAAACCAAAAAAAAAAAAAAAAAAGAAGTTTGGGATAAGGTCTTACTGTGTAGCCTAGGTTGACCCACAACTCCTAGATTCTTCTTCAGTCTCCTGAGTGCTGGGTTTTTGAGTATGTACACTTGTGTTCGTTAGGAGTTTGAGTTTGAAATTTAATTTTAATTTTTTTGACACAGGGTTTCTCTGTGTTACAGCCTTGGCTGTCCTGGAACTCACTTTGTAGACCAGGTTGGCCTTGACCTCAGGAAGATCTGCCTGCCTCTATCTCCTGAGTGCTGGGATTAAAGGTGTGCACCACCCGGCTGAGTCTGGATTCTTATTCTAAATTCCATGAGAAGACAGTTTGACTGAGATTGGAAGCAGGGATGCCGTCTAAGAAACTTTAGTCTCTTCCCACAAAACGATGTTGGCTCAGAAATGTTCACTATTACCACGAACTTACTAGCTGCTGCTCCTCTTTGTTCAGGCTTTCAGACATGCTCGCGTTAGAGAGTGATTTCTTCAATTCTCCCCCAAGAAAAACTGTTCGGTTTGGTGGAACTGTGACAGAAGTCTTGCTGAAATACAAAAAGGTATGAGGAGATCCTGTGTGGGGTTTGGCTTCGGTTAGTCACAATACAATAGGTATTACACTGACGAGCATCAGGATTTTGGGTTTCTAGCTGGGCGTGGTGGCACACAGCTTTGATCCCAGCTCTTGGGAGGCAAAGGCAGGCGGGTATCTAGATTTAAGGCCAGCCTCTATCTAAAGCAGTGGTCCTCAACCTTCCTAGTGCTGTGGCCCTTTTAATTCAATTTCTCATGTTGTAGTGACCCTCAACCATAAAATTATCTTCCTTGCCACCTCATGACTGTAAGTTTGCTACTGTTCTGAATTGTAATTCTGTGTTTTCCAATGGTGAGCCCTGTGAAAGAATGGTTCAGTCCCCTAAGGGGTCACGATCCATAGCTGGTCTGAAAATACGGGGGAATGGAGGGAAGGAAATATTTAGAAACCGTATTGAAATAGAATATTTAGTGATAAGCATGATACTATAAGTTTAAAAGTAATCAAAACAAGGGTGCTGAGTTTTGGGTTTGTTTGTTTTGAGATGGTTTTTGTTTGTTTGTTTTGTATAGCCCTGGCTATCCTTGAACTTGTTTTGTAGACAAGGCTGGCCTCCAGCGCAGACCCACCTGCCTCTTGTCTCTGAGTGCTGGGATTAAAGACATGTGACACCATGCCTGGATATGTGCTAAGGTTTTATGGCTTAAAATACTGCATGTAGGGGCTGGAGAGATGGCTCAGGGGTTAAGAGCACTGACTGCTCCTCCGGAGGTCCTGAGTTCAAGTCTCAGCAGCCACATGGTGGCTCACAACCATCTATACTGGGATCTGATTCTGGCCTGCAGGTGTACATGCAGATAGAGCACTCATACTAAATAAAT
Source organism: Acomys minous (assembly GCF_964271855.1). Classification (NCBI taxonomy): domain Eukaryota; kingdom Metazoa; phylum Chordata; class Mammalia; order Rodentia; family Muridae; genus Acomys; species Acomys minous. The sequence continues at coordinate 51,687,931 of NC_140498.1, forward strand.
AAATAAATCCTTTAAAAAAAATACTGTATGTAGTACATCTTGAAAACGTTAGAATGTGCTAAAATTAAAAATTTTAAATTTAAACAATTTAAAATAGGACATTGTATGTTTAACTTCTTTTTTTCTTTTCTTTTCTTTTTTTTTTGAGACAGTCTTGCTGTGTAGCCCTGTTTGATGTCTAAATCTAATCTTGCCTCAGGCCTGGAATTACAGACATAGTCTCTTTTTTATTTATTTTTTATTTTTTTCCTTTTCTGAGACAGGTTCTCTCTGTGTATCCTTAACTGTCCTGGACTTTCTTTGTAAACCAGACTGGCCTCGAACTCACAGAGATACACCTGCCTCTGCCTCCCAAGTGCTGGGATTAAATGTATGCACCACCACCGCCTGGCTTAATTTTTTATTCCTTTGAGCCAGAGTCTTACTGAATAGCTCTGGCTGACCCAGAACTGCCTTGTAGACTAAGCTGGCCTTGAACTCACAGAGATCTACCTGTCTCTGCCTTCTTACTGTGTACCCACAAGCCTGCCTCCACTAACACGTTTTATCTCTCTCTCTCTCTTTCCCCATTCCTCCACCCCACCTATTCAGGGTTTCTCTGTATAGCCTTGGCTGTCCTGGAACTTACTCTTTAGACCAGGCTAGCCTCGAACTCAGAGAATTGTGTGCCATTGTCTCCTGAGCACTGAGATCAAAGATGTGCACTGCCACCACCTGGCACGTTTTATCTCCTAGGGAGTTGCCTTTGCTTTACTTTAGAAGAATAAATCAGAGGTCTTTGGTTTTGTGTTGGCTAAGGGGTTCCTCTAGATCTTATCACTAAAGACACATAAGTGATTGTGTCTTATAACCCCCAAATATAGCTACACATTTGACTAGATGCTGTCCAAAGTCTTCCTGATATATATCATGTCAGTGCTTTTTATCTTAGGCTTTTAGAATTCTCGTTAGTGTCTGCTGTAGTATTCAAGTGTCCGGACACTGGTACAGCTGAGTATGAGTGGCCCTTTGCTCTCACCTTGTCCTAGACCTTTGAGTCTGTTAACAGAGGTTCCTCTTTGCTTTGGTGGTTGTTGGTGGTTTTTTTTCAGTGCTAGGCATTGAACCTCGGATAAGCCCTCCTCCACTGAGCTATAGCTTCAGCCTTTGTGTTTTTCCTTTTTATATTTGACATAGCGCAGCCCAGATGGGTGGCCTTGGACTTGCTTTCTGAAAAGCTGGGATTATGGACGTATAAGATAGTCAAGTCTGCCTTAAATATGAATTCTTAAAAGTTTTACAGTCCTGACTTTATTATTGTGAGAAGTGTGTGGAAGTTTCACATTTCCTTTTGCAGTGCCATGAGGTATCAAGGCGCAATAAAACTGATGGTATTTAAAAGAAACCATAGTAATTGTGCTTTTTTTTTTTTTTGAGTCAGGGTTTCTCTGTGTAGCCCTGGCTGTCCTGAACTACCGAGTGCTGGGATTACAGGCGTGCATCACCACATCCAGCTAGTAATTTTACTTAATTTTCTCTTTTCTTTGCTTAGGGTGAAACAAATGACTTAGAGTTGTTGAAGAACCAGCTGTTAGATCCTGACATAAAGGTAATTAAAAAAATTAAATTATATTAATGACTTTTTTCTTTTCTCATTTATTTATTTACTTATTTGTTTTGCTTTGTTTTTTGAGATGGGTTTCTCTGTGTAGCCTTGGTTGTCCTGGACTTGCTTTGTAGATCAGGCTGGCCTCGAACTCACGGTGATCTGCCTGCTTCTGCTCCTCAAGTGCTGGGATTGAAGGCGTGCGCCGCCACCACCCAGCCTTAATTTAACTTCTTAATGATTCTTTTTTTTTTTTAATGTGCATTGGTGTTTTGCTCACATGGAGGGCATCAGAAACCCTGGAATTGGAGTTAAAGACAGTTGTAAGCTGCCATGTGGGTGCTGGGAATTGAACCTAGGTCTTCTGGAAGAACAGCTAGTGTTCTCAACCACTGAGCCAATGCTTCAGCCCTTTGAATGGGTCTTAACTTTGGTATTGAGTGAGTTTTTTAAAAGGTTTGTTTTGCTTTATATGTATGAGTGTTTGCCTGCCTGTATGTGTGTTTGCTGTGTGTCGTACCTGGGGCCAGTGGAGGCCAGGGTAGACAGCTGTGCACGTGCTGGTGAATGAATCCAGACTCCATGGAAGTGCAGTACTTGCTCTTAACCCCTGAGCTGCCTTTCCAGCCCTGAATTTTTTTTTTTAAGATTTATTTATTTATCATGTATATTGTGTTTTGCCTGCATGTACACCTGCACACCAGAAGATCTCATTATAGATGGTTGTGAGCCACCATGTGGTTGCTGGGAATTGAACTCAGGACGTTTGGAAGAGAAGCCATCACTTCTGAGCCATCACTCTAGCCCCCCAGCCCTGAATTTTTAAAAACGTTTTTTTAAAGCTCTGAATTTTTTTGAAAAACGTGATTCTTTTATTTTACTCAGTAGTCTTCCTGTAGTCTTCCTACAGGCTTTGAAACCTACCTGTGTCTTGGTAACTCCTAAAAATGCATGTGTTGTAGCTCCTTAGGGCCCCAGACTTGCTTCCTGACGACCTGCTCATTCATTGCCTCTACCAGAGTTGTTAATGCCCTCCAGTACGGAGAGTCAGACTCGCCTCTTCCCCAAACCCTTGGTGCTGTAGCTTTCCTTCTGTGTGCTGAACTGGTCTGTTGCTTAAAGCCAGTTCTTGAGTTAGGGACCTCGTGGTCTTCTGGACTTTGTCACTTTCTATATCTGTTCACTCACTCATATTGGGACAGAAAAAACCAAACCAAACCAAACCAAAACCAAACAAACAGAAAAAAACCCTTTCATTTGTGGCTTTGTTGATGCTCTCAAGTTGTAATTCTTGCCATGCTCTGTGTTCCCTGTAGATGTATTCTGACGGTCAAGCCTGACTCATCCCTCCAGAGGACATGCCTAGGCATGCCACTCCCCTATTTAAAGCCTGCGTGTCTGTAGAAGAATACAGGTTAACCTTCAGTGTAGCTGCCAGCATTTCTTCCTGAGTTCTTTTCCTGAGTCTTCCGTTTTCCACCTTCTACCTGTATGTCTTTGAGGGTCTTTTCTTTGCGGCCGGAGACCCTAAACACTTTGAACATTGGCTCTGACCACATTGCGTTCTTGCCAAGGGTGAGTTCCTGTGCTTGTACTTAGTGCCTTCGTCTGTAAAATGGAGGTCAGTACTACTTGCTCTGCGGGTAGATGTAAGGAAAGCCCGAGTAAGAACACTGTGGGTCACAGTAAATGTTGCATGTGTGTATTACTGCTGCTGTCCTCTACAGCTCCTTCACCTCAGGTCCTGGGGACGTGTCAGCTGCTTTGAGCTTTCTCTGGTTCTCTAAGCACATGGAGTTTCCTTCCTGGGTTCTTTACCCAGACTTCAGCAGATCTTTCTATTTATATACATGGCATACATGGCCACTGCCTGGCCTCTCTTTGCTCACCAGTTATTTGTTGGTTTGTTCACCATATGCTGCTGCTGTACTGAATTACAGTTTTCTGAAATTGTGCTTTCTCGCTATAAGAAATTTTATCCAGGAAGGTACTGCCTTTCAGAGCACTTGACGTGTTAAAGCTTTCCTGAGCCTTGCCTTCTTTCTTGGGTCCAAAGGGCAATGTCTGTGTGTTGTACTATGTTCCATGAGCAGCTTCTCACTCTTACTCAGCTAGTGCTGAGGCTAGAACTCAGAGCTTCTACACAGCCCTTAGCATTTAACTTTAAAAGTTACATTTAGCTGGGCATGGTAGTTCATACCTTTAGTCCTAGTCCTAGGGAGGCAAAGGCAGGTACAGGCAGATCTCTGTGAGTTTGACTCCAGCCTGGTCTACATAGGGAGTTCTTAGACAGCCAGGGCTACATACAGAGACCCAGTTTCAAAAACAAACAAACAAACAAACCTAACAAAAAATTTTGTGTGTGTGTGTGTGTGTGTGTGTGTGTGTGTGTGTGTGAGAGAGAGAGAGAGAGAGAGAGAGAGAGAGAGAGAGAGAGAAAGAGAGAGGAGACATGTGTATACCACAGTACACAATACGCATGGAGAAGATCAGAAGAAAACTTTCAGGAGTTTGTTCTCTTCTCTTACTGTGGGACATGGGGATAATACCCCAAACCAAAAAGCCCTTAAACTCTCTCTCTCTCTCTCTCTCTCTCTCTCTCTCTCTCTCTCTCTGTGTGTGTGTGTGTGTGTGTGTGTGTGTACGTACATACTTGTGCATACGAGCCCTATCAGATCCTCTGGAGGTAGAGTTGCTGAACCACCAGCCATAGCCCCAGTTGTCTGTGTTATATGGAAGTTTTTTATTGGGTTGTGCTGGGTATTAACCCAGGGTCTTGGTGCGCTCCTCTGCTGATGTACAGCCGCAGCCCGTTTGCAGCAGACTCTCGGCAGTGAAGGCGACGGCAGTGTGTCTGCCTTTTTCAGAGTGTTCCAGGGAGTCTGTGCCTACTCAGGGCTCACTGAGGTCTTGTAGTTGCTATTTTTTCAGTGTTGAGGATTGAAAAGTAGGAGGTAAGCATGCTGAACAAGGAAGGGCTCTACCACTGAGCCACAGCCCCAGTCTTTGTTTTGTTCTGTTCTGTTTGGTGGGTTTTGTTTGTTTGTTTTTGTTGTTGTTGTTTGAGATAGTCTTAGCTATGTGGTGTAGGCTTGTCTCAAACTTGAGATCTCCCTTACTTCTGAATGTTAGGGCAGTGGGACAGGTGCCACTGTACCTTATGGCTGATTTGCTTTTATTTTTTTTATATTATAATATATTTATTTATTTTAGTTTTTTGAGAAAGGGTTTCTCTGTGTATCCTTGGTTGTCTTAGACTCACTTTGTAGTCCAGGCTGGCCTCGAACTCACAGAGATCCTCCTGCCTCTGCCTCCCAAGTACTAGCATCAAGGGCGTGCGCCACTATACCTACCTGGTGATTGCTTTTATATTAAAAAGCTTAATTTTTTTATTTTTATTTTTGTGGTGGATATGATTGTATGTGGGCATACAGACAGCAGTGTGCTTGCAGAAGTCAAAAGACTACTTGTGGACTCAGGTTTTTTAAAGATTATTATTTTTTGTGTGTAAGTATTTTCTCTGTGCCTATGTCTGGGCATGCCTGGTGCCTAAAGAAGCCGGGGAAGTGTGTTGGAACTGGAGTTCCAGATGGTTGTGAACCACGGTAAATGCTGAGAACTGATCCTGTGTCTTCTGGAAGAGCAGCCAGTGCTCGTGACTGCTGAGCCAGTTCGCCAGCCCCTAGGCTTGCTTTTGCCTTTCATAGTTACATGGTTTCTGGTGATCAGACTCAGGTTACCAGGATTCTGCAAGAGTGCTGGACATCAAATCCAGGGTCTCCAACATTGTTAGGAAAGACTGAACTAACTATACTTAGCCCTTGCCACTTTTTGGTGTGTTTTAATATCTATGTAATCCAGGTTATCTGGAACTCGGCATGCAGCGTGGGCCTTGAGCTTGCAGTCCCCGCGTCTCACGTGTTGAGATTACAGGAGGGCACACTGTGACGGCCTCTCTAGCATGGCGTAGTGGAACATACTTGTTTTCCTGACTTAAACATGTTACTGATTGAAGATGATTGGCACAAAGTAAATCCATTATTTTTCTGTAACATTACACGGCTTGTAATATTTTTCTTTTGTTTTAACTTAAGGATGAGCAGATCATTAACTGGCTGCTGGAGTTTCGTTCCTCTGTCATGTACTTGACAAAAGACTTTGAGCAACTTATAAACATCATATTGGTAAGTTTACTTTATTTCACTGACTAGCAGATATTTAGTACTGTGCAAAGAGTACATCTCTGTTACACCTTCGCACCGTCGTCTTCTCCCATCTCTAGAGACTGCCATGGTTAAACAGGAGTCAGGCGGTGGTGGAGGAGTACTTGGCTTTCCTCGGGAACCTTGTGTCAGCACAGACTGTCTTCCTTAGACCGTGTCTTCGCATGATTGCTTCTCATTTTGTACCTCGTAAGTAGTTTTTGCTTGTAAAAATGAACTTTCTTCTTCCTCTCTCGTCCCTTTTACTTGCTTGCTTTCTCTGTGCTTACCTTCGCTCTTCTAAAGACACTGGCCACGGTTGTGGTGCCACTTCTGATGGCTGCCGTTTTGCTTGCAGAGCCCTGTGAAGGTGTCATAGGCAGGAAGCATGTGTGTCTTTATGTGACTCATTTAATTTCATTTCTCAGTGTCCGTGTGCATGAGTGTTTTCCTGCGTGTATGTGTGCACCCTGTGTGCAGTGCCCGTGAGGCTAGAAGAGGGTGTGGGCCCCTTACAAGTAGAGTTCCAGGCATCGGGAGCTGCCGCGCGGGTGCTGGGAGTCGGGGCTGCTGGAAGAGCCAGTGTTCCGAGCCTTTGGAAATAGCTTTTCATTGTTTATACCTGTGACAGAGTCGAATAACACATTTTCTTTCTCCTTTAAAGCCCGAGTGATCGTTAAGGAAGGCGGCATAGATGTTTCAGAATCTGATGATGAAGATGACAGTAAGTATAAACAGTGTTAAACACTGGACATCGATGTCTTAGAGTTTGTGTCGTAAATAATAAAAATGCCTCAACCACTTATTTTTTTAAGGAAACAAGAACAAATGGTAGCCTTTGATAGAATCTTTTTGGTTTTTTGAGACAGGAAGAGTTTCACCATATTGTCCTGGCTTTATTGGAATTCACTATATAGACCAGATTGGCCTCAAATTTACGGAGATCCACCTGCTCTTGCTTTTGAGTGCTGAGATTAAATACATGCATCACCATGCCTGGCTTAGTAGGCTCTTTATTTTTGTTTTTTTGGTTTTTCTGAAGCAGGGCTTTTCTATGTTATCTTGGCTTTGTAGACCAGGCTGGCCCAACTCACAGTGATCTGTCTGCCTCTGCCTCCCGTGCTGGGATTAAAGGTGTGCACCACCATGCCTGGCTCTTTTTTTTTTTTTTTTAAGATTTATTTATTATATATACAGTGTTCTGTAGGTATGTGTACCTGCAGGCCAGAAGAGGGAATCAGTTCTTATTACATGATTGTGAACCACCATGTGTTGCTGGGAATTGAGCTCAGGATCTTTGGAAGAGCAGTCAGTACTCTTAACCTCTGAGTCATCTTCCAGCCCCCGGCTCTTTACTTTTTGGGTAGGGTCTCTGTAGACCCTGGCTGTCCTCCAACTCAGAGCAGTCCTGCTGCTTCCGCCTCTGCAGGGTTCCATTATATGCCTGTGTCCCCACACTCAGCTACAAACTCCAGCTCTTGCACCAGCACTCGGGAGGCAGAGGCAGGCAGATCTCTGTGAGGTCAAGGCCAGCCTGTCTACAAAGTGAGTCCCCGACAGCCAAGGCGCGAGAGAGAAGCCCTGTTTCAAAAAACCAAATCAAACCAAAACACTAAAACTTTAGCTCTTTTTAGAGGAGTCTGTGCAGATATGACATAATTAGTCCATTTAATCCTCATTGCATTTTTGTTTCGACAGTTTCTCTGTGTAGCCTTGGTTGTCCTGGAACTCACTTTGTGGACCAGGCTGACCTCAAACTCGGAGATCCACCTGCCTCTGCCTCCCAAGTGCTGGGATTAAAGGTGTGCGCCACTGCCTGGCTTTGATCCTCATTGTTGACTGAAGGGACAAACTTTGCAATTCTTATTTTTCTGGTCAGTAGTGAGATTTTTTTAGAACTTGTTTTTAGCTTTAGACACATGATTTTGCAGCTTTTAGTTTTGATGTTCATACTTTCAATTTTTTCCTTGTAGATCTTCCTGCAAATTTTGACACATGTCACAGAGCCTTGCAAATAATAACAAGATATGTCCCATCGTGAGTATTTTTTGGTTGACTCTGAATCATGGCGTTTGGTTTAATAGGTTGGGGGTTAGTTCTGATGGGTCACCTGCCTGTAATGTATGCACACATCTCTACAAGGAGGAGAGAGATGATTAGTCGAGTATAAAGTGTAATAGCATTTGAACCTAGGTTATATACTGTTTTTTTTTCTATTTATTTATTTATTTATTTATTTATTTATTTATTTATTTATTTTTGAGTTTTTCGAGACAGGGTTTCTTTGTGTAGCTTTGGCTGTTCTAGACTCGCTTTGTAGACCAGGCTGGCCTGGAACTTACAGTGATCCACCTACTGTGTGCTGGGATTATCTTTGTTATCTTAATTTATATTTTACTTAAAATTTTAATTCGTGTGTGGATGTAGGCACAGGAGTTCTGTGTGCCATGGTGCTGGTCAGAAGATACCCATCGAGTCAAGTCTGCCACCATGTAGCTGGAGCTCATGCTCAGCTGCCAGGCCTCTCTTCTCAGTCCCCTCACTCTTCTTTTTTTTTTTTTTCGAGGCAGGGTTTCTCTGTGTAGCCTTGGCTGTCCTGGGCTCACTTTGTAGACCAGGCTGGCCTCGAACTCACAGTGATCCGCCTGCTTCTGCCTCCCGAGTGCTGGGATTAAAGGCGTGCGCCACCACGCCCCTGCTTCTCACTCCTCTTTAGCTTATATTTAACTTACACATAGTACTCTTACCTCGTTTTATATACAAGTTGGTATTTTGCTTTTATCTTCTATGATACAGTATCCAAATAGTTTTACCAAGAACCTGTATATACACTTGCACTGTGCTGTGTGGTTATAAAAAGCTCGGCAATCTTGTGGGTTTCCTTGGCAGTGCTACTTTGTTAACTACAGCTGGGAAGCTGGGATGGTGTATTTCTTAGGTTGGGAAGGTGGAAACAGGAGAATCAGGCATTCAGGGTCACTTTTGGCTGCGCACGCATGGCTTAATTGGGCTGCGTGAGACACTCACTGCCTTAGTCAAAATCACAAGCTAATGATACTTTGCTTCTTTAATATACTTATATACTGATACATTTAAAAAATTTAAACTGAAGCTGTTAATCTTTTGTAGAGAAAAGCTTGTCTTTTGACTTGCTGTTACTAACAAAGTTAATAAACATATTTTTCATGTAAGTTGTTGAGGACCTTTCCCTTACACTCCGTTGATTTGGGCCTCTGATTGTTTGAGCTAGCGTTCTTTTTTTGCCTTTTATGTCCTTAATGCTATTAGGATGCAAATGTCAGCTTCTTATAAAGTCCAGTTAACATGTGTTTTGTTTTGTTTTTAAATAGGACACCATGGTTTCTAATGCCAATACTTGTAGACAAGTTTCCGTTTGTGAGAAAATCAGAGAGAACATTGGTAAGAAATCTTTCATGGAAAGACTGTTTTGTGACCTTATTTTAAATGATGGTGATGATTTTTTGTTTGTTTGTTTGTTTTTTGTTTTTTGAGACAGGGTTTCTCTGTGTAGCCTTGGCTGTCCTGGACTGGCTTTGTAGACCAGGCTGGCCTCGAACTCACAGCGATCCGCCTGCATCTGCCTCCCAATGGTGATGATATTGTTGCTATTGTTTTCTTAAAAATACCTTTCTAGATTTTTAAACTCCAGACTCATTTCACTGCATGTTGTGGTGCAGGCCTGTGCTCTGAGTGACTGCTGCAGGTTTCAGGCCTGGACGTGATGTTGCAAGGGGTCTGATCCTGTTGTGACCTGTAAAAACCTGTTTCTTGTTTAGTGTGGCTCAGCCCTAACACACACCTTTAATCCAAGAATTTTCCGTTTATTGTAAACAGGTGATTGTGGTGTGGCTCAGCCCTACACACATCTTTAATTCAGGAGCTTTCTGTACACAGAATTTAATAAAGTTAACGCTAGGTCAAGAGGTGGAGCAAGAAGCCAGCTGACAGGGATAAGTAGGAAGGAGGGCTTTGAGAGAAGGGTGTTTAAGAAGCCTGGAGAAGAAGAAAGAGTTTTTTGCTTTTTCCTTCTGGGCTCTTGGGTGAGCTAGCAAGCTTTTGGCTTTGAGGTTTTGGTTTTTAGCTTTTGAGTTTTGCCTTTTTACTTCAGAACCTGTGGGCTGAGTGGGAAGGTCGGCTGGGAGCTTTCTCTGCCTCTCTGAGCCAGCAGGTTTTCACCCAGCATCTGGCTCCTGAGTCTTCATTGGTAAAATCAGTGGGTTGAGATTTTCTTTTTTAATAGCAACAGTATGAGGGGTGGGTGAAGAAAAAAAAACAAAACAAAACAGTGTGAGATTCTATCCCCACCCTACCCCCCCAAAAATCAAGAGAGGCTAAGAACAGTTCTTGTTTTTGTTTTTAAGACGTATGTATTTATTATTATGTATACAGTGTTCTGTCTGCATGTACAGCTGCAGGCCAGGAGGGCATCAGATCTCATTATAGATGGTTGTGAGCCACCATTTGGTTGCTGGGAATTGAACTCAGGACCTCTGGAAGAGCAGGCAGCGCTCTTAACCTCAGAGCCATCTCTCTAGGCTCCTAAGAACATTTCTTACATTCTTTTTTTTTTGTTGTTGTTGTTATTATGTTTTCTTGAAACAGGGTCTTAATCTGTAGCCCAGGCTGGTGTCAGGGCCTCCTAAATGCTGGGATTATAGCTGTGAGCTACTGCACCTAGTGTCTGATTCCTTTTTTAGCTAATAACTCCTTGGAATTCTCAGTGCCATTTTATTACTGTGTGCAGGTCATGGTCAGATGCATTTCAGAAGTAACTTTTGTGTTGAATGCTTACATACACAAGAATTAGCAGGGGGAAAAGCAATTAGCAGGGAGGCTACAGGTGGAGCTGGGTGGTAGAGTGCTTGCTTAGCGAGTGTAAGGCCCTGGGTTTCATCTCCAGCACTGCAAATGAACAAATTAAAAAGAAAGAAAGTTACCAGAAGACAATAGTGTATTACTAAATAAAAATGTTTACTGGAGGTGATTAGATTAATTATACTTAGCATATGTAGATTTAGATAGTGCAGTTTCTGTACTGATATCCTCTTTTCTATTTGTGTATTTAAAGTAAAAGTTATATAATTGATGTTTTGCATATGTCCTGAAACGCTGCTGAATTATTCATCTTTTCATGTCTCATGCTTTAGGAGTGTTACGTTCATAACTTACTAAGGATAAGTTTATATTTCCCAACTTTGAGGCGTGAAATCCTGGAGCTTGTTATTGAAAAGTTACTCAAGTTAGATGTAAGTATCAGATCACCTAGAGTTTTTCTGTTTTTTTTTTTTTTAATGAAATTTAGTGACTATATATTTCTTATGTGTAAAATAAAACAGCAACAGTGGAAACCAGTCCAATTCTTTGCTTCGTTCTGGTCATATGTCTGGGAATTTTAGACAGTCAGTCTATGGTTAGGGACAAGCAAATACTCAGGGGCATTGTGGGAACTGCTGTGCGCTAGATTGCCTGTTGGGACTATATGGCATGGGTGTGAAGAAGGCCCAGAATGAATGTTAAAATCAGATACTGCATCCATTTATGTTTGAAAATTCTTACTTATGTATAATATAAAGGTAGACAAGTCAAGCTTTGTTTTGTTTAAAGAAACAAGTCGTTTGTGTAAGATGCGTGTTCCAGTTTGGATGGATTTAACTGCGGGTGGGGGCTCGTTGGAGAGTCCTTACTGTGGTGGTTTGAATAGGAATGGCCCCGTAGCCTCAGGGTCTGAGTGCTTGGCCTATGGGGAGTGGCAGCATTAGGGGCTGTGGCCTTGTTGGAGTGGGTGTGGCCTTGCTGGAGGAAGTGTGTCGTTGTAGGGGAGGGCTTTGAGGTTTCCTATGCTCAGGCTCCACCCAGCATGGGACACAGTTCCTTTTCCAGCACCACATCTGCCTGCATGCCGCCCGCCATGATGATAATGGACTAAACTCTGAAACTGTAAGTCAGCCTCAATTAATTGCTTTCCCAGCTGGGCGTGGTGGCCCATGCCTTTAATTCCAGCCCTCTGGAGGCAGAGGCAGGTGGATCGCTGTGAGTTTGAGGCAAGTTCAGGATAACCAAGGCTAACACAAAAAATCCTGTCTGGAAAAACAAACAAACAAATAAAAAAACCGTAAGAGATTAAAAACTAAGACATAGTAGTAAATAAATAAATCTTTAAAGAAGAACAGGCCCGTGAAACAATGCACTTGGGACAGGGCAGCAGGAGTAGTCAGAAGGGAAAGCAAACTGAACCTGCATGTGGGAAGATCAGCCAGGGATGAGCAGAGCAAAAGTGATTGGACTTGGGCTGTGCAGATGGCTTAGCAAGTAAAGTGCTCATAAAAGCTCGTAGCTGTGGTGACCTGCCTACCCCTCGAGCGCTGGGAAAGCAAAAGTAGGGTCTCCAAAGCCAGCTGGTTGCCTTATCTGCAAACTGTAGGTTCTGAAAGAACCTGCCTTGGTGAATAAGGTTGAAAGCAATTGAGGAAGACTCCTGATAACAGCATTGGGCCTGTCCCTAAAAACATGCCAAGAAATATGAGATCGCACACAAAAAACATGCATGTGTCCATACATAACACACATACACAAAGTTTTTTTTTGTGTGTGTGTGTGTGTGTGTGCATGTAAATAAGAAAGAACAGATGCTCTGAACAGCTGAGCCATTCCTCCAGCCCCGATTTTGTTTATTGAGACAGTCTTGCAGGGTAGCCTAGGTTGGCCTTGGATTCAAGGTAGCTTCTCCTGTCTGCCACATCCTGCAGTTTCCAGCTTTTCTTTCTTTTTTTCTTGAAGGGGTTTTGTAGCTCCAGGTAGCCTTGAGCTTTAGATTGTCTCACTCTCCTGAGTCCTGGGGTTACTGCTGTGTGCCGTCACACACGCTGACAGACACTGTAGGGAACAGGGGACGGGGAGAGCTAGATCTAGGAAGAGCTGTGAGTTGTGTATGTGGTATCATTTTCTTGGGGTTACACTTCTGGCTATCTGCATTTATATACATGTATATATATATATGTATATATATACACACACACATACACACCCTGTTAAGTCTCTTACATTCTTTTTTTCTTTTTTCCTTCCTGTGTAGCCTTGGCTGTCCTGTACTTGCTTTGTAGACCAGGCTGGCCTTGAGCTCACAGTGATCCCCCTGCCTCTGCCTCCCAGAGTGCTGTGATTACAGGTGTGACACCTCGCCCGGCAAGTCTCTCTTTATTTTTTGGTTTTTCGAGACAAGGTTTCAATGTGTATAGCCTTGGCTGTCTTGGACTCACTTTGTAGACCAGGCTGGCCTTGAACTCATAGCAATCCACCTGCCTCTACCTCTCAACTGCTGGGATTAAAGGCGTGTACCACCACTCCCGCTGGTAAGTCTCTTATATTCTTAAGGAGTATTTTAAAGTTATGTCGTGCATAGGCAGTAAGAAAGTCGTGTTTTGAATAGTGTGACCACATATCTATGGCATTTTGACCTGAATGTGTCTTGGTTATTGAAAGAGGTGGATAAATGACATTTCTCTGGTGCTGACAAGTGTCACATCGACACTTCTTGTTAGGTGCACTGGTGATGACTTGCCTTACAATCGTTCACTTTCTCTCTGTGGTAGTTTACACCAACATTTTGTTGCAGTGTTTTATAAGATGCTGATGGAGCCCTTTAAAATATGTATAGTAAGCTGGATGCAGAGGTGCACGCCTTTAATCCCAGCACTCAGGAGGCAGAGGCATCTCTGAATTTGAGACCAGCCTGGTCTACACAGCAAGTTCCAGGAAGTTTATATAGTGGATTAATTTTTAGCTACAAATAGTTGAATTTTTAAATGTTTTCATTTTTTGTGATACAGGTGAGTGTGTCCCGTCAGGACATTGAAGATGCTGAGGAGACAGCAGCTCAGACTTGTGGTGGGACAGATACCACAGAAGGATTGTTTGATATGGTCAGCATCTCTTTGTTTGACACTGATGGTTAAACGTCTTTGTTTTAGTCTTGTATTTTGCTTCTTTGTTTTTTTTTTTTCCGAATAATAATTTATTTATCTCATTTACATTGGTGTTTTGCCTACATGTATGCCTGGGAAGGTGTCAGAACTGGGGTTATAGACAGCTGTGAGCTGCCACACGGGTGTTGTGGATTGGTTCTTGTTCTTATTGTTTGTATTTCTGTTGACAGAAGCATGTACTGGAGGTTCATCACACCAGAGTGTGAAAAGACAGCTAATGCCTTAGCTTCTTCTTTCTTTCTTTCCTTTTTTAAAAAAAAGATTTATTTATTATTATATATACAATTTTCTATCTGCATATACACTTGCAGGCCAGAAGAGGGCATTAGATCACATTATAGATGGTCATGAGCCACGATGTGGTTGCTGGGAATTGAACTTAGGACCTCTGGAAGAGCAGGCAGCACTCTTAACCACTGAGCTATCTCTCCAGCCCAGCCTTTCCTTTTTTTAAGACAGGGTTTCTCTGTGTAGCTTTGGCTGTCCTGGTACGCACTCTGTAGACCAGGCTGGCCTTGAACTCAGAGATCCTCTTGTTTCTGCCTCCCAAGTGCTGGGATTAAAGGCATGTCCCACCACCTCTTGGCTATGGCTTAGCTTTTTAAATACTTTCTGTTAAAACAATAGTGGAGGGACTGGAAGGATAGCTGTGCTTGCACAGTGCTTGCCTTGTACATGGAAGGACTTAAGTTTGACCCCCTAGAACCCAGGACTAGTGTAGTAGTTGTTGGGTGTAGTGCTATGTGCTCAAAATCCCAGCACTAGTGAGGCACAGACAGGAGGCATAGAAGTAGGCCAGTTTAGGATAATTGTAGAGTTCTAGGTTAGTGAGAGACCTGCCAATAAACAGTTTTTTAAAGAAAGATTTATTACTTACACAGTATTCTGCCTGCATGTGAGCCAGCAGGCCAGAAGAGGGCACCAGGTCTTATTATAGATGGTTGTGAGCCACCATGTGGTTGCCAGGGATTGATTTCAGGACCTTTGGAAGAACAGTCAGCACTCTTAACCTCTGAATCATCTCTCCAGTCCCCAATAAACAGTTTATGTCCAAATCTTTAAGTTTGGTTTTGGTGAAATTTGTTTTACTTTTATTCATAAAATGCTTTTTATTGTTTCTTTAAGCCACAAGCACCTGGGAGGAAACAGCAAGCAGAAAGTGTCCTAGTTTAGTTTCTATTTTTTAAAAATACATAATTTATTTTATTTATGTTGATTGGTGCTTTGCCTACATGGGTGTAGGTGAGGGTGTTGGAAGCCGTGGACCTGGAGTTACAGACAGCTGTGAGTTGCCGTGTGGAATGGAACCTGCATGCTCTGGAAGAGCAGCCAGTGCTCTTGACAGCTGAGCCTAGTTTCTGTGTTCTACCAGTTATATTTAGTAGTCGCTCTCCAGTTGGGATGGTATGTGGTGTGGAGTTGAACTGAGCAGAGTTTGAGCTGAATTGAGGTGCTATTGAGGCCAGGTACGAGGGAGCCAGAAAGTTCGGAGAGAGCTAAAGGAGTGAGCCTGTTCTGGGGTGTGACAGGAGGAAGCTCACATGCGTGCCTGGGGAAGCATGTGGCCAGAGGGCAACGTGGGAGCCCTTTGTCTTCTACCATGGAGATTCTGAGGATCAGACTAAGGTCATAAGATTGGCAGCAGATCTCTTTATTCACTGAGAATCCTGGTGACATTGGTTCTGAGGTTATGACTGGAGAAGCTGTGAGCTCTTGGCAGACAGCACAGTAGCTCTAAGATGCACACCCACACCTGGTAAAGGTGACCCAGCCCCAGCACTGCAGCTGCAGTAGTCACCAAGATCAGGGATGGGAGTGTGTCGTTGGCATAGCCAGTTCTGCTTGGGTCTTACTGAGTCAGGGCTGGGGATGCGGCTAGCACACATGGTTAGTATGTATGAGGGTCCCACCTGCCCCATCTCCCACCTCCCCAAAAAATAAAGAGAAGAAAAAAAATAGAATCAGTCTGGTGTTTATTTAAAATTTGAGATTTGACTTTAATACACATTTCTAAATGAGAGTCTGTGTTTTCTCTTCTCTTTTAGAGAAGAAATAATAGGCTATGTCAGTTCCCCAAACACCAAAAACTTTCAGTGACTTTGATTTTTGAGACAGTATCATACTCTGTGTCACGCTGGCTGTCCTGGGCTTGCTTTATAGACGAAGCTGGCCTTGAACTCACAATGATCTTCCTGTCTCTGCCTCCTGAGTGCTGGTGTAATGTCAGTTTTTACTTCCTCAAAGGATGAAGATGAGAACACTGAACCTGAAAAGAAGGCTGACCTGGAGCAGCCTAGCCAGATGGCTCATCCCGTCGCAGAACGCCTGGACATCCTGCTCTCCTTGCTGCTGTCCTACATTGAGGACGTGTGCCGTGTGGATGGTCAGTCAGTACCCTAGGAATAAAAAAAAAAGGGTCGGACAGATCGACTTCATGCAAGTGCTATACAGTTGGAAAATGGAGGAAGTGGCATGAAGACTCCAGTCTTTGTAGTAAACTTCAAAGCCCATGATGTTTTCACTGTTGCTTATAATAAAGGGTATTAAACGGAGTTTGGACAAGTTTAGAAGATATCACCTGTAGTTGGGATGCTCAAGAAACTCAATAGTGTGCTGACTACCCTAGGATGGCGCCTCTCTGCTACAGTTCCTTCAGAGGCCTCTGCTGGGTGTCTTCCTTATGCCCAGTGTCAGGACTTTAACTTTACTTAGCAAACTAGTCTTCAGGAAACAGCATGGGTATTGCATGTCTGTGCACTTTGCTGTGGTTTAAGAATGCGTTTATTGGCCAGGTTTGGTGGCACATGCCTGTAATCACAGCACTCAGGAGGCAGAGACAGGCGGATCGCTGTGAGTTTGAGGTTAGCCTGGTCTACAAAGTGAGTCAGCCTTTGCTGCATAGTGAGTTGTAGGCAGCTTGGGCTCCATGAGACCTGTCCCCGAAAACAAAAAGATCATTTCTGTGGCTTCACAGCAGTGTGTGAAGAAAAGGCTTGTTTCCTTGTCACTATGGGATTACACTGCATAAAGTAAGATCCTGTTCTTGGCTGGGCGTGGTGGCGCACGCCTTTAATCCCAGCACTCGGGAGGCAGAGGCAGGTGGATCGCTGTGAGTTCGAGGCCAGCCTGGTCTACAAAGTGAGTCCAGGACAGCCACGGCTAACACAGAGAGACCCTGTCTCGGAATCCGCCCCCCCCCCAAAAAAAGATCCTGTTCTTGCTGTTGGGCTGCATTGAGGATGTGAGCGTGAGCCACTGAGATGGCACAGGACGGAAAACTGCTGCCTGCCGTTACCTAGGACCTGTGTCAACACACACAACACATGTCAGACACACACACACACACACACACCACATACAACACATGTCAGCAGTTTGAAATACTGTCATAATAATAGGTAATAGATAATGCTGGGCGTTAGTTTTGTTTGGTCTTGCTTTTCTGCCTTTCCCCCCTTTTTTTTGTGCTGGAACCTTATGAGTGTACAGCCTTTCCCTGTGTCACCTTGGTTTTCCAGGGACCCAGTCTGTAGATCAGGCAGGCTGGCCTCAGGAACTAGATCCCCCTGCCTCTGCCTCCAGAGTGATGGGGTTAAGGGTATGTGCCACCAGGCCTAGCTTAAATGCTGATTTGTAATGGCATTGTGTTTTTTTAAAACTATGCATTTATGAAATTCAAATTCAAATTTTCTTTGTAGGTAAGATTGATAACAATAAAACAAAGGATTTATACCGTGATCTGGTATCTGTCTTTGACAAGCTCCTGTTGCCTACACACGCCTCCTGCCATGTACAGTTCTTCATGTTTTTCCTTTGCAGCTTCAAATTGGTAAGTAAAATGCTATTGCCATGTTGATTGATTGATGAACTGATTGATTTATAGGGTCTTACTATGTAACCCTGGGTAGCCTGGAACTCAGAGATCTGCCTGCCTTTACCTCATGAGTACTGGGATTAGAGGCATGTATCCCAGGCCCAGCTAAACATTTATTATTAATTTTTAAATTATGTGTGCCTGTACATGTCTCTCTCTCTCTCTCTCTCTCTCTCTCTCTCTCTCTCTCTCTCTCTCTCTCTGTGTGTGTGTGTGTGTGTGTGTGTGTGTGTGAGAGAGAGAGAGAGAGAGTGTGTGAGAGTACTGGTGCCCACAGTGTTTAGAGGGTGTCGGGTTCCCTGAAACTGAACTTTGGTTCTCTGGAGCAGTGTGAGTGAAGCCCCAGCCCATCTTTATTATGTTGTTCCACATTCTTTCCCTTAAACACTGTGGAGGAGGTGTGTGGGGGAACTGCGGCACACAGGCACACCGGAGGTTGGTCCTGCCTTCGGTCATCAGAGGGTGCCCTTCCCCTTCCTTCTGGTAATGCTAGGGCTCAAGCCCACATTCTTTGTTCCTTCATCCGTTGATGACATCTAGGCTGTTTGTAGTTACTGTTTCTGGCTATTGTGAGTAGAAAAGCAGTGCACATGGGAGAGCAAGTGTCTCTGAAGTAGGATGAGAGTCCTTTGGGTGCATGCCCAAGAGTGGCATAGGTGGTCTTGAGGTCGATCTGTCTCCAATTCCCTGAGGAACCACACACTGATTTCCATAGAGGCTGTAAAGTTGGTAGTCCCCAGCAGTGGAGGACCGTTTGCCTTTGCCCACACCTTTTGCAGCATGAGCTATCATTTGTGTTATTGGCATCCTGACTGGTGTAAGATGGCATCTGAGAGTGGTTTGATTTGCTTAGTCATCCTTGATCACTAAAGTTGTTGGACATTTCTTTACGTGTTTCTCCACCATTTGTTTCACCTTTTGAGAACTCTGTTAATTATGTGCATGTTAGGTTGTTTTCTTGATGTTCATGTTTTCGTTTTGTTTTTTTAGTTCTTTTTTTTGTTTGTTTTTGTTTTTCGAGACAGGGTTTCTCTGTGTAGCCTTGGCTGTCCTGGACTTACTTTTGTAGACCAGGCTGGCCTTGAACTCACAGCGATCTACCTGCCTCTGCCTCCTAAATGCTGGGATTAAAGGCGTGGACCACCACCACCCAGCATTTTTTTTAGTTCTTTATATACTTTATATATTAACCCTCTCTCAGAGGTGTACTTAGTAAAGATCTTTTCCCACCCTGTATCCTGCCCCTTTGTCTGACTGACAGTGTCCTTTGAAGTACAGAAGCTTTTCAGTTTCGTGAAGTCCCGTTTACTGTTCCTAGTGCCTGTTCTATTGGTGTTCTGTTCAGAAAGCCTTTTCCTGTGACTATGAGTTCAAGACTATCCCCACTTTCTCTTCTACTGGCCTGTGTTGAGGTCTGCAGTTCATATGGAGTTGAGTGTTGTGCAGGGTAATTAATAGGGGTCTATTTACATTCTTCTACATGAAGTTGGCCAGTTTGACTTAACCAACACAATTTGTTGAAGATGCTATTTTTTCCAGAGTATATTTCTGGCTTTTTGGTCAAAAATCAGGTGTCCATAGATGTGTAGACTAATGTCTGGGTCTTCAAATTGATTCCATTGATAAACAGTTCTGCTTCTTTGTCAATACCATCTAGTTTTATTACTATAGCTCTATAGAACCCTTTGAGATTGGGGGTGTTGATACCACTTACAGTTCTTTTATTATTATTCAGAGTTATCTTAGCTGTGTGTGTGTGTGTGTGTACGCGCGCCTGCATGTATGTGTTTCCATATGAAGCTGAATATTTTCCTTTCAAGTTCTGTGAAAATTGTGTAGGAATTTTTGTTTTTTGAGACAGTTTCTCTGTGTAGCCTTGGCTGCCCTGGACTCTCTTTGTAGACCATGCTGGCCTCGAACTTACAGAGATCTGCTTGCCTCTTGTACCTGGCTTAAAGTTTTTATTATACAAGATTTTCATTTGCTTGATTAGACTTACCCCAAGATTTTTTTCCCCTAGAAGTGAAGGCGAGTGCCGCCACCACTCAGCTTTTCCTTACTTTTATGTCTTGAACTGTTTTCATTATTTCATTCCACTGTTTGTATTTTCAAGACTTCCTAAGGGATTTAATTCATATCTTCTTTAAGGTCCTTGAACAATTCATAATTGCTATTTTGAAGTTCTTGTCTTGTACTTCAGCCATGTTGCATTTTAGGACCTGCTGTAGCAAGGTTCCTGGGTTCTGGCAGAGACACATTGTCTTGGGTGTTAGTGGTTGTGTTTTTACACTGCTGGTTAGGCTCTGGAGTTTGAGGTGATTGAAGTCTTATCTTTGGGTGGGTGTTCCATTCCTTAGGCCACGTTGCCTTCTCTGGATCTTAGGGAGGTGATGGCTGTGAGTTATCTGATAGTGAGTGCTTCTGGAGTGGGTGTGTGGCAGAGAGGAAGGAGATGGCAAAGACTGAGGTGGGATCAGCGCATCCTGGAAGTAGGTCACATCAAGTCACAGAACTGAGGAGAGACAGATGAAAGGGCTAGGGGGACTCTGGGTCTGCACTGAGAGTTGGAGGGGAGAGGCGCCTGTAAGCAGGACTGAGGGTGAGAATGGGGAGATCTTAGTGGAGAACAGTGTGAGTTACCTACCTGAGTCCCTGCCAGGTGGGGCCTTTGGGATAGAAAATATTTCTAGGTATGGGACGGACACAAAGGAATGGCATGGGGCAGAAGGGAGTAGTGTGCTGAGAAGGGGTCCAGGGAGAAGCAAAGTGCATCCATGCAGGCTTTGCAGGATTCCCTGCCGAATGCATGGAGGGAGGAGGGGCTCTGCAAGTACGCTGCGGCAGGCCTGCGGGTGAGCCTGGGGGAGAGTGGAAGCAGCCCACCGAGTCCCAGCCAGTGGCCCCTGGCTCTCTGTCAGAGTGTTTGAGGTATCAGTGACTAAGCCGCGATGGGCGCTGCTCAGCTTTTGCTTTTAAGTGAGAAGCACGACCCTCTATTCTTGTTTAGCAGTGTAGCTACATTGCTAGGAACACCCTGAGGTGCTGACAGCCAGAATGGCTTCAGCATTAGGAAGATGAAGCCAGCAGCCTCTCTATTTACAGGGATTTGCAGAAGCATTTTTGGAACATCTCTGGAAAAAGTTGCAGGATCCAAATAACCCTGCCATCATCAGGCAAGCTGCTGCAAATTACATTGGGAGCTTCTTGGCAAGGGCTAAATATATTCCTCTTATGTAAGTAACCTAATTTTCCAAAGGATTTTTTTTCCTTTTTTTCCAAATGATTTTTAATATTTTGCTTTTAAAAGATTACAGTATTGTCTCAAGCTAAAGACAATAGGTCTTATATCATTGGTCTGTCTTTGTAAAGCAAGGGAAGATGTCTGTTCACTACAATGCAAGATGTTTTTATTTCTAAGAAGCAGTTTGAGGAGAAGTCTCCACCTGGATAATAAAGGGCACATGAGGCTTTTAGCATGTGATGATGTGCTGACCTAAAGAAAACTCCCTTTAAGCTAATTAGGGGTGGGGTGGAGCTCAGTGGTAAAGCACTTTTGGCACATGCAAACCCGTGGGTTCACCCCCAGCCATAAAACTTAGAGGTGACGCAGGGCATCTCTTTCACGATGGAGTATAGAGTGCTCAAATCCCTCCCCTGGGCTGGGTGAGTGGGAGGCAATTGCTTAACATGCATGAGGTCTGGGGTTTCATTCCATCACAAAAGACCAAAACCAAACAAAGAACTCACCAGAAGCCTTACTCATGGACAGAGAAAAGCAGGAGGGAAAGGGGTGGGTGGTAGAAAGTTGCCTTCTAATTTTTTGTTGTGGGTTTTTGTTGTTGTTGTTTCTCTGTAGCCCTGGCCATCCTGGAACATAGACCTAGGCTGGCCTCGAACTCAGAGATCCGCCTGCCTCTGCCTCCCCACGTGCTTGGGTTAAAGGTGTGCGCTACTGCATCTGGCTGGCAGGTATGTTTCTGTCTCTGTCTTCCTGAGAAAGCCAATAACCCCGACTTCTCTCTTTGCAGCACTGTAAAGTCGTGCTTGGATCTCTTGGTTAACTGGCTGCACATGTATCTTAACAACCAGGATACAGGAACGAAGGCTTTCTGTGACGTTGCCCTCCACGGTCCATTTTATTCAGCCTGCCAAGCTGTTTTCTACACTTTTGTTTTTAGACACAAACAGATTTTGAGTGGAAACTTGAAGGAAGGTCAGTAATGTGGGTTCAAGCTGGGTTTTCTTACTGTACTTACACCACTAGGACAGTGCTGCTGCCCTTGCCTTTGCCATGTGTCACCGAGCTGTGCACATGTCGTCTGCTGGACCTGGGATCTGAGCACCTGAAGAACGGGGCGGACTGCAGTGTAACGCTGTAGACAGCCTTTCTTCAGTGTCAGTGCACTTTAACATGAATGGAACAGAGAAAGCAATGGTGCAGGGAAGGCTGCTTCAGCTCAGAAGAACATGTAAATGAACACCAGTAAGCACACAGTAAATATTAACAGAGCAGCCCTTTCCCAGAGCTTTCTCAGGGCAGACCAATTTAAACACAATTGCCTGGCACGTACCATCGATTATACCTGGGAAAGCACAAAAGCGAGGCAGAGGGACAGACCCAGATTCAGGGTGCACTGACCACATTGGATTCTATAGCTATGATCTGGCAGCCAACAGGAAGAAACTTGTCTCATAAATTGAATAAAAGTGTTTGTCAAGCCGGGCGGTGGTGGCGCCCACCTTTAATCCCAGGCGGATCCCAGATGGAGCTCCAGGGCACCCAGAGCTGTTTCACAGGGAAACCCTGTCTTGAAAACGCAGGGTATGTGGAATCACATCCAGGAAGAATCCAGGGAACAAAATGCGCAAATGCCCTTTGCCCCTTTCCCTAGAGCCTCTCATCGTTCCCCGAGGCCTTGCTCGGCATGGGTCATCCTTCTCCACTGTGTTCCAGTAGCACTGGTGCTTGTGTTTAACTGTGTGGAGGGCGGCGGGGGCTGGGCAGCTGCGACATCACGGACTGGGAACAGAAACAGAGACAAAAGTGCTGGGCTCACTTGAAGAGTGAACCATTTTTTGTTTTCCCCACTGCTGTTTATGTATTGTTTAGCTAGCTACTGGAAAGAGCACTGAAATCAGAGGTTGGGCTGTCAGGGTCTTTGATTCTCCTTGTTTGAGTTCTGTACTTCCTTACCCCTCTGGCCTGTTTTGCCCCAAGGAGGACATTCCTCCTAGGCCATTGGTTCTCAGCCTTTCTAATGCAATAATCCGTTAATACAGTTCCTCATGTTACTGTGACCCTCCAACCATAAAATTATTATTTTTTAAAAAGATTTATTTATTATGTATACAGTGCTCTGCTTGCATGTACACCTACAGGCCAGAAGGAGGCATCAGATCACATTATAGATGGTTGTAGCCACCATGTGGTGGCTGGGAGTGAACTCAGGACCTTTGGAAGAGCAGACGGTGCTCTTAACCACTGAGCCATCTCTCCAGCCAATTATTTTTGTCGCTACTTCATAGCTGTAATTTTGCTACTGTTATGAATCGTATAGTAAATATCTGTGTTTCCTGATGGTCTTGGTGACCCCCTGTAAAAGGGTTGTTTGACATCCCTGAACAGGGTCATGACCCATAGGTGGAGAACCACTGTCCTATGCTGTATCTCAGGCCTGCAGTTTTCCAAAGTCACAGCTGAGTCAGGAGGTTGTCCCTGGACCCCACAGAGGTGTGAATGTCTGTGTCAGTGTGTGTATGTGTGTGCTTCCTTGAAACTCCCAATGATCCTTTGCCACCAGCCTCCCTAGGGCTGAGATTACAGGTGTGTGCAATACCTAGCTTTGTTTATGTCACTTAAATATATAACGTATGTTATTTAAAATATAAGCCATTCTATATTAGATTTATTCACTTTATTTTATGTGTATGGATGTTTTGCCTGCATGTGTGTCTGTACATCATGTGTGTGGCTGGTGCCCACGGAGTTCAGGAGAGGGCAGCAGCCTCCCTGGAATTGGAGCCATAGATGTGAGTTTTGAACTGAGTCTGGGTCCTCTGCAAGAGCAGTGAGTGCTCAGTCTGCTCTGAGCTTACAGATACGGTTCCAGGTTGCTTGCTATCAAATCCTTGACGTGATGAGAACTTCAGTTACTTTCTTCAGAAAAGCTGCCGTGGATACTAGCAGTTGGCTTGAACTTTTATCTGCCAGGAACTTCTTGAAAATGTCTTTGTTTGGAGTGTGCTGGGGCTCAAGCTCATCGTAAGCATGTGCTCTTCCCCAGGGCCCAGAAATTGGATTTTGAATATGTAAAAATTTGTACTTTTAAAGATATCTTAGCACCCCTCTCACCCTCTTTTTTTTAAATAAAGGCCTACGGTATCTTCAGAGTCTAAACTTTGAGCGTATTGTGCTGAGCCAGCTGAACCCTCTGAAGATCTGCCTGCCGTCAGTGGTTAATTTTTTTGCTGCTGTCACAAAGTGAGTCATTTCCATTTTCCTTTATGGGCTTTAAAAAGGCAAGGGGGTGGAACTGTGGTGCTAGATGCCATGTGCTCTGGCACTGAGAGTAAATTCCAGTTCATTTCCAAGAACAATGAAGAAACAAATAGTGCTATTCTCACAAGAATACTGCATCCATCTGTTCTGTTCTTTAGTCAGACTGGGAGTCGATCTTGCTTTTATCCAGAGTGGCCTCGGTACCCTGAAATACTTAGTAGGCAAAGGAGTGAGCTGAGAGGTACAAATAGACCGCAGAGCCTTAGCCCAGGGTTACTAACAAAACAAACTGGAGGAGAGCTTGATAGTTAAAGATGGGGAACTGCGTGATGCTCTCAAGAAGCACTTGGCAGCCGGGCGTGGTGTTACACACCTTTAATCCCGGCACTCCAGAGGCAGAGGCAGCTGCATCTCTGAGGTCAAGGCCAGCCTGCTCTACAGAGTGAGTCCAGGACAGCCAAGGCTACACAGAGAGACCCTGTCATGGAAAAAAGCATTTCAGAATGCATAATAACAACAACAAATGAATTCAGCACTAAAGAGTAACGAATCTGAGGGGTTCCTGAAAGTGCATGCACATCATCACCCCAGCGAGGTTCTGAATAAGAGCTCTGCACTGCCCAGACAGCGGCTCAGATTTCATGGCGTGAACCAGTGTTTTACTGTGTGTATACATTTTCTCTGATAAGAGATATAGTGGTGTAATTATGTAAAGCAAAGGCTGATTCTGTCCTCCTACCAGCAGTAAATCCAGGGTCAAGTTATCCTTGGGCTGTAGTGTACTACTAGTTTTGATTTTCATGGATGCTGATTTGAATTTCATTAAAAAATCTCTTAAGTGAATTTTTTCTTAAGAACAGCACTGCCAGCCAGTGTACCCAGTTTCTTGTGCCCTAGGCTAAGAGTAAAAGTTTGCACTGGCTTTTTGTTATTATTGTTGTGTGTGTGTGTATTATTTTGAGATGGGGATCTCACTATGGAGCTCTGGCTGTCCTGGAACTCACCATGTAGACCAGATTGCTCTCAAACTCAGAGACCCTCCTACCTCTGCTGGAGTTAAATAAAGGCTTGCTTGTGCCACCATGCCTTGCTGTACCTGGCTTTGCGAGCGTGCGTGTGTGTATGAATGTTTTGCCTGCTTGTATATCTGTGCGGCACCTTCACACCTGGTGCCCACAGAGGCCAGAAGATCTGCTGAGACTAGAGTCTCAGACAGTTGTGAGCCACAATATATGGATGCTGGGCATCAAGTCTGCATCTTCTGGAAGAGTAGCCAGTGCTGCTCATTGCTGAGCCATCACCCACACCATTTTTAGACATAGGCTCTGGGGATGGGAGTCAGACTGCTAAGCTGTACTGAGCTATATCTCACCAGCCCCAGTTTAAAATAATCAGACACTTTCTGTAATCTTTTCTCTGCAAAGGAGCTTGCAGGCTGGGGTGTCGTTTAGCGGTAGATACGCTTGCGTGGCATTCTTGAGGCCCTGGACTTAGCAAAAACAAAACAAACAATAACATCAACAAAACCAAGCTCAGTCCTGTCACCTAAGCACTTGGGAGACTGAGGCCAGAGGATCAAAAGGCCGAGGTCACTGTGCTACATGGTGAAACTTTGTCTGAGGACACAGAAGGAGAGAATGGGGACGAAGAGGAACAGAGCTGGTGTGGCTCATGCTTGTAACCTCAGTACTTGGGAGCTGAGGCTGGAAGATTGCCAAAGCTACAAGATGAAACCCTGGTCTCAAACACAGTCAGGCCCTTGAGTGAAGTTCAGGATCCCCCTCCCCAGTGACATCTACTCCTGGCCCCGAGTAAACACTGAGCCATTTTGTGACCAGTCCTAATTCTTCCCTGTTATGCTGAGCACTTTACCTTGCAAGCATGCCAGCTTTTCTTTTCTTTCTTTCTTTCTTTCTTTCTTTCTTTTTTTTTTTTAAATATTTTATTTAATTTAAACTTATGTGCATTGGTGTGAGGGTGTCAGATCTTGGTGTTACAGATAGTTGTGAGCTGCTGTGTGGGTGCTGGGAAGAGCAGGCAGTGCTCTTAACCCCTGAGCCATCTCTCCAGCCCATGCCAGCTTTTCTTAATACCCATTCATCTCAGCCTGGTTCAGTGTCTTCAGTTTCCTTCCTCCTTAGCAGATGTGTGGATGCCCTGAGTGCTTATCCCATCAGATGCGCAGGCCCAACCCCACATGGTGTGTTCATCTGCTTTGTTGTCTCCCCCACAGTAAGTACCAGCTTGTGTTCTGCTACACCATCATGGAGAGGAACAACCGCCAGATGCTCCCCGTTATCAGAAGTACAGCGGGCGGAGACTCTGTGCAGACCTGCACCAACCCACTGGACACTTTTTTTCCCTTTGACCCTTGTGTGCTTAAAAGGTAGGTCCTCCCTTCTTCCTCTTCCCAAGGCTGGGACTGAGCTGAGCGCTGCCTTCTCCTCAGTGGGCTTCCTGACTGCTAATTTGGCTACTGGTGAGTGACTGACTGTCAGAGGCCCCAGACTGCCTCACAAGCACACCATGCTGTGCTCATGGTTGTCTTCCTGAGCCCAGGGGGATGCCGAGGCCTTTTTTTTTCTTTTTTCTTTTTCCTTTAAACTGGTTGGTTTAGGCTGAGTAAGTGAGTCCAAATTTCCAGGACAGAGAGGGTGCTGACAGTTCCTAGTTTTCTGCCAACTTTCTCTTTCCTTTAAAGATGGAATCCCATCCCAGTGCCTGTGATTTATCTAAATGGGTTGTTCCACCATTTTTGGTGTTTGTATATTTTTGCTAACTGCACAGGTTTTTGTTTTTGGTTTTTTCCTTATTTTTAAAGTTCTTTTGTGTATGTTTTTGCTTTGTGAGTGTTTTGCCTGCATGTATACATGTGTACCGTGCGCTTGCCTCATGCCTTTGGAAATCAGAAAAGAGTTAGGACCCTTTGTAAGAATAGCAAGTGCTGGTAAGACTGAGCCATCTCTCCAGCTCTGGACACAGTATATAAGTAGCTTTTCGTGTTTCCTGGTCCCTAAGGCTTGACCAGCTGGTCTCATCTTAGTTCGGCTGTTTTGTTTGGGTTTTGGGTTTTTGTTTTTTGTTTTGTTTGTTTGTTTGTTTGTTTGTTTGAGACAGGGTTTCTCTGTGTAGCCCTGGCTGTCCCGGACTCATCTTTGTAGACCAGGCTACCCTCGAACTCCAGAGATCTGCCTGCCTCTGCCTCCTGAGTGCTGGGATTAAATGCATGTGCCACCACGCCCGGCATTTTAGTTGGTATTTAGACTTCATGTTTAGTAGATGCCTGTAGGAGTTCCAGAACATTGGTCTGTTTATAGGTGAAGCACTTAGTGCGCCAGAGGCAGCTTCCCAGGTGCTAACAGATGAAGCCTCGGGACTCAGAACACTCCCTCGTCAGCTGTAGTCTTGAGTTCCTGCTTTGGGATGTGGGTCTGAGAAGAGAGCAAGGTGCTGGAAGTTTGGGCTCCATATTGACTTTGAAATGCTATCCTTGGCAGGTCAAAGAAGTTCATCAATCCTATTTATCAGATTTGGGAAGACATGAGTGCTGAAGAGCTGCAAGAGTTTAAGAAACCCAATAAAAAGGTAAGCTTGTCATGGAGGCACTTGGTGAAGGCCACAGTAAGCACACTAAATGCTGCTTGAGTCCAAGCCCAGGTTATGTTTTCGGTAAAAGGATTTGTAGGGTTCTATTTCATTGGTTTCTATCATGGTGGTTTCACGCAGCCCTGGGCCCCCCTCCCCCCTCACTCACTGCTCTTTGTCACCATACTAGGCAAGTCTTTTTTTTTTTTCTATGTGTTTGTATATATATATGTGTCAGATCAGGTACATACATGTATGTGGAAACCAGAGGTCCACCTTGGGAACTCTTTACCTTATTTTTAAGACAGGGTCTTTCACTGGTTTGGAGTCTTGTTAAGCAGGGAACCCAGGATCCACTTGTCTTTGCCTCCTCAAGGCCGAGGTTCCAAGTGTACGTTGTACCTGGCTTTTTTCTTTGTTTGTTTGTTTTTGTTTTTTGAGACAGGGTTTCTCTGCGCAGCCCTGGCTGTCCTGAACTCACCTTGTACACCAGGCTGGCCTCGAACTCGCATCCATCTGCCTGCTTCTGCCTCCCAAGTGCTGGGATTAAAGGTGTGTGCTACCATGCCAGGCTTGTACTTGGCTTTTATTTTATTTTTATTCACTTGTTTGTACATTTGGGTTTTCCGGGACAATGTTTCTCTGTGTAACCTGGCTGTTCTTGAACTCAGAAACCGAAACTGTCCTGAGTGAAAAAACAACAAAGCTGGGTGTAGTGGTGCATGCCTTTAATCCCAGCATTGGGGAGGCTGAGGCAGGGGGGGTCTGTATGAGTTCCAGGCTACACACAAGAAACCCTATCTCGGAAAAAAAAACAACAAAAACAAACATACAAACAAAAATTTAGGGGCCTGAAGAGATGGTTTGTGATTTAAGAGCATTTACTTAGGCTCTTCCAGAGGACCTAGGCTCAATTCCCAAAACCCACATGGCAGCTCACAACGTTCTATAACTCTAGTTCTATAGGATCAGACATCCTCTTCTGACCTCAGGCAATATTCTCACACACGGAAATAAATTTTTAAAAAAACAAACTTAGTGTGAAGCATGGTGGTATACATTATTAATCCCAGTACCCAGGAGGCAAAGGCAGGAGAATCTGTTATGTGTGTGAAGCCACCCTTTCTACAGAGTGAGTTCCAGGACAGTCAGGACTAAATAGAGAGGCCCCATCTCAAAATGCAAAAGAAAATTTTAAGGGGTGTGTGTGTGTGCATGTTTGTGTTTGTGTGTTTCTTTGTTTACACAGCGTCAGGGGACAACTTGGGTGTTTATTTCATTCCTTTTATATGTTGGTCCAAACTCATGTTGCCAGCGGGGTGGCGACCACCATCTCACAGAAACGTTTCACACCAGCACTGTGATATTCTCAGTACTCTGTTCTCTGCACAGGACCTAGTGGAGGATGAAGACGATGACTTTTTGAAAGGTGAACTGCCCCAGAGTGACGCTGTGATTGGCCTTACCCCAAGCTCCTTCGACACCCACTTCCGAAGTCCTTCCAGTAGTGTGGGCTCCCCACCTGTGCTGTATATGCCAGACCAGTCCCCACTCGTCTCAAGGATCTGTGATTGAGGTGTACTGTTCTCTCCAGGGCCCTGTGCCCCACCACTGGACCCCACATTGGACTAATCTATGCCTTGTACGCCTGCCTTCCATGTTGGACTTGGGTCAGTGTCTGAAGGGCCCAGGTTGTGTGTGTTTGCGGTTTGCTCCCTGTGGACGGAAGGAAAGGCCACGTGTCATGTGCAGCACCTCACAGTGGGCATGGCAGCTGGTGCCCATGCGCAACCTCACAACTTAATGTGGAGTGTCTCTCTGCCTGTAGCCTTCTGCTGCAGCCACAACCTGCAGGTGGCCTTCTAACGGGTTTCTTTTTATCAGAACCAGCATGGCTGCTGGTCTTGCTTTGGTGAGAATCTCTCCAGGATCAGCCCTTCCTGTGAATACTCTTAACTGGATCCTGCTTACAGTGACAGTGGCTTCCTTTTCACTAGGAGTGATTCGTGTTGAAGGACACAGGGAAATGCCAGCGAGAGATGAAGTGCTGAGCGCTGGGCTGGCTGCAGCGAGGAAACACAAAGGACTGTAGAGGTGCAGAGAAGCTGGGAGGGAAAGGAGGATTCAGAGAAACAAAAAAGGCACTTGTGCAAGATTTGACATAAACTCGGCAGGTTTGGGAATCTAAACCATTCCGTAGCTTGCCCAACACACTCTGCCAGGGGAGCTGTTCATATCCTGAACGCCAGCCTTGCTCTGTGACCGGCGTGTCTGAGGACTGCAGAGGCGGCTTCCCTTGGATCCTTACATGTAAACTTGTGGATTTGTGAAAATGGCCTTTTAAGTATATTTAATTTTTTGCCACTTATATTTATTTAAAGGCAAGCAATATTTTCTTGGTCACAGTATTTTTTTTTTTAACAGAATTCCTCTCAAGGTTTATATACTCTTGTGTAATGACACTGCTGCAGAACAAAAATTTTTATTGCTTTAAAGAGCTTTCATATGAGGCAGGCAAGCCCCTGAGTCCCAGCCCAGCCTTGGCGGTCGGTCAGTGGGACCCTCACTGTTCTTTTCTCTTCCGAGACGGGGGTCTCTCTGCGTAGCCCTGGCTGTCCTACTATGTAGACCAGGCTGGCCTCAAACTCTTGAGATAAGCCTGCCTCTGCCTGTGGAGTGCGGGGGACTAAAGGTTTGCACCACCACCATCTGGCTCAAGGTTTTATTTATTTTTTTATTTTTTAAACTGCTAAGAGAAAGATGTAAAGAAATTGCATCTAAAAAAAGAAAAAGAAAAAGAAATTGCATCTATACATGCTGATGGTATGTGAGATTTGGGAAGTAGCTAGGATGTAGAAGGCATGTTGACAAATGAACCTCCTTGATTACAAAGGGGTTTGAGAAAAAAATCCATTGTGATAATGAAAGCTTGCCTGGAGCGTCCCTGCTCATGGGCTTTAATAAAGACTGCTGACCACACTCCCTGATGGTGTGTTTGAATCTTAGCCACCTGCTCCACTGAAGGGGAGAAACCAATGGGCACTGGTAAGGATGCTCTCCATGGTTTACACAAGCCCATGAAGACACTTCAGAGAGACTGCATTCTGGACATGGTGAGCTGCTCCTGTAAATCAGCACTTGCAGCCTGAAGCAGGAACATTGTAAGTTATAGCCAGACACACTGAGATGTTTTTAAAAAGCTAAACAGTTTTGGGAGAAATTAGTGAGCTCCTTGGAAAACAAAGAGAATTTTCTTTTTGGCACTAAGGATGGAAACCACATCCATACACCGAGATAGGTCTCAGCTATCAGCCAGCACTGTGTGGTTTACAGCTGTGTCTTTGGCGGTTCTGTGCAGACTGGAGGGCTCTGCATGCTAAGCACACTCTGCAGTCGGCTTCCTGGTACTGGCTGTGGGACACACAACAAAGCAGATGAACACACCGTGTGGGGTGGGGCCTGTGGGGCCTGATGTGATAAGCATCTGCTGAGGACACTGAACCGGGCTGAGATGAATGGGTATTAAGAAAAGCTGGCGTGCTTGCAAGGTAAAGCGCTCAGCATAATAGGGAAGAATCTATTTTCTGTCTTCAAAGACAATTAAACTGGTGAAGAAATGGCTTAGTGTTTACTGGGGGCTTAGAGTAGATGTTAGTCGGGAGGGGGGATCCTGAACTTCACTCAAGGACTTGACTAGAGCTGACTGGCTTATAGGAATACATCACTTGCTTTTTGTTTGTGTATTTCAGTCACCTATACTCCTAGCTCCCCCCTCCATTAGAAATGATGGACATAATTAGTGAACAATTTAGCACTTTCTACACCCCCTCCCTTTGGTTTTTTGAGACAGGCTTTCTCTGTGTAGCCTTGGCTGTCCTAGACTCACTTTGTAGACCAGCCTGGCCTCAAACTCACAGTGATCCTCCTGCTTCTGCCTCCCGAGTGCTGGGATTAAAGGTGTGCCCACCATGCCCTGCCACACTTAACTATTTAATTGTTCAGGGAACCTTCAACTTTCTGTTGGCTTGTTCTGTATAAACTGTGTGACTCAAAGGCTTAATCAGGGCCTGGAGGTGGATGTGTTGACCATAGCACGTGTTCTGACAAGTGGTGTTGACAGCAGCCACATCAGTTGGCTCACGGTCTGCCTTCTCTGTGCACCTGCACTCACATAACATGTAAATCCTAATAGAAAATTAAAAAGCCATAATCTCAGTACTTTCAAGGCTAAAACAGGACTGTCATGAGTTTAAGATTAAGCTAGTGAGTTTCAGGCCAGCCTGAGTTAGTTGCAGAGAGAATACCCGAGTTGTGATTGTTTTAGGAGCCAGGAAACTGTCATTCTGGGGAGTTCAGCTGAGCCCTTTGCAAAAAGAATTATCCCAACTGAGCCTGTTGACTGTTTGCATCCTGCCACGGGGGTGGAAGGGAAGGTGACACTCGCAGAGGCTGCAGCTGCACCGCGCCACCTGTTGTATTGGATGTTGCTTGGCTGAGTGCTGTAAAACGGCCCAGCCCACTGAGGGAAGTACCGCCCCTGGGCAGGTGGCCTTGGGTGCTATAAGAAAGGCTGAGTGCCAGGGCTGGAGAGCTGGCTCAGCGATCAAGAGCACTGTCTGCTCCAGAGGTCCTTAGTTCAATTCCCAGCAACCACATGGTGGCTCACAACCATCTACCATGAGATCTGGTACCCTCTTCTGGTGTGCAGGTGTACATGCAAGCAGAGCATGATATATTTAATAAATCTTCATTAAACAACAACAAAGAAAGGCTGAGCAAGCCAAGAGGAACAAGCCAGTGAGTAGGTTCCCATGGACAGTTCCTTGTTGGCTCTGTTTTTTAACAATTAAATTTTATTATACAATCTATCAATCCTATACAAGAAGGAAAACAAGAGTAAACCTTTCGGTATCTTCCACCAGACGGATCTCCAGGTGTCTCTGGCTTGTACGCTGGTCTCTGTCCAAATCCACATGCAATCCTGCTCCAAAAGATGCAGCCTTCTCTCTCCTCCGTCTGCATCTCTCTTGGGTGTGCAATGGCTGGTCTGGGTCAGGATCACTGCCCCCATTGATGTTCAATTAAAAACACAATAGCCCAGCTGGAGTCCCCCAGTCCACTTTCTAAATTTGAGACCCAGGATGGCGCCATTTAGTGTAACGGGGTGTTTCCAAGGGGTAAAGCCCGCCAAGACTTCTTTTACCTGGGACAGAGTTTACGATCTTTCCCACCGTTCCTGTCCTGACTTCTCTTCATTCTGAGCTATAATTGTAAAATGAAACTTCACCAATCTCAATCTATCAGACATCTAAAACAGTGGATCCCAAAGAAATAGGAATTAATCCAGGATCTCACTGGAGGAAGGAAGGAAAGGGCACCAGCTGGAGGGGAAAAGCCCAGATGACAAGTTAACACACATCAGCAGGAATAAGCTCTTCAAACACTATGAGGTGTCAAGTGGGAGTGAAAGACCCCCCGAAGGGAGACCCCCACTCAAGCCTCAGGATGGCGCGCACCCAAAGACACACAAACGACCATCTTGCTGTAAACACGAGGCAGTTTATTGGCAGAGCTCTTGGTCGACACGTATCTCACGCAGGAGACGGAGGGGTCAACCCAGAAGCCCAGGAGCTTAGGGTTTATATGGGCAAGGGTCGGGAGGAGGGGGAGTGGGAAGTTTTGGCACGGCCACACACAAATGGTTGTTTCAAACATTTGAACATCAGCAAATTGCGTAGGCAGATCTGGGGTAAGGTCAGACTTAATCACACGGGAACAGTCCTTGGTTCCTGTTTTTCTCAGAACCCAAGGGTAGATAAATACCTGCCGACCTGCACTTATGAGTTAGAGAGCTCTGCTGTTCTGGTTGCTTTAATGCTAATTAAAAATTTTCCCTTTCAGGAGGACCAGGGATGAGAAGGGAAGTCAAAAGCAACAGCTGGGACCAAGGAGGTCCTCCCGAAGCCGGTGGTAGATGGCAAGTCAGTTTAGTAAGAACAGCATCACATGTACTATTTGCAAGGGGGTGAAAGCCAAGGTCACCTATGTTGACAAAAACACAGCTGCTTTCACACTGATAACCACAGTCCACAGAAAGAGTCAGATCCCCAGAAACCTTCACCTTGAGGCACTGGCCCTGCCAAGTTGGACAAGATCACAGAACTCTGTCTTCTCATGAAGGCCTCCCACGTCTTGGCCTGGTGGCTCCCCACAATGGGTCAATGGTCTGCTTAGATGTTCTAGCCTTTGCCCTGTCTGTAAACTGATGGGCTTGGGTTTCTTGGACCTCTTTGCCCTCTTCTCAATGTGGCCATATCGAATGAATCTCCCTTTTCTGCTTTTACTTTTATTTAGGCTTTTTAGTCAACTGGCTTATAGAAAATGGATGAGTGGACCTGACTTGGGGTTCCCCAAGTTAAAGAAACAGAACATATTCCTCAGTTTTGGTACGTGTTACCCAACCTTCCTCTCCCTCCTCAGGTGGTCAATTGCTTTTGTAAATGCTATGTAATTACGTTTTATGCTGGCAATGCATGCTGAGGTACCATGGCAAGCTCAAAATCCTGTCTGAGCCAAGATTTAATTTTACATGTATTTACAACCCTATCTGAGAATATGTGGCTTAGAGTCACAAAAAACAGGTTTAAAATTTAGACTCTGGAGACATAGCAATCCGTAATAACTCAAGTGCGCGGTCCGCAGCGGACAAGCCTGGGTCCTAGCTTTTCTGTGGAGGGTGATGAAGGGCAAGGACGAAATGCAGAGGTGAGGCCACTTGTCCACGCGCCAGGGCACCCGCTTCCGCAATTTTTGTTCCGGAGCCTCCCATCGCAGGGCCTTCTGGGGCCGAAATCCACGCGTTCCCTGCGACAACTGCTCTACGTCGGCCAGATGAAGTGGACTTTAGTTAGTTGAACATACTTTTGCGAATCCACTTGGCCAGAGGCGGGGTCAGGGCCTGGGTGACGAGTCACAGGTCTCTACAACTACATCTCCCGGCGTCCACTGCGAAGGACGCAGGTCTTAAGTGTCAAAGTATAGTTTGGACTACAACTACCGTGATGCCTTGCAGTTCTCACTCCCTCCAGCGCCCCGCCCCCGATCCCTCTGGCTGCACCACTTGTCTGGACTACGCGTCCCGGCAGTCTCCGCGGCGGGCGGGGGCCGTGGCTCCCTCGGGGGGCGTGGTGCTGCGCGGGGCGGGGCGCCTACCTCGACCTGGCGGCGGCCTAGGCAATGCCGCTGTTCGTGGGTGGGCAGCGAGTCCGGCTGCCGCGGTCAGCTGCGGAGCTCGTCCGAGCACACCCGCCACTGGAGGTGAGCCGGCCTTACCGGGGCCTGCGGGGCGGGTAGGATCTCCGCAGCCCGGCCGCCGACGTGCTTTCACTGGGCGCCTGCTGAGGCGGGGCCCAGAGAGGTTAGGTAACTCACGGAAGGTCGCACAGCACGCAGCGGGAGGACACTGGGGCCCCCCACATCAGGCGCTCGCGCGCTCCCCGCATTGCACAGCCCTGCTGTGGACAGGTGCGGGTAGGGACCCAGTCCTCTGCGCGCCCATTCTCGCCTGCCCCCTCCCCCGCCCCGCGCCCCTTCCCCGCGGGCGTATTTTAAGCCCAAAGGACTTCGCTTGGAAGTTGCTGGTTCCGGCTTTTGTTTTGTTCTTTCCTTGTGGGGCCTTGTGGAACAGGGCTCCCGGTGCAGGCTGTGGTGACCAAGATTCCACACACTGGTTTGGAGTCAGCCCGCCCCTGGATCTCACATGTCCAGTCTAGGAGGGAACTGTTTACTAATCAGTTATTGCCTTGAAGGAAAGATGCCCACTTTCACTCCGAGGGGTGACGCACGGGAGCCTGAACATGGGGAAGGCCTTCTAGAAGTTTCCTCTGAGCAGCTGTGGGGTTTGTAGCTCTGTCTGCTTACTTGCTTTGTTTTCGCCTGGATCTGCTTCCTGGAGCTAACGCTTCCCGAAAGCAGATGGCGATGCGCTTACCAGGTATTGTTGGGTAAATGAATGGGCGGAAAGACCCTGAGAAGGGACTGACAGTTGACTTGAACTTCAGGATAGCCAGATCCTAATACTACCTCCAGCTAGTCGGGCTGGCACACTGGGTCGGTGAAGCCAAGGAATAATAAGAAAAGTTTGAGCCACCTCAAGGCTTGAGGGGACACTCTCCTCTACCCATTTGAAAACTTCGAGTTGTAGTGGTCACGACAGCACATTCCATGAGAAAGCAGAGATGAGGCGACGTGGGGACGAGCGAGGCACGCGCCAGAAGGGCCACAGAGTGGAGAGTTATGGAGAGCAGAGCGGCCCCCGGTGAGGACAGGGGGAGCCAGAGGAGCAGGCTGGTGTGGCCTTGCCTCTGCCATGAGTTAAAGGATCCTTTTCTTTAGGATGCTGTGTGCGCTGCAGAGAGGAGAAAAATCATGTCCTGGGCACAGGCACAAGTGTTTGTTTTTCAGACAAGGTTTCTCTACATAGCTCTGGATGTCCTTGAACCTGATATGTAGACCAGGCTGGCCTCAAAATCAGATTCCCATTGCCTCTGCCTCCCCTGCCGTATGTATATGCTAGGCTCAGGGGTGTGTGTAGGCCTGGGAACGCGCTGTGGAGACTTGCGTCCAGCCATCAGAGCTCTTCTCTGTTCTGCCTCTCAAATGCTGGGATTAAAAGTTGGGCCACTACACCCTGATTTTTGTGTCTTTATCTGTGTGTGGGCGCGTGTGCATGTAGGTGTAGGTACATGTGTGACCAGGGAGGCCAGAAGGGGGCATCAGATGCCTTCCTTTCCGCTCTGTGGCTTTGAGGCATGGTCTCCCCCTGAATGTGCTGTCTTCTTAGCGTGGCTGGATGGAGCAAGTTCTGTCACTTTTCTGTCTCGCCCACCGCAGAGCTGAGGTTACAGGCGTGTGAGGGGATCTTAGCTTGTGAGTCCTGGGACCTAGCCTCTGGTAGATTTCCCTAGCAAACAATTTCAACTACTGAGCATCTCTGCAGTGTCTTGTCTCTACCTACCTCACTGCCATGCTTCTATTGTTAGAGAAACAGGCTGGCCTTGAGCTTGATCTGGGTCTAGTGCTGGCCTTGAACGCCTGAGAGAGACCTATTGCTTCAGCTGTGCTGTGGCTAGAGGTGTGACCCACTGTGCCCATCACAGCACACTTTTAAATTAGTGTACTCTGCCGTATATTACACCTGACCGCAGTTTCCCTCCCTCTGCCCCTCCCCTTATACAGTTTCTGAACAGTAGCATGCCATGTGTTGTCTTGTTTGGTTTTGTTTTTGGATACAGTTTCACTGTATGGCCCAGGCTAGCCTTCTACACAGTAACTTATGCCTCAGCCTTGTTAGTGCTAGGATTGCAGGCGTAAACTACTATGCTTGCCTTATTTCCTGTGTCTGTCTGTCCTTCCTTCTGTGTGTGTGAGTGTGTGTGTGTATAACAAGGTTTCTTTGTATAGTCCTGGCTGTCCTGGCACTTGCTGTTTAGACTGTACTGGCCTCGAACACAGAGATCTGTGCCTACCTCTGCCTCCCAAGTGCTAGAGTTAAAGGCGTACACACCAAGCTTGGCTTCCTGTATGCTTTCATATATCAGTATTTTGTGAGTATACAGCACCAGCAAGTAATAAGCCTGATTAGCATAACCCCTCCTTTCTGCACTGTCTGAACATTTTAGATGGAACATTCTAGAACACTCCCCTCTCCCCATCCTTTCTTTTGTGAAAGGTCTTACTGTAGCTCAGGCTGATCACTAGCTCATGATCTTCACAGCCTTCCGTTACCATGTTGCTAGGGCAACCCCTTATTGTTATTGTGACCGTCCTTCCCTGCCTTGCTTTCTCATCAGTATGCACAGGAAAACCAGTATGTCTGGTCTTAGGCACCCAGTGATCCTCACCTCACTGTCTAGATCCTCTGGAAAAGGCTCTCATTGGGCACAGCACAGGGACAGATCACTGTGGCTGGCCACTGGGTGACTTTAGGAAGGTATGAGCTTGGTTCAGTGGATGATACGCCTGCTGGCAAGCACAGGGACCTGACATAAATGGCTTCAGGGTGCTTATATAATCCTGCTGCTGAAGGGTGGAGCACTGTGGATCCCAGGTTCAGTGGGAGAGCCTGTCTCAAAACACTAAGGGCTGTCAAGATGGCTTCCATGTTAAAGGCTTGCTGCCGAGCCTTACGACTGAGTTTGGTCTCTGGACAGTACATGGTGAAGGATAAAAATAATACTTACTGCCCTCTGGTCTCGACATGTATGTGGCACTACATACATGCATATGTGCATGCACACACGAAGTAGAAATAAGGGACAGAGGCGTATGGCATATGGCATTGGTTTCTGGCTTCCAGGTGTGTACACATGTTCACCACATGTGTACACATCTCATATGCACACTTCTCACTCAAGTATACCTCACACTCATGTGCAGGACACAACATCTGCATCTCTTCCTTTTCTCTCATGCATACAGATGTGAAGTGTGCTAGAGGCCAGCCTCAGCACCCAGGGCAAACCAAGGTGGGTGCAGTGTTGGCAATGAATGCTTGGTGGCTGGTGTTTCCCTCTGTACTTCCTGTCTTTCAGGCTAAGAGCCTTGCTGTTTGGGAGGAAAAGAGAGGGAGTGGGGACCTGAACCCTGGACCTTCAGACTCAGGGTCTAAAGCCTTAGCAAGTGGGCTAGCCGAGCTTTCTGATTTTTCTGCAGCCAAAACAGCTCTTTAGCTAAAAACTTTCATTGTTTAACTGCAGGAGGTCTTTTTTTTCTCTCTAGACAGGGTTTCTCTGTGTAGCTTTGGCTGTGCTGGACTCACTTTAGACACTTACTAAACTTAGAAGCATGCAAAAATGTGCACACATTTGGCAGACAAAGCAAGAAGATTTTTACGAACCTCACACACACATGCACACATACAATCAATAGACAAAACAGTGATGCTCCCAAAGACACCATTCATCCACATATATGTAAACATACATATGTGTGTTTGTGTATGTATAAAATGTATACACAGATAATTAGGTATATAAACAGACAGACAGTCTGACATATGGACAATGTATACAACTAGTGGATGAGGCCAGTTTCATCGGGCTTCAACACATTTATTTTTGTCCTGCGTTTTTATATCCTTTAAGACAGAGGTTCTATGTATGAAAAAAAAAAAAACCAAAAACCTCATTCAGGGCTGGAGAGATGGCTCAGGACCTTTAAAAAGAATAGACACTGCACCACCACATCTGGGTAAGAAATTTTTAAGAATTTTTTTATTTCAAGGTTTTCCTAAGAAACAGATGTCTGTCTGGTCTTGTATAGCTAGCCATTTATTCTTTTTTTAATTTTTTTTTTATGTAATGTATATGAGTGCTCTATCTGCATGAACACCTGCAGGCCAGAAGAGGGCATTTGAACACATTATAGATGGTTGTGAGCCACCATGTGGTTGCTGGGAATGAACTCAGGACCTCTGGAAGAGCCAACAGTGCTCTTATCCTCTGAGCCATTTCTCTGCCCTAGCCATTTATTCTTTGTTTCTATATTCATATGGTCTTTCTTTCTTTTTTAAGATTTATTTATTTTATTTATTGTATATGAGTGCTTTATTTGCCAAAGAAGGCATCAGATCACATTATAGGTGGTTGTGAGCCACCATGTGGTTGCTGGGAATTGAACTCAGGACCTCTGGAAGAGCAGGCGGTGCTCTTAACCACTGAGCCATCTCTCCAGCCCCCATATAGTCATTCTTATCGTGGTGTACACCTGGGCTTTATCCCTGGACCAAACCTAGAATGAATGTATTTTCTTGATCATTAATTTGTTTCAATCATTTTCCTTCTTGGTGTAATTCAAGTATTTGGTAGTTTTTGCTACTGCAGGAGGGTTTTAAAAATTACCTGAGTCAAATCAGAAATCCTACAAAATCATCATCAGAGATTATGAAATCATTAATTCATTTAAACAGCACTATGTTATAAGGGTGCATCCTCAATATAATCTACAGGAAATCTGCCCTACAGAGTGAAGCAATAGGCAGCTAGGGTCTCTTCCATGCCAGATATGTGCCACAAGTATAGCAAGGCAATACAGCAACAACAAGCAGTCTTGAGGCAAAAGCCCCTGGGGCTTTGTTTAAACCAGGGACACACCTATTTGTCAGCTGCGGACTGCCTCCAGGAGGGTCCCTTGCTGGCTTTTGCCAATCCAGCATGCTACTGCTCATGGCAGAAGTGAGGCTTCATCAGGAGAGCAGGCTAGCCGCGGTTCTGTGCTGTGGCTGTTTCTGGTTGTCTTTGCTTTCATTTCCTGTGTTAGTCTTGAAATGATAACTTGTTTTCACACCCCACTTTGCTCATTGATGGTGAGCCAACTGTGAACACAAGTGGTAAGAATCTACCTTAACCCCTCCCCAAAGGAGCTGAGTACAGCAACTGTAAAGCGGGGATGCATGTCTGGGGTGTCACTGGGCTGGGGTGCCATGAAATGTGAGATAGAAGTTCTTGATGTGCAAACAGCCACATTCTCTCTGGGTTGTACAGTAAGCAGGTCGCCTCACTGGTTTGGGCTTAGATGGTTTAGTTTGTTGTTTCCTTCTTTCCTGTGCCCCATCCCAACCTTGCTGGAGATTTAATTCTGAACCCAGAACCTCCTAGTACAGTTCTTAAATTGAGGGGCGTGCCCTAGCCTTCCAACAGTGGGATTCAGTAAAAGAAGACAGTACTTAAGTAGTTAGATTGATGACTGAGCTTATCAGGTTTCTTGGATTAGCACCAGGCATGAGAAATGGTAAGCTGATGCAGGCCTGAAGCACGTGACTAGGCTTGCTTATTGGGAATTTATTTTAGTGGTGTGTCAGCTCCTCTCCCACCTCATGAGTATGTGCCCAGGCTGGCCTCAGCCTTCTGAGTGCCGGGATCACTGGTGTTTCCTTCCATGCCCAGCCAGGGTTACCTTTAAGACAGCCTCACTTCCCAGTGCTGGGATTATAAGCACAAACCACCACTCCTGGCTGGACTTTCTTATACTTTAAAATGGTGATACACATCTGTAAGCCCAGCACTCAGGAGGTAGGAGGAAGGACAATGCAAAGGCAGCCTGAACTACTTTGTCTAAAACAAACAAAAAACAAAACAACAACAAAACAAAACAACAAAAACCAAAGAGAAAAAATAAACAAAGCAAAATATGGCCAAGTCTCAGGCTCTTTAAGGACTCTGATAAAGGACTGTCTCTTTCTTGGGCACTGGGATCTTGTTTTGTTTTATTTATTTATTTTTTTAAAATTTATTTAATTTTATTCTACGTGTTTTGGTCTGAAGGTGTCAGAATCCCTGGAGCTGGAGGTACAGTTGTGAGGGGTCATGTGGGTGCTGGGAATTGAACCTGGGTCCTTTGGAAAAGTAGACAGTGCTCTTAACCGCTGAGCCATCTCACCAGCCCCCGTGGGATCTTGTCTTCTGTCGCTCCTCCTAGTCAATTCCGTCACTGCTGCCACTGCCTTTCTCCGTCAGTCTTCTGTTGCCAGCACAGCACAGTTCAGACATGCTAGCCTGCTTCCCACTTCTGAGTACACATTGGCTCTTTCCACTTTTCTAGTTCCTCAAGCCTCACTAATTTACACCACTATTTTATTCTGTTTCAATTAAACAGGAAAGAGCCAGACTTCTCAGAGGTCAGTCTGTTCAACAAGTGGGACCCCAGGGCCTTCTGTATGTTCAGCAAAGAGAGCTTGCAGTGACCTCCCCAAAGGATGGTAGGTTAGGAAGCAGTGCGTTGGGCCTTCCCCAAAGCCTACTGGGTATTTTATGTTATTTCTTTTTTAAACAGGCTCTGTCTCCATTCTGGGTTCTGATGATGCCACCACTTGTCATATTGTGGTCCTGAGGCACACAGGTATGACGACAGAAATGAAGGAAACAGTTGGTTAAACCATCTCAACCATGTGGGACCACTGACTCTCAGTTTGGGTTTCCTGTGTTGAGTTTGAAGCCCTGTCTTTCTTTTCTGCATGGTGTCTTCTTGGAGCCCCGGTCAGATGGGTTGGCTGGGCAGCATGGCCCCTTTCACATGCTCTACATGGCTCACTTCCCAGAATATAAGGACTAACTCAATTTACTCTTGTCTTCCAGGTAATGGGGCAACCTGCCTGACACACTGTGATGGAACTGACACCAAAGCTGAAGTCCCTCTGATAATGAGCTCCATAAAATCCTTTTCTGACCACACTCAGTGTGGAAGGTAAGTGCCATGCTGCTGTTACACCGACACTGTGGGGGATGCTGTTGTGCACACCTTGAGCATGGGTGTGTAGGAGAGACAAGACAGTCCTGGAGTTTTTGTTGGACAGGGCCTTACTAGGTTGTCTCGTCTTAAACTCATAATCCTCTTGCCTTGGTCTCCTTAGTGCTGGGATTACAGGGAAGAGACAGCATGTCAGGCTTCTGGGCTGAATTTTATATTTTGGTTGTGAGCCTAGCCTTTACTGGCTGAGCCAGCTCTCCAGCCCTGTGCTGAGTTTTAAATGGTGTTTGCATTTGAACTTATGTAGTGTTGAGATCTTTGCATCTCAGGTATTAATTTGTTGGCCTAGACAGCAGTATTTCTGTGGACAGCTGCTTGTTCTAGGGGCCAAGAACTTCCTGTCCAGAGCAGGCATTGTGCCTACTCTGTGAAGCAAGCAGGTCAAAATACAAATGTAGGAAGGACTGAAGAAGGCAGCAGGCGAACGGGAGTGACTGTGCTACACACTTCAGCAGGCCAGCAGTTTGAGCATGGATATAGGGTAAGAACTACCCTGTGACACATGTTATGTTCCAAAGCCACAGAGCTAGTTAAGTTCTGGCCAGTGACCCAGGCCTGGCTCTCATGTGCTCACATAACTGGCCACTTGCTCTGTTGTTATTATGCTTGGCTCTTGGTACCCTTTGAAGGAACTAGTACAGTCACATACAGATGTTTAGAATCTTGGGGAGACTATTGGTCAGCTTCATAGTGCAATAGGTAAGTTAAAAACAAAACAAACCAGGGAGAAGGTATGATGCAACACCTAAGTTAAAAGAAACAAAACAGGAGAGAGAGGGTATGGTAGCACACATCTTTAATTCTAGTATCAGAGGAGAGGCATGAGGGTGTCTTAGTTTGAGGCCAGCCTGGTCTACATAGTGAATTCCACACCAACCTTGTCTCAAAAAATAAACAAAATTTAAACTTTATGTGTGTGCTAGGAATTGAACACTGGGCTCTGTATATGCCATGAGTGTGTTTGCACTGAGCTTTTAAAAAAAACTTAGATCTCAGCTGGGTGTGGGGAGTGCATGCCTTTAATCCCAGCACTTGGGAGGCAGAGGCAAGGGGATCTCTCTGAGTTCGAGGCCAGCCTGGTCTACAAAGCAAGTCTAGGATAGCCAAGACTACACAGAGAAACCTTGTCTGGAAAAACCAGAAGAAGAAAAAAAAAAAAAACCCAAAACAAAAAAACTTAGATCTCCTTGCTGGGTTAGTGTCATGGGCTGGTTGGCTTCACAGATTTTTGACTTGTGTGGTTGTAAAATTGCCTTTTCCTTTTGCCTTGGCCCAGGCTAGTCATAAGGGTTCTCAGAACATAATTGTTTAGTTACTGTGGAAATCAGGGTCTGCCTGGTGGAGTGGTGACAAAGCCACAGTGGTCACAGCCCAGATACTCTTGGTGGAGGTACTGAGAAGTTCTAGGGTGTTCTTTGTGGGTGGCTGGATGACACTACACTGAGGACCCTGGGTGAGGTCCTCATAGCCTTGCTGCTGGCCTCGGCAGCCTCACATGCACCCCACGGTCCCACATATATTTTCATCGTATGCTGTGGAAATTCATTGGTCTCACCGTGAACCCAGCACTGTCATGTCATGTCCTTTCTTGGCAGGCTGGAAGTGCACCTTGTGGGCGGCTTCAGTGATGACAGGCAGCTGTCACAGAAACTTACTCATCAGCTTCTCAGTAAGTTAACCCCACCATTATACTACAGACATGCCAAAGATGCTCTTTCAAAACAATAATTAATGAATTCTTGGGAATGCATACTCTGAGGTGTATAGGAACAGAATTACTCTTTTGGCAGGAATGTTCTTTGTAATCTTCAGAAAATGAAAATAGCAGCCTTTTCTATTAAATCAGTAAAAGACACAGTTAGATATTGATTGTGAAACAGGTATTCATTCATTAATGTTATGCCATATACATTGGAGCAACCTGGAAACTGGCACTGTGGCGTAAGCCTTCTTAAAGGCTCCTGTCCTTTGACTCAGTAATTTCCCTTCTTGGGATCTATTCTAAGGAAGTCATGGGAAGTGTGCGGAGGAGGGCTGGCAGGATGGTTAGTGGGTGAAGGCGCTTCCCACCCAGCCTGACCTGAGGTTGAGCTTTGGGCCTCAAGTGGTGGGAAGAAGAACTTGACTCCTGTAGTTGTCTCTTACCTTCCCCCCGCCATGTCCTGCCCAGCATGCACACACAAGTAAAACGTAAGGCACTACAAACTTGCAGAGACCCTGACCAACCCAGAGAGGAGCAGTGTAGCAGGCCTGACCACAGGGAACGGCCAGCGTCCTGAGAAGAGTTACAGATCCACAAGGAGCTGTTACCTACCGAACCAGGTGTGCAGTTCATGCTTGCACTTGGGAGGAGACTGAGGCAGAGCTTGGTTGTTCGTAACCAGCCTAAGCTACACAGCAGAAACACCTGTGAAAGCTTGGTGCCGTACAACACACCTTTAATCCCAGTACTTCGGGAAGCTGAGGGAGGTGGATTTGAATTTCAGAACAGCCTGGGCTATGGAGTGAGGCTCTGGGTTAAACAAACGTTATTAAGAAGTTGTGCCAGGCATGGTGCTGCACGCCTTTAATACCAGCACTCAGGGGGCAGAGATAGGCAGATCTTGGTGAGTTCAAGGCCAGCCCCCGGTCTACAAAGAGAGTCCAGAAAGTCAAGACTACGCAGAGAAACTGTGTGTTGAAAAACCAAAAAAAAAAAAAAAAAGGTTGTAATTTCATGGAGGAAAACCTATCTCTAACAAAAGCAAATGGTATCAGATTTTACTAGTGCACTGCTGCCTACTATGAGCTCAGCTGTGCACAGAAACTAAAGGC
This sequence comes from Acomys minous, assembly GCF_964271855.1. Lineage (NCBI taxonomy): Eukaryota > Metazoa > Chordata > Mammalia > Rodentia > Muridae > Acomys > Acomys minous. The sequence continues at coordinate 51,732,797 of NC_140498.1, forward strand.
TAGCCTACAGTGGGGGGACAGGCGTTCAGAACCTACCCTCTTCTGTTCTTTCGTCTAAAAACATTCACAAAGTTTTGTTGTTGGGGCTTAGAAGGTGGCTCAGTGGTTAAGAGCACTGGCTGCTCTTCCAGAGGACCCAGGTTCAATTCCCAGCACTCCCATGGTGGCTCACACCTGTGTAACACCAGTTCCAGGGGATCCTGGAACCACTATGCACATGGTACACCTACAACATAGGCAAAACACTTATACACATACATACACATTTTTTTTGCTTTGACTAATAGACTCAAGAAGAGTTGGTCTCTTAGAATACACCCTGTGTGGGTGCTGGGACCAGAACCCAGGTCCTCGGCCAGAAGAGAGTAGTACCTTAACCACCGAGCCATGTCTCCAGCTTCTTACAGTACCATATATTAGTTAAATGTAACAGATTTAACTTTTTTCTTTTACATTTAAGTGCATGTGAGCACTTGGGACACACATGCACCATGTACCTTGAGCATGGAGGTAAAGGCAACCTGTGGGACTGAGTCCCAGGTGTCAAACACAGGTTACAGGCACCTTTACAGATTGAGTCTTCTTGCTGGCCTAACCTCTTAGAGTCGCACCCACATGCACACTTTATTTTTTGTCGCCCCCCCCCCCCAACAGGGTTTCTCTCCTTGTCTGTCCTGGACTCACTTTATAGCCCAGGCTGGCCTTGAACTCACAGTGATCCACCTGCCTCTGCCTCCCGAGTGCTAGGATTAAAGGGGTGCACCACCACACTCCCCCCACACTTAAAAAATTATTTATTTTTTATTTATTCAGTATTCTGCCTGCACACCAAAAAAGGGCACCAGATCTCAAGTGTGGATAGTTGTGAGCCACCATGTGGTTGCTGGGAATTGAACTCAGGACCTTTGGAAGAACAGCTCTTAACCTCTGAACCATCTCTCCAGGCCAACCCCCCCCCCAACCCCCCACCCCCCACCACCACCATTTTGAGACCTGATCTCATGTAGCACTGACTGGCCTTGAAATTGAATGTGCCGCCATGTCTGTTTCTGTAGTGCTAGGGATTGAAGCCAGGGCCTTAAGCATGCTAGGCAACTACTGTGTTAGTTAAGCTGTAACCCCAGTCCCTAATAGGGCATTTTCATGCATATGTATTTTAATCATGTTCACATACCCCTGATAACTCATTCTTGGGTACTTTTTTGACATCAATTTTGAAATTCTAATTGTAGGTGAATTTGACAAACAAGATGATGACATTCACTTAGTGACATTATGTGTGACAGGTGAGTCCTGCTGCTTTCACCCAAACAGGGCGTAAGGATTCAGGAAGGCTTTGTCTGTGCCCTTATCACAACAGCTGCCATCAGGATAGGAATTGTAGAAGACATTCAAAAGAGGCTGTCATCTATTCAGTGACTTGTCCCCATGACTCCTTATGATTAGGCAGCGCACCAGGTCCTGCCCAGTTAGGTTGGGTTTCAGATGCGTCTACACAAATACACAATGGCGCCCGTGCTCCTGGTGGGAGGTGTGGCTGAGGGGGGCTGGCCAGTGGCCTGCCTGGGGCTCTGCACTGCCTGTTTCCCTTGCGTGGCGTGAGAACAACTGTGCAGTACTTCTACTTCCCTTCCTTTCTTAGAGTTAAATGACCGGGAGGAAAATGAAAATCACTTTCCAATCATTTATGGCATTGGTAAGTAGTATTTGTGTTAGAGGGCTATATGGTTTCCATGTGGGTATAGCAGGCTGTCTCCGGTCTGACTGGGCAGTCACTCATCTGTTGCTGGGTTTGGATCCTTGCTCCTGCATATTTATGGTGACACTCCGGGCAAGGGGCCTGCCTTGGTTACCCGTTAGCTGGGAGGCTGTTAATGCCATGTACTGCATGGGTCGTACCTGTCCCACACCCACTCCTGTAGTGTAGTGTGACATGAGTGGGTGGTCTGGCATGTGTTCATCTAGCCTGTGCTCATGGGGATCTGTACACTCTGAGAATAAAGCAAGGTTTTGATTCAGAATGAAGATCACAAACAAAGTGCAGAACTGTTGGACTGAAGGCAGCCCAGGGCCCTCCTCTCTCCACGGCTAATGAGTTGCAGCCGGCTTCTGGTGTGGTGAGCACACAGGCACTTTGTTCTTCCCCCAGTGCTGGCTGGTACGGAGGCTGTCAGCACCTCAGCCTTTCTCCAGCTGGAAGTCCATTCTTTGCTCTGTTTCTGGCTCTTACATGTAGTGGTAGAAATGTAAAGTCTGTCTTGGATCTTTGTCAGTTTAGACTTACTCCCTTGTCCCTTCCAGCTGTCAACATTAAAACTGCAGAGATTTACAGAGCTTCCTTTCAAGATCGGGGCCCTGAGGAGCAGCTGCGTGCTGCAAGAGCTTTGGCAGGAGGCCCGGTGAGTGGGAGCCCGTCTTCGTGGGATGGGTAAAGAGGGAGCCTCAAGATTTTAGACCTGAGGAAAGTCATGGGCACCGGAACCCAGCCCACTTCCTCTTCCCATAGAGAGAGGACTGGATCCTACATCACCCACACTTTTGGATCCAGTCACCATAGAGAGAGGACTGGATCCCATGTCACCCACACTTTTGGATCCAGTCACCATAGAGAGAGGACTGGATTCCATGTCACCCACACTTTTGGATCTAGTCACCATAGAGAGAGGACTGGATCCCACGTCACCCACACTTTTGGATCTAGTCACCATAGAGTAGTTTGATGAGTCAAATTAAGTCAGTTTAAAAGTTTAATTTCTGCCGGGCGTGGTAGTGCACACCTTTAATCCCAGCACTGAGGAGGCAGAGGCAGGTGGATTGCTGTGAGTTCCAGGCCAGCCTGGTCTACAAAGTGAGTCTAGGATAGCCAGAGATACCCAGAGAGACCCTGTCTCAAACAACAAAACAAAAAAAAAAGTATAATTTCCTTAGGGTGCTATGTCTTTCCTTGTTTTTAGTGGTGAGGATTGGGACCGAGCTGTTCCCTCACATATGCTGGTTAAGTGCTCTGCTGCTGAGCACTCCTAGCTTAGGTCCTTTTTATTTTCAGACAAGACTTTGTTATGTAACCTGGTCTCAACATATCCTAGGTCTGGGATTACACAAGTGTACAACTGTGTCCTAGTCTCTAGGATGCTTTTTAATTAAATATTCATCGAACCTGAGGAAAAGGTAGACAGAATGCCCAGAATGAGCCTGGCGTGGTGGCACATAGTTCTAATCCAAGCACTCAGGAGACAGGTGGATTGCTGTGAGGTAGAGGCCAGCTGGGGCTTTGTAGTATTTTTTATTTTGTTTTTAATTAATTTATTAAGTATACAGTGTTCTGCCTGCATGTATACCTTTAGGCCAGAAGAGGACACCAGGTCTCATTATAGATGGTCATGCGTCACCATGTGGTTGCCGGGAATTAAACTCAGGGGCCTGGAGAGATGGCTCAGTGGTTAAGAACACTGTGCACTTTTCCAAAGGACCAGGGGTTCAATTCCCAGCACCCACATGGCAGCTCACAACTGTCTGTAGCTCCAGTTCCAGGTGATCTGACACCCTCACACAAATGCACATAAACAAAATTTAAAAACAAACAAACAAACAAAAAAAAAAAACTGAGGACCTCTGAAAGAGCAGCCAGTGCTCTTAACCACGGAACCATCTCTCCAGCCCCCTGTAGTTTTGTTTGTTTGTTTTTTAAGAGGCCAAACAGGGCTGGGCAGTGGTGGCGCACACCTTTAATCTCAGCACTTGGGAGGCAGAGGCAGGTGGATCTCTTTGAGTTTGAGGTCAGCCTAGTCTGCAAAGCCAAGTCTAGGACAGCCAGGGCTACACAGAAACCCCCTCCCGAAAAACAACAAAATCAGACAGACAACAAACAAACACAAAAAAGCCAAACAGGAACTGAGGAACTGGTTCATTAGGCAAAATGCACTATTAACCATGATCCAAAGCACCACACAGGAAGCTGGGTGTGCTGTGCACAGTCCCAGTCGAGAGCTGAGGAGAGAGACAGGCTGACTTCTGAGGTTTCCAGCCAGCTAGCCTTCCTTTCTGAATCTGTGGCCTCAGCTTTAGTGGTAAACCCTGTCTCAGTCTCAACACGGGCCTCTGGCCTCACATATGCACCAGCACCAACACCCCACGCTCCAGAAAGCCCAGAAGTTTGCGTGTTTGTGCAGCGCTAACCTCTCAGTAAGATGACATTTGGATTTAGACTGTTTGATATGCTCTTGCTATGTAGGGTGACTTGGAACTTGTGGCATGCCTCCTGCATCAACTTCCACCAAGGGCTGGGATTACCAACTACCATGACCAGCTGAGTGGTTTCCTTTTTTTCTTTCTTTTTTTTTTTTTCCCAGGCAGAGGGGCACATTGTAGCCGAGGGTTGGTCTGGAACTCACTTTAGGATCCTTTTGTTATTTAGTTAAATAGGATATATTTCAGACTGAATAGCCCCCTCAAAGCTTAAAATTACCACTGGTACACTTTTTTGGCCAGTCAGTTTCTACAGAGCCAGTCATGGTGGCTCTGTGATCCTACACTTGGGAGGTGAGGTAGGAAGATCAGGAGTTCAAAGTCACCCTGAGCTACATGAGAGCCCCTCAAAACCATAATACCAGGTGAGGTGTGTTGGTGTACACTTTTTTTTTTTCGAGACAGGGTTTCTCTGTGTAGCCTTGGCTAGCCTGGACTTGCTTTGTAGATCAGGCTGGCCTCGAACTCACAGCGATCCTCCTGCCTCTGCCTCCCGAGTGCTGGGATTAAAGGCGTGCGCCACCACGCCCGGCTGGTGTACACTTTTAAGGCAGGCACATCTGAGTTTGAGGCCAGTCTGGCCTACCACAGTCAGACCCTATCTCAAGACAGACAGACAAACAACAAAACCAAAAGCCCCAAACTGTATTTTTATTATTTTTGTGAGACAAGGCCTCACTGTCTAGGCTGTCTGCCCTTTGGGTTCAGCTGTCACACCTGGGCATCAGGCCTTGTGAGCTGTTTATGCTGACTAGCTGTTGGGGTGCAGTCAGGAGGACAGCCTTAGGCAGACCTACCTGGCTTGTAGGCACTGCTGATACTCGCTGGACATGTGTGAGCGGGGACCTCTCTCGCCATCAGTTGTCTTCTTGTAGGTTTGCCATCACAACTAAACAGCAGTGTACAGGACCAAACACAGGGAAGGCATTTGGTGATGACAGCTGTTATTCTGGGAGGTCAGCGTGCACAGTTTATCAGCTAAGGGGACACCCTCAGAACTAGACTGCAGCGGTGCTAGGGCAGAGTCCTGACAGCCTGTCATGGAAATGGTTCTTTTAGATGATTAGCATTTATGATGCAAAGACAGAGCACCTTCGGATAGGCCCGTACTCCTGGACGCCATTCCCACATGTGGATTTCTGGCTGCAGCAGGATGACCAGCGAATACTAGAGGTGAGAACCCACAGGTTGGCTGCATCTCAGATCTCCGCGCCCTGGCCCCCAGCTAACAGCTGCTTCTCCTTCAGTGGGTGAGACTTTCAGGGCAGTGGGGGATTAGTAGCATCCTGGCAGCTGTTTACACAGGTGAAGCAGAAGCCATGAAATCTGTGTAACTGGACAGCTGCACAGAGGCTCACCACTGAAACCAGCCTAGTGACTGTGTCCGCAGCTCAAAGCTACTCTGACATTGTTGTTAAAGGGGTATAGCGTGGCCCCTCTCACCTCCACCATCTTGTCTTTTCAGAACCTTTCCACTTCTCCTCTGGCCGAGCCCCCCCACTTTGTTGAACATATTAGATCTACCTTGATGTTTTTAAAAAAATTCCCATCTCCAGAGAATATACTGTTTCCTGGAAATAAAGCTCTCCTCTACAAAAAAAACGAAGATGGCTTATGGGAAAAGATCTCCTCTCCAGGAAGCTGACATCAGATCAGAGTTACCGAAGAATACGCTTTGGCCTGATACACAGCCTGCACTTGCACAGCTTTACTTCTTCCTCCCTGTCTCCCTGTCTTTCAAAATAAAATCTTATTTTGGCAAAGGCATCTGTGAGGTAATTCCCCCCCACCAGAGACAGGGTTCCTTTTATGTAGCCTTGGCTGTCCTGGACTCACTTTGTAGACCAAGCTGGCCTCGAACTCACAGAGACCCGCCTGCCTCTGCCTCCCCAGTGCTGGGATTATAGGCATGTGCCACCACACTATGCTGTTTAGACGATTTTTTGCTTCACTACAATGTAGAACTTTCACCAGTCATGAGTGACAGAGGGTTAGGCTTGGCCTCACTGGTAAGTAGCTGAGACCACAGAGACAAGATGGCCAGGAAAAACTCCTTTTTCAAAGGTTACTTTTAGAAACTTCCTGTCAGAACTGCTCTGTTCTAGGCAAGATGTAAGGCTGGGAAAGAATGAGTTGAGCTTACTTGTGCTTACTTACCTATGGATAAGCTCCTGGAAGGCCAAGTGAATCTGAACCCCACAAAGCCAGAGACAATTTCACATAAGATGCTAAGATGGCCCAATTAGGATATTCACGTTACTTTTAGAAACTTTTATGTTAGCTACTGAATTCACAGGTAGCAATTTCTCAAGAGCCTTTATTTAAGCCAACATCAGATGTGTCTCAAGGTAAAATTCTGTTGCAGCAAAACCAGGTAACAATTCCAAATGTATAAAAACACTTAAAAATCAATCTTGTTAAAGGTGATAATTTACCCCTTCCCCATGTCACCTGCTATACTTCATTGCACCAAATAAACAGGGAAGACTGTATGTAATCATTTGCACCCAAAAAAGGGAAAGATTGAATTTTGACAAGTGGCAATTGTCAAAAATCACATCAAATCAGTGTAATTATAGGCTTAATGTGGTATAACTAAGGCTTCCGACACTACAGTCCACAGGCCCACCATCTTAGCGTCTTCTACTGTTTGACTTTAGGAACTAAAAAGGCACGGGGTGGGGCATCTTAGGGTACTGCAGGTGATGCAGTGCTTGGGAAACAGAAATGGACGGTAACTAGACAAAAAGCTAGAAGAGGCAACTTTTCTGGCTCTTTCCTGAGCTGGGCCCAGGGTGAGCTTCAAGTAGAAGAGAAGCTACAGCCACATCATGAGAAGCGGGTCAAAGGCTCGCTTGCTTCAGCCTTTTCCGTGCTGCACAGCAGACAACATTAGGCTCCTCATGGTTGCCTCCAGAGGGCTTTCTGTCCTAAATAAGACATAAGCACAGTACACACTGGGCATTACCAGTGTTTAAAAATATATTTAAATATGGTCAGGAAGAGATCTTATAGTTAGTTACTATTAACAGTTGAGTCCTTAAATTTGTTTACAAAGAAAGTGTGAAGGAGAAAGGGGGTGCCGCAGGGGACAGTTCTAGTGCCCTGGCTCAAGTGGACAGTCATCCTTAGGCTCCAGGAAGCGCAGCAGTGGGGACAGCAGCAGAGAGCTGCTGATGCTCTGCCTCAGTCCTACTGAAATCCTGATGCCAACCAGTGAGGCAGGCATTGACCCAACTTGACCAAACTACAGAGCAAAGAAGCCGGAAGCATGGAGAACCTGGGGAGTCGCTGTGTGCAGCCTAACACGGTTAGGTCCAGACAGGCGCTTCAAGTCCACGTGTTCTCTTGCTACAGGATGTTCATCGTACAGGAAGAAAGGGGACGCCTAGATTGGGCAGGCTAAAATGTCAACTGTTGGTTGTTCAACTTACACATAAAATAATTAATCGCCCCCCTCCCCAAAAGCCTGTGTTTCTGGCATGTGTCTATGCAGAACTCCCAGTTTAGCACACACAACAGCACTTTCTATCTCATTAACATGTGGCACAGGTCACATTTTCAATAGAGCTTCGTCTTCCCTGAAGCACAGTCAGGCCTGGAGCCCAGCGCTGCTGAGCTTTATCGTAGGCGCTCCAGCTCCTCCACCTGTGAGCGGTCATCTTCCGGACGCTGGGCCTTGTTCTGCAGAGTCTGCAGAGTCTCCTCTGTGGGCGCAGGAGCCTTAGGGAGCTGCTCAGCGCAGTGGGCCTCCAGGTTGCTGTGCTCTAGGCCACTGGACAGCTGTTCCACCTTTTCCAGGTCTTCAGTGTGGCTGACAGAGCTGGTCTCACTCACGGCATCCGAGCCTCTCAGGGACCTTTTAAAAGGCTTCTGACCTAGAGACATGAGATGAACTCTGCTGAAACTGGTGGGACATGCTGTAACAAAGACTCTGTGTGCCTGCATGGTGACTGATTTGGCGAGATGCTGGAATTCTGGCTTGGAAGCATCTCAGAGGTGAGGTGGGAACCAAAGAACATTGTGACACTAATCTACTCCCCAGGCCAGTGCTCCTGTGGTGACCCTAACAGGAGTGAACACCTTGGAATTTGGATTAAAGAAAACCAAGGAAGTTAAGAAGAACACATGAGGAATCTCAAGAGCATATAGAGTTCACCCCCTAAGTGGAACAGCATTGGTTTTCTTCTATTAATGAAGATGAACTGTGGAGAGCTTTAACCCACCTGGAAGCCGCTGTTTGCTTCGAGTGCCTGAGGGTGTGGGAGGTGGTGTCACTCCTGTACCCTGTACTTTGTAGACATAAGTGTGTTCTGTGGACTCCAGAGAACCTGTCAGGAAAAGAAAGGAGTGGAGAGGAGCTGCTGGCACAAGCATCCTGACCAGGTCTATCAGCCACTCACCTCCCCACTGACCGACTGGAGGGAGGATGCCCACCCTGCAGCTACTCCCAAGCTCCTCAGCTCCTCAGCTCCTGGAATGCTCAAATGTGTGTGCGCAGTGTGCTGGGGCCCACACCCAGCTGGGAAATGCACTTTAGCAAGAAAGAGCAGATGCTCCTCTTAATGGCTGAAGTCTGACAGCTAAAACATTACTTGTTCATGGTGTTTTGAGACGAAGTCCCATATACCCTGATCCACCAGCTTCAGCCTCCTGAGTGCTAGGAGTATATCCTTGTGCCATCATGCCAGGAAAATCTAGTGATATCTTTGGCTGTTGTGAGAACCCAGCCATTATTTTCTGGAGAGGGAACAAAGGAAGGGCTGTCATTTTGGGAGGGTATTTTTTTGGTAGGATAAAAAGGCAGATTGGTACTACTGTTAGTCAGTGGTTTAAAATAAAATGTCCCAGTGTTGTATGCTATGATCATTAGGTTCTTTCAAAAGGAAGGCTTCAGGGAGCCAACAGTCTTTATGCCAGTGTCTATGGTGCACTGCCACCAGAAGCTGGTCAGCTGGCCAGGCATGTCCTTGTCCCAAGGAAGAGCAAAGTGTCTACTTGCTTTCTCACGGTCTCAGCAGGGGCTGTTGGTATCGTGGCAGTGGGAACAGACTGCTTCATTTCAGATTCCTGACAGAGAATCCAGTGAGGTATAAAAGTAGGAAGGGTACTAAGAGCTAAAGGCATCTGGTCAGATAACAGGCCAGGCGTGGCTGCGCACGCCTTTAATCCCAGCACTTGAGGGCAGAAGCAGGTGGATCTCTGTGAGTTCGAGGTCAGCCTGGACTGCAAAGAGAGTTCCAGGACAGCCATGGCTATACAGAGAAACTCTGTCTTGAAAAACCAAAAAACCAAGCCCAACCCAACCAAACCAAAACCTGGAAAAACAGATCTAGACATGGTCCAGTCAGAAGTCCTACCTACCTGCTGTTAAGTTAAAACTTCTTCCCTTTTGCGAAGCTTGCACTGGAGAAAACCAATTTAGCACGGATCCTACTACAGGGATTTGCCGCAACACACCCTGCAAAACATAACCCTTGTCCAGGACTGCCTGCTGAGCCTGTTCCGCCAGGATGCCAGCCTGCAGAGTGCCAACCATACCCTACCTCTTCCAGAAGCCGTTCTTCATTTGCCTTCTGTAGCTGCACCTGAGCCTCCTGAATTCCCTTCCGCACGACCTCTGTCATGTTCTCCAGAAGCTGCAAAGCCAACATAACGCTGTTTGTCTAAGGTTCTGCCCAGGCCTGTAACTATTTACACAGTCAACAACACGGTGACAGAAGGATGTCAGTAATGGAATTCTACAGTAAGATACCTGAGGAAAAGCTAAATAGAAAATTAAACAAGAGAAGGTGAAAGCTCATGCAGACCCAAGCAGGTAAAACTTGTTGCCTGGCCTCATTTGCCTAAGAAGAGAAATAACTAGTTATATTCTGAATGTTTTATCAATGAGAAGCAAGCAGTTTAATGTTGAGCAAAAGTCAGAATAGCCATGCCTGGGAAAAACCCACAGTCTAACCAACAGTGAATGCAGCCTTTAAACAAACCCTCATTCCTTTCCTTCCCCAGAGTGAACTGGCAGCACATACGTCTCTGCTGTCAGGGAGGCTGCCCTGGAGTCTGCCCTCTAGCCTTGTCGTCCATGCTACCTGACACCTGTGTTGTTTGTCCTTAGGGCCAGCTCCTTTTAGGAAGTCTCACCTCAGTGTGCCGCAGAGGTGAGCAAGTCCCCAAAAGCTCAGCTGCCCTAAGCCACAGCACTTGCTACACTGCTTGATTGTACATGGCTCTTCCCTCACACTGCCTGGTGAGGTAAGGGGGACAGCAACTGTGTCAAGGCCACTTGGCATTCCTCATGCCTGGAATAAGACCTGGCTCACAGGAAACCAGCATTTGGTTAAGAATAAAATAAACAGACATTCCCCAGTATCCTTTCTCAAAACCCAGAGAATACATGAAACCCTGATTAGTCTCACAGACCCTTGAGCTTTCCTCAATTTCGCGGGCTGTCACTGCAATGGTCTCCACCAGCTCAGAAACGTCCACGTCGTCACTTGCCATGCCGATGTAGATGCAGCTCTTCATGCTTTTGTACTCGGGGCCTGGGGGAAGAAACAGGCAAGGCTGGCTCCCAAGTCCTCAGACCAGTTGGAGGCCCAGATCAGGCCCTTCCCGACCACGAGACGTCAAAGGGCCTCCTCCCTAGAAGAGGAAGATGACTCTGATACAGGCAAGGAAGGCTGGAGAGCTGCAGAGGGAGGGAGACAGTACTCTGAGAGACAGTTCTCCTCCAACTGATCCTAGACCAGAGCTCCCTACCTCTGTGGCGATGAAAGTTATCTTCCTTAAGACATGGTCTTAAAAGCTCAGTGACTTAGAAAAGCCATTCTTACCCATTTTAAATGTGAGGTCAGATTCCAGTTCATTTAACTTTTTCAGAAGTGCAGTGTGTATTTTTTCCCCCTCTGGATCAGATTTCAAACTGGTGTTGTCATCATTAGCATGCTCATACCTAAAAACATTAGACAGCATTAGCAAATCTAAGATTGAGTATCTCTTCAGACAGGATTGTGGCGGGGTATAAACTTCTACGATGAGCACAGATGTGCAGTTAGCTGTGAGTGCAAAGAGGAGTCGATGACCATATGTTATGATTAAAGCGGTAACGCTGTAAGTCTCAGTCTATGGTCAAGGGAACAGGAGTCTAGGGGTCTCATGTTTACAAAGAAAAACGAAACATGAGAGGAAAGAAACGTGGCCCAGAAGACAGTGAGGTCAGTATAGTCCTCTCCCCAGGAACCAGGCTTACTGATTTGAAAAGCTCTGTATAATCCACAAAGAAACCATTTGTCCACCATGTGTCTGCCCTGGGCACCTGTAACTTAGCACAAGCACATGGCACAAAGTGACCCCTGAACTCACTGTGCCAATGGCGGACCAAACTGTCTACGTCAGGCCTTTATAAATACCCAGAGCATCTCAGTGAGGTCTTTGCAAATATACCCCACCTGGATATGTAAGTAGCTGGACCCACTTGTGCCTTAAAAAAGCAGACCTTCACATCATGGCAGTGCCACGTCATTACCTGACAACCCCGATTCCAGGCCAGTTGGGGTCATCAACATACAGGAGGCCTGCCGTCCCCTCCACCTCCTGCTTGAACTCTTCTCGTAACTGTAGTGTACAGGTCAAGACTGGCAGTTTGCTTTGGATGCAGGTGACGAGTTGATCCACATCCTCTCCTCGAGTTCCTAACACTGAACACATCCGCAAAATGTTCCAGAAATGATTAAAGAATGCCTTGGAGTCAGTATGAAGGTGGACTCTTACTACTAACAGCGTCAAAAGCGCTCATTAGTAACTGAAATTTGGTTTTTTGTTTTGTTTTGTTCTTTGACACAGGGACTCTGTAGTAGAGGCTGGCCTTTAACTCACGAGTCTTCCTGCCTCAACTTCTAAAGGGCTGGAACCATGAGCATGAGCTATTATACCTGACTTAATTTTTTAAAGGTTCTTCCATGTACCTATGGAAGAATCAGCTGACAAAACTAACACGCTTGGGCCTGACGCAGTAGTTCCTTTAGTGAAGTGCTTGCTGTTCACATGATGACCAGAGTTTGGATCATCACACAGGAAAACTGGGAGTCATGGTATACACCTGTAGTCACAGTGGACAAGTGGGCAAGCAGAGACGAGAGGATTTCCTAGTCACTGGCCAGTTCAGTGAGCTCCAGGGTTAAGCAAGAGACTGTCCTAAAAATATAAGCTAAACAGAGATAAAAGGCACCTGATGTCAACCTCTGGCTTCCACGTATGCATGCGCGTACACACACACACCCACCCACACACACGCACATAAACACAATCCTGGCAACCCAAATGTGATTCCCAGGACCCACATGGGAGGTAGGAGAGAACCAAGTCCCAGTAAGTCCTGTGACTTCCACAGGTATGTGTCCATCCCACACAATAACAACACATTTAAATAATGAATGAATAAATAACAGTTTAGCCCAGTTGCTGCTTCAGGGAAGACAGCTGCTTTGTAGATTTAATGTACAGTGGAGATCTACATAGAAGCCATTCCCGCACAGAAGGCCTGACTCAGGCAGCTTCTTGGCAAAGGCAGGTAGAGATCTTTGAGTTCAAAACTAGCATGATTTACAGAGTGTTTCAGTCCTGTACTAAGTACAAAGTCAGACTCTGTCTTCAAAGAGAAGAAAGAAGCATATAAAAACCACAGATCCCATGTAATGATCAAATCTGGGAAAGCCTATCTCTTCAAATATTTGCCATTTCGTTGTGGAGAAGATATTCAATGTTCTAGTAACTTTTCAGTCCACTACTGCTAACCCAGTGTCATCTACCGCGCAACAGAACAAAGGGCGTATTTCTCTTTTCTAACTGTTGTTTTATTAGTGACCAAGAGGGCACATCCCATCTTCACAGACTTCACTGCACTGCTTTTTGCAATGTATAAAACAGTGGCCCTTGTCTATTAGAATCCCCAAGGCAACTTTTAGAAGTGTGAGTGTCTAAGAACTTTTAGAGGGTGACGTGACAGGAGAAGGTATGGAAACTGTGTCTCATAATTTGTGAGAAAAAAGAAAGAAAGAAAAAGAAACATATTGCCTCTCCACCCAAAAAACTAAGATCAAAACCAACAAAAGACCAATAGAGAAGATCGAGGAAAAAAAAAAAAAGTCAAAACATAGCAAAAGGGAACACAAAGTTCACAAAAATGCCACTGAGTTGAGTTTGTTTTCTGTTGGCCAACTACTCCCTGGCATGTAAAGTGTAGCTGATGCTGACGTTCCTTTTGCCAGCAGGTGCCTAATTACAGACAGCTGCTTTGTTGAGATGGGATGAGGACAGGGATCCACTGTGCCCACTTCCACTCTTAGTGCTGGGACCCTGTTTGGCTTGACCCTGTGTGGGTTTTATGCATACTGCCAGTCTGTGAGTGCTGAAAGGTTCTAAAGCTCCACAGATGTGTGGACATGAGAAGTAACCAAAATAGAAAAACCTAGAGACACATGACATCAAAACACAGGAATTCAGTGTAGTCTAAAAGAAAAGCTTCTTCAGCAGGTAGTGGTGGGCACACCTGTAGTCCCAGCACTGGGGAGGCAGAGGCAGGCAGATCTCTGTGAGTCTGGGGCTAGCCTGGTCTAAGGAGTTCCAGGACAGTCTGGGCCGTTACACACAGAAACTTGTCTTGAAAAACCAAAAGAGAGGCCTGGAGAGATGGCTCACAGGTTACGAGCACCGTGTGCTCTTTCAAAGGTGCTGAGTTCAATTCCCAGCAACCACATGGTGAATTATACCATGTGTAATGAGATCTGGTGTGCAGGCATACATGCGGGCAGAACACTGTATATATAATAAATAATCTTAAAAAAAAAAAGAAAAAGAAAAAGAAAAACCAAAAGAGAAAAGGAAAGCTCCTTCAAAGAGATGCTGCAAACTCCAGGAGAGCAGACTACTATAAGGAAAACCCAGTCATCCGACGGCCTCCATCAGCAGGTGTCATGGAACTATTTTTGCTCTAGCCACAGCAGCAGAGCAAGCAGTTACCTTACCTGCTGCTGTCATCAAAGGGCTGAAGCGCACACATGTGCCATCTATCTCCAGGTCCATGATGGTGAGGCCACACATAGGCACCAGCTGTTTTAATTGTTCTCCCAGCTGTGGCGGGAAGGACAGAGAACATTCCTGCAACAGTGGACTTAAATACCCTCAGCACCCACCCCCACCCCTGACTAAAGTGACTCCTGGAGCTACTTCCCCTTATCAATACTGAGCAGCAATTTCTTGTTTCTAGCACTAGGAATAAAACCTAAAAGACTTTATCCTCCTTTCAAACTAACAGTTCATTTTATGTTATTCCAAATACAAATTGACTTTAAAAAAAGCAATACAGTTAAGCCAAAAATATGAAATAAAAATGACCCAACAACATACTATTTAACACTTGACTGTTGACATCTGGTTTATCTGCCAGGGTCTTTTCTCTGTGTTTATAACAAAACCTGCCTGGAGTCCTTTACAGCAGGAACCCACTGTTTCTTTGTGTGTGTGGGTATGTGGAGGCCAGAGATCAATGCTAGGCTCTTCCTCAGTCATTATCTTACTTTCTGAGATAGGACATCTTGTCACTGATACTGTGGCTTGTCAATTTGTTTATACTGTCTCTTCTGTGAACTCCCTGAACCGCCTGTCTTTGCCTTCCTGATGGTGGACTGTGGGCATGGTGCCACGTACGCCTGGCTTTTTTTTTTTTTAAACATGAATGTTGGAGATCTGAACGTGGGTATTCATACTTGCACTGCAAGCACTTTGCCACACAGCCATCTAACCAGACCCAATAGCCTGCATTTTTTTCCCATCTAATTTGAGCTGATCATTTTCCATTTGTTTTAAGCATGTGGTTACAGGGTTATAATACCTGCTTTGAATGGCACTGCATGGATGCATTATATCTTATTCACTAGAACCAGGAAATGATATTGCTGGGAACAGCTTTACCCTACCGAGAACACTTAAAAAATCTCCAAAAAGCTCTCAGAGCAGAACGCTGGCCTACTTTGCTGGTCACCACAGTGCACTCTTTTGTTTTGTCCAGTTGTTGAGACAAGTTCTTACTGTGGCGCTTTGGCTCCTAGGACTTATTATGCAGACCAGGCTGGCCTCAAACTCCCAGAGATACACCTGCCTCTGCCTCCCAAATGCTGGAATTAAAGGCGTGCGCCGCCACACCCAGCTTTAGACACTCTCTCGCGGTCCAGGCCGAGGTGCTGGAGACTAGGCTTTACATGTTATTTTACCGTCTTGTACAGCAACTAGGAGATGGTCACAGAAGGAAAGTGAGGGCAAGGCAGAGGCAGCAGTGTCTGAGGTGATGATCTGACTGAGAACAGCGTGTCTGTATGAAGTTCCTTCCTGGGGGTATGACTAACCACACACGACCGTTTTATAGCAGGCACGAGACAGGTGGCATTGCTCCAATGTAAAGAAGAAAAAGTAGACAGCAGCCATCTTTACCCAGCGGTTCAGCGCATCACAGGCATGTCTCTCCCGGCCAACTGCTGCAGGTGCTATGCTGGACACAGGGACGGCTTTCACTGCAGCATCTGAAGCCAAACACAGAGGGATTCACTCCCAGAAGTTAGACTACAATAAATATTACAACCCAATCCCATTTCACACAGATGCCAATGTGAGCCCTGGGAACAGCATTGTATATTAATGAAATTAAAATGTCTGACAGGTTAATGTCACATACTTTTATGACGAACTAAGCAATTTCTCAATGCATTTCTATAACCGTTTTTGGTTGGTTGGCTGGTTTGGTTTTTTGAGAGGTTTTTTCTGTGTACTCTTAGCTGTGCTGGAACTTGTTCTTTTAGTTCATACTGGCTTCAAACTCAGAGAGCTGCCTGCCTCTGCCTCCCAAGTGCTGGGTTTAAAGGTGTGCACCACCACTGTACAGTTTAGAATAGGATTCTTACTTTACTTTTCTTCCTTTTTAATATTTGCTCTCAACACCAACCTAGTGGTGCACATCTATAATCTCAGCCTTTGGTGAAGCTGAGGCCAGTGGGTTGTTCAAGGCCACCCTGAGCCCCAGGGGAAGTGTGTCAAAAGGAAACCAAAGAAAAGCAAGTATATCATAAAAAAAAATCACAAATCACTATGTATCACACCAAAGCCACTGAAAACAGGCGGGGCTCTGACGGACAGCACTGGAGCCCGTGCAGACAGGAAGGTGAGCATTTGATGGAGACAGTATTAGAACGCAGAGGGAGTCTGGAGCAGGAGGACTGCTACAAGTGTAAAGCCAGCCCGGTCTACAGAGTGAGATCCTGCCTCAAACTAAGAAAAGAAGAGAAAGAAAAGGAATGAAGGATATCTAGGGACAAATGAAGGGGCATTTGAAGCAGAAAGAACAACAGTGCCACAGCCACAAGCAAGGAAAGAGTAGTGTGCTCTAGGAACAAGGAAAAGATCAGAGGGACCAAAGCATAACAAGCAGGAGGAAGCAGGGATATGAAAGGAGGCGGGGCCTTCCGGGGCCTGGTATAAGAAGGCGGGCCTTCCGGGCATGGTATAAAGGAGGCGGGCCTTCCGGGCATGGTGGGCATGGTCTAAAGCTGAGAAAGCAGGATGCTGATGGCGATGAGCAGGCTTATGTGACCTGTAATGTTCACTCGTTGCCATGCAGAGTTGTTTGGAAGGCACTGTGTGAAATGTGGACCGTCAGCGTCATGTAGATGACAACTCTGTGCCTTGGACTAGGCTGGTGGCATGCTGGTCACTCCCCTACCCCCTTCTTTCTTTTTTTCTCTCTCTCTTTCTTGCAGTACTGGGATTAAATTTAGGGTCATTTGTATGCTAGAAACTGCTATGTCCCCAGCCTGGTGCGTTCATTCTTGCTAAACAGGCTGTGTGATTGCATTTGGGAGTCCTTGGTTTAGTCTCAGGCACTTAGCACTAGCATGCTTGTGGAAACTGTTATACTTTTCTATAACGACTGAAGACTACCCATTTAATTCCATATGATATTAAATTTAAAGCCATAAACGCTCTCTCTTTCCTTCTCTCCCTCCCTCTGGTTTTTCAAGACAGGAACTCCCTCTGTAGGGGTGGCCTCAAACTCACAGAGATCTGCCTGCTTCTGCCTCCAGAGCCATGGGATTAAATGGGATGCACCACCACGCCTAACACACACACACACACACACACACACACACACACACACACACACACACACAAATTTTTTAAAATCACTTACCTGAGCCTGGTAATTCCTGGAAAAACCTGAACACCACTACTGGAGAACTGAGCTCATCTTCCACCTGCAAAAAGGTAAGTGTGCTGTCATTGCACTGAAGACAGGGCCAAACATCAACAGGATGAGAGGGTATGTTTGAAAAGAAAATAGGCAGAAATGCTGCTTGTATACAAATATGTTTAACAAAACAAAACAAAACCCCTCAAAGGCTGTAACTAGCCTGAGGTGACCAATGAAAATGATGTTTCCTTATTCTCTTGACCCAACAAACCCTATAAAGTCATGCAAACCAGCAACTTAAAAAACAACAAAAAAGGGAACTGGAGAGATGGCTCAGAGGTTAAGAGTACGATTGCTCTTCCAGAGGACCTGGGTTCAATTCCCAGCACCCACATGGAAGCTCACAACTGTCTATAGCTCCAAGATATGACAACCTCACACAGACATGCATGCAGGCAAAATACCATTGCACATAAAATAAAAATAAATAAATTAACAACAACAAAAAAGTGTACCGAGTGTTTTGCCTGCATGTATCTATGTTAACCAATGTGTATCTAGGACCCACAGAAGCCAAAAGAGAATATTGGATACCCTGGAAATGGAGCTACACAGCTGTGAGGCACTATGTAGGTGTTGAGAACAAAACCTGGGTCCTCTGCAAGAGCATCAAGGCTTCCTAACTGCAGAGCCATCTCTCCAGCCTAATTAGAACTTTTTAATACTCAGGGTTTTGTTTGTTTTTTGAGACAGGGTTTCTCTGTGTAGCCTTGGCTGTCCCGGACTCGCTTTGTAGACCAGGTTGGCCTCAAACTCACAGTGATCCTCCTGCCTCTGCCTCCTGAGTGCTAGGATAAAGGTGTGTACCACCATGCCTGGCAGATTGAAAAAGAAAGAAAGAAAGAAAGAAAGAAAGAAAGAAAGAAAGAAAGAAAGAAACTCTGTCATTATCTTTTAGAACAGGACTCAAGTCCTTCTGACAGTGCATATACTGGCAGCCTAAACATACCTGTGTATTGTCAGACTAGTAACTCAGTGTTTCCTGACTGATGACAGTGCTCACTACATTATACTGACATAATGCACTTGCTCTTCACACAGAGCCATATGACCACAGTACACACCAAGCAGCAGTATCTGCAGGCCCTGTGGTAACTTTGCTGGGGCAGCTCTGGGATGCTTTCTTTCAGCATTGAACAGCTAGAATCTATCACTGCAACCATGAATCCTGTGTACCAAATTATTCTGAGGCTGATAAACTCACTAGGACCACAACAGGAAGTCCCAACACTCAGACAGGAAGCAGCTGGCCCATCAATTTTTCTAACGTTTACGCTATTGTTTTGAGAGACAGTGTCTCACTGTGTAGCATTAGCTGGCCTAGAACTCAGTATGTAGACCAATCTGGCCTTGAACTTAAAGAAATCTTCCTGCTTCTTCTGTTTTCCAACTGCTAGGATTAAAGGTGTGTTCCACCAGGCCTAGCACTAAAACACTTTAAGATGAGACTCTAATCAGGCAAAATTTCTACTTAAATTTGCTAATTATTTATTGAGCTGGTATTTATATTAAAATGCTTTTATCTCTGTCATCTCTAAATTTCATATAAATAGAATTATTAACGCCTTTAAGGGAATATGGAGTACATTCAAAAAAAAAAAAAAAAAAAAAAGAACTAAAAAGATGGCAAAACAGAAGGGCCTGGACATATGCCTTGCAGACTCTAAGAGTCCACAGAAGTCAGCCTAGACTACTATACCCAGCAAAACTTTCAATCACCATAGCTGGAGAAAGCAAGATATTCTGCTACAAAGTCAAATTTAAACACTATCTACCCACGAATCTCACCCTACAGAAGATTCTAGAAGTAAAACTCCAACCAAAGGAGGTTAACTAAACCCCATAAAACAGGAAATGAACCATCACGCGCACACACACACACACACCCGCCGCCCCCACAAACAACAATCATTGGTCACTAATCTTCTCTATCTCAATGGACTCAATTCCTCAGTAAAAAGACACAGGCTAACAAAATGAATATGAAAACAAGTAAGAAACACATCTCAACATCAAAGATAGGAATTACTTCAGAAAAAGGGCTGGAAAAAGGTTTTCCAAGCAAATGGAGCCAAAAAGCAAGCTGGGGTACCCATTCTAATAGCTAACAAAGTAGACTTTCAACCAAAATTAATCAAAAGAAAAAGGCAAAGACACTTCATACTTATCAAAGGAAAAATCCACCAAGATGATATCTCAATTCTTAACATCTATGCCCCAAACACAAGGACACCCATATTTGTAAAAGAAACATTACTAAACCTTAAATCACACATGAAACTTCACAATACCTCACTCTTTCCAATGAACAGATCATCCAGACAAAAACAAAACAAATAATGGAGCTAACAGACATTATGACAAAATGGACCTAACAAATATCTACAGAACATTTCACCCAAACACCTCCTTCTCAGCTCCTCATGGAACTTTCTCCTATATGGACCACATACTTGGTCACAAAGCAAATCTCGAAATAACTCCCTGTATCTTATCAGACCACTACGGGTTAAACCTAGATATCAACAACAGAAACAACGGAAAGTGAACAACTCTCTACTGAATGACTACTGTGTCAACGCAGAAATAAAGAAAAAAATTAAAGATTTTCTAGAATTTAATGAAAATGAATATACAATATACCCAAAGTATGGAAAACAATGAAAGTGGTGCTAAGAGCAAAGTTTATAACACTAAGTGCCTTCCCAAAGAAATTAAGAAAGATCTCATACTAGCAACTTAACAGCATACCTGAACGTTCTAGAACAAAAAGCAGCAAACACATCTGAGAGGAACAGACAATAGGAAATAATCAACCGATGGCTGACATCAATTAAATAGAAACAAAGAGAACAATACAAAGAATCAATGAAACAAAGAACTGGTTCTTTGAGAAAACTGACAAGATAGACAACCCCTTATCTAAACTAACTAAAAGAGACAGAATATCCAAATTAACAAAGTCAGAAATGAATGGTGGTGGTGGCACATGCTTTTGGGAAGACAGGCAGGGAGTTCAAGGCCAGCCTAGTCTTTAAAGAGAGTGCAAGACAGTCAGGGCTACACACGAGAAACCCTGTCAAAACAAACAAACAAACTCTAAAACTAAAAAACAAAACAAAATCAGAAATGAAAAGGGAGACATAACAGACACCGAAGAAATCCAAAGAATCATTATGAAAAGCTTAGATGCAGGCATCGTGGTACATGTCTTTAATCCCAACAAAGGTAAAGTTAGTTTGTAGAAGGAACATCCATGTCTAATTGAGTGGCAGAAAAGATGACAAATTGGGGTTGGAGAGATGGCTCAGAGGGTAAGAGTACTGGCTGCTCTTCCAAAGGTCCAGAGTTCAATTCCCAGCAACCAGATCGGATACCCTCTCGTGGCATGCAGGTGTACATGCAGGCAGAACACTGTATACATAATAAATACATCTTTTAAAAAAGAGAAAAGATGACAAATCAGAGAACATTTGACAAAATAGGATATGCCAAACTCTCATGAGAAGAGAGTGGAAAGGGATGCTACTTAAGAGGCAGGTTTTAACCAGGACCGTAATAAAGAGGTGAATTGCAAAAAGAGAACTCAGGTGAAGGTGGAACGAACCAGAAAATAAGAAGCCAGAAGATCAGAACAGATTGCTGAGTTAGTTTGAGTCCAAGCAGAGCAATTCTGGACTGAGAGAGAAGCCAGATGAAGTAAGTTAGCTGGGAGAAGAGTTTGAGCCAGAACAGCTGAGTTGACCTAGCCAGCCCAGATCTCAGAAAGAGTCAGGAGAATAAAATTAATTTTATAGGTGATCAAGGAGATACAAGTCAAAAAGGAAGAAGTCAAAGTATCGTTATTTGCAGATGGTAATACATACATACATGCATACATATAAATATGTAACACACACACACACACACACACACACACATGTACACACACACACACACACAATTCTACCAGAGAACTCCTACAGCTGACAAACACCTTCAGCAAAGTGGCTGGATATACAATTAACTTAAAATAAAATAAAATTCAATAGTTCTCTTCTATACAAGTCACAAATGGGCTGGAAAAAAAATTAGCAATAGTTTAAACTTGACTTAACCTAACATTTAAGAATTTAGAATTAAGCCGGGCGTGGTGGCACATGCCTTTAATCCCAGCACTCAGGAGGCAGACGCAGGTGGATCACTGTGAGTTCGAGGCCAGCCTGGTCTACAAAGTGAGTCCAGGACAGCCAAGGCTACACAGAGAAACCCTGTCTTGAAAAAACAAACAAACAAACAAACAAAAGAATTTAGAATTAGATAGCTTGAGTATTAGTTCAGTCTACTATTTTGGCAGAATCATGTGTTTCTGTATATAAACACACAGCATTTCTTGTACACACTGACACTGAGGTCACAGCTGAAAGGAAGAAGGGAACAGTGACTTTATATACATAGACTGGACTTGATCATTCTGCCTTACCTCAAGGGATGGAGCAGTTTTTTTTTTTTTTGCCACCTGTTTTTTTGTTATTGTTGTTCTCTGTGGAGTTGACTTTTAAACCTTATTATTCTCTCATATATTACATCCCAACTGCAGTTTCCCCAACCTCCTCTCCTCCCAGTCCCTCCCCTCTCCAACATATCCGCTCCTGTTTCCCTTGAGAAAAGAGCAGGCCTCCCAACCAAACACGGCAGATCAAGTTTCCATAAGACCACGCACCTCCCCTCACATCAGAAGCCCCACAAGAACACCAAGCTTTCCAACTCTAACATACATGCACAGGGCCTAGTCAGACCCATACAGGCTCCCTGATTGTTCGTTAAGTTTCTTTGAGCCCTGTGACCCTGGTTAGTTGATTCTGTAAGCCATTTTCTTTTGATGGTCTTGACCTTAGTGGCCCCTTCCTTTAACTCTTCTGCAGGATTCCCAAGCTCTGCCTAATGTTTGGATGTGGGTCTCTGATCTGTTTCCATTAGTTGTTGGATGAAGCCTCTCTGATGACTGCTAATTAATCTAGACTCTGGCCTATGAGTATGGCAGAGTGTCATTAGGAATTATTTGACTTTCTTTATCCTAGCATGGGTCACAAGCTGGACCAGTCATGGGTTGGCCCCTCCTATAAGTTATGCACCACTTTTACCTTAGCACATGTTGCAGGCAGGACAAAATTGTAATGGAAGGTTTAGTGGCTGGGTAGGTGTCCTAATCTCACTACTGGATGCTTTCCCTGCTTACAGAAGATGGCCAGTTCAGGCCTCTAAACAGGCCTCCCCATCCCTCATTACTAGGAGTCTTTGCTAGAGTCACCCTTGTACATTCCTGGGTTCCCTCAGCTCCAACGTGCCCCCGCAATTCCAGTCATTTTCCCTGTACTCTCTCCTTCCAGCCTAGCCCCCGACCACCTACCTGGTCCCTCCTGTTCCCATCCACTTGCAAACTCTATTTTATTTCCACTTCCAGGGAGATCCATGTGTCCCCGTGAGACTTCCTTGCTTATTTAGCCTCTCTGGGTCTGTGGATTGAGGCATGATTATCCTTTGCAGCTAATATCTACTTAGAAGTGTGTTTATCTTTCTGTTTCTATCCCTTTGCCTGCTGGGTAATACTCCATTGTGTAAATGTAGCACATTTTCTTAGTTGACAGTCATTAGGTTGTTCCTAGTTCTGTCTATTATGAATAGAGCTGCTATGAACATAGCTGAGCAAGTGTCCTTGTGGTGTGATGGAGCATCCTTTGATATGCCCAGCAGTAGTATAGGTGGGTCCTAAGGTAGACTGATCCCCAATTTTCTGAGAAACCTCCAGGTTGATTTCCACAGTGGTTGTACAGTTTGCACTCCCACCAGCAGTGGAGGAGTGTTCCCCTTGCTCTAGCATGAGTTGTCACTTGTTTTTGATCTTAGCCCTTCTAAAAGTATAGCATGGAATCTCAGAGTCATTTTGATTTACATTTCCCTTATGGCTAAAGATGTTGAACATTGGCCAGGTGTGGTGGCGCACGCCTTTAATCCCAGCACCCGGGAGGCAGAGGCAGGTGGATTGCTGTGTTTGAGGCCAGCCTGGTTTACAAAGTAAGCCCAGGACAGCCAAGACTACACAGAGAAACCTTGTATTGAAAGACAACCAAACAAGCAAAACACAAGATGTTGCACATTTCTTCAAGTGCTTCTTGGCCATTTGAGAGTGTTCTGTTGAGAATTCTGTTTAGATATATGTCCCATTTTTGTTGTTGTTGTTGTTGTTGTTTTCAAGACAGGGTCTCTCTGTGTTACCCTTGGCTGTCCTGGATTCACATTGTAGACCAGGCTGGCCTCTGCTTTCCAAGTGCTGGGATTAAAGGCATGTGCCACACCACGCCTGGCAGATATGTATCCCATTTTTAAATTGGATTATTTGGTTTGTTGATGTATAGTTTCTGGAATTCTATATATATATATTGGATATTATTAGCCCAATGTCAGATGTGGAGCTGGTGAAAATCTTTTCCCATTTTGTCCTATTGACGGTATCTTCTGCCTTACAGAAGCTTTTTAGTTTCATGAGGTCCCCCTATGGGTGGTTAAGAGCACTAGCTGTTCTTCCAGAGGTCCAAGGTTTAATTCTCAGAATCCATATGATGGCTTACAACTGTGTGTGACTCCAGTTCCAGGGGATCCAATGCCTTCTTCCAGCCTCTACACATGTGGTACACAGACATACATGCAGGTACAACATCCTTACATGTAAAATAAAAATAAATAAATCTTATGAAAAAAAAAAATAACTCAGTGTTAAGGGCCACCCAGTGGCACTGGTAAGAACAGAACTCAGATCCCGACTCAGAATCATCCCCTGTTCCTCCAATAGCCTGCTCTCCTTTTCCAAGTCTCTTCTTAACTGAATGCAGCACAGGGTATCTGTTTCCTCAATCCTGACTACTGCCTCTCAACCTATCCATATTCTAAACAAAGAACGCAATAAACTCAAAGACCAACTTTAAACTCTGCTCTGCTAAAGTGCCACAGAAACACTCAGTAAGCACATTTAAATAAAAAGCCTGACTTATATAGTTCTAAAATACTAGGCCGGGCGTGGTGGCGCACGCCTTTAATCCCAGCACTCGGGAGACAGAGGCAGGTGGATCGCTGTTGAGTTCGAGGTCAGCCTGGTCTACAAAGTGAGTCCAGGACAGCCAAGGCTACACAGAGAAGCCCTGTCTCAAAACACCAAAACACCAACACCAACAAAAACAAAAGCAACAAAACTATGAAGCAAAATGAGAGTAGCCGCCCTCCTGGACAGACGCTTTTACTTGCTAGTCCTGCTACGTCCTCTCTTCTGTCAGTTACTACCTGAGGGAGCAAAGTCTGAGAGACTCAGTTTAGAAAGATCCCAGAGACGAGACCTGGGGCATTTGTGTTTTCCTTCTCATCCCACTTTGCGCAGGCTCAGAAAGTGACCCAGAGTATCTTGAGACAGTCATTTCCAAGGATGGGTAATCGCAAGTCCTTGGGAGGTAAAGTCAAAGGAGTTTACATAAGACCTTTGTGTAATTCTAGATTTTAGCAGTTATAGGAATTTAAATTTTAAACATTGCTTGGTTTATCTTTCTTAATTTCAGTCTAACTGTATAAGTAGGTCACAAACATATGTGTGAATCCCTCCTACAGTCTGTTGTTGCCAGGCACTGTAGTGTACAGCTGTAATCCCAGCACTCGGGAGGCAGAGGCAGGCGGATCTCTGTGAGTTTGAGGCCAGCCTGGTCTACAAAGTGAGTCCAGGACAGCCAGGGCTACACAGAGAAATCCTGTCTTGAAAAACCAAAATGACTGTTGTTCACTGGAACCACCACAACTCAAGGGAGATTTATCGCACCTGGGGAAAAACATTTTCTTACTGGAGCTAAAATTTTTGCTTCAAAAGCAGAGAAAATTATATACTATACCAAGATTTTGATGTGGTCCACTTTCTTCAAACTTTCTTGCAACCGTTGACTCTGCAAATAACAACCAAAAAAGAAAAAGTGTAACACCTTACCAGACTGACAGAACATATCAGCAGGCTCCATGAGGGTATCTGCAATACGCAAATAAGCACCTCAGGCCCTGCAACTTGATGGGAGTCCTAATTTTGACAACTCAACATCTGTAAATATTTTTCAGTCTTTCACATGAAGGGCTAGCAAGTAACCCACAGAGATAGATACAATTACCATTATGCTATAGTCTCAACCCAAAACCCTTTATCAATGATGTGAGAATCATTATAGTCCCTAACTCAGGAACAGAGGAAATGAATCCAGCAGATATTTACTGAGTACTTAGTGCTGCAAAGCCCCTCAAGGAACCGCACAAATATGCTTTATTAGTGAAATATGTACTCTAGTGCAATTGTGGGCATCACATGAAATAATGCGAAGCGCTTAATGGTGTTTGCCAAACATGAAGAAAGAGGAGAAGAGGAGGAGGGGAAGCACAAGAGGCAGCTTCCTCTTCTCGGGAATATATGACACAGTACGGATTATATGGCGTGAACATGTAGACATGCACGGCTGCTGATGTCCCACGTAGTTTCCCAGGTGCTCCAGCGTGGTGACAGCAGGTTGTCTTGTCACTCAAACCTTCATGAGCACTGCAGGTTAGCTACAGGCTTGAGCTGCAGGCAGATGCCAGAGCCGTGGCAACCTCGAGGGTTTGGTAGCTAATGTTATCCCTGTATTTCCCTGAAGCCAAGGGGGACACTGAGAGCACAAACGCTGCCCTAATTTGACTGAGTTGCTGTGTTAGCAAAGGCTTCTCTCTCCTTGAGAACTAAGTCATGACACGAGACAACAGCATGATGACAACACTATTTTTAAAACGCTTTTTATAAACTTAAAAGTAATTTTTAATGTCAAAAGGACTAATCTCTAAAACCAAAGGAACCAAATACTAATTTCTCTTAAATGTAAAAATGACATGATAAAGTGTCAATATCCTGGGTAGGGAGAGAAAGAGCAGAGCATTTGTTTGGGTACTGAAACGGAACTAAGCGTGTGCTTTCCTACTGTCCTACAACTGTAGTCCAAGAATATATTTAAAACAAAGATTTACACCTATGTGAATAACATATGTAACCAAGCACTACTGTTTAACATACATTTAACTCAGTAAGTCCCTGTAACCATTAGTAAATTATTATCCTATCTCACAGGTCAGAAGGTTCCAAAAAGTGACATCATGCTTTTAAATTGACGTAGGGACCAATGTTCAAACTACACAACTATGATTCTTGTTTTTCCAAGATAGCGTCTCATGTAATGCAGATGTCCTCAAACTGGCTACTGTAGTGAGGCTGGCCTTGGCCTCCTTCCTGCCCTTCCTGCCCCACCCATGAGCGCTGGGACTGCAGCCATGCATGATTATACTCAAGCCCAACCTCTTTTTCCTGTGGTCAAAACTGGCCTTGAACGCTTGGTCTTCCTGCCTCTGTCTGCTTCTCAAGAGACTGGAAAGCAGGCCTGAACACCTAGCTTGATTTTTTTTTTTTAAAAAAAAAGGTAATGTTCTCAATATCTGTCTGTCTAAAATTCCTATACTGAAAACCTAATATTCTGAACAATGGTATTAATAGGTTTAGCCTTTGGAAGTGATTAAGAATTCACTGAAAGCCGGACGTGGTGGCGCACGCCTTTAATCCCAGCACTCGGGAGGCAGAGGCAGGCGGATCGCTGTGAGTTCGAGGCCAGCCTGGTCTACAAAGTGAGTCTAGGACAGCCAAGGCTAACACAGAGAGACCCTGTCTCAAAAAAAAAAAAAAAAAAAAAAAAAAAAAAAACCAAAAAGAATTCACTGAAAAGGATTTGTAAACATGCTTATAAAAAGAGAATGAAGGACCAAAAATGCCGGCAAGGTGGCACATGCCTGTAATCCCAGCCTGGTCTACAAATAGAGTCCAGAGAGCCAAGGCTACACAGAGAAACCCTATCTCAAAAAGCCAAAAAAAAAAAAAAAAAAGGATGAAAGGAGTATTTCCCCCATTCCCAGGTAAGAATACACAGATGGTACCATCTAAGGCTGTCACCGGACAATGAATCTACTGATATCTTGATCTTAGATTTGTGCATCTACAAATGTAGGCAACATTATTTTTTGCTACTCACAAATTACCCAGTCCACTATATTTTGTTATAGCAGCCAACTAGATGCCATTAACCTACAGCATAATTTATGTTTCTCATAATCTGAATACCTCCAATACAAAGAGACTTGTTTCAGAACTTTACAAACAGGAACCAACATACTCAAATGAAAATACCCATTCCTGGGAGCAGTTGAGAATACTGGCTACACGCCCAGAGGACCCAGGTTTAATTCCTACTACCCAAGCGATGGCTCACAGCCATCTGTAACTCTAGTTCCCGGGGAGCCAATGCCCTCTTCTGGCCTCAGGGCATCAGGCACACACATGGTACACAGACATTCATACACATAAAAGAGACACATCTTAAGAAGTGAATACCCATGCCCTCTAACAGAGCGCAGGCCCTGGTAACCGAGCTGCTGGGACGGAGAGCCTCCTTTCTTTAGACAAAGACAAAGTTGGGTGGGTATGTAATTGAATGGGATTTTCAGTAAGTTAGAGGAGGGGAGTAAAAATACAACTATGAAATTTTTCCCCCTGAGACAGGGTTTCTCTGTGTCATACTGGCTGTCCTGGACTCTCTTTGTAGACCAGGCTGGCCTCGAACTCACAGCGATCCACCTGCCTCTGCCTCCCTAGTGCTGGGATTAAAGACGTGCACCACCACCACACCTGGCCCTGAAATTCTTAAAACAATGAACTAAAATACATATAAAAAACCCATTCCACTTACACTGAATTTTCCATTTTTGTTTGTTTTTGTTTTGAGACAGAGTCTCTCTATGTAGTCCTGGCTGTCCTGGAACCTATATGCAGAACAGGCTGGTCTCAAACTCAGAGACCCTTCTACCTCTGTCTCCCCAAGTGCTAGGATTAAAGGCATGGGGTACCATGCCAGGCCTCTACATTGAATTTTCTATGTTTATATTCCCTGTCCCTGGAGGCCAGTCAGTTAACAGCAATATTTATGCACCATCTCTCTTCTTGAAAGTCATCTTGTGATTTTCCTCATTCTGGACAGAGGATACCAAAAGTAAAAAGTTTGCGTGCCTCTGCTTTTGTGCAGGAGTCTCTAATTCTCTTAATGTTTCTACTCACCAGCTGACAGGCATGCTTTATTCTTTCCACAATGCCATCAAGTCCCAAGTATTGTAGAGACAACCACAGTGGCAGGGCTCGGAGTTTGTCTGCAGGCTTATTTGACGTAAGACCAGCAACTAGTGTCTAAAAATAACAAGATAGGTACACTCAGGGCTGCCGGAATGTCAGCACTGGCTGGCTACTCTTCACTACAGCCTGAGAACATGGCAAAGGCTAGGCTGCATACTTGGCTTCCATTATCCATTTGGCCTTTTGACAACTAGCACCTTAAATGAGTTCAGCTCAGAGGTCAGCTGTGTTCGAGGATTCAGAAGTGAGGAGAGGCAGAGCTTCTCAGGTGAAAAGATGGGCTACGCTCTAGAGCAACAGTTCTTAGCCACTTAGGAGGAGCCTCCTCACAGGTTACCATGAGCATCTTTAAAACTGTTAGCCATTTTCAACTAAGCAAGATATCAACAGTTTACGTAATAATCATTGAACCTTTACTTTGCTTGCATGCACCTATCAATAACCTAACACATCTATGAAAACAAGAAAACAAAAACACAAAGCAAACACAATTCAGGGTTTAAACCAATAAGATTTTATGTGACAACCTGTACTGACAATGTGAGCCAGAGTCTTAAATGTTAATTCTACTTCTGGGAACTTAATCACTGAAAATGATTTGGTATGTGAAAAGATGTTTATTGTCTTATTAACAAAAAGTTGGTAACACCCTAAAAGCTCACAAATGACTGTTAAGTAAATTGTGATCAAGCAACACACACAAATAGGGAAGTAGAGGAAGGGCATGGCTAAAAAGATGTAAAGTAAGGATGGCATCGTGGGCTAACGAGGCGGCTCAACAGGCCCACTCTGTGAGTCTGACCTTTACAGCCCATGGAGCGGTGGAGGAGGCTCTCAGAGAGCTGCCCTCTAATCTGAACGAGTGAGTTGACTCCTTCCCCACCCCCACCCTCAAGTGATTTTTTTTTTTTAAAGAATGAATTTGCTTTTTTTTGACAGAGCCTCTGTATCCCAGGTTGGCCTTGAACTCCTGATCCTTCTGGCCCTGTCTCCCAAGTGCTGGGACATCAGGCACGGTCAGCCCCACCCATTTTATGTAGTGCTAAGAACGGAATCCGGGGCTTCAAGCATGCCAGGCAGGCACTCTACTAATGAAGCCTCAGCTCCAGAAGTTTCTGTTTTTATTTTTGAGACATGGTCTTATTATGTAGCACAGGATATCCTAGAACTTGCTATGTAGCCAAAGACAGCCTTACACGTAAGGTTCTACTGCCTCGGCCTTCTGAGTACTGGAACTACAGTATGTGCCACTTCTTTGCCCACTTAAATTTAAAAAAAAAAAAAGGTACTGGAGGGTATGACTAAGGTACCATATACATGCATGAAACCCATTATATTATAATTTGCCTCCCCCCAAAAAATTTTAAAAAGGTAACAGAAGTAGAATTTAGAAAAAAAATTTCTTTACATCTCTATACTCTATTCCAGAAAGCAATTATGAATACCATTCACTCCCTAGTGTCAGTCAGCTCACCAGGGCAGGGTCATCATGTCTGTAGAGTGTCACTGCGGGTACGGCTGGCAAGCCCAGCCACTGGCCGGGAGTCAGGGTCATGCTGTCACATTTGGTTGCAGCCTACCAAAAAGAGAGCTTTGTTCACTATATAACCAGAGGACATGAAACAGCCCTCCTCCCATCCTAAGAACTACGGAAAGCCAGAAGGAACTGAACAGACTGAGCTCCTTCTTACCGCCATCAATAAGCCAACAACATACCAGCACAGACGAGGAGACATAGCCTAGAGCCAATGTTGCCAGGTTCACACTGGAAGGAAAAGCAGCAGCCTAAGAACCAGTTACTTAACATTACTCACTCCCTAAGCAGGTACTTCACAAACAACAAACTATGCTGCCATAAGGTGACATGTAAATATCTGCGTATGTGCCTTTTGTTTGATTAGCATTTATTACAACCAAAAATGGGAGTTAGAGAAAGTCTAAAGAAAACTTCAAAACGCACTTTTAATAAAAACATGCTTTAGGGGCTGTCCCTGCTTCCTTAGCACTATGCCCGCACTACTCGCTGTCTTTAATGGGCACTCTCCCTCAGCCACTGTTCTTTTTGTAGAAGATAGCATGACCCTTATGTTGGATGGTGTGGTGACATGGTGTACCCTGAACCTGCTCCTCTTCCCCCTAAAGACGCTCCGGGGCCCTCTATCAAGCCATCCTACGGCCTTTATCAACCTATGAGCTCAGGTAGAAGCACTCACCCACCTCAGAGGTCTCCAAATGACCTCAGCTACCAGAGGAGCCCATGGCACATGAAGCTGGGAAGGGGATTAGGATCTCTGCGGTTACTTTTTGTCCCATTAGGAAATGTCTGTTTATGAGCCAGACCAGGCTCCTAGGGCAGGAACTGGAGAGGAGTACATGGAATTCTGGCTGACACTGTGCCTAAAACCACTCCTAATATTGGTGGCGTTGTTTCAGTTGTACAGAGCAATATAGTCTTCTGCTTTAGCCAGTTTGAGTGAGTTTGTTATCTCTAATCCTAGCCTTTAATGATAAGCACCACTCTGAGCGCTGGTCTGGGCGTCCATTCTTCATGAGGACCAATATGGAGCTGGCCAACCTTCCCACCTACTAATACTTACCCTTCCACGTGAAGCCAGATGCCATACTGCTCACAGAGTTCCTTCAAACGCCCAATCTTGTCTGTGTGTCCAACTGCTGCGGTTCCTAAATAAAATAAGAAGGGACATTAAAAAGCAACCCAATGCCTTCTGAATCTTTACAGTGGGGTAGCTTTCAGCTACACTGCATTTCCACAGGACAGAAGCAGCAGTGTAACTCTACTTTGAAATCTTCCTTGTGGACTACTTAAAAATCAACACAAGTTGGTTTGTGTAAGTTTTGAAGAATGTGTCAACTTTTTCAGAGTATCTAATTTTGCACTGAAATCATATCCTGGCATTTTACTCACTCAACCTGTTGAGTCCCGGGGAACTGTCAAGTCTGTCATGAAGTCTGAAGGACTGTCGGTTTAGGCCTGCACTCTATCAGCATTCTCTTTAGAAACTTCAGAGTGTTGTCCGTAAACATTTGTAACTTTTCCTTCTCAGACCATGTCTATCAGTGTGACCTATCTTACACTGGCCACTCTACGCTCGGCACTCTTGTTCATCTTTGCCCGAGATATCCTTTCTTACTGTTTTTATCTCCACACTGTAAGGTTTGCATTAGGGTGTGACCTTTATAAAAAGAACGTGTAACGTGAGTTTGGGTTCTAACCACACAGGCTGTTATCATAAAACATGTACTTTGAAGACTAAACATATCAAAGTTTTGGGGCTCATCCCTCAGAAACCTGCACTACAGACTTTCTGGGGACACTCTTTTTCAGACAGAACTTAAGTAAAACAGAGTCATATTCCCCCAAATGCTCTAAATTTTCAGTCAGTAAGATTCCAACTAGTAAAAACTTCTACATCCTTACCATGGCCTGTTAAAGAATGGTTATGTAGGCTGGCAATGTGGCTTAGCTGGCAGTGCTTGCTGAGCACACAGCAGCTCAGGGTTAGCCTCCAGCACCACACAAAGTAAGTATGGTGGCACGTACTTAGTCTTAGCTCTAAGACCAAAAGTTCAAGGTAATCCCTGGGTTACCTGAGTTAAAGGCCAGCAGCACGAGATACACAAGTTTTTTGTCTCAAAAAAAGGGGGTGGGGAACTGAAAAGATGGTTAAATGCTGTTCCACAAGCATGAAGTTCAATCCCCAGAACTCATGTTAAAAAGCCAGGCCTGATGGCAGCACATAACTGTAATCCCAGTGGGAAGAGAGATAGGTAAGATTCTTGGGCCCTGCTGGCCAGGCAGTCTCACATTACCTGGCAAGGCCAGTGATAGACCCTGTCTAAATAAAACAAAATAGACAGGAATCACACCAGAGGCACGCCGCCCCGCACAATCCCCAACGCACATGGTCACACTATAAAGCCCTGCCTAGAGAGCAGCATGTATAGCGGGCAGGCCTCAAAGTCAAACAAGTGCTGGGACTAAAGATGTGTTGATACCATGCAGGTGTCCCAATGTTTAAACATACCTTAACTTTTTTTTTTTTAATTTAGCTCTGTCTTTTGAGTCAGGGTATGTAGCCCTGGCTATCCCAGTACTTGCCTTAAACCTACAGAGATCTCCCTGCCTCTGCCTCAAGTGCTGGGACTACAGGCATGTGTACCACACATTTAGACTACTGAATTAGACAAGACTTGACTACAATAGTTCTGTACAGTACAGTGCTGTGTTTAGTAACTGGATCACTATCAGAGTCATTTCCTATTTTTTGGCTATGTCTGTTTCTGAGGCATGTATTCAGGAAATAGATATGGGTCACAATGGGTGTCACTCAGTCACATGCTAAATGTAATCTCTTAAGTCTATCAAGTGAGTCAATTTGTGCTTCTTTTAAAGCATATAATCAGGCAGGCTTCCTGGGTCAGGCAGGAAGCAATGGTTTTCCAAAGGCAACAAGGTGGCTATTTACGTGTTTTCTTTTTGTAGACAAACAGCTTAAAATGTAATTCATCTGGACAAACCCACTCACCTAACTGTATAGTTCAGCGAGTGCTGATATATGTGGTTGGTGTGTGGCTGCTGTCACACTCAGTACTGTTTCTATTATCTTAACGTCTCCCCATCCTCACTGGAGTCAACTCACGACCCCACCTGTGTCTGCCAATCACGCCTTGTCTTTCCTGGGGTGTCAAACCAATTCACCATAAGCAACTTTTTGTACATCAGCACACCTTTGAAATTCCTGCACACTGAAGTGCCTGTCAGCACTTCTTTCTACTGACTGATTAGCATACAGGCATATACCCCAATTTGCTTATCCATTTGCCATGTGAAGAACATTCAAGTTATTTCATCAATGAGCAAATGCATTCATAGAAACCTTTATCATAGAGACCATTTCATTTTATCCCTACTACTGGGATGAGTGGATTACAGCGATTTGCATTTGGCTCTGAGGAATTGCTCAAGCTCACAGAATGGCTGCCTCATGTTGTATCTCAATGCTGTTTAACAGTTTCCTCTATACAAAAGAGCTTCAGTAGGTCCCTGAAATTGACCAGACTTACTAGGCCCTTCCCTGCCAGAGAGAGCAATAAAAGCTAAGAGTCCCCCTCAGAAGAGCAGAGCCAAGCTGCAAAGATGACCCTGAGACCAGTCGAGCTGCCTGGAAGAGGTTGAGTCCAACTGAGGCACCTGGAAAGGACACTCCTGTGATGATTAAAAGTTAGACTTACTATGCTTGAGAGACCAGAAAGGAAAAACTATGTCTTTTAACATGTAAGTCCCTGGCTTGTACAGGCTGTACTCTGGCAGCCCAAATCCTTCTTTCCTAGACAGTGAAAACTGTGCGGGCCTCGACTCAGTGATCCACCTGCCTCTGCCTCCCAAGTGCTGGGTTTAAAGGTGTGCTTTTTACTTCCTAATAGGCCCTTTTGTTTTTTGTTTGCGATAGACTCTGTTATGTAGCTCTGGCTGTTGGGAACTCGCTGTGGAGAACAGAGTACAGAGTGCGCCTACCTCTGCACTCTAGTGCTGGGACGAGCACCACACGCAGCTCAATAAGGTCCTCTCAAACAGCAAAGGCTTCTTGTCGCTAGAGACTGAATCTGGGCCTGTGCTTCCTCAGCACACGCTGTGTTGCGTGATACCCCAAATCAAGTTTTTCATTATTTTTTGGCTTTGTTTGTTTTGAGACAAGACCTTGCTATGTAGTGTTGGCTGGCCTGGGACTCAATATGCAGAGACTGTGACAGGGCTTGTTCAGGGAGAGATGACTTAGTGACAGGGAGTCTCCAACATATGTGCTGAGCCAATAGTACATTTGGGTCTTCTTAAGTTTTTTTCAGGATACACTGCACTTTTCAGTGCATAGATTAAGTATTCTTTTTTCTTTTCCCTCTTTTTGTCATGTACATTGGTGTTGTGCCTGCATGTGTGTTTGTGTGATGGTGTCAGAGCCTCTGGAACCAGAGTTACAGACAGTTGTGAGCTGCCATGTGGGTGCTGGGAATCAAACCAGAGTCCTTTAGAAGAACAGCCAGTGCTCTTAACAGCTGAGGCTCTCTCCAGCCCCTCATTAAGTATTCTTTTTGTTGTTGTTTTGTTTTGTTTTGTTTTTCGAGACAAGGTCTCTCTGTGTAGCCTTGGCTGTCCTGGACTTACTTTGTAGACCAGGCTGGCCTCGAACTCACAGTGATCTGCCTGTGTATTCTTAAAATATTTTTATTAGCCTGTGTATAAGCATGTGAGATGTGTGTGGGAGCAAACACATGCCAGGGTACCCATGTGGAAGTCAGAGGATAACTTTGTGGAGTTATGTTTTTCTCTCTACCTTTACTGTGAGTTTAGGAAACTGAACTCTGGTAATCAGGTTCTCATCCTCAGGCACTAAGCAACTTTACCTGCTACTCCATCGTACTGCCCCATTTTCATGCTTTTTGTTGCTGTTGTTTGAAACAGGGTTTCTCTGTGTTGCCTTGGTTATCCTGGAACTTGCTCTGCAGATCAGGCTGACTTAAATTCAGAGATCTGCCTGCCTCTGCCTCCCAAGCACTGGGATTAAAGGTGTGTGCTACCATCATTGGGCCCATTTCATGCTTTTTGATGTTATTATAAAAGTCATTTTAAATTCAATTTCTTATTTGTTCTGTATGTGCACACATGCCAGAGTGCAACTGGAAGTCAGAGAACAACTTGCAGGATTCTATTCTCTCTTCATTCTGTGAGATGAACTCAGGTCATTCAAGTTGGTGGCAAGCATCTTTATCCACTGAGCCATCTTGCTGGCTTTAACTTTGATTTTTAATTGTTGATTATGAAACAGAAATCTAGACGCTTTATTAGGGTCACAAATTAGTTCCAGGAGCTTTTCTTTAGTTTCCTTAGTGCCTCACCTTGAGTTCGAGGCCAGCTTAGTGCACAGAGTGAGTTCCAGGACAGCCAAAGTTACACAGAGAAACCCTGTTCAACAAACAAACAAACAAACAAACAAACAACCCCAAAGATTGCCCCACTTAACAGGGCCTAGTGCCTCACTTCTGTAACATCAACACTCACAAGGACAAGGTAGGTGGGCTACTGTCTTTGAGTTCTAGGCCAGCTTGGGTTACAGAACTGAGACTCCGTCTTGACAAAACAACACAAACAAGACCCATCTTGTACGACAAGGACTCAGTGCCCCTGTACATACTAGTTATGATACCTACCAGCACTTGCGACAAGCAGCAAGGGCAGTCTTCCTCTTTCTACGTCATCTTTGATCAGTTTCTCAAGAAAGGCAACATCCTAGGACCAACAAACCACAGAAATGTGAGCCACCCTGTATAAAGGCATACACTGAAAAACTCTGAGTCCGCTGTTGGAGGTAGCCCTGCGCACGGTGTCTTCAGACGCTGGCCTCTGTGCCCTGAGATCGGGCTACAGTCTGGATGGGTGTGAAGAATCTCCAGACTCAGTGCTGTATAAAAGTTACTCCCCAGTTATCTCTGATTTGTTAGTAAAGAAGATGAAGTGCCGATAACTGGGTAGAGGAGCCAGCAGGCAGGACTTCTATCAGCAGCCAGAGGGTCTCAGGTAGAGGGAAGGGAAGGAAGAGAAGGAGGCACCATGAGGAGTCTGATGTGAGGAGGGAGAGGCTTACAGCAAAAGGCCAAGGCAGGACTGAGACAGCTGGAAGACCAGCATAACTGGGTTAGAATAAATGAGTTTCTGCCCAGTTATAGAGCTTAAAGATTGCTGAATAAATCTAAAAGGTCTCTGTGTCATTATTTGGGAGCTAGGGCAGATAGCAGAAAAGCCCCTCCTAACACCAGAATCCAGCATTCCGTGTGTATGCATGTGTGTGTGTATGTGCATATACGTGTGCATGGAGGCCAGAGGTCCATCTCAGGGTTGTTCCTCAAGAGCCACTCAGCTTGTTTTTGAGTCAGGGTCTATTATGGACCTGGGGCTTGCTGATAAGGTTAAGCTGGCTGAGCAGCAGGGCCCATGGATTAACCTGACTTTATCTCCTCAGCAATGGGATTCCAAGCATGAGCCACTTTGCCTGGTCTGAATTCTGGTTTGTTGTTGTTGTTTTGAGACAATGTCTCACCATGTAACTCTGGCTGGCCTGAAACTTGCTATGCAGACGGAACTCTTGGAGATCAACCTCTGCTGCTCAAGTGCTGGGATGCAGAGGCAGGCAGTTCTCTTTGTGTATGAGGACAGGCACAATTACACAGAGAAACACTGGCTCCAAAAACCAAAAACCATGCCCCCGCCCCCGCCCCACTCCTGCCTAAAAAGAGTGCTAGGGTTAAAGACATGTTCTACCACACCAGGCTGAATTTCTTATTTTTAAAAACCATAACTATATTAGTGAATTTTATGTGAGTTCTGGGGATTGAACTCAGCTCATCTTTTCTCAGAAAGCATTTTATCAACTGAGCCATCTCCCCAGCCCATCCATCAGTCTCAAGTGGCCTCGCTGGTCTTGAACTCCTGATTCTTCTGCTTCCACCCACTGAGGGTGTACATCATGTTTGATTTTATGTGGGACAGGAGATCACCCAGGGCTTTGTGCACTCTAGGAAGCACTCCAGAGACCTAAACTAATGCCCAGTGAAAAATTATGAATTCTACAAGCACAGATGACTCAAATTAATAACTCAAATATGATTTTCATGTTAGGATAATTATTTACTCTTGAATTTCAGATTTAAAAAACATTTAAATCTATTCATCATTATTAATATATATAAGAAAAGTACTTAAAAAAAAAGAAAAGTACTTTAAAACCATTGTATACTACCTGGACAAAATGTTTACGCTTCAAATTCACATAGATCTGCCTGCCTCTGCCTCCCCAATACTGGGATTAAAGGTGAGCACCACCACACTCAGCTGAATTCCTTATTTTAAAAGCCTACTTCTATAATATTAGTAAATGTTTGTTTGAGCTTTTAGAAACTTCTTGTGCTTTACTGGAATGCATAAGGATGAGAGGACTGGGGAAAGTATGTCCTCAGCATACTCAGGGGCCCGAGCACCAAACCACCCCCGTCCCACCACCCCAAAAGCAGCAGGTGACGGAGCAATGTAGGGTCCTGTAACACTTCCCAGGCTGGCGGCCTTCAGTCAATATGAAAGCACATGCTGCAGCACGGTGAGGACTGGGCAGTAAGCGGATCGGCTACTAACATCTGGAAGCCAGCAAACAGAATCTCAGATAAAACAAAGACATGGTTTCAAAATCCAATTCCATAGTAAACCAAAGAGAGAACTCACCATCTGATGCTGGGATCCAAACATAGTGTTACAGGGCACGCGACACAGGCAGGGAAAGGGTAAGCCAAGCTGCAAGAAAAAACACTGTTCACTTATGGCTGTGAGAGACTGGGCAGCAAAGACAAACTACAAACTACCCTTTAAAAGCAGACACCTTGGTGAGGCTGTAGTGGTGTGTACTGCTATCTTATTACTGAGGCCAGAGGATCACATGCATGAAGTCAGCAGGGGCTACACAGTGAGACCCTGCTTTAAGACTTAAAAAAAAATCTTTCCCGTCAAGAACTCAAGTTTCATAAATACATGTTAATAAATACATCTGCAAAGTTAAACTCTCACCCCCAAAAGGTGACTTAACAAATAATTTGTAAGAGGACACAATCTAAACCTCTCTAAATGATATTCTAGAATATGCCAAAAAGGAGTCTTCCAAACAAAGACACTACTAAGCCCACTGCACTCTGAGGTGAGAAGGGTAGCCTGAGGCCGGGCGTGGTGGCGCACGCCTTTAATCCCAGCACTCAAGAGGCAGAGGAGGGAGGATTGCTGTGAGTTCGAGGCCAGCCTGGTCTACAAAGTGAGTCTAGGACAGCCCAGGCTAACACAGAGAGACCCTGTCTCGAAAAACAAACAAACAAACAAAAAAAAAAAAAAGAGAGAGAGAGAGAGAAGGGTAGCCTGAGATTCTTCCCCCGTCATTCAGAGAACAGTACCTTACTTATGGGTCCTTCTACCCTAAAAACTAAGAAACATGGATTAGCAGAGGTATATTGCTTAAAAGAAACAAAGTCAGACTGGTGATGGCTCAGCTGTTAAGAGCACTGGCTGCTCTTCCAGAGGTACTGAGTTCAATTCCCAGCACCCACATGGTAGCTCCTAACCATCTATAATGACATCTGGTGCCCTTTTCTGGTGTGTAGGCATACATGCAGGTAGAACACTGTATATGTAATATAATAATAAATAAATCTTAAAAAAAAAAAAGAAGCAAAGTCAATGCCATGAATGGAGAAAGTTGTCAAATTAATTATATATTCTTAATGTTTAGTTTCTAAACACATGGAGTTTTTAGTTTTAGGAACTATAAACAGCTGCAACATAAAAATTAAAATACAGTTTAGTGCTTCATCTACACATTTCCTCTAGAAAGGACTTTTTGCAGTATCTTTTCCTTTGGCTGTGCCAGGGATTGAACTCAGGGCCTTACGGATGCTAGGGTAAGTGCTCTGCTACTGGGCTACACCTCATTCCTTCCTTAAAGTACTAAAACCAAAGCAAAACAAAGGTCCACTTCAAAAATGGTCTGGGTATGTACCAAAAGACTAAAATCCTAGCACTTGGGAGGCTGAGGCAAGAAGATGGCCAGTTTAGAGCCACCCACCCCGAGCTACAAAGTGAGTTTGAAACCAGCCTGGGCCATACTCACGCTAAGATTTTATCTGAAAAGTTAGCTGAGTATGGTGGCTCCCATGGCGGGGGGTGGGGGGAGGGCCCACAGGGGAAGCGGTCCTGCCTCCACTTTCCAAGTTCCAGAATTGGTGTACCACCACCAAGTTGTGTGACACATTATTTCTAAATTCAGTGGCATTCGTTTTGAGATACAGTAACACTGCAGTGTAGACTGGTGGAGTTTCTGAAGTTTTTTTTTTTTTAATCTTTTTTTTTTTAAAGATTTATTTATTATGTATACAGTGCTCTGCCTGCATGTACACCTGCAGACCAGAAGAGGGCACCAGATCTCATTCTAGATGGTTGTGAGCCACCATGTGGTTGCTGGGAATTGAACTCAGGACCTCTGGAAGAGCAGACAAGGCTCTTAACCTCTGAGCCATCTCTCCAGCCCCCAAAACAATTTATTTTATTATTATGTATACAGTATTGTCTGCTTGTTTACCTGCAGGCCAGAAGAGGGCACCAGGTTACATTATAGATGGTTGTGAGCCACCATGTGGTTGCTGGGAATTGAACTCAGGACCTTTGGAAGAGCAGGTGGTGCTCTTAACCACTGAGCCATCTCTCCAGCCCCGTTTCTGAAGTTTTTATTGGGGACGAGGACTGTACATATGCCAGAGTCATCAGAGGGCAACTTTTTCTTTTCCTTTTTTTTTTTTTTTTTTTTTTTTTTTTTTGGTTTTTCGAGACAGGGTCTCTCTTTGTAGCCTTGGCCATCCTGGACTCACTTTGTAGACCAGGCTGGCCTCGAACTCACAGCAATCCGCCTGCCTCTGCCTCCCGAGTGCTGGGATTAAAGGCGTGCGCCACCACGCCTGGCCAGAGGGCAACTTTTGACAGTCAGTTCTCTCCTTTCCCTTGCTGGGCCATCATCTCTTTTCTGCTTTGTGTCATGCTACACGCTCCAAGTTAACTGGCCTGTGAGGCTCTGGGCAAGTCCCTGTCTCCTTCTCACACTGCATGCTGGGGTTACAGGAGCATGCCAGCGTGTACTGGGATTTCTTACGTGGGTTCCAGTACACAACCTCAGGCCATCAGGCTTATGCAGCGAGTGCTTTTACCCACTGAGTCATCCTGCCAGCCCACGGGGCTGAACTGTTTGCACAATAACAAATACATATATTTCAACTTGATACAAACAGCAGCTAGAGAAATGCATCTATATGCTTTAAATATTTAAAAAAGCAGGCTTGTGAGATGGCTCAGTGGTTAGAAATACTTGCCGAGGATGTGGAGTTGGTTTCCGGCACCCATATCAGGTGCTTACAAACACCTGCAACTCAGCTCTAGGCCTCCACAGATACATGTGGCGTTACACACACACACACACACACACACACACACACACACGTAAATAAAATGCCTCTTTTTAAAGTTTAAAAGATAAAGCATTGGGCTGCAGGTGTCACTCAATGTGTACAGCCCCTGCTTAGCATGTGTGACGCCTTTGGTTTGAACTCCAGCTGTACACACCAAAAACAAACTACATGATACAGTTCCTGTAAAATATCTATCTTTGGGAGTTAGAGAGATGGCTTAAGTGTGAAAAGCACTTGCTGATCTGAGTTTGGTTCCTGACAGTCAGTTCCAGGGCATGTGACTTTCTTTTCTGGTCTCTGAGAACTTGTATAAATGTGGTACAGATACAGACATGCAGGCAAACACAAATACACATAAATTAAAATAAAACAAAATAGTTTATCTATCTTTGGGACTGGAGAGATGGCTCGGAGGTAAAACACTTGATATGTAGTGTAAGGACTATAGTTTGGATTCACATAAACCCCCCTAAATCCACTTGTAATTCCAGTCCTGGAAGGCAGAGACAGGGAATCTGCAGAGCAAGCACTGGGCTCGACTGAGAGGCCCTGATTCAATGAACAAGATGAAATATTGGAGGACACCTCCTGACACCAACCCTGGGCCTCCAGGAGCACATATGTGCCTACTGACACAGACATATAAAAATATGCATACATCGGGGCTGGAAAGACAGCTCAGTGGTTAAGAGCACTGCCTGCTCTTCCAAAGGACCCGGATTCAATTCCCAGCACCCACATGGCAGCTCACAACAGTCTGTAACTCCAAGATCTGACACTTTCACACCAATGCACATAGATTAAAACTAAATAAAATATTTTTAAAAATACATATACATATATACATACACATGGAAAAAAGGGAGGTTAGTCAAAAACAACAACAACAACTTGTGTTTTACATTACCTGATTACAAAGGTACTGGCCCAGGCCAGGCCTAGCAGCAGCACTAAGATACACAACAGGCTTTTTGTTATATAACGCGTTGAATCCATCCACCACAAAGTCTTCATAGCGAGAATGAATGGCAAGCCTACAGATCTTAGCAAGTCCTTCCCTCTCTTCCTCATGGAAATAAGCACATCCATTTTCATACCTATTAAGAGATCTTAGATGTTAATGTACTCTTTTTAAATTTTTATAAGA
The DNA here is from genome assembly GCF_964271855.1 of Acomys minous. NCBI lineage: Eukaryota > Metazoa > Chordata > Mammalia > Rodentia > Muridae > Acomys > Acomys minous. The sequence continues at coordinate 51,774,794 of NC_140498.1, forward strand.
TTTTGTTTTATGAGTTTGCCTGCATGTATGTATGTACACATACATGCCGGACCCAAAGTGGCCAGAAGAATCATCAACTCTCCAGAACTGGAGTTATAGGTGGTTGTGGACAGCCAGTGCTCTTAACTGAACAGCCACCTCTCCAGCTGCATATTACTGTACTCCTATTTAATTCTGATTTTTTTTTCAGTAGTATAAAATCATGAAAACAATTCTTTTCCCATAGACAATGCTCCTACATCAGGCAGAAAGGACAGACAACAGTGAGGAACCCACTTCATTTTCAATGGATGGCTACTCACTCACTACAAGTGTGGTTTATCCAAACCTAACTTCAGAAACAGAATGAGCAGAAACAGTGGAAACAAAGACTGAAAATGAAGGAGAAAGCCTGCAGGCAGTGGGTCTCGCTTGTGCCACATGAAGGCTAGCGTTACAGGAGGACATGGTGGTTACGAGTTTCAGCACTAAGACATCCGAGATAAATGAAGCATTAACATGCTCATTTAATCCTCAAATGAAATAACTTTAAACGAAATAGTTATCTATGCTGTCCCCACTTAATAGAGGACAATACCCTCCAAGGAAGAGTCGAATCCATATGGAGCACCACAGTAACATTCCTTACAATCTGATTCTGACTCATCTTTACCAGGAACTTGTACGGGCAGCTGGAGAGGAGGCTCGTCAGTTAAGAGCACTGGCTGCTCTTTCAGAGAATCTGGGTTTGGTTGCCAGCACCCACATGCAGCTCATAATTATCTGTAGCTCCTGCTTCAGGGGATTTTACGGCCTCTTTTGGCCTCCTTGGGTACTGTACATGTGTGGTGCATGTCAATATATGTAGTTAAAATACTCATATACATAAAAAAAAAAAAGTCGTAGAGCCAGGTGTAGTGGTGCAAGCCTTAATCCAGCACTTGGTAGGAAGAGAAAGGCAGATCTCTCTGAGATGAGGCCAGCCTGGTCTACACAGCAAGTTCCAGGACAGCCAGGCTACATAGAGACTCTGCCACAAACAAATAAGTAAACCTAAAATCAATCAAACAAATAAAAACATCTCTCATAATGTGTTTACCACTAAAGAAACAACTGCAATAAAACCTGGCTCATGAATGTCTTTTCTTTCTTTCTCCTAAGTGTCTTTACCTGAAAATCCGGCGTAGCCATAAGGTAGTGTCTGAAAGTACCCTGGTTGTAAGTTTTCTCAGCTTCTCTTTGTCCAGGGTTGAAATATAAGCACCCAGACTATGACCCAACAACGCCATGTGACCTTGTTCTCCAATGTTCTGGATTCTGTTAATCAAAATTCAATAGAGTATTTAAAATGAATTATCACCAATACGTAGAAAAGTAAAGAAATTTTAAACAGTATTTCACAGAAATTTGGCAGACTTTCCGTTTACTTCTTGTCTTACAGGGAATTTCAGAAAAAAAACCATGTCTATGAAGATGCTGAAAGTTTGGGAAGAAAAATGCTCTTAAAATTGAGTCCTAAGAGATAAATATCTTTACTGACAATGCAAATGGTTCTTAAGTTATCTTAAAATATAGCTAAATATCAGCCTAGAGCTGTGGAGGAGATCTGGAAAGATGGCTTAGAAGTTTTAAGATCACCAGCTACTCTCGAAGAGGACCCAATTCTGTTCCCAGCACCCACAAGGTGGGTCACAACCATCGGTAGCTCCTGCCACAAGGGACCCACACACACTCCTAGTCTCTGCAGGCACCAGGCATACAAGTGGTGCACAAACATACATGAAGGCAAAACACTCATACACATTAAAAAAATGATAATCATAATGAACTGCAGAGGATAGGTGATATAGCTCAGCTTTAGGGTGACAGACTCCACAGACACCCACACATATGCAGCATAGACGCACACAGACACGTACACATACTCATTTTTAAAAGTTTCTAAGGCTTGAACTTGAGTCCTTGCCCTTGTGAGGCAAGTATTCTACCACTGAGCTACACCTCCAGTATCAATTAAGTCTTAACATACAAAAAGACAGAATTTAGTTCATTTAAAAAAAAAATCACACTGAAGACAGGTGTGGTGGCGCACGCCTTTAATCCTAGTACTGGGAAGGCAGAGGCAGGCAGATCACTGTGAGTTCGAGCCCAGCCTGGTCTACAAAGTGAGTCTAGAACAGCCAAGGCTACACAGAGAAACCCTGTCTCAAAAAAATCAAAAACCAAAACAACAACAACAAAAAAAATTACACTGAAATAGCTCATTTACATTTCTCACTCATCACTTATCAACCATCTTTGAGTTTGCTAACACCATGGCAGCAAAGGTGTGGGGAAAGTCTCCTCACACTCGGCCTATGAGCCTCCCGTCTGGCTTATCTCCTAGGAACAGTATTTGGCTCTACTGAAATTTCAAATGCACACATTCAAATGCACCCAGCATCCTACTTCTATGCTTACTCCCCAAAGATACTTGTTCAAACACACATGCTTAAAGTTACTGGCTACAGCAATGTCTGTGTTAGTAAAATAGGAACATGAAATATAATGCACGAAATTCTAATTATCTATTCAAAGTAAAATAAAGTTGCTCTTAACAAAGATAAAGCTCCTTGTGTGACATATAATGAACTCTCAAGACCTAAATGACAACAGTCAGGGCACACAGTATTAAGTACTGGAGGGTGTGTATGGGTGTTTTGCCTATACACACAAACACAAACTCTCCACGGAAGAACAATAAACTGGTCAACCATCTATGGCCACAAAAGGAAACCAGGGAGGGAGGCCTGTGTGTGTTTCAGTCCTGGGAATTAAACTGAGGGCACATACAGGCTACCACAACCTAGAAAACTAGTTTTTAATACCCTTTCTTATCTTCTCAATTTTATTCTACTTTGTTTTTGTCTTGTTATGTAGCCCTATGCTGGCTTCAAACTTGCAATCCTTTCTGTCTCCAGAGTGCTATTACAGATGTGTATTATTGTGCCCAGTTTATCTTCTGCCTTTGAACATGGAAAATATATTACTGACAGAAAAAAAAAAAAAGACAAAATGAAGATATAATTCATTTAAGTTTACTAGTTGAATAAATTTTTTAAAAAGGTGATTCAATAACAATAAAGGCTTCTACTAATCAATTTAACTGTAGTAATTCTTAGCAAGCTAAAGCAAAAATAGAAAAGTACGTGGCATTTCAGTCCTTCTAATGGTTCTTCTTAAGATCTAATACTATAAAAATGCCAGGATCTACTTTCAGAACATAAAAATGTCAATATATCCCGCACCCCCCATCACACACAGGGTTTCTCTGTGTAGCTTTGGCTGTCCTAGACTTGCTCTGTAGACCAGACTGACCTTGAGCTCACAGCGATCTGCCTCACAGCTTCCCTGAGTGCTGGGATTACAGGCGTGCACCGCTGTGCCCGGCTCAATATAACTTTTAACTAAATTAATTACTCCTAAAGAAATTTATTCCTTGAGCCACTTGTGAGAATGGAGTCAAGAACAGACTTTCTTTTTTCATTTCATTTTGTTTTTTGAGACAGGGTTTCTCTGTGTAGCCCTGGCTGCCCTGAAACTCCCTCTGTGGGCCTCAAACTCATGGAGATCCACCTGCCTCTGCCTCCGGTGTGCTGGGATTAAAGTGTGTGCCGCCACCACCCAGTCAAGGACAGACTTTGGAAGGTAAACTGCCCACACTCCTTATTACCTGGTGCTCTGGGGCTCCTCATCTTCCTCTCCATGCATCAGATTTTGAACTAACTGGAGGATGCTCACCATATCTTGTCCACTGCAGAACAACAAGTGTTAGGAGGGGAAAGAACACACACCCACCTCCCCTCCATTTCCCAGCCGTCCCTCTCATTCACGCTAACGTGAAGGGGTTTGTTGTTGTTTCCTTTTTAAACATTTGGTATCTAGCTACAAGACAAAGAATATTTAGAAACAGTTTATACATTAAAAAAGAATCACCTTCAAATTATATAACTTTACTTATGATTCTTTGACCTGAATATGAGTTTGATTTTTGAAAATACTTCCAGTCATGCTCTAGCCATCTTTCTATAAAGGATCATTTCATTTTTGAAAAGCAGAGGATTTTTAATAAGTATGTTTTAAGAGCCATTCTTTATACAAACGACAAAAGGTCATAAAACCAACAAAAAGTCTCTAATGACACAGGTATATCTATTGTTTTCTTCCTGGGGAATATTATACACTTGAACCAGTAGCCTTAAGCATGTAATTTATTTCCAGTTCTTATCCAAGTTAAAAGATTTGTGATTTGCTTAGAGTATAAATATAGACTGACCTCAATACAAGATATGATATTAACTGTTTATTATATGAGATGGAAACAGGAGAAAAATGTCAAAGACTAAAACAGTATAAAATAGCAAGGAAATTTGTGATGCATAAAATGTAAAAATACTCTATTAATAAGAATATTATTAGCTGGGCGGTGGTGGTACACACACTTTTAAACCCAGCACTCAGGAGGCAGAGGCAGGTGGATCTCTGAGTTTGAGGCCACCTTGGTCTACAGAGTGAGTTCCAGGACATTCAGAGGTATACAGAGAAACCCCATCTCAACAAAACAAAACACCCAAAACAAACAAACAAACAAAAATGACTCATAAAACTTTTTTCTTAAAAAGAAGCGAAGCATTGAAAGGACACAGTGGGGAGTAGTAGAGAACTTGTCTAGAATGTATGAATTCTAAATGCAATCCCTAGGACCACAAAAACAGTAGTAAAAAAAGCATACTCCAAACCCACCTCCCCAAGGCACTGAGCTGCTCATGAAATGCTCTGACCCTTTAAGACTGCAAGAGATAGGGTAGGGGAAGAAAGCTGATGCTCACTTGGCTCCTTTCCTTGTGACCTTGAGAGCTCTAAATGGCCACACCATGCATTATAGAACGGGGAGGAGATACTCAGGCAGGCCTGTAAAGCACTTACTTGCCTCACACACTCGACATTAGTAACACTAAATACCATAAATACTCCTGACCCTGTTACAGTGTTTGCCATTCTGAAAATTTCAGATGTAATTTTGTATAATTAAGACAATAAACAAGTCCTTGTCCCTTCACAACCTGAATAGGAAACAGGATCTGCTTCCGATTCTGAGTGGTAGAAAGCAGTACAGGACTTCAAAGCAGCAAGATTTATGCTACAAGCAGGAAGGAATAAAACATCAGTATCTGGGTGTGTTAGGCATGATATTTACTGTAGGTTGTGATTCTTCCTCAATGCTTTTCTTTTGTAATCTTGTACAACTTATATTCGGGTCAAAGAACAATTTAAGGGAGTTATACTGTTGACCTATGCTCAGTTTCCTGGCTATTAAAAAAGAATTGTTTGTCTCAAGCAAGTTGAGCTGGAACTTTAACTGCAGGTCTACCACTGGCATTCTGTGAAAACGACAGCCAGCTATTTGTCTTCACTACTACTTCAGACGACAATGGCTTGATCAATTTGCTTTAGCTGCACAGATTAATCATTGCTGGAATGATTAAAGCTGACATTTTTCCATGCATTCACTATATTATTTGCTGTTGTTTGTTTGTCTTTTGTTTTTTTGTTTTGACACAGGTCTCTCTATGTAGCCCTGGCTGTCCTGGAACTCCCTATGTAGACAAGGCTGGCTTTGAACTCAGAGATCTGCCTGCCTCTGTCTCCTGGGTGGTAGGATTAAAGGCATATTCCACTATGCCCTGCTCATTTACTATATTATAAAACTTATAAACTGTAAAAAGTCAAAATATTTCTCACAATAAAACTCAGTCTACAGGGCTGGAGAGACGGCTCAGAGGTTAAGAGCACTGACTGCTCTTCCAGAGGTCCTGAGTTCAATTCCCAGCAACCACATGGTGGCTCACGACCATCTATAATGTGATCTGACGCCCTCTTCTGCACTGGGGGAGTACATGCAGGCAGAGCACTGCATACATAATAATAAACAAATAAACCTTTAAAAAAAGAAAGAAATCCTCCCATCCTAACTAAGGCGCTGATCCTTACCTGCCTTGGAGAGGCCCTGGGATATCCTCTGATACTGGCTTCTTCCCATTTTCCTCCTCTATTCTGCTGGTTTAAAGAAAAGAAAAAGGTGGCTGTTTGTTGTAGCCAATCAAGTTACTAACATATGAACATGTACACATGAGACTTTACCTTGAACATTTAGTGACTGATGGAAGATTTCAACACATTTATTTTATTTCCCTAGACCCCAGATATACTTGAGAGCTTCAGAAAAAGAATATAAAAAACCCACTTCAACCAACTGCTTGGTCAGTTGATATCCTATGTGACTGAACCTATATTAATAAGTATTTAAATATTCAAATCAACGTATTTTGTAAGCAAAATTCTGAAGCAGCAGAACTGAAAGGTCCTTCCCAAAATTTCAAAATTCTGTCATTGCAAAGCACATTTTACTCAATACTTTAAAGGCAGCAGAAGATGACATCCTAGAGATGGGAAACCAGAACCACCAGAATCAAAACAGGCTGGACACACTCCACAGGGTGGACACACTCCGCAGGCTGGACATACTCAGCAGGGTGGACACACTCCACAGGGTGGCCTCTACCCACATGCTCACCTCTGGCTAGACACACTCCACAGGGTGGCCCCTACCCACATGCTCACCTCTGGCTGGACACACTCCACAGGTGGCCTCTACCCACATGCTTACCTCTGGACACACTCCACAGGGTGGCCCCTACCCACATGCTCACCTCTGGTTGGACACACTCCACAGGGTGGCCTCTACCCACATGCTCACCTCTGGACACACTCCACAGGGTGGCCTCTACCCACATGCTCACCTCTGGCTGGACACACTCCACAGGGTGGCCTCTACCCACATGCTCACCTCTGGACACACTCCACAGGGTGGCCTCTACCCACATGCTCACTTCTGGCTGGACACACTCCACAGGGTGGCCTCTACCCACATGCTCACCTCTGGCTGGACACACTCCACAGGTGGCCTCTACCCACATGCTCACCTCTGGCTGGACACACTCCACAGGGTGGCCTCTACCCACATGCTCACCTCTGGCTGGACACACTCCACAGGGTGGCCTCTACCCACATGCTCACCTCTGGCTGGACACACTCCACAGGTGGCCTCTACCCACATGCTCACCTCTGGCTGGACACACTCCACAGGGTGGCCTCTACCCACATGCTCACCTCTGGCTGGACACACTCCACAGGGTGGCCTCTACCCACATGCTCACCTCTGGCTGGACACACTCCACAGGGTGGCCTCTACCCACATGCTCACCTCTGGCTGGACACACTCCACAGGGTGGCCTCTACCCACATGCTCACCTCTGGCTGGACACACTCCACAGGTGGCCTCTACCCACATGCTCACCTCTGGCTGGACACACTCCACAGGGTGGCCTCTACCCACATGCTCACCTCTGGCTGGACACACTCCACAGGTGGCCTCTACCCACATGCTCACCTCTGGCTGGTCTCCAGCATCCGCATCGCCTCTTTCAAGTTTTTTCCCATTTCAGCTAATGTAGGGTCTGTTATCTAAGAAATTTTTTAAAAAAGTAAAATTTTAACATTCCTCAATTACAATTTCTTATTATAAAAATATAATCTTGCTGTGTAGCCTAGGCTAGAACTCATAGCAATCCTGCTGCAGCTTCTCTGGTGCTAGGATTATAGGCATAAAGCTACCACACCTGACTCAGTCATTACCTCTGTTGCATTATTTATTCAGAAAAATCAAATGAAGTCCACTTCCCTTGGATTTACTATCAAATGCATAGATTTACTGTAACATACAAAAGCACAGCACACAAAGTAAAAATCCCCTGTTGGGGCGCACTTTGTGAAGGTTTGTCCCTGTATGCAATTGTTAATTCTGTACAGACAAAGAGCTAAATACTAGCTGGATCCTGGTATTGTTATCTCTATGGCTCATCACCAGTCTCATATTTTATAAATATTTATCCTTCCTCTCTTGCCTATTGGCTGTAATAAAAAGCTGCCAGCCAAAAGCTGAGCAGGAAGTGGAAGGCAGATCTTCTGGACAGAAAGAGGGACCGTGGGAGGAGAAATCAGAGGCGCAAGAGATTCACCAGTGGACTCTGGGGTAAACGGACAGACCAGAGCAGGACAGAGGTAGAGCTGACCACATGGTGCAACACAGTGCCAGGATTAGGCAGGTTAGTTGGGAGACTAGCCACGAAAAGGCCTAAGCTCTAAAATAATAAAAAGCACCTACGTCATTATTTATACTGTTGGTGGATCCAACAGTCCCACTAGAGTGCCCCAGTCCTAACCGTTAGTGGAGCCCACTTTCATCTTACACTCCTGCAGCTTACTGTGGTCAACTTTACAGTAAGTATGGCCCTAGTCAACATGCCTGCTTCATTCTTCTAATGGTTATGCCTTATTGCATTTGATAGATATAACACATGTAATTTACTTAACTAGTCCCAAGTTAACAGGCCCTGAGGTTATTCCAGTTTTTTAACTCTTAAAAACAAAAATAGTAGTTTACTACTCATTTTTATCATTGCAGTAGGCTAAAAATAATATTTCCTATTCCTTTCCTATAAGATCCTGGGGCCTATGAATGTTATATTATATAGCAAAGTCTTTTTGTTTTGTTTTTTGAAACAGGGTTTCTCTGTGTAGTCCAGCTGTCCTGGAACTCACTCTGTAGAACAGGCTGGCCTCAAACTCAAGAGATCTACCTGCCTCTCCCTCTCAAGTGCTAGGATTAAAGGCTTGCAACACCACCATCCAGCTGGCAAAGTCTTTGTAAATGTGACTGAGTTAAAGATCCTGAGATAGTTAGACAATTTTTATTGTCCAGATGAATACAAAATGCAATGAAATATATCTTAATTTTTTAAAGAAGGTTAATTAAAAATGACATGGTCACAAGCTGAAGAATGCCAACACCCATTATAAACTAGAATTAGAGTCCCCTCGTGTAATCTTATGTAGACCACAGACAGGAATTTCAAACTTCTGGCCCCTCAAACTCAAAATCAGTCCCTTTTTCTTCCTCCCTCCCTTCTTCTCCTACCCCCTGGATTTTTGGGAGATAATTCCTTCTACATTACCCAGACTGACATCACAACTTTCAATCTTGCCTCAGACCCTCAAAGTAACTGGAAGACAGGAACATACCACCATGCCCAGCTTCACTGTCTGTATTACACTCCTGAGTTTGATTTCCTCCAGCAGCCACAGGAAACTAATCTGCCCATAAGCCTGAAGATGGTTCTGTCTGGAAAAAACTGGTCTAAGTGGTGGCCTCTAGATGAGTAACCCTGGGGGGTGGGGGTGGGGGGGAGTGGGGGGGGGTTGTCGCACACAGCAGAATTTGTTTGTTCCCTTCTGTTCCTTTCAAATTCTAGTGCCGTATGTATACATTTATCTCCCCCAAAAAGAAATGAAATAAAAGTATTTTTAATTCCTAAAAAGTTTACATTCATTTTAATTATGCCCTACTTATGGCAATTAAAAATTGTAAATTAAAATACCACTACATCATTTCACCACTCCTCCAATTCCCCAGTGTGCCCCTCCCACTCCTCCCTTAAATTCAAGGCCTCTTTTTCTTTACTTATTATTGTTACACACACACATTCAAATAAGTATGCAAATTTAACCTGCTGAACCCAAGATTTATTGTATTGCTTACTTATGTGTGTAAGAGTACATGTGTATATGGGTGCCCAGAGTCCAGCATAGGGAATTAGATCCTCTAGAGCTGGAGTTCAAGATAGTTTACTCCGGTGCTGGGAACTGAACTTGGTCCTCTCTCCAGCCCCAAAGTATTAATTCATAGAGAATTAAAGCACACACAAGGGCCTATGAGATGGCTCAGCAGTTAAAGGTACTTCCTACCAAGGCTGGTGACCTAAACGTGATCTCTAGCTCACATGATGACAGAAAAGATCTTAAGTTGTCTTCTGATGTGTGTACACACACACACACACACACACACACACACACACACACACACACACGGTGGAGGTGGGGGGGAATAAATAATGAATAACACCCCCCACACACATTTCTCTTTCTTAATCTCCATAGTAATTGTTAAGGAAAAAAGCCTTGCTGTCTCTACTGCTATACAGTATGAGTTGCTTTGTAATGACAGAAACTCTTCTATCAATGTAGTCCCAGAAGGCCCTACATTTCTCTTTATACTGATTACTGTAACCTACTCACACCTTCCACAGCAAGTCTGTAGGGCTACCTACCACATTTAGTAGCTACATTACCTCCTCAATCTACCAAGTTGTTTGCCAGTACCAGAAATATAAAATGTTAAGGTTTAGATAAACCGTGGGAATCTAGCTCAGAGTTCTTGTAAGCCTTACAACAAACGGGAAGCTGAGCCAGGAAGCTCTCCTCGAGTTTGAGGACAGCTTGAGTTGTAAAGTGAGACACTGTCTTAAACAAACAACTAACCAGTCTGAAGAGATGGCTCAGTAGATAACACACTTGGGACCCACGTGTGAATTCCCAGAACACACAAAAAGCCAGACATAGCCCTGCTCCTACAGCAAGATCTTGGAAAGTAGAATAAAAAGAATATGCAGAAGTCTGTAGGCCAGCTAGCTTAGCATAGGGAACAACAAACAACTAAGGGAATGGAAAGTGAAGACCAACAGCCAAGTTGTTCTCTGATCTCACATGTACATACCTGTGCTCACACACAACACACGCATGCATGAACACGCATCTCTATCTCACACATACCAACACAGACACACATATAAAAAACCAACCACCCAACCAGCCTCCAGGCGCTGCAGGCAGAACCAGGCACAGCTGGGCTTTCAGCGCTCTAACCCCCATCAGCTTAGCTTACACAAGCCAAAGCCTCATTCGTAAGACTGTCACTAAAAAGAAGAAAGCATACCATGAAAATACCTGATTCTAGCTTAACATGTTAGAGGTTAGGAGAAATTAAGTCCTGGGGATGTGATTTGCTTATAAAAGGCATGGTAGTGCACGCCTTTAATCCCAGCACTCGGAGGCAGAGATAAGTTCGAGGCCAGCCTGGTCTACACAGAGAGTTCCAGGATAGCCAAGGCTATTACACAGAGAAACTCTGTTCTGAAAAACAAACAAAACAAAACACAAGACATGCTAAAAACCCTGTTAAAGCTGGCCTTGAACTCAGAAATCTAGTTTGCCTCTACTTCTGAGTGGTGGGACTAAGCCATGCCAGGTAATTTGTTTCTGATGTTTAAACACAATTTTAAAATATTTTCAAGAAGATGTTTTAAGTAAAATTCACAACTCTAATATAACTATGAAATGGATTAGATTAAAAGAGTCTCCATGGCCTGACTGTAAGTAGGAAGTGGAAAAGATACCGGTCAAGTGAACTTATCTTTACTCCTAAGTCCCCCAGTTCTGTGCCTTATCTCATCTCTTGTAGCTCAATGAAAATATAACCATTTTGCTTGATCACTCACATCTTCATGCTCCAAACACTTACTCGTGTGAATACCTTTGCATTTCAATTACAGGTCAAGATTTCTCTTTTAAAAAATGTACATTTATGTGCACGTGAGGATGGGCACCCATAGAGGCCAGAGGAGCACGGCACACAGGTCTCTCTCTCTTGTCAGATCCTCTAGAGCTGGAGTTAGAGGCAGTTGTCAGCTGCCTGATAGGATTCTATCACACAAACTCTGGTCTTTGAGAGCAATAACCCACCTCATCTTTCTAGTTCCACAATTCAAGGTTTCTATGAAACTTTCTAGATAAACTGCTTTCACATCACCTCTAATGACAGCCTCTCTCTTGTTTTGGAGATTGGGTCACTCACTCTATAGATTCCAGGTTGGCCTAAACCCTATGTAAGCCATACTCCAAAACCACATAACTAAAGTTTACTTAAAAAAATTTTTTTTGGAGGGGTCTCTCTACATAATCCTATCTATCCAGGAACTTACTATTTAGTCCAAACTGGCCTCAAACTCACAGAGATCCTCCTGCCTCTGCCTCTCAAGTGCTGGGACTAAAGGTCTGTGCCATGCCTGGCTAATGATCATCTTTTTTGTTGTTGTTTTTGTTTTCTTGGTTTTTTTGAGACAAGGTTTCTCTGCGTTATCTTGGCTGTCCTGAATTCACATTGTAGTCCAGACTGGCCTCGAATTCACAGAGATCCGCCTGCCTCTGCCTCCCAAGTGCTGGGATTAAAGGCATGCACCATCACGCTCGGCTCATGATCATCTTCTTAAAATATGTTTTCAGTCAAAAAAAAAAAAAGTATCAATGACTCTCCCTTCAGCGAATAATTCCATTCTACAATGTTACAACTAGGTGACAAGGTTTTCTTACAGGATTGGAACAAGCCTCTTTAGTTAAGAACAAAGAAAATAGAGCCAGTGAGATGGTTCATCAGATAAAGGCATTTGCCACCAAGCCTGTGACAAGTGGCCCAAACAGGGGCACTTTAAGAGTATTAATAATTAAACCAGGACAAAAGGTGTAGTCTGGGATGGTCTTAGGCAAACCAGGATGTAGTTACCCTATCCATAACTAAATGTTTACTTCAGATCTTAACCTATTCCTTCTAGCAAAGGCCAGGGAAATTCACGTGGTGGCAGTGGTGGTTTATGAGCTAGGAGGCAGCACACCTGCCGTGAAGGTGTCACCGTGTTCTCACAAAATCTACAAAATATTTACTTTTCTGCCTTGATCTTTCTTTATTTAAATCCTAGAAACTGGCCCCTGAAATGGTTCAGTAGATAAGTGTTTGCCACTTGATGATGTGGCCTGAGTTTCCTCCTCAGAATCCATGTAAAGGTGGATGGAGAAAATCACCTCCACAAAGTTGTCCTCAAATCCATATGCATACTGCTGCTTGAGTCTTCACCTATGCACATTACACAAATAATTTAAAAATAAAGAAACCTGAGTAAGATAATCTGATTAAATGTCTTCGATCTATATGCAAGATGAAGACGGAGGGGTTATTTGGAGGAACATAAGGGCCCAGTAAGTGAGGGGTAAAGGACACAGCGTAGGACAAATGGGTAAGGGGAAAAAAGTCAGAACAAAGAATAATGACCAATATTTATGAAAATGTCACAATGACCTGGGTGGTGATGGCACATGCCTTTAGCCTCAGCACTCAAGAGGGCAGAGGCAAGCAGATCTCTATGAGTTTGAAGCCAGCCTGGTCTATGGAGCCAGGTTCCAGGTTCCAGGATAGCCAAGGCCACAGAAAGAAACCCTGTCTTAAAAAAACAAAGGAAAAGAAAGCAGGCAGGCAGGCAGGCTAGACAAGAGCAACAAGTGTTCTTAACTCCCGAACTATCTCTTCACCCTCTCTGTATGCTTACTTTTAAAAAAATAAATAAAAACCAGGACCTGTGCTGGTGTACATCTATGATCCAGGGACTTAGAAAGCTGATGCAGGAGGATCAGGAGGAATACAAGGCCAGTCTCTACTGAACTTTTATGAAACCCTGTCTGAGACGGCTGAATGGGTAAAGGTGCCTGCTGCCATGTGTGATGACCCACGTTTAAGCCGCAGAATCCAGTGTGGAAAGAGGATCACCTCCCTCTAAGCTCCAAAGGCATGTCACTGTACAACCCCCACCAGAAACTTAAAAAAACAAAACCAAACAAAAATCTTTCTATGAGTCTGTGAGGACAAGAAGACACACTATAACTACTCATTCATAAAACATCATAATCTCCAAGTTCAAAGGGATATATAGATCCCTTTGTGTAACTATCCCAAGGTGTAACTATTAGTATTTAACCTTGCAAATTCAGCCGGGCATGGTGGCGCACGCCTTTAATCCCAGCACTTGGGAGGCAGAGAAAGGCGGATCGCTGTGAGTTTAAGGCCAGCCTGGTCTACAAAGTGAGTCCAGGACAGCCAAGGCTACACAGAGAAACCCTGTCTCAAAAAACAAACAAACAAACAAAAAACCCAAAAAACAAACCCTTGCAAAGTCATAAGCAGGCAGAGAGAAATATAAAAGAGCAAAAACATGCAACAGAGTGGTAATAATGTATAAAGATAAGGAAACAACAATATTAATAACATGAGATAGCAAACATCAGTCACTGCATGGAGGGACAAGAAAGGCGTTGTGATGGTTTGAGTGACATGTCCCCACAATCAGGACATTTGACTATTTAGTCCACAGCTGGCAGCCCTACTGGGGAGCCTATGATGAAGTGTGGCCTTGCTGAGGAATCATGCTCTCCGGTGGGGTGGGTTTGGCAAGATCTGAGGTTCTAAAGTCTCCTGCCAGCCCCACCTGACTGTTTGCTCTGTGTGGCCTAAGATGTGGACTCGGCTTCCAGCTCTAGCTGCTGCCGTCCATTGTGTTTCCTAACCTTCTGGAACTGTGAGCCCCAAATAACCCACGGAGTTTTACCACAGCAACAGAAAAGTAAATAACAGCAACCATCAGAGATACACAGAAACTGAGAAATCCAAGTCTAAATTTAAAAATTCTCCCCCTCTCAGAAACCAGATTCTAAAACCCATCACTCAGACATTAATGAATACTACCTTCCAAATACGTATACAGAGATAAGATAACATACAACAGGCAAGCTTTATTTCTAAAGTTCTTATTTCTCTGGAATCCCACACTTATTCTTGAACAAAAATACAATTCCTAGGCTGTAGATATAACTCAGTGAGATTATTTATCCAGCAAGCACCAAGAAATTGGGTTCAATCCCTAACTCCACAAGAAAGAAATAACAACAACAAAACCAACCTTAAAGAGCAGCATGTTGTCCTAACTAGATATAATACTTCTCTAAGATAAGCTTCTTGAAAGTGTTGTCAAGGGGGCTGGAGAGATGGCTCAGAGGTTAAGAACACTGGCTGCTCTTCCAGACTTCCTGAGTTCAATTCCCAGCAACCGCATGGTGGCTCACAACCATCTAGAATGAGATCTGGTGCCCTCTTCTGGTGTGCAGGTGTACATGCAGGCAGAGCACTATTATGTAATAAATAAATCTTTAAACAAAGAAAGTGTGCCAGGCAGTGGTGGTGCACATCTTTAGTCCCAGTGCTCGGGAGGCAGAGACAGAGGATCTATGTGGGTTCGAAGCCAGCCTGGTCTACAAAGCAAGTCCAGGACAGTCAGGGCTGTACCACAGAGAAACCCTGTCTCAAAAAAAAGAAAGAAAGATAGTGTTGCCAGTACCTGTCTGTAGGCAATCAAATCAGAAAGATAAAAGGTATGTAGCATATTGAAGACACAGTCCAGTGGTAGAGCACTTACCTATTAGGAAAGCTCTGTGAGCTTCAATCCCCAATAGCAATAACAATAATGAAGGGTTTTACTGTATTTGTCAACATTACTATTTCTCAAACTGCATGAGAATCATAAAGGATTAACATTGGCATGCCGTATGTGTACGGCTTCATAAATTTAAGAGTACTACAAACATACAGACACCTTCAGAAGCCAGAAGGTGTTAAGTCAGATGCCCTGGAACTGGAGTTACAGACAGTTGTGAGCCACATGACATAAGTGCTGGGAGCCAAACCCAGGTCTTCTACAAGGGCACGGAGCCTTCTCTCCAGCACCCTTTATTGTGCTTTTAAAAGGAGCTCTAAAAGGTACTGCACTGGTGATTGTAACAGTCCAGCCCTGTGCTGCCCTGTGTGGCAGCCACAAGCCATATGCGCCTGTTGAGCACTGAAAATGTGCTCAGTATACTAAGGAAAGGAGCTGTCAATTCTGCTTAATTTCAGTACATCTAGATTTCAGTTGGTAAGTGTAACCAGCGGCTCCCTAAGTGAACAGCAGCTCTGGGTTTGTCAGTTAATGATTCCCAACCAGAGGCAATTCCTCCCACCCCATCTGGAGCCATTTTTAACTGTCCCAGCTGGGAGTGTACTGCTAGAGTCCAGTGGATGAAGGCCAAGGATTCTGTTAAACATGTTTCATCGCAATGAGCCTCCCACACACAACAACCAGTTGACACAAGTATCAGCAATTGAGAAGCTTGAGAAACTCTTTCCTGATTTGCTCAAGGGTGGAGTTAAAGCAAACACAAAACAAATTGCAGCACACCTTGTCTAAATAGAATATCCAGGAAGAATGACATTTTTCATTCAACATGAAAAGGTTTAAAGCAGCAAGATATTACTGAACAGTGCATGCGGTAAATAACTGAATATGGTCCCTTGTGGCCATAATAACTACTTCCTGTGCAAGTGCTAACTTGAACATTAATATTAAAACTATTTATTATCCAGGACCTTGTTTGTGTGTACCTGTGTGTACCTGTGTGTACGTGGGGGGGGGGGGGCATGCCATGTTTGTGCAAGCACTCTCTGAAGCTAGAAGACGTCAGATGCCCTGAAGCTGGAGTTACAGATGATGAGGAGCCACCTCGGATCCTCTGAAGGAGCAGTCACACTCCTAACCACTATGTCATCTCTCCAGCCCCAGAAGCCTGCTTCTTACATGCTAAACAGAAGATGCAAGAGGGTATCTACCCACTTAAAATTCTTCAGGTTTATTTTATATGTTATGGGTATTCTGCTTCAATGTTTGTGTGCCACAAGCATGCCTGGTGCCTGAGGAGGCCAAAGAGGGCCATGGAACTGGAGGTACAGACAGGTGTGAGCTGCCATGGGGGTGCTGGGAATTGAACCTGGGTCCTCTGGAAGAACAGCCAGTGCTCCTGACCACTAAACTCACTTCTTTCCAGTCTACTCTCCTAGTTTGAATTCCTTGTCCTTTCAATTAGCCTAGCTGGTATGGAATCATCACTCATCTCAGATACATCAAGAAAGAAAACCAAACCAAGGCAAAGAAAGTGACTGTCGTGTCATATTTGCCAGTGTGCATATCACCTCAAGCAGGCACAGAGTTAGGGTTTGCTCCAGACATGTATGGAGTGAGTACACTGGGTTATGATCACATACTACACCCGGGGCCAGCGGCTTTCACCCATCCTAATGCCACAACTCTAATACAGCTCCTCACGCTGTGACCCCAACCATAAGATTATTTCATTACCACTCCATAATTATAATTTTTTAAGTGTCTGATACACAGGATATCTGATATGTGACTCCTGTGGGGTCTCGACTCACGGGTTGAGAACCGCTGTCCTAGAAGCAGAGATATTCAAGTTTCAGAGGATGAATATCAAATAACACTGCGGTTTCTGTGGTTCTATAAAGTATGTGTGGATCAGATGAAGTGGGATCATTCAGGAACTACTCTAATAGCTCTCAAATTTATATTAGAAATGTAGAATCTAGTCTGATGAACATAATTCAATGTTTCACTTCAATTCAAACTATTTCTCAGAATACAAAATGATCTAAATTCCTATGACATGAAAACATTTTCTGTCTATTTAGCAGAAATTATTCACTACACTTAAAAGTTCTCTATTACTTCATGGAATATAAAAATATGAGCCCCAGCTTCCCCCCCCCCCCACAGGGTTTCTCTGTGTAGTCCTGGCTATCCTGGAACTCACTCTGTAGACCAAACTGGCATCAAACTCAGAAACCTGCCTCCAGAGTGCTGGGATTAGAGGTGTGCACTGCCACCACTTGACTGAGCCCTAGATTTTATAACTTAAATTTATAATTTTCATACTGGCCTAAGGCACTGACTTTCAGCCCACATATTATGAACTCCTCAAAATTCAATGCAATTTAAGTTCCATTCTTTTTTTTTTTAAGATTTATTTATTATTTATACAGCATGTGTGCCTGCATGCTAGAAGAGGGCACCAAATCTCACTATAAATGGTTGTGAGCCACCACGTGGTTGCTGGGAATTGAACTCAGGACCTTTGGAAGAACACTCAGTGCTCTTAATCTCTGAGCCATCTCTCCAGCCCGTTAAGTTCTAGTCTTAAGCGTTGCTCAAGTTTCAGTGCCTCTTCAGATTTTCTTTGGAGGGCGTATTTTATCATCACTTTAATACTCAGGAAAATACCATTTACAGTAGGGTTCCTACCCACTTTTAGTTTTCAGCTATTCTCAGAGGAAAGATCATCTTGCTTCTTTCAGGTTTCTAATGGAATGACATAAAGCCTTATTAAGAAATGGGAAACATGGGACATTAGCAGCATCATTCTGTAGTAGATCATTCTGTAATCAACTACTGAGGTTACACACAAATGCTCAGCCAGTTTTCTGAGCTTCTGAACAGAGGATATTCTACAGTGTCCTGGGGTCCTTCTGACTAGGTCCTGGAAGCACCTCCCTTCTACCCCTAGTACTCTAGTTTAGAACCTCTCCAGAAACTGCAAAATGTCCCCGGGGAACACCAAATCTAGCCCAAAGTTGAGAATCATCAACCCTGAGTGAAACTCATGGCCCCAAAAAGTAGATGCTTTGATAATCAGAAGAATCAAGGGGGCAGATCCTGTTGCTGTTAATTTACCAGTATGGCCTAATAATGTTTATTATTAGGCCTATAATTATTTTTATGACAGTATTTTTTAGCCTGCTAGCAATCAATCAAGACACAGACACCTGTTATATTTTGAAATAACCTTAGTTAACCTGGAGCAGGGCAGATATTAATCCCCTACATTACTTTTTTTTTTAAATTCAGTTAATTTTATTTTATGTGCATTGGTGTGAGGGTGTCAGATCCCCTCGAACTGGAATTACAGACAGTTGTGAGCTGCCATGTGGGTGCTGGGAATTAAACCCGGGTCATTTGGAAGACCAGACAGTGCTCTTAACCGCTGAGCCATCTCTCCAGCTCCCTAAACTCCTTCTTATAGTGGGGCAGGCATGGAATCCCTGTTCCAATCCCATGCCATCTGGCTCTAATAATTTCTATCAAGCTACCTCCCTTCTGTAACACCGAATACTTGCTAATGTTCTTCATCTGGGCCAAATCCTCCATCCACGTGGGCCATGTGTTTCTTCTTCACCTAAGCCTGGGCGGCCTTCTTTCTTCTTTCTCCCCTCCAGTCTCTCCTTCCCAAGATTCTGTCTCCCCAAGCCCGAGAGCCTTAGCCACACCTATCCTATTTGCCCTCCCCAGGTGTGATGGCCTTTTATTGGTCAAACAGGTTAGGCTCTTAGGCAAGGTGCAAGGTAGGTCACAGAGACAGCAGGCAGTAATTAGCATCGAAATACATCAGACCAACCTCCAACACTTCCTGATTGCTTTCCACCCAATTTATGCTAAACAGCTTAGGAGCAAGCTATTACACTGTGTACACAAGAAGACATCTGGGTTAGTTTCTACAATTAGTGCCTTTAACTCTCCAGTGACAAGTGAACACACCTACGGCAGCTGCTTCTCTGGAAAAGGAACTCCAAGCCAGGAATGATGGTCCTGTAATACCAGCACTTTGGAAGGCAGAGGCAGGAGGATCACTTTTAAGTTCGAAGTCACCTTAGTCTAGTCGACAGTGAGTTACAAGGTTACTTCCACAAAACAGGGGTGGCAGGAGAGAGAGAGGGACAGATAGACAGAGAAAGGGGGGGGGGTAGTTTCGGGGAGGAAGAATTGATTCCACCTGTAGGGAAAACTAGAGTCACATTGCATCGGATATGTGGAATTTTAAGAAGGGGCTGAGAGGACAGGATGTTGGGCACTAAAAGCAGGGTCCGTGAAGAAACCCGAGCACCCGTTCTCAATTGCCCGCCCTTAGATGGGAACATTTAGAATCCATTTAACACGCCAGAGCAGTCAGCCAGACCCATCAAGCTGCTGTTGCCCCAAGGGGTGAGCAGGGTGAGAACGCTGGTTCCCTCGGACTAGGGGTTGAGCTGAAGGCGTCTCGTGATTCTCAGGAAGAGGAACCGAGACGTTCTTAAGACTAGCTGGGCCCGCCCCCTCCCCCAAATAAACTCACTATTTACGGACCACCCACCGGTCTCTGCATGCTAGGGGTTCTAGCTCGGGATTCCCAAGCCACAGCATCGGAATCACGTGGGGAAACTTGTTAAACTCAACAAACTGAGTTCCCGCCCACCACAGCTTCAGACCCAAGGCTGCAGATCCATATTTTTTTACCAAGGTCCCCAGGTGAGTCCTACGCCCACACCGAAGTTCAAAATTTTGTCCCCTGACTTGAAAAGCAGTGGACATCTGTGGCTTTGCAGTGGGCTCCGCGACAACCAGGGCTTCTTCCCGTGCGCCGCCGGGGCCCACACCGATCGCCCCTGTCACCCACCCTACAGCTCCAGCGCGGGCTCAGGCCCGGCCCCAAGCCCGGGATCCGTGAAGCCTAGGCCGGCTCCCACACAACGCCCGGCCGACCTCCCTTAGCCACCGGGCGCCGTGACGTGGCCAGGCCCGGGCCGGACGCCCTCCTCCGGAGACATTCCTCAGCCCCCGGACCCCCCCTTCCCACGGGCAACAGTCGCCCCGGAGGCGGAGACCCGATCCCTCAGCACCGACCTTCCCCAGGGACGCGTCCATGGCTCAGGCGTCCGGCGATGGGCCCGCGGCGCCGGACACTACTTCCGCCTCCCGCGGCCCGCGGCGGTTTCCACGCTGGCAGCGCTGACGTCCCCCGCGCCCGCAGCCGGCGGGGCGGAGAAGAGGAGGAGCTGCCCCGCGGCGCGGCCGGCAGGGACCGGGCGGCTAGCTGAAGGCGGAGCTGCAGCCGTCGGGATGGGCGGGGCCTCCCGGGCTTCCGTACTCGGGCGTCACGCCGGCCGGGCCTAACGCTGCCGGGTGGGGGTGGAGGGGAGCCTGCGCTGTGTCTCCACCACCGAGGAACAGCCATCATATTAACAACCTGGTAGCTACCGGGTGAAAGAGTAGCTGCCCGGCTGCACCTCCAGAGCCAGGCTTCCAAGTCCTCCGCTGTCAACACCCGTCAGGAATGGAATACTCCATTCACCTCCGACATTGGAGGCCAGCGCCCACCCCTGCGCATGCGCGAGATGACAGCCGCCTCCTGCTCCCGCAGTTTCTGTGGGGTAGGGCAATGGGGTCCCTTCTTCAGTGCCTGCTCTTTGGAGGGGCTGCGAGTCAGAGCTGAGTGTATTTCTGTCAGCTCTCCCCCGCAGAAGTCCGGATGGAAACGAATTTGAGTCCACTGGTCTGGCATCCTCTCTCATGTCACAATGATGGCGTGTCAGGAGATGGGTAATTATAATAATAGCAGGTCTGTTGCCTTTCCGTTTTATATCACAGCAGCCCTTTGATACGGAGATCATTACTATCCGTGTTAGGGTTTAGGCCTTTGCAGCCCAGCAATACACCTCACTAGCTCCGCTTCACCCCCGACTTGGGTCGGGCGTGATTTGTTTTCTGCCTCGCTCCAACTGCTGATGGGTAGCTGAAATGGGATCTGCCACCCTTGGGGTCAGTGAAACTTCCTGTCCAGAAGATTGGTGATGCTAAAAACCACAACGCTATCCCTACCTTCTCCTCTCAGGCTTGGGGCACGTTGTCAGTGTAGTAATTATCTGTGGGAGGTCTCTACTTTGCATGTGGATAAATGGCCTGCTTGTGTTAATAAAAGTATTTTTTAAAGCCCAGAGTGGTGGTGCACACCTGTAATCCCAGTACTCAGGAGAGCAGAGGCAGGTGGATTGCTGTGAGTTCGAGAGGCCAGCCTGGTCAACAAAATGAGTCCAGGAGAGCCAAGGCTACATAGAGAAACACTGTCTCAAAAAAAAAATTATTTTTTTTCTAGCAAAGAAATTATGTGTACTGCTTTAGAGTGAGAAAACCAGTGACTCTACAAAGAACTGGGGGAGAGGAAAAAAAAGAGGAATGATGAAATGGTACCCCTTAAAGACTGAAAATTGATATGCTCCCGCTTGAACAAAACGTGTTATATTTGGAAATTTTCCAAACATTTAGAAAAGGCGAGAGAATTGTAGTGAATGATCGTGTGCCCCCTAGCTAGATTTCACAGTTACCACTTCATATATTTGGGTTTTTTTTTTATCATGTATGTATCACCAGATAACTATTCATCAATATATGTACTGGTATATTACAACTCTGGACACTTCAGTATTATTAAAAACTTATTTTTCAGGCAGAGGCACAAGGATCGGGCCCCCCATGAGTTGGAGGCCAGTCTAGGATGCATACCGAATTCCAAACCAGTCACAACTACTGAGACCCTGACTCCAAACAAAGCAGAACTAAGGAGCCACCATTCTGATGACCTGACTTTCATCCCTGGAACCTATCTAAGGGATAGGGAGAACCAACTGCTGCAAGTTGTCCTGTGACTGGCATGCACATGCTGACACACTCACATACTTTATTAAAGTAAGTCACAACAACAAAAATTGCATAGGCTGTAGAGATGGCTTAGGAGGTAAAGACCACAACGCTCCACTTGACTTTGATCCCTGGGACTCACATGGTGGAAAGAGAACCAACTCTAGAGTTGTCCTCTGGCCTCCGCATGGACAGTGGCACACATGCACATACACAAAAGCACATAAAATAAAAATGTAATAAAGAGTTTTAAAAAGAAGCTCAGAAGTATAAAGTTACTTCCAAGCATTCGGTTGGTTGTGTATTGTTTGAAATGCATGGTGGCACATGCCTTAGCACTTGGGTGGCAAAGGCAGGTAGAACTCTGTGAGTCCCAGGCCATAGAGAAGCCCAGTCTCAAAAACAAACCAGCCCGCACCCCCAAGAGAAATAGATTCAGCTTCTACTGACATTCGGCTTACATATGGTGAGCTTTTTGCATCATTAGTATAACTGAGATAGGGGTCTCACTATGTAGCCCTGGCTGCCCTGCTGGTCATTTTGTAGACTAACCTGCCTTGAACCTAAAGCAATCCTCTTACCTCCCAAGTGCTGGGATTATAGATGGGAGCCATCATACTGAATTAAGACTTTTCTTGAGAGCTGGAGAGATGGCTCAAGCAGTTAAGAGCACCTGGCTGGCTTCAATTCCCAGCACCCACATGACAGTTGTCAGCTGTCTGTATCTCCAGTCGCAGGGAATCTAGTGCCCTCTTGTGGCCTCCACTGTGCATTGAACACATGTGCCAGGCACATACATGGAAACAAAACACTGTATACATAAAAATAATAAATAAATAAAATGTTAAAAAGATACTTTTCTTGAACAATAAACCAGGAGGAAACCAAGAAAAGAGGGAGGTATGTAGTTTTTATTTTCTTTAAATTCCATCACATAATTTTGTTGTGATCTGAATAATTACAACCATATTATAGACATGTGTTCACTTTGGCAGCACATATACCATATTATAGATAAATATTTTAATCTTTAATGTTTAAAATAAGCCAGTGGAGTTGGAGAGATGGCTCAGAGGTTAAGAGCATTGACTGCTCTTCCACAGGTCCAGAGTTCAATTCCCAGAAACCACATGGTGGCTCACAACCATCTATAATGACATCTGGTGCCCTCTTCTGGCATGAGGGCAGAATACTGTAAGCATAATAAATAAATCTTAAATAAAATAAAATACATCAGTAGCATACATGAACAATTTATTATTCAGTTCAGCAGTGTAAAAATGTGGGCCTGAGCCGGGCGTGGTGGCGCACGCCTTTAATCCCAGCACTCGGGAGGCAGAGGCAGGTGGATCGCTGTGAGTTCGAGGCCAGCCTGGTCTACAAGGCGAGTCCAGGACAGCCAAGGCTACACAGAGAGACCCTGTCTTGAAAAACAAAAAACAAAAAACAAAAAAAAACAAAAACAAAAATGTGGGCCTGCTGCTAAGCCTGGTGAACTAAGTGTGATCTCCAGAACCTACAAGTGTGAAAGGAGAGAACTGACTGCCTGATCTCCATATACACTCAAGAACACGCACACAAATAAATATATATAACCCAAAGTTCTAAAAAATGGTAACTATCATTCAGACAGTGGTGGTGCACGCCTTTAATCCCAGCACTTGGGAGGCAGAGGCAGGCAGATCGCTGTGAGTTCGAGGCCAGCCTGGTCTACAAAGTGAGTCTAGGACAGCCATGACTTGGAAGAAAAAAAAAAAACCCCTGTCTTGTCTTGAAAAAGCAAAAACAAAACAAAAATGGTATCAAAAGATGTGAGAGAAGAACAAGACAAACAAAGATATAGATGGAATTTCTAGTGCCCTCAATTCATTCTATGGCTGAGTGAAGACAACTTTATTATTGCTGTTGTTTTGTCAGGGCTTTTGTTTGCTTTTGAGACAAGATCGTTGTATGAAGCCACACTGGCCTCAACCTCTCCCTGCCTCAGCCTCTCAAGTGCTGGCATTACTAACATGCACCACCATACTCAGCTATATGGAACTTTAATATAGTGTTCAGACATAAACCCCTAGAAGAAATAGAAATAAGTAACAAAACCAGAAGTTGGAGCTGATAGAAGAGATAGTGTAAATGATGACAAATTTCTCAGTAGTTTCTAAACTAAGGAACACATCTAGCAGTCCTGGTGAACATCTGTAATTCCAAAAATCCAGAGGGAAAGACAAGAGAATTCACCAGAATCTTGTGGGCCAGCTAGTTTGGGGTACTGAAAGCCTCAGCAGAAAAACAAAAACAAGAGAAACCCTGCCTCACCAAAGTGGAAGGCAAGAAGTGCTCCCAAAAGTTGTCCTATGCACACTGTGGCACAGGGTGTCTCTCTGCAACATAAGTAAATAAATGTAATAAAATATGGATTCTGGGCCAGACATGGTGGCGCACGCCTTTAATCCCAGCACTCAGGAGGCAGAAGCAGGTAGACTGCTGTGAGTTCGAGGCCAGCCTGGTCTACAAAGGAAGTCCAGGACAGCCCAGGCTACACAGAGAAACCCTGGCTCAAAAAACAAAAAAAAAAACAAAAAAACAAAAAACAAAAGAGAAAAATACAGATTCTGGCTATCTATTTTGCAGTATCATGGCTGCCCTCTGGCCTATGGTGATGACCAAGAGCATCAACAAGAGGGCCAAGAAGCACCAGTCAGACTGATAATCTCAAAATTAAGTGAAACTGGCAGAGACCGGTAGGTATTGACAACAGGGTGAGGACCAGATTCAAGGTCCAAATCCTCATGCCCAGCATTGATTACAGGAGCAACTAGAAGACCAAGCACATGCTGCCTAGGGGCTCCCAGAAGTTTCTGGTCCACAATGTCAAGGAGCTGGACGTGCTGCTGATGTGCAACAAATCTTACTGTGCTGAGATCACTCACAGTGTTTCCTCCAAGAACTGGAAAGCCATCGTAGAAAGAGCAACAGGGCTGTCCATCAGGGACACCAATCCCAACGCCAGGCTGCGCAGCGAGGAAAAAAAGTACATGGCTTGGGTGCATGTTTTGTGTTTAAATAAAACCACAAAGACTGCAACAACAGAAAAGGAAAGAAAGAAAGAATCCCAGATCTCAACATTTTAAAACCCATAGTGGTCCATTTCAGAGATTGCTAAAGTCAGGAACAGCACCTAGAGGTAGCAGCCCCGAGAGCACTTGTGTCTTAGCTCACTTCCTTAGGGACTAATACAGTTTTTAAAGAAACAATGAACAAAAACAATTCCCCTCACTTTATTGTTAAAATACAGGTAAAATAAATGAATTATCAGTCAGGCATGTTTTTACATGCCTTGTCCTAGAACCTTATAAGCTGGAGCAGGAAGATTGTGATTTCAAGGCTAGCCTTCCATTTAAGGCGAGGCTTTGTCAATAAAAAAAAATAATAAATAAATAAAATAAATAAATAAATAAAAGGAAGTGGCTCATGCCTACGATCCCAGTGGGCTGGTTGAAACAGAAGATGAGGGTTTTGGGAGCATCCTAGGTACATGTGCATTCTGAGCTTATGACACTGTCAGAGAGGAGGCTTCCAGGCAATGCCACATTGATTCCTCCAAGTCCTGTGTCTAAAGTGTGCAGTATTTTCGGCAATAAAGTCTTACCTTCAAGTTGTGGGAAGCTATCCAGGGCAATGACAATACCCTGCAGAGATTTAGGAGTCTCCTAGATAACCCTGGCTGACAAAAGGATATTTTCCTTTGCTGGCACTGGGTTTCTTTAGATAATTTATGGCTCCACAGGGGAGCATTATCACCCCATGTGGACTCACTCTATCCAAAAATATATGTGTAAATTGTATATGTGTATGATTATACACACATTTTAAAAGTAAGCTAATAAGACAATATGATTTCCAATGGCGTTTTCAAACATTTTTAGTGTTATTTTTTAATCAGAGGTGAAAGACCTCTACAATGAAAATTATATATTTCTGAAGAAAGAAATTGAGGAAGACACTAGAAGATGGAAGGATCTCTTAGGCTCACGGATTGGTAGAATTAACATTGTGGAAATGTGGTCATTTCCTCCCAAAAGCAATTTACTGATTCAATGTAATCCCAATACAAGTTATAGAAATAGAAAGAAAACCATCATAAAACTCATGTGAAGGGCTGGAGAGATGGTTCAGGGGTTAAGAGCACTGCCTGCTCCTGGCGAGGTCCTGAGTTCAAGTTCCAGCAACCACATGGTGGCTCTCAACCATCAGTGATCTGATGCCCTCTTCTGGCCTGCAGGTGTAATGCAGGCAGAGCACTGTATACATAATAAATAAATCTTTTTTTAAAAAAGTGAAGTACAGAAGACCTGAAACAGTGCTGTAGTTTTATTAAGTTATATCACAGAGCTATAATCCTAGTTTGCCTTCTGTTGCTATAACAAAGAGTGGTCAAAATTAATTTGACGGGGAAAGGATTTATTTAATCTTCTATCTTATAACCAAGGCAGGAACCTGGATGCTCAAACTAAAGTAGATGCGATGGAAGAATGCTGCTTACTGGCTTCTTCACCATGGCTTGCTCAGCCTACTTTTTAATATCACCCAGGACCACCTGCCCAGGGTGGTGTTGCTCATAATGGGATAGGCCCTCCTGTATCAATTATTAATTTTTAAAAATGCCTCACAGGGGCTGGAGAGATGGCTCAGCGGTTAAGAGCACTGACAGTTCTTCCAGAGGTCCTGAGTTCAATTCTCAGCAACCACATGGTGGCTCACAACCATCTATAATGTGATCTGGTGCCCTCTTCTGGCATGCAGGCAGAGCACTATATACATAATAATAAATAAATATTTTTTTAAATGCCTCACAGGGCTAGAAAGATGGCTCAGCACTTAAGATCTCATGTTGTTCCTGCAGAGGACCTGTGTTCGAGTCCCAGCACCCACATGGCAGCTCACAACTATCTGTAATTCCAGTTCCTTTTTGCCTCCTGGGCACCAGGTAAGCATGTGCTGCACAAACAAACATTCAGGCAAAACACACACACACACACATAAAAATAAATCTAAAAAAAAAAAAAAATAAGTGGCCCCCCAGACTTGTCTACAGGTAGTCTGATGGAGGTGAGTTCCAGACTTGTCTACAGGTAGTCTGATGGAGGTGAGTTCCAGACTTGTCTACAGGTAGTCTGATGGAGGTGAGTTCCAGTCTTGTCTACAGGTAGTCTGATGGAGGTGAGTTCCAGTCTTGTCTACAATAGTCTGATGGAGGTGAGTTCCAGTCTTGTTTATAGGTAGTCTGATGGAGGTGAGTTCCAGACTTGTCTACAGGTAGTCTGATGGAGGTGAGTTCCAGTCTTGTCTACAGGTAGTCTGATGAAGGTGAGTTCTCAGCTAAGGCTCCCTTTCCCATATGACTAGCTTGTATCAAGCTGACAAACAAAGCAAAAAGCCAACTAAGCAGCACATCTATAGTAGTAAAAATAGTGTGGTCCTGACACAAAAGCAGACATGTGGATCAGTGGAACAGGATAGAAGACCCAGTCTTAAGTGCAGGTGGTTACAGCCATCTGATACTTGGTAAAGATGCCAAAAATACATGCCGGAGGAAGGATAGCATCTTTAACAAATGGTGCTGGGGAAACTGGATGTCCATATGCAGAAGAATGAAATTAGACTGATAGACTCTGCACAAAATCTAACTTCAAATAAACCAAATATCTCCATGTAAAACCTGAAGAGGCATTGCTCTATTACAGAGGTACTGGAAAGGACTTTCTCAGTAGGACTCCATTTGCTCAGGAATTAAGGCTCTGTATACGGTATTGATTCTGAATTGAAGGTGATTCCAGGAGACCCCAAGAAACATTGTGGGCCTCCACTTTAAGCAGGAGCTTATGGAAGTCAGGTGATTAATAAAGTTTGGCTAAAGTCCCACCATGAGTCCAGTGGATCCTGGAGTTCATCCTGGAGTTGTTTCATCCTGGAGTTCATCCTGGAGTTGTTTCTGCAGTCCCAGGATGCGTAAGTGGGATCAGTATACGTAGAAGTTGGCAGAATTCCTACACTGGGTCCCTGACCTGTGGGGTGGGGCTATTATGGTTGGGAAGGCCAAATGAAGCCACTGAGTTGCCTCTGCGAGGGCAAATAGTAAAATAATATTGCATTGCTTGAGGAAGTGCTGAAATTAGCCCTACCGTCAGGGACTTGAAAGATGCCGAGGCGGTGGTTCCTACATTTATCCTTAATTCTCCTGCTTGACCAATGTAGAAGACCGGTGGGCGTTGCAGAATGACAGATGGCAATTGAAAATGTAAACAAGTAGTGACTGACTATGGCTGTGGTGCCCTTTCTTGAGCAGATTAGCACATCTGCCGCTATATGGTAAGGAGCTATTGATGTAGCAAATGCTTTTTCTGTGGATCTGTTCATAAAGACCACACTTTGTCTTCAGCTGGCAAGTCCAGTAGTATACCTTTACAGTTTTACCTCAAGGGTACATTAGGCCTCCAGCCCTGGGTCATAGCTTCGTCCAGAGGGATGTTGATCATCTGTCTCTTCCACACACAACCACTCCGGCCCACTATTCTGATGACATTATGCTGATTTGACCATGTGAGCAGGAAGTAACAACCGCTTTGGAGTTGTTGGAAAGGCATATGTACATCTGAGGATAGGAAATAAATACAAACAAGATTCAAGGGCCTTAATTGGATCCTGGAGACAGCATATTCCTCACGTCAGTGCATTACTCTGGCCCATATACCAAATGACTCAGAAAGCTGTTAGCTTTACGTCTTAGTTAGGGTTTCCATTGCTGTGAAAAGACACCATGACCAAGGCAACTCTTATGAAGGAAAACGTTTAATACATCTCAGAGGGTTAGTCCATTATCATCACAGCAAGAAGCATGGAGGCATGCTGGCAGACCTGGGGCTGGAGCAGGAGCTGACGGTTCGACATCTGCATCCCAGCACAGCCAAGAGAAGACTGAAATCCCACACTGGATAGGGCTTGAGCATAGGAGACCTCAATGCCTACCCCACAGGACACACTCCATCAAGGCCACAGCTCCTAATAGTCCCTCGGGCAAAGCATTGAAACACATGAATCTATGAGGGCCAAAAGTGCCACACTTTGTGTGGGGTCTGGAATAGGAAAAGGCTCTCCGAAGGGTCCAGTCTGTTGTACAGGCTGCACTACCACTTAGGCCATATGATCTAGCACCACAATGGGACTGCAGATATGTCCATCTCATAGACTGAACAACTACAGGATCCTTGGCTTTTCTGTCAGGAGACAGACATTGACAGACGACTCACTACATACAGTAAACCAATCTAATGAACTCCATCTCTCTCTCTCTCTCTCTCTCTCTCTCTCTCTCTCTCTCTCTCTCTCTCTCTGTGTGTGTGTGTGTGTGTGTGTGTGTGTGTGTGTGTGTGTATTTATTCTATCAGTTCTGTTCCCTTACAGAACTCTTATCACATAAAGGAAACAATCTGTCCAATGAAGAGGAAGCCCACAGAATGAGAGGGACTCTTTGCCAATTAATATCCAAGCCAGGAGCTGGTGGCTCACTCCTTTAATTCCAGCACTTGGGAGGCAGAGGGAGGCAGATCTCTGAGTTGGAGGCCAGCTTGGTCTACGGAGTGAGTCCAGGACAGCCAAGCTTACACAGAGAAACCCTGTCTTGCAAAACCAAAAAAAGAAGGAAAAAAAAAAGACTTAATATCCAGAATCAAAAAAGAAAGAGGGTAATACAGAGGGTATGGGAGGAAGGAGAGTGTTGTAGAAAGTAAAAATTGCTAATAATGTTTATTATTAAAGGCCCATAATTATTACAGAGATTTTATTTAACCCCCTATTAAGCAGTAAAAGATGAAGAGTTTAGATAACCCTTATTTTCCCTGGGGCAGGGCAGATACTAACCTCCTAAGCTACCCTTTATCTCCCAGTCCCAAGTCTATGCCAATTGCTCTAGTCATTCCTATCTGGGCTGCTTCCCACACGTGCTCCATGAATACTTGCTCTAGTTTCTCATCTGGGCTGCTTTCCTCCATGCATGGCAATCGGGCCACTTGCTTCTCTCCACAGTAACCCATGGTGGCTCCGCTTCCTTTTTCTCTCCTGTCTCTCCTTCCCATGATCCTTCCATCCCCAAAAGCCTTTGAACCTCAGTTCCACCTCTCACTTCTGTCTTGCCCAGGCTTCAGCATTTTTAATTAACCAATCAACTTTAAATTAGGTAGAGCAAGGTTTACACAACAAGGACAGGTGTTCATGAGAACGTGCTCATCTGGGCAGCACCCAGCTCTCAGGGAGCAGAACAATTAACAAATCCAAAGCATCAGACCACGTTGTTACAGGAGAGATCAATTCTATTTATTGTATGTACTTACTTGTTTATTTTATGTGTACGGCTGCTTTGCTTTCATGCATGTCTGTGCAACATTTGCATATCTGGTGCCCGTGGAGGCTGGAAGAGGGCATCGGATCACATGACCCCTGAAACTGACTCTACAGATGGTTGTGAGCTGCCATCTGAGTGCCGGGAATTGTACAGGGGTCCTCTGCAAGAGCAACCAGTGTTCTTAATCGCTTGTTGAGACAGGAATTTATGTGGCTTACTCGTACTGTTGAGGCTGACTTTGAGCTCCTCATTCCCCTCCCTCCATCTCCCAAGGGCTTGGATTATACAGATATGTGGCACTATGCCTAACTCTCCTTTTCAAAATTATTTTTAATATGTTCTGCTGCATTATTTTGGTCGGAAGAATGGGGTCCGGTCTGCATCTCTGGCCCTGGATGGAGACACAACATTTAGAACCTCCAAAAGGCTACCAGCTGTCCCAGGTGATGAAACACCCTCACAAAAGGGCTGATTTTAGTTTCAGTTCCAGGTTGCAATCCATGACTGTGGAGAAGTTAAGGACTAGGAGCTTGAAGTAGTTAGCCACAGCAAATGCTAGGTCAAGAGGAGGGAGGGGGTGGCTGGAAAGGCGGCTCACCAGTTAAGAGCACTGTTGTTGCTCTTGCTAATGATCTGGAATTGATTCCCAACGAGGTGGCTCACAAACATCTATAACCCCAGTTCCAGGAAATCCAGCAGGCACACATGACATGTGGTACACATACATGCACACTTGCAAAACATTCATATACAGCCGGGCCTGGTGGCGCACGCCTATAATCCCAGCACTCTGGGAGGCAGAGGCAGGTGGATCTCTATGAGTTCGAGGCCTGCCTGGTCTACAAAGAAAGTCCAGGACTGCCAGGGCTACAGAAATAAACCCTGTCTATAAATAAATAAATAAATAAATAAATAAATAACCCTTATTAGTTTATCTTGTGGGGTGTATGTGTTTTATGGTGCCAGCGTGGAGGTTCGTCGTGTGTGCTCCAGGCATGGAACTCAAATTGTCAGCCTAGGTGGGAAGTGCCTCCATCCACTGAGCAATCTTCTTGCCTAAGTTTTTCTTGTGCATGCTCTGTCCTTACATGTTGCCCTTGGTCAGGAGTTCCTAGTATTTTTCTCTGACATATACTAAAATTATGTTTGTCTCTCTCCCTCACTAGTTTCTTTTTACAAAGAGTCACCCTTAGGACACACTTTAATAGGCCCACTCGAGGTGTCATGGTTCCACTCAGTCTGAGATACACAAAGGTGGCCTCTCGGTTCCTGAAAGGCAACTCAGGCAACCACTGCCATCTGGGCCCACATCAGAGGGGTTGTCTATGGCAAGGCCAGAGGCGTGTCCTGCAAGGGTCTGGTGCACGGTGGGAGTGCTGTACAGCTTAGCTTTGTGACTTCTAAAATGGCTACAAAAACAAGTGGAACTGGAGAGTTCATTCAGACTCTCCTCGGTTTCATCACCTCTCTGGAAGAGTGACCTTTGGCCTCAGTGTCATTTAGGCATAGCAGTCTTTCTGTTGTCAGCAAAGAGTCCAAGATTAACGAGAGAAGTTCTGTCCCAAGGGGAAGGGAACCAGGGAGATGGGGCAGAGATGTTTGTCCTGGAAGACACAGGACGCCTCTCCTTAGGAGACACACGTGGCCCATAGGAAAAATGGTGGTTTATAAAGACAAAGGGGGAAAATGCCCTGTTAGGATGAGGTGCTTTTAATTGGACATGTTAATTAGGTGAGCCAAAGGGGGCTTTCATTTTGTTCCTAACAAAAACGTCTCTTTACATTCCAGTGGCTCCACTGGGGGACATTAATGGCACATGAATGTGTCCCTTTATCACTGCCAGAGGGCTCTGCAGCACAGATTACAGAGCACCATGGAATGAAGTCACCGATCTTGAAAGTCTTATGAGTATTCCAACACTTGTTTGAGTGATAGATTGTCCTTAGCTACTGAATGTTTCAGTTACTTTTAAGTTGAGGCAAATTTACAGTGACACATGCATATTTGCTAAAGACAAATTTCTTTCCACTCATGTCAAATAAATAGGTTGACTTGCTTGATAAAGAACATGCTAGATGTTGGAGAATGTCTGTCTCCCCAGATAGTTATTAATCGATCCCTGGCCTTGATGGACGTCTAAGGCCAGGGATGAGTCAACGCAGGGCACCGGCACACACATTAGCTTCTCAACAAACATTAGTCCCAGTCCTCTATGTTTACCAAAAGAGATTTAAAAATACAGTGTATTCAGTTAATGATACATTTTGGACAAAGAAAGAAAGAAAACCTTTAGTGTGAATATGCCCCAGATATTTCCTGGCATAGTA
This sequence comes from Acomys minous, assembly GCF_964271855.1. Classification (NCBI taxonomy): domain Eukaryota; kingdom Metazoa; phylum Chordata; class Mammalia; order Rodentia; family Muridae; genus Acomys; species Acomys minous. Next base: position 51,807,697 of record NC_140498.1, read on the forward strand.
TTATGCCAAAAAATTATTTGATATTCAGTCAACTTGACATCCTCTATTTTGCCTAAAGCCAATCCCTCTTCCACATTGCAGCCCCCTGAATCCTTTTCTAAGAACTGAGTCAATAAAATACCTCCATTACCCACATTTAAGCTGAGCATAGCACAGTTTGTCTGTAGTTGCAGCTCATGAGATGAGGAGACAGGAGGATCCTGGGAACTCACTGTCCTAGAAGAGTAGATGAGCTCCTGGTTCAGTGAGATGTTCTGTCTCAAAAAGTAAGGGAGAATCCAGGTGTGGTGGTGCATGCCTTTAATCCCAGCACTGGGGAGGCAGAGGTAGGTGGATCGCTGTGAGTTCCACACCAGCCTGGTCTACAAAATGAGTCCAGGACAGGCAGGCATACACAGAGAAACCCACTCTCGAAAAACCAAAAAAAGAAAAAAAAGTTAAGATGGGAGACGCCTGTTGTGTTCATCTTCACATGATCATGGACATACAAATGCACACACCCTCTCACGAACATACACACACGTCCCAGACACCTGGATTTTGCTTTCTGTTTTTTCTAGTGAATTTGGGAATAATTAGAAGAAATGTCTGTTTTTCATAAATCACAACAATTCCTACCAATTTAGTTGAGAATTCTATTTTTTTATACCATTGCAAACACAAGTCTTTTATGCAGCATTCTTAGCCTATGATGGCATACTAAGTGAACGAATGAGTTCACAAATGTCCAAATGCCTGGGTATTAATTAGTGTTACTACTGCTATGATGAAGCATGGTGACTAAAAGCAAGGCGAAGGAAGGATTAAATTGGCTTAAGCTTCCAAATTCATAGTCCATCACTGAAGGAAGTTAGGACAGGAACTCAAACAGGGCAGGAACCTGGAGGCAGGGCCTGATACAGACACCATGGAGGGATGCTGCTTCCTGGCTTGCTCAACATGGCTTTCTTCCTTCCTTTCTTTCTTCCTCTTCCTTCCTTTCTTTGTATGAGGGCTCTATCTGCATGTATACCTGCTTGCCAGAAGAGGGCATCAGATCCCAGTATAGAGGATTGTGAGGCACCATGTTGCTGAAAATTGAGCTATAAGAGCAGACAGTGTCCTCCTCCTCCTCCTTCTTCTCTCTTTGTAGATCAGGCTGGCCTCAAACTCACAGAGATCCACCTGCCTCTGCCTCCTGAGTGCTGGGATCACAGGCAAATGCCACCTTGTGTTTTTATTTTATTGGGGTTTCTTATATTTCTTTTTTCCCTTCTCCTCCCCAGTGTAGGCTCTGTTTCTTAACAATTAAACTTTATTATACAACCCAACTAGCTTACACAAGAGGGAAAAAAGGTTAAAGGGAAAAAAGAGTGAACCTTCCGGTATCCGTTCCATGGGACGGGTCCCTAGGTATCTCTGGCCTGTGCGCTGGTCCAGCCTGTTCGCTGATCCTCCTTCCGATCCACGTGCACTCAAGCCTGGTCTGAACCTGCTGTTGCTCTCTCCTCTCCGCCTGTCTGTGTCACGTGCGAAGGGCGGTCTCCTCCCATTGAGAGTTGATTAGAAAAACAATAGTCCAGGTGGAGTCCCCAGGTCTGGTTCCTGAATTCCAGGCCCAGGATGGCTCCATCCAGTCTATCTCAAGGTTAATCTCAGAGAGTATCCATGGTGTGTCCAAGGGTAAAGCCCGCCAAGACTGCTTTCACCTGTGACAAAGCTTATAGTCCTTCCCACACCCCAGCCTCTTCCAAACCCCAACACTATAGGAAAAGTTAGTGGGGAGAAGGGCATAGGTACCTTAGGCTGCTTCCTATTGATTAGGGTCAATGAGTTCCTTGGGGCAAGTCCAATCTTCATTTTAGTTTATCTCCAACTTCTCATCAAACTGCATCAGCAGCAGCCAGGAGCATCAGCAGCCTTCTTCTTTCTCAGACACACGCCCAAGCTCTAGCATTTATTCCCTCTCAGAGTATTCAGAGCTAAACTATCAACAGCTCTCAAAGGTCACATTCTTCTCAGAGCCTGCATGAGGCAAATAGTCTGCTTCTACGGACAATCTGGTGCAGCTCCATATCCTACATCTGGGATTAAAACAAAAACATGTTTACATAAGATGACTGAGTTTTTAAAGACACTAAAACTTCCACTACAACCACCCCTACCAAAAAAAATTTTGTTTTACTTTTGTTTAGTTGTTTTGCCTGCATATATGTCTGTGTTAGGGTATTGGAGCCCCTGAAACTGGAGTCACAGACAGTTGTGAGCTGTCTTGTGGATACTGGGAATTGAACCTGGGTCCTCTGGAAGAGAAGCCAATGCTCTTTAACACTGAGCCATCTCTCCAGCCTACTGGCCATTGTGGAGGATGTCTTGAGTGGATGTAACAACTGTCAATAAAGCACTGTTTAGCCACTCAGCTGGGCAGAAGGACAGGAAGTGGAAGGCAGGACTTCCTGGGTGAGTGGAGCCAAGTTTGAGAGTTGAGAGGGGAAGGATGCAAGGGGGGAGGGGGTGGGAGAAACACTCAGGATCACCAGATTGACAAGTGCTTAAAATATATGTATATTATGAGGTTGGAGTAGTTTATGTTAGTTTACTAGTAGATTTGTATCAATTTAGATTCTGCTGGGCACATAGTGCTAACAGCTTTAAAGTACGATTCAGACTCTGTGTCAGTGTTACTGTCTTCCTAGGCAGAACCGATACAAATTATTGTAACAGACCTCTTCTTAATCATAGCTGACTCTTCAGCTCCAGCAGACCAGCGTCCGCCGTCCCAACAAAGATTTTGTGTTAGTGGTTCTGGTTGTTAATCACAGCTGAGTTTTCAGTTCCAGCCGACACACAAAATGCTGATAGTAGAGGCCTAGTTTGTGAAGTTTCAGAGGGAATCAAAGACTCTACTGGGCCATTTATGTGAAGAATATAATATGCCTTAACTAGATAGTTATAAGTAATAAACAGATTTTTTTTTCTAAGTTTGAAGCTTGCCTAGCTGGGGAAAATTTGACAGATTCACTTGGGAACAGTGGAAGGGATATGAAAACCCTAGGAACCATTATGTGGGCAGTGTGGAAAGTCAAAGCACACAGACACTGGCAGAGTCCCAGGGACTGAACAGGAAAGACAAACTAGTTTGTAAACATTGTGATAGCAATATGTTGTAGACCAGGGCAACAGAAACGCGCGCGCACACACACACACACACACACACACACACACACACACACACACACACACACATATAACAGTTCAGGAAGCTAGAAGTTCAAGGTTAAGACTAGTTCTATTTTGACTCCTCTTTTTTGGCTTATAGACACAGACACCTTTTTCTCCCTTACATTTCAGTTTTGCTCTCCCTTACATCCTCCTACCTTTTTAATTTTTACTTCCCTATTTTTTTCTGTCTGTCTTCCTCTCTACGTGTATGTATGTGGAACTCTGCAGGGTAATGTTGAAGTCTGACATTTCTGGATAGCCTCTGAGCTCGGGTCTATAATGGTGGACTCCCTTTCTCAGCAGGGTTCTTGCTTCACCTGATCCGGGGAGCCCCAGATCTTGTAAGGAGCATCACATAGCCCTCAGGGTAAATTACAGGCCCAACCCTTTCCTAATAGGACCTGTTCAGCAAACACTGGGGATTCCTGCAAATATCCCAGCCTATGCCTAGGAGATCTTAGCCTCCAGCAAATGATCTTTAATTGTACATGGAAGTTCTTGCCCCACCCATAGGATAATTAAGTATTGGGTTTTCCTTCTTGTGATAGGACCCCCATGTTACTGCATGGAAATGAGGTACTGAATCGCTGCATGTCGATTTAAGTATCCTAGCACCCCTAGACCCAGTGAATCAGACACATTCACCCTCAAACCCATCCCCACTGTCCAAGGTCTGTAAATAAAGGTTGGCTGGCTTGCTTTCTTATGTTCACTCCATTCCTCCACCATGACCATCTGAAACTCCAATTATTCTGAGGACGAATTGCCCTGAATGTCTGGGGATTGACTTCCAGTTAAGGCAGTCATGGCAGCAATGGCAGAGCTGCCTTGGCAGCCACTGAAACCTGCCACCTTGCCTCTAGCTTGGTGCTAACTGCCGGTGAAGCTCCGCCCAGCCTGCATCTCACAGGACCTGAGTGCCCGCTGGCTTCTCATATCCTCCTGCTTCGTCTGTTGTGCTTAGCACAGCAGCTCAACAAAGAGTTGTGACAATTTTGGTTTCGTCATGTGTTTGTGGAGCTCCCGAGTCTCTTCTGTCATCTGATACCAGCAGTTTTATTCTAAAAGAGTTAAACTATAACACCCGGTGGAAAATCATTTCCACCTTCCCTTGTGAGACTGGGAGGCTCACCTAGTGCACAGGCCTCTCCCTGAGAGCTCTAGCCATTCCTGAGAGAAATGGGACCTTTGATCTTGAGGCCTGTCTGTTCTAGTCTGGAAACAAGCAGCACCTGGACTGACCCACCAGGACACAGGGAACCCAGGCTACTGTCTTGTAAAAGTGCCTTTATTTTCCTCATCAACTGTTGTCTGGAAGGCTTACTACCTCCTTCTGATGGCCTAGATCTAGTCCTGGAAGCTTCAAGCCACCATACAATTTAACCTAGGTCTAGGATGCTTTCAGCCTCTGAGACTTACTGCTTAAGAAGCTCACCCTTAAAAAAAAAAAAAAAAGAAGCTCACCCTTACTTGTTCTTTCTAACTTCTGGGTTGGCTGGTTCAACTCAGCTGTTCTGGCTCAAACTCTTCTCCCAGCTGACTTACTTAATCTGGCTTCTCTCTCTGCCCAGAATTGCTCTGCTTGGCCTCAAACTAACTCAGCAATCTGCTCTGATCTTCTGGCTTCTTCTCATTTTCACATCTTCATCTGCGTTTTCTCTCTCTCTCTTACCCATCTCCTGGTAAGAACTACCTCTTAAGTAGCTTCCCTTTCCGGTCTCTTCTTGTGAGAGTTGGCTGTATCCTATTTTATCAGATCTTCTCTGATTTGTCACCTTTTCTGTGACTCTATTAGACATCACTTTCAAACATGGCTGCTTCCTTATACAAACTAACTTTATCTTAATTGTTTGTGATTAAAGGCTTGTACCACCATGCTTGGATCTAAGCTTTTCTTTACCTGACACTTGCTCTATACCAGGCTGGTTTTGAACTCAGATCTGTTTGCCTTTTCTCCTGGATTAAAGGTGTGTTTATATTCCAGCCGAATCACATAGACATAGAAGATCTTTGGATGTAATCTCTTACCAGAACAGCCATGTTCTGAATTAACACTCCCATGTACCTGCCAGACACTGAATGGCACGTGTACATATAAATGCACATGGCATGGCATGTGGTGAGGTTATACAATTTCTAGGAGTCTGTTCTCTCCTTCCACCGTGTGGGTTCTGGAGATTGAAGTGAAGCGCATTTACCTCAGAGTTATCTTGCTGCCCCTCATTTTGGTTTTTAAACTCAAAAGTCTATATAACTTAAGCTTGCCTCAGATTTGCTGTATAGCTGGGACTAATCTTGAACTCTTTTTTTTAATTTTTAAATTTTATTTTATTAATTTATTCTTATTACATCTCAATGGTTATCCCATCCCTTGTATCCTCCTATTCCTCCCTCCCTCCCATTTCCCCCTTACTCCCCCGCCCCATGACTGTGACTCAGGGGGACCTCCTCCCCCTGTATATGCTCGTAGGGTATCAAGTCTCTTCTTGGTAAATCTTGAACTCTTGACCCTTATTCCTCCACCTCAAAATGCTAGAAATACAAACAAGGACACCACAGCCAGTTCAAATAGCCAACCACCTTCTTCTTATCAAATTCTTACCCGTAGTTTTTCTTCTGCATGAACCTACCTTGCTGAACCCATTTCCTCTTACGAAGACACCGTACAGATTGTACGGCCTACCTTATGACCTCATTTTAACTGCATCACTTCCTTAAGGTCTTTTTCTCCAAATGCAATCACACTCTGAAGTACCAGGACTTGGGGCTTCAATGTATACGTTAGACTAGGAAACAGTGCATCTCGTAAAAGATGATGTGCAGTTAGGGACGATCCTTGAGAGAACTGGCCTGTGATTCAGATTGGAGACCCAAGTAAAGCAACAGTACAGCAGTCCAGGGTTAGTTGCTGGGCAAGAGAAAGTACCTTCCTGGCACCAGCTTAAGTAAGATTGGCATGTAAACTGGGTAATTTATTATAACAGCACCTTTTTCCTTGTTTTGATAATCATACCATGGTTATGTAAGATGTCACATTTGGGGAGGACCAAGTAAAGAGCGTACGGTGGCTGGGCACTGTGGCTCAGCCTGTAACCTTAGCTCACAGGGGGCAGAAACAGGAGGATTAGGAATTAAGGCTAAACTGTGTTGCGTGAGCTCTGACCGAAACAAAACAAGTGAACAAGGATATATGGGAAGTCTTTGTATATTTTTGTTTGTTTTCTTGCTTTTCGTTTTTTGAGACAGGCTTTGTTTTATAGCCTAGGATGGATTTAAACTCTGAGCAATCTGCCTCAGCAGCCCCCCTGCCTCCCCCTGCAAGTACAGAGATGAGAGGGTCTGCCATCATATCCAACTTTTTTGTATAATTTTGCTACATTTTCCCAAGTCTAAGACTACTTCCTGCTAAAGGTTATTGTTATAAAACAGTGTTTGTTTCTCTTAGTCTATTTCTTAACCTGGCTATCACACAAACAATTGAGACTCTTTTATATTTGCTTATAAGGCATACAAACAATCTTGAGCGGTTTAAGTCTGTTCTTAACCCTCTATGTTATCCTGTCTCCATCTTTGCCAAAATCTCTTAAGTTACTTGCTTTTTAATTCTTTCTTTGCTCCAGTTGAATCTTCATCATCTCTCCTGCATCTCTGCCTATGGCTGAATCCCCTACTTCCTCTTCTATCTCTTCCTTCCTGGCTGGCAGGAAGTCCAGCCCTATTCTCTCCCTTGCTCAGCGAATGGCTGTAAGCTGCTTTATTGACATATCAAGGGGACAATTGGGGAGCAGTACTTCTACAACATTGAGACAGGAGATTCTCAGAATAGGGATTGCAACCAGATGTGGGGGATGCAGAAATCAGCATTTGAATTACACAATAACCTTATGCCAAAAATTTCCAAATTAAAGGACTGAATTGGTGAAAGGGCTTAGTAGATTAAGGCACTAGTCTCCAAGCCAACAACTTGATTCAGTTCCCAGGGCTTACATAGTGGAACTAGAGAACTGAAAGTCGTCCTCTGACCTCCATCACCTGCCTACTCCCCACGCCACCCCACCACCGCCCCGTCCCTCTCTCTCTCTCTCTCTCTCTCTCTCTCTCTCTCTCTCTCTCTCACACAGACACAGACAGACACACATAAAATGGGCTAGTGAGATAGCTTAGGGGTTAAGAGCACTGACTGTTCTTCCAGAGGACTCTGTTGTTACAAAAAAATGAAAATACCAAATTGTTCAATTTTACCAATAAAGACTCAGGAACCAGATGTTGGGGTGAAATCTGCTGGCTCAGTGATGCAGAGAAAGCAGCCAGCTGACCTTCCTACTCAGTTCATATTTCAAAGGAAAAAGCCCCAAAAGCTCAATATCTCAGGTGAAAGCCCAGGAGAAAAAGCCCAAAAACCCCAAAGCTTGCTAACTCAAAGCTCAAAAAGCCAATTCTTATCCACACTGGCTGTCTTAAATACCCTTCAACTCAAAGACTCTTCACTTTTTAATCCTTGTTGGATAATTTCTTGCTCTGCTTCTTGACCTAGGGTTAACTTTATTAAATCCTATAAATCCTATGTACAGAATGCTCTTGTATTAAAGGTGTGTGCTAGGGCTGGATGAATCATACTATAATCACCTGTTTACAATAAACAGAAGGTTCTTGGATTAAAGGTGTGTGTTAGGGCTGAGCCATGTCAAACAAGAGACAGGGTTTTATAGTTCACAACCAGGCCAACTATCCTGCTACGTTTTCCTCTTTTGTCTAAATAAAAGACTTTTCCCTAATACCAATAAAATATGTACTATCTAGTACAAAATACATTCCTAATTTCTAGTCCATTAGTATTTGGCAACCTTGGAGAAGCATTCTATTATCTATTCTATCTTGGTGAGTGTAAAGCTTTGTAGCTAAATTATTCTCTTATCATCTCATGTCTATGAACCTAAAAACATCTGTCTAGACCTTAAAGCATCTTTCTAAACGTAAGCAACTAAGCTTAACTGTAAAACTAGAACTATCTAGACTTCAACCCCAATCAGATACCTGAGAAGGATAAATATTATCTGGAAAAAAAGGAAGTGCAGAGCAAGCAGCTTCCAAAGCTATAGAAATGAGATTTGGCTGGCCTTCTAGACAGCCACGTAGGATAGCTCTACAACATTGGAGCCTCGTCCTCAGTTTTCTGGCTCAGAATATCTAACAGATTTTTTTGTGAAGCAGGTAATATGAAGGACTTGCCTACCTTGTCCTTGCAAAACCTGGCAGTCAGCATTCCTGTATCCAGTTTGTCTAGTATTCTGTCTGCAGTAGAAGCAAGGACCATTTTTCTCCAGTGGCTTGTTTGCCACATATGAGGCAGTCTCCTAAAGGAAAATTTTTTTGATGTTCATCATCTTCTTTGAAGTAAAAAAGGGGTGTCTGGCATATCTCATTGTCAAAAAAAAATCTCAAATTAATAAAACATCTTTAAGTGCCATATTCTGTAGATCTCTGAGATTTTTAAAGACTATCTCTAGTATATATGAATTGTTTATTTCTAGCTATATGCCAACTGATTAACTTAGAAAATACCTCTGATTAACCAAACTAGCACCTAACAAAACCACAACTTTGATTGACTATTTATTAGGTTGCATTTCTTTTCTTTTTCTTTTTGTTTTTTGTTTGTTTGTTTGTTTTTTGAGACAGGGTTTCTCTGTATAGCTTTGGCTGTCTTGGACTCACTTTGTAGACCAGGCTGGCTTGAACTCACAGAGATCCACCTGCCTCTGCCTTCCAAGTGCTGGGATTAAAGGCATGTGTCACCATCGCCCAGCTCTAGTTTGCATTTCTTAATTATCCTAAACAGTTTGTGATAGTAGTTTTCAAAAGGACTAGACCTTCACCTTGCATTTTTAAGAACTACATAGGTACAATACCTTAAAAGGAATTGATACACAGTATGCTCTAACCAAAATATAACCTTAATATTGTATGAATATACAAAGGGCCTATAAGAATAGATTCAATATCCTCAAGACCCAGCTATTCCACCCCTTGGAATATACTCAGAAGATGCTCCAGCACACAACAAGAACATTTGCTCAACCATGTCATAGCAGCCTTATTCATAATAGCCAGAACCTGGAAACAGCCTAAGTGTCCCTCAGTAGAAGAATGGATAAAGAAACTGTGGTACATTTACACGATGGAATACTACTCAGCTATTAAAAACAAGGAATTCCCACAATTTGTGGACAAATGGATTGAACAAGAAATGATCATAATGAGTGAGTTAACTCAGAAGCTGAAAGAGTCAAATGTTATATACTCACTTATAATTGCACACTACCCCAAGGGGCATGTCCCATGAAAGTCTTCACTTATCAAGAAAGTGGGACAGAGGGGAGGACATCCTACAGGGACTCTAGGTGAGAGAAGCATGGGAGAATGGGGAAATAGAAGGATCCAGAGGGTCCTAGAAACCTACAAGAAGAACATTATGACGGGCAGATCTGGGCCCAGGGGTCCTGCTCAAACTATGGCACCAGCCAAGGACAATACATGCAGTAAACTTCGAACCCCTACCCAGATCTAGCCAATGGACAGAACATTCTTCACAGTTGAGTGGAGAGTGAGGTCTGACTTTCACATGAACTCTGGTGCCCCACATTTGACCATGTCCCTTGGATGGGGAGGCCTGGTGGCACTCAGAGGAAGGATAGTAGGCTATCAAGAAGAGATTTGATACCCTATGAGCATATACAAGGGAAGAAGTCCCCCTTAGTCACAGTCATAGGGGAGGGGAGTAAGGGGGAAATGGGAGGGAGGGAAGAATGGGACGATATAAGGGATGGGATAACAATTGAGATGTAATATGAATATATTAATAAAATATATTTAAAAAGAATAGATTCAATAATCTACCCCTATAGTATTCCTATAGGACCCCAGCTTAATTCAGCACCCTCGCAGCCAATGATGATGTGTAACTCTGTAGGCACTTGGCATGATAAGGGATGTGCAGACAAATTACCCATATACATAAAAATAAATGAGTCTTAAAAATAAATAGAAGAAAAATATCTTTTTAAAGGTACTATATTTTTAAAAGATTTATTTATTTAATATATATGAGCCATCTATCTGCATGTACAACTGCAGGCCAGAAGAGAGCATCAGATCACATTATAGATGGTTGTGAGCCTCCATATGGTTGCTGGGAATTGAACTCGGGACCTCTGGAAGAACAGGTGGCACTCTTAACCTCTGAGCCATCTCTCCAGTCAGATAGAGGGGAGATGCTGGATGAGAGAGATTGGCTATCATGGAAGGGGAGAAAGGCAGGGAAAAACATTAAGAAAATGAGTTGCACAAGATCAGAGCTTCTATCTGCTGCCCCCTTGCTTCTGGAATCCTTACCATGGGTGTCCAAGCCTGTTTTGGGATGGCAGGGGTCATTAAGACATAAGCTGAAAGATGTGTGTAACATGCACAGCCAGCACTATTTCATTCATGAAAGGACCTGGCCTAATTTCTGACATTCGGCCCATAGTGACACAGCAAGGCAATGTATCGTGTGCAGAAAGAGTGACTTACCTGCGTGCAAGCATTTACACTTTGACAGCCGAGTTAGCTTGCTTTCTTCATTTTTATTGCAATAGCGGGGAATTGAAGCCACGCCCTTCTGTATGCTAGGCAGTCACTACTACAGAGCTTCATATCAGCCCCACGTGTTCAAAGAGAGGATTCACATCTCATAATATTTACCAGTTAGACCTCGTGGCACAAATCTGTAATCCCAGAGCTTGGGAGGTGAAGGCAGGATGGGAGGTCTCAAACTAATAAGCAAATCCCTATTTTAAAGTGTAGGATCCACTGGATTTTGACGCATTCACAAAGCCATGCGGCCATCTCCAATGCCCCGGCGGCGGCCATTCCTTGTTATTACAATGCCAGGCGTTTGGGAATGACAGATCTGCTTTATGTCTGAGTGCCTCTCCTCCTTCTGGAGATTTCTTGTAAATTGTCAGAGCCCGGTGGACTCCGCACATCGCAGGGGCTCCGCCTTCTCGGTGGCCAGCAGTCACGGGATTGGACACGCGGGCTGGGTGTGCACAGGGGCGTCCAATCGCCCTGGCGCCTGCGGTGCAGTCAGGTGTGCAGGCGCTGAAGGCACTCTGGGCCCGTATGGCGAGCTGGTGGCGCGCGTTTCCACGCGCGGCGCGGCGCTATCCGTGGCCCACTAACGTGCTGCTGTACGCCGGGCTCTTCTCGGCGGGTGATGCGCTGCAGCAGCGGCTGCGGGGCGGCCCGGCGGACTGGCGGCAGACGCGGCGCGTGGCTACACTGGCCGTGACCTTCCACGGCAACTTCAACTACGTGTGGCTGCGCCTGCTGGAGCGCGCGCTGCCGGGCCGCGCGCCGCGCACGGTCCTGGCCAAGGTGCTGTGTGACCAGACTGTCGGAGGGCCGGTAGCCCTCTCTGCCTTCTATGTCGGTGAGGGACCTAGCTGGGATTCAGATTCTGGGATTGGGGTACTGGAGGCCCCACAGGAGGCTAGGGGATCTGGGGGGGACGCCGAAACCAGAGATCTGGAGCCACTGAGGCTGAGGCAGGAGTGACAACTCTGCGGCCCTGGAACGAGGCCTAGAAGGAAATTTTGAAGAGGTGACAGAAGGTCTGGACATTGAGGTTTTTTGTAAGGAAGAATTTGGGGGCCCGTTGGCCGGGAAACTGGAGATCAGAGGGTTGGTTTCAAAGCTGAGAGGCTGCGGTTGGTGGAGTTCAGGATGTGTGTGTGTGTGTGTGTGTGTGTGTGTGTGTGTGTGTGTGTGTGTGTGTGTGTGTGTGTGTGTTTTCCTCCAGAAAAGGGCATATTCAGGAGACCCTGGCTTAGCCCCATTGCAGCTGCATCCCTGGGCTCCACCTATTCTGGGAAAAGCTACACCTGAGGCTCTGCAGCAGAGATAGGGACTCACTAAATTGCTCAGGCTGGCCTTGAACTTGTGATTCTCCCACTTCAGTCTCCCAAGTTGCTAGGATGAAAAGCTGGTCCCACCCAGACCCAGCCTGTTAATGTCTTCTGAAACTGAATGTGGGTAGGCAACCATCTAGAAGAAACTTCCCCTCCTCCGGGAGGTATTTCGGGGAGGCTATGTTCACTTCCTTTCCTTCTTTAGCCCACAGGAAACAATGACCTGGTGGCCTGCTACCATCGCAGCTAACGCCATGTCAGAACAGATACCGCAGAGAGCATTCTGATTTGCCCGAGCTCCATGCCTAGTTCCTGGTGCGATCTCCCAGCTAGCTTTGCAAACAGCTTCCTGTACTTACTACAGCTTAGTGCAGAGGCGAAGGGCTTAGGAGCCTCTAAATAGGAACTAGACTTTGAGCTACCACTTTGGCGGCTTCGCTCACAGTTCTCACAGACATGGAGTGTTTCTGTGCATGGTCACTCTGAGATTAGAAAATAGTGCCGGTCCAGCGGGTGGGAGGAGCCTATGGCGAAGATCTGGGGTCTTCTGGTATATCACCTGTCTGGAGCTATGCTTGGTCTTACTTTCGGATCTCTGGTTCAGTCTCCCTGGCTTCATGTCACGGTGACGGGGCGCATGGGCGTGCGAGCCAGATGCTTAAGTGGCCACTTGAAACTGATAGTCAGGTGGTGCCCCTGCCAGGCCTGCCTTGGAAAATGATGGAGGAAGGAATTGGGCACCTGGCTAGGTTCTTACTATTAGCCTCCTGAAACACTTTAGTTTCAGACAAAGTCATGCTGTGCAGCCTGGCCTTGAACTCATGGCAATCCTCCTGCCTCTGCCTCATGATTGCTAATTTTACAATGCCATCGTGACTAGTGAGCTAGCTGTCTTTCCCTTCTTTTAACTCTTCTCAGCTAGGTAATTGTGAGGAGGGGCAATGATGTGGCACAGGTAAGTGCTTAGCATCACCTGGGTAAGCAGATCACAGCACTACACACAATATTTGCTGGTTCCATTTTCAGTCCTGCCCTAAGACTCTCCTGCGATTGACTAGTAACACTCAGCCTGCTCCCAACCCCCATCAGGGCTGTCAGAATTTGTAAAGGACTGTTGTCTTTACACTCTCCTTTAAAAGTAAGGTTTTGGCTCTAATTCTTGAATGTCAAACTCTGACTAGAATATACTGGTGGGGGCTGGAGAGACGGCTCAGCTGTTGAGAATACTGACTGCTCTTCTAAAGGACCCGGGTTCAATTCCCAGCACCCATATGGCAGCACACAACTGTAACTCTAGGATCTAACACCCTCACACAGACATACATGCAGGCAAGACACCAATGCACATAAATACAAATAAATTCTTTTTTTTTTTTCGTTTTTGTTTGTTTTTCAAGACAGGGTCTCTCTGTGTATCCTTGGCTGTCCTGGACTCACTTTGTAGACCAGGCTGGCCTTGAACTCACAGCAATCCACCTGCCTCTGCCTCCTGAATGTTGGAATTAAAGGCATGCACCACCACGCCTGGCTAAAAATAAATTCTTAAAAAAAAGAATATACTAATGGGAAATTTGTAGTTGCTAGGATGTCCAGGACTAGCAGTTTTTATTTCTATTTTTTAAAGGAATGAAGTGAGGGTGGGAGTGCAGCAGTGCAGCTCAGTGGCAGAGGGCAGGGTTACCACGCTTGAGGCCATGGGTTTAATCTCACCACAAATAGAAGAAGAAGAAGAAGGAGAAGGAGAAGGAGAAGAAGAGAAAAAGCACAGAAGAAAGGAAGAAGAAAAAGGAGAAAGAATTTTTTTTCAAATTTGGAGGCTGGGCTCCACCCTCAGCAACACATAGCTGGGCATGGCGGGTCCCACCTGCAGCCCCAGCACTTGGGAAGCAGAGGCAGCAGGAATCGTTGAGTGTGAGGCCAGCCTGATCTCAGCCTAAAACAGAGGCTGTTCTAGGATAATCAGGGTTATATATGGGGGGGGGGGGGCAGGAAAAAGACCAGGCACGCCTCACACTCACAAGAGATCCACCTGCCTCTGCCTCCAGAATGCTGGGAGTAAACATGTACGCCACCATGTAACTTGGTGTCCCTTTTTGTTTATTTGTTCGAGACAGGGTCTCTCTGTGTAGCCATGGCTATCCTGGACACTTTGTAGACCAGGCTGGCCTCGAACTCATAGTGATTCACTTGCCTCTGCCTCCTGAGTGCTGGGATTAAAGATGTGCTCCACCAAGCCCCGCTACTTGGTGCTCCTTTAAAGTTCAGTTTAAAAATAGAGATGCTCTTGTTTTCCGGTTGGGTCAACAGCCACATAGTGAGTGGTTGGAACTGAGTGTGCCTGGATGCTGTTGGAATGACACTCGAGCACACACTTGTACAGTAATCATCCCATTTCTAAAAGCCCTCTGCTGTGTCTCTGTAAATAGGGATGAGCGCTCTTCAGGGAAAGGATGACATATTGTTGGACCTGAAGCAGAAGTTCTGGAATACATATAAGGTAAGACAGGCCTCTGAAATGTAATCATTAGCTCTACGTATTTTAAACATTAAAGAGCACTTACTTTAGGGGCTGGCGAGGAGAAGGCTCAGTGCATAAAGGAGCTTGCTGCCAAGCCGGAGGACCCGAGTTCTATTCCTGCGGTTTTACGTGGTGGTAGGGGAGAACAGATTCTTACAGTTGTCCCTGAATGCCACACATTTTCTGTGGCCTGTCTGTCCATGTTACGTGAAAATGCTAGTGTATGAGCGCACAGACTGACAGAGAGATGCACGCAAGCACGATAAATGAATGGAACACTTTACTACAGCTTCCCCACCCCCACTGGAGATTGAACCTATGCCTGATGCTAGGCACGGATTTTACCCCTGACTCCTACGCCTGCCCCCTTCTTTGCTGGCGTAGAGATAGGGTCTCATATAACCCAACTTGACCTCTTGACCCTCCTGCCTCCACCTCCTGAGTGCTGAGATTACAGACATGTGCCACCATGCCCACCTCCAGAGCTTTTAAAAAATTAATGACATGTATTTATTTAGCGGAATGAGGGGGCTTAGGAGTATGAAGATCAGAGGGCAACTTGTGGGAGGTCTCTTCTTCCACTGTGTGGATTCCTGAGGTTGAACTCAGGTAATCAGACTTAGCAGCAAGCTCCTTTACCCACTGAACCCTCTTGCTGGCCCTCCTAGCTTTTCTTTTATTCTCTTCTTTTCTTCTTCTCCTTTCCTCTTTCTTCTCCCTTTCTCCCTCTCCTCCTCTCTCTTTCTCTCCCTTTCTCTTCCCCTCCTTTCCTCCCTCCCTCCGCCTCTTTCTTTTTCTTCCCCTCCCTTGCTTCCTCCCTCCCCACCTTCCTTCTTTCCTTGAATCAGGCATGGTCTCTATAAGTTGACCAGACTGATACTCAGTTCACTATTGGTTAAACAGTCCTTGAACTTTTGATCCTCTTGAGGTGCTGGGATTACAGGTTTATCCCACTCAAATGGCTTAAAACAACCATGCTTAAATTAGGATTTACAGTTTGGCTGATCTTGGAATTCAATATTTTGACAAAGAGCTATCTTCATTTGTTACATTTCGTTTTGTTTATTTTGAAAATGAACATCTTGACATGCTCGGCCTGGCGTACAACCTTTCCGCTCAAGTTGCGTTCCTGCCCTGGCCTCCCAAGTACCGAGACTGTAGCTCAGTGCGTCAGTGTTTCTAGCTTGAGTATGTTTGGATAGATGCATTTGAGGAGACCTCGGGGCAGCTCTGCTTCTCAGGGACAGGAAATGCACAGTATCATTGTGTTCAGGCAGGTGTTCACAGTGATTTCTGACTTAATTAGATTTATTCTTTTCAGCAATTTATTTAATACGTTTCTAAACCTATTTGCAAAACAGGAATCGTAGGCTGTGGGTCAGCTAAGGAATCAACCCCGCTGCCAGTGTTTCCAGGTGTGCCCAGTGTTTCTAATCTCAGCACTTGGGAGGCAGAGGCAGGCAGATTGATGTGAGTTCAAGGCCAGCCTGGTTTACATAGCGCATCCAGGACAGACAAGGCTAAACAGAGAAACCCTGTCTCAAAAAAAAAGAACCATTCACCACAAAGGTGCTTCCAGAGAAGGATAATGTTTTCGGGGAATATTCCTAGTGACTTAAGTCCCTGTGCTATTCTTTTTTTTTTTTAATATTTATTTATTACATATACAGTGTTCTGCCCACATGTATGCTTGCATAACAGAAGAGGGTACAAGATTTCATTATAGATAGCTATGAGCCACCATGTGGTTGCTGGGAATTGAACTCAGGACCTCTGGAAGAGCAGACAGTGCTCTTAACTGCTGAGCCATCTCTCCAGCCCCCTGTGGTATTCTTTATCTAGTACAGAGGTATATATTGCTGTTGATTCAACACTACTCAAGTGTCTACTGAAGGCTTATTGTCTTCGGTCTGGCAGAGTCAGGGACATTTCTCAGCTCTAACCTAGCACTAGTTTGATTCAGCTAAGAACAATCAGGTAGATAAATATTCAGTATTGTAGAATATGACCCTAATATTTTACATGTACTTAGCCCCCTATTCAGAGCTGAAGGGTAGAGTATAGGTGTTGGTTTAGTGGGAGGGGGAGGAGGAACTCTCAGGGTTACCCCAACACCTAAAAATACAAAAGCCAATGCAACATGCAGCTGCATTGAGCCATCACCTGCATCAGTGGATGGTACTGAGCCCCTGGGCCAGCACTGTACATTTGGTGATGGAAGACAGAGGGGAGATTTTAAGCCACAGAATTCCATGAACACCTCTTTTGGGGGCATCTCCTTCAAGGAAGATGTTTAGGGCTCTTGTTACTTCTCTTGAAGGAGAAATTGTGCCTCTAACAGAGACTTTGGGATGCAATTTCCTTGTTTATTTTAGAAGAGAGACTGGGGTGTCCCAATAGAATAGATTTAAGACAGATACACACATCTGACATGTTTTGTTAATTTATATATTATTGATTTTCTCGTAAGTTTTGAGACATGGCCTCATTGTGTAAACCAGGCTGGCTCATACTTTACTGTGTAGAGCCATTCTCCTGCCTCAGCCTCCTGAGTGCTGAGATTATAGGCATTATAAACCCTACTCTACACCAAATGTTAGAAAGGACAGGAAGCAATATTGGTAATCTGCTCCCTCAGTGCTAGGGACAGACTGCCTTGGGTGCGGAGCCCTGGGAATCTTGGTGTATCCTATGCTTTTATCCTTTTTCAAGGCTTGGCTCAGATCCAGGTCCTCACATAGGTTGATTAAGTGACTTATCACTCCCTACCTACCCCATCCCTACCTCTATTGTTGATATCATTGTTGTTGTTGTTATTGTTGAAACAAGGTCTTATGTAGCTATGGCTACCCTGGAGCTCATTATGTAGCTGAGATTTGTGCATGTTAGGCAAGCACTCTACTAACTGAGCCATATCCTCGGCCCTGTTTGAGTGGGGAACTGCAGCTGTGCTGGTACTGACCATTACTTGTTTTTGTCTGCAGTTGAAACATTACTTGTTTTTCTCTACAGTTGAAACATTGTGCTCCACTGGTTGCCTTCATTTTCCTTGTTCTGAGTCTACAGCCTGTTCAAGTGCTGGTTCCTCCCCTATATAAGCAGTTCTGTGACTCCCAATAAAAGGCTTACCACGAAGAGTGTTCTTCAATTAATTCTTAGTCCCTCACTTGATAATTTGGGGTACTAGCAACGGGGGTGTTGTATATTTGTTTATGTTTGCTGTGCTAGAGATTGACCTTGAGCCTCAAGCATGCTAGACAGGCATGCTACTACTGAGCTACACCCAGCTCTTTTTTAATCATTCATCTGTGAGAAAGGGCCTCCCTAAGTTGCTTAGGCAGACTTGTAACTTGGATTCCTCAGTAGCTGGGACCACAGTCTGTGCCTTTCCCCCTCCCTTCTTTTTCCTTCCTTTTCCTCTTCCTTTTCCTCGTTCTTGTTCTTGCCCTTCCTTTTTTGCTGGGGCCAGAACTCAGGGCCTTGTGCATGCTAGGCAGCTGTGCCCACATCCTAGCTTCTGGATCCATTTCTGATTCTGCCCTGCTTGTGGAGTGGTGAGTGTCCCCAGCACCTGTGTTCACTGGGTGGCACTTGTCCTCCTTCTCTCCCAGCCACTTCTTTATTGTGGGTATGTACTCTGGGGTTCTGCCTCCTGCCCCCACCCCCTGCACGAGCAGTTTATAATTAATTAATGTGTTTAATTATTTCTGGTATTCTCAGGCATTCCAGATGTGCTCAGTGGGAGGTCCTTCAAGTTGTTTCTGTGTCTCTGCAGCATCTTCTGTCTTACACACACCCTCCCAAATGTTAGGATACACCATCAAGCCTGACTCGTGTGTATTTTTTTAAAAAAATTACTTGGTGGAGTGTGGTGGCTCATAGTTATAACACCAGCACTCGGGAGGCTGAGACAAGAAGACTGCCATGAGCTACAGAACAAGATCCAGTTGTAAAAGCAAATAAATAAAAATAAAGTGATGCTGGAGGTGGTGGTACATGCCTTGAATCCCAGCACTCAGGAGGCAGAGGCAGGTGGATTTTTGAGTTTTAAGCCAGCCTGGTCTACAAAGAGACTTCCAAGACAGCCAGGGCTGTTACACAGAGAAACCCTGTGTCAAAACAACAACAAATAAAAATAAAAATAAAGCAATTTTAAAAATTGAGAGACTGGTAAGATGGCTCAGTGGGTAAAGGCACTTGCCACCAGGCTGAGGACTTGAGTTCAGTGTCCAGGACTCCTGAAAGTATCTTCAGGATACACACACACACACTGTATAAATGTAGGAAGAAATTTGCAATGTCAGCCTAACTTGCTCTGTACCAAGAGATGGCTTAGATGTGTTGCTTGTCTAATATTGTTCCATAGGCACATGCTAAGACACATGCCTTTAGTCCTAGGACTCAGGAAGCAGAGGCAGGTGGATCTCTGAGTTTGAGGCCAGCCTGGCCTACGACAGTGAGGGCTACACAGAGAAATCTTTTCTCAAAAAGCAAAACAAAACAACACAAGAAAACCAACCAAACAAAGGAAAGAACTGTTTGGAGATCCAAGTGTGGTGGTTCAAGCCTTTAATCCCAACAGTGGGGAGGCAGAGGCAGGTGGATCACTATAAATCCTAAGCCAGTCTGGTCTACGTAGTGAGCAAATTCAGGCCAGCCAATCACAATATATGCACATTATATGCTGGTACCCACTTGGAAATTATAGTATATAAATCTATGTGATTACTTTTAAAAGTACTGATTTCTTCCAGAATCTCTGGCTCACTTGTCATTTTGCACTTAGGAGTATAATTAACAAAAGGTGGATTGGCGGCTTACAAGTTGTGCCCTCAAGTTTCTACCTGCTCTCTTAAGGCCTCAAGCAGTCTTCATTCAGTCAGCCCAGAGTGCAGTCCCATCCTAGCTGGGCACCCTGCCTCCCTGGCATTCTTAGCCTCTTATAGAATGAACTGTGTGTTGCCAGGCGTGGTGGCGCACGTCTTTAATCCCAGCACTCGGGAGGCAGAGGCAGGCGGATCGCTGTGAGTTCAAGGCCAGCCTGGTCTACAAAGTGAGTCCAGGACAGCCAAGGCTACACAGAGAGACCTTGTCTCGAAAAACAAAAACAAACAAACAAAAAACCCAAACAAACAAACAAAAAAGAATGAACTGTGTGTTTGTTTTATGTAACTAGACAGCATCCTAATGAGGCTTTTCTTCCTTCCAGAGTGGTCTGATGTACTGGCCTTTTGTGCAGGTGAGTGCCAAGCTGTATAGAATTCGGGGCTCAGTGGTACAGCGTTTGCCTATTTGGTGCTGCGTCCTGAGTTCAATCCCCGACACAAACTCTGCTACCTGTCTACTGCTAACAGACTCTCTCTGCATTGCAGCTGGCCAACTTCAGCCTGGTCCCTGTGCACTGGAGGACAGCTTACACTGGACTCTGTGGCTTCCTCTGGGCCACCTTCCTATGCTTTTCACAGCAGAGTGGTGATGGCACACTGAAGTCCGTATTCATCCTCCTTCGAGGGTCCCCAGAGAAGTGAGGAGTCCAGGGCTCCCCTCTCTCCATTTCTCTCAGTCACCTGCAGCAGGCCTGTCCACTGACCGACTATGGGCTCCATCATGAAGAACGACTATTCCATAGGCCCACTTCTTTTGAAATTAACAATGATTATTTTAACTTTTATCCAAACCTGTCCCAGCCATTCCAGTCTCTGGTATTTCCACCTCTCTAATGCTTTGGTTAAAAATTATAACAGTGACAGGTATCATTTTGGAATTATTAATAGTTCTACATTACTATTATTATTATTATTATTATTATTATTATTATTATTATTATTATTATTTTGTTTTTTCAAGACAGGGTTGCTCTGTGTAGCCTTGGATATTCTGGGCTTGCTCTTCCTCCCTGAGTGCTGGGATTAAAGGCATATGCCACCATGCCCAGCTTCTATTCTAATATTATAAGGCAGGTTGAATTTTTAAAAAATCCTCCAGTTTTGATTATTTATATTTTTAGCCTAAACTCTCAGGCTATTTCCTATAGACTTTGGAATCAAATGGCCTTTTGTCCTTATAGTATGTTTCTATTTATATAGAATTCAGTCAAGAAGATTGAATTATCAATGTTCCCCCCATATTTTATAATGATTTATTATTATGCCTACACTAAAATTCTTATAAGTAGATGGTTTTATCTTTAAAAAAAAAAGGGACTAGTGTTGATATCTTCTGTATAGAATATTTTATTGATATGGTCTACTTTTTTTTTTTAAGATAGGATCTCTCACTGGGCGTGGTGGCACACACCTTTAATCCCAGCACTTGAGAGGCAGAGGCCGCAGATCATTATGAGTTTGAGGCCAGCCTGGTCTACAAAGCGAG
This sequence comes from Acomys minous, assembly GCF_964271855.1. NCBI lineage: Eukaryota > Metazoa > Chordata > Mammalia > Rodentia > Muridae > Acomys > Acomys minous. The sequence continues at coordinate 51,828,736 of NC_140498.1, forward strand.
TTCAGGACAGCCAAGGCTACACAGAGAAACCCTGTCTCAAAACAAAAACAAAAACAAAAGGTAGGGTCTCTCTTTAAGCTCAGGCTGGCCTGGAATTCACTATGTACCCCAGGATGGGCTTCCTTCAACCTTCCAAGTGCATGAGCCATCATGTCTTATTCATCTACTTTTATATTATATCACCCAAGTACAGTACTTTTTAATTGACATCTTCTGGCTTTGAGAAGATACAGTTGACCAAACACCCTAATTCCTACGTATATGAAATAAAATTTTTTATTTCATAATGAATTATAGCAAATTAAAACTCTAGAAAACTAATCATTTCCTTCCTCTAAGGAAGAACTCTAATCCGTACTGTAGCAGTGTACACAGTTTGCAGTAATCCTCCTGCCTCTGTGTTCCAAATACTGGGGTTACAGACATGAACCGCCATGACTGGCTTTGTGTGTGTACATACAACACACTAGGGATGGAACCCAGGGTCTTGTACATGGCCAGACAAGCGCTCTGCCATTGGCTGCATCCCAGGATGCTAATAGCATTCCTTATAATTCAGTGCTTTAAAATTCAGTATCTTTGTACTTTAAAGTAGACACAAGAAACACCAGCCAGTCTTTCACATTTTCTCAGTTTTTCTAATCTCAGCCAGCCACCATCAGGTTTCTGAGCTATGTAAAGAAGCAGGCATGGAGTGTGTCTGTCCACCTGGGAAGCTAACGGAAGCTAACGAAGCCCAGGAATTCAAGACTGGACTGGAAAAAAAACAGGAAGTCCCTGTCTCCAAACCACAAAAATAAAAATTTAAAACTATGACTGTCTCAAGAAATTTCAGCAATTGCCCCCACGGTTCTGCTGTTCCTACTGGTGCCCTTGTCAAACTTCAAGATATGAAACACTGAATCTGAGTTTATCTTGAGAATGTGTAAGGTCAATTTTAGAATTCATACTTAAGTTTCTAAGCAAGTAATTTATATGGTTTGTAATATGTTTGTATAAATTATAAGCACGTTCCTTCTAAATGTAACAAATACTAATGCATTTTATATTGGGGCAGAAGTAAGAATATTTCTTGATGGCTGTATGGTTTTGTTTTGTTTTGTTTTGCTTTTAGGTTTTTCTAGACATGGTTTCTCTGTGTATCCTTGGCTTCCCCTGGAGTCGCTTTGTAGACCAGGCTGGCCTTGAACTCACAGCGATCTGCCTGCTTCTGCCTCCCGCGTCCTGGAATTAAAGGCGTGCGCCACTATGTCCAGCCTGGCTGTATATTTTTAAAAGTTGGGTGGCAGGGCTGAAGAGATGGCTCAGTGGTTAAGAGCACTGGCTGCTCTTCCTGAGTTCAAGTCCCAGCCACCACATGGTGGCTCACAGCCATCTGTAATGGGATCCGGTGCCCTCATCTGGCGTGTAGGCATATATGCAAATAGAGCACTCATATAAATAAATAAATCTTAAAAATAATAAATCATTTTTTAAAAGCTGGGTGGTTGTGGTAACCTGCCTGTAATCTCAGTGCTCAGTAGGTGGAAATAGGACCCCTGGAGCAAGCTGGCTTTAGCTTGATTAGCAGCGGATATTGCGCCAGGGTAGTGGTTTCAGTGAGAACGGGCCCAGAGGCTTATATACGTCAGTGTCAGAGGCACTGTTTGAAAGCATTAGGAGGCATGGACTTGTTGGAGGATGTGTGTCATTTCAGGTGGGCTCTGAGGTTTCTGAAGCCCAGGCCGGGCCCGGGTCTCTCTCTGTCTTGCTGCTGCCTGTGGATTCAGATGTAGAATTCGCACTAACTTCTCCAGCACCAAATGGCCTAAGCCTCGGAAACTGTGAGCCAGCCCCAGTTAAATGCTTCTTTGTATGAGAGCTGCTGTGGTCGTGGCGTCTCGTCACAGCAATAGAACTCTACTGAGACAATCAGTAGGTGGAGAGAGATCAAAGAAGCTACCTTATGCCAACCCCTGGCCTCTGTGTGCACATCCATACCTGTGAACATGCATAGACATACATGCATACTATACACACACACTGACCAATGGCTTTGATGCACACAAATATGTAAATATTTGTAATAATTTTAATATGTGTAAATATCCATATGCACAAGGTACTTAGGGGTTTGGAATGTAGCTCAGTGGCACAGTGCTTGCTCAGGGATTAGCCAAAGAGGGAGGCCACTGAGGAAGGAAGGAAGGAGGACACCGAGGAAGGAAGGAAGAGAGGGAGGAAGAACTAACATAACATTCTCTGACCGTTCCTCAGCTTTGCAAAAATGTAGTGCTTCTGTACAGCATCTTTGTGATTAAAATCCATGCTTAAATCGTACCTTAGTGGTCATTTTTATTTGAGGGAAAACTGAGAAGTTACTGTCTTATCTATATCACAGTATGGTGAGAACTAGACAGTTTGAGGGCTGGTGTAAATTTTTGTAAGAACTCAGTTTGAGAGCTTATTTGTAGTATTTCCATGTTTTTCTCAATATCTGTTTAGTGAGCGATTTTGAGAAAAATATCTGCCTATGGTAGAGTCAATGAAATTTGTCAGCTAGGGATTTGTATATTCTTTGGGAAAATGTAGTTACTGCCTGATCTGTTGAAGAAGAAATCATTTAATGACTAAAAGAAATTAGAGATACTTGGCTGGTGTGGTGGCCTGGCCTACCCCTATCATAACAGCAGGGAGACAGAGGCAGGGAGAGCCAGGAGTTCAAGGTCATCCTCAGCAAGTTCAAGGCCAGTTTGGGCTACCCCAGCCCGTCTGAAAGACAAAGCAAAACAAAACAAAGACCAATTTAGAGGAGAAAAGAAAAGGAGGGGCTGGAGAAGTGGCTCGGTGGTTAGGAGCCTGGACTCCTTTGTTCCCAGGCCCTACATGGCAGCTTACAACCGCCTGTCACTCCAACACCCTCTGGGCTCCTTTGGGACCAGACATGCACTCAACACACTCATACATATAAAATAAAAATAAATTTTAAAAAATCAATCTCTGAAAAGGAGGTCGGGTGTGCTAATCACATCTCTGAGTTCTAGACTAGTCAGTGCTACAAAATGAGACTAAGAAATTACAGTTACTAAAAGTTGTGGTTACACTATAAAGAAGAAAACACCGGTAGTGTTTCACCAACAATTGTTACTTTTGTTTTGATGAGCGTGTGTGTGTGTGTGTGTGTGTGTGTGTGTGTGTGTGTGTTAGACTTTCCATTTCCTTTCCATTAAAGCCTAGAGTTAAAGAAAATTAACTTCTGCCTTTGGAGTGTATCTAAATAGGGCCTTCAGATTAAAGATGTGACTGCATTGGACCAAATTAAATGTATCTCTCTTCTATAGAAATAGATGGCCCAGAGCCACAGTCCTAAGTCATAAGCCTTTCTGAGTGCCTTGATTACTGTTTCCCTTCTAAAGACCATCATCCTTCAGGATTCATTTGGAGCTATGAAAAAAAAAATGTTATTTTTTTTTTCTACATGGGCAATTTACTTTTATCTCAGTGGAATTTTATGTACATTTCTACAGTGTTTGCCAAAACACATTATGTCTAATGCAGACTTAACATATCCGGGAGGCATCTTTCATTTCCAATTAGGTTCATCTTCTGAGAGTTAAAAAGCTAAAGGGTTTCTGTGCCTGAATTATTTTTATGAGGCAGCCTCTGATATAGCCCAGGCTACCCTTGAAACTATGTAGCAGACATACTCCTGCCTCTGTTTCCCAGGTGTCAAAAGTTCACTCACATGTCTTAGGATCCAAAGGGACTAAATTGTCATAAATCTGACCAAAACTATTGATATTTTTTCTTTTAATATATTCAGCAGCTTGTAAACAAAAAGGGAAATCTGAACTGTAAAGATACTAGCTTTAAAGTTTAAGGATAAACATGAGATGTGAGTGTCACAAATACGAAGAAGAGTCATAACTTGCAGAGGGCCAGAAGCGCTCACAGGTAAGCACCAGGGGGACCAAGTGTGCGGGACCAAGCGTGCTAAGCATGCAGGATTGGTTCTTTTGTCGTTGTTGTTTCGTTTTTTGTTTTTCAAGACAGGGTCTCTCTGTGTAGCCTTTGCTATCCTGGGCTCACTTTGTAGACCAGGCTGGTCTCGAATTCACAAAGATCCACCTGCCTCTGCCTCCCTGGGATTAAAGGCATGCACCACCATGCCCGGCAGCAGGGTTGGGAAGAGATGAGTAACCGATTTCTTGCTCAGATGGCTGGGAATGGAGGTGGTTAATAGCCTGGTGACCTTTGCCCTATCTGATGGAGGTCACATCTGGCTCCCCAGACTCTTACAACCAGGACTGGAGGTGGCTAATAGCCTGGGTGACTTCTGTGCCCTCTATTTGACCAAGACTACACCCGATCTTCCCAGAGCTTAAAACGACATTGGCAGTCTATCTCTAGAACCCAACTTTACAAAAGAGGGGACATGTACTTTGAGGAGAATTTCATTTAATTATGCCTTAAGCTTTATTATGCATATGGGATTCTATTACACCAGGAAACTTTTCCCCCCCAAATTATACTGTGGCTTAAAAGTCCCTAAAATAAACTGTCTAGTATCAGACTCTCCAAGTTTGAGCCAAGACCAGCTACTGAGTCATATTGAACTGGACTTCGTTCTTGCCTACTGTGGCCATGGTGGTGTTGGCAGAGACCCCTCCCCCTAACACATACAATAACTGAGAAGCCTTTGTGGTGTAAACCCAGTAAAAGCTGGTTCTGTCCAGTTCTCCTTGCTTTTCTGTCTCTTTCCTTCATGGAATCTTTGTTGACCTGCCCTTCCCTCCCAGCCTGGCAGAGACCATTGAACCTGTTGTACATTTCCCACAATGCATAGTCATCCATTTGCATACCTGCCTGGCATACAGGATCGAGAAATTCTTGGAGGAAGACTATGCTTTTCACAGTTGGACCTGAGGTGCTCAGCTTATGAGCACTTATGGCAACTGCAGTATGTTGACCGGGTTACCGTGAATGGCGGAGTTCCTTTCTCTGCTGCTTTCTGCTTCTGCTTGGTTATTAAGACTGGACTGGTCTCTTTTCTCCCTCCTTTCTTGGTCTGCAAACAGCTCTACACACCATCACCTTCATCAGATCCAGGCTGTAGGTCCTGGAATTTGATTATTTCCTGGTGATGGCATTCATTCTCTGGCTGCCTTTGCATGCAAAGCTAGCTGCTTCCTGTGCTCCTAGCACTCTGGTGCTTGCAGCATGCTGAGGGTTACTAATGATTTGCTGTAATTGAGCCCTGTCCCTGACATACCCACACTGTTTGGATGTCAGTTCCTTCGCTTGATGATTCTCAACGCTGCTTAAAATCCCAAAGCTGAGAGTTGCCCGACTTCAGGATTGTCTGTGTTGCTATTGTTGACGATTATCTTATTTCCCTAGAATTGTCAGGGCTATCTATAGGGCAAGTGGTGGAGACTAGTTCTGGTTAAGAACTCACTTTAGGGCTGAAGAGACAGTAATTCCAGTCTTGAAAAGTGGAGAGAGAGCCAAGTGTTGCCTTTAATCCCAGCACTTGGGAGGCAGAGGCAGGTGGATCACTGTGAGTTCGAGGCCAGCCTGCTCTCCAAAGAGAGTTCAAGACAGCCAACATAACACAGAGAAACCCGGTCTCAAACAAACAAACAAACAAACAAACAAAACAAAACAATGGGATAACCATTGAGATGTAATATGAATAAATTAATAAAAAAATCAAAACAAAACAACCCCTGCAAAAAACAGAAAAAGTAAAGTGGAGAGGGAAGGGATGCTCAGAGCAGGCTGGCCAGCAAGACTAGCCATATCAGTGAGCTCTGGGTCTGAATGAAAGGCTCTGCCTCAGTGCATGGAGATGACTCTCATCACTTCTCATCCACATGCACACCCACCCACACGTACACGAGTCCACATGTGCTTGTTCTCACACATGCCAAAAGATGCATATACACACCACACACAAAAATGCAAAAAGGATACTTCACTGTAATGGTAACCATTGATTCGTCAATTTATTGAACAAACATCTATTGAGTTATGTTCCCTGTATTTTAAAGTTCTCTTTCTTTCTTTCTGTTCTCCGCCCCCCCCCCCCCTTTTGAGACAGGGTCTCGTGTATCCCAGGTTGGTCTCAAACTCATTATGGAGCCATGGGTATCCTTAGATAATCCTTCGGCCTTTATCTCCCAAGTGCTGAGGTTACAGGCATGCACCACCGTGCATTTTATGAAGTACTAGGGATTGAACCCAGGCCTTTATGCATGCTAGACAAACACTCCTACCAAATGATCTAAAGTTGGCTTTCAAAGGCCAGGCCCAGCCTCCTTTTCATAAAGCACCTGCCTGCTTTGTGTTCTAACCGTCCTCTTCCTTGCTTACAGGCTATGCCACACAAGTCAATACTTAGTTGTAGGCATAATAATATTACACAATGATTGTGTAATTCAAATACTGTCTTTTGTATCACCCATAATTGGTTGCAATTCTTGTTCTGAGAATCTCCTGTCTCAATGTTGTATAAACACTATTCCACAAACTGCCAATAAAGCAGCTTACAGCCAATCGCTGAGCAGGGGAGAGAATAGGGCTGGACTTCCTGCCAGCTGGGGAGGAGGAAGTAGGGGTTTGAGTCCTGGGAGAGACTGAAGTGAGATCAAGAGACAGAGCTGGAGCAGGAAAGCTACAAAGTGCAAGTACTCTGGGATGTATGCTGGGAGGAAATCAGATTATTGTATAAGGTTAAGAATAGATTACTAACTGCTCAATTCTTGTGCTATGAAGCATGTTAAAAAATATTATAGAGTCTCAATTATTTGTGTGATAGCTGGGTTAAGAGAGAAACTGAGAAACAAACATAATTTTATAAAATTAACTTTAACAGTGGCTTGGAGTTCAGTTATCATGATATAATTTTTGAAAGTGTTTAAAGATAAGATGGGGAAGAGAAAATGAACAAGAGAAGGGTGAGAAGGCTAGAAATGGAGTTAAGTTTAGCTAGATAATTGGCTGCTGGCTCACCTTGATAATCAGCACCTTGTAAAACCAAAACCAGAACTGCAGGACTTTAATTACCAGATAGAAGTATAAGACCTGAGTCCGCTCTCTTGCCCTGGGAGATAAGATATCCCTAATTGCTAGGAAGGCAATATATTAATAATTATCTAAACCTAGATCCGGAAGCCCTACACCCTGTGGAATTACTGTCTAGCAGGTTTTCTGATAAGGAAAAGTGCCACAAACTGTCTCAGTCGGGTACAAGTCCTTGGGAATGAGAGTTTTCGAAGTGTCAGTCGGCAAAGATAGGCGAGTGACAGACAAACCAGCGGTAGTGTTTGAATCTCAGTGTATTTTGAAGACAAGCAAACTAGGTTTTTATACACGTTTTTTGGAAATGGGGGGGGGGGCGGTGTTTTGTGGTTACATTATTTTTCATACAATTTAAAATACAGGATGCAAAGTAATAAAATTGTCGTCAATCTTGACTCATCATTCTTAAGTCATTAGATTGGTATCAGTGCATGTGCCCTCTTTATCAAAGGTCAGTGTTCTCTCATTATGCCAAACATCTGTGAGTCAAGACAGTTTTTTCTTAGCTCTTCTCGTCACTATCTGGAGCTTTCTTAAACGCTTTATTTTTTGTAAGTCATAATATAAACTATGGCTAATCCTTTGCCGTGTTTTTATTAACAAGTGGAATGGAACTTGGTGATAATATTGCCTGAATGACCCTTGGCTGCAGTCTCAAGTTAGGGGTCTCCTAGCAACACAGTCACATTTGAAAAGTTCTGATAGGAAAGTAAAAACAAAGGCAGACTATTCCAAAACAAATGAGAAAAAAGAGACCGGGGTGGGGGTGGGGGGCTGCAATCAGTTACTCCTGGCAGGAACATGAAACTCATTCCAGGAGGCTCTCCCTGGGTGGAGGTGGAAGGGGTTATCGCCAAAGGTTTATGATAGTATTTGTCACACAGATTCTGCTGGAGGGGTTGTAACAGAAAAGGACGTTCCACTTTCCCTCCTGTAGGAGTCCGTCTAAGCAGCCCTGTCAACCACACAGACAGGAACACAACCTTCAGGGAAGCTGTCTGTTTCAGACACTTAAAAATAGTATAAAACCCGGGGCTGAGAAGGTAGCAGGTGGGTAAGAGTGTTTGCTGTGTGAGCATGAGGACCTCAGTTTGAATCCCTAGTCCCCAGGTAAAGAGCAGGACATGGCCGGCCCACTATGGGTGGCCCTATCCTTAGGCAGGTGGGCCTGGCTGTATAAGGAGGGTAGCTGAAGTGAGCCTAGGAGCAAGCCAGTAAACTTTGGTCCTCCTTGGTATGTGCTTCAAGCTCCTGCCTGGAGTTCCTGTGCTGGCTTCTCTCAAGGGTGGACTGTGACCTGCAGGCTACTCGGATCCTCATCTCCCCAGGTGGCTTTTGACTGTGGCACTTTATTGTAGCAACAGGAAAGCAAACCAGAACATGCTCTCAACCACTAAGTCATCCTGATGTTAGGGATTCGGGGTGGGGAGATGTGGGGGGAGGTTGTGTTGGTCTCTGCCTTCCTGGGTGACTTTAATGCCAGGCATCTGCTCTGTGTCCCGAGTTTCTTCACCCTTCCTCTGTCTATAAAGCCAATTTTTTCTGCTTAGCCCCATCAGAATACTCACTCTGTTTTAGAGAGATATTATCTGATCCTAGAGCTGAAAATAAAACCAATCATGACTTTAAGCTAGACCGTTATGATTTTTATCCTTTGATGGACAAAAATAAATAAATAAATAAATAAAAATAAAAAATAAAAACTACCAAACAACCCAAAAAAACACTGGCTCATGTGAAACTCAAGTTTAAGTGCATGCTATTTTGTGGTGCTGCCCTCAGGGACCGTTCGGCACTATTTGAAGGTGTTTGTGATGGTTACAACTGGAGAAATGAAGGCAGTTTGAATGTGAAATGTTCCTCGTGGTCCCTGGCACTGTTTTGGGAGTGCAGCAAAGGAGGTGAGCCTGGCTGAAGGAAATGGGTTCTTCCCAGCTTTCTACTTCCTAGTCGGCTAAGGTGTGAGCAGACAGTTAGCACTGCCCCACGATGGCCCCAGCCCTGCCTCCCGCCTTCCCTGCCATGATGGACAGATGTGAACAGCACCATCAATATCTATCATCCCTATTCTGTTTTCCCCGTGTAGACTGGCCACTTCCTTGTCCCATCAGAGCATCTGACACTTGCTCCCTTGTCCCCTGCTAGGACCTGTTGCCTTGTCTCTCTGAGAGCTGCCAAGTGCAGCACAGTCAGCAACATTGGTTGTGATGGCTGCAAACATGGAGACAATATTCCTTTCATATGGTCATATTGCAAACAAGAAAGTTAAAATAGCTTTAAGATCATGCTCTACTTTTGAATAAGGCTTTCAAACACACCACCAACTTGTGACATGTGGTTTTACCTTATCTGTTTGCAATCCTGTCTGAGGTATCTAAGGTTCCTCTCTAGGTGGTGTGGGGGTGGTATGGTGTGGGGGCAGTGGGGTAGGGGTGGGGTGCAGGTGGGGGTAGGGTGGTGGGGTGGGGTAGGGGTGGGGCAGGGATGGGGTGGGGTAGGGGTGGTGTGTGTCAAGGGCCCTTAGAAACTCTTTGAGATGCTGGAGAGATGATTCAGTGGTCAGAGCTCCTCCTGTGTTTGCAGAGGAGGAGGATAGGAGTTCAGTTCCCAGTATCCAGAGCAGGGGACTCACAACTATCTCTAACTCCAACTCTAGAGGATCTGATGAAACTGTATACATGTGCACATACATACACACAGACCTTCATACATTAAAAAAAGAAAGAAAGAGCCGGGCGTGGTGGCGCACGCCTTTAATCCCAGCACTCGGGAGGCAGAGGCAAGCAGATCGATGTGAGTTCGAGGCCAGCCTGGTCTACAAAGCAAGTCCAGAATAGCCAAGGCTACACAGAGAAACCCTGTCTTGAAAAACCAAAAAAAAAAAAAAAAAAAAGAAAGAAAGAAAGAAAGAAAAGAAAGAAAGAAAGAAAGAAACCTTTACAGGTGTACCTTCAGATACCAGCAAAATTGTATATATGGCTACTCTACAGGTGATCCTGCTGTCTTGGGACGTCCACACTGAAGTGTGTACTAATCGACCCTTTTCCTAAGAGCCCTGCTCTGTCCTTACCTTCCGAATAAACCCCAACTCTGTTTCATGCTGACTCCTCCTAAAATTCTGTGACATCAATTCTGCAGGCTCATGGGGTGGAGGTCTGCATCTCTCAGGAGGGCCTTGGATCCCTGCCCTATCACTGCCCACACAGAAGAACCCTTCCTTTTTGTTATCCCGGCTTCATTGTTATTTTCTGTTAGGTTAGGATTGACACTGGCAATTTCAGTTTTGATCCTGATGGTTTTCCCAGGAGTCTACTTGACACTTTCTGTATGCTGCTGGTGCCTCCAGGGGGGGCAGACATATAGGCCCTAGCCCCTCCCTGTCTGTATAGCATGCATGGACTTCGCCCCTCCCTCTCTGTATAGCATGCGTGGACTTAGCCCCTCCCTGTCTGTATAGCATGCGTGGACTTAGCCCCTCCCTCTCTGTATAGCATGCGTGGACTTAGCCCCTCCCTGTCTGTATAGCATGCGTGGACTTAGCCCCTCCCTGTCTGTATAGCATGCGTGGACTTAGCCCCTCCCTCTCTGTATAGCATGCGTGGACTTAGCCCCTCCCTGTCTGTATAGCATGCGTGGACTTAGCCCCTCCCTGTCTGTATAGCATGCGTGGACTTAGCCCCTCCCTGTCTGTATAGCATGCGTGGACTTAGCCCCTCCCTGTCTGTATAGCATGCGTGGACTTAGCCCCTCCCTCTCTGTATAGCATGCGTGGACTTAGCCCCTCCCTCTCTGTATAGCATGCGTGGACTTAGCCCCTCCCTCTCTGTATAGCATGCATGGACTTAGCCCCTCCCTGTCTGTATAGCATGCGTGGACTTAGCGAGTTTGCTCCATCATGTTCTCTGGAGAAAGCTTGATGTCTATGCAGACTCTGCAAACATCAACCGAGGACAGTAGTTACAAGCTGAGCATATGAGTAAAGAAGCAGATGGTTGTTTTTCCTTCAAAACTGAATACTAAAGGACAAGGAGGGAGAACTAAGGAAATATGGCCACACAGACCATTGCAGAGCTAGGTCCAGCTGAACAGTGAAGACAAAGTTTCAGTACTTGCCATCCCCTAGGAGGGTGGTCACTGTGCTGTGGCCGATTCCTCTCCATCAGGAACAGTTTGCAGGGGAAAGAAGTAAAGTGAGAGCGAAGGACCCCAGAAGCGAAGGGCCCACGGATGGGGGAGGGCACCCACATCTTCTCCTGGGGAGGGCACCCACATCTTCTCCCGCACTAGTTTTTGATTTTGGCATTTTTGATATTTCTGTTTGATGCGACAGAATGCCTTACAATCTAACCCAGCTGGCCTCAAATCCATAACTCTTGTGCCTCAGCCTTCCAAGTGTTGGGTTCACAGAACTTATTCTGCAGTCATGGCGTTTGGATCCCAGTGCCCACACAGTAGGCCCAACATCCCTGAAAATGCCTGTAAATTCCGTCACTAGGGGAAAAAGACAAAATGATTGCAGGGCTTTTTAAATTGTTTCAGTTTAGCTTAGAAAACACAAGCCCAAGGCTCAGGAGGATAATAGAGGAGTGTATTAGTACAAAACACTCACACAGACACAAATAAAGTAAACCTTTTTTAAAAAAGAAAAGGACTAAAATATCAGCAAAAATTGAGAATACTTATTCATTCCCTGGTTCAGCCGATTGATATAAATCACAAACATGGCAGAGGCACAGGTGAAAATGTGGGTGTTGTGTCGGTGACGTTTGTTCTTGTGTTGCAGAGTTTATGGCCAGGTTAGACTTCTCAGGCTTTGTTCATAGGCTTTTTCTAGACCCTAGATGTTCTACACAAGCATTTATTAACGGGTCAGATTGGCAAATTTTATAGCAGGTGTTATAAAAGGACCATGCAAACTGTCTTTCAGTTCTGGAATTGGGTGGGTAAATATTTCTCTTTATAAAATGAAGTAAGCATTCTGATGGCTCAAGTAGAGCAGGTTGTTTTTAGTAGGGAAGGGTTTGAAGGAAAGAAAAGGAAAAACAGAAAGAAGATTGCCCATTTTATCATATATTACTTACTGATATTGATTTTTTTTTGAGGCAAGTTTTGTCTTATAGAGCCTGGGTTGGAGTTGAATTTGCCACTTAGCAGAGACTGGCCTTTGTTGGAGATTGGTCTGATGTTTTTTGGTTTTGGGTTTTTGTTGGTGGTGGTGGTTTTTTTTTTTTGTTTTTGTTTTTGTTTTTTTTTGAGACAGGATTTCTCTGTGTAGCCTTGGCTGTCCTGGACTCACTTTGTGGACCAGGCTGGCCTTTGCTGGGATTAAAGGTGGCTGGTCTGATGTATTTTGAGGCTAATTACTGTTTCTTGTCTCTGTGACCCACCTTGTCTATTGCTATTGTTTGATCAATAAAAGGCCGACGCACAGGGCAGGGCAAATGGGATAGGCGTGGCCAAGGATCCTGGGCTCGGAGAGACAGAGAGAATTTTGGGAAGAGGAGAGACCAGAGGAGAAGAGAGGAGAAGGCCGCTGTGGGTTAGATGGAGGAGAAGCTTATGGCTGGCATGGATGGAGACGTGGCCCAGATGAAAAACATTAACAAGTATTTGAGATTATGGATGGGAGGTAGCTTGATAGAAATTATTAGAAGCAGATGGCATGGCATTGAGGCAGGTATCCCATACTTGCTCCACCATGGGAAGTAGTTTAGGGGATTAATATCTGCCTTGCCCCCAGATTAACTAAGGCTATTTTAAAATATAACAGGTGTCTGTGTCTTGATTGATTGCTAGCGGGTTATACTACTGTAATAATAATTATAGGCCTGATAAACATTATTAGGCCATACTGGCAATTTACCAACAGGCCTTAAACTATCCACCTCTCTATGTCCCCCAGTGCTGGAATTGCAGATGTGTGCCACCATGCCCAGTCACACTGCTGTTTTGTTTTGTTTTTTACTGAAACAGGGTCTCATGTATCCCTGGCTGGCTGAGATCCGTCCCTTCAGCCTCCCTCTCCCAGGTGCTGAGATTATAGGCATGCTCCACCTGGGCCAGTGTGTGGTGGGGATGGAGCACAGGGTGAGGTACCTGTCAAGCAAGCACCTCCTCAGCCCTGTCGCTTTGAGAAGTGGGGAGATGGAAATAATAGGAAAATAAAGGATTAGTTATTTCAGACTCCTTTTGTGTTAGGATTAGGACCAGGCCCTCCATTGTCATGCTAACGAACCCAACTAATCCCCATTTCCAGGAAGCTCAGATAAAGTTTCACGCCAGGCAGGTTATGTGGCCGTTTATCACAGTGTCTCCAGTTTGATTTTCAGGCAGATTTATACAGAAGCTTATTCCAGAACAGTGGCCTCTATTACTTGTATTTAATAGCATAGTTAATGGAGTACTTGGTCAAGAGTGAAAGCAGAGACAGTTAATAGCCAGTGTAGGAGTAAAATAGATGAAAATATCAGCTTGGCCTAAAATATTTATTGGATAAATGAAAAACAAGCTCCATGGAGTTTGTGTCGAGGAAATGAATTACTGAGGTTTCCAGACCCCTCTGAGATTTACAACACACCAATGAGCACACTACCCGTCTTTCATTTCAGAGCAAATATTTACCCCCAAGATGAATGTGTAGCCGGAACCATAGCAACTCAGGAGGAACATCTGTCCTGGTCTGATGAAAAGCAAATATTCCTGAATATATTACTTTTGGACAATGAGCTTCTTAAAGCTAGGCTCGGGCAAGAGATTCTGCTCAGACTGACCGACCGTGGCCAGGATTATAAGCCTTTCCTTTCTGTGGACCAGTTACATGTGTGCTCTAGGTGTGGTGAGGATCAGCATGTGATGTTCCGGATATCACTGGGTGCTGGTGAAGGAAGCTCTCAGGATCCAGAAAAAAACAGCAGTTGGGCATCCAACAATGACCTACGTGCGAGTGCTTCTATTTTCTCTACCACATCCCTTTTTATGCTTAAAACGGAGAAATTTCTGTGATATTTTAGATTAGTTGCTGCAAACTAATAGTCTACACGATACTTTTTATGGTATCCGAAGGGTTTGAAGACTTAGAGAATTTTATATTAAAACTTATAAAAAAACATGTATTTATGTTGCATGTATCTGTGCATGTCTACATGCATGCCGACGGCATGTGGAGGTCAGAGGATAATTTGTGTGACTTGGTTCTCTCTTTTTTTCCCCTACTGTGTGAGTTTCAGGGATTGAACTTAGGGTGTCAGGTTTGACATCAAGTGCCTTTACCTCCTGAGCCATTCTTTCCGCCATGTACTTGTCTGTATAATCCTAGAGTTTCTGCCTGTGCCATGAAGACAGACGGAGCTGCTGTTTGGTGCTGTAGTCTCAGTGAATCATCCTTTCTCTGCCCACCCCCATTGGGCTATCTATAGTGGTCAGGCCTGGCCTGTTGGGACCCCAAGAATGAGAATACTCTGGCCAGGACTCTGCCAACTATGTGAGTTTGTGGCATCTCATAAGATGGGAAGATAGCCAAGTGTGGTGGTTCACACCTGTAATCCCAGCACCTGGGAAGTGGAGGCAGAAGGATCAGGAGTTCAAAGTCATCCTCAGATGCATATCGTGTTCAAGGAAAGCCTGGACTATATGAGACTTGGCCTCAAAAATTAAAATGGACATTAAGGCTTTTAAACTGACAACATGGTCACTCCATAATATGGTTAAGGGGAAGGTTTTTATTGTAGATAAAAGAGACAGAACAGCTGGGCGTGGTGGCACACACTTTTAATCCCAGCACTCAGAGAGGATCTCTGTGGGTTCCAGGGCAGCCTGGTCTACAAAGGACAGCAGGGCTATTACACAGAGAAACTTTGTCTTGAAAAAGACAAAGCAAAACAAAAATGAGAGAGAGAGAGAGAGAGAGAGAGAGAGAGAGAGAGAGAGAGAGAACAGCCAGAGGCATCTAGAAAAGTCCAGAGCAGTGAGAGAAAGTAGACTGAACATGGCTGACAGACTGGATTTGGCCATGAGAGAAGCAGAGCGAGACAGAGTGTGGAGGGGGAGGAAGTGGGGGGGGGGGGAGGAGTGGGAGGGGGTTTGTGCTTAGAGAGAGAGAATGTGAGCTAGAGAGAGCACACACTGAAAACAGTGGGAGAAGGTGGGTGTGGTGGCGCAGGCCTTTAATCCTATTATGCAGAGGCAGATCTCTGGGCCTTTTGAGTTCTAGGACAGCCAGGGATGTTACACAGAGAAACCCTGCCTTGAAAAACAGACAGACAAGATGAAGAAACAAAAAACAAAAAACAAAAAAAGAAAAGAAAATAGCTGGAGAGCGAGTAGCTTTGGGGAGGGGAGCCCGTGCCCTGGAGGGAGTTTGGGGTAGGGGAGGATGAGGAGGGCCAAGATGCTGGCGAGAACTTGAACTTCAGCATCTGTAACAGGTACTTGTGAAACTGAGGAGGGCGGGAGGCCAGCACTTGGTATGCTAACCTGTACCACAGAAAGCCACTTGTCCCTCTGCCAGTGGTGAGGGAAGTGCCTGCCTTCTCTCGGCGGGTGGGAACCGGCTTCACAAGCTCCTGAAGAGCTCTGGCCCTTATCTAACCACCCACAATTTTCCTGTCGTGCAGGTTGAGCCTGTTTCTGGATATCTGGACTGCCTTTTAGAACTTATGGGGTTTCCTTTGGACCTGACAGAGACCACACAACTGCAGCAGAGTTCCGTTAAGCCGTAATTCAGCACAGGTTTTACTCCTGTTGGTCCTACAGCACATTCATCTCTGTGGCGTGTCTGTCTACAGGTGTCGGAGTTTGCAATACTATTCTATGACACTGACCAAGTCAAGACACATTAACTATAAGCCTATCCCATAATAACCAGTAATAACAATTTGTGCTTTCTTTTTTTTTTTTCTAAAGATTTATTTATTACATATACGGTGTTTTGCCTGAGTGTATGCCTGCATGCCAGAAGAGGGCACCAGATCTCATTATAGATGGTTGTGAGCCACCGTGTGGTTGCTGGGAATTGAACTCAGGACCTTTGGAAGAACGGGCAGTGCTCTTAACCTCTGAGCCATCTCTCCAGCCCAATTTGTGCTTTCTTAATAGAAGTGGGTGGCACAGCACAACGGTAAAGTGTTTACTCACTTGGCGTAAGTCCCTAGGTTCAAGCCCTAGTGCATGCACATGGAAGCAAAAGAAGTGATGCAATCGGCCAGTGGCATTGCCCGCTGTATCCCAGTCTATTAATAGCACATTTGACCCGGAAGAGCATGATTCAGCTCTGCTCTTGCTCTTCTCACAGCAGTGATACACGTTTTCCTTCTAAGTCAGTGAGTCAGCGTTACTGAGAAGCAGAGGCTGATCAGGCCTTTATATTTTCAACATCGCAAACGTTGAATAATTAAGAATTTTCTCAACCCTGATTACATATGTGGGTCACACATCAGCCGAGTTTATCATTCTCTGGTAGATGAAACATGCCAGCACCCCGGCCACAGTTGTGTAAGCACTGCCGTGGAACAACAGAGAGGCAGTATTCAATGGGCTGATGAGTCCTAGTGCGCTAGTCCAGCATTTCCCTTGCAAAGTCCTTGGGCTTTACACAAGCGAATCTCTTCTCACATCCACGCGTTAACCAGGCCCTACCCTGCTAGCTTCTGAGATCAGACGAGATTTGTCAGGGTTGGATTGCCACAGAGAGGAACCCTTTCCTAACAGCAAGAAGCATGATTGTGAGACAGGTACCATTAGAACCATGCCCTCTGTGAACTAATTGTAGGATCTTGGACAAGAACCTGAACTTTTCTTTTTCTTTTTTTTTTTTCTTTTTTTTTTGCATTTCTTAAGATAGGGTCTCAGGTAACCTAGCTGGCCTTGAACTTCTGATCCTCCTGCCTCCACCTCTTAAGTGCACCACACATTGCTTGAATCTGAACTTTTTTCAACCTCTGTGTAAGTCAGGATTAAATGTGAAAGCTTGCAGGCTGCGGAGATATCTCAGTGGATAACTGCGTCACAAGCACAAGGACCTGACTCCGAATCCACATAGAACCCACATAAAAACTTGCATGTGATGTAATCCCAGGGCTCATTCAGGAGATTTTGGGGGCCAGGAGCAGAGACCCCAGAATCCTAGGAAGCTCTCAGGCTGACCTGGTGTACCTGACGGCAAAGAGATGCTGTCTCAAATGGAGTGTAAGGTAAGGACCTACTCTTTTGTCTTCAACATGAGCGCTGTGGCACAGGAACCCACCTCACCCACGTCTCCCCATCCTTTGTCTCTCTTGTCTCCCCAGACCCCTCTGTATCTGATCTCTCTTTCACACACAAAGAAACAAAACTTGGAAGCCTGTACAGACCTGAGGGACCAGTCACTGTTAGTGTCCATGGAAGGCTAGGGAGCCTCTTGCTCAAGACCTGCTGTAAAGTGGTGTGGCGTTTGCTTGTAACCAAACACGTCTCCTCATTTCGCCAACAGCTTACTTATAATGCCTAGTACGGTGTCAGTGCTACGTAAACAGTGATACTGTATTGTTGTAAGCGATCCCTTCCCTGTAGACTTATGGGTATGTCAGCCACATAGGGTCTCAGCTTCCCTGTCTGCCTTTCTGGTCCCACACACTTAAACCACTGTACGCTTTGTTGTGTTTGAGACAATTTGCCAATCCCTATGATTTCTGTATAAGCCTTTTGAAGTGGCCAACTTGGATTCCAACACTTGTTTGAAATAATTGTGATGTCCGTGTCGGTATCCACCAAACCTTGTAATTCAACACCATTCATTTGTATTATTAATTTAGGTCTCTGATCATTAACCACTGTTAGCCAGAACACACGTTTCCCTGTACTTCCGAATGCACCTGTTTGTTCTACTGGAGCAGCTTTGCCCGTAATGTAAGGAAACAGTAATAGCTGAGCAACTCTGCCCCCTGCATTAATTCGCATCTCCTTATTAACACATGCCATGATTTTTATTTCCTCTTTACAATCTCCATCTATAATACCGGGATGCACAATAAGACCTTGAAAAGTCAATCCACTTCTTCCCAAAATTATTCCTACTGTCCCTAAAGGCAAAGGGCTGTAAGCACCAGTACTCAGTTTGTAACATTCAGCCTGTGGAGATGATGTAATAGATATATCTGAGGCCAGATCCAAGGCTCCACTGCCTTCAGTAGCATGTATTAGATCACTAATACCTAATTCCCATTTTCCTGTGAGTCCGTTACTCCTGGACTGGCCAGGGGAATTCAGCTTGTATTGTTGTTGGTGAAGCCCCGTGCTGATGGGCCCCTCTTGCTGTTTCCCGCCAGTAACCTTGCACATCTCTTTTGGATTGACAGTCTCTAGCCCAATGTTTTCCTTTTCCACATCGGCTACAGTACCCTGGAAGTCTTGGCGCCTCATAATCATCATGGCCAGATGCTCCTTGTTCTGCCCTATAAGTATCATTTACTCCAGATTGAGTACACCTGTTATTTTGAGGTCTGAAACTTTTTTTTCTGGGTTTTTTGAGACAGGGTTTCTCTGTGTAGGCTTAGCTGTCCTGGACTCACTTTGTGGACCAGGCTGGCCTTGAACTCATAGAGATCCTACTGCCTCTGCCTCCCAAGTGCTGGGATTAAAGGCATGCACCACCACTCCTGGCCCAAAGGTCTGAAACTTTTAATCTTTGTACATGACCAAGTCTGCCACACTGAAAGCACCAGGTGTTATGATATCTGGGACCTCTGGCCATAGCTTGACCTACTATATCGTTTTGATGTTCTGGAAAGCTAATCTTAAATGTTTCTCTTACCCATTCATCCAATGGAGCGCCTCTTTCCTTTAAGGGTCTAATTGCCCTCTTACATTCCGTGTTAGCATTCTCATGTGCCATAATGAGTTTTAATGCCAGTTTTGTGTCAGCATCTGCTATTGCTCTATCTAGCGCTGATCCCAATCTCTGCAAAAATTCTGTGACGGCTTCCCCAGGCCCTTTAAACAACTTAGTAAGGGGAATGGTTATCTTGCCAGGTTCCTCTACCATGTCCCTAGCTCTTAAGGCTGCAGCACGACATTGTTTGGTCAACAAATCATCATATTGGACGTGTTGTTTTAAGTCAGCATATCGCCCTTTACCAAGTAGTTGCTCTTTTTTTTTTTTTTTTGGTATTTTAAAAAAATATTTATTTATTATGTATACAGTGTTCTGCTTGCATGTACATCTGCAAACCAGAAACGGGCACCAGATCTCATTATAGATGGCTGTGAGCCACCATGTGGTTGCTGGGAATTGAACTCAGGATCTCTGGAGGAGCAGACAGTGCTCTTAACCTCTGAGCCATCTCTCTAGCCCTTTTTTTTTGTATTTTTTTCATATATGAATTCTTTATTTTCTTAATATCTTACAGTAACTATAAAGAAAATAATAGATACAGTATATCTCACATTAACATGGGAAATAAATAACAATATAGTAACACTTTGAGTACATGCCCAAACAATTTTTTAATATTTTATTTTATCTGATTTTTTTGGTTTTTTCTTTTTAAAAAATTTTATTAATTTACTCATATTACAGCTCAGTTGTTATCTCTTGTATCCTCCCATTCCTCCCTACCTCCCATTTTCCCCTTATTCCCCTCCCCTATGACTGTGACTGAGGGGGACTTCCTCCCCCTGTATATGCTCATAGAGTATCAAGTCTCTTCTTGGTAGCCTGCTATCCTTCCTCTGAGTGCCACCAGCCCTCCCTATCCAGGGGATGTGGTCAAATATGGGGCACCAGAGTATGTGTGAAAGTCAGACCCCACTCTCCACTCAACTATGGAGAATGTCCTGTCCATTGGCTAGATCTGGGTAGGGGTTTGAAGTTACTGCATGTATTGTCCTTGGCTGGTGCCACAGTTTGAGCAGGACCCCTGCGCCCAGATCCACTCATCATAATGTTCTTCTTGTAGGTTTCTAGAACCCTCTGGATCCTTCTATTTCCCCATTCTCCCATGCTTCTCTCATCTAGAGTCCCAATAGGATGTCCTCCCCTCTGTCCCACTTTCCTGGTAAGTGAAGACTTTCATGGGACATGCCCCTTGGGCTAGTGTCCAGATGTGAGTATATACCATTTGACTCTTTCTGCTTCTGGGTTAACTCACTCATTAAGTAGTTGCTCTTTACTAACATTTATGTCCCTTCTCTTATTTTCTTGTTCTGTTCTCTCCGCCTCCCTTTGCCACCATGATAACCATTGCAGCTGTTGTGCAGCTTCTAATACCGCTGAAACCAAACTTTTCCAATCATGGGGAACAAGTCTATGCTGCATGGCTTAGTTATTCAACATTTCTTTGACCAAAGCAGAATGCAGTCCATTCCTGATGACAGATTCCTTAAAATGTTTTAAATCTAACATATCTATTGGACTCCATGCCATCTCATCATAACCCTCAGCACCATTCTGAGCAAGCATGCGTCTTACAGTAACTGGAAAAGCTGATGGTGATGGCGTGACTCTGGAGGGTTCCTCTATAGGAACATTTTCCTCCAAACACCCTTTTGTTTTTCTGCTCTCCTGTTCCTGTAGTTTTTTAACAGCCTCTCCAGCTTCCCGTTTCTCTCCGCCCCCTTCCACACACTGGTGCTGACCACCTTGCCTGTGGAGCAGGGCGGAGCAGCAATTGTGGGAAACACTTGCTCTTGGTTTCTCCTTTATCAACGGGCGCAATTTGTTTTCTGTTTGCTTCAACCTCTACCTTCAAATTGTCTAGTTGTGCTGCCAACTCTGCCATCTTTTCAAGAAGCATAGAATTTACTGAGCCTTCCGGTTTTTGCATCTTACCAGTCTTTCTTCCAATCTTTTAAAATATCTTATAAAGTAAAAAGACCAAGGAAAAAGCAAATGATTCTGTCTGGGTATAAGGCAGGAAAGGACTTTGTAACAGCAGCTGTGATTTTGCCGACACCCTGAAAGAGCATTACCATCTCTTGAAAACCATTATCTTCCTCCACAATATTAGAAGTTTCCCATGATGCCCAGAGCACGTTGGGTGCCACTTGTATGCTCAATTTTCTTAACAAATATATTTTATTACAAACTTCTTAACTGAGAGTACCTCACTTAGGAGAAGGAGATTAAAGAATACAATAATGAAAACATAATGATATCAGTTCCGAGGAACGATTCTCCTGGCGTAATCAGCAGGATTTCTTCTTCTAGAACCTGGAGCAACCAGAACCCGGAGCCCTGAGGCCTTCCCTCGAGTGGTTCAGTTCTCTCTCTAGGAGTGTCTTGAAGTGGAGCAATGAACAGCCAAAACTATCCCAAGTCTCCAAAGGCCCCACCTCCTGTTTTTGGCTAACATTTATACCTCCTCTCAGAATTTGTTCAAGGATTTTTTCAGCTGGCTAGAGACCAATCCCCCCCACATGGTGGTTCAACTTCTAAGGGGATAAACATCACCTGTTCTCTCATTAAGTCTTTTCCTCATCCCCCACTTATGATCTAAACAAAAAACATGTTTACCTCTCCTTCACTGTATTGTTTAGGAAACAATAAAAGTTTGTTTGTGTTCACACTAATGCACATTTCTGTTCTGTGGTACAGCCATTGCACACAGGGCCCTATCTATGGTAAGTGTGCTGGCTAGTCTCATGTCAGCCCGACATACAAACTAGAGTTACCTGAAATGAGGGAACCTCAGCTGAGAAAACGCCTTCATAAGATCTGGCTGTACAGCATTTTCTAAATTAGTGATTGATAGGGAAGGGCCCAGCCCATTGTGGGTGCCATGCCTGGCTTCTGGGTTCTCTAAGAAAGCAGGCTGAGCAGGCCGGTGAGCAGCACCCACCCGGGCCTCAGCATCAGCTCCTGCCTCCAGGTTCTGCCCAGCTTGAGTGTCCCGTTCCCCCCCCCCCCCCCCCCCCCCGCCACCACAGCTTTTAATAATGACCTGTTGTATGGACTGTGAGTGAAATAAACTCTTCCTTCCCAGGTTGCTTTGGTCGTTCATGGTGTTTCATCGAAGCAACAGAAACCAGTGGCAAGCATTCTATGACTGAACTACCTGGCCAGCTCCTCGTCCTGTGTTTTTTCCTTCTTGTTTTCCTGTGTGGTAAGGAACACTTGTGTGGTTTTCCCAGAAGACACAATAGTTTTAAGGAAGAAACAGATTTTTTTTTTTCGAGACAGGGTCTCTCTGTGTAGCCTTGGCTGTCCTGGACTCACTTTGTAGACCAGGCTGGCTGGCCTCGAACTCACAGCAATCCACCAGCCTCTGCCTCCCAAGTGCTGGGATTAAGGGTGTGTGCCACCATACCCGGCCTGAAGAAACAGATTTTATTCTCCTTCCCTCGCCATAAGAGGAAGAAAGGACCGGGCCTGCAAATTACAGCAGACTCCTAAAACATATACTAGTATGTGCCCTGATTTTAAATTAGCCCCTTTCTAGAATTTAGCTCTATCAATTTGCTTGTCTTACTAATGCTGTGAAGCAAGATGGTCTTTAATTTTATCTTTGCTGTAATGATGAAATAAGCCTCTTGGGAGGGTATTGAAAAAAATCTCTATACCTTTGCAACTTAAATTTTAAAACAAACAAACAAACCAAGTGTTTAGCCTGTGGGGCAGGACTCTGTTCTCTCCTTTCCCCATGTGAGTCCTGAGGACCGGTTGTGCTTCTTCAGGTTTGGGCATCTTGCCAGTCTCTCTGCAGCACTTAATTTCATCATTTCATTTGATGCTGTTTGTCCAACAGATATTTAAGCCAGCAATGTCGTGGATGGAGCCTGCGGTTCATGAGAACAAGCCCGGCTCGCAGGGCCCTTTGGTCTAGCAGACAGAGGTAAACTTCCACTAGCACCCTTCACACACCCATTAGCTGCGGACAAGGCTGGGTGCCATGTCCTGACATGATGTAGTCGCTGGAGAGGTGTGGGAAGCATCCAGAAGCTCCCGCTACCCCATCCCTTCCCAAACTCTCTCAGTTCCTGATTAGGAAATTCTGGCAGAAATAGACTTTACTGGTGCAAAGGAGTGTCAGCTAGTTAGTGCATTTCACACTCCTGTTTGGGCTAGCAGTGGCCATGTGACCTGCATCTGTCCAATTAGAGTGATTGTGTGTGTGAGTGTGTGTGTATGTGTGTGTGTGTGTGTGTGTGTGTGTGTGTGTGCTTTGTTTATTTGCTTGTTTTTTGCTTTTTTGGGACAGGGTTTCTCTATGTAGCCTTGCTGTCCTAGATTTGCTTTG
Source organism: Acomys minous (assembly GCF_964271855.1). NCBI lineage: Eukaryota > Metazoa > Chordata > Mammalia > Rodentia > Muridae > Acomys > Acomys minous. The sequence goes on from NC_140498.1 coordinate 51,852,006, forward strand.
TAGACCAGGCTGGCCTCGAACTCACAGAGATCTACCTGCCTCTGCCTTCCAAAAGAGTTCTGGGATTAAAGGCATGCTTCACCACACCCGGCCTAGAGTGATTATTTTTACCTTTGCTTAGGAAACAGGGAACAGGCTACCTCTCATTTCTAGTTGGTGACAGGGGTGGGAGTGGGGTAGAGTGTTTAACACAGATATGAGGCCTACGATGGTACGGGCACTTTTGTTCGTGCAAGGCGTGGCGAGACAAGGCAAGTGTGGGAAGAATCTGAGAGAATGGGATGATTTCACAGCCGGCATACATCCAGCACCTGTGTACCTGTGTGTGCACACACACATTAGCCTGTGTATGTGGAGGCCAGAGGTCAGCATCCAGGGTCTCCTCAGGTCCCCTCACCTTGTATTTTTGGGATGCAAGACATCAAGCAGGCTTGGCTGGCTTGCCTTGTTGGCCTCCATCTATCTTCACCTTCTTAGTACTGGGATCACATCACCATGTCTGTCTCCTTAGATGGGTTCTGAGGACCAGATTCGAATCAGTTCCTCATGATTGTATGGCAGGCCAAATGAGCCGTCTCCTGTGAGGCTCCTGGACCAGGGCAACTGCCATAGCAACTGGTGAGATGACACACGTTCAAACCATGAAAATCTAAACCTTGAGATTTAAAAGTCTCATTCTAAGAGTGGACGGTATGGGCCAAAGCTCTCTCCGTTTCTGTGCCTGCCTCAGGAGCACGTGACGGAACCCCAAGTCACGTGTCGCCTTTTGCTCTGTAAATAGAGTGCCGCCAAACATAGTCCCGGTCAAAGAAACACATTCACACCCAAAACCCCTCCCCACTGCCCACGTCCCTGTTTCACGGGAAATAAAGTGTGCACCACTGAAGATCACCTGAGACAGCTGTTTATTCTGAGCGGTAAGCCTGGGGAAAGAAGGGCCTCCCTTTTCACCGAAGAACTTACCTTCAGACCCCTAGACTTGACGCCGCCGGCCAGGCTGTTGCTGCAGCACAGGGCGTCAGTGACTATCGCAGGCTGTCGACGTGGGACTGTCATGGCCGCTGTAGAAGCTTGCCCTGAGCTATTCCCGAATCAGCCATTCTGTTTGCCTGAATCAGGTTGGGCTTCTGTGGCCGCCTGCCTTGGTTTTGGAGCCCTAAGCTTCCACTGCCGTCTAGTGCTAGGGCTCCAACTAAAAGAGCTTAAACTTTTTCTTCTGCATCTCCGGCCAGACTAGAAATCCTGTGGCACGGACCTCATTCAGCGCTCTACCCTTCCCCACTTGGAGTCTGACATTCCTGAGGGAAGCTGAACCCACACTCCATCCTTTTCTGCCTCGAGACCAGCGCTTGGCCGCAGCCACCGGGCATTCTGAGGAAACACGGAACTACAAGGAAAACATTTAAACATGATTCTAGTGACAAAGAGGGTAGCCCTTTCTCTATGAGAGGTACAGTACTGACACGAAAGAGTCAGTGTGACTCCTTTGTGTGTGGGGCAGCTAGGAAGTGTCCTAAGGAAAGAGTAACAGGTTCAGGGTGTGAAAGAACTGGCCGGTGGCACGTTTTCAAATTGCATTCACTGTGCTGTTGACTCTTGATAGGAGGCGTGTGAGGGGCAGTCAGACTCGCTGCTGAGTTCTGCCTGTAACAGACGTGACCAAGAGTCACCTTCAAAAAACTGTATATAGTTTTTCTAAAGACTTTGTGTGTGTGTGTGTGTGTGTGTGTGTGTGTGTGTGTGTGTGTGCGCGCGCTCATGGGTGCCCACAGTAGCCAGAAAAAGGCACTAGATCTCTAGGAGCTGTATTTACAGGCAGTTGTGAGCAACTTGAGGTGGGTGCCAGGAGTTAAACTCTGCTCCCATAGAAAAGTGGCACATGATTTCAAAAAGCTGTATTTAGGCCAGTGAGATGCCTCAGCAGGCAAAGTCACTTCTCGTACAAGGTTGTTTTGATCTGTAGGACCCACATAAATATAGATGGAGAGCTGGTCCTAGATAAAATTATCCTCTGACCTCCATATGTCTGTTATAAACCATCCACAAATACATAATAATGATAAATAAATATTAAAACAAATCCCTGAAAGCTACGCTCAATGGAGAATGGTAGTACATGACTAAACTCTGAGCATTCTGAGGTCAAGTCAGGAGGATCAGAAGTTCAAGATCAGCCTTAGCTTCACAGCCCTTTGGAGGCCAGCCTAGGCTACAAGAGACCTTGTTTCAGAGGAAAGAAAAAAAAGTGTTCTTCTAAAAACAAACATGCAAGTGTTGTAAAGATTTTGTAGATCCATTCTGCTATCCTTTACAATTGGCAGGTGCTATAGCAACTCTATAATGCCTGATCAATGAGTCCTGTCATTACCTTTCTATTTTGTCCACCCCATTCTTTGATGCCACTGCCTTTGGTAACTCTGGGTACCCTGCTGTTTCCTCAGAGTGGTCCAAGAGCCTCAGCACCCGCATCACTGGGGGTGTCTGTGGGTACCCTGCTGCTCAGAGTGGTCCAAGAGCCTCAGCACCCGCATCACTGGGGGTGTCTGTGGGTACCCTGCTGTTTCCTCAGAGTGGTCCAAGAGCCATGGCATCTGCATCACTGGGGTGTATGTGAGTACCCTGCTGCTCAGAGTGGTCCAAGAGCCACGGCATCTGCATCACTGGGGTGTCTGAGACTGTCTAGATCAGAAGCTGTATAACTTTTTTCAGACAGGCTTTTGTTGTGCAGACCATGCTGACCTGAACTCATAATCCTCCTGCCGTAGCCTTAGGTGTACTGTGTTCCCATCTTACATAACATCCTGGGGCTGGAGGCCTGGCTCAGTGGTCAGAGCACTAGCTGCTCATGCAGAGGACCCAGTGCCCATGTCAGGCAGTTCACAACTGCCTGTTACTTTAGCACCAGGGGACTAATGCCCTTTTCTGACCTCCATGGGCACCAAAGATCATATGCACATACTCTATCTCAAACCTATAATTTAAAAAAACTAAAATATATTCTGCAGTGATTTCCAGAGCTTTTCAAATAATCTCCAAAGTCCCTAGACCTAGGAAGGTTATGTGGCTCTTTTCTATATGCTCAAGATCACCACTTGCTGACCCCTGACCCACTTGCTGACCCCTGACCTGTACCTATATTGCAGCCTCACTGTGGTTGAGCATATGGGCCTTAGTGTCATCTGGACTTGGGTTAGATACTCAGCATCAGATATGATGTGATTCTGGTATGTCCCTAAACCTCACTGGGATGTCACTAAACATCACTGAATCCATGTCTTCATCTTTTAAAGCAAATGGAGGAAGGAGGGGCAATAGAAATTATCTCAGGTTTGCAAGTTCTGAGTGTGACAGCCTTTTTCATCAGACTTCCTAACGTCCTCAGAGTCACACATACTCTGTACTTGCTGTTCCAGCTGTTGAGGACCTTCTACCTTCCCCAGATCACCTCCTGTTCATCCCTCAAAATCTAGCTCAGATGCTACTTCCTTGTCATCCACCTCATCTAAGTCAATGCTCCTTGGACATTTGTCATGGCGCTCTCTGCAGATACTATTGTAGAGGTCTTTGCTTAATAAGCTGGAAAGTCAGGGTTAATAATCATATAAGTAAATGCAGCCTGTTCTTAAACAGAACCTAGCAAATAACAGCATCCCCTAGGGAGATGAATATAAGACAAATGTTCCTAGCAGAGGGCTGGGGGGATAGCTCAGTGGGGACAGTACTCACTCATCATGTCCAGCACTGCACAAACCAGGCATGGCGGTACATGCTTGTAATTCTGACAATCAGGAGGCAGAGGTAGCTCCAGGTTAGCCTGGGCTATTGTTGAGAGTAGCACAGCAGCAGCAGCAGCAGCAGCAGCAGCAGCAGCAGCAGCAGCAGCAGCAGCACTCAGCTGAGACTTTTACACTCTTTCTAATGAGGATTCTGAAGTGTGACTTTTCTAGAATATGGTTTTGAGGCCTTCATGGTTCTCATCTGTGAAGAGAGGTTTGTTCCCAGAAGTGTGGGAAACATGGGGCCACACAAAGCTGAATGGCGCCCTGAGCTTCTAAGGTGCTTTTGTCCCTTACAGAGCTCTGGGCCAATGGCCACTGTCTCAGCCCTGAGCTCCTAGTCAGCTGCCAAATGGCACACTTCATGGATGGTGGTGTCCTGGCCGCTATCGAAGGACAGAATAAATGTTAATGATATTTGTGGAAAGAGTGAGCATTAGATAGAGACCACAGTGTCTCAGGGGAAAGAACATGACCTCAGTTCAGTACAACGGGAGTAGAGCATAAGGGGGGTTGATTACAGGTCAGTAGGAGTGACAGTACCCAGGTGAGGTCATAACGCATGAAAACAGAGATGTGCTAGGAACCACAAATTCATAATCTACCTACGCTACACATATGCCTATACGTATGTGTGTGTCATACATGTACCTTAGGTTTTCCAAACTCATCAGTTTGACGAATTATCAGATTATTTCTTATTAATTCCACAAGATCTAGCTCAAAAAAATCTATGTCCCTAGCCCACTGAGAGATGAGTTGTGGAGGTCAGGTTGAACTCAAAGCTCGTCTTAGCATTTATTCTACTGGTCTTGACAGTAGGACGATGTGCAGACTCACCTGGGCACACAGACTTATTAACCTTGAAGCACTCTTCAGTCGTTTCCCATCGGGGTCAGGGTAACTCACTTCCAGAGCGTAATGCCCTGTGTAGGTGGGGATGGGAAGTGGGTGAGATCAAGGTTAGGGCTGTTGAAACCCATTAGACGTGGGTAGGGTACAAGGATGCATTGCCCATATTGGGTGGGACTTTTCAGCATTTAGAGATATTCACCCCACGGACGGGAGGAGACTGATGAATCAGTTGTCCACGAGACAGCCATGTGAGTGCAGGCACACTCACTCTATCTTACTGCTTACCGCAGTCCAGTTGCTCCTCCTGATCTGATGGTTTGAAAGGGAGCGGTTCAAGCTCGTATCACGTCGCCAAACGTGTGTCGTGTGACTCATCATTAGTGCTAACACCTATCTGGCGTGTATAGCTCAGCATAACATTTATAGAGGGTTGTTACTTATTTTATATGATTTATTTTGCAGTGTGGGTGTGTGTTTGTGTGCGCTCGTGTGTACACACACCACACTGCTGGTGAGGAGGCAGAGTCCGTTCTTTCTTTCCACCAAGTGGGTCCCAGGGATTGACCTGGGGTTGGCAGGTAGGGTGGCAAGAGCCTGTCCAGCTGAGCCATCGCACTTGCTGCTTAGACCATTTCACGCGTGAAAACCTTAGGGCAGTGTGGATACAGGGGCCACGCTCACAGTTTCTCTCCACTCTTTATCATTCAAAATGGGATGAGGGCAACAACATGGGAATAAGCGGCCATCTTTCTGATGTTCTTTTCTGAAGAACAGCTGGGATGTTTTCTATGGCCGCCAGATGTGGAAGTGCGGGCACAGTCCTGCTCCCACACAGGCTGTTCCTGTAGCTGCACAGCCCTAGGAGCAAACGGCTCAAGCCCTGCTGGACGAAACACAGAGTCATAGGTGGAGGAAGATGGAGGGTGGGAGGAGTTTGCTCAGTTCATTTTCTGTGAACTGGGACAATGCAATGCAGCAACAAAGTGGAATGTTCACAGGCAATGTCCTGGGCATTTTGCTAATGTGTCAACAGTTCACTGCGATTTAGAATGTGTAGTCCTTCATGGCTGACATCCATCACTTATTATGATATTTTCAATATGTCATAGCACATGTTATTGCTCTGTTACTATCATCTCATTTAGTTATAATAGTGTGTTCAAATGTAATTCTATTTATTTATTTATTTATTTATTTATTTATTTATTTGACAGAGTCTAACTATGTGACCCTGGCAAGCTTAGAACTCTCTGTGTAGACCACTCTGGCCTCAAACTCATAAAAAAAAAATCTGCCTGCTTTTGCCTCATGAGTGTGAGACTTGAGGTGTATGTCACCTTGCCTGGGATTATTCATTTATTTTTGACAAGATCTCGAGCCTGTCTGGCCTCAAAATCACTAAGTAGCTGAAACTGACCTCTTGCTTCTATCTCCTGAACACTGGGATTAGAGTCATGAATCAGCATTTGGTTTGTGCAGTGTCTGGAACTGAACCCGGGTCTGGCTGCATGCTGGGCAAGCTCGTTTCTAGTTGAGCCACACCCCCCAGGCTAAAGGTGTTGTTGTTATTTTTTAAAGACAAAGAAAATAAAATGTAGGAGTTGGGGAGATGGCAGTCATGTGCTGTGCGAAGACAAGGGTCTGAATATGGATCCCAGCACCCATGTAAAAAGCTGAGTGTGAGGTGAGCCTGTAACCCCAGTCCCAAGGAGAAGGACACAGGAACATCCCAAGGCTTGACTCCAGATTCAGTGTGAGAGCCTGGACAGAAAGCTCAGCAGTTAAAAGCACTGGTAGCTCTTGTAGAGGAGCCAAGTTCAATTCCCAGTACCCACACGATGGTTCAAAGCCATCCAAACTTTAGTTTTGGGGAATCTTCTGACTTTCTCTCTCACCAGAGGTCCATGTGGAATACATACTACATGCATATAAACAAAACACTCACACACTTAAAATAATAAAAAAGTTAAGGAGTCAGGAGGTGGTGGTGCATGCTTTTAATCTTAGTACTTGGAAGGCAGAGCCTGGAAGATCTCTGAGTTTGAGGCCAGCCTGCTCTACAGAGCCAGCTCCAGGACAGCCAGGGCCACACAAAAACCCTATGCTTCCATCCCCGCTCCTTGCCCCCACACATAAGATAAGGTATGGTAGTTGAGGAAGAACCCAGTATCAATCTCTGGCTCACACAAGTATGTTCACACACACATGCATAGTTTTACACACAAATACATACACATATCACAAGCCACCAAGTAAACCAAAGGGAAACTTGGGACTGGGTATGGCAGCAGATGTCCGCAATCCCAGCACCCAGGAGGCTGAGGTAGGGAGAGTGAGTTTGAGCCCAGCCCCTCTCCCCACCCCCCTACACACACACACACACACACACACACACACACACACACACACACACACCATGGAGAAAATAAAATTTAGAGAAATTAAGTGATACCGCTGGCAAGTGGTAGGCTCCAGGCTCCATGCAACCCTACTATATATCAAAGGCCATGTTTTTGAAAACCATGCTGTTGTGATAATAAGCTCCATGGCACCCATGTTCAGAACTGTCAGCATGCTAGATAAAGGATCAAATTATCAGGATGCTACTGCAGTATTCTCCTTTTCAGTCAACGGAGATGACAGTTATGAGAGTGTCTCATGCTGGCCCCTGCTGGCCTGCCTCTCAATAATCCTCGTCTGTCCCTCTGAGTCCTTGGCCTTCCCAGAAGAGCTGAGGCAACTTGCCAGCACCAGGAGTGCCTCACTGTGCACAGGTGCCATAGCAGCCAGATATTGAACTTAAAGCGTTACTGCCCAGTGTTAACAGGAACAGACTGGCTCAGCCACACTGCTGCAGCAGTGGCTGGGTCCTCCAGGATCATAGATTTATGTCTCTCACACAGTGTTAGAAGCTGAATTCACTCACTTTCAAAACGATGCAGCAACATCTGCTCAGTATAGATGCATGGGAAATGCAGAAAATTGAGGGGAAAGCTTTTCTTCTTATCCCAACTTTAGAAACAACCATTGATAACATTTTTCTAGGTTTACCCCATGCACTGTAAACCTTATTATTTAGGCAGGTGTGGTGGTACATGCCTGTAAGTCCAGCACTGGAGAGGTAGAGAGGCAGGAGAATCAGGAGTTCAAGGTCATCCTTAGCTACATAAAGATCTTGAGGTCGCTAGATTATAGGAGACTCTAAAAACAAGCCAAGTTTAGGACTAAGCATTCAATTGTCATGGTACTACCTCCTTGCTAGTCAAGGGAGAGGGGGAAGAAATGTAAGAGTTGGAAAACAGGGGAAATGGCAAGAAATGTCAGCTTTAGGACCTGACAAAGCCACTGAGATCATCTCATGGCAGTTGTGGTTACTTCACACAGCCTGCACGAGACTGGCTCAGTGGGCTGGCAAGATGGCTCAATGGATAAAGTGCTTGCCACCGAGTGAAGCTGTGAGTTGGACTGTGCATGTGATAAATGGGATAGATGGAGAGAACCAAATCCTGCAAGCTGTCCTCTGATGCATAAGTACATGCACGCGCGCGCGCACACACACACACACACACACACACACACACACACACACACACACACACACAAGTGTACTAAACTGTCCTGTCCAGCAGGACCAGTAATTATGGGGTCTCGAGGGGAGCCATACCTGAGAGATGGGACAAGAAAGAAAGAGGCGAGACCAAGTAGCGTTCCTATCAAGGTCTGTTTATTGACTCAAAAGCAAAAGCTTATATGGGGTGGAGGCAGGAGCTAAGCAGCAAGGGGGGGGGGGGCCGAGAATGCCTCCAGATGATACCATCAGGGGAACATCCTGTGGTTCATCTTGGAGCAATTTCTATCTTATCTTAGCTAACTATCTCTCAGAAAGTCCCGAGCTAACCTGCTAAATAACATCTGCAGGGGGTGAGAGGAGGAAGTTATGCAGAGGCTGAAAGGAGGAAGTTAGCTTTGGAACGGGGCATCAGTATCTTTCCATAGCCAGTAGATTCTTTTAGCCTTGAATGACCCAGGGCCGGCTCCGAACACTAAACCCTCCCCAAAGCACTGTCCCTGCCCACCACCACAAGTGGGGGAGGGGCTTCCCTGCTATACTACCAGCTACTGAAAGGCCCTAGAGAAGGACAGCCATTGTCTTCAGTTGTGTGCATGCAACTCTAATTGGTGGTTCCAAATTCATGGCCACACAGCTGTCCTTAAACTCAGTGAGTCACAAGACAAAACAGAAAGAAATGAATGTGGAGAAAGGGTTCAGGGCATTGAGGGTTGGCAGGGGTGGTCAGGGTATCCAGAATGCATTTTATACATATATAAAATGTAACAGAACAAATTACACTAACAAAAAGAACAACAACAACAACAAAAACCAGTTTTATGATTATAAAAGTAACACGTACTATCTCATAGAAACATTGGACAATACAAGCAAAACATTTGTCATGACATTTATAGGTAACAATTATCAATATTTTGCTGCTTGTCATTTTTTTTCCCCAGTGATGTGAACAGATATGTAAATATATAAAGTGGGGAATCATTGTTAGTTGAGGTGACACACACCCATAATCCCAGCTCTCAGGAGGCAGAGGAACTCCTCAAGTTCAAAGTCATCCTTGAATACCTGGCAACTTTGAGATCAGCTAGGTATGTACAGACTCTGTCTCAATAAAAATAAACAAAAAATTATTTAACCTCTACCATTATTGGTCCTTGAAATAACAGGATCGAGGTCATGATGTACACTTAATGTTAACCAAGGTCAAGCTTGGTGACACAGGCCTAACTGTCGCGCTAGTGTGGAGGCTGAGTTAAGACCGTCAAAAGTTCTAGATTTTTCTGGGATACACAGTGAATCCAAAGCCAGCCTAGGCTACATAGTAAAATGCTAAAGGAAGAAAGAAAGATAAAAGGAAGGAAGGAGAAATAATAGAAAAAAGCCAGAATAAGATATTAGTTGATGGGTCTCAAAAATAGAAATTAAACATTACCGAGCATATGGAGAAATTGGATAGTACATATTCCTGGTAGAAAAGTGGAATGTTTTGGCAGTTTCTCAAGAAGCTAAACACAGAAGTACCAGATGGTCTGGCAATTCTGCTTCTAGGTATATATCCCAAAGAAAATGAACAGGTACTCAAATAAATGCTTACATATAAGGCTCATACTAGAACTAGCCACAGTAGCTAAAAGGCAGAAACACTGAACTGTCCACCAATGGCTGAATGGATAAATGCGGCATAGCCAAAAAAGAAATACTACTCAGCCATGAACATACATGAGCACACGCTTCAGTGTGGCGGAACCTCAAGAGGAGTGTGGTGAAAGCAGATAGACACAGAAGTCCATGTGATGGTGCCACGCCTGGGAGTTATATTCAGAACACACGATTCTTCGGAGAAGAGAGCAGGGGGTTGTTAGGGAGCAGAGGAGAGCAGAAGGTGAGGTTACGGCCCCCCCACCCCCGTCTGTAGTCTTCTTAATGGGTGGTGAAAGTGTTTCAGAAGTAGATTGAGGAAGAACTCAACAGTGGGGCCTCCCACCAGCTCCAAGTACACCCCGAAAGCACCCTTCCTTAGTATCCTTTTTCAATTGTGTTTTTCTTAGTGATGTCCTTCACACAGGTGTATGTGTGTGTGTGGGGGCGTGTGTGTACATACACGTGCGTGTATGTGAGAAGGGAGACTTTTGTTCTCTGCTTGGCTAGGCAACTATCTTGCCACACTGTGGAGAACTGCAACTGTAGCCTTGCCTCTGTCATAATGCAAGAGTCTGCATACACAGGGCTTCACCTGGGGGCTTGCAATTTCCTCCTCTGTCATCAGGTTTTATTTTTGCTTTGTTTATTTTGTTTTAGGGTCAGATTACCAAACTTAGCTTTAATGATGGGCTCCCCGTTGAAATTTCGACTGGGAGTACACTAAAGCGAACTCCTTATTTTCATAATTCACACTCACCCTCAAGCAGGAGGTGAGGGAACTGGTTCAGGGGACAAGCTGCTTGGCATGCAGGCGTGGGGACCTGAGTTCAGAACCTACAGGAGACTTTTTGTAAACATCCATAGTCCCGTTGCTGGGAAGGCAGAGACGGGAGGGTTCCTGCTATCCCTGAACTAGTTAACTCTGGGTTTAGGTGGGGGGAAAAAAAACCCTGTCTTAAGGAGTATGATAGAAAGCAATTGAGGAAAACTGCTCATTTTGACTTCTGGCTTCCATGTGCACATGGGAAAACCCTTTCCCCACAAAGAAATACATGCCTTCATATGCCCTTGTTTTGTTTAGATTGGACCCAGGAGGGGAAGGGAGTAAGGGGAAACTGGGAGGGAAGGAGGAATGGGAGGGTACAAGGGGTAGGATAACAATTGAGATGTAATATGAATAAATTAATAAACTATATTAAAAAATTAGATTGGACCCAGGACTAAGCACACACTATGCCCTCAGCACGTGTGTTTTTCAATTCTTTCTTGCTGTTGTTTCCTTCTGATTTTGTTTGTTTTTAAGTCAAGGTCACATGTAGCCCAGCTGGTCTTGAACCCTGACCCTCCTGCTTCTACATACCAGGTGCTAGGATTACAGGTACAATGTACCATGCTTGGCTTGGTTCATTCTTTCTTTTTTGTTTTGTTTTGTTGGAGATGGTGTTTCTCTGTGTAGCCCCGACTGTTCTGGAACTCTCTTTGTGGACCAGGCTGACCTCAAACTCAGAGATCCACTTGCCTCTGCTTCCCATGTGCTGGGATTAAAGGGATGCAACACCATGTCCAATGGCTTGGTGCATTTTATTAATATTTTTATTGGGGGGCTGGCGAGGTGGGTCAGAGGTTAAGGGCACTGACTGCTCCTCCAGAGGTCCTGAGTTCAATTCCCAGCAACCACATGGTGGCTCACAACCATCTATAATGTGATCTGATGCCCTCTTCTGGCCTGCAGGTATACATGCAGGCAGAGCACTGTATACATAATAAGAAACCTTTAAAAAGAAAGAAAAACTTAATACTTTTATTGGACTGGAGAGATGGCTCAGAGATTAAGAGCACTGGCTATACTTCCAGAGATCCTGAGTTCAATTCCTAGCAACCACATGGTGGCTCACAACCATCTATAATGTGATCTAATGCCCTCTTCTGATATGCAGGTATATACCCAGGCAGAACACTGCATACATAATAAATAAATAAATATTTAAAAAATATTTTTATTTATGTCTGTGTCTGTATGTAATGTATCCATTTGGGTGTATGTACGCATGGAGGAAGGTCCCTTTATAGGCCGGAAGAGGGCATCAAATCCATTAGAGTTATAGTTATAGGCAGTTCTAACCCACTTAATGTGGTCCTGGGAACTCCAGGCCTATGCAAGAGCAGCAAATACTCTTTAACTGCTGAGCCATTTCTGTAGCCCCATCAGTTGACTTTTTAAAAAGTGTTGCTTAATAGAGTGACATAAGACCAGTTACTCAATTAACACTCCAAGAGGCATAAAATAACAATTTTCTCATTAGTTTATTATACCTAACTTTGTTTGTTTATTTGTTTTTGTTTTTCAAGACAGGGTTTCTCTGTGTAGCCTTGGCTGTTCTGGTCGAACTCAGAGATCCGCCTGCCTCTGCCTCCCAAGTGCTGGTATTAATTAAATTTTTATCGCATTTATATATTCAGTGTCGTGTGTGTGTGTGTGTGTGTGTGTGTGTGTGTGTGTGTGTGTGTGTATGCGCATGTCATGTAGAGGTCAGAAGACAATTTATAGGAACTGGTTCTTTCCTTCTATAATGTGGGTCCCAGGGATGAAACTCAGGTCATCAGGCTTGGCAGCACAAGCCTACCACTGAAATGTCTTGCTGGTCCTGTTTACTTATTCAGAGACAAGGTCTTGCTATGTAGCTCAGGCTGGACTTCCTGCCTTTGCCTCCGGAGCCCAGGGCTTACTGTCCTGTACCACCCACCCAGTATTATTTCAATTCCTTAAGAAAAAAAAAATATAGTTTTATTATTTGAGTATGGATGTTGAGGCTGTGTGTCAGTGCACATGTGTGCAGAGCTCTTGGAGGCCAACAGAGGCACTGGGTACTTGGAACTGGAGTTGCAGACCATTGTGAGCTGTCATGTTGGATGCTAAGAATGGACCCCTGGGGCCAGGCGTGGTGGCACATACCAGTAATCCCAGCACTCAGGAGGCAGAGGCAGGCAGATAGTTGTGAGTTTGAGGCCAGCCTGGTCTACAAAGGGAGTCCAAGACAGCCAAGGCTACACAGAGAAACCCTGTCTTGAAAAGCCAAAAAGAAGAAGAAGAATGGACCCTTGTCAGTACTAATAATAGCGGAGATACCAGCCTCCTTGTTTCATTTCTTATGCCTCATTAATAAATAAAATAAAATATTATTTTATGTTTTTATCTAATTTATCTAGGGCCTCTCAGAAGTGGCCACATGGTGAGATCCCATCTCAAATCAAGCTCCAGAACAAAGCCTGTCATTATAATCTAGGTTTGCATTTTTGGGACTCTTTGAAGCTATTTAGGAGTTCATTGCTGATAATTTTTTAAGTGGTGAAATCATCTTCCTGGAAAACTGGGCTGTTTCACACTTCCAAGTCAGAAAGACAGACACCGTTGTCCCCCAATGACAACACAGAGTAACTAGCAAACAGCAAACCAGCACCCCATGACCTAGAGAGCCTCCCCCTAAACAAAACAAAGCAACTAAATTAAGGTGCTGCTGAGATAGCTCTGCAGTTAGGAGCACACCCTGCTCATGCAGGACTTGGGTCCCAGCACCCACGTCTGGTGATTCACAACGGCCTGTAACTCCAGCTTCAGGGTCTTAACGCCTCTGACCTCTGAGGGTCTTTGCACTCACATAAGCCTCCCCCGCATGCACCCCAGCTCATGCACATACATAGAACTTTCTAAGCTCCTTAAATAGAACCACAGTCAAGGACATCAGAACAATAAAGGGCAGAATGCAAGATCACATGATGTGGCTTGCCGGGCCGGCGAGGCACGCTAGCAGTTCAGGGGTCTGGGTAAGTCCGCACTTCAGTCCTGTCTTCTGTAAAGCAAGGGCAGGTAGAGTGCCAGGTTTCACAGAGGCATTGGCCAGTGTTCTGTGTGTAGCAGTCATTCAAAAAGTAGTATTGACTTTTATCAACCTGTTGATCAGACTTCATTCATTCATTCATTCATTCATTCATTCATTCAGACCTGTCTTGTGTAGCCCAGGCTAGCTTTAAACTCCCTATGTAGCCAAGGGTGACTTTGAATTACAGATCCTCCTGCCTCTTCTTGTGTGCTAGGGTTACAGCCTGGCTTACATAGTGCTAGGGATAGGACCGAAGGCTTTGTGTGTGCTATGCAAGCATTCTGCCAACTGAGCTGCAGTCTCGTCCCTTACTTAGTTTTTAAATTTCTTATTAAATCTTTTTTTTATTTTTTATATATACATTTATATCATTACATATATACACAATAAACTACCTATAGCAAGAAGAACCATGATACAATCAGGAATTATATAAATGTTACATTCTTCGTGGTTTTGGCTATTTGTATTTGACAGCCTTAAAGAAAACATCTTTCCTATCTTGGTGCGTCTAAAATCCTGAATGTAATCAATATCTATCATAGCTCATCATTATCAACGTAAAACATGTATTTGGACCTAAAAACCTCTGTTTAAAGATAAATAATTATTTACTTTTATTTTATGTGCATTGGTGTTTTGCCTGCATGTATGTCTGTGGGTGTCAGATTTTGAAGTTACATACCGTTGTGAGCTGCCATGTGGGTGCCGAGAATTGAACCAGGATCATCTGGAAGAGCAGTCAGTGCTCTTAACTGCTGAGCCATCTCTCCAGCCCCCTAAAAACATCTTAACCCTTAAACAATTAAGCTTAATTGTAAAACTAAACTATCTGGTCTTCAGCCCCATCAGAGACTTTAGAAAGAATAAACTTGATTACCTGAGTATACAGGGAGTGCAGGTTAGCAGCTTTCCAAGTGAAAATTCACTGAACAGTCACCCAAAACTCTCTATAATGTTAGAGCATCATCTTCAGCCTTCTGGCCCAATATATGTGACGGACATATTTGTGAGGCAGGAACTATTGAGGACTTCCTTATCCTGTCTTGGCAGTTTGGCTGTCAGCTCTGTCTGCATCCAAGCTTGCCCTTTCTTTAGGCAGAATTCTGTCTGTGGTAAAAATGAGGACATTTTGCCCAGTGGCTTGTTTGCCATATTTGAAGCCATCTCCATAAGGAGGTTCTTTGATGCTCATCATCCACTTTGAGGTAGGCTGGATGTTGCCAGGAGTTAACCTGTTTCATTGTCAGTGAATCCTTAACATAATAAAAATATTTTTGAATGCCATATTCTGGATGTCTCTGAGGTTGTTGAAGACCGAATCTACTATTTTTACCTTATCTTTCTATAAAATCATATCTATCTGTTGCACCTAAGATGTATATTCTTGTGATAAAAGTAGACTAGTAATTGACATGACCATGATTTGTTCAACTAACCTTACTTAATTTTTATATTTAAAAGAAAAACAAACAAGTGTTTGTGTGTAGACTGGCCATTCGAGTAAGGGGTCTCAGGGCTAGCAAGCCTAGGGATCCTCTGATCTTTGCTCCCAACACTGGGATCACACATGAGTATTGCTGCCCTTGCTCTTCTGATGTGAATTCTGTAGATCAGACTTGGGTACTCACGTTTTGGCTGTGAGTGCTGGACCAATTGCGCCCCATTGCCAGCCCTGACATATTTTTAATGCTGCCATGTTTGGTCACTATGATTATTCTCCAGGTTTGTGAAGACAAATGTTCTAAACAGCTTTGTTGGTCATACGCCCACAATATTTTCTCCTCTCATATTCCTGTCCGTACAAACACAGGATTAACACAGGTGTACACAGACAGACAGACAGACAGACAGACAGACAGACAGACAGACACACACACACACACACACACACACACACACACACACACGGTGGCTGTTACCCCCATTCATATTCAAGTCATGCACATATATGCAAACAACACAGAACCCACAAGCTGGGGTCCACATTTGCGCTTCTCCACAAAGGAAGGCCATCGTTTACAGATACGCGGTGGCTCACCAATCACATTTGAAACCTCTGGCAGATCCCAAACCACACACAATGCTTATCCATTCACACAAAGTCTATCCACTGCCTCCACCGTGGGCAGAAACCTTATTCTTGCTTCCTTTAGGGGTGATTTTATTTCAGTTGTTTTTGTTTTTGTTGTTCTAGAGAGTTATCATCTGTTCCTCTTTCTCCCTACCCAGCCCCCCAAACCTCCCCCCTCCAGTCTTCATTGCGCATGTGTTATACATCCCTCCCCCATCCTGGGTACCAGTTGGACGCTTTCGGGTGCTGGAGGTTGAAGAGATGGAGCAGCTTCCTCAGCAGCGCCCAGCCCCTTAAGACACTGCTGCCCTGAGCTGCCTTCCTCCCCGCAGCCTTCAGCAGGGATGGAGTGAAACGGACTCCTCGACTTGGCCCCCCCGGGATCAGCAATGGAGTTAAAGCAATCTCTGTCTGTTCATCTGGAAGCCGAGAAGCCTCTGAGGCGCTATGGGGCGGTGGAGGAGACTGCATGGAAAGCGGAGGGACTGGGAAGTGAGTGTTCGGGCAGGGAACGGGTGGGCACAGTTGGGGGTCCCGTGTGCTGCGCTGGGGGCCCCTAGATCAGAAGAGAACGCAGGAGAACAGATTGGGGAAGCGCCCCCGCAGCTGGGCTCCCAGTGTTGCACAGCAGCAGTGTTCTCCTTACAAACAAAAGAGGGGACTCTCCAGGGCTGGGCTGCACCCGGAGGCTCCTCGCGAAATCGCGAGGCAGCTAATTCAGGAGGAACCTGGGCTGGACTAGTGAGTCTGAGATACCGGCAGCTTTTGCTATGGACAGTCTTTCCTGCACCCAGAAAGGTAGATGCTAGGGCGTTGGGATGCTTGAGGCACAGGAGCCAAAGGCTAGCTTGGAAAGCGATCACCTACTAGAGGTGGGGGAGTGTCTGCTTGCTTTTCCTGCCTTGAGGTTCAGGGCATAGCTGAAATCCCAGCGTCTTCTCACCTCCTCCTGGGTCAGAGGGCAAGGTCAGCCCTGTGCACCGCCCCATTCTGTTAGCCCTTGACTCAGTGATCCAATTCGGTTTAGATTCAGCCCTTGGAGGCGATTTTGAAACAGACCTCTCTACTCACCGGTTCTCTCTATGGTGCTTTGGTATTAACGAACATCTCTAAATAAATCCAAGACTTTTGCTTTCAATTTGTTGGACACAGTACTTGAAACTCTGCAAAGTGTGGAGAGTTACTGATGTCCCTACAGCTCTGAGGGCTTCCCAGTGTCCTCCACCCTACCTCCTGCTCTGGTGTGGCTTGCCCAGCAGCTCTGGTGTAGCCTGCCAGGCTGGAGGAAGCCCTCTTGCCTTCTTAGGGGCCCTGCAGCTACCTGCTCTGACTCTGGCTCTCTAGGGTCAGTGCTGTTCCCCAGCACCCGTCGCTGTATTATGTGTACCTAAAGTATTGTAAATATGCTCCTTTCCCATCTCCACTTGGGAGAAAGTGTATGTGCGCGTGTATGCGTGTGCGCGCATGCGCACCCGTGTGCGTGCGCATACACAAGTATGCGCGCAACACACACACATACACACACACGAGCACGCATGGTTGTTTTCCACATATTTGTAACTATGGACTGGACTCAACATCTCAGCTGTATTACATTTGGATTTCAAGTTCAAATGTCTCCATTCCTGCTGTGATGCTCTAATGCTTCCAAACTCTTTCCTTCTCTCATTTTCTTTCCCCTTTAAAACCTAGGTCCTTTCTCCTGCTTCATCCTTCCTAAACCCTTGGGCTCCGGCACGTTGAGGTAGCCTAGGGGTTGTAGGTCTGTGGTTTACAAGCTCAAAATGATACCATCAATGGCTGCCTTTTATTGGTAGAGTGCCATGTCCTGAGAACTTCAGTCTCATTTAAGGGATTACTGCTTTCATAGTTTCAAGAACCTTCCTGGGTCTGTTTTAAAGATGGCCAGTGCTTTATAAGCAGATCATGGCCCTGTTGGCCCCTGCAGTCCACAGTACTTGATAGAAGACCGGGTCCCCACAGAGTAGAAGTCAAGCCCGGTGGAGGAATCCTTGGTTTGACTAGGGCTCTGCTCTCTGGGTGACAATGTGACACGGTGCTTTTCGGTCCTCACTCTGCCTCTGTTCTTTGAAAGTGGAGATGATAAGATCATGTACCATATGGCTTTACCATGAATATTAAACAAGATGGCGCATGCAAAGCTCAGGCAAGTGCTCGGGGCACAGCTGGATTTCAGTAGTTCCTCCTCCATCTGTGGAGGAGACTCCTTCTCCTTTTCACTTTGGAATCTTGATTCTGGCATGTTTTCGTATTTAAATTCCTATCTATTATCAGGCATTTGGGGATTTTTGTTTATATATAACTCACAAGAGACCTACATAGCCATCCATAGGTCTGGGCCTTCATTTACTTATTAGTGAGGTGTGGAAATTAGTAATACTGGGCTATGCCCAAACAACTGAGAGCCAGCACTACAATGCTGGGCATGCATTAAAAAGTTCTGCTTCACTTCTGAATTTAAAGTTTTTTCTAAAGAATCGAAAAGAATGGAAAGATGGTAGAATTGGTTGGGTTTTTTTTTTTTTTAGCTGAGATTGTATTAACTGCTCTCTTTCATTTCAGTATTTAGAGTAGAATACTTATATACTCTGAATTATTTACAGACAGGGTCTCAACCTGCTTATATAGCCAATGATAACCGTGTGTGTGGTGTGTGTGTGTGTGTGTGTGTGTGTGTGTGTGTGTGTGTGTGTGTGTGTGTATGTGTGTGTATGCACTATAGCACACATGTAGAGGTCATCAGGCTTGGTGTCAAGTGTCCTTACTGGCTAAACCATCAAATTAGTTCTTGACCTTGAATTTCTGATCCTCCTGTCTCAACTCCTAAGTTTATGGGTATGCACCACAATGCCTAGGTTTGCGTTGCTGGGATTCAAACTTGGGGTTTGTGTATGCTAGGCAAGTGCTCTACTAACTGAACTACGCCCCACCCCTCAACTACAGCACTTATTTAACTTACTGTCATACTTCTGTGTGGTACTAGAGATTGAACACAGGGCCTCATGAATTCTAGACAAGCACTCTATCACCAAGTGGTATTTTAAAGTCATCTAGACCTTGAACCTACGATGCAGCCCAGGTGGGGTTTGAACTTGCAACCCTCGTAGGCCTGTACCACTTGGTGCAGCATCAGCTCCAGTTTTCAGATGAAGATATGTGAGGTGCTACAGTTAGAGTAGAACAGAATGGAAGTGGGGTGCGTGTGGTACACACATGTCATCTAAGCACTGTGAAGGCAAAGCCAGAGGATCTAGAGTTCAAGGTTATCCTTGGCTACAAAAAGAGTTTGAGGCTAACCTGGTCTACATGAGGCTCTTGTCTCAAAAACAAATCACTAAAAAAGAAAGAAAATGAAAGAATAGGAATTTGAAGTCAGGTGAAGTAAGTTCAAACCAGCCCTTGCCTTTTCCAGCTCTGTTGCCATGGGCATATAGTTGAAGCTGTATCATTTACTGATTGCTTTATCTGTAAAATGGAGGTAAATGGGGCTGGAGAGATGACTCAGGAGTTATGAGCACTTGACCCAAGTCCAGGTCTCTGCATCCACACTGGGTGGCTCACAACCATCCCAACACTGTCTTCTGCACTGGACAGACACCCACATGTGCCTCCTGGGCCCTTTTTCATTTCCAAGGATTGAACTAGGGCCTCATGAATGCTAGGAAACTATCTAGCATTTTATCACTTGAAATAGAGTCTAGTCTAAGAAATTACTTCTGTTAACCCTTTCCTTCCTCAACCCTTACCAGGTAGCTCAGACTGGCCTCAGAGTTGAGCTCCTTCTGTCTCTACTCCATCTCCCAGCCACCTTTGACAGCATTTTCCTATAAGCAGTGAGGTGTTTGCTTTTATTTTTTAATAACTCAGTTGGAAAACGCATAGTGACATTTCACTGTGGCAAGATCTATAAAAATATTGCTTTCAACTGACTGTAATTAATTAAAGGAGACATGAAGACAAGGTGCTTTTTGAGAAAGCTCAAGGCTTTTGAAGAGCACGGTAGCCTGTTGTCAGGGTCATGCCTTAAAGGGTGATTAAGGACTGCAGGAGGGGACAAGGGGAAGATGGCCTAGATAGAGTAGGGAGATGGGCTGCCAAGGGCATCTAAGGTGGGCAAGGCCCCAGGAGAGCAGGCAGCCCAGGCTGCCATCCTCCCCGAAGCTCCAGGAAGATGAGTGTTACTTACAAGTCTAAGGAAGTGAAGCCACTGGCAAGCCGACCATCAACTGACCAGAATCTCCAGTTTAATAAACAACGTGGAGCTTGAAGCAGTGTGACTTGCTGTGTAACACTGTTGAGGGGGAGGGTTTTGCCACATTTTCCTTGGTTTGACTCATTTCCCTCGACTCTTTGGTTAGGGGAATAATTGTACTATTGCTCGTTTTGTTGTAGCAATATTATTTCCTTTTTGTTATAAAAATAGCACACTTGGCTTCTGTTGTTGTTTAGAGACAGGGTCTTATGCATCCCTGGCTGGCTTCCATTCACCAGCTAGCCGAAGGATAACCTTTAACTCCTGATCCTCCTGCCTCCGCCATGAGAGTGCTGGCCTGATACTCCTGAGAGGGTTCTAGGAGATGTGCATACAGTACAGGAGGCAAAGACCCTCCTCTGGGGAGGGTTTAGTTAGGGGGTAGGACTAAGGCTATCAGATACTATCTAAGCAGTGTTCCAGTTGTGATAAATGTCCCCACATGTTCAGGGAGGACTACTGCTCATCGACTCATCAGGAAGTAGCTACTTGAAGGATGTGGTAACATTTTGACATGCATATAGCAAGCCATCTGAGCTCTGGATGCAGAGACTTCTGGAGTATTCGAGGAAGAGGCAGGTGGCTGAGGCAGCTGTAGCCCAGTGAGTCAGGGCACGAGTGATGAGCAGTCAAGAAGAAAGCAGGCCAGATCCGACTCGCAGTTACGGTTTTAAGAGAAGTCTGAAGCCAGTTAATGGTGAGACATGCTGCAGGGTCATGTTTTTCCATGGGTTTATACACTTACATATTCTGTGTGTGGGGAGAGGGCGTGTGGAGGTCTAAGGACAGGAG
Source organism: Acomys minous (assembly GCF_964271855.1). Lineage (NCBI taxonomy): Eukaryota > Metazoa > Chordata > Mammalia > Rodentia > Muridae > Acomys > Acomys minous. The sequence goes on from NC_140498.1 coordinate 51,872,866, forward strand.
GCTGTCCTCTCCCTCCACTGGGGTGGTTAGTCCTGGCAGCTAGCCCCTTTACTCACTGAGCCATCTTGCTGGCATTTTAAGCAAGGGACAAACTGAGATTGGGTTTTGTTTGAAAAGGTCCCACTGGCTATTGGGGGAGAGTAGGACCACAGAGGGGCGGCCATGAGAGGGTGGCCGTGAGCGGGGCGGCCATGAGAGGGGCGGCCATGAGAGGGGCAGCCATGAGAGAGTGGCCGTGAGAGGGGCGGCCATGAGAGGGCAGCTATGAGGGGGCAGCTATGAGAGGGCGGCTGTGAGAGGGCGGCTGTGAGAGGGCGGCTGTGAGAGGGCGGCTGTGAGAGGGCGGCCGTGAGAGGGGTGGCCGTGAGAGGGGTGGCCGTGAGAGGGCGGCCGTGAGAGGGCGGCCGTGAGAGGGCGGCCATGAGAGGGGTGGCCATGAGAGGGGTGGCCATGAGAGGGATGAGAGGGGCAGCCATGAGAGGGCGGCCGTGAGAGGGCGGCCGTGAGAGGGCGGCCGTGAGAGGGCGGCCGTGAGAGGGCGGCCGTGAGAGGGCGGCCATGAGAGGGCGGCCATGAGAGGGCGGCTATGAGAGGGCGGCCGTGAGAGGGCGGCCATGAGAGGGCGGCCATGAGAGGGGCGGCTATGAGAGGGCGGCTATGAGTGGCATGGAAGAAGCCCTTCTTCCTTCCTAATGACATCCATCTTGAGCACGTGGGAATGGGGGAGGTGTGAAGGATTGACAAAGGAAAGAGTCAGCATGGCTGGCCTCCAGGAGGCTGCTCACTGAGTGAGTGAAGAAGTAAATGTGGTTATTTCCTCATCCTTAGCCGATAGGCAGCAAACTCGAGTTATGACTCTTACAGAAGCCCAGATGTGGGGTTACGAAGATGTGGTATTAAAGAGTTTGTTTTGCTCGTTGGTTGACTTCAAACTCTTAGTGATCCTCCTGCCTCAGTTTCCTGACTGTCAAAATTACAGACAGGAGGCCGGGCATGGTGGTATATGCCTTTAACCTCAGCACTCAGGAGGCAGAGGCAGGTGGATCTCTGAGTTCTAGGCCAGCCTGGTCTACAAGGGCAGTCCCGGACAGCCAGAGATACACAGAGAAACCCTATCTCGAAATACCAAAAAAAAGAAAGAAAGAAAAAAAATACAGGCATGAGCCTTTACCTTTGTATCTGATGTCTCATGTTTTTTGCTTTCTTTTTATGTGTTAAATGATGGGAGTATCAATGGTGTTTATTCTTGGTATCTGTTCTTTGGTTTGGTTTTGGGATAGGGTTTCTCTGTGCCTTGGCTATCTAGAACTCACTTTGTAGACCAGGCTGGCCTTGAACTCAGAGATCCATCTGCCTCTGCCTCCCAAGCACTGGGATAAAAGGCATGTGCACCATGCCGGACTCTTGGTATCTGAATGGTTATTAAATGCTTGTTGATAGTAAGCAGTTACAAAGGCCAGCTGTGAGATCATACTCATTCACTTCTGACAGCAATTGTGGGACATAGGTGGAGTGTTAATTTTATGCTTGGGGAAAATGGAGCTGCAAGAGATTAAGGTAGTTGGTGAAGGTCATGTGTGTGTGTGTGTGTGTGTGTGTGTGAGAGAGAGAGGGGGGGGGGGAGATTAGATAGCTTTGCCTGTCCTGGAACTCACTATTGGGCCAGGCTGGCCTTGAACTCACAGAGATCGTCTGCCTCTGCCCTCCAAGTGCTGGGATTAAAGACATGTGTCACTATACTTGACCTGCTGAAGGTCTTAAAGTCAGTAGCTGACTGAGCCTAACCTGATTCTATCCTGCTCTGACTCCAAAGGTCTGTTATTCCTGGCCCAGTGGAGAGGCTGCAGAGATTGCAAATAAAGCAAGTCACAGCCCGGAACCTCAAAAAGCATATGGGTACGGGAGGAAGGCATACAATTCCCAGAACACTACAGCCAGTGCTCCAGGGGAACACAAGCAGGAAATGAGAAGAGACTGGTGCTCCTTACCGGACTTTGTTTGCACTGGGCCTGTGAACCAGGCAGGTTTTAGAAGTGAAGCAAGGTGAGGAGGGCATTTCAGGTTAGCTGCCAGTTTGAAGAGAGGGCGTTTCAGGTAAGCCGCCAGCTCAGGGTAAGGAGGAGGCAATTTTAGGGGCCAGAGTCCACACGCTGGCTTTGGAGTTTGCTTTGATTCTTTCTTTTTTTTTTTTTTCTGGTTTCTTTCCTCTTGGATTAATGAAGTATGTTTCCAATTATGCTTCCAATGGAGTATGCATTATAGGACTGTGGGTCCGTGTGGCTCCCTTATGCCATGCATCTGTTTCCTCCACGCACATGTGGTTTGGAAGCTAACACAGGCAGAGGGTCTTCCAGTGTGGCCTTTCAGAACGCTGCTATGAGTGTCTCCGAAGAGGCTAACCACACAGTCCTCTCATTCCCTTACCACTCACTTGCTGGTCAGGCTGAATGCCTACTGTGTGCTAGCTTCAGAGGCACAGAGTATAGGGAAGGCTGAGAAGCTCCACCCTAGAGGAATTCTTTGCCTGCTGCTTTCTCACTCTGCTGCTTCCTCCCAACTGGCATCTTAGGCAATGTACCTCACACTCCGTATTCTCCTCATCTGTAAAATGGGCACAGCACCCCACGTAAAGACTGTGGGTTTGATGGCGTGTACTTTTAGTCTCAGTTCTGAGATGTGGACATGGAAAGATCTCTGGGACCCCATGACCTGCTAGCTTAGCTTACTTGGCAAGCCTCAGGCCAGTGAGAGACCCAGTCTTCAAAAAACAAGGTGGACAGTACCTAGAGAACGAGACTAAGGTTGACCTCTGGCACAACGCACATATCCACAAGTTTGCACGCATGCACACACACACACACACACACACACACACACACGTCTAAGAAATGTCTGCTATGTAGGTAGAACTGAACGCCCAGTGCCTATAATATTATCCAGCATCTAGACCTTTCTCATTCAACCAATAGTCACTCAATTGGGAAGCTGTTCATTCATGAGGCAGAGGTGTAAATGATTTCACTGTGTTTTGTGAACCTTTAAAAATCATGAAACCGTGAAAGAAAGTCAGAGTCCTCATTTGTGTGCGCTGGGTGTCCATCTGCTTGACTTAGCTTATTCCCGAGGCTCTATCTGCTAAGAGCAACATCCTTACTTTCTTTTCTGCTGAGATTTTAGGATCACAAAGTATAGTAGCTGGAATGGCACTGTTGTTGGGGACCACTAACACTGACAGTGTGACTGTGGGTAGAAGCTGCGGTCAGTTCCCACAGGTACCAGATTCCCAATTCTTAGATGTTACCACAGGTGGGGCACTGATCTTACAGCCCTTTTAGAATCACAGACACACACACACACACACACACACACACACACACACACACACACACACACACAGAGCTACATTTCGGATGATGGTCCACTGCTTCTTGGTCTTTTGTCTAAAACCAAGTGCAAAATACTGGTACATTAAATAGGCTTCAGATTCATGCAGTGAACAGGAGCATGCTGGTGGGATTTGTAGCAGTTTTTGGTTTTGGTTTTGGTTTTGGTTTTGAAAATTAATCAGATAACAGCTCAACATTCAAAATATTCATATAGGGGCTGTAGAGATTGCATAACCGTAATCCCAGCACTACAGGGGTGGAGATGGGGTGATTCCTGGGATTCACTGGCCAGTGAGTTTGGCCAAGTCAGCAAGTTCCAGTTGCAGTGAGAAAAACTGTCTCAAGTATTAGGTGGAGGGTCATAGTGGAAGACACCTGACACCACCATGTGGCCTCCCCATCCTGTGCACATTCACGTCCTCCCACAGGAACATAAATACGTGCGTATGCATAACACGTACACGCACGCACACCTCATGTGTTTTGACCCAGCAACCGAACCGTTTATACACTCTGAAGAGAAACCATATGAGTCCGTCCACTGGAAACAGAAACATTAGTGCACAAAGACCTTCCACTAGACAAAGTGAAGACGTGCACAAATCATTGCTTATCTAATATGAAGTGCTATGCAGCTGTTAGCAAGCATAAGTTGCCTCAGTTATTTCTGAGGGACATATGAATTCCAGGAAGTGTCTGCGGTGGGAGCTCATTCTTGTCAGAATTCATGCTCTTTCCTTATTTCCTTGCTTCTGCTTCCCTTTTTCACTCTGCCTCTTTGTATACAGTGTCATACGCCTGTACATGTATAGATAATAGGTATGCGTACATCTGTGTGCTGTGATTTTATTAATGTGGAGAAAAATATATTAATCAGCTTTGCATTACGACAGCAAAACACTTGAGGCAAGGAGCTTGTAAAGAGAAAAGGTGTATTTATGTCACAACATAGGCTAAAATTAGCTGGCTCTGTTAGTTTGGTCTCTGGTGAGGTGAGCAGATGTGTGTGTGTGTGTGTGTGTGTGTGTATGTGTGTGTGTGTGTGTAAAACATATATGCAGAGGCACAGAGTGACAGAGACAGAGAGACAGACTAGTGTTCCCCAGTCTTCTAAAGGTATACCCCCCATGACCTAAAGACCTCCTGCTGGCCCGCACCTCCAGAAGGCACCACAGGACTTCTCAGTACTGGTGTCATGGAGGACAGGTCCTTAGTCACTCTGGGCCTGTACGGAAACATGGTCACATTCCAATCACAGTAACATGGAAGAGTGACCACTTCTAGCTGTTGGATGCCAAGGGGCTGGGTGTGACGCAATGGGCAGAAAAATAGGGACATACACATACAAATATACACATAAATTGTATACTTATGCTAAACTGTGTTTGTAGGCTGGGGAGAAGAGATGACCATTTCAGAAATGGTCAAAGTGTTGGTGAGTGTGTATGTGTGTGAGTGTGTGTGCTAGTCTCAGATTTGAGGACATTTAGCTTATTCTGACAGAATCCTTCTCATCCCAACTCTACAAATATTGTTTATGTTTTTCAATTATATACGGAAATCAATTTTTCAGGCAAGGTGTCATTGTGCATCCCTGACTGGCCTGAAACTCTCTGTGTAGACCAGACTGGCCTTGAACACACAAAGATGCAACCATCTCTGATTCCCAAGTGCTGGGACTGAAAATGTGGCACCATTCCCTTCTCTTCCTGATCTCTCTTTCACCAGGTTGGTGGACTGGCCAGCTATGGAGCCCCAGGGGCTGCTCTCCTATCTCTGCTTCTCAGCTCTGGGGCTACAATTCTAGGCTTTTTGTGTGTGGGAGGCAAACCCAGGTCTTGACGTTTGTACAAGTAGCTCACTGGCTGAGACATTGTCCCAGCTCTGAAATCTCCTATACAGATACCAATTCCATTCATAAAGGCTCTACCCTCATGACCTCATCATTTTTCATAAAGCCACATTTCCTTATTCCCTCATATTGGGGTTTAGGTTCAGGTCTGAATTTCGGGTCTGTGATGGGCTCCTTGGTCAAGAGACTGAAATGAAGACAGCTGAAAGCTGGAGATGTGACCAAAGGTGACATCCTTTTTAGCTCTTAAGAGGAGCCGTCATTTTGACAGGGAGCAAAGGTGCTGAAATGATTTCCATTGGGTTCTTCCCATGCCCAGATTGCCAGGGCCATCCCTCTGTGTCTTCAGGTCTGTGTAAATCTGGAGATGACTGACCCACCATCCGTCGAGGTTGGCCCCATCTATCTTCAGCCTCTGGACAGACACTGTGAAAGCATCAATGGAGCTTGTCCTGGTACTTACAACCAATGCAAACAGGTCCTAGAGCTGTCTGCTGGACTCCAGCAGCTAGGCTAGGCGCCCGGAGCTGAGCTGCCCAGGTCCCTGGCGGATCAGTTCTACCCTAGCTATATCCCACAAGCTCACTGGAGGGGAGACTCGGCTGGTTTATTCATCTCTGCTGAAATAGATCTTCTAAAAAAAAAAAAAAAAAGCAGAGGCATGATTCACAGAGTTAGCCGTGACCTTGTGTCCTGGTTACTTTTCCTGTTGCTATGGTAAAATACCTGACAGAAACAACTTAAAGAAAACAAGATTTATTTTGGGTGGCAGCTTGAGGGTACGGTTCATCACGGTGAGGATCTCCTCTTAAGGAGGAAGCTCGTTGAAGTTGTATGCGGTCAGAAAGTGGAAAATGATGGATGCTGGTGCTCACCTCTCCTCTTTTTATTCAGTCCCAAGACCCCAGCTCAGGGAATGGCCCTGCCCATAGTGGAAGAGCCCAAGTTAATTTGTAAGTTCCATTTGTCCAAGGACAAGATCATTTCCTGGAATGCTGGGAGTTGCAGTTCTTGGGAAATAACAAAGCCACGCGTTTTCACTCCCCTAAACACATTTGTTTGAACCAACTGCACTGGATGTGCTTGATCCCATGTAGGAGGGAGGTACACAGGCAGGGAGTACATCAGGGGGCATGCTTGCCCCTGACTGAACCTGATGGGAAATGTAGTGAATAGTGGGTTTTGCCTCTGTAAGCTTCTACAAAGCATAACAGTAGCCACTCCCTGGAATCCCAGCGTGGACCTGACCAGAGTCCATCCTGGTCACTGTTTAGTTAAAGCTTGCTTCAAATTTGGCTCAAAACTCTGGAACTGGCTTTTCTCTTGCCAATTTTAGGATCAATAATCATTGAGACATATTTTCCCACTTCTGTCAACTTCATCTAGGTAAAGAGTCACGCCCACAGGCTTGTTTGCTGGTCAAGTTAACAATATTAACTGCACAATCGGTTTTCCAAGCTTGCTTTTTTTCTTTTTCCTTTTGAGACGGGGTTTCAGGTTGACTAGGACCTTGAGATATAGTTGAAGATGACCATGGACTCTTGCCTCTACTTTCAAGTGCCAAGATTACAGTGTGCACTCTCACACCCAGTTTATATGGTGCTGGAAATGAAATCCCAGGCTTGTCCAAGCTAGGCAAGCACTCTGATTGAGCTTGATGCCTAGACTTTAAAGTTTGCAATGCATTGCTATTTAATGCATTCACAGAGTGGGGCAAACATTAGCTGTCTCATTCTAATACATTTGTTCAACCCTAAAGGAAACTCTGGTGGGAACACAGGAAAGCATTTCTTCTCTGTCCTATTGCTAGGTTCATGACTGAGATCCCAACCACAAATGATGATCAACAAGAGAAAAGGTTAAGAATTTATCTACATGGGTTGAATGTCTCTTATACGAAGCATCTGGGACCAGAAGTGTTTTGAATGCTGATTATGGAATGTTTGCATATATTTGCATATGCATAATGAGATGTCCTGGTGATGGGACCCAAGCCTAAACACTAAATTCATTTATGTTTCATATATATCATATACACACAGCCGGATCATTTTATACAATATTTTTAGTGTACTTCTGTCTTGATTATGACTCATTATTCCACGTTGGGTATGTAATTTTCAACTTGAATTTTGATATTGGAACTTGAAGGATTTCAGGCTGGGAACGTAACCCATCAGTGGAGTGCTGGCTCAGCACACAAAGCACCCAGGGTTCCATTCCTAGCACTCCCAGTACCGAGGGGAAAAAATTCAACTTTTTACACAGTGAGCATGATGTCTTATACCTATAATTCCAGCTCTTTGAAGGCTGAGACAGGAGGATTATTGTGAGTTTGAGAGAGACCATGTTCCCATAAAATAAAATAAAATAAAATAAAATAAAATAAAATAAAATAAAATATTCTGGGAGCTTAAATTTTTAAGACTTTTGAAGTTGGTGTTTTAGGGGCCACGTGATAAAGTTTTATGGGACGGTGTAGAGGTCAGAGGTTGACCCCGGCTGTTATTCCTCAGACAATGTCCACCTTGTTTCTGTGTGTGACAGGGTCTCTCATGGAGCTAGACTGGCTGGCTAAGGAGCCAGCCCCAGGGACCCTCTCTTCTTGGCCTCCAATACTGGCATCACTCACAGCTGGCTTTTTTCATGGGTTCTGAGGATCAAAATCCAGTCCTTGTACTTGTGCAGCCATCATTTGACTGGCTGAGCTCTGACCCTTGGGTATGGGACAGAACACCTGCCACTTGAAGATCTTCAGGGAATAAAAGCATGAGGAGGTCCAAGTGACCTCCGTATTTCTTCTGTTTCCTCGAATGCCAAGGTGTCATATTTTGAGCTAACATGTTCTGAACGTCATTGTGGCCTTTCTCCAGGTCCTTAGCGCCTACTGTGCTCTCTTTCTCTCTCTGTTGGGAATTTTTATATAAATAGAATTCATCCAGCATGTGACCTTTTGAGTCTGGCTCATTTTTAGCATCATGTTTTCAAAGGCTCCCCTGAGCTCTAGCAAGCATCAGTACTGCAGATCTTGCTGCTAAATGCTGTGGTTGCAGGAGGCTACATTCTGATTACACCCATCTGCAGGTGCAAAGCGACGCTGGTCCTCACTCCATCCCTGTGCTCCACCCCACAGGCTCCCAGACCTGACTTCAGGATTCAGATACTCTAATAGCATTTCTATGCCCTCTCTTTTTCTCCATCCCCAGGATACCACTGTCTTTCACTGCCAATGTCTCAGTGTTCTGTGTACACACACACACACACACACACACACACACACACACACACACGGCACTGACAATCACAACTGTTGCATGTGCTCACAGTAAAGCCAAGGAAAACACAATTAGGAGCTTTTGGAAGCAAGAGGAAACTTTCATGCAAAACGGCTTTGATTTTCCTCCAAGCTTTCCTGCCTAGGAAATTTACTGCTTTTGACAAATTAAGGTGAAGGAGAGATTGTCATTTCCACTTACAGGCAAAAATACTTCAGTGGCTGACTAGAAATACCCCACACACATGATCCTTGGCTGCTGCCCTGAGGCAGCCCAGCCGATAGTCTCAAAGCTTTCACCTCCCAGCACCCTGGGTGACAAATGACATCTCAGCTTGTGGCAGGGGCAGTGGGGGGTGGTGGGGGGAAGCAGGGCATGTCTGAGTATGCCACAGCTCGTTTGTGGAGGTGAGAGGACAGTTTTCAGAGATGGTTTTCTCCTTCTACCATGTGTGTCCTGGGCCTTGAACTCAGGGTATAAGGCTGGCATATGCCCTGTGAGTGCTGGGCATAGAACTCAGGGTATAAGGCTAGCATATGCCCTGTGAGTGCTGGGCATAGAACTCAGGGTATAAGGCTGGCATATGCCCTGTGAGTGCTGGGCATAGAGCTCAGGGTATAAGGCTGGCATATGCCCTGTGAGTGCTGGGCATAGAGCTCAGGGTATAAGGCTGGCATATGCCCTGTGAGTGCTGGGCATAGAACTCAGAGTATAAGGCTGGCATATGCCCTGTGAGTGCTGGGCATAGAGCTCAGGGTATAAGGCTGGCATATGCCCTGTGAGTGCTGGGCATAGAGCTCAGGGTATAAGGCTGGCATATGCCCTGTGAGTGCTGGGCATAGAACTCAGACCTTCATGCAAGTGCTTCACCAAAACGGCCTATCGCCAAGCCTTGTTTCTTTTTTATTTTCCAACTGAAATTAGCATATTTTTGATGAGGTAGAAGAGGAGGAAGAGAAGGCAACAAGGGCCGATCATGCCAATATTCTGACATATCAGGTGCTCCTAGGCATTGAGTGGCCTTTCATCTCCTTGGGAGACCCTTTGTCCACATTGTCCATGGTAACTCTCGATTGTTTCTACTGGTGTTACCAGGCATAGAGCAAAGATGGATATGCCGATGAACATTTACCCTGTGGGATTGCCATCTCTGGCTGCACATTAGAGCCCCTAAAGTGACGTTTGGTACAACCAACCCATTCTTCCACTTTCCTTTTAAAGTAGACTAGAGGCCTCTAGCTCAGAGGGAAGATGATACAGAAGTGACTCTGATATGTATATATATATATATATATATATATATATATATATATATATATATCTCAAAAGCAAGGCTAAGGATGTAGTTCCCTGTGTTTGCTTAGCATGCACAAAGCCCTGTGGTCCATTTTTGGCACTGTATAAACCAGGCTTGGTAATATGTGCCTGTAATCCAAGCACTTAGAGGCAGAGGCAGAAGGATCAGAATTCAAGGACATCTTTCACTACATAGGAATCTGAGGCTAGCCTGAGCTATGTAACACTCTGTCTTTAAAGAAAAAAAAAGCTAACTTGAAAAAAAAAAGTCCTGGGGCTGGAGAGATGGTTCAGTGGTTAAGAACACTGGCTGCTCTTCCAGATGTCCTGAGTTTGTAGCCAGCATTAGCTATTTTGTGGGTTCTTCTTTTTTCCACCCTTTTTCTTCCACCCTTTCAACCCTGACACTAGATAATAGAGAAAAAAGGATGGAGAGGAGAGGAAAGAGATCCCTGAATAAAGTCAGGGATTGGAAAGGTGGCCGGGTTGTTGTTAGAATACTTCCTGGTGATTATGGACGTGGAGTTCCTTGGGGGAAATTTGATTTTCAAAGTCAGTTTCAAGGTTAGTTTCCTCTTCTTGTGCCTTTGTGCATGACTACTTAACAAACCGTGAACAACCAGCAGCCCACCACCTCTCTTGGGGCTCTAGCATTTATACGCCCTCTAAAAAGTCCCCAGAATTCCAATCGCAGAAACTATCTACAGCTGGCAAAATCATATCCCGGCCAGACCACAAGTCAAATTGTAATCAGCTGTTGTGAAGTGGCACCCTATCCCGACACCTGGGATTAAAATGAAAACATATTCTTATACTATTTCTATATTTTTTAAAGAAACCAAGATTCCAAAATTGCCACTACATGGATTCAATTCCCGGCACCCACACGGCAGCTCACAACTCTGTAACTCCAGTTCCAGGGGATTCGACACCTTCACACAGACATACACGCAGACAAAACACATCAATGCACATAAAAGAAGAATAAATTATTTTTAAAAAGTCCCTTTCCCAATGTAATCATAGCAGCAAACCCTGAATCCTCTCAGTACACATCTGACCCAATTTTCCTCCTACTGTTGTTCCAAGGTAAAAAAAAAAAAAAAAGCAGATGAGCCGGGCGTGGTGGTGCACACCTTTAATCCCAGCACTCGGGAGGCAGAAGCAGGCACATCGCTGTGAGTTCGAGGTCAGCCTGGTCTACAAAACAGTCCTGGTCTAGGACAGCCAAGGCTACACAGAGAAACCCTGTCTTGAAAAACCAAAAAAAAAAAAAAAAAAAAAAAAGAAAGGAACAAAGAAAAAGAAAGAAAGCAGATGAACTCAGGGTGCCCTTGTCCAGGACCAGACATCCTTAATGAACTGTAAAAGACTCTGTAAACATTCAAAACCTTGAAACGGATAGAGAAATGCAGAATTCATGTTTTGTGGGTCAACCTCCCCATTACTTTACTCCCTTTTCTATTAAAACAAACAAACAAACAAAAAACAAGGAAAGACACCAGATCGTATTGAGAAAAGGTAACAATCAAGTGGTTACTACCTCTCCTGACAACTCAGTCCGCTACGGGCAGATGCCGTAGAAATGTGCCTGTTCTGAATGGGCAGGTCTAGGGTATGTTTCAGGTGACACCACATGCTAGAGGTTCTGTGTTGCTGTGGAGACTGACTGAGTGAATTTTATTTTTCTCATGCTCTGCAAAATTTCGGTCCATGGTGGGTGGGCCCTGTGAAGAGCAGGACATAGTAGGGAGTGTCTGGTTAAGTCAGAGTGCTTACCTCAGGGTACTGGGAAGCAGGGACCCAGTATCCTCTTCAAGGGTGTGTAACCAGGGACCTAACTTCCATTCACTCTACCCCCACAGTGGCTTCCTAGGCACTGAGCGATTAGCCATCTCATAGGCCTGTGTGCTGACTGGCCACTAAGCCTTTGTTTTACTCTACAGGCATGTACCACCATGCCCAACTGTGTCTAAACCTTTAACATGAGCCTTTGGGGGACATTTGAGATTCAAACTATATCATAGAGACAAAAATATAATATTTATGTATCATCATAAAAGATAATTTTTTTAAAAAAGATAAAATCTTGTCACAAAGATTAAAAACAAACAGAAGTTAAAGAATGTTGTCTAGGCTGGGCATGGTGGCGCATGCCTTTAATCCCAGCACTAGGGAGGCAGAGGCAGGTGAATCACTGTGAGTTCGAGGCCAGCCTGTACTACAAAGTAGTCTGGGACAGCCAGGGCTACACAGAGAAACCCTGTCTCAAAAAAAAAAAAAAGAAAGAAAGAAAGAAAGAAAAGAAAAGAAAACAACAACAATAACAACAACAACAAAAACTAAAACCAAACAGAAGTTAAAGAATGTTGTCTAGGTCTGAGGCTGAAGCTCACTTGGTGGAGTGTTTGCCCATCTTCTACTCTATCCCTAACACCACATAAGAACTATGTGTCGTATTAAACACCTACACTCTCTCCCAGCTCTTGGGAAGTGGAGTCAGGCGGACCAGAAGTTCAAGGTCATTCTCAGGGTGCACCATGAGTTTGGAGGCTAGCCTGGGCTACACAAACCCCTGTAAATAAATAAACAAATATAGACCGCATTCATCTTGATCAATGTGATAATAACAGGTTTAAAAGCACATGAAGGACCATGTAGTCCGGGATACAGGACCATGTAGTTGATAGGGGTATAAAGACGAATGTTTCAGAGGGCCTCGCCTCCTATAAGACAGGGCACAATCTGCCGTGTGGGCCAGAATAATTTGTACATTGTTACCTCTTCCCTGCCACTTATATTACAAAGACAATGGAGGGTCAGATGCAGGTCACCTGCAGGGGTGATCTCTAGATAGTGCATTCCGGAAGAAGTAGAGAGAAGTCAGGTACTTAGTAACGTCTCAGGCTGGCTTCAACTGGCTACGCCTCCGCAGAGGATGACCTTGACCTTCAGATCCTCCTGCCTTCGCTTTCCAAGTGCTGGACTCATAGGTGTGCCTGTGCAGCTATGCTTGACTCATGCGGTGCTGGGTCTTGAACCCAGAGCTTTTTTCATACTAGTTAAGCACACTACAAAGTAAGCCACACCTCCAGAGCCACAAAATGATTTCATATGAAACCTGGTCCTGTGAGTAGCAGTGCTGGAAACCCGGAGTCCGCAGAGCTGCAGAAAAGTAGCTGAGAATCCAGATGCTTTATTCACACCATATAAATATCAAATAGATGTGAATCTTCATGTAAACAGAGACAGAATTCACCCCAGACTTGCTGTTACCAATTTCACTGTCCCACAAACTAAAAATATCCACTATGTACACATCTTTTCAGCTCAGGGTCACCGCTGTGTCACTGATGTGTGATGCCACACAGTAGGAATTCTACACATACCGGATGATTGCACCGAGATGTTTGATTCCAATGTAACCAAGGAAACCCAGGTGTCACTTCCTAAAGAGGTCAGGTTACTGGCCATTAACACATTTCTAAAACTGTCCTAGGAAAACAAATCCCATTGGCTTCTGTGGGTTGCAACACAGTATCCAGATTTCCAGCCTTTGCTCAGCAGCTGTTTTTGTTATCTAAAAATACAGGGAGAGCATCTTGCCCCTGGCTGGTGGGACTAAAGGCTCTGCGTGCCTCTGCTTGCTGGCCTGGCACGTGCTGATCTGAAGGTGCCGCAGAGGAACCTATCAGAGGCAGAGTTGAAACAGAATTGCCCTGTAGCAATTTGCCTTTCTCTAAAGCCATGTTTTGTAAATCCTGTTCCGAGGAATCACAGCTGTTAGTAGGGTTTCTAAGAAAAAGGGACTGTAGTCAATACAAATGGGCTGTGTAAAGATGTGGGGGGTGGGAGGGGTGAGGGGTGAGGGGTGGGGGGGCATTTCTTGGCTCTCAGAGTCTCAGTTCAGCAGTGCTGGGCAAATACTCCTTCCCTGAGCTGTAGCTCTAGAACCTACCTCAGGCTGGAACTCTTTCAGAGTGCATAGAACCTGTGGGTAAGTGGCAGAGCTGCCTGGCCTCAGGTCTGCCCGATCTGCTGTTGACTTTGCATTAGATATATAGTTGAGCATGACCCTCTGATCCTCCTGCCTCTGCCTCCTGAGTGCTGGATTTACAGATGTGTACCCCAGGCCTGCTTTGCTGGGGTTTGTGTTTTTCTTTTGTTGTCGTGTTTCCAGGAATGGTTCTGAATTTCCATGACCTGAACTTCTGACCCTCCTGCTTCTATCTTCTGGGGGTGGGGGTGGGGATGGGGTGTAGAGGAATGCTAATTCAGAACATGGCTATTCTGGCAAGAGATCACATCCAAAGACCTTCTAGGTCTGTGTGATCTAGCTGGAATACAAACATGCCTTTAACCCAGGAGATAGAGGCAAGCAGACATGAGTTCAAGGACAGCCTGGTATAGAGCAAATGTCAGGTAAAGAAAAGCATAGGTCCAGGCATCATAGTAGTACACGTTTTTAATCCCCCTCCCCCCCCCCGCCCCAAATGAAGGTAAAGTTAGTTTGTAGAAGGAAGCAACCATGTTGAAAGTGATGTCTAATTGAGTGGCAGAAACAGTGACAAATCAGAGAAAGACTTTGACAGAATAGGAGAGGAGAAGAGAGAGGAGAGGGGAGCTACTTAAGGGGCAATGGGGGAGGGGGGCAGTTTTACCAGGACAGTAATAGAGAGATGGGTTGCAGAGAGAGAACTCAGGTGAAGATGGAATGAGCCAGATAATGAGAAGAAGCCAGAAGAGCAGAAGACTGCTAGAGTTTGAAGCCAAGCAAATCAGAGGCTGAGAGAAGAGCCAGTCGAACAATTCAGCCAGGAGAGGAGTTTGGGCCAGAACAGCTGAGTTGAGCCAGCCAGCCCAGAGCTCAGAGAAAACAAGAAAGGGTGAGCTTATTAAGCAGTAAATCTCAGAGGCTGAAAACATTCAAGGCCTAGGTTAGATTGTACAGAGGCTAGAAGCTTCCAGGTGTGAGAAAGATTAAGCTTTGTCACAGGTGGAAGCAGTCTTGGCGGGCTTTACCCTTGGGGCACACCATGAATACCTTGTGAGAGACTGTTGGAGCCTTCCTGGGCTTGGAATTCAGGAAGCCTACCTGGGAACCCCACCGTGGCTATTGTTTTCCTAATTGACCCTCGAAGGGAGAAGGAGACCGCCCTTTGCATGTGACTGGGAAGGTGGGGGAGAGAAAAACAAGAGGTTGAGAGAAGGCGAGGAGAGAGCACGGAGAGAGAGAGGAACGGACCGGACCAGCTCGTGGGTCAGAGAGACACCTAAAAACCTATCCCGTAAAACAGAGACTAGAAGGTTCATTCTTCTGTCCCTTTAACCTTTTTTCCTTCTTGTGTATGCTAGTTGGGTTGTATAATAAAGTTTAATTGTTAATAAACAGAGCCAACATCCAGGACTAGGCCTCGGCCAGCAGAAGGAGGTAGTTAGCCTCCCAGATAACACTGAGCCAGGAGAATGAAGTTACTTTTACTCCAGGCGTATGTTTAAGTGATCCACCAACTGTAGTCTCCTGAGTAGCTGGCCTACAGACCTATACGGGCAATAGATAAAGTTAACTAGGTTAGGGACAAAATCTTTATCTTAGGTGTACACTTGAAACTTTTAGGTCCATGGCCTTGGTCGTTGGGGGAGTGGAGTCCCAAAACCAGGGAAACGGGGAGGGATCCCACACTCAGGAATAGGCAGCTGGGGAAACAGGCTGAAGATTGTCAGTCCTTATCAGGAGTCCGTTTGACCAGTGAGAAGTGAATCCAAGTCCGTTCCCTGAAGCTTACAAGAATCTTTTTAAGTTTACAAAAGAGATACATTTTACACATGTTAGCATTAGCAAACCGCCCTTTGTAATACTCTCTCATGGTAGCAGCTTGGGAAACAATTGTGGGCTGAAAGCATGAACACTTCTTCAGCCTTTCATGGAGCAGAAGGATCAAAACTCGCTTGTTCTTGATTTCCAGCTGACATGTCATGGAGGAGGGGCTGCTTCCCTCTACCCAGGAGATTGGATGCATCACACGAGAGGCTCTTTTAAGTCTATATGTAAAAGACAACCAAAGGAAATTTAAAATCTTGAGCTTGTGACTATGACAACAGTGGGTTGTATAGTGGAGGCCATTACTATAATTAAGACGAATAGCTCCATTGATTAATGTTAAAGCTCTGAACTTTTAAAGTGTTTTTCCCCCCCAGACACGGTTTCTCTGTGTAGCCTTGGCTGTCCTGGACTCACTTTGTAGACCAGGTTGGCCTCGAACTCACAGCGATCCGCCTGCCTCTGCCTCTCTGAGTGCTGGGATTAAAGGCATGTGCCACCATGCCTGGCTATTAAACAGTTTTCATGCCTTATTTTGTAGAACGTTGAAGTGTTTGAGGACCATCTGTCTATCTGAAGTATATCCAGATAGACAAACTTTACTTGTTTCTAGTTACCTGTCCTAGGCTTAACCTTGAAAACATATACAGGTGGCTAAAAATGTGTATCCCTATAATTACTTACATCAGTACTGAGCATGACCACAAATATAATTTTGAACACATTAAAAGATTTGATCACTTATAAAGTGACTGATTATCAACTTACATTCCTCAATTATCCTTAACAATTAGTTAGTAGCTTATATAAATTTAGGGTTTTGCAGCTTTATCTTTGTTTTCTTTGAGCCTTAAAAAATAACAATCTTTGAATTTAAGTGCTTTTAGCACCAAAATAAAAATTTTAATCATAGGTAAGGTCCATAGGGAGACTGACAACTTACTGATCCTGAAAATGGGCACAGTAAAGGAACCAAAACAGCCATTCTCTGGGTGAAAATGTTTATTCTGCACTGGCAAGGTTGTCCAGGAGAAAGCGTGCTTGTGAGCTGGGGTGGGGCTGGTGAGCAGGGACTGAGGGAGCCCAGACACCAGCATTGACCTTGACAGGTTAACAGGCACAGAAGTCATATGTTAGTGGGAGGCCCACAAGTTCCTCCTGCCACATATAAGGAGAATGACTCTCATTTTTAGCAAGCAGGAACTTTCTTCAAGGAATGGGAGCTTTTGTCTAAATGTCCAGTCTTGGGAAAAGGACTTTCTTGGGGTACAAGATACATTATTATAGAATACTGCAGTTTGAAAAAAAAGGTTTATTTATTTATTATGTATGCAGTATTCTGTCCAAATGTGTGCCAGCAAGCCAGAAGAGGGCACCAGATCTCATTATAGATGGCTGTGAGCCACCACGTGGTTGCCAGGAATCGAACTCAGGACCTCCAGAAAAGCAGCCAGTTTTCTCAACCACTGGGCCATCACTTCAGACCACTGCAGGTTTTTTTTTTTGGTATGGTTTATCTTATCCAAGTAGCTAAGCCTTAAAAGACAAAGAGGCTAGGTAAGTATTACTGTGACCCTCATTAAACCTCAGGAGTTTATAGATCTTGATTATTAAATATATCTTATTAATTATTAAGCACTTTTAGCAGCTTGGTATTGAGCAATTAACAAAGCCATAGTGGTTAGGCATACATCTTAAATTAGCTTTTGTTAATTTGAATAGACCTTTATAACCTTAAAATTTTATCATATCCAGTATGTTGTTAACCAGAGTTGAATCACATATACAGTATGTTGTAGCAAATATAATCTTTTTAAAATTTATTTATTTATTTATTTATTTATTTATTTATTATGTATACAGCACTCTGCCTGCATGTACACCTGCAGGCCAGAAGAGGGCATCAGAGCACATCATGGATGGTTGTGAGCCACCATGTGGTTGCTGGAAATTGAACTCGACCTCCAGAGGAACAGTCAGTGCTCTTAACCACTGAGCCATCTCTCCAGCCCAATAATCTTAAGTTTCTAAAATCATCACATAAAAATCCATACCAATTTAAGATATTTGAAATTTGTTGCTTTCTTAGTCCAAAAGGAGATATAATAATGAACAGAGAGTTCATTAGGACTAAGAGGTTTTACAACAGTTGCTTTATACCATGTGGTCATCTTAAGATGTTGAAGTCACACAGCAGGTTGCTAGCCATGTTGCCAACATGGTTGCTATTTTAAAACATTTGTTTTCCTAGTAGATTGACGTATTTTTAATTGAAAGTTGGATCCAAGTTACATGCATATATACACACAGAGTTAAATCAAAGTTACGCACACATACATATGTACATATGCACCAAAGGAGGGTTGAATGGTTGGTGTATGCCTTTAATCCCAGCACTTGGGAGGTAGAGGCAGGCCGATCTCTGTGAGTTCAAGGTCAGCCTGGTATACAAAGAGAGTTCCAGGACAGCCAAGGCTACACAGAGAAACCCTGTCTTGAAAAATAAACAAAAAAACAGAAAAACAAACAAACAAAAGAATTGAGCATGTATATGTACACACATATGTATATGTATACACACATATATATGTATGTGTATATGTAATCATATATAGTTTTTTATTTTATTTTTGAAAGATTTATTTATTTATTTTATGTATATGAGTGCTCTATCTGCATGTACATCTGCATGCTAGAAGAGGGTATCCGTTCCCAATAATAGATGGTTGTGAGCCACCATGTGGTTGCTGGGAATTGAACTCAGGACCTCCGGAAGAGCTTACAGTGCTCTTAACCCCTGAGCCATTTCTCCAGCCCTAGATATTTTAATTATAAATCTTTTGTTATAAGTTTAAAGCCAAATTTGTTGCAGAGTATATAGATTTCAAACCATATCCAATGGGGAACTTATACATTCTTAGATAAGAGTTTACAGCATAATCTTAAGATATTATTTGTTTTTCCTTTTGAGAGCAGTGTGCAAAGAAATAAAAAATAAAAGATTTTTAAGAGTCAGGAAGTAGATCCTTAAGCATAGCAGAGAGAGTTTAGATATAAGATATTTGGGGATTATTTGTCCATAGCAGTGAGAATTTGCAAATCACACACACCAAATGTTGGCCTTCGAATAAAGCCAAGTTGTTGTAATGAAATCTGAGTCCCTGAAGGAAGAGATGGAGAGCTCACTGAGAGCAGGATGGCTGTAGAAAGCCAGGAGGGGACGGGCGCGTGATCTGCCTGGTCAGAGCCATGTGGAGGGCACAGCAGACTCTAGAATTTGGATTAAATCCACAGACTAATAATGCTTCGTACACACATTGGGAGGGTCAGGTCAGCAGCTTGGTTCGAGCAGCTGCTGGGCAGGAGCCGGTGTGTGTGTGTTGAGTGCACTAGATATAGGGTTTGGGACACAAATCCTTGGAGGCCAGGGGGTCTGCTGGCATAACCATCCCTCCTAGTAGGACATGAACCATCGAGTATTGGCTACAGAGTAGAGGGATGAGAGCACAGTTCCCATTAAACATGGATTTGAGGGAGTTCAGACCAATTGACCAATGCCAGCAGAAAATTTAAATCAGGTGTTTTGGGCACAAGATCTGGGACAGACGTGATTTGGATAAATTCCGCAGCAGGTACCCCTGGGGTGTTTGATGATCAATTTTAGGCCCTGCGGTGGCTATTTCCCCAACCTGTTCTGGAGACTGACTTAGCTCACAGCTTCTTGTACGGTAGGCTGGGGTCGTATAGTGAGGTTGGGGTGGGCATAGTCTTGGGTCATCTTTCTCTGAATCCTAAGGCTCTGGAAACAAAGACTGTCTTTGTTCCAGAGCAGGCTTGCCCTGGCACAGCCACAGTTTGGCAGAGGATGCCAGCATCCTGGACCGGGAAGAAGTACCCAGTACTTCTAGGCAACAGCTGGGAAAGGATTACTCTAAAGCCATTAGGCAGGGAGGCGGGGAAGGAGTGGTCCCTGACCTGGCCAGGAAGGGCCCAGGCCATCAGGCTGGGGACTCAACTCCGCCTAGGTTTTTGTACCAAGATAATAGGTTTTCTCCAACAACAAAATGAGCCAATTAAAGTCAAATTACAATAATAATAATAAAAGGTTTATTTGGGGCACAGCTCTCAGGTTGGTTCATTGGTCCCAAGGAATGAGGCATGCAGGCAGGGAGGCAGAGAAGATGTGGGCAGAGAGAGAAAGAGTACATACACATGAAGGGAGAAGGAGAGAGGGAGGGAGGAAGGGAGGGAAGGAGGGGGTGGTGGCTGGTGACCAAAATGTCTGGATTATATAGGGAAAGCCCAACCCTGGGCTGGGAAGTTCAGGGTCGGGGGTGGGGTATGCCAACCAGACCTTGTAATAAGTAGAGACTGAGGGATGCTGGGAGAACCTGGAGGCCAGGTCAACTTTGATATACTATTGTTGTTGTTGGTTTTTTTTGAGACAGGGTTTCACTGTGTAACAGCCCTGGCTGTCCTAGACTCACTTTGTAGACCAGGCTGGCCTCAAACTCAAAGAGATCCACCTGCCTCTGCCTCCTGAGTGCCGGCTCACTTTGATACATTAAGTAGGCACCTCAGCAGCTTGTCCCCAGTCTGGGACCCAACAGACATCACATTCTTTTTCTTCCAGAGTTTGAGTGCAGGAGAATCTCAGGCAGAGCTGAGCAAAGCTGGTGGTAAGGAGCTCAAGAGACAACTGTATGTGCTAAACTAGATGCCGCCTGTATAATCTGGAGCTACACATGTACAGTGGAATGTAGCAGAAAGTGTAATCTAATCTAGCGAACACTCTTTGTAGTTCTTTGTCTCCGCTAAGTGCTGGGTAAAAGAAGAAACCCAAAACACGCAGGGCACAGCCGTTCATCGTCCTCTCTCTGAACCCACCCCATCCCTGTCCGAGCTGTATAGTGAACATATCAAAAGCTTGGCAACTGCATAGACCAAGAGCACTGGGACCACAGGAAATGCAATTAAAGTCCAGTTCTTGATGAATTTGGCTTGCTTGCTCCCACTTTCCCACTTGGCCATGTGAAGGCATCGTGCCTGCCTCTCACTCCAACTGCCTGGACCCTCATCTACCTGCATGCTGGAGGTGGAAGCCTAGGGCTCCGGGCACAGTACACACGCACCAAACTGCATCCCCAGCTCACTCTTGGTTCTCAGGTGAGGAACCTTCATATTGTTAGGTCTCAAACATCAGTCTGCCCTTCCCTGGGGTCTCCTTCAGTGTCAGCAGCCCTCTCTCTGAGTACTGTCTTCTTTCCGCTCACCTCTCCCATCTTAGGGGAAGTTGTTACATCAACTTCTCTTCAAGGTGGGAGCCACACCTGGCATGTTTGCCTAGCATTAGTCTATTTGCAGTTATTATCCATTAAATGCATGAAAAAGCAATGGCCATGTTAGTGAAACAGTACACTCTTACGGAGAGAAGGGAGCTGAAGCTAGTGGTTCAAATTAAGAGGGGTAGTTGCTGACAAGAGATGCTGAGGACAGTGTGGAGTGTTGTGTTGGTCCTGTCAGTGTGACGCAGTAGAGTGACATTAGGGACTCAGTTTTGATAGGTGCCATTTTCTGGGTGGTGTGTGTGTTAGTGGCAAAGGGAAGACTGTAGAGGAGCTCCCTGCTACCGTGACAGACCTTCGGTACACCTCAGTAAAACCTCCACCGTTTGGTTCATGCAGAAGCCCTCTGACGTAACGTGTTTCCCCGCCTTCCTTTTAGAACTCCCTCCAGGATGCTATCATCTCTGACTCTATCTTTCATGTGTGTGTGTTTATGTGTGTACAAGTGCACATCTGTGTGTGCACATGCGGAGGCCAGAGGTCAGCGTTGGATGCTGTTTCTCAGGAGTCATCCACCATGTCTTTTGAGACAGGGATCCACCTGCCTCCACCCCCACTGCTGTTGTCACAGGCCCATGCCGCTGTGTCAGGTTCTTTATGTGAGTCCTAGGGATCAAACACAGATCTTTATCCTTTACTGTCTGAGCCATCTCCTCAGCTCTCTTTTTCTTTTAAGTGAACGAGCAACCGAGTTAATCACATTTTTAAAAAAGTGGGGATCCCTGCAAGCTGCACTGTGGGCAGAGACCTGAACCTTGAAAGGCAAGAAGAAAACTTGGTTCAGTACAACTTAGCTAGATTGGTTCAAACTTCAGGAATATGACCCCAGTCAGATTGTTGTAAACATATTTAAGCACAGTACAATTTGGGGGGAAAAGAGTGTTCCTGGTGTAATACAATCCCTGGTGCACAAGGAGGCATAGTTATATAGAACCTCAACTAAAAGTACATGCTTTTTCTTCCAAGAAGATGGATTCTAGAGACAGGCTGCGTGTGCTACTGTAAGAGCTTAGGGGAGGGTCTGCTCTGGTCTCAGTCACACAGATAGTGTAGAGGTCATTTGGGCTGTTAGCCACCTCCAGTTCTGGTTGGAGAGCCTGGGGCAGCCGCTGGCCAGACAAATAATGCAAAGGTCATCTTGATTGTTAGCCATCTCTGGTCCTGCTTATGGAAGCTTGATATGGCCTGGCCTTCAGATAATGCAGATCATCAGGCTAGTTACCACCTCTTTCCCAGCCTTCTGGGTAGAAAAATAGGTGCATGCCTTTAATCCCAGCATTCGGGAGGCAGAGGCAGGCATGCGTGCACGCACACGACACAGGCACACACACATGAACACATGCACCTACCAGGAACATATATTCCTCCAAATGAAACAAGATGGATACTCTCTCATGATGTGAACAGGCTGAAAGACTGAGCAGTAACCATGGAGAGTGACACCAAACAACTCCGCTGCACAGCCTACTTTGAACACAGCGGTGTCTGATAGAATTGGGCTACAATGGACATGGGATGAAAGGCACTTGTAAGGTTCTGAAGAATCCAACAGTCTCCTGCAACAAAGGAGGTGGAGATGAGCCGCAGAAGTGTGTAGAAAAGGACATCTGAAAAGCTCCAGTGATGGCCAGTCTTGGTGTCCTCAGCCATTGTGGTTTGCCGGAGACTCTCCCGGTTTCAGCACCGCAAAGTGCTGCCTCCCAGAAACCATCAGTTGTCACCAGGGCAGCTCTGGTGACAGACGCCCCAGTACTGACTTGCTTTGTGGAGAAAGGGTGTGACTTAGGAAGGTCTTCACTGCCAAGGAGCTTAACCTGCACAGTCTGGCTTGCCCTTGCCACCGTGTTCTCTGAAAGGACCATAGTTAATGCCTGACTGTTCTCATCATCAGCTCCTGGCTCATCAAGTTGACATCTTCCTTCCTCTTTCAGTGGCTGAAACTTATCTGCTGAATTAATTGCATGGCGTTCTCGCAGGGACTGCACAGGAGTTGTCAGGAAGCTTGTTTGAAATCATGTTGAAGTAACACATCTTCATTATAAAATTTAAACCATACCAAATGGCAGGAATTAAAAACTTTTCCCACCTTCATGTTTTTGACCTCAGACAAGTCCAGCATGTGAACTCCTAAATTGTTTTTTTTTTAAGATCTATTTATTACTTATATAGTATTTTGCCCACATGTGTGCTTGTCTGCCAAAAGAAGGCACCAGATCTAATTACAGATGGTCATGAGCCACCATGTGGTTGCTGGGAATTGAACTTGGGACCTTTGGAAGAGCAGGCATTGCTCTTAACCTCTGAGCCATCTCTCCAGCCCCATAAACTCCTAAATTCTTCTTGGATATCTATGTTTGTGTTTGTTGTGACAGAGTCATGTAGTGCAAGTGTGCCTCAAATTGGCTAAGTAGTTGAGGTTGACCCAGAACTTCTGATCCTCCTGCCTTTGCCTCTGGGATTATTGGTGTGTACCACACACCCAGTTTACAGAGTCTTGAGCATCAAACCTAGGGCTGTGGGCATGCTAGGCAAGCACCTTACCAACTGAGCCATATCCCCAGCCCAGAGATTTATTGTTTTGTACATTTTAGTTTTTAAATTACATGTATCTATTTACTTATGTGCATGAGTTGAGCACATGTGCCATGATGTGCATGTGGAGGTCGAGGAAAACTTGCCAGTCCTCAGACTTGGTGGCAAGTACCTTTATCCGCTGAGCTGTCTTGCTGGCCCATCATCCTCTGCATGGATTCTTCAGAGTGGACTTTGCTGGGTAAAGATTCTTGGTAAGGCTGAAATGTTGGAGGCATGTACGTCTGACTTCATTTTATGAGGGCTCATTTTTTGGACCTGATGAAAACTTCTTGAGCAAGAAATGAAATGTAACTCCAGTGGTGCAGTGGAAGAGACAGCAGTCAGGGAGCCAGGAGACCCTCAGGGAAGTCCCTGTTCTTCTAGCTGGACAGACCCCAATACTTTCCTGGGCATCTGGCTCTTTTCTCATGGAGCTTATGAATAATTGACAAAGTTGTTTTTTAATTAAAAAATTTGTTCACCTGCGTCCGTATGTCCATGTGTACTCACGTGGACACCAGAAGATAACTTGGGGCAGCAGGTGCTTGCTTCCCAGCTTGTTTGAGGCGTGGTCTCTTATTGTCTGCTCCTGCGTATGCCGAGCTGTCACTGGCAGCTTCTGCTTTCTTTCTCTGCTTCCCGTCTTGCCATAGGAGATCCAGAATCACAGCCATAGCTACTACATCCGGGTTTTACATGTTCTCTAGGGATCGGAATTCAGGTCAGCAACTGTTTTATCAACTGACCCGTCCACCTATCCTGATGTCATCTGTCATGCAAATGTGACCTTCCTTGAGCCCATCAGCTCACCATTGCCTTCAGAAAGCCACTAAAATGGGTCTGCAACAGCCCAGCCAGGGCCTTTGATCCCACTTCCCTGTCTGTAAGGTCACAGCCTGCTACGTCCTCCGGTGCAGGCTCAGATTGTTCCCATTTCTCTCCCCAAAGGTCCTACTCATTTGTCAATGAGTAACTCAGGCATCTTGTCTTCTTTGGAAGCATTTCCTGGTGCCTATGGGTTGAACTGAGTGAAGCACATCATTCTCGGTGGCTTTAATCACACTGAGTTTCATGTCTGGAAAGCTCCTGTCATTTGTTTCTTTTCTTTTCTTTTCTTTTTTTTTTTTTGAAACAGGGTCTCATAGAATTTAGGCTACCCTAAAACTCATCATTAGCTAAGGATAGCCTTGGAAGTTTTTTTTTAAGATTTATTTTATTTATTATATATACAACATTCCGCCTGCATGTAGGCCTGCTAGCCAGAATAGAGCACCAGATCTCATTATATATGGTTGTGAGCCACCATGTGGTTGCTGGGAATTGAACTCAGGATCTTCGGAAGAGCAGCCAGTGCTTTTAACCTCTGAGCCATCTCTCCAGCCCAGCCTTGGAGTTTTGATCCTTCTAACTTTCTCACCTGGTGCTGGGGATAAAACCCAGGGCTTCTTGTATGTCAGGAAAGCAGTCTCTAGCAGTTAACATAGAGTAAGGTAGTGAGGGAGTGACAGAGAAGCACGCACACACAAACAAAAAGGACACAACACAGAGACAAACAGCAAGACAGCAGGTGTAAGTCAGCTTTGTTGTTAATTATATTAAATGTGCATGGGCTGAAGGTAGGTGTGGTTTGGTTCATTCCTGTAATCCCAGCCATTAGGAGGTGGAGGCTGAAGAAATAGGAATTCAAGGCCAGTCTCAGCTACATAATCAGTGTGAGGCCAGCTTGAGCAACCTGATACCCTGGAGAGAGAGAGAAGGAGAGAGAGAGACAGAGACAGAGACAGAGAGAAAGAGAGAGAGAGGGGGGGGGGAAGGGGGAGGTGTGGCTTGGGACATGGTTCACTAGTAGAGTGCTCACTTAGTACATACATTTCATATTTAAAGACACAAATAAAAAGATGATGGAAAAAATAGTTGCCACACAAATGTAAGACAGTTGTTGCACATCTGTCAGGTGGAAGTGTTGCTGCACATCTGTCAGGTGGAAGTGTTGCTGCACATCTGTCAGGTGGAAGTGTTGCTGCACATCTGTCAGGTGGAAGTGTTGCTGCACATCTGTCAGGTGGAAGTGTTGCTGCACATCTGTCAGGTGGAAGTGTTGCTGCACATCTGTCAGGTGGAGGTGTTGCTGCACATCTGTCAGGTGGAGGTGTTGCTGCACATCTGTCAGGTGGAAGTGTTGCTGCACATCTGTCAGGTGGAGGTGTTGCTGCACATCTGTCAGGTGGAGGTGTTGCTGCACATCTGTCAGGTGGAGGTGTTGCTGCACATCTGTCAGGTGGAGGTGCTGCATATCTCCTATACCTAAAGTGTATACTCCTATACACTATAAGCTTTCTGAAAAATACAATACAATACAAAACAAAACAAGCAACAACAAAACCCACATTACTCGAGACAAGGAGGAACACTTCCTTCACAGTGATGAAGTCAAGGGGCTCAGTGGTGAGGAGCATTTGTTGTGCAGAGTTTAGATGTCAGTATGCATGTAACAAGCCAGGCCTGGCCTGTATGTGCTTGTAACCCCTGGGCTGTGGGAGAGGTGGAGATAAGAGGATTACTAGCATTGTTGGCTGCCAGCCTAGTTCAAAACAAAACAAAACAAAACAACAAAAACAACCAACCTTCCCCACCTCCCAATAGCTCCAAGTTCAGGAAGAGATTTAAAGGGAGCAGGCAGAGTGATAAAGACATCTGACGCCCTCTTCTGGCCTCTATGGGTACTTGCACACATGCATAAGAACAGTTACAACTCACATGCACTGAACCACAAAGATAGAAAGGAACCTTAGGATGAGTTGTGCGTGTCTTCAGATACATTCCTCACAGACTTCCCAGAATTTTTACCCAATAGCCTACTCTCCGCACTAGTCTAAAGTGTCAAGTACACCCTAGCAGCAGCCTTAATCGAGTAAGGAAATCCCTCTGGACTAAAGAAACAAGAAAGGGTGTATGCTGTTAGTCTCAGGTATAGCGGTGATATTTAAAAGCTCACTTCCTACATCTTTCTTTCAAAAAATGTTTTTGTATGTGTTATGTGACACAGGTGTGTGTGTGTGTGTGTGTGTGTGTGTGTGTGTGTGTGTGTGTGTATGCACGTTCCTATCTGTGTGGGTGTACTGTTATGGAGACCAGAGGCTGACTGGTATCCTTGGTTTTCTCCACCTTATTCTATATTGGCACAGGGTCTCCATACTTGAGCTCAGGACTTACTGATGTGTATAGTCTAGTCAGCTTGCTCCTGAGATCCCCTGTTACTGAATTCCAAGCACAGGGCATTTCTGTGGGTGCTGGGGATTTGAACTGCAATCCCCAGGCCTGTTTGGGAACAACAGGAAAACATTCAGACAGGAAGGAGCCCTGGGCTCAGCCAGCCAGGGAAAGTACTGACTATGCAGCTTCCTGGGGAGTAGGAAGCAGCTTGCAGTGTCCTGGGCCTTCAGCAAAATTCACTGCCGACACCTGCAGCTCTTTGCTGCCCAGGCCTCCTTCCCCTCTTCCTGGCTCCATTTTTTTTTTTTACACCAATCCATTCAGCTCAGAGATATCATTCCTTGCCACCTGTGTCCTGAGTTCCAGGAGCTGGAAACAAAACAGCCACTACTCAGCCACTAGCTTCTTAGAATAAACCACACAAATAGAAAAATAACTTTAAGGTGTGGTTAGTACATTGAAAGAAAAGCCCAGGGAGGGTTGCCAGGTTTGGGATTTTGGATTTCAGATAAACAATAGGTAGTTTGGAAAGTTAAGTATGCCTCATGCAATATTTGAGATCTACTTTAAAATGTTGCTTATCTAAAATCAAAGGGAACTGAGCGAACTCTAACTTTCATGTGTTCAGCCTGGCAGCTTCAACTCCAAGATGCCGTGAGTCACATGACTAGAGGACCCCAGCCAGTCTGGAGCACAGTGAGGGCAAGGTGTGGCCGAAGTGATGAGATGCTGGACTGGGGTGGGGGTGGGGCACCGTGGGGGTGGGGGTGGGGGGCAAGGTGTGGCAGAAGTGATGAGATGCTGGACTTGGGGGGCGGGGCACGGGGGGGGCAAGGTGTGGCAGAAATGATGAGATGCTGGACTGGGGTGGGCGGGGCACAGCGAGGGCAAGGTGTGGGGGAAATGATGAGATGCTGGACTGGGGTGGGCGGGGCACAGCGAGGGCAAGGTGTGGCAGAAATGATGAGATGCTGGACTGGGGTGGGCGGGGCACAGCGAGGGCAAGGTGTGGCGGAAATGATGAGATGCTGGACTGGGGTGGGCGGGGCACAGCGAGGGCAAGGTGTGGCGGAAATGATGAGATGCTGGACTGGGGTGGGCGGGGCACAGCGGGGGGGGGGCGGCGCAAGGCGGGGGCAGGGGAAGAGGAGCAGGCGGTGGGCACAGGGAGGCCTCCCTTGAGCTCCATCACAGATACTTAACTCCCTGGATAATAGAGGTGAGGAGAGAAGCAATTAGGAAGTGATTGAATCTATTTCATATTTCAGAAGGGACAGTGCACAAGTGTCAGGTGCAGTGACTAAGGGTTTTAATTCTAAGAGATACGTCAGGGGAGCAGGGCCCAGGACACACTCAAGTCCTCTGTGGCCCCAGTAGGCAGGAAATTCTGAGGCAGTGACCATACCATGGCCAGCACATCACCTCAGGCAGTCTTTGCATCTGACTTTGCCCTTCAACATGTAACAGAGTTTCACAACCTGAAAAGGCTTAGGAAGTTTGTTCTTGTCTGAATTTGTTTGTTTGTTTGTTTGTGGGGCTGGAGGTAGCAGCCACCTGGGTAAGCTGCCAGGTGAGCATCGTCCTGCTCAATTACATGCCAGCTCATCTTAGTTTCAATATAAAGTGCAACATAGAAGCTGCTCAGGTAATTCAGTAGGCGCTTAAAGATGCCATGGAGGGGCAGAGGCAGTAGGGTCCCTGGGCTTGCTAGCTAGCAAGCCTTGGGGAGACATAGTACGCGAGCCCTAGTGAGAAACAGGCTTAGTGAGAGACTGCCTCAAAAAGAAAAAAAAAAGGTGGAGATTTATAGAGCATGGTACCCAACATTGAAGTCTGACTTAAACATGCTCTCCTATGAGCACTCAAACACATACACACACAAATAAAAATAACAGTGTAGCCCGGCGTGGTGGCGCACGCCTTTAATCCCAGGACTTGGGAGGCAGAGGCAGGTGGATTGCTGTGAGTTCGAGGCCAGAACAGCCAAGGCTACACAGAGAAGCCCTGTCTCGAAAACAAAACAAAACAGTGTAATTGATCTGCCAGAGAGAAGCTATTGAGAGAAACCTTTTAGCAAACCACTAGGTGGCAAGGACTCATGAGCATCCTTACATGGCTGGAAGATGTCCGGTGGGCTGGACCACAAACCCCGCCACTTGGCAGCCAGCCAGCCACCTGTAGAGCAGAGCTTCCCAAGAGCGGTAAGCCCCACAGTGCTCTGGCAATGCCTGGAGACATAGATGTCTCAAGTTGGCTAAGAGATTCTCCTAGCATCCCATGGACAGAGGCCACAGATGCTGCTAACAGTGCAGTACACAGAATCACCTGTCTCATTCCGTAGCCTAGGCTGGGTTTGAACTCACTGGCTGGCCTTAAACTCCTGACAGTCCTCCTGCCCTGTGTTCATGAATGCTACAATGACAATCACGAGCTAC
Source organism: Acomys minous (assembly GCF_964271855.1). Lineage (NCBI taxonomy): Eukaryota > Metazoa > Chordata > Mammalia > Rodentia > Muridae > Acomys > Acomys minous. The sequence goes on from NC_140498.1 coordinate 51,902,063, forward strand.
CAGTCAGGCTTGATATTTTATAATAACCTTCTTTCTGGAGATTCTTTGTCAGAATTCTCTAGTTTTTCATTTGTTTCCAGAAAACATGCGGGCCGGGAGTGTTGATGCAAATTTAATACTTTAAAAAATAAGATAAGCCAGGCAACAGATATTAGATGAATACATTTATTAAATGAGCATGGGGAGAGAAGGAAAGGGAGAGGGGGAACCCCAGAAGAGGGAGAGACAGAGACCAAGACAGACAGGCACAGAAGAGAGAGGGGAGGTAGGTAAGGGAATAAGAGAGATGGGGGCGGAGTAAGAGAGAGGGGCGATGTAGGTCTGTCCTTTTATATACTAGGCAGGGCCACGCCCCCCGTGGCAGGTAGGCAATGACAGCATGGCAGACTGAAGCGGAATCCTAACATTCCTCCCTTTTCCTATAATTGAAAAATGAGGAACTTTGGATTGTTTTTATGTAAGGTAAGTTAAAATATATTAAATGTAGGTTAACTGAAAGCAGCTCTTGGCTGTCATGTAAGGGGAAAAGAGAGAGAGAGAAAACAACAGCAGCAACAACAAATGTCTGGATGATATGGTAAAGGGGAAGAAAAAGCTCTGTCCTGAAAGTTCAGGGTAGAGGGCAGGGTATGTCAGCCATGTCCTGCAGCAGATAGGGACCAAGGAATGCTGGGAGAATCTGGAGCTGTTCGTCCTAGGTCTGTAGCACATCATTTCATCCTTTTTGTAAATGGATAAGGAGTGACGTAATCAATGTCTTTGACTATTCCTGCTGACAGTAGGGCAGTGACAGGGGGTTAAAAGGCTGAAATGTTGGCCAGGTTCTTAATGAACAGGCTGTTCCATTTGCTGTCCAGGGTCTGAGAACATCTGCAGCTGGGAAGGGCAATGCAGGTCCAGCTGACACAATCTGTGGGGTTGGACTGGAGCACCTGTGGGTAGCTGCTTTGGCGATGCAGGAAGTCTGGCAGGATACTGGAACATATATGTGGGCAGAAGACAAAGATAGTGGGTTAGGGAGAAAATTCCCTTTTGGTGTACATTTGAAACTCTTGGGAGAGCAAAAAGAAAAGGCTTGAAAATAATGAAAGAGCCAATGCTCGAACATTTTGGGAGAGCAAAGAAAGTTTGAACATGGGGACCTTCCATTTTACCTGATTGTTGGCAATAATTAAAAGGCTTTAGTTTTGGATCTGTCCAAGTTTGGTTGCAGAGGCATGTAAACTTAGCAGCCCTTAATGTGGGTGCAGGGATGTGAAATTCCCAGAGAAGCCTGGAGAAGTGGCGGATGGACTGTTTCTCATGGGGAGGTGAAGCCAGTGATCCATTAGGGCATCCCCAGAAATGGATTGTGACTCCAAAGACAGGTACACAGACTGTTCCAGCAACTCATCAGTGCTGGTCAGCTACCAAAAGAGCACAGCTCCGCAGTTGTGCTGGCCCGGGGACACAGCCACCAAGTGCACTACGATTTTTTGGAGGCCAACTGGTGACAGGGGAGACTGTGTTGGCTGTGTCACCCAGTGCGAATAGTCCTAGTTGTAGGTCAGCGAGAAGGACCAGCCACAGTCACGCACACTGAGGTTGGGTACCTCCTCTCCCAGTGGACCAGAGAGGTGATGACGCGGCCTCATGCACAAAGGGAAGTGTATCCCCAACCAGGAAGGGAGAATTCAGCTCATGTTCGGTGCAGAAAGGTGGCAAAAAGGAACTTAGGGAGAAGAGAGCCCCAAAACCAGGGAAAGGGGCAGGAATTCCACCCTGAGAGATAGGCGATAGGTGAGAAACTGAGGCTTTGGGTTGGCAGCACTTATCTGGATTCTGTTTGACCTGAGAGATGGATTTCTTGTAGCTTACAAGAATCCTTTTAAGTTCATAAAGGGAGATAAATTTAACACATGTTAGCATCATCATTGTTTAAAATATACAGTGAAATACACACTGTTAGACATGTGCACCGTAGGAGTTTTTGTTGTAGCTGAGACCGTTGGGAAGGCTCCTCTCAGGCTTTAAAGATTTTTAAATTACTTTTACCAGTTCCTATATGGAGGTTTAGGAACCACCCCCAGCCTTTTAGTTAAGATGGCAATGAGACCACAGTCTATCGTAAGAACATTTAGAGAGATAAACTTTGTTTATAGTTTGAAGCTATGTATAACACAATCTATAAAAGAGAAGAACAATTTTTGTATGATCAATAACATCACATTTAGAAAATAAGGCTAGATTTAAGTTTTAACATTGTAAACATTATACCAGATTAATTGACCAGGAAGCTTGCAGGTGCCCTGTGGAAGAAACAGCATTTATTTTGTTAGTTTGAATAAACCTTTAAAACCTTGAAATTAAAAAAAAATTTTTTTTTTTTGAATCAGGGTACAATAAAGATGGGACTTGTTGGTTTCTTTATCTAACAGGAGATAAGCAGAGGTTAATTATGATTAAGAAATTTTATAAATGATGTTTTATATCATATGGTCTAAACATTACACCCAATAAACAAATTATAAATATTTAGATAAGAGTTTACAGTGCAATCATATGGTTTTGTTTTTGTTTTTGTTTTTTTGTTTTTGAAAGCAGAAAAAGAAATCAGAGACAATTCTTATTTTTAAGAGTTGGAAAGTACAGTCTTAGAGAAATGAGGCCAAGTTTTAAAACAGAGAGTGTGACTCTTTTAGCTGGGGATTTAGCAAGCAACTGCAGCTGCTGCGTAGAGGAGGTTAAGTCCGCCCCTGGCCTTCCCTCGGGCAGGTGGGATTTGAGGAGTAGAGACCATACAAATGCATCTCTGGCAGACCTGCTGTGGGAAAGGGGGGGTGGGGGGGCGGGTCCGCAGGGCAGCAGCAGGAAGCTAGCGGTCATGTGGCCAGGCCATGTGTAAGAATTTTTAAAGAAGGAATTTGGGGTTAAATTTAAACAAGTGGCAACAGAGAATTGGAAGGGAATTAACAGGCAGTCCTCATTTGGGGGCAGCGCGCATGCACAAGCTGACCATGAAGCAGGGAGTGCCGGTAGCAGGCTCGCTGATTCAAATCACACAGCTTGCAGAGGGTAACCTGGCCGCCCGAGTGCACCGGGTGGGGTGCAATCTCTGTTCCCACCCGACTCTAATGAACCGTGCAATGTAGCAGTGCAGCAGCATCTTTTTTACTTGGCTTGGCCCAGCTCCCAGACCATGCCCGTGTGCAGGCAGCAGGGACAGGAAGCCCAGTGCCCGGGTGCTCTGGCAGCTAAGTTTAGGCTCTGCAGGGCTGGGGGCAAACCGTGATGAAGAGAGCATCTGTTTACCTCAGTGGCAGTCTGAAAAGCTGGCCAAGATGGCTTCTTCACAGGTGGCCTGGGGCAAGTGCAGCTAGGGTAGTCTGAGTTCCAGCCAGCGGCAGGGCAGCCGGAAGTGAGAGAGCAGCAGAGTACTTTAGAGAGAGGAATTTGTTGCGGACAGTAAAGGGGGATGGGATTCCCCTGTGAAGACAATGCAATGGTCCTTTGGGTTTCATATCCCAGGTTCCGGCCTTAATTTAATAATTAAAAATATGATAATAAGATGCCAGGCAACGGATATTAGATGGACAATTTTATTTATTTATTTATTTATTTATTTATTTATTTATTTTTGGTTTTTTGAGACAAGGTCTCTCTCTGTGTTAGCCTTGGTCATCCCAGACCCGATTTGTAGACCAGGCTGGCCTCGAACTCACAGTGATCCACCTGCCTCTGCCTCCCGAGTGCTGGGATTAAAGGTGTGTGCCACCACGCCCGGCTGGAGACATTTATTAAAATGAGCGTGAGGAGAGAAGGAAGGGGGGGAGGGGTACCCCAGAGAGAGAGAGACAGAGACAGTGACAGAGGAAAAGGGAGGGAGAAAGAGGGAGGGGCAAGGTAGGTCTGTCCTTTTGTATACTGGGCAGGGCCACGCCCCCACCCCACCCCCACCCCCCCAAACCCCCCACCCCCCCACCCCCACCCCCGCAGGTAGGCAGTGACATCACAGGCTGGCGGACTGAAGCAGAATCCTAATAGCACGCCTTTAATCCCAGGCAGAAAAAGGATCTCTGTAAATTTGAGACCAGTCTGTCTTCACTAGGTAGAGAATTCTGGGCCAGCCAGGACTACTACATAGTAAGACCTTGTCTGAAACACACACACACACACACACACACACACACACACACACACACACACACACAAATAAAACAAAGAAAGAAAAAGGGAACTTGTAATTACCTTCAGACCCTTCTCGTGATTCAGTTAGGCTGGCCAGCCAGTAAGCCCCAGGAATCCTCCTTCCTAATGCTGAACTGATGTATGTGTGTGTGTGTGTGTGTGTGTGTGTGTGTATCACATATATGAGTTTAACCATGGCTTAAAGGATGTGTTCTGAATAATCCAACAATAGTTGTCTCCTAGAAGGATAAAGGCCCCTAGTTGTTCAGTCGGCTCATCTCAGCAGCCCAGTCTGGGGCTGGAATCGTAGGTAAGTCTTGGAGAGCTGCCGACTTCCAGTCTGCATTGGAATCTGTAAGAAGTAGGTTCTAAGCCAGTGAAGGATTGATTGACACAATAATAGGATGGATGAACTTGTCAGTAAGAGTGAGAGCAAGCAGGCGAAGAAGCAGGAGCTCCCTTCCTCCACATCCTTTCATGTGGCCTCCACCAAAGGGTACATCTGCTGACCTCAAGTGATCTAGATTTAGTGTGGCTCTCCCACCTCCAATAATCCAACCAAGAAAAATCCCTCACAGCTGTGTCCAGCTGCTTGCTTTTAGTTACTTCCAGATGTTGCTAGGGTGACAACCAAGATTATCCATCACAAGGCTAGCCCTTGTCAACTTGACACACCATCACATGTCCTTATATAATGCTTAATTTCCAAGTGAAAATAATGATCAAGTCATAACTACACCTAGCATGATACTCTTGTCTCCACTTTCCTAATGCTGGTATTACAGGCACACACCACCACACTCACAGATTTTCTGTGGTGCTTAGACACATACACCACAACACTCAGAGCTTTTGTGGGTGCTTAGAAGGATACCACCACATTCAGAGCTTTTGCGGGTGCTTAGAAGCACACACCACCACACTCAGAGCTTTTGTGCGTGCTCAGAAGCACACACCACCACACTCAGAGCTTTTGTGGGTGTTTAGAAGCACATACCACTACACTCAGAGCTTTTGTGGGTGCTTAGAAGCACACACCACCACACTCAGAGCTTTTGTGGGTGCTTAGAAGGATACACCACAATACTCAGAGCTTTTGTGGGTGCTTAGAAGGATACACCACAATACTCAGAGCTTTTGTGGGTGCTTAGAAGCACATACCACCACACTTAGAGCTTTCCTGGGTCCTTGGAAGCACACAGCAGCACACTCAGAGTTTTTGTGGGTGCTTGGGATCTAGTTCAAAGCACTCTAATGACTGAACCATCTTCCCTAGGCCCAAGGCTCTTCCTCTGAAAGGTTCTACAACCTTTGGGAATGTGCCTTTAATACATAGACCCTCTCCGGGACCTTCCAGATCTAAACTACAGTGTACATCAATATTGCCAGAAGATGGTGGTGCACATTTTTAATCCCAGCACTCAGAGGCAGATGCAGGCAGATCTCTGTGAGTTAGAGGCCAGCCTGGTCTACAGAGAGAGAGTTCCAGGACAGATAAGCAGACAAGGTTGTACAGAGAAACTCTGTCTCAGAAAACCAAAACCAAACAAACAAACAAAAAAAGAAGGTCATCATAAGTCAGTGAATAAAATATTTTTCTAAACCAATACCAATATTATAAAATATGTTTGGACAGAAGAACTTTCAGAGAATAAAACAGACCGATATGTTTTCATGTAATAGAAGGTGAAAGGTCACTGCTGTGTGCTGGGAATTTGAATCAAAACTAAACCTGGAGAGATCAATATATCCTGAGTTTTGCTGTAACAGGAAAAAAGACTGTACACAACACTCTGAAAGGCTGTTAAAATACTCCTGTCCTTGATAGTCATGTCTTTCTGTGAAGCAAGAATTCATCTCTTATCAGACAATGTGCTACCACACAGTGAACATGGAGGCAAGCCTGAGACGTCAGACAGACAAGAGAGAAACTGAACTTTGGTTTTCCAAAGTGCTGAGATTATAGCTATCTGCTGCCATGCAGTCTGTGCAGTTCTGGGGATGTTAACATGTTAAGAGTATATATCAAGTAAAATGAATTAGTAAAGATTTATAACGTTTCTCAGTTTTAATTTCTGATACTACAAATATTGATAAATGTCAGTATTGGTGATTGGAGCTGAGCATTGTTAAGCCAAATACCCCGAACAGAAATGCTTCAAATCACAAACTTTTTAAAATAAAGATTTATTTATTATTATATATACAGTGCTCTGTCTGCATGTTACACCTGAAGGCCAGAAGGCATCAGATCACATTACAGATGGTTGTGAGCCACCATGTGGTTGCTGGGAATTGAACGCAGGACCTTTGGAGGAATAGTCAGTGTCCTTAACCTCTGAGCCATCTCTCCAGCCCAAATCACAAACTTTTTGAGCACTGACACTATGGCACAAGTGCAAATTCCTGATTTCTTCTGTGTCATATGTTGCAATCAAAACTTGAGTACACCGAGGGCTGGAGAAATGGCTCAGAGGTTAAGAACACTGGCTGTTCTTCCAAAAGTCCTGAGTTTGCTTCCCAGCAACCACATGGTGGTTCATAACCATTTGTAATGAGATCTGGTGCCTTCTGAATACTGCATAAGTAATGAATAAGTAAATATTTAAAAAAAAAAAAACTTGAGTACACCAAGGGGCCTGGAAGATGTCTCTGATAAGCCTGGCAACCTGAAATCAGTCATGGTGACTGCCATCCTCAGTGCTATGGCACCTGTGCCCTCTATTGATATTCTGGTGGCTTCTGAAGAAGGCGCCCTATGCAAAGACTGAGCCTGAGGGGAAGCAGCTGGAACGAGAAAGCTAAGAGCAGAAGAAGCGTAACTTTTAAAAGGATATATGCCAGGAGTAATGGTGCATGCCTTATGTAATCCCAGCACTCAGGAGTTCAAGGCCAGCCTGATCTACCTAGCAAGTTCTAGGACAGCCAAAGCTGATAGAGAGACCCTGTCTCAAAAAAATCCAAAACGAAACAAAATAGTGTGTTTGTATGTGTGTGTATGTATGAGTGTGTGTGTGTGTGTGTGTGTGTGTGTGTGTGTGTGTGTGTATTTAAAGGCAGAAGAAAAGGAAGCAGCTGGTTGCTTTCCACACTCAGCAACAGGGAGATGAGTTGACTCCTGATTCCAGGGCATCTGGAAGCTGAAGTGACTCACTGCTACCTCCAGTTTAACAGCTGGAGGAGAAGGGTCATCTACAGGGAGCAGACAGAGGTGGTGACTTCCAGGGGTTCCCATGTTTGTAGGGAGTTAGAGAGGGTCTGAAAATAGCATGTATTGCTCATGTTCCAAGTTAAAAAATGAGTGCAGGTAAAAATAATCCTTGCAATTCCATTTATTGCAATGATTATAGATCCTGCTTTGGTGGAGTATTGGTGTGTCAAGATTGCATACGTTACCTTGTTAGTCCTCATGAGAACAAAGGAGGTTCTGGTTTGTTTTAACCCCAAAGTGGGAGGAGGAAAGCCACAAACCCAAATCATCACGGCCAAATTTAATCAAAGTAATTAATTAAAACAAGCTTTTAAAATTTGGATACATGGAGTGTCTCCTCCTAAAGTTCTAGAGATCAGCACTGGATATGAGAAAGGCAAAGTTTTTATAGCTCAGGGGAAGGGGGTGTCCAAATGGGGGATTTGCTGGGCAAAATATGTGAGGTTTCAGGAGTAAAATGTAATAAGGTAGTCAAAGCAAGGTAGTCATAACAAGGCAAGGCTGCAAAATGGTCTTTACAACCTCTTGAGACAAAAATATGGTTGTTGTTTCCTCGAACAAGGCAGTTCAGAACCATTTGTAGTTAAGGTTTGGTATAGCCCAATCCTTGAGAAACAGAGATTTAGTTATAAACAGGAATGGGCCTAGTTTGTTTTTACTGTAAGATGGCTTTTAAACCCAAAATGGAGGCAGGCTGATTCATCATTCCCCCTTGTCTTATGTGTCCCTATCAAATCTTTGACAGGGTCTTAATATTCTTTATCTAGGGGGTGGGGTGGATGACAAAGTTTGTAATGCATCGAAAGATGCACGTCCTGTTTATAAAGGTTGTAAAGACCATTTTGCAGCCTTGCCTTGTTGTTATGACTACCTTGCTTTGACTACCTTATTACATTTTACTCCTGAAACCTCACATATTTTGCCCAGGTGTTGTTAGCATGATGTTTTTAACATGATGAGAAGCATCTCTAAGTCTATACTTTGAAAACAACCAGAGGAAAATTTAGATCTTGGGCTTATACTTGGGCTTATACTTGTTTAGCTAGCATAGAAGGAACAAAAATGTTAAGGCCATTATAATCTCGGTAAACCAATAATTACTATAAATAGCCATTTTGTCTCCTCTGCCAGAGGAGTTGATCCTTCTGATCCACTATTCCTGACTTCCGTTGAGGATGAGGAGCGATGTATGTCTTAACTCCTTCCTGCTGAAATGAGGACGATATTGTTAGGGCCCAGGAAGGCTGGAATGTTAGTGAGAGGCCAGGAGGAGATTCAGGCCATAGGCACTCATCACAAGCATCTGCTTGGCTGACACAGCTGGAGCAATCACATTGACTGGGCTGGTCTACATCAGCTTTTTACCAAGTCCAGGGCTGTCTAATTTTATAGTGCTACCTGGGGCTAGTGTGGTGTCGACGACCTTTGGAGCAGTTTGTAGTCCATAGTTGATTTCTGGATAGTGTTTACCAGGCAAGTGGAACTCTGCCAAGGCAGATATATGACAGAAATCAAAGTTAAAGAACTTAAAGGAAACTTGTGTTTGGAGCTTTCCCCTCAAGAATAGGCAATGGTCTGGGAAGCTTAGCCTGTTGACAGGAGTGCTTATCTGGATCCATTTGACCTGTGCGTGGTGGGTCCAAGTCTTACGACTTTCTTGATTTCCAAAAGCTTACATTATCATTGTGTGTAATCTGTACTGAAATCCAGAGTGTAGAAAAAGTAGCCAACAGACATTTGTAAAACAGCTGGGTTAGACTCATGCTTTTGAGTCATAGCAAGAGCTATGGCTCAAGGTTAAAATATCCAGAAGGCTGGATATATAGATTGGGCAGGGGTGTTGTTAGCACGATGTTTTTAACATGATGAGAAGCATTTTTAAGTTTATACTCTAAAGACAACCAGAGGAAAATTTAAATCTTGGGCTTATGACTGATACTAATAGCAGCACCAGGAGTATTGATAACTTATCAGAACTCTATTGAACTTTTGAAATCTTAGTACAACAATAACATAAAGTAACTTGTATCATATACCTTAAATCACTTTTTAGATCCTCATGACTTATTTAGACTTTAGTATTTTTTTTAAGATTTCATTTATTTATTTATTATGTATACAGTGCTCTGCCTGCATGCATGCCTGCAGGCCAGAAGAGAGCATTAGATCACATTATAGATGGTTGTGAGCCACCATGTGGTTGCTGGGAATTGAACTCAGGACCTTTGGAAGAACAGCAGAAAACAGTCAGTGCTCTTAACCTCTGAGCCATCTCTCCAGCCCTAGACTTTTGTATTTTTAGATGTTTATAGCATACACACTTCAGCAAAACTTTGAGACACTGTACGATCCAGCACTGCCCAAGATGCTAACAAGGTTGCATGCGTTAATGGCAGAATTATAAACACCTGGCCGAGAGGTGACGGCAGAATCCTAAATCAGAGGCCAAGGATCCTCTTTCTCCTTCCTATAAGGAAACATCCACAGAACCAATTTTAAGGAGCTTTTGAAAGTAGTGATAGCCGCTTGGATGGTTTTATAGTAGAGGACGACCCTCCACAATCCGGAGAGAGAGAGAGAGAGATGAAGGTTTGGAGTTTGCCTCTTATCTTAGACTTGGCTAATGGTCTCAGCCTGCACTGGTTACTGTGATAGAGGGAGGGAAGCCCCTGATGATGGAGGATTCTGATTGGTCAGATTCTGGGTGCAGAGGTATGGCCTGGCCACTCAAGCCCTCATATTTCCCCACCCATTCAAATCTCATCCACGCCCCCATCCCCCTTGCTAGTTCCGTCAGAGAAGGACCTTAAGAACTACCTCCATTTTGAAAGATGGGGCCGAGTAAACACTCCAACGTCTGTAGCCACTGTGGCCATTTCGGGAACTGGCTGTGTGACACCATCTCCCCAAGCTCCCTCCTGAGTGGAAGGCAGCAAGCTGAGTCAGTGGAGGGAAGCAGGGACGATGTTTGTTTTCTTTTTAAAAAGAAAATGAAGTGAAACCCAGAGCTGATTTGTTGCCCCCAGCTTGTCCTGAGCACCATTCTAGAATCTAACCTAGTCCATCCATCTGCAAGGCTGTCACCATGGGAGCTTGCCAAGTTCTTGTCCAGCTAAGGAAATGAACCCAGCAAAGCCATCATGTGAGAGGCCCATGTGGGTGATTCAGGTAATATGAAAATGGCTGGCTTGTTTTGCTTTTCACTGGGCAGTGTGTGCCCCGCAAGGATTTAGGTGTGAAAGGCTTAATTGGTAGTTTCAGGCACTTTGGGATGTTACCGGAGGTTTGACTGCTAGTTGAGGCTGGGTCTTGACAAGTCATCATATCACGGATACAGAGCCCAGGTTCAATCTGGGGCTCTAATGCCCAAACAAACATGAACAGAAAAACGCAAAGGGATGTGTTGGATCATGCTACCAACTACAGTTTAGGCTACAGAAACCTGCAAAGTTGAGACTATCTGCCCCATAGCACAGTCTAGTTTCTAGGTCATAGTGCAATGTGAATATTGGTTCCAGACTTTACAAAAAGTATGTCATCTGAACCTGCCTTAGTTTTGTCATCGGCAAAATGGGTCTAGAGAACTGTCTGAGAGGAGGATTGGAGGGTTTTTTTTGTTTTTTTTTTTTTTTTATGTACTGAGAAACAAAGTGCTGATGGTGCTTTCTGGTACATGGCAAAGGCTAAAAAAAAACCACAGCAATTACAGGGTTGGTGGGATGGCTCAGAGGGTAAAAGCTCGCTTCATGAACCTATTGACCCAAGTTTAATCCCCCCAACCCACACAAGAGTGGGAGGAAAAACCTATGCTACAAGAGCTATCCTCACAGACATATACATACACATATAACAAAAAATTTAATTAAAAGTAGTGATTGCTGTTACTACTGTCAAGTTTATTTCAATTATGGCTTGGACTATTTTTAACATTATATAGAATACAGGTGATGTAGTTTGTGACGCCATAAAAACGTGACTAAGTGACCATTATGGGATTGAATATACAATCACTGTTGCCATGGGGGTTATTATGTAAATTCCAGCTGGCACTTTTGCTTCATAACTTTAAAAGCCTCAATAAGCAGGCTTATATAAAATACTAGCAATCCTGTCCGTTTGACCTGGCAAGAAATATCAAGTGTTTCAGTAAGTTTGCCAGCACAGTATGAATGGATTTTAAAATTCTTTAATACCTTAGTTTATAAGAAACAAGTTAGAGATATGTATGTGTGTGCACATGCATGTGTATTTGTGTGTGTGTGTGTGTGTGTGTGTGTGTGTGTGTGTGTACATTTGGAAGCCGGAAGTCAACCTCTCATGTTTTCCTCCATTGCTCCCCATTCTGATATTTTGAGGCAGGGGGTTTCATTGGCCTGGAACACAGGGATCATCTCTGACTCCACAGAACTAGGTAATAAGCACATGTGATCACACCTGGCTTTGTCAGTTCAGTTCTGGGCATGGAACTTGGGTCATTTTATTGACTGAACTGTCACCTATCCCATCTTTGCTGAATGTCTTCAAACACAGAATACAGTGACTGGCTCACTTAGGAGAGGGACCTTTTCCTCAAGGGTTGGTAGTAAATATGTTTGCCTCCAAGGGCCATATGGTCCCCACCCAGACACTCTGCTCTGTTGTAGCACAGAACAGCCATTGCGACAATACATGACAAATATGCATGGCCCAATTCCAATGACACTTTCTTTATGGGCACTAAAGTCACAATTTTGTGGCATTTCACATCATGATCTGTTTTCCTCCCTCAACCATTTGGGAATGTAAAAAACCATTTGTGACTCAGAGGCTGAACAAAGAGAGGCAGGTGGTGGGTTGATTAGCCAGCACGTCATGGTTTCCAGACCCAGCTTTCGAAGATACTGTCTTCTTCTTCCCCACTTCTCTTTTTTTTTTTTTTTTTTTTTTTTTGAGACAAGGTCACATATAGTCCAGGCTGGCCTCAAGCTTGCTATGTAGCCAAAGATAACTCAGACTTCTAATTCTCCTACCTCCACTCTCAGAGTCCTGAGATTACAGGCATGTACCACCATGCCTGCTTTATACACTCATGGGAGCCAAACTCTCCAGCTGGACTCAAAATAGCTATTTCTGACGTGGCCTCTCAATGATTCATGCTGGAGATTTCTAGACTTGGGGTATGTGGGCAGCATATTCTACCCGCCACCACATCAGAGTCTAGGCTTTTCTACTCTTCCCCAAGTGTAACTGAGCATCTTCAGCATAACCCAGCTACCTGTCATTCTAGCCCATTTTGTTTTTAGGAGGGTGATGATGGTGCTTTGCTTTTATATGTGTGTGCATGTTCACATGTGCATGCACAGAAGTACACATGGAGGTCAGAGGTCATGGTCAGGTGTTCTTCGTTTTGTGTTTTGAGAAGGGGTCCAGAGCTCACGACCTTGTTAGCATGGCTGGCTGCCTCCACCTGAGAACACCAACAACCATGTGCTACCATACCCAGCATTTCTTAAGGGGTTTCTGGGGGCTCAGTCATGTCCTTATGTTTGTGTGGCAAGCATACTGACTAAGCCATCTCCTTGCCTTTCCGACTCTATTTTTACTGGAAATGACGTCATCATCTAGATCCAGTATCTTTTCTCTCCAGTTAAGCTGAGACAGTGCCACTCCCCACCCCACCCCCTATCCCCCCTCCCCCAGGCCCCACCACCACCACCATGACAGGTTCCCACCTCAAGAACTACCACGCAAGACACTTAACACAGTCTTCACTCAGTCCTGGACTAGGGCTTCGGACCCAGTTTAAAAGTCAGCTGTGATGTTAGGGCTTGTGTCGCAAAGTGCTCTGGATCCCTGGGGCTCAGCCTCCATTGGTGTATCTGTCCAGTGGCACTGTGTGGGAGCAGCACCCTTGGCAAAACACCTCACTCTCTGCACAGAACCACAGGACGCAGAAGCTATGGAGTCACCCATGCTTAAAGTGTCCAAAGCAATGACTAACCTCTCCTTCAGAGCACCGACCCTCTTCCCAGACTATTCTTATGGTCTGGGACCTTCGGGATGAAAATCCTGTCATCCACATGGGTTATCTCCTCGGTGGACATCCAGGCTGTGAGGAATTCAACCAGAAACATGTCTTCCAGGCTGAACAGTTTTTAAAACCTGAAGTCTGACTTTTGATGGTCCTAATCTCTTTCTGCCCAGATCACATTATAGCCTGTGAGCCTAGCTTTCTGAGGCGCTGTTCAGTTTCCCGGCCACCCCTTCCTGACCAGGGCCTTTGGCTAATTATTGAGTAAGTTTGTGAATTGGAAGTCGGGGAGTCATGGTGAAGATTCATGATTCACAGCTCAGGATGGATTTATAACTATCTGGATTCATGAAGGAAATTGAAAAAAAAAAAAAAAAAACAAGCCAGGAATAATAGAATGAACCATGATGCTGCAAAGCATTAGTTGTTTAAGCAGTCCTAATTGGCCAAATTATCTTCTTATTATACGGCTGTTTCCACAGTTTTAACTCAACATCCAGAATTATTGCATTCTCTCTCTCTCTCTCTCTCTCTCTCTCTCTCTCTGTTTTTTTCGAGACAGACTCTCAGGTAGTCCAGGCTGGCCTTAAACATGCTATGGAGCCAAGGATGACTTTGAACATTTGATTTTCCTGTCTTCACCTCCCCAAGCCCTAGGTTATAGGCATGGACTAGACCACCATGTCTGGTTTATGCTGAGAATCAAACCTGGGACTTTGTGCATGGCAGGTGAGCACTCTACCAAGCAAACCACATCCTCAGTCCCAGAACAGCTCTCTTGGACACTCACTTGTAAGGTCCCAAATGGCCTCAGAAACCAATCTGAGCCCTCTCGCTTAGGCCTGGGAGAACTGTGTTATAGTGGCCCAGTGACTCACTGAAGGCCATCTGTAAGTATGAGAGAAAAGACACTGGGTAATTCAAAGTGACATTACGCATGGTCCAGTAATCCAGCAGGACTCAAGTGTCACATCCTTTAGAGTCCCAGAGCGCCAGCTCAGCACCAACACATACATTATGCACAGGAAACCTTTTTAGAAATCCCATTTGGGAGCTGCAGCATCTGTCTGCCACAAAGTCTCAGAAATATTCCACACGTGATACATCTTTGTCCTGGAGAGGACGTTCAGAACAAGCTGGACGTCGTATGACAAATGGCTGCAAGGTGTCACGCAACCAAAGAAATAGGCAGACAGATGTGGTACCACACAGAACTCCATAGACACTGAGGCTTAGCAAGCAGGGTGTGTTATCTGCTCTAGGTCAGCTGTTTGAAAGAATCAGAGTCAGGATCGGGTCCAGGTCATTGCCCTTGAGCACCAGTGTGTGTGTCATTCAACCCGTTTTCTGTTCCTGTAACTAATGTACGAGGCAAAACAACTTAGAAAGAGAAAAAAAATAGGTGCTGAGGAGATGGCTCAGTTACTAAAGTGTTCGTTAGGCAAACATGAGGACCTGAGTTTGGATCCTCAGCACAAACATAAAAATCTATGTAAGATTATATTGTCAAGATTACAATCCCAGCATTGGGAGGTGGAGACCGGACAATCACCGGGGCTCTCTGGCCAGGCAGCCTTGCCTATTTGGTGAGTTCCAGGACAATGAGAGATCTTGACTCAAAAAACCCAACAAACCAAAAATGAGGTGGGGGCTGGGTAAGAGTTGCTCTTATAGGCTTGAGAGATGGCTCAGAGGTTAAGAGCGCTGACTGTTCTTCCAAAGGTCCGGAGTTCAATTCCCAGCAACCACATGGTGGCTCACAACTATCTATAATGAGATCTGGTGCTCTCTTCTGTCGTGCAGGCACACATGCAGGCAGAATAATGAATAAATAAATCTTTTTTTAAAATAAGGGTTGCTTTTCTAGATAATCTAGGCTCAGTTTCCAGAATCCACATAGCAGCTCACAACCATGTCTAGCTCCAGTTCCAGGGGCTCTGATTCCCTCTTCTGGCCTCTCTGGGCACAAGGCACACATGTGTTGTGCAGACATACATGCAGGCAAAACAACCATACACATAAAATAAATCTACAAAAGATTATTTAAAAAAAAAAAAAGCAAGGTGGTGGCTCCTGAGGAAAATTACCCAAGGTTGTTCTTTGGCTCCTATGTATATATGTTCACACATGCACATGCACACACACACACACACATTCACAAACACAGATTAAAATTTTGTCTTAGCTCAGTTTTGGAGGTTCAGTGTGTGCTTTGGGCTTGTGGCCTTCACCTAGGAAGGAGAGGAGAGGAGAGGAAGAGGAAGGCTTGGGGTTTCTCTGCCCCATCCACAGTCTCTAAACCTCAGCTGCACCTCTTAGGTGTCCAACATCTCCTGATAGAGCCCTTCTGGGAGCCAAGCCTTTAACACGCGGTGCTGCAGAGGATGCAAACCATAGCTCCTCGGATTACTTTGATGTCCTTGGGCACCTCAGATGGGGCTGAGAAACTAGAAACTCAGAGAAGCTGAAAAAATGTGGGGGCTAAGATAGAGAATAACAACTTCTGGAAGGATCTAGAGGTATCGTGGCTCCGCAGCTGTGATGTTTCCCTCACAGGTGAGTGAGCCGAAAGGTGCATTTTGGAAGCGTACGGTGCAGCGTGCTCGCTTCTGCTTGGGCCTCAGCTTCATCCTTCTTCTAGAGTCAGGGCTTGAGGGATAGAGCAGCCAGGAGCCTAGAAATTAAAATCAGCTGCTTTACCTCCTTGGGAAAGGATGATTCATTAAAAGCCACTGGCTGATTGCTTCTCGTTCAACTAACATCAGAGGGAAGAGGAACTCAGCACACCCTGTGACAGGCTGCCTGGGGGCTAAAGCAAGCTTCTTTCTCACATGGATGGCTGACAACAGCAAGGTTGGGCTGCTACCAGGGCTTAGTTCGGCTTAAGTTCTCTGGAATTTAAGACTCTCTCTCTTGGGCCGGGCGGTGGTGGCGCACACCTTTAATCCCAACACTTGGGAGGCAGAGGCAGGTGGATCACTGTGAGTTCAAGGCCAGCCTGGTCAACAAAGTGAGTCCAGGACAGCCAAGGCTACACAGAGAAACCTTGTCTCAAAAAAAAAAAAAAAAAGGGGGGGGGGCTGGAGAGATGGCTCGGAGGTTAAGAGCACTGGCTCCTCTTCCAAAGGTCATAAGTTCAATTCCCAGCAACCATAAGGCGGCTCACAATCATCTGTGAGATTTGGTGTCCTCTTCCGCTGTGCAGGCCAGAACACTGTAAACCAACTAACTAAATAAATAAATCTTTTTTAAAAAAAAAGAAAAAGGATCTCTCTTGGATCAAGCTCAGGAAGATATTCTGTGGAGATGTGAATTCAGGGACTAGAGTTTAATTGGGTTGCTACATTTATTCTTGAGGAAGATGACGGGCTGGGGCTGGAGAGGTGGCTAAGAGTCTCTTGCAGAGGACTAGTGTTCCCAGCACCTCACAATTCCCTGTAACTCCAGGACCAGGGATTCAATGCCCTCCTCTAGTCTACACAGAAGTATGCATACTCACACATGTACATGTTAAATTTTTTAAAATAAAATGGGTTTTAAGCCTTTTTGGTTTTTTTTTTTTGGTTTTTTGTTTTTGTTTTTGTTTATTTTTGAAACAGATTTTCTCTGTGTAGCCTTAGCTGTCCTGGACTCAATTTGTAGACCTCACAGCCTCACAGCACTCCACTTGCCTCAGCCTCCCTGAGTGCTGAGATTAAAGCTATAGACCACAATGCCTGGTTTAAATAAAGTATTTTTAAAAAAAACATTTTATTTCAATGTGGTAAAACATTTGTCTAGCACATGTGATGCCCTCAGATCCCCACACCCTAGCACCAAAACCATTAATAACAGCCCATTAATAACAGCAAACACTTCAAACAAAACAAAACAAAAAACAAACAAAAACAACAACAACAACAAAAAAACCACACCAAGACCACAACCAACATGGTCAATGTAAAAAAAAAAAAAACTAAGTAAGTATGTGGAGGTTTCACCAATAGGACGAACTGATCCTATTACCTTGGGCCTGTGTTCAGGTGACATGTTGATCCTGGTTCTAATCAGGGTCTGGAGTTTTGGCAGCTCCTCTGCTTTCTTCTTCTTCCTCCTCTTTTTTTTTTTTTTTTTTAAATTATGTATAGTGCTCTGCCTGCATGTACACCTGCAGGCCAGAAGAGGGCGTCAGATCACAGTATAGATGGTTGTGAGCCACCACGTGGTTGCTGGGAATTGAACTCAGGACCTCTGGAAGAGCAGCCAGTGCTCTTAACCCCTGAGCCATTTCTCCAGACCTTAACTCTTCTGCTTTCTAATGAAGTCTGCATGGAGTCCCAGCCCTGCCAGTCATTAGTTGACCTTGCCGTATCACTTATGACCTCTCTGGTTCTTTTAGATTCAGCTAAAAGAGATGGTTCTGACAAACACCAGAGTGTTGAGGAAAGCAAAGAACCTTCATCCTGTATAAAAAGTGAAGTATGGAAAGTGAAGTGGCAGCAAGGTGCACGGGTGCCTGGCCAGCTGTGCCTGCAGCGTACACTAACAGAGATTTCTTTTGTCAGTAGCTACTTTATTCTCCTAGCCTGCATTCATGGATGTTTCAAACTGGGAGTGATGCTGGTCTGTCATCCCAGCCCCAGGAAGGCTAAGGCTGGGAGACTAAAAGTTTGAGGCTAACCTGGGCTATGCAGTGAGAGCCTGTCTCAAAAACCCAATCAATCAGTTGATTCATCAGTCTAATGGAAGTTTCTAGATTGTTAGCTCTCACCCACTGTTACTCATTGCTTCTGTTCTTGGCTAACAAGATTCTCAAGATAAACTGCTGAGCCCGTTGGCACATCCCAGACATTCCTAGCACTCATCTCTTGGCTGCCCCTGCTGCTGCTCATGAGGCATGTGTGCCCCTGGGGTGGCATTTGGGGATAAAAAGATGGATTTAGCTGCTTCTTCCCCCAGAAGTGACTCAGCTCTTGGAAGCGCTGTGACAGCAATGGCAGTTGGAGCCCTGGGGACTTCTGCGTCTTAATGCTTTGTGCTTATCTCACAGCAAGTAAACTCAGCCACGAAATGTAGCCATCTTTCCTAGCCAGCCTAGAAGCTTCCTTGGTCTCCTCTCATGATGTATTCTCCTCAAGTGTCCAGTTGTTGGCGCTGATGGAGACATACCAGGAGGGAGTGTCTTAGGAGGCTAGTTTCCATCACACAAGTTGAGACTGAATAGAAACCACCATGTAAGACTCATCTGACTTGCCAGGGTTTGAAGTCTTTCGTTATGTAACTGGACATGACCTTTAACCCTGGTTTATCCTAAACCTCAGGGGTGCCTTTTAAACAACCTTCAACAAGTCTTGAAACTTAAGAAAGGCAGAGTGTATGTGGGCTCGCACATTGAGGGGACAGTCAGCAAGGTGGGGAAGACATCATGGCAGGAATGCGATCACGTTACTTCTGCCACCAGGAAGCAAAGAGATGGATGCTGGTGCTCAGATCACTCTCCTTTGAATTCAGTCTGGGACTCCAGCCCATAGTGCCTGCCACATTCACCATGGGTCTCCTTGACTCTGTTAACCTCTAGATGGTCCTTCAGGTGCCTGCCCAGAGGCTTGACCCCAGCAATCTTAACCTTCACAATCACCATGCCCGTTATCCTGAGAACTGCTGTTTTGCAGTCAATACACAGATGAGCATCTCTTATCTGAAATGTGTCACATTTGGGGGCCTTTTCAGATTTGTACCATTGGCATAGACCTTATGGCTTGAAGCAACTCTAATTTAGAAGGCCAGGATCCAAAATGTTCCAAAAGGTCTTCTAACCTTCTGGAAGAATCTTTTCAGATCAGTAGGGATTTTGGGTGCTCAACCTGTACTCTGATATCTTTATTATATAATGATGGCAGTGATTTTCAAGAAGGAATATGGCCCTTAAATGAATAGAATTGATCACAAGAGTTTTGGAGTAGAACATATCTATCTATCTATCTATCTATCTATCTATCTATCTATCATCTATCTATCATCTACTTATTTTGTGCCATTGGGGATCAAATCAGTGGTCCTATGCATGCCAAATAAGTACTCTACCACTGAGCTACAGCCCCAGACCATAGATCTCAGGGGTTTTTTGTTTGTTTGTTTTAGTTTTTGAGACAGGGTTTCTCTGTGTAGCCTTGGCTGTCTTGGACTTACTTTGTAGACCAGGCTGGCCTCGAACTCACAGCAATCCACCTGCCTCAGCCTCCTGAGTGCTGGGATTAAAGGCCTGTGCCACCAGGCCCGGCTAGATCTCAGTTTTAATCTCAGCCTTATCCCTTCTTTTTCAGAGCCTTAACTTCTCATCTGTGAAATTGGATAACAGTCCTGACATCCCAGGGCTATTTGGAAATCAAATAAGGTGGCAAGGGTCCTGTGTGTGGTATGAAATACTCCATCAGTTTTGGTTGCTGCTGCTGTGCAGTGTGACAGTCCATCTTCAGTGTCAAAGTCAGTGGATTTGGAATGATCTAAGAGACGCTTGTGGGTGTGTCTGAGTGAGAGTCTAAAGAGGTGTAACTTAGGAGGGAAGAGCCACCTTGAACACAGGCATCACCACTCTATGGGTTTGACTCCCACACATATAGCCGAGTGTCCAATTCACCCCTCTCTATTCTCAGACTACAAAATAGCATGGCCAGCTTCCTCGTTCTCCTACCTCCACACTTTTTCCATGACAGACACTATCCCTTCTAAAACCTTGAGCCCCAAACACTTCTCTCTTCAAGTTGTGTTGGTCAGGTGTTTTGTCACATTGACAAGAGGGTAAGTATAGAGTAAACCTGGTTTTAAAAAATTATACGTGGGGTTGGAGAGATGGCTCAGTGGTTAAGAGCACTGTCTTTTCTTCCAGGGGTCTTGAGTTCAATTCCCAGCAACCACATGGTGGCTCACAACCATCTATAATGAGATCTAGTGTCCTCTTCTGATGTACAGGTGTATATGGAGGCAGAACACTGTGTATATAATAAATAGATAAATAACGATTAAAAAATAAAATAAAATAAAAAATTATATGTATTTAATTATTGTGAGCATGTGGGTGGTGGTGCAAACATGCCGTAGCACATGCATCTCCTCATCAGAAAACTGGCAGGAGTGAGTTCTCCTTTTTCATCTTGTGGGTCCTGGGGATTAAACTTGGCATGAAGCACGTTTACCCACTGAGCAATCCTGCCAGAACCTGAGCCTCTAGTAGGGGTCGCTGGCCTGGCCGGTGGGGTCTTCAAACAGAACCTGGGAGGGGGTGCCGGAGTAAAAATAAGGGACAGGAGACACGAAGGAATGAGGGCAAGTCTGAATTCTGATCAAGCCCGTTTATTGAACATTCTTACAGGGTTTATATAGGCAATATCTAGGGCAAGGGCAGGGTTGCTGTGGGAACCTAACAGCAGAGATCCAGCCATCCGTCCTTGGCAGGAAGAACTCCAAGATTAGGGAGTAAGCTCTGAGGGAACATAGCTATGGAAGCAAGATAAGCAAGTGTCCTCCCAGGATCCAGAGGAGCCCGCTACGTGTCAGGCAGCAGTTCCCAGGTCCGGTGGAGTGGCCTGGGCTGACCTCAGCCTGCTACGTGCCAGGCAGAGGTATAGAAAATGTAATCTACAGACAAGGTGGAATTGCCCAATGTTTTAAGTTAAAAGCAGTTAACGGCAGCTCCCCACAGGCCACTACGATGTTCTTGGTTTAAAGTGTAAGGGCTGCCCTGGTGTGCTGCAGTTCTCAGTATTTGGCCTCCAAAAGCAGTTTGGTTAACTGAATGGTGCTGTGCTATGGTTCAGAGGACATGCTTATGAGCATGTGTGTGCCCCACACTTGGAAGTTATCTAGTATTGATTAGATGGGACTCATGGTTTGGGGGTGAGTAAGGTGAGAGGGCCCCATGATCTGGGTCCATTTGAATTCCATCTTTACAATACTTTGATGCTGTAATAAGGTGCTGCTGGGTAAATTACTTTCCCCTCACTGTGTAGCTACAGATTTTTTTAAAACTTTATTTAATTCATTTATGCGAATACTCTGCTTGCAAGTACACCTGCAGGCCAGAAGAGGGCATCAGATCACATTATAAATGGTTGTGAGCCACCATGTGGTTGCTGGGAATTGAACTCAGGATGTCTGGGAGAGCAGTCAGTGCTCTTAACCACTAAGCCATCTCCAGCCTGCTACAGATGTTTTTTGAACTTCTGACCCTACTGGGACTAGAGTCATGCATCACCACACCCGGTGTGTGCCGTGCCGGGGCTAGAACTCAGGGCTTCATGCATGCTAAGCAAGGACTCTACTAATTGAGCCGCATGCTCAGTCCATCACTTGTCTTTTCTAAGCCCAGGACTTAGGTGCGTTAAGACAGAGCCCGCAGCACATGGTGGAACTGCGGCCCTGTTTTGCACAGGAAGAAAATGATTTGGCAGGGACAGGACATATGACACCATGTGGCTGGTGACTTAGAACAAGTGTGCCAATGCGGGCCCTTCGCAGGTTCCTCATGGACTTCCTTTTCCTCCCCACAGTCACCCATCTCCGCTGCTTTCTGGGATACCTGGTGCTTCCAGGCCTGAGAGAATGGCATCCTGACCCCGCTAGTATGGGATGAGGACAAATGGTGACAGGTTAAGCAAGTGCAGTGGTCCTTCAAAGGTTCCTTGTGACCAGATATGGAATACAGAATACAGGGCAGTTCATTCCTCATGACTGCCAGGGTAGGGACCCCCTGACTATCTGGTCACAGAGCTCTGCTGAGCCAGAGTGATTGACAGACTGCCCAAGTTCCTACAGAGAGTGAGGCATATACCTAGCACTCCAGATCATGTCATCAGATTTCAGAAAGCACCATTCATCCCAAGTCACCCTTCAAAAGCTGGGTGCCCAGCATCAGCAAAGCTGCATACAGTTATGGTCAGCTGATCTGAATGTTGTAGTGTGTGTGTGTGTGTGTGTGTGTGTGTGTGTGTGTGTGTGTGTGTACATGGAAGCCAGAAATTGACATTAGGTGTCTTCCTCTAACGCTCCCCACTTTATTTTTTTTGAGACGGGGTCTCTCACTGAACCTGGGCCTAATTGATTCAGTTAAGCTGGCTGGCCAGCAAGCTCCAGGGATCTGCGTGTTTTCACATGCCTCTCATCCCCAGTGCTGGTGTTATGGATGCCTGCTGTCATGAGCACACCATGCCAGAAACATAGGTGAACATGTTTGTGTCTTTCTACAATGTCAGATTTGTCCAATAACAATAAATTCACACAGTTTATAGGCTTCTGTGACAGCAATTTGTCATATAATACACCTGCCTCGGTAGCCTCGCTGAGATGAATGCAACCTTTTTTTTTTAATTCCAGTCTTAGTTATGAATATTAATTCTCTGATTCCACAGAGCACAGTAAATATATCTATTTATATGCCCATGGAGAGCTCAAAAGGGTTCAGAAATGGGCTGAGAAAGAGTCTGTATCAATAAGACAAGCAACTGGAGTGGCCTGCTGCCAGAGCTACTGGAGTCAGGTTAGAGAGCAAAGCTGTGGAGTTCAGCTGTGACGTAAAAAGCCAAACTGGATATGGAACATGAAACAATAGGTCAAGTCCAGGCCCGGGTGGGCAAATGAGTGGATTGGCAGGCAGCTGACCAGGCTGCATCAATGGCAGGGGAGGGAGCTGAGCCAAAGCTGCGGGCACAGCTGCTGGTGTGCCCTTAACCCACACACCAACTATCTGATGACAGGGTGATGTAGTGTGTGACGTAGTGAGTAATGAGTGAAGACGGGGTGATGTAGTGTGAGGTGCTTGTCACTTTATGTGATCCAGGTAATGGAATTACCCACTTCTCTTGGTCCGATGTGTCTGATAAGTTCTTGAGCCCAGTTTCCTGATAGGATTTTAATATACCTAGGTGCTCAATAGAGTCAATTCTGCACCATAAAATCACAGGGAAAGTTGTTTATTGGCTGTGCTGGGCGGGTGGTTCCTGGCAGAGGGTGTCATTTCTGGGTCCATTCAGGGGCAAAAGCTGCTTGTAAAATGGAGTATCCTAGGGCAAGGCATGAGCTGAAAGACCCCCTATTTTATTTATTTATTTATTGTTTGTTTGTTTGTTTTTGTTTTGATTTTTGGTTGTTTTCGACACAGAGTTTCCTCTGGGTAGCTTTGGCTGTCCTGAACTCACTTTGTAGACAGAGATCCACCTGCCTCTGCCTCCTGAGTGCTGGGATTACAGGCGTACAGCACCACGCCTGGGGTA
Source organism: Acomys minous (assembly GCF_964271855.1). NCBI lineage: Eukaryota > Metazoa > Chordata > Mammalia > Rodentia > Muridae > Acomys > Acomys minous. The sequence continues at coordinate 51,925,695 of NC_140498.1, forward strand.
AGACCACTGTTTTATACAACATAGAGTAAGTTAGAGCAGGGCACAGCTGGGTCCCAGCACTTGACACACCCACATGGGTGCTTGGGGTCCAAACTCAAGGCCTCATGCCTGCATGGCAGGCACTGTACCAGCAGAGCCATCTCCCCCCCCCATTCTTTTTTTTTTCCTTTATTAATTTATTCTTGTTACATCTCAATGGTTATCCCATCCCTTGTATCCTCCCATTCTTCCCTCCCTCCCATTTTCCCCTTATTCCCCTCCCCTATGACTGTTCCTGAGGGGGATTACCTCCCCCTATATATGCTCATAGGGTATCAAGTCTCTTCTTGGTAACCTGCTGTCCTTCCTCTGAGTGCCACCAGGTCTCCCCCTCCAGGGGACATGGTCAAAGTTGAGGCACCAGAGTACGTGTGAAAGTCAGACCCCACTCTCCACTCTACTGTGGAGAATGTTCTGTCTATTGGCTAGATCTGGGTAGGGGCTCCCCCCCCCATTCTTAATAACTAAAAAAAACAAGATTTATTTATTTATTATATATAAAATGTTCTGCCTTCATGGCTTTACATTGGGAAACAATTCGTAATCCAGCCACAAGTAGAAGTGGCTGGGCTTTCGCCACTGCAGAGGAGCAGCTGAGGCCAGGGAAGTGCACGTAATACATGCAGACTGAGAAGAGCAAAGGGTGAGCAATTGAGACTCACCAAACCAGCTCTACAGAGCCGGCAGGGGAAGGATATGTGCTTAATGGTTTATACATCTATATAATAACTTTTTTTTTTTTCAAGACAGGGTTTCTCTGTATAACAGCCTTGGCTGTCCTGGACTTGCTTTGGCCTTGAACTCAGAGATCTACCTGCCTCCCTCTCCCAAGTGCTGGGATTAAAGGTGTGCACTGCAACCACCACCCAGCATAATAAACATTTTAAACTACTAACATTTTAGTACCTCTTTATTCTTTTTAAAATGTTTGAGGTGGGAAGGAGCAGAGTTCGGTTCCCAGCATCCACATCAGGTGGCTCACAACCTGTGACTCCGCCTGCAGGGGACTTTACACCTTGGCCACATGTGGGTAATTTTATACAGAGGCCGGGTGAATTGCCCCTTTGATGTCATATTGGTGCCCAGAAAGTCTGGACTTTGGATTTCAGATTTTTGGTTTTGGATTTGGGATTCTTAACCTCGTTTGCCCTAACATGGTGGACAACCCCCATGGACTACATGGACTACCATGAGCAGTGGTGGGTACGGTGGCACAGGCCTGTCACCCAGCACTAGGAAGGCAGAGGCAGGATGGGAGTTCAAGGTCGTTTCAAGGTCAACCTGGGCTACATGAATTCTGGTCTCAGAATCAAACAAACTTAAACCTTGTGCCTGTGTGTCTGTCTTTGTTTTTCTGAATGTGATAGCTAGTACACTTATTTAATTTATGTGTGCTGGCGTTCCGCCTGCATGTGTCCCAGTGCATGTGGAGACTAGAAGAGGCCATCATGTTCGCTGGGACTGGAGTTAAAGAGAATTGTGGGTGCTGGGAATCGAACCTGGGTCTTCTGGAAGAGCAGCCAGCGCTTTTAAGTGCTAAGCCATCTCTCCCATCCCTGATATAGTTTCTTATATATAGCTCTTATGTATGGGGATGTGTGTAAGTCTGGCCATAGTGGACTGGAAGAGGGGCAGGGTATAGCTTAGTAGCCTAGTGGGGCTAAGGGCCTACAAGCGCCCATATTTGATTCTTAGCATTGAAAGTTTAAAAAAAAAAAAAGGCTGAAGAGATGGCTTAGCGGTTAAGAGCCCTGTCTGCTCTTCCAGAGGTCCTGAGTTCAATTCCCAGCAACCACATGGTGGCTCACAACCACCTAAACCCTCTAATGCCCTCTTCTGGCACGCAGGTATACATGCAGATAGAACATTCATATAAATTAAAAAAGAAAGAAAGTTAAAAAAAAATGACTGAAAAATAAAAATAAAGGCCCAGAAGGATGTCTATTAAGTGTGATTAATGGCTCTCTCTGGATGGTGTGGCTGTGGACAATATTTTATTATATTTACTTATTTATTTATTGTGGGGGGAGGATACACATGTGTCACAGTGTATGTGTGGAGGTCAGAGGAGAATGTGCCGGGGTGGTTCCTCCGATCCTTTTTTTGTAGACCAGGCTGGCCTCAAGATAATAGCGATCCACCTGCCTCTGCCTCCCCAGTGCTGGGATTAAAGGCTTTCCTCCCATCTGTGTTCTGATACTTGAATTCAGATCATCAGTCTTGGCAGCAAGAACCTTTACCTGGTAGCCAGGCGTGGTGATGCACGCCTTTAATCCCAGCACTTGGAGGCAGAGGCAAGTGGATCGCTGTGAGTTCGAGGCCAGCCTGGTCTACAATGAGAGTCCAGGACAGCCAAGGCTACACAGAGAAACCCTGTCTGGGTTGGGGGGGGCGGGGGAAGAACCTTTACCTGTCTCACTAGCCTTGAATTTTTTTTCCTGTTTTTTTCCTATCAGAGTTCTCTTTAATTTCCCACAGCAGACCTATGTTACTTTGTATCACTACTATTTACATTACTTAGTAGTACCTTAAAATAATTACAACATAGACTTTTCTTTTGCTTAGACTCATCCTTAGTCTTTGAGGCTTGGGTATGTAAAGTGGCCATGGTCAAACAGGCAAAACTAAAGGGCTGGGACCAGGGAGTGACGATGCCTTGAGAAAGTTCACATGACCCCACTGAGCCTCTGCAGCCATCCTACCAGGCTCCACAGATGCCTTGGCTAAGAAAAAAAGGTTGATTTTAGTGAAGGTCAGAAAGTTCAAGTCTGGGTGATGCCTCATGCCGAGTCGTGATGCAGATAGTATCAGGGTAGCAGGTGGGTGCTGGACAGGTGAGCCAGCTGGGGGAGTGGAACAAGCTTTACCACAGGCTGCTTCCTAGGTAACCCAGGGCTGTGAGAGGACCGTGTATCGCAGCCCCCACCCTCTCTCGGCTCCATCGCGCTGGGGACCAAACCTCAACACAAGTCACATTTACACCATGTTCCTTCTCGCACACATGCTCTCAGACCAGTTCGTGTCTCTGCTCCTGCGGTAGGTCATGGCTGCTGAGACATGGTTGTTTCCCAGAGCAATAGCACAGTTTTCTCTGTAGGAATTCTAACTTTTGGAGAGAAAGGATCTCAAGGTTTCCCAGACAAAGCTCGAACTCACAGCCCTCCTGCCTCTGCACCCCTACTAGCTGGGATGAGGAAACACATCCCCTATTTCTAGTGGGAACTTTTGAACGCCCCATGGCCTCCACACCCTGACACCAGTCTCCTGTTCACGCAGGCCAGCTGGACATCATCTCTATGGCTGAGACCAGCATGATGCCGGAGGAGATTGAGCTGGAGATGGCGAAAATCCAGCGTCTCCGTGAAGTTCTGGTCCGTCGAGAGTCTGAACTCAGGTTCATGTGAGTGAGTAGGGAAGCAAGGGGAGAGGTGTGGAGCCCAGAGGCAGCGGGTGTGGAGCCCAGAGGCAGCGGGTGTGGAGCACCGAGGCAGCGGGTGTGGAGCACCGAGGCAGTGTGTGTGGAGCCCAGAGGCAGTGTGTGTGGAGCCCAGAGGCAGTGGGTGTGGAGCCCAGAGGCAGTGGGTGTGGAGCACCGAGGCAGTGTGTGTGGAGCACCGAGGCAGTGTGTGTGGAGCCCAGAGGCAGCGTGTGTGGAGCACCGAGGCAGCGTGTGTGGAGCCCAGAGGCAGCGGGTGGGGAGCACCAAGGCAGCGGGTGTGGAGCACCGAGGCAGTGTGTGTGGAGCACCGAGGCAGTGTGTGTGGAGCCCAGAAGCACCAGGTGTGGAGCCCAGAGGCAGCGGGTGGGGAGCATCAAGGCAGTGTGTGTGGAGCACCAAGGCAGTGTGTGTGGAGCACCGAGGCAGTGTGTGTGGAGCCCAGAGGCAGCATGGAGAACACAGGAGAGACTGAGCATCATGCACTGAGGTCATCCTTAGAGGCTCCAAGAAACCCTCATGGATGCCACATGCTCTTTTTTTTTTTTTTTTGGTTTTGCAAGACAGGGTTTCTCTGTGTAGCCTTGGCTGTCCTGGACTCTCTTTGTAGACCAGGCTGGCCTCGAACTCACAGCGATCCACCTGCCTCTGCCTCTGCCTCCTGAGTGCTGGGTTTAAAGACATGTGCCACCACGCCTGGCTTTAAAATTACTGCTTTCTTTCTTCCTTCCTTTCTTCTTCTTCTTCTTCTTCTTCTTCTTCTTCTTCTTCTTCTTCTTCTTCTTCTTCTTTAGATACGGTTTCTTTGTAATAGCCCTGGCTGCCCTGGAACTCAATATGTAAATCAGGCTGGCCTTGAACTCTGCCTGGGCCTGGGAGTCTTATGAAATTTGTCTTTATGTTTCAACTTTGCTATTTTAAGTGGGAAATACTGGAAACTGGTTATTTATGGCATTTTAATTTTCTTTATTTATGGCATGTGGGTGTCAGATTTTGGAGTTACAGACAGTAGTGAGCTGCCATGTGGGTGTTGGGAATTGAACCCAGGTCCTCTGGAAAAACAGTCAGTGCTCCCAACTGCTGAGCCATCTCTCCAGCCCGATTTGTGACATTTTTCAAATGCTCTGCTCTCTGACCTGTAAGCGGTAGGTGTGTTTTTGTTGTATTGAGAAATGCTTTTAAACTCCCTGGCTCCTTGGAGCTGTGCTGGGCTTGGCTCACCAGCTCATGAGTGAACGTTAGAATACTAACTATGTGGGGCCCTGCAGGGGGTGCTGTGACGGCCACAATCCGGATGCATAATTTATTCAGGTATTGAACACACAAGTGTGTTTATGCAATCATGTACACATGCTAGTGTCGGTGTGGGTGTGTACGCACATGTGTATGTGGAAAGCTAGGCTCTCATTTTGAACCAGGGGAAATATAAAGCTGATATATTGAGTGAGCCAGCAATGGCATTCCAGGAAAAGGTGAATAGTCTGTTAATGTACAGCCCGCCTCTTGCTTGTTCTAAGGAGATGTACTACGGCATTTAGAGGTAACTTTTTAAAAATTATGCAAAACATATAAAATGCATCTTTGCACAAATATTAATTCTATATGCAAAAAAGGATCTCAGATTCCCACTATAACCTAGAGAAGTGGGTATTGTCATCTACTACCCCTTATTTTGTTTTGTTTTGTGACAAACAGTGTCTCACTATGTATCCCAGACTAGCCTCACAAATGCTACATACTGATGCGCACCTTGTTCAGCGGGGTTGAATTCAGGCTAGCCTCTTTCCAAAGCCGCAGTTGTTTCCCCGTCTTTCATTACAAGTGGGGACATGCACAGGCACTGACTGGTGTGGGGTAAGAGCCCGCTGTCTGCGCTGGGAGGGACTTCGACCGGGCAAAGCGGCATGAAGCCAGTCAGGTGGCTCAGACTCCCTGGGCTTTGGTACCCTCAAGTGCTGATGGGGAGAGAGCACCTTCCTCTGGGGCTACCTGGTGATCTGGGTCTGCAGAGCTCAGGATTCCTTGGAGAAGGAGCAGAGAGTCTTCCAAGAGAAAATATGTTCTACAACTGGGTCCTACCAGGCACAGGATGAGCATTTAGAACCCAAGCACAGCAAAGGATTAGGAGATGGGGACTCTTATCAGCACCATGGAACCTAAGGGGATCAGAACGGGGCCTCCAAACACAGGCTTTGCAAAGCCAAGGTTCAGCCGCCCTCCCTGGCTTTGGGAGCACACGGCAGCTCCGTAACTTGAGATGCTTATGCCCGAGTGAATTTAGTTCCATCAAGCAAGAGCTGTGTTTGTGTGTGCACTGCAGAGTCTCCTAGCTCATGCAAAAACAGTAGGCTAGTACAGGTCAGATCCCTAAGCATGCATCCTGCCCAGGCTGCTGGACGTGGAGTGCGTGGTAACTCTAAAAAGACAGTCAGTGCAGCTAAATCCTTATAAAATGGAAAACAAAACAAAACAGAGGTATCCAGGCTGGACAAGCCTCTCAGCTGCTGTCTGCTCAATCCCTTCTGCCAGAAGTGAAACTGAGGAGCATCCATCGCCCTCCAGACAAGTCACGCCATCAGTCCTTCCTTTGGTGACTTTTTTTTTTTCAGCGCTGCTGGTGCTGACTATGCTATTTGGTAGAGGAAGAGACAGGACACACTGTTCCCCCTTCAAACAACATTTTGTAAAATGGGGGGCAGTACTGATTGCCCCCCTTCATTCCTCTTCGCCTGTGCCAGATCATGGCTGAATGCTTCACGGGAAGACTGCTGCTGCTAGGGTGCTTCTGAGGAAGAAGGTTCCAGAAGTCTCAGTTTACAGATAAGAAACAATGGTCCCTTTGCCTGGAAATAAGCAAACCAAAACGTGGGTAAGAAACAGCCCCTCATCTAATGTGCATTAAAAATAACACAGGGAACACAAGGCTGCTTTAGAGGACTGAAGACCCCTTCAGCCTGCATGCACAGGAAGGAGGATGCGTTCGCTGCTGCAGGAGCAGTGGCTGGTAGTTTGTGAAGAGGGAAAGAGGGGGGAAGGAGAGAAGAAAAAGAGAAAGGTGGGAGGGGAGGGGAGGGGAAGGGGACGAGGGTTGTAGAAATGGCATCTACCTAATATTGAGGAGTGTTACCCGCATGTGGTAGGAACATTATCATCCTCCCCCGCCCCTCCCCCAACTCTCTCTTTGATGTTTTAAGACAAGGTTTCTCTGTCCAGGCTGGCCTCAAACTCAGAGATCCGCCTGCCTCTGCCTCCCAAGTGCTGGGACTGAAGGTGTGCGCCACAGCTAGGTTTACCCCTCTCCCTTAGCACAGCGTCTTCCAGCGTGTTGAGCAGTGCTGGGTACTTAAGCCAATGAATATTTCTCACATGTGCACTGTTATCCTTCTCAGCCACACCCAGCTTTTTTTTTTTTTTATCCCCAGACCCTTTTTTGTTTGTTTTGGGGTTTGTTTGGGTTTTTTGGATTTGTGTTTTTGTTGTTTTTGCTTTCTTGAGACAGGGGTTCACTGTGTAGCCTTGGCTGTCCTGGACTCCCTTTGTAAACCAGGGAGTGGTAGGAGAGGGAGACTTACCCTTTCCCTGAGCACTGAGTATAAGAACCTCTCCTATCACTGGGCCCAAGGCAAGGCAGCTAAGAGCCTTGCGTGGGGTGGGGGTGGGGCTCTGAAGTGTCACACAATATGCCCTGCACGTGGCATAATTTGCTCACACAAACCAACCAAATGTAGGTAGATTTAGAAACTGAGGCAAGAGAGACATGACTCACCCAAGGTCATGACTCACTCTAGTAGATGGTGTTCAGGAGAAATGGCGTGAGCCCATGATGTCTGTCTGGGAGGCACAACCTGAAGCTAAAGCCAAGCTCAATGCAAGGATCCTCTGTTCCTTAATTGGCCAGCCCTTCCAGCGCAGAGGTGAGCCCCTGCTTGGATGCCCACGTGCCCACATGCCCACATGCCAACATTGGGTTTTGTCTTTCTTCGCCATCTTTGTCAGGGCCTGAAGAAACTTGAGTCATGGCTCACTTGGTATCTAGACCACTCATGGCATTGCAGAGCCCTCCCTGCCTTATTCTCCGAGGGAGCACCTGCACCCATGGACTGTCATGAGGAGTCATGAGGACACTTCTCTCCCATCCACAGCTCTCTGATAACCCCAAGAGGCCTTCTGAGTCCCACAGACATTAGCTAGAGGCACCTGAACACTTCCAGATGTGCTAGGATTCTGACAAACAGCTGTCCTGAGGTTGCTCACTTACATTTTCTGGTTCTCCTTTAGCCGAGCACTCCCCAGGCTCTCCTGGATTCTCAGCCACATCACTCCTAGTCAACCAAGGGAGGAGCCACCTCAGACTTGCTCTGTGTAACCTTACCAGCCAGCACTGCCCCAGTCTCTAAGATGTGGCCAATACTCTTCACCCACCCAGGGCATCCTTCTTATCAACGTTACACACCCACCTTCTGGCACCGAGCACCTGCTCACTGCTGCTGAGCCTCAGCTTGCTAGCGTTACCTCGCCTACTCAGTGTCAGGTCCCAAAGCAGCTCAGACAAATGGCTGACTGAGCTGCCCACTAACACATCAGAGCAGCCACTAGTCACCAGGTTCTCCCAGCATCTGAAGTACCTGTTACAGAGTCTGGCTTCTTAGCACTTCTCACCTTGCTCCTTACCCTAACCCTCTCTAGCCCAGAGGCTGGGATTTGCTTCCCTTCCCTCAGCTTTTCCTTTTTTATATATATAACTCAGCCACATTTTGTGTTTTCTTAGTCCTCAGCTCTTGGTTCCTGGCTCCATCTCTTGCCCTGTCTTCCCTTCTCTTCTCTATTCTTTCTCTTCTCTTCCTCCCTCAACACCCCCCCCACGACACACACACACACACACACACACACACACACACACACACATATACACACACACACACACACCCCATGCCCATGCCCTGGTTCAGTCTGGACCCTTCCAGATGCCTCTACTGAACTCTCCCTCACATCTACAATAACACCCATCTCCTCAACCTCAGAGTGGTTGCCTTGAGTTGAGGTAGGGAGCAGACACAAGTCATGTTGGGTGTCCTTTCTTTGGGTAGACACTGTGCTAGGCAGCTTTCTGTTCCAATTTCAAATGCCTGGGATAACAGATGCATAAAGGACTGTCCTGGCTTATTGTTTCAGGTCTGGGATCTGTTGGTCTCATTACTGTGAGCCTGGGATGAAGTGGGAAACCCAGAAAGGGAGGAAGAAGAGATGGGGTTCCAGAATTCTCTACAAAAGAATTCCCCCCTATGACCCAACTTCCTCTTACTCGGCTCCACTGCTTAAAGGCTCACTGCCTCTCACATCACCATGTTTGGATCAACCCTTTAACACATGGGCCTGTAGGAGAATTCCCGATCCAGGACCTGCAGATCCTAAGTCCCTAGGTAGCAAAGCCAGCCCACTACTTGCTGTGGAGCCTTGTTTCTGCAAGGATTTCTGGGGCCCCCTGTAGTGGCTCATTTTGATTAGCAGTTTGAATGAATTTAGAACACCCAGAAAACACAGCTCTGGGGGTTTTGGGGGCAGTTTCCACAGGGGTTAAACTGAGGAGGGCAGACCCATGCTCACTGTGGACAGCACTACCCATTGGGCCGAGAACGCAGACTGATGGTAAGAGGAGACAGCAGAAAGCCCCCTGGGCAGCAGCACCATCTCGCTGCTTCCTGATGGTGGATGCGATGTGACCAGATGTCTCATCTTCCTGCTGCCATGCTCTCTTTTCTAGGATGGACCGCACCCATAAACAGTAGGCCCAAATGAGTCCTTCCACTCTTCCACTGCTCTTTGTCAGCTATTTTGTCTTAATAGAAAAAGTAGCTATGGTACTCACAGCACAGAGTACTAACCATCTGATCACAGCGAGCTATAGGGGACCTGTGAGATTCACAATATTGATATTTTTTTTTGAGTCCTTCCTCTGGGCCCTGGCACATACTAAATGCTTCCTAACAGAGGGATATACCAAGACACCCAGGCCCATGTAGTCAAGTTATATGCCACAGTCAGCTGCAAGGGCCAGGTATGTAGCCTGGTCCATAAAGGAGCCCCCAGCGGCGTGTGTTTCCCAATCTCAATACCTAGTGTGTTTTCTCTCTGTGTCTTCCCTTTAGCTTGCCCTCTGGCTTTGAACCTACAAAATGGCATTTGAGATCTCTTTGCTGAAGTTTGTGGATCTTTATGAACTTTCCTAGGAGAAACCAGGGATCCCCTTGAGTCCCACAGAACCCCTGCAGCAGCCAGCAGGCAGCTGGAAGCTAATGCCTTGGGCTGTCCTTCCCCCTGGACACTGTGCTCTCTCCCATCCTGCTCTGCTGCTACAACCTCAGACTCCTTCATCCCAGCCCGGGATCACATCATTAGCTTGTGATACCTCCTGTAGTCCTTGGCTGCCTGGCTCAGCGTCTCTCTGTCTCGTATCTGTCCCTGTTCCTGCTGTTTATCTGGGTTCCAGAAAATTAAGTGTCCTGAGCCTCCCAGTGGGGTGGCCTGGTTATCCCCACACTCCACCTGCTGGTTGGATTTTCTTGAAAGGGACACGTGGCCTGCCTCTCAGCTTGCTCCAGGCCTTTGCTGCTTTAATCAGCCTGAGTCAGAACTGCATCGGGCAAGGAAGATGACTGTGCAAAGGCGTGTCTCAGGAGTGAGGTCCTGGGGTTCTAACACTTCCAAAGCTGTGTTTGAACCTTAGAACCATTTCATTAAGAAGCATAAGGTTTGAGGAAGAGCGTATGTCCTAGGATCCTGGCAGAGATCCCAAGAGGGGCAGCCCACCATGTGGATAATAGCTACACGCGAAGAAGATTCCCTGTGTTGTGTTATCCTCATCTGCTCTGGAGGCAGATGATATCACATTCTCACTATATAGATGAGACACAGGAGCACAGAGAGGTCAGGACACTTGCCCAGGCTTGCACAGGTTCTGACATACAGATGATAGTGGTATAGCCTGGGGTCTCTGCAGACTGAGGCTGGAGACAAATCAATGGTCTCTATCATTAAGTTTCTCAACTGTCTTAGCTCTTGTTTGTATTACCAACTGTGTGGCCTAGAACAAACATTTGCCTTGTCGAAGCCTCAGTTTCTCCACGTGTACAACAGGGACAATTCTGTCTCCCTGGTAGTGCTGTAGCAGGGGGGCAAACAGGCATGGCACAGATGAAGCTGGCTGACTCTCTCCTTTCAGTCCCTGGCACTGTGCTCTGGGGGAGGGTAGAGCACCGTGATGGCTTCCTCTCCTTCCCTGGAAGAAGCTGCGGCCGAGGAGCTGTCCCGAGAGTCTCTGATGATGGGCTGGCTCTGGATGTAGCTCTAGCAAATCTGTGGGGCTGGGGGTGAAGCGGAGATTCTAGAAATCTTGCCAAGTTGTAAAGGAAGTCCTGGGTTCGCCCCCCACACCACAGGCCAATAGCCCTAGCACTCAAGGATCAGAAGTTCCTTGAGTTCTAGAAGGTTATCCTTGGCTACATAATGAGCTGAATGAGGGACAGCCTGGGCTACATGAAATTATTTCAAAACTGAACTTTACCACTGGGCCCAAACTTTATTATTATTATTTATTATTAAAAGTCTGTATTTGGGGGCTGGAGAGATGGCTCAGGGATTAAGATCACTGAGTTCAATTCCCAGAAACCACCTGGTGGCTCACAGCCATCTATAATGAGATCTGGTGCCCTCTTCTGGTGGGCAGGCATACATTCAGGCAGAATATTGTATACATAATAAATAAATAAATAAATAATCTTTTTTAAAAGTCTGTATTTTTCTCTTCCCTTTAACCTGTTAGGAAGAGCTTCAAGCTAAGAGCAAAACAAAACACAGTGTGTTTGTGTAACATGCCTTAGCCGCACTCTGCCCGGTTGCAGTCTAATTTTAAATAGAATCTCTCAGAATGGGTCACTGTTCCCAGAGCCAGGTGGGAAGAGACACCCTTAATTGCAAAAGATCTAAAAAGCATCTCTCTTGGGGAAAAATATGTAAGAATTGGAGGCACAGTAAAGGAAGTGGGGGAAGAGGCCTGGAGGGGACAGGAACGGGGCAGAGGAGCAAGAGAGAGGACAAACAATGAGCAGGCCACAAAATGGCTGGATTTCTTTTTCATTGTGTCTTGCTATGTAACTCAGGTTAGCCTCAAACTCATGGGTCTCCTGCTTCAACTTCCTGAGTGCTGGGATTACAGGAGGATATTGCTGCCACCCCCACCCCCAAGCCTGACTCCCCGGAGGAATTTTTCTAAATGTTTTGGAGATTGTGGGGCGGGTTTAGGTTGGATGAAGAGAGCTCAGGCCTGGAGCTGTGACCCAGGGTGGGATGCAGCACTAGGCTGAAGTGTTCAGCCTGTCACAAAAATATTGTCTAGGGCTCATTGTGTGGTGAAAATATGTTATCCCAGTACTTAGGAGGCAGAGGCAGAGGCAAGAGAATGGTGAGTTGGAGGCCAGCGAGGTCTACCTAGTAAGAGCCTTCTTCCCACCCATAAACCCACTAAAAACCATCTCTCCAGTCTTCGAACTAGGATCTTGAACATGCCATGTAAGTGCTCTACAGCTGAGCCACACCCCAAACCCAATACTTTGATTTCGTTATTGTTGCTTTGAAACACATTTTGCTATATCAGATCAAGAAATAAAGAGAGAAAAGCACGTGGGGAGAACACTACCCTACAAAAACACTTACACACGAGCAACAGAGGGAAGACCCCACAATGATCCCAAGAGTCGCATTTGCGATAGAAAACTCAAAACAAAACCAGGGGCTGGAAAGATGGCTCAGAAGTTAAGAGCACTGGCTGTTCTTCCAGAGGTCCTGAGTTCAATTCCCAGCAACCACATGGTGGCTCACAACCATCTATAATGAGATCTGGTGCCCTCTTCTGGCCTGCAGGTGAACATGGAGGCAGAGTACTGTATACATAATAAATAAATAAATAAATCTAAAAAAAAAAAAAAACAAAAAACAAAAAAAAAACAAAGAAAAGAAAAAGAAAAAAACCAGAAGCAACTCGAACCTTGCCAGCAGTTGAAAGCACAAATTAGTTATGGCCTAGTTATATGGTAAAATAAAATACAGCTATGTATATGCATCAATATCAAGCATGCGCACAGTACATCACAGAAGCAAAATGGTGCACTGAGGAGCCCTCTGTGCACAGTAACATGCCCAGTACAGAGGCATGAGAGCCTAAGATCAATCCCCAGAGCCTACACAGGAAAGATGCGCCTGGTGGTGAGGCAGCAGTGTGTGCCTATAATTCTGGCCTTGGGAGATTGAGACAAGAGGCCCCCTGAGGCTTACCGGCCAGCTAGCCTAGATTAATCAGTGAGATCCAGGCCTGATTCATAAAATAAAGTGGATGGCATCTGAAGAGATGCACATTCAAACTCACAAAACCAAAAAGCATGGTAGGTTAAAAAAAAACAAACTTGTGTAAAGATGAAAATATAAATACAAAAAATCAAAGTCTATCACAATGTAGGCATTCAATATGGATAGTACAGGTATAAAATAAAATATTAACATAAACAGTTAGCCAGCTCGTGATAGAACTCAGTTCTCAGGGGATGAGGGAGATGTAAGGAGTCGGGGTACAGTGCTTGTGAGCATCATGCAGTAGTTACCCCCAGCTTGGAGCACGTCACAGCGCTATGACTCCACGGGCTGCATGCGTCATGTCTTCTCTTTGTATAGTTTGCAAGCTCACACCATAATCTATTAAGTGCATCCAAGGGTCACAAACTTTGCTCCTTGTCACTTGCTTCAGACTCAAACCTGAAAACACATACAGAAAGCTAGATGCAGCTCATTTCTAGAATTAGTTAGTACTCTGTATGACTACTAGTATCATGACAGAAAGTTTATATATACATAATAATCTTATAGACTTTGAGACAATATTTATACCTTAAGAAAAGTTTTAGAAAGTCAAATGAGAACCAAAAGATTATGAGATTAGTGGCAACAGGATATTTATTCCCTTATTTTTTGTTTTCCTCTGCCCTACACCATGTGGCACTTCTGATATGAGACAGAGATTTTGGATTTTTCTTTTAACAAGTATGTGTGGATTTAGAGAAGGACAGAGCACTGCTCTAAACCAAAACTTTGGGACCGTACAAAGACCATTTGCCACTTATGTCTACAGAGGGCAGTAGAGGCAAGCATTTGAGAATCCACCATGGGCAGGCCAGCAGCATTGTGGGAAGAAAGAAGGGAGTGCCTGCACATCCAGCATCCAGTAAGTGTCCAGCAGGATGGGACAGCTGCTGGCAAGATGGTGGCATGGGTGCTGGGACTAGTCGGGGGCTCCGAGCTGGGGTTTTGGGCTGGCCAGCTGGAGATGGGCAATACTACTTGGCCAATTTACTCTTTGGAGGAACTTTTTCTCCTGATGATCTGTCCTCCCACCCCCCACCCCCACCCCGCACTGGTCTCATTCTTCTGAAAAAATAAAAACAAAATCCTGCCTCAACCCTCATTTGGGGGTGGGGTTCCTTTTTTTGGCAGACCATATCTTACCTAGGGCAAAATGTTTCTTAGCAACAGAAAAAGTATTATCTTTCAATTGAAATTTTTAAAAATTCTTTTGAAAAATTGAAACTAAATACACCTTAGTAAATGTGGATAAATATACCCATATTCCCCTCTCTCTTTTATATAAGTTCCAGGTTTAAGTGTATTTATATTTAGAGCACAAAGGACATTTACTTTGAATTTCAGTCTGCCTATTACAAATGGCTTTTAAATTTAAAGCACTGTAATTCTTATGTGCCTGCCTCTGCCTCCCAGGTATTGGGATTAAAGGTGTGTATCTCCCAAATGCTGGCATTAAAGGCTTGAACCACCACCTGGCTGTGGATTCCTTATAATAGTTATTCTCACAGCACTGTCCTGGTTTAATTTGGTTCTTCATTTTCCCTTATTTTTTTTAGTGTTGGGGTAAACTTTCAAGTTTTTGAATGTGTAATCTATCATTCTTGATGATTTATTCTGGATTTATTCCTTGGAAATTTTAAATATTCTAGTCTTAATTAAGCATGATGCCAGTTTGTCCACTATTTCATTATATTCATACGTTTTGTATGAACTACATAAAACAATGTCTTTACTGTTTTGTTATGCTTTACCATTTCCATTCATGCCCCCCCCCCCCCATTCCCAGACATCTTTGCCATTGTCTGCCAGCTGGTGGTTTTCTGTTTTGATGACCATGTAGCTGTACCATGCACCATGAAATGGAGAAGACAGAGATCTTCCTTTTGTTCAGGTGTTTGTCTTATAGCCAATGGCGCTGCACTGATTCTGTGGCTCCTCCCTCTGCATTGGCCATTCCACACCTGCTCTATAGGCTGCCGCATCCCATTGGTTTTAGTTCCATCAGTGGTGGATGAGTCACCAGAAAACCTGAGTTAGCCAAAGGTTGTGACCATTGCTCTAGTCCCCACAGTTCAATACGAGCCCCTTTAGGCATGGATCCTTCCACATCCTGTCCATAAAGGAATTCAGACAGGCACCAGTTCCACTGTAGTGCCATTGCCCCCATGGCTAAGCCTCAGAAGGACTCTACCTTGGAACGGATCCAACCCACCATTGTAAGGGGCACCCTTATAACCATAGGGTGGTTGGCAATGACTGAGTATAAGCATCTCCATGCCTTGTAAAATATCTAGATTTGTTTCTCAAAAAAAAAAAAAGAATAATTATTAATCCTCATTTATGAAAAGTGTTTGTGTTAGAAGCCAACAGACGAATGTTGGTGGGCTCCTTTCTGTTTTATGAAGAGTCCCCAGTTGCCAATAACCAATA
This sequence comes from Acomys minous, assembly GCF_964271855.1. NCBI lineage: Eukaryota > Metazoa > Chordata > Mammalia > Rodentia > Muridae > Acomys > Acomys minous. Next base: position 51,941,005 of record NC_140498.1, read on the forward strand.
AACATGATGGCCATAATTAGGGCATCATCTGGTTCAATACTGGTCAGTGTTGTGTGCACAAAGATGAGCTTACCGGCAGTTGCAAAAGTTGCTCTTTGTTCCTGTCCCCATTGGAAATTAGCCACATTTGTAGTAACTCTGTAGAGGGTTTTTATCTGTAAATATGGTATGTGATTTCTCTAGTGTACCAATTAGGAGCTGTATCTGAGTTTTGTCCCTGGGTTATAGGATTAAAGGTATGGGCCACCACCTCATTCACTATAACTCTCTAGGATTTAGAAAACAGCTAATTTATAGAGATCTACCTGTCTCTGCTGGGATTAAAGGCATGGCTACCACTATCTTAGCCTCAAATCACTCAAAATCTTACAGATTTAGAAAACAAGTTTGAACTGTAAGAACCCTTTGGATTTACTTAAAACATCTTAAATCCCTTAATGGTATTTTAAATATCAAACAAAAATATCTTTTTTATTTAAGAAGAAAACTCAAAAGCCACACCAAGATGGTATGGGCCATGTGGCAATCCACATTCTAACACTCTAATAGGGAATTAAGTCTTGTGGTTTAAGAAAACACCTTCTAATTCCATGGCAATAAAGCAAGTATGCCTTTGGTAAATTATCATTCAAAAATAATTTTAAAAAATTTTTTTCTTTCTTTTTCTTTTTCTTTTTTTTTTTTTTTTTTTTTTGTTTTGTTTTGTTTTTCGAGACAGGGTTTCTCTGTGTAGTCTTGGCTGTCCTAGACTCACTTTGTAGTCCAGGCTGGCCTTGAATTCACACCGATCCGCTTGCCTCTGCCTCCCAGTGCTGGAATTAAAGGCGTGCGCCACCACGCCTGGCTTAAAAAATTTTTTATGCCTAGTTAAGATAGGGAAGTTGGTACCTTTGAAAAAGCAATAGCTTTTGTGTCCTGCTTATGTACAACCTGTATGGTCTCTGATTATTTTTGATAATACCTTTTAATGTTTTTCTAAGAAGCATTCTTTATTTTATAGTTTGTTTCTGAGATTGTAGGAGTGTTAATTTGTGTTTTCCATTGCTGCAACAAATAACAATTGTATTATCCACATATGGCTTTAATTTTCCTATTTGTCCTTCTGGCCCTATATACTTGATCCGTCTTGCACTTTGATTCACCTGAGATAAAGTTCCAATTCCTAGAAGCTGAATATTTACCTCCTGCAGAGGCCAATCTGGATACCAAAATTTTGGTGAAATTATTGCTACATCTGCTTCTGTATCTACTAAATCTTTGATTTCAATGCCATTTATTTGTTATGTTTAGCTTTGGTCTCTGATCATTTATAGCAGTTTCCTAAAATACTTGGTTTTTTTGTTTGTTTGTTTGGGTTTTTTGTTTTGTTTTGTTTTTTGTTTTGGTTTTCCAGACAGGGTTCTCTGTGTAGCCTTGACTGTCCTGGACTCGCTTTGTAGACCAAGCTGGCCTCGAACTCACAGCGATCCGCCTGCCTCTGCCTCCCAAGTGCTGGGATTAAAGGCGTGCACCACTACGCCCGGCTCTAAAATACTTGTTTTGTGGTCTCTCCTGAAGTTTTTGTTTTATCTACTGATGCTTCTCTGTCCTTGATTACATCCAAAGAAGTGGGTTTTGGTGGTTTGGTTTGGTTTGGTTTCTTTTGTTTGTTTGTTTGTTTGTTTGTTTAGAAATGTTGCTTTTAATAACAGGCATTGAAAAAAATTTTTTTGGTTTTTCAAGATAAGGTTTCCCTGTGTAGCCCTGGCTGTCCTAGACTCACTTTGTACACCAGGCTGGCCTCAAACTCACAGTGATCCTCCTGCCTCTGCCTCCCGAGTGCTGGAATTAAAGGTGTGTGCCACCCTGCCTGGCAGGATTAAATCTTTTAATTGCTTGGGAAGATAAGGTTCTCCAATGGTAACAAGAAATGATTGGCTCAGATTGGATGTTTGGAGCCTGCAGGAGGCCATTTCCCTGAGGCAAAGGGTTACTTTCCCAATCCCTTGGTGATCTGCACTCATTAGTCCAGTATCATCATTTGCCAAAACTTCTGCATACTCCAGAAGGCTGGGACCTTCTTTTTGGATTATCTCTAGAAAAATCACTGGTCTTAGGAAAGCTTTGCCTACAATCCCTTTTCAAGTGACCTTGCTAACCACAATTAAAACATCTGCCATTTTGATTTTTCTTAAAAGTTTTAGAAATTAGAAATCCAATCAGATTGGCATCATAAACATGAGATCCAATATCAGCCGTATCTCTAATCCATTGCTCTATTGGTGCTGATCTTGACTTTCAGGGTCTTATCCCCCTTTTGTATCCTGAATTAGCATTTTCAAAAGGCAAAGATTCAATTAGTGTTTTTTCTGACTTCTGAAACTGATACTGTTCTATTTATAGCTGAAGTCAATCTTTGCAAAAGAAAAAAAAATCAGTGAAGGCTTCTTTTGAGGCTTGCATATTTTTAGCAAATGACTCAGACCTCTTTCCTGATTCTTCAACCTTGTCCCAAGCATTTAAAGCTGCTAAGCAACAAAGCACCAAGGTGTGATTATCAAACTAAAACTGGCTTTGTAACTCAGCATATCGGCCTTCACCCAGCAACTGATGCTGGGAAATACCAATACCTCTGGCCCTATTTCTTTGTTCTATGACCCTAACTTACTTTTTTTCACCATGCTCACCATTGTAACTAAGGACCAGCTTCCAATATTGCTGTTAACAAACCTTTCCAGTCTTGGGAGATAATTCTGTTCTGAGTTGCCCATGAATTTAATATCTTCTTTACATAGGGTGAGTACATACCACATGAAACTACCACTTCATTAAATCTCCTCAATACTAATATATCTATAGGATTCCATTTAACTCCTTCATAACCTTGAGGGTACCTGTCATCTCCTGGTAGGTCTTGTACAGAAACTGGATGAACTAAGGTTGGTTTTCTAACAACCTTGGGCTTCCTTTTTTCAGTTTCATCATATGGTGGTGCAGAGGTTTTTGTCTAAGTTCCTTTGTGTCTGAGTATTGTTCTCATTTTTATTTCTAGGTCTCTCTAATTTTTCTTCTAAGGCTTGTAGCTTATCAATCCACTTTTTATATGCACACAGATCCACTATGCCTATTAAGGATAAAATATGAAATACCAAAATGGTAATAATCATAACCAGTATTGACCCAGTTAAAGTTAAGTCACTTAGCTTTTCACTTTCTGCTTCTATTTCAAGCCACCCAAAGTATCGCTACACAGAGTCCTAGTGCCTTGTATGATGTGACTTTCCATCCTTGACTCTCTCCCTGAGGACTTCCCAGGGGACTTACCAAATCTGATGGCTTCTCGGTTTGTCCACAGCTGGAGAGATTTCTCTGTCTGTGTGGTTGTGTCATACACTGGAGTGCCAAATGTCTTTTTAACAAAATCTCAAAAATTCAATGTTACCAACAAAGACTTGAGAGCCAGATGCTGGGGAGAAAGCCTGCTAGCTCAGAGAGGCAGAGAAAGCATTCAGCTGGCCTTTCTCCTCAACTGATGTCTCAAAAGAAGGAAGCCTCCTTCCCTACGCCATCTCAAAACAAACAAACAAACAAGCAAAACAACCCCCCAAACTTAATGTCCCTCCTTTCTACATCCTGTCTATCTCTTTATCTGTCCTCCTAACTTCCTCTTCCTCTCTATGGTTTTTTTCCTATGTTCACTCCCTGTTGCTTGATCCATCTCTTGACCTAGGGCAAACTTTATTTAATCTTGTTTACAATACTCAAGCAGAAAGCTCTTAGATTAAAGAGCCCGCTGACCAAAGCAATGACTTTGCCAAGCTAGCTTGGTGAACAAGCTTATTGCTTCTGTTTAAGGAGCAAGGCTGGGAGTTACTTACGTGAGGCCCCAAACAGACACACTCCTGAAAAGTTTCATGCCAGCATGGTTGGCCAGTGACTCAGGGTTGCACAAATGGGTCTCTTCAGCTGGGGCAGAATTAGGTACAGCTAGGGGGAGCTGTTGGAGACAGTGGGTAGATCTCAGATAGAACTTCCTCACACCTTCTCATGGTGGGATCCCAATGAGCCTCAACCTGAGGGGCATTTACAAGTTGGCACAGTTGCTCTGATTACGATGGTCACAGTGAGCCAGGGAGATGACTCAAAGGATGAAATGCTTGCTATGACAACCAGAGCGCAGGTTCTAGGACCCACATAAAAACTAGTTATGGAGGCATGCACCTATAACTTCAACAGTATGGAACAGAAACAAGCAGGCCCCCTAGGCTCTGGCCACTAGCTCTAGATTCAGAGAGAACAGTTTCAATAATTGAGATAGAGATCAATAGAGGAAAAAATGCTAAAAGTTATCATCTGGCCTCCATATATGCATAAACTGGGAGCTCATATGAACACACACACACACACACACCAGCAATATACAAAGAATACCCACAGAAGAGATAGCAATGGCCTTTATATACAGAGAGTAGCATCCCACAGCACTTGCTTTTCTTGGCTTGTAGCCTCTTCCTCTGTCTCTGAAGCCCTCACTGTACTCTCTCTCTCAGCTGAGATTGCCCTGTCACATTCTCTCTTCTGTGTCAAATCTTTCTCTTAAAAAACACCTGTGTGTCCATCTACAGCCCACCTGGATGATTCCGGGTAACTGGAGCTTCATGTTAGTCATGGCTACACTATTCCTCTTGCAGGTTCACAGGTCAATAGCATAGTTATCTTTGAGACCATTAATCAGTCTTTCACAATAAGTGACCGTATCAGTTCATTTAAGGACTAAACCAAGAGTTTGACTCTCAGCATGACAGAGGCAGAGAGGTCATAGCTTGCCCAGGGAATGGGAGGTCAATGTTTTACCAGTGCTCAGTTCTCAACTGTGTGAAATCTTTTGAGAAACAGGCCTTTATCAAAGACAGGGGCAGAGTGGTGGGTGACACCACGATGTCCGTTACTGGGAGTCTGATTCTTTGGGTTATGTTTGAGTTGTGTTTTGTTAGTTTTGCTGTGCTTTTTGAGACAGGGTATCATGTAGCCCAGGCTGGCCTCAAACTTGTTATATTAGCTGACGATAACCTTGAACTTCTGATCCCCCTGTCTCCTCTCTTCTCCTCTCTCCCTCCCTCCCTCCCTCCCTTTAAAATTTTTAAAAAGATTTACTGCCAAGCTGTGGTGACATATGCCTTTAATCCCAGCACTTGGAAGGCAAAAACAAGTGGATCTCTGAGTTCAAAGTCAGCCTGGTCTACATAGTGAGTTTCAGGATAGCCAGAGAGCTATACAGAAAAACCCTATCTTGAAAAACAAAACCAAAGCAAACAAAAAGCCAAACCCAACAGAAATATGTAATTTTTTATATTTTTTAAATTTGTTACATATATATTTATATTATTATACACATATAAAATAAACTATATACAACAAGAAGAACCATGAAATATTCAAGAAATATTAATGCTACATACATACTGGTTAGTTTCTAGATCTTTCCATTTAACACATATTTTAGGTTGTGCTTCCTTTAGGGCAAAAAGCATTATCCTTGGGGATCAAAAGAGGTGGCATGCTTTTAATCCAGCACTCGGGAGGCAGAGGCAGGTGGATCACTGTGAGTTAGAGGCCAGCCTGATCTACAAAGTGAGTCCAGGACAGCCAAGGCTACACAGAAAACACTCTGTCTCAAAACAAACCAGAACAAAACAAAAACAAAAACAAGGCACACTGGCTTCTCTTCCAGAGGACCAGGGTTCAATATTTAGCACCTACATGGCAGCTCACAACTGTCTGTAACTCTAGGATCCAAGGCCCTCACACAGACATACAGACAAAGCACCAATAAGAATACAAACACATTTTTAAAAGAATTAAAAAAAAAAACAAACCATTATCCTGGGCCTGGAGAGATGGCTCAGAGGCTAAGAGTACTAGCTGTTCTTCCACAGGTCCTAAGTTCAATTCCTACAACCAGGTGGTGGCTTATAACCATATATAGTGAGCTGGTGCCCTCTTCTGGCAGGCAGGCACACATGCAGGCAGAACATTGTATAAATAATAAATAAATAAATAAATCTTTTTAAAAAAGCATTATCCATTGAAGTGAAAAAGTTTAAAGTTAGCATAGCTAAATGTAACATAGTATGTGGGGATTTAAGTAGATGTATGTACCCTTCTTTTCTTCTTTAAATTATCATTTAAGTATTTGATTGTGTTGTTCCACAATAGCTTGACCCTGTGGATTTTAGGGGATTTCAATAACATGATTCATAGTCTATAAATTGCACAATTCTTTAAAGAGTTTGCTAATAGAAGCAGGACCATTATCAGTTTTTAGTTGTAATGGGAGTCCCAGAAAAAAAAAAGTGTATAAAAGGCTATTTGAGAAAGTCAAATTCTAGGTATGATCCAGTGGTATTTCCTGGAGCCCTTACAGCCCCATGCCATGCCTGTGCCATGCTTCTCAGCTGACTGGTCAAGGCGGGGCACTGTGCACTCAGCACAAGTCTCTACACAGCAAACAGCCGGCGGGGGGGGGGGCAGGGGGGGGATCTCAGACACAGGTACCCTAGTTCTAGATGTCAAGCTGATGTGAGAACCCATCACCGTCATTACACTGTAGAAACATGGAGTGCTGTATAAAATACGCCTTGGTAGAAGGATAGGCTCTCATGAGCTGCCTAACTTCCTCCCTTGTCAGAATCTGGGCAAGCACAAACTGAAAGACAAACAAAACCTACTTAACTAACAATAGCGTTAACTTTTAAGGTTTTAAACTGACAACTAGGATTTGGGCTCTTTAAAATGCAGGACAATTTTACTTTTGAGCTTAAGAAGACTCTCCTGTTAGGTAACAGGATGCTCAGAAATACCTGACAAATAAACACAGAAAGTAGGAGAAAACAACTGGGCTTTCCCACATAGTCGTGAATATCCACCTGATACTGCAAATAAAACTGTGAACACTATCAAAACATGACCCTTCCATAGAGGAAGAACTTGCTGGAAGACCCTACTTCTTACTACAATTTGCAGAGTCTGATGTAACAGATTCTCAGCCTTTACCGAAAAATAGTTTTTGGTCAAAACTTCCAAAACTTCAAAATAATTACATTTCTGGTTTAACCTCTTTTGGCATCCAAGGGAATTTGAAAAACATGCATCCTTTGAAGAAATATTCTAAAACCACTTTGTTGACCCCTACTTTCCTTCTTAAGTCTAATACAAACCTGTTTATATTGTTATATTTAACCTTTTAATTATGTTGTACAAAAATACAAATATAAGAAACGAAGTTTTGGTAATCATAAACACAAAGGAATCTGGGCGCTGTTTGGATTCCCTGCCTGAAAGGCCTGAAATGAGAAAATCTCCATTTCTGAGGAAAGGACAAGATGAAATCCCTTGTTTTGTTAATGAGGCTAGTGCACCACTGAATGGAATGTAATTTGACCAAAGCTTTGGAGCAGCCTCCTGCTGGCAACAGCACAGCGTCTCTGGCTCTCCTAGGCAGGCTCTTCCTACTTGGGCTCTGTAGAGAGAAATGCCAGCAGTTCAGTATTACTGCCATGCACATTTTCTTTTTTTTTCTTTATTGTTTTTTTTTCTCTTGAGACAGGGTCTCACTATGAAGTCCTGGCTGTCCTGAAACTCTCTCTGTAGACTAGACTGGCCTCAAATTCACAGAGATCCACCTGCCTCTGCCTCCTGAGTGCTGGGATTAAAGGTGGGCAGCACCACACCTCGCAATTTTTGTAATTCATAAAAGAGCAAAGAATGAATTTCGATGGCTGTGTGGTTCCAGGGGCATAAATGCGGCTATGAAAACAACGAGGGACCTTCCAGCCACGGTTCCTACTATGTATAATTTTTGTTTGTTGGTTGGTTGGTTGGTTGGTTTTTTGAGACAGGGTTTCTTTGTGTGACTTGGCTGTCCTGGACTCACTTTATAGACCAGGCTGGCCTGGAACTCACAGCTATCCACCTGCCTCTGCCTCCCAAGGTGCTGGGATAATGGGAATGCTCCACTGTGCCTGGCACTATGCATGATTTCTCAAGGACATTATATTCATTATTATACTTGACTTAAAAGACTGCTTTTTCTGTTTCTTTGGATCCTAATGTTGGCCAGCTAAAGATGAACTTGGTAGACAGGCTAAAGAGACTAGGAATAGCCTCAAGACCCGGGACCCTCAAGAGAACAGATAAAGCTGATCGGCAGAAATGGGTCTCAAAAAGACCAGACTGTTGTTTATTTAAATCAAACGGCAGAGTCTTGCAGTCATGGTGAGAGTTTTGGCTTGCACATCTTCACCCAAAATGGTTGTCTTGAATGAAGACGGGGGCTCACCATTAGCTGACCTCATACAAAAATTAGCACATGAAGGCTAGAGATGCATTGGGAATGGAAAGTGCCCTAACCAGAGACAAAGCATGTTGCAGAAGGGTTATGAATGTGGAGAGGGTGTAATGGAAGCATGGAGCTATTTGGAATGGGGCCAGCGTGAATGGGGTCAGGTAAACAGAAAGTTGGAATGGATGAAACGTGAGTAACTTGGAGACAGAATGGAAGGAGTGCCCTCTTTCAGCTGAGTTTCCTCGCCTTGGAAAATAAAAAGTGAGCCAAGTGTAGGGGCACACACCTCTAGTCCCAGCACTCGGGAGCCAGAGGAGGGGTGGATCTCTGAGTTCGAGGTCGGTCTGGTCTACAAAGTGAGGCCAGGACAGCCAAGGCTACACAGAGAAACTGTCTGGGGTGGGGAGCTGTACTAGCTGCAGTTCTTCCTGTACTAGAAGTTGGGCCTGTTTTTAATGAGCCATTGATAATGATACTAAGTTATTCCTGCTGTGAGGGAACACAAAAACTAAGCCCTGGGGCAGCTGAGCTCTGGACACCATGCTGTGGCAGAGCCACCGCTCCCTAGAACTCAGGGGTGGTATCAGCAGCCGTTCCACCCCAAATGGTAGAAAGGGCTGCTGGACAGACAGATCACTGAGTTCTGGTCAGATCTCCAGAGGGTGAGCCCTGAAGGTGCCTGGCTCTGCAAACTGGAGTGGTCACAGAGTCCACTTGGCCACCCCTGCCAAGCCATGTCTGGCGGGGAACTTTCTTTCTTCCTAAGAGGGTCCACGCACTACATTACTCTACTCCAGCTCGCAAAATAATTGACAGGGGTTTTGTTTCCCTTCTCGTGGCCTCTTTTCATATCAGCTCCTATGTGCTTCCAGCTAACAATACTGGGGTTCCTTTAGGAAACTGAATGAAAAATAAAATGAAATGAGGGGGCTAGAGAGTTGGCTCAGTGGTTAAGAGCACTGGCTGCTCTTCCAAAGGTCCAAAGGTCCCGGGTTCAATTCCTAGCACCCACATGGCAGCTCACAACTGTCAGTAACTCCAAGATCTGACACTCTCACACCAATGCACATAGATTTAAAAATTAAATAAAAAATATTTTTTAAAAAAATGAAATGAGGACATGACATTCCTTGAGGACATGACACTCCTACGTAAGGTGGAGGAGAAAGCTTATTGTGGACATGAGGGGGAGCATACGCAGAGGCATCCTAAAGAGTCCAACATGAACACGGGCATCAGACTGAACCAGGCCATGCGGAAGAGTGGAGGTGGCAGTAGGGAAAGCCAGAAGCCAAGAGGCCAGGAGATCAGGAACCAAAAGTAGCCAAACTACTTTGGTTATTGGGGATCAGAATGGCTGGGGGAAGGGAAGCCGAGCACAGCGGCAGGGCTGGAGAGTTAGGGTGGAGGTGGGGCGTGCCAACCAGGACGACCTTGTAAAAGGTAGAGACTAGGGGAAGACTGGCAGCTCTCCCAGAGAGCACAGCAGGAGTGGGGCTGCTCCCTACCCAAATTAGGCTTAAGCCTACTCAACTCCGTAAAGACAGAGGTCATGTTATAATCCAGCCAGCTAAACTTCTGTTTTCAACCAGAGAACTGGCTGTGCAGCGATCACGTGACCAGCATGTGGGTCGGAGAATTTCCTCCCACCCCATGCCCCCAGAATAATGACTCAACTCAAAGTAATCTTACAAATACCTAGGCCGTTTAGCTAGGCTCTTCTCTGACTAGCTCAAAACTTAACATAAGGCATACTAATCTACATTCTGCCACATGGCTGGGTACCCGTGCTCAGGTATGACGCATCTGATCTCCTCACGTCTTGCCTACTGAATCTCCTCATCTGGCTCTATCCCAGAATCCTTTCTCCTGACAGGATAGGTCCTATCACCTACTTCCTGCCTCAGCTATAGGTCACTTTTAATGACAGATGTCGCATCCATACAACACACAAGAAAACCTCTCAACACCAGCAATCTTCTAATCGGATTGATATACTTGGGATGTCCCTGTGCCCAGCTACAGCACTTACTCCCTGGCAACTCTCTACCATCCTTTGTAGTTGGACTTTCTCAGACCCACAAGCTGTTTAAGTAATGACAAGGAGTCTTTAATATTTTAAAGATTAGGCCTTTTAGCCTCTGCTCCACTGTGGTCTGTCTTATTCCCTCTGTGTCCATAACCCACGAAACGACCTAAAACCACCCACTCCACCTTTTAGGAACCTTAAGAAAATTGGGAAACAGGCCAAGTCCTGGGAGAGCTAGCCGTATCACTTGCTGGCCAGTCTCTGTGGGATAGGAAAGTGCAGGGCTTAATTAAAGTCCTGGCTAAAACTGTGAGGCCAGGCCATTTGAGGCCAGCCACTTTGAAGCTGTTCTGGATGTAATTTTTGAGGAAATAGCAATTGCGGTAGTCTGTGAGGCGGGGCCATCTGGGTTACTTGCTTTGTCTTCCTTGGTGTCTGGTTCTTTTGCTCCAAAAACCATAAACTTTCTAGTTGTAAAATTTCTCTATCATCTGCATCTGATAGAGTTGAAGTTAATCTTTGTAAAATTAACCTGGGTTATCTTTATAAATGATTCAGATCATTTCCCTTGTTTCTCTCTCTTTTTTTTTTTTTTTTTTTGTTTGTTTGTTTGTTTTGTTTTTCGAGACAGGGTTTCTTTGTGTTGTCTTGGCTGTCCTGGACTCGCTCTGTAGACCAGGCTGGCCTCGAACTCACAGCGATTCATTTCCCCTGTTTTTCAACCTTGTCCTAAGCATTTAAAGCTGTCGCACAACATTGCTCTAACGTGACATGATTAAACAGAATCTGCATTCTTAATTTCGCACATTGGTCTTCACCTAGCAGGAGGTGTTTGATAATATCAATGCCTCTAGTCCTACTAAATTGCTCTATAATTGAAGCATCCACCATGTTAGTTGGTGTAGTTGAGGGACAGGTTCTAAGATGCCTGACATAAAAAAATCTCTCCAGTCTTTTGGAATTATACAATTTTGCATGGCCCAGTTATTAAGTATCTGCTTTACATAAGGTGAACGCATGCTATACGCCATCATTGATTCTTTAAATCTTTTTAGATCTAGCATCACTATGGGCTGCCGCCCAAATTCCTCATGACCTTGTAGACTTCTCTCATCTGGAGCTACTGTAACTGAAAAATTCACTGTGAGTTTTCTAATGTGCTTGGACGGCTATGCCGCATTCTCATCATAAGATGATGCCATAGGCTCCAGATCAGATTCCTTCGAAAATTCTCTATTCTGATTTAAAGGATCCTCCAATCTCTGTCCTATCATCTTCCCTCAATCCTCTCTCCGTACCAAAATCTGCTTTATTTTGATCTTTCTTAAAGAGGACATAGGAAATTGCAATTATTACTGAACATGTAATTATTTCTATGCTGTTAATCAAAACAAAATTACACATGGTCCAAATGCCCTCTGCCATGGTGTTTTTCACTTTTTAACCCAGAAAAATGTTTTCTTTTTTAATCTCTCTAGTTCTCTCCTTCCTTCGGAGACTCTACTTTAGTATTTAAACTTAATATTTCTCTCTAGGACTGTTTATACACAGTTTCTTTCTTTTCTTCAGCAACGAAGCACATTTTTACCTATTTCTCTTTTCTGCTTTCAAACTTTAATATTTATTTATGTATCTATAAACTCTATCTCTTGGGGATTGCTGGTTCTAGGCATATTGACCCATTTCTGAGGTTTTCTCAGTCTTCAGCAGTTGTGTGGCCACAGGGTTGCTTCAAGCTTGACAGCCTGGGCCTGGCTTCCACTGCCTGCAGCTGTTCTCTGCAGCATGGACCACGCCTTGAAGGGGCTGATGTGCCCTCTGCTCACAGAGTTGGTGTGCCATTGCCACAGAGCAGTGTGCAGTTGTTAGAAAACCCCATCTCACTCTCATGTCTAGAACTTTTCTCAGGCCCTAAGCCTGAATCTCTTTCACCTAAGCTTGGAATTCATGTGCCCCACACTGGGAGCCAAATACATCAGGACGTTCTTAGACCCACAAGTGGTATGAATTAAAGTATTTTTAATATTTTGAAGCTTAGGCCTTTTATCCTGGGCAGTTTTCCAGCTACTCTAAGCTTATCCCAGCCATCTTGGCATGATCTACACCTTTCTCTGCACCATTGTGATCCATCCTGCTCCCTCTGTGTCTATCCCCTGAATCTCCCACATCTCCTTCTTCTCCCAGCATCCCTTTCTCTGCCCAGAGGTTCCACACTCATTTCCTGCCCAGATATTGGCTGTCAGATCTTTCTTACAGCCAGTAGGCAAGTGAGGAAGAATGAATAGTTAAAAATAGTATAAGACAGGTGATAGGCCATAGAAACAACAATACCAAGCTAGTACTTAGCTCTCTGCTAGTTTAGCAATCAACAATTGAATATATAGAGACAACACCTCCACACAGTGTACCTTAACAGTGCCTAATCTGGCTTGAGAACACCCCCACCACCACCACACATACACAGCTACTTCAAAGATCACCAGGCTGTTAAGCACCTCATACTCCAGCCTCCTGGGCAGAAAACAGGTTATCTATCTTTTGAGTGGACAGCCCAGTATGTTTCTTAGTCCTGGTTCCCCTTATGCTTACCTGTGAGCGCGAGGACCTACATGTCTCCTACACCCCTCCCTCAAATTGATAGACTCTTCTTTTTCTTTGCTTTTTAACACACACACACACACACACACACACACACACACACACACACACACTTTGCTGAATCTGTTCTGTTGCTTGTGTGTATACGTTTTCTGGGCTGACCACCCTGCATTTTACAACCAATAAAAAGGTCATCCGAAGACTGTTGCTTTTGAAGTCTGAACCTGGGCTTGGGCCCTCTAGCGTTCTGGAAGGCAACACTGTAGCTCAAGCCATCTGTTTTGTCTGCTTATTAGATACTGGGGCTGAAACCTCATCCAATTTTAGACAGAAGTTCTCTTTCAAAGTTCTCCAGTCTCTAAAGTTCCACCCCCCCCCGCCCAAGATGTCAGGGTCAGACTGGGTTTCTATGAAATAGAAGGATGTTGATTCTTCCCGTTATAGAGGTCGCTGGTAAAGAAGGAGATATAGATCACAAAAAAGGCCACACTTTGGCCCCCATCTTGGGGCCCTGTGCAAGGAGGCTTGATGTAGAGGTAAGGTGAGGACTCATCCAGACAAGGAGGCTCCTTCTTCAAGGTCTCCTTGATATCTGGAGCCAGACCTGGCTGAGGGGAACTTAGGAGGGATTAGAGGTGGAGGTGAATGAGGGGCTTAGGGGGTACAGGAGGAGATCTGCAGGGGCTCAGAAGGTCAAGCCTTGGAAGGACGATGATAGGCTGGAGGAATGTCCTTGACCATGGAATCTCCTTCATCCCTCTGAGACCTGAGCCTGAGGGGAGGGCTGACGGCGTGCCAACGGACTCCAGCAAGAGGGATTCACGGTACTTTAGGTGATCATTCCAAAAGATATCACCAAGCCACAATATAGGGGGCTTGGTCTGGATGTCCTTGTAACACATAGATGATGGTCTGTGTGGAGTAAATCACAGTTAAATTGAAAGTGCCCTCCATGGACCAATCTGTCTTCAAGGTGGGCCACTCAAGATAGAAGAAGGTCTCGAGTGTTCTAGAGTAGACCTTGTCACCAGCCTGAGAAACTTTGCAGGCTTTGAACTTTTTCCAAACTACTTTATTTGGGGGTCTTTCATGTTTATACCTTTCTTCCAACCCATCTACCCTAGATAGGAGAGAAAAGAGGTTAATAGGAACCGAAGAGATACATCTTTTTTATATTCAGTTCCTTGGAGCAATTCCACTGGTGTGGTCAGCAAGATTCAAACAGACCAGTTAAACAGTAAATCAGCAATTCAGTGAAGGTGACTGTAGCCACAGCTGCTGGAACCTGGAATAGCAGCTGGAGCCCAGAACCTCAAAGTGTTTGCTGGAGCGGTTCTCTCTAGGAGCGTCTTGAAGTGCAGGGATGTTTTGGGCTCTCAGAGTCTGTACTAGGCTGTTTATCAGTTGGCAAAGACCATGCCCTCCTCCCCCCACCCCCCAACAAGAGACAGTTCCTCTTCCAATGGACAAACATCGCCTGTTCTCTCACAAGTCTGCTTTCAACAGAAAAACACTGCATACCTTCACACAGGTCTGTTTTACATCCCCCACTTGGGATCAAAACAAAAACATGTTTACTTCCACTACAAAGCTTTCTTCTGAAATACTTAAGATGATGAAGAACAAGTTCAACAAAGGACTGGGTAGTGGATTGTGCCTGCCCTGTCTTAGAATCCAGAACAAAGAAGACACAGACAGTAAACACAGAAAATGAAAGTAAAACCAGACATTGACAGACACAGACAAAAAAGACTGACAGGAGGAAGAGACAAACCAGATCCCCCAACCGAAAAGGGCCGGAAGGGGATAAGGCATCCTTCATCATTTCTGTAGATTCAGAGAGCAGTGCAGCATCCAGCTTCTCTCACGAGTCACCGGAAGTGCACAAAATAGGAACCAGAGTATCGGATTCACCTCCAGAGGTCTCCCTGAAACTACCAATTCAAAAAGTTGCACTTTGGTATCAGGGTGCTGGATCCCACGTGACCCCCAAAATATTGTGAGGTCTGGCAAACATTTAACACCCAGGACCCACCAAGTTTTCTTAGCCCAATCAACTTTATTGATTTGAACAGCAAACTGACCGGTTAGGGACACTGCACACACTCAGGAGCTGATACTGCGACCTTGACTCTTGTGGGTGAGCAGATTTTAAGCTCAAAACCCACAAGCAACATGTGTAAGATAGCATCACCAGCCAGAAAAGCCATAAGCAGGTGGGCCATCTAAGATTACACAGGAGGAGACAATAGCAGGTTGCCTTTTAATAATAGGGTTCTGGGAGCAGGGAGTAAAGAGCAACTCATGGTTTTTGCCGTTGGAACACGGACGGAATTGATATCTCTGCCCTTGGGTTGAGCCTAAGTGGTGTTCAAGCCCCAACAAGTGAGTGGCTGGAATAAGGTGACAATACGCGCACCAAGCTTCATCCTCACGCAGGGCACATGACCAGTTGCTTCAAACTGTTCCCAAGGAGCATCTAACACAGTGTGAATCTTGTCTGTTCTTCCTTTTACAGAAATCTGTCTAGAATTAAATGAAGGCCAAGTATAAATTCATGGAAAGAGAGAGGGCTCGGTGTTAGGGGCACTCCAAGGGTCAGCAAGATGGCTTAGCAGGAAAAGACACTCGCTGCGAAGCCTAGTACACATGGTGGAAAGAGAGAACCAACTCCCCAAAATAGTCCTCTGACCCTACACACACACACACACACACACACACACACACACACACACATACACACACCAAAACAAAGAAAATGGTCAGGGTCGAGAAAATGCCAGAGGCTGCCCACAAGATCAGCCTGGTTATGATACCACTGCCACATTGTTGGACCCCACAATACATTTATTTGTTCATGGTCAAGTGGTGAAGGTCTCACCCATGAGCCCTGGGCTGGCCGAGCCAGGACATGGTCTGCTCCCTTGTTAAACTTCTCTAAGAATAACTGGCCCATCCTAATTCTTTTTTTTTTTTTTTTGGTTTTTCAAGACAGAGTTTCTCAGGCCGGGTGTGATGGTCCACGCCTTTAATCCCAGCCCTCGGGAGGCAGAGGCAGGCAGATCGCTGTGAGTTCAAGGCCAGCCTGGTCTACAAAGTGAGTCCAGGATGGCCAAGGCTACACAGAGAAACCCTGTCTCGAAAAACCAAAAAAAAAAAAAAAAAAAAAAAAGACAGAGTTTCTCTGTGTGGCCTTGGCTGAACTGGACTTGCTTTATAGACCAGGCTGGCCTCGAACTCACAGGGATCCACCTGCCTCTGCCTCCTGAGTGCTGGGATTAAAGGTGTGAGTCCCCACCGCCCGGCTTTTCTTATTCATTTTTAAATAATTATTCACTTTACATCTTGGTCATAGCCTTCTCCTCCTCTGCTCCCAGTCCCACCCTCCATCCCTGTTTCCTCTCTTCCCTCTCCCCTACTCCTCAGAGAAGGGGAGTCCCCACCACCACCTACCCCAGCATATCAAGTTGAGTCAGGGCTGAGTCATTCCCTATGGCCTGGCTAGGCAGCCCCACCAGGGGGAAGTGGAAAGCAGGCAGCAGAATCCATGTCAGAGTTAGTCCACATTCCCCTTACTAGGAGATGCATATGAGGACCGAGCTGCCCACTGACTACATCTGTGTAGGGGGCCTAGGTCCAGTCCATGCATGGTCCTTGGTTGGACCTTCAGTCTCCACAAGGCTCCCTGGACCCTGGTTAGTTGGCTCTGTTGGTTTTCTTGTGGAGCTCCTGTCCTCGATGAGTCCTTCTATCCTTCCCCCCATTCTAATTCTTTCATGTAAAGCAGTGGAAAAATCAAGGTTTGCCCATAGGAACAATTCTCTAACCCTCACAAAGACTGCAGTGAATACCAATCGATGATGTCCCAGCTGCTGTCTAAGCCAAGCAATGGCTGCCATCTGCAGGGTGTGGGGAGTTTTGAAGAGGGTCAGGATGAACTTTTGTCAGCTAAATAGCTTGGAATAGCAGTTAGCTCCAGGTGGTGCCTGAGTCAGGCTGTTTGTCAGCATCCTGGCTCCATAGTTTAACTAGCTGTGGGATTCTGGGCCACTTAACCTCTCCCAGCCTGCAGGCTCATTATCCAGAAGAGAGATGACAGACAAAGTTCCTACTTGCAAGAATTGTTCTAAGGATGAATTGCTAACATCTGTATAAAGTACTAATGAACACAAGAGTGGTGTGGGTGTGTGTGCGTGTGTGCGTGTGTGTGTGTGTGCATGTGTGTAGCACCACAGCCAGTTCTGAGAGGAACTGAAACTATTTTCAACATCACAATTGTGGATCTTTCCATACACAACACTCAGCTTTTCTTCCCATCAAATGTTGGAGAGATTAAAAACATGAAGAGGTGGGCCCTATATTACTTCTTATTGATGTGATATTTCTAACAATTTCTCATTTTCTTTGGCTTTCTCAGAGGCTTCATGTAGCCCAGGCTGGCCTTGAACTGTGCCTCAGCCCAGAGTGTTGGGATTATCAGTGTGTGCCACCACATTTGGCAGTGATAAAAAACATTTTTTTTTCATACCTAATCTGCTGTCACCATAACTGTACCTTCTCCAGAGTTCCATGTCAATGAAATAATAATTTGTTTGGTCTTTAGGAACCAGCTTCCTTCACTTAATGCCATACTTTAGAGTCTGGATTATTTCAATACATTTTTTTTCTTTTTGAGACAGAGCTTCTCTGTGTAGCCCTGGCTGTCCTAGAATTGCTTTGTAGCCCAGGCTGGCCTCGAACTCACAGCAATCCACCTGCCTCTGCTTCCCGAGTGCTGGGATTAAAGGCGTGCACCACCACGCCTGGCTTTTTTTTTCTTTTTGATGAGTAGTATCTCATTTTGCCTGCTGGGAACTTTCTGTTTGTTTGCCCCCTTTGGTTTGGAATTCTGAGATGACTCACTGCGTAGCCTAGACTGGTCACAAGCACACAATCTTCTTGCAAGGGGCTAAGATGACATGTGACTGCCACCAGACCTGGGCTCAATTTTCAAAAGCCTTGTTTACCAGTAGTTAAACAGGAGACAATTTGAGATCTGCAATAATGACATCACAGAAACTGACAAGTGACTCAAGCCCAAGCCCACACCCTACTCCCTGTCCCAAACCAGCCAATATCCCTTGTCAGCACCTGACTCCCAGCTTCGGAACACTGGCAGAGAGTATGTGCTGTTCCTTCCTAGTTCAGCAAGCCCCAGTATCCCTCTTCCCTACCCCACCCCACCCCCCCCAAAAAAAAGAAAAGAAAAAAGCAAACTACTAATGACGGTGCTGAATAAACATGACACTGACTTGACATTAACTATTAGAAGCTACAGGGCAGTGGTGGTACATATCTTTAAGCCCAGCACTCAGAATGGCAGAGGCGGCAAATCTCTGAGTTCCAAGCTACAACTACACAGAGAAACCCTATCTCAATAAAACAAAACATCACTAGAATCAACTTTACATCTGCTGCTGCAGCAACTCTAATGAGACTTGCAGGAGGTGATGGAGACAGTCAAGGGCTTCAGAGATGACCTTCTGTGCTTTGTACGGTTTAGGCTCCAGATCCTGTGATAGAGTGGTCCAGCTCATACGTTTTTCAGGAGTAGGTGGGAGTGGGAAGAAGGTCTGTGATCTAATAGCTGAGGCTCCTCCTTTCCATCCCTTGATCATGCCCAGACCACACCCACAGTGTTAACTTGGGATTTTTGTGATACAAATAAAAATTTAAAAATAGTATGGCTCTTAGCTGGGCTGTGGTGGTGCGCTTGGGTGGCAGAGGCAGGCAGATCTCCGCAAGTCTGAGGCCAGCCTGCTCTACAGAATGAGTTCCAGGACAGCCAAAGCTACGTAGAAACCTCCCTATCTTGAAACAAAACAAAACAAAAGCCCCCATGTTTTCAGACCCTAAACAACTAAAGCTTAATTGTAGTAATACTACGGCTATCTAGTCTTCAACCCCCTGAGAGACTTAATAAGGAAATAATATCTAGTAGGAAGTGCAGGCAACCACCTTCCAAACATATAAACATAGCAGAGACAGTTGACTGCTGGGACAGTCACCAAAGGATATACCATTGTGGCATCTAATCTTCAGCCTACTGGCCCAGGCTATCTGACAGACTTTTCTGTGAAGCAGAAATGTTGAAGGACTGGCCCACCTGGTCTCTGCAGAGTTCGACAGTCAATTTCCCAATGTTATGCATGTTCACAGTTTGGACAGTCAGTCTGCTATCCGCAGTAGAGATAAGAACAGTTTTTTTTTTTTTTGCCACATTTGTTTCTTTGATGCCTATCATCTTCATTGAAGTAGCTTGGAGGTGCTGCCAGGAGAAGGTTTGTTTCTCTGTCAGAAAAGACCCTTCTTATTAAGTGGTATATCCTGCAGATCTCTGAAGTGTATGAAGACCATCGATCTATTTACTATAGTGTACAATCCTATCTATCTATCTATCTATCTATCTATCTATCTATCTATCCATCTATCTATTTATCTAAGTATATCTAAATAGACAAAAATTGCTTGTTTCTAGCTATGTACTATCTGCTTAGCCTTGAAAACATATACAAGAGATTAAATAAAGCTTGTTTCTATAATTAACTAAACTAGTGTCTAACAAGACTACAAGTAAGATTTATAGGTTACTAACTACTAACTTGCATTTCCAAGCATCCTGAACAGTTTTCAATAGTTAGCTTTCATAAGACTAGAACTTTATGTCACATTTTCAAATGAGCTGCATATGTCTAATACATTAAGCAAAAGTTGAACAAAATAACCTTAAATTTCTATCAACATACAATACCAATGTAAAATATTTGACTCTAG
Source organism: Acomys minous (assembly GCF_964271855.1). NCBI lineage: Eukaryota > Metazoa > Chordata > Mammalia > Rodentia > Muridae > Acomys > Acomys minous. The sequence goes on from NC_140498.1 coordinate 51,960,768, forward strand.
TAGATTCAATAATCTACCTTTTCTCCTATAATTCTGTATTCCCCCCTTTATCATACCTTTCTTCCCTATTTTCCCCTAACACTAGATAGGATAGAAAAATAAGACAGAAAGGATAGAGAAGAGAAAGAAATTCCTAAATCTAACCTTTACTAATTTATAACCAACCACCCCAGAAAAAAACAAACATTGGCAACCCATCAAAAATGCAAACCCACCTATTGGGAATGGGGGCGCCCTGTCCTTAAAATTACTTTTTGCTGTCTGGGGGTAAAAACATCTTTTGGGTACTCTTAGAAAATTAGGATATTGGTCAAGTGCTGGAAATGCTACCTGTATCTTTTTCTCTCCAGTCTTGGTGGGATCAATCCTTTGGCATAGCCCTTTTTAAGTTGATATGCATCCAAATTCTTGAGGAACAGTAGCTGAGGCAGGCTTCAAGGATGAATCACCTGGGCTACTTGCTTTCTCTTCATTATTATCTAGTCTTTTGCTCTGAAAATAAGCAAACTTTAAAAAGTATTAGTATAGGTACATTTCTACACTTATATATACAGAATATACAAGGTACACTAATCAGTTCAAGATAAATTTCTGTTTTATTTTTGAGCAGGTATAAGGTATCAACTTTATAAGTCTGTTTGAGCTGTAATATCCATGCTGTATAAAAGAATGGCGTGTCATAGGATCAGATGGCCCATAGGATTCCCTTGCTACACAAAGACATTCACGTTTCAGATAGTAGGAGGTCTTCCCTGGTCAGATCTAATCTTTATAAGTTTTGATGATAACCATATTTTTTTTTATTTTTTTATTTAGTTTTATTTTATGTGCATTGATATGTAGGTGTCAGATGCCTTGGAACTGGAGTTACAGACAGTTGTGAGCTGCCATGCGGGTGCTGGGAATTGAACTCAGGTCCCTTGGAAGAGCAGACAGTGCTCTTAACCACTGAGCCATTTCATTCCCTGTAGATACATAAGCATAACCATGTCCCTACCTCAGAACTATTGCAGGTTTCCATTCCATTGTCAACAGGTCTTTATAATACGTTGGTTGTCCTAGTGCCTCACTTTTTTCTATAACCCAATGTCTTTCAGATGCTGCTTGTTTCTCTTTCCTCAACATTAAAGAAATTTAGAGCCAACAAAGAATTATTTAATCTGTCCTTGGGGATCTTTACCCTTTTTGTTTAATAAGCATCTCTTTTAAGGTACAATTAACTCTTTCTACAATTGCTTGTCCTGTAGGATTATGTGATATATTGGTAATGTACTTTATATTTAATATGCAAAAAATCATCTTATTGAATACATATACAGAAGCATTGTCAGTTTTAATTTGTGCAGGTATACCCATAATTGCCTTTATTTCCAATAAATGTGTAATTACACAATCAGCCTTTTCAGAACTTAAAACAGTTGCCGATTGAAACCCTGCGTTGTGTATCATGGTATGATGTATGTACTTTGGTTCTCCAAATTCTGCAAAATGAAACACATCCATCTGCCAGATTTCATTCCTTTTGGTACCCTTACAGTTACTTCCAGCAGGCAATGGAGTTTGGTTATACAGAGAACATGTGGGACACTTTTTAATTATTTCTTTGGCTTGTTGCCAAGTGATATTCTTTTCCTTTAACCTTTACTGTTAGCATGATGCTTTTCATGAAAATGTGATGCTTCTAACACATTTCCTATTAGCAATTGGTCAATCTCCTCATTTCCTTGTGCCAATGTTCCTGGTAAACCTGTATGAGACAGAATATGAGTAACATATAAGGGATAGTTCCTACTTCCGATGGCCTGTTACAATTCCATAAATAACAAAGTCAATTCTGATTTATCAGGAGTAAATTCAGCAGCTTCTATATGCAAAACTCTTTCTGCATGTTGACAGTAATTATATTGAGATTCAGGAAAATCTAATAGAACCCTGAGGAGTGTATTAACTTCTGATATTTGAACTGAGGTATATGGGCTTTTGATCACCTTGGTTATTTTATCTGACCTGTGACCTGCCATTCACCTCTTGTTTGCATCAGTGTAGAAGGTTAGTGCCTCTGGAATTGGTGTTCTCTTTACAATATGTGGAAGAATCCAACTAGTTCTCTTAATGAACTGCATATGTTTGTTTTTTGGGTATTTGTTGCTAATTTCTCCCAAGTAATTGCTATGAGATCTTTGACAATCTTCATTGATTACCCACAATGACATAATCTGAACATTAATAAGAGCCGGGCGTGGTGGTGCACGCCTTTAATCCTAGCACTCGGGAGGCAGAGGCAGGCGGATCACTGTGAGTTCGAGGCCAGCCTAGTCTACAAAGTGACTCCAGGACAGCTAAGGCTACACAGAGAAACCCTGTCTTGAAACAAAACAAAACAAAACAAAACAAAACAAAACACCAAAAACACAAAAATCAACATTAGTAAGAGGCACTACAATTTCATCTGGGTCTGTTCCTGACAGTTGATTCAGTCTTTATTCTACATTTTATAATCAATTCAGAATTTTTTTCTATGTATGTCTTTGGTTTTTTACTTTGTTTATGCTAAGGAAATCCATTCCATAATATTATCTTCTCTTTGCACAATGAGCCCAGTAGGAGAATGGATTGAAGGTAAAATAACCAAAATACAATCAAGTTTAGGATCAATTCTTTCCACATATGCATCACATGGTTTTTGTTCTACCAAAATTAACTCTTTTTCTGCTGTAGACATTAGACACCTTGTACTGTTTAAATCTAATCCAATTATAGGCCTCAACCAGTTAATATCTCCCATTAAAATTTGAAAACCATTAAGAGTTTGCAACTGCCCCACAAGAAGACCATCAAGGCTGGTGGATCTTGACCCCAGGGGTCCTGCACAAACTACTGCACCAACCAAGGACAATGCATGCAGTAAACCTAGACCACCTGTTCAGATCTAGCAAATGGACAGCATATTTTCCATGGTTATGGGGAGAGTGGGGACTGCCTCTGAAATGAACTCTGGTGCCCCCTAGTTGACTACCCCCTTGGTGGGGAAGCCTGGTGGCACTCAGAGGAAGGGGGAACAGGCTATCCGGATGAGACCTGATAGCCTGTGATCATATTGTAGGGCAGGAGGTCCTCTTCTGTCACAGGTCTAGGGGAGGGGAATAGGGAATAGAAAGAGGAAGGTGGGTAGAACAGGAAGATACAAGCGAGGGGATGACAATTAGGGTGTAATCTGACTACATTTTTTTTGAAACAGGGTCTCTCTGCCTTAGCTGTCCTGGACTCACTTTGTAGACCAGGCTGGCCTCGAATTCACAGCGATCCACCTGCCTCTGCCTCCCGAGTGCTGGGATTAAAGGCGTGTGCCACCACCACCTGGCTTTTTTTTTTAATATTTTATTTTAATTTATGTGCGTTGGTGTGGATGCCAAATTTTGGAGTTACAGACAGTTGTGAGCTGCCAAGTGGGTGCTGGGAATTGAACCCAGGTCCTTTGGAAGAGCAGGCAGTGCTCTTAACCACTGAGCCATCTCTCCAGCGCGAATAAATTATTTTTTAAAAAGAAAAAAGAAAAAAAAAAGAAGTGTTTGCAACTGATCTCTCCAGATCTGTATCTTTTGTGGCTGATTTTTTAAAATTGGGTTATTTTATAGCCTAAATAGCTAATTGATTCCCCTCTTTGTATTTTTTTCTGGAGCAATCTCTAACGCTCAGCATGGTAGAACTCTTTGTGTTTCCTTAAACATTTTCTTTAAAGTGGCTGCATCAGAATCAGCCAGCAAAATATCAACCATGTAATTGTTAATGATAGATTGAGGAAATTGCCTATGTTATTTCTAAAGGTTGTTGCACAAAGTATTGACATAAAGTTGGACTATTCAACATTCCCAATGGAAGTACCTTCCAATGGTACCTTTTTTATTGGACCACTATTGTTCAGAGTAGGTACTGAGAAAGCAAACCTTTACCTATCCTGATCTTGCAAGGGTATTGTGAAAAAACAGTCTTTTAAGTCAATTATTATTATAAGCCATGACCACCATGACCTAGGTAACAAAGAAGGTAAAGGGATTCCAGGCGGTAAAGGACCCATTCATTGGTTGAATTACTCTGTTCACTGCTCTTAAATCCATTAACCATCCTCCATTTTCCTGATTTCTTTCTTTTTTTTTTTTTTTACAACAAACACAGGAGAATTCCATGGGCTGGCAGACTTTTCTTTATGGTGAGCCTCCAGCCTTCTCTGAAGCATTTCTCTCTAGGGGTATCTTGAAGTAGAGCGATGAACAGCCAACAATGGGAAATGATGCCAAGACCAAAAAAGCCAAGCCTCTTGTTTTGAATACACACACACACACACACACACACACACACACACACACACACACATATCCTTACCAGGATGTTAATCAGTTAGCAAGGACCATGCCCCCACAAAAGGCTGTTCTTCTTCTAAGCTGACAAACATCACGTGTTCTCTCATGAGTCTGTTTCCAGAGGACAAACACCACAGACCCTCACACAAGTCTGTTTCATATCCCATACTTGGGATCAAAACAAAAACATATTAAATCCACTAGAAGGTTTCATTGCTGTGAAGAGGCACCATGACCAAGGCAACTCTTATAAAGGAAAACATTTCATTGGGGCTGGCTTAGAGGTTTAGTCCATTATCATCATGGTGGGAAGCATGGCACCATCCAGGCAGACATGGTGCTGGACATGGAGCTGAGAGTTCTACATCTTGATCTGTAGACAGCAGGAGACATTGTGTCACAGTAGGTAGCTTGAACATAGGAGACCTCAGAGCCTGTCCCCACAGTGACACACTTCCTCCAACGAGGCCACGCCTACTCCAACTAGGCCACACCTCCTAGTAGTGCTGCTCCCTATTGGGCAAGCATTCAAATACATGAGTTTAGGGGGACCATACCTATTCAAACCACCACATTCCACTCCCTGGGCGGAGCCCTCCAGGTTCAGTCCACAGATGGTGCGACTTCTTCAGTCGGACAGAGGATCTGCTAAACTCCTGAGATTTACGCCAAGGGATTTGCCCCGCGGAACTGATACACGGAAGGTTTCATTCTTGTTCTCCTTAATCTCCTTTCCCTCCTGTTTAGGGTAGTCGGGCTGTAAGGGAGTTACATGCTTTTAATAAATTCCTAATAAAGTAGAATCATTAAGGAATCAGAGCCAACATATTTTTTTGTTTTTTCTTCTCTCTCTTCTTTCTGTTTTTAAATTTGTTTTCTGATCCCTTCATTCTTCTCTGCCTCTTGCTAATTCCTTCTTTGGCGTGTAACATTCATTATATATTTTATTTTTGTGGGCCAGCTATGTGGAAAGCGATAACGTAGCACACTTGATGTCTTCCTCTGGCCTCTGCACATGCATAGATGCATCCGTGCACAAAAGTGCGTATACAGGGACTGGAGAGATGTCTCAGTGGTTAAGAGCACTGGCTGCTCTTCCAGAGGACCCAGTGATACCCACATGGCAGCTCACAAATATTTGTAACTCCAGTCCCAAGGAGTCCAATGCCTTCCTCTGGCCTCCATGGGCGCAAGGCACTTTTATGGTAAATAGACATATAAGCAAGCAAAATATGCATACATGGTAAATTAAATTTAAAATTTTAAATATTATATACACCACACACACACACACACAAAAGAATCTAACTCAGTTTAGAATATTCTTGAAAGAAAGAGTAAGGTGTTCTTAAAGGATACGGTGTTCTTTTGGGGAATGAGTGCCACATTCAGGAAAGATCTGCTGGTTACAACCAGGGAACATCAGTGGAAATTAAGATAGAAATCATTTGAAAGCCCCAGGAAGGAAACTGACAGTCTGGCCTTCAAGTATGTCTCAGGGGCTTCTCTTTTCTCTTTTCCTTGGCCCCTACCATGATGATAGGTAATGGCTGGACCCAGGGGCACCCTGGGGACTTCTTAACACATCAGCACGTCAGGGATAACACTGACGCTTACAAGTCTGGTGTGCTGGCTAGTTTTTATGTCAAGTTGATATAAGGCAGCCACCTGATGTGTGAGGGCCCAGATCACTGATACCCAGGACACACTCTTATGGGTATTGAACCCAGGTTGTCAAGTTTGGCTCAAGGTATGCTCAGCGGTTTGTCTCCTGTGTGATTCTAGAGACACCCAAGTTGATAGTATTGGCCACCTCAGATCTTAAACGGCATTCTGTTGTCTGAGCATGTGTCTCACCTCCCCGGATTACTCCATTTCAAGCCAAACAGCTCTGATGCATGAATGTAGGCATTTGTTTTGCCTTTGCCAGGTGTATTAGATCTGGTTTCTATTGCTGTGATAAACACTGAAACCAAAAGCAACGTGGAGGAAAAGGGCCTGTTTCGCTGTACAGCTTGTCGCCCATCGTCTGGAGAAGTCGGGGCAGGAACTGAAGCAGAGGGCCTGCAGGAATCCTGCTTCAAAGCTTGTTTCCCTGACTTCTTCTTCTTTTTTTTTTTTTTTTAACATTTATTTAGTCAGGCGTGGTGGCACGCGCCTTTAATCCCAGCACTCGGGAGGCAGAGGCAGGCGGACTGCTGTGAGTTTGAGGCTAGCCTGGTCTACAGAGTGAGTCCAGGATAGCCAAGGCTACACAGAGAAACCCTGTCTCAAAAAAAAACCAAACAAACATGTATTTATTTATTATGTATACAGTGTTTCACCTGCATGTACACCTGCATGCCAGAAGAGGGCACCAGATATCAGTATAGATGTTTGTGAGCCTCCGTGTGGGTGCTGGGAGTTGAACTCATGACCTTTGGAAGAACAGCCAGTGCTCTTAACCTCTGTGCCATCTCTCCAGCCCATCAGTCTGATTTCTTATGTTATTTATGACCACCTATCCAGGAGTGGTATTGCCAAAAAAAAGCAACATTAGTACGTTTAGAGACTTTCCCGGAACGATGGACTTGGATGGATTAGGTCATTGTTTTCGTTTTGGCAGGTGGTGCTGTCTACATGATGAGTTTAGGGCCTGAATGGTATTTCCATCATGAAGTCAGTTGCGCTAAGGTCTGGGGCCCTGTGACAGACCAGCAGGCAGTCTGTGCCCTTACGGCAAGCCCTAAACCATTCAAGGAAGCCTGCTAGGACGTTCTAGGCCTGCCATGCCTCTAGCAACAAGATATGTAGACTAAAGGGCCGGATCCCTGCCGTGGGCCTGGGATATGGATGGCTGTGAGTGGGGTGAAAACCATGGGCACTGGTGATCAGTCGTGGGTGAGGATGGGTATTCTCCCACCAATGACATGAGACAATTCAAGATGAATCATAGTATATAGGTGGGCTTATTGGGGGGCAGCTCTCTGGTGGGTTCACCAGCCTCACAGGAGGGGTCAGTGAAGTTGTCATGCAGAGGTAGAGAAAAGCAGAGGGAGGGGAGTGGAGGCAGAGAGAGAACGTACATGAAGAGGGAGAGAGAGAGAGAAAGGAGATGGGAACCGAAATGTCTGGATTATGTAGGGAAGAGCCTCTAGGGGAGAGGAAGCCCAGCCCCTGAGCTGGAAAGTTCAGGGTAGAGGTCAGGCCCTGCCCATGCCAGCCGTGCCCTGTAACAGGTAGGGACTGAGGGATGCTGGGAGAAACCGGGAGGCCGGGTCTGCTTTGGTTAAATAGGCACTTCAGCTGCTTGTCCTGAGTCTGAATCCCAACAGGCGAGGCTCCACACCGACCTGTGGTCACACTGTGGAAGGAGGCAGCAGGCTGGTGCTTTTGGTGAAGGCGCTGTGGTGATGAGTAAGTGGGTAAATGGAGTCACGTTCCAGAGAGTTAAGCTCTATACGTGGTCCAGTACTGACCAGCGTGGAGTCAAGCCGAGTCCTTTGTGTTGGTGTAAGGCAGTTCCAGTAGCCTGTTCTCAGGGACCCAGCAACTGTTTAGGTCATTACCTGCTCCCACTGCCTGGTGTGCCAAGTGTGTTCTGTGAACAAAGGGACTGCCAGCCACCCCAGCCTCTCTCTGCATTTCCTCTCTGTTGTGTGCACTCCCCCCCCCACACTCTGCCCTCATGGTTCCCTCTCTGCTCCCTCCCTCCCTCCCTCCCTCCCTCCCTGTCTGTCTGTCTGTCTGTCTACATGTCACACTGTCTGCCTCTATCCCTTCCCCAGGTTTTCACTCCTCTCCTCCTTTCCCCCAATAAATCTGTTTTGCACCAGATCTGTTGCATGTTGTAATTTCTCAGGGGTACACCTTGACACGGGCCTGCCAAAGATACCCCCTTGCAGCACTACATTTTATAACACCCTGACCTACCTTTACATCCTTTACATTAGCAGCTTTCCACTACCTCTTCCCAGGATGGCTGTCCAGGGCCAGCACAGAGCGCTGTTTCTAAAAAGACCCATCCCCCTTCATTGGCTGTACTGTTCTTCAGAGTGCCAGAAACTCTGCCAGCCCTCATTTCCTCAGGATTTCATTTGGTTGTAAATATTCAAGAAAAAACAATTATAGATTTTTACTTCTTTTTTTTTTGTTTTGTTTTGTTTTGTTTTGTTTTTCGAGACAGGGTCTCTCTGTGTAGCCTTGGCTGTCCTGGACTCACTTTGTAGACCAGGCTGGCCTTGAACTCACAGTGATCCACCTGCCTCTGCCTCCCGAGTGCTGGGACTAAAGGTGTGCGCCACCACGCCCGGCTAGATTTTTACTTCTTAAAAAAATAATAATACCAGTACTTGAGAAGCAGAGGGTATCCTGGTCTATATAGTGAGTTCCAGGATAGCCAAAGTTACATAGTAAGACTGTCTCAAAATAAAAATCAAAACAATTTAAAGTTGTGTGTATGTGTGCATGCATCTATTCATGTGAGTGCAGGTGCTCATGGAAGCCAGAAGAGGGCGCTGAAGTTACAGGTGGTTGTGAGCCACGTAATGTGGGTTCTGGGACTCAAACTTGAGTCCTCTGGGAGACCAGTACATGCTCCTAACCAGAGAGCAATCTCTCCAGCTCTGCCCCACCCACTCCTTTAGCTTTTGGTCACTGTACCCTAAATGAGCAAACAATTCCTGGTTACAGGGCATCTAAGTTGTATTGACTGTATTGGCTGTCATTAGTCATCTAGGGATGACTAAAGCATCTGGGAGCATGTGCAGAGATTATATGTGAACATTAAGCCATCTTATTTTAAGACTAGGGCATTTGTGGATTTTGTATCTGTGTGCAGGAGGGGATCCTGGGACCTTTCTGTATCTGTGACCATGTGACTACCTTGTATCTGTATATGACGAAAGGTCATCTTCATGCTGCCTGGGTCTTGGTGGTGTTTCCTCAGAGCTTTGGCCCTTAGGCCATCATAGTAGATGCTCAAAACAGAATATAAATGTACACATGCATACACTTTGGGAACTGACTTGAAGATGTCTCAGGTATGACTGACCTCTTAAGCCATTTGTACTCAGTGTGATTCTGCCACTGAGAATCTTCCCAAATAGTACCATGTGAAAAAAAAAATTCTCTCATAAATCAATGTTAATCCAGGCATATAAGATATTTCATACTACACCACAGGGACCAGGTAGCATAGATAGCCTAAAAATATACCTAGATAATCAAGGTGTATGAACAACGTATGAACCCAACCTTAGAAATCTTCAGGGGAAGTTCCTGGCAGCTACTGTAAAGAATTTTTATGAGAATGGCAAATTAACTTTAAAAATTTGTGTTTGTTTTTGAGACAGGGTCTCATCTAATACAGACTGACCTTGAATTCTGGTATTCTTGCGTTCATATTCCAGTGCTGGGGGTTAGGTGTATGTGCACAAACACACCCACTTTGGGCATCCAACCCAGGCCTTTGTACATGCTAGGAGAGCATTCTACCGACTGAACTACACAATCTTACACCAGGGAGATATATGTGTGTGTATATACATATGTCTATACCTATATATCTATATAGATATATATCTATATATCCCTCCTATGATACATAACAGAATTGCAGGGAAGCCCAATTACCTACGCATGAACCTTGGAAGGGGTTGTGAGTTCCTACTGAAATGTTCACATTGCTTGATCAGCAGCTTGCAAGTCTAGGAATTTTTTTGCTTTTTTTTTTTTTTTTTTTTCCGAAACAAGGCTTCTCTGTGTAGCTCTGGCTGTCCTGGACTCACTTTGTAGACCATACTGGCCTCAAACTCCCAGAGATCCACCTGCCTCTGCCTCCCGAGGGCTGGGATGAAAGGTGTGCACCACCACTGCCTGCAAGTCTAGGAATTTATCACAAAAAAAAACCTAGGTATGTGCAGTGGGCCAATCACTGTATAGCAACATAATGGGATGTTGTAGAAAGATGAACTATTCTTTCTATATTAAATAATGCAGTAAGTTTTTACAGCAATAGTTTTCTTTAACCAGCTAGTTCACCAATGACTGACACAAGGAGACTATGATTTATTATTAAGCTGTAAGCACTATGCTGGGAAGATTCTGAACTACTTTAGTTCCAGTACCTTTAAACCCCACATAAAAGCCAATCACTTGCCCATCTGATGACTCCAGGGGCGGCTTCTGCTCCATCAGCCTGTCCTTATGTGTTCACTGTCATCTTGCCTTATGGCGACTCCTCCCTCTCTCTGGCTTCCTTTCCTCCTCCTACTCTTCTGCTTTCTCCCTCTCTCCTCTTATCTGTGAACACAGCCTGGGAATCTAAAACTCCTCTTATCTCTCTTCTACCAAGTCATAGGCTTCAGCATCTTTATTTAGCCAATCAGGGATAATTGTGGAACATTCCTTATCATCACATGGTTACAGGAGATAGTTCAACATTCATGGCAGGGTGGTAACCAGATCTTAAGGCACTGAAATCAGCATTTGAAAACAAAACACAGCTGGACCTTCCTCCAACAATGGGATACTGTGCATCCACAAAAAGTCAGTTGACTTGTACGTACTGAGAGAACCATGCCCAAGATGTATTATGAAGCAGAATTATATATCATTATGAAGTAAAAAGATATATATTAAGTTAAGAGAGAATTGAGAAAATATTTTGTATAGTTAACAATGTCATGTGATACTTATAACCTGCATATTTTGAAACCTGCAAGAATCAGTACTAAACTAGAGCACTGGTATTACGACTCCTTCTGTGTCTAGAGGTGTCTGAACCTAGAAGCAGATGATTCAGTCCACAACTCTAAGCCCCTAGGTATGAACGATACAAAACCCAGACTCCAAGAGGTGACAAAAATTGGAGTTATGTCTAAGGGCAGTGGGAGAGAAAGCAAGAAACAGAGAGATAGACTGAGAGGAAAGACAGAGAAGACAAATAGCATCGGAGAGAGTACACACCCTCTCTTCCTTCTTCATCCTCTTCCCCTGTCCTCACCTACAGCTGACTGGATGCTGCCTACGGAGGGCGGGGCTTCCCCACACCCACCATTCAGGCACTCACAACCCAATCTTTGGAAGCACAGTTTAAATGCGAACTCTCCTTAATGTCAGACTTATACGGTTGAGACACAGGACCCCAGCTGGTGGCGCTGTTGTGGAAAGTTATCTGTGAATTTTGGGGTGTGGGGGCCTGGCTAGCTGTGGCGGTAGGGACTAGAGGGTCCCACATGCCAGCTTCCTGCCCAAGTGCTATTTCCTGATCTGGACTGTGTAAAAGCACCTGCTAGACTCCTATGGCTACAGAGCTACCTGCTTTCCTTCCAGTTTCCACAGAACTGTGAGCCTAAACAACTCCTTCTCTCCCCTAAGTGACTTCTTCTTCTTCTTCTTTTTTTTTTTTTTTTTTTTTGGTTTTTCGAGACAGGGTTTCTCTGTGTAGCCTTGGCTGTCCTGGACTCACTTTGTAGACCAGGCTGGCCTCGAACTCACAGTGATCCACCAGCCTCTGCCTCCCGAGTGCTGGGATTACAGGCGTGCACCACCACACCCGGCTCTAAGTGACTTCTTAGTCAGGCATTCTCTCACAACGAGGAGAAAAGTGATGACTACCCACACTTACCCAGAAACAGCTGGTCACTGGTCACCCAGGCAGGGTCCCCCATTGGAAGGCAGCACCCACTCTCACAAGTGTGTAAACCAGGCTAATGCTGAGGTGTGTAACTCATTGTGTGGTGTCCTGTCCCCACAGGATGGATGACATTCAGCTCTGCAAGGATATCATGGACCTAAAGCAGGAGCTGCAGAACTTGGTTGCCATCCCAGGTAACACGTGTGACTCCATCCTCTGATAGCCACTGCTCAGGACTCCTCGCCTGCCCTCTGTACCTCTGGGATTGGGAAGAGAGAGTTTGTTTCTTTCCCTAATAAGGAATCAGAGGCTCCAGAATTTAAACCCAAGTTCATGCAGGGTGGGGTGGGCCACACCTATAACCTAAGCACTTGGGAGGCCGACGCAGGGAAATGACCCACACATTCTAAACCAGCCTGGGCTACAGACTGAGGCCGTCGTACCTCAAACAAAGCACAAGGTGAGCACAAGTTTGTGTCAGGCAGCGCCACCTTTGACCTTCAGCAAGCCACTTCACTTTTCTAAGATTTGATTTTCCTTTCTCTGAAGAATGGAAGAGTAATGCACCTAACATCATTGTCATGAGGGGCTGAGGGGAACAGTTCAGTGGCAGAGCACTTTCTTAGTATGTGCAGGGACCCCAGCACTGCCTAAGTATGATCAATCTTCCCAAATCTAAATATCTGTGAGGTAAATGTGCATTTCAGGTCAAGCATCACTATGACTCAGAGTCCATTATTGCCATTTTTTTTTTATCATGTGTGGAAACAAGGAGAGTAGAGCAATTACAGGCTGTAATATTGAGGCTAAACCTCTATCAGTTATCAATGGTACTGATTCTCTGATTCCTTTCCCCTTAGGTGACTTCCCTTCCCAAATACCCTGAGTTAAGCATCCCATGGGTCTTTTTATCAAAGGACTCACCAATTGAGTGTCTGTGGTATTAGTCAGTTCTCTGGAGGAGCAGACCTGTAAAATATGTATACTAGGTTGACTTGCATGGTATACTGTGCAGAGGCCAACAATGGGCTCTGCACAAGGGCTGAGTAGATAGGAAAAAGTGAGGGTGGGGGAGGAGAAGTGAAGCCTCTGGGCTGAAGAGGGCTAGTGTAGGGGGAAAGGTGGGAAGTGTTGAGAGGAGCCAGGACTCTGTTACAGGTACTTGTGATGTTGGGAGAAGCTGGCTGCCAGCATCTGCTTTGATGTGTTAATAGGCTTCTCAGTCAGCCATTTGTCTGAGTTTCTTTGGGACCTTGACATGCAGCCTTTTGTTGAGGATAAGAGGTGATGTAATCTCTTCTGTAACTGCTTCTTAGCTGAAATTAAGGTGCTGTTGTCAGGGCCCAGGAAAGATGGAATGCGAGGAAGGGAAAGAGGAGTGCAGGCTGGGAGACATCTGCTTCGCTCCCCTCCCAGGTTCTGCAAGACCATCTTGGGCTGGGGCACTGGGGGAAGTTTTAGAGCAGCCTGCAATTGACTGGATACAGACTAGGGAAAGAAGGCCAAGTTAAGGAGTTTAGCGGAAATTTTCCTCTTGAGGGTACATTTGAAACTGTGGTCATGGTAATTGGAGGTAAGTGTCGCGAGCACTGAGCACTCCGCACTCAGGATCCCGAAGAGACTCAGTCTGTGACACGTTAGTGATAGTGGAGCAAAGGCGTTTATTAAAACTTACTGGGTGTTCCAGTAAGAAAGCAATGCAAAAACAACACCACGCCAAAGCTATGGTGGCCACTACTAGTGCGAACCACCAATACCATTCCATTTGTTACAATCTTCTAATACCAGCATAATCTATATACTTAACACTATCTTAATCCTAATAGAAGTGGCATCTAACATTTCATAGCATAAGGGTATACGACCTGATCTAAGAGTCGTGCCCAGCTCATCAGGTTCAGAGTCGCGACGTCGTTTGCTCGACCTGCTCGGTGCTAGTCCGAAGTTAGATGTTTTCTGGCTTCCGGTTTCAGATCGTCAGAGGTTCGGTCCGCTTCTGCGTCGGTGGATCTTGTTCACGAACTGGCCGTGTTTAGGCAGTCATGGTGAAGGCGAGATGACTGCTTCTTCTCAGGGTTTTTATACTTAACTTAACCTTATCATTTCTAATTCACACGTTTCTGTTAATCTAGCTTTTTACGTCACTCTTTTTTTTTTTTTTTTTTTTTTTTTTTTGGTTTTTTCGAGTCAGGGTCTCTTTGTAGCCTTGGCTGTTCTGGACTCACTTTGTAGACCAGGCTGGCCTCGAACTCACAGCGATCCGCCCAACTCTGCCTCCCGAGTGCTGGGATTAAAGGCGTGCGCCACCACGCCCGGCCTTTTACGTCACTCTTATCACGCTCGTTCAGCATATGGCTGACGTCATTATACTTATCTACTCTGGGCACCTGCTGGTGGCCCTTACATGTTTATGACATGAGGGGAGTCCCAAGACAGAGAGGAGGAAGGAGGAAGGGTTAGGGGAAATACAGAGCATGAGGGAGAGCGAGACAGACAGAGGGGGGTGGGGGGGTTAGGAGAAAGAGCATGAGGGAGAGAGAGAGAGAGAGAGAGAGAGAGAGAGAAAGAGAGAGAGAGCACAAGGGAGAGAAAGAGAGGGGGAGAGAGAGACAGACAGAGACAGAGAGATGGAGAAAGAGAGAGAGAGAGAGAGAGAGAGAGAGAGAGAGAGAGAGAGAGAGAGAGACTGACTCAGAAATAGGCAGGTGGGGAAACCAATAAGGAGTTCTTATCTGGAGTCCATTTGACCTTTGACAGGTAGATCCAAGCCTGGTGACTTCCAGAAGCTTACAATAATTTTTTTAAGCTTACAAAAAGCGATAAAAGTTTTAGATATGTTAGCATTACCACTGTTTGCAATCTGTACTGAAATCCACATTGTAGAAAACGCAGTACACTCGCGTCTTTGAACCATAGTAGAAGCTTAGAGACCCCCTCGCCAAAAAATGATTCTGGGTTAAAAGCATGAACATTCTTTTCTGTTCAAATGGCTGGATATGTGGACTGGAGAGGGATGTTTTCAACAAATGAGAAGCGCTTTAGTCAGTGCTTTACCAGGGCCAAATCAATAGCTTATCAGAGCTCCTCCATTGATTAATGTTAAAACTCTGACTGTTTGAAGTATTTTTTTTTTAAAGACAGGGTTTCTCTGTGTAGCCTTGACCATCCTGGATTTGCTTTGTAGACCACACTGGCCTCAAACTCACAGAGACTGTTGTGCCCTGGAGAACCTCAAAAATCACCAGGAAGGATCTTTATTTACAGCTCAAGCTGAGCTATGACCATCACCAAGGCAGTGGTATCTGGAGGCAACCCCATGCTCTGGTCTGAGGGTATTTTATATGTCTCCCTTCTCCCCAGCACCCCCGAAGCAGGGGCTCCCAACATGGCAGCCGCTTGTTGGTTAGGTTACAGAAGGAGGTCTTGCGGTTCAAAGTGATAGGTTATAAGAGGATGCCCAAACCATAATAGCTCTGACCTTCTTTGTTCTCTCTCTGGGAGAGTCCTTGGCAACCTTATCTCCTGCGGTGGAAGGGAACGTGGCTACATGACTGAGGCTCGGGGTCTCTTAGAACCTCTAACTCCGGTGGGCTTGAAGGAACGTGGCAGGGTTGGCCCTCCCTGCAGCTGTGCCCAGGCCTTTAAGCCTATTTCTTAAAGCCTTGCCTCAGTGACCCTGAGATACAGATTTTAATTCCTTTTGGTCTCTCATTACCAACCTGCCTCTGCCTCCCAGGTGCTGGGATTTTAGAGGCATGTGCCGCTGCCACCTGGCTTTGAAGTCTTAATATAAAAATAGCCTAAAGGAAAAAAGAAATCTAAAACATTTCTCAGTAATCACTTCCCTAGGCCCTTACAGTTTGCATTTACAGTGCAGGGTTTTCTCCGATCCCACTAGCAGTGCAATAGTAAAGACACAGAGACTTTTATATAGTTGAAAGCTTTAGGCCTTTTGCTGGGCAGATACTCAGCTAGCCTCTAGCCTAACTTCCCGACCTGCATCCCCACCATGTGGCTAGTTCTTACCTACCTGCCCTGCTCTGCTCTCCCTTCTGCTTTCTTCCATGTCTGCTTCAATTCCCCCTCCCTGCTTGCATCCCTCCTGGGCCCCCACCTGCCAGGAAGTTCTGCTCTCTTACTTCCTGCCCCAGATAGTGATTGACAGTTTTTTATTATAACCAATCAGCAGTAAGACGATGCCTGGTTCGTTTCTTTGCTTGCCTAAGGCATTGAGGGCTGCCTGACCTTCATCTTTCGGGCAGGTGTGGAAGGACAGGCATTTACAAATAGAAACCCAGTGGTGGACCATCGAAATGACAGTGGCAAAATCCTGCCAGCATTTAGCTCTCTGTGGTACAGAATTAACAACTGAAAATACAGGGGCACACCTTTTGCTGTCAGGATATCTAATTTCTTCCTGTTACTGTTTCTTCTTTGAGCATGACTACTTAACAAACCGTGACCAGCAACAACCAACAGCTCACCACCTCTATTAGGGCTGGCTCTAGCATTTATATACCCTCTGAAAAAGTTCCCAGAATTCCAAACATCACACAACTATTTGTGGTTGGCAAAATCATGCTCCTGCTAGAGCATGAGGCAAATCACAGTCAGCTGCTGTGGATAATCTAATATAGTCCCATATCCCACACCTGGTTTTATATTTATTAATTAAAGCAATGATAGATAGAAGGTACCAGGCAGCAGATATTGCGTTATGCACGATTTATTAAATGAGCATGGGGGGAGAAGGAAAGAGGGGAGAGGCACCCCAGAGAGAGAGAAAGAAAAGAGGGAGAGAGAGAAAGTAAGAGAGTAGAGGGGGAGGGAAGTAAGAGAGGAGAGAGAGAGAGACAGAGAGAGAGAGACAGAGAGAGAGAAGAGGGAGAGAGAGTGAAAGTAAGTGAGTAGAGGGGGAGAGAAGTAAGAGAGGGTAGGGTTAGAGAGAGTAGAAAAGAGCGAGCCACGTGGAGGTTTGTCCTTTTATACAGCCCTGGGCAGGGCCACACCCCCGTGGCAGGTAGGCAATGACATCACAGGTAGGCAATGACATCACAGGTAGGTGGACTGAAAGAGAATAATAACATTCCTAACTTTTCCTATAATTAAAAAATGAGGAACATTGTATTGTTTTTATATAAGGTAAGTTAAAGTATATAAATGTAGGTAATGGAGAAAAGAGAGAGAGAGAAAAAAAAAAAACAATAGCAACAAAATACCCAGATTATATGGTGAAGAGGAAGGAAAAGTTCTGCCCTGAACCTTTAGGTAGAAGACAGGCTATATCAGCCATGTCCTGCAGCAGATAGGGACCAAGGAGTGCTGGGAGAACCTGGAGCTGTTTGTCCTGGGCCTGGAGCACAGCATTTCAGCCTTTTGCAAATGAATAAGGGATGAAGTAATCATCTTAACTACTTCCTGCTGACAGTAGGGCAGTGACAGGGGGTAAAAAGGCTGAAATGTTGGCCAGGTTCCGGAAGAATGGGCTGTTGATTTGCTGTCCAGGGTCTGAGAACATCTGCAGCTGGGAAGGGCAATGCAGGTCCAGCTAAGAGGAACAATGCAGGTCCAGCTGGCACAATTTTTGAGGTTGGATGGGAGCACTTGTGGGTAGCTGCTTGACGATGTCTCAGAAGTAAGAGGTCTGGCAGAATACTGGAACATATATGTGGGCAGAAGACAAAGTTAGTGGGTTAGGGAGAGAATTCCCTATAGGTGTACATTTGAAACTCTTGGGAGAGCAAAGATAAAAGGCTTAAGACAATGCTGACAATGGCATGAAAGCTTTGGGAGAGCAAAGAAAAATTTTTTGTTTGTTTTTTTTAAAAAAGATTTATTTATTTATTATTCTGTATCCAATGCTCTGCCTGCATGTGCACCTGCAGGCCAGAAGAGGGCATCAGATCACATCATATAGATGGTTCTGAGCCACCATGTGGGTGCTGGAAATTGAACTCAGGACCTCTGGAAGAGCAGTCAGTGCTCTTAACTGCTGAGCCACCTCTCCAGCCCCCCAAAAGTTTTGAATATGGGAACTTCCTTCCATTTTACCCCGATTGTTGGCAATAATTAAAAGGCTTTAGTTTTGGATATGTCCAAGTTTGGCTGCAGAGGCGTGTAAACTTAGAAGCCCTTAATGTGGGCATAGGGGTTTGAAATTCTCAGAAGGCATCCTAGAGGAGCCTGGAGAGGCCGCAAGTGGACTGGTCCTCATGGGGAGAGTAGAAGTCGGTGACCTGTCAGGGCGTCCCCTGAGCAAGGTTTAACTTGATGAGATTGGTACAAGTGTTCCAGCAGCTCGTCAGCGCTGGACAGAGACCAAGGGCGAGAGCAGACATGGTTTCGAATGAGCTGGGGAGGGGGGCCAGGGGGGCGGGGAATGAACCGAGCTGGTAGAGGGAGATCTCACCCAAGGGAGACGGTCCTAGATGAAGGGTTTGTGTGTAGGCTGGTAAGAATGACAAGAAGCATTTACATCAACCAGAAAAGAAGACTCAGCTTTCAGTAGGTGTTGGATGTAAGAATGTAGCACTAGTCAGGGGAGTCCCAAAGCCAGGGAAAGGGGAGGAATCCCACCCTCAGAGGCAGGAGACAGGTGAGAAACTTAGCCTGTTGGTTGACAGTACTTATCTTGACTCCATTTGACCTGAGATGGATTTTTTTTTTTTTTTTTTTTTTTTTTTTTTTTGTAGCTTACAAGAATCCTTGTTAGTTCATAAAGGGAGATAAATTTTGGACACGTTAGTGTCATCCTTGTTTGAAATCTGCAGTGAAATACACATTATTAGACATGAACACACTGTAGGAAAAGGCAGTAGACATAGAGCATAGTAGAGGCCTGGGAAAAGAACTTTGTGTTAAAAGCACAAATACTCTGAGGTGATCTTAGGGAAGGCAGAGCCTCTTGGGCCTCTGTGGAACAGTAGTAACACAGGGAGGACAGACATCTCCTGTAGAACAGAAGGCAAGAGCTCACTTTAGCATCCGCACACATCATGGAAGAGGGGCTTTCCAGAAGATTGGATGTATATAATTTTAGCACAATGAAACTTTTTTTTTTCAAGACATGGTTTCTCTGTGTAGTCTTGGCTATCCTAGACTCACTTTGTAGACCAGGCTGGCCTCGAACTCACAACGATCCTGCCTCTGCCTCCCGAGTGCTAGAATTAAAGGCATGCGCCATTACTCCCTGCTCCATAAGACATTTTAAGAAAAAGACAAAGGAAATTTAAAATCTTGGAACTATGATAGGATCGTATAGTGGAATGTTTTTTACAGTTAGATTAATAAATGAGAGCTCCATTGATCGGTGTTAACACTCTGAACAGTTAATACAATAATAGCATAACAACAGGATAAATAAACATCTTTTTAGATATTTAACCTTCATAACTTGCATCTACCAACTTAAAACACACTCTTGGACCTTCTAAGCTTTTAACTTGCATTTACCAACCTGAAACACTTTCTTAGACCTTCTAGTATTCCTAAAACACTTTCTTAGGCCTTCTAACATTTATTTTTTTTAAAGATGTATTTATTTATTACTATGTATACAGTGCTCTGCCTGCATGTACACCTGCAGGCCAGAAGAGGGCATCAGATCACATTATAGATGGTCATGAGCCACTATGTGGTTGCTGGGAATTGAACTCAGGACCTCTGGAGCAGTAGTCAATTCCCTTAACCTCTGAGCCATCTCTCCAGCACTGCTCCCCTTCTGACATTTATACCTTGCATGTAGACCTTTCAACATTTTTAACTTGCATTTGTCAACCTGAAACACTCTCTTAGACCTTCTGTCATTCATAAAATACCTTTTAGACCTTTTAATGCTCATAAATGTCTTTTTGGAAGCTTTAGGATATTGGTGAAATTGCTGTAAGTAGTCACTGTCCTTAGCTAAAAGAATGGTAACAAGGTAGACTGCATCTAGACCTGACAGTTGAAAGTTTGGTCTCCTGTATATGAGGAGATCTGGGAAGGTCTGTGAGTAAGACCTTTTAAAGAAGAGATCTAGTATCTAGTAGTCTTAACTAATGAATTAACTAACGAACTAACATGGCAGATTACTTTGGGCTAAAGAGATCATTGTCTGTTTTCTAGCTATCAAGTAACATCAGCTTAGCCGTCAATGTGATCAGAGACCTGAGAAGGATAAATTGTAACCTAAAGGAATCTATGCATTAATAAAAATGACAGAGATGACTAGTTAGTCAGATCCCAGTAAATAGACAGTGTCCCAGTTGTCCTCTGTGGCAGCATGGCACCGTGGGCAGAGACAGTCTTGCATCAGGCAGGGAAGACGAGACGTTGTTTTTGTGGACGGTGAACATGGAAGAGACTGACCTCACCTTGTGTTCAGCAACACGAGACAGTAACTCTTCGGGTGTCCAGTTTGTCCACAGTTAGGCAGACATTGGGAGCAGTTTTGCTCTGTGGCCAGAAATCACAATCCAAGTCTTCTAAGACCTTGGGAGCTACTGTTATAATCTGGAAATCTCTGTTTTTATAATAAATTTACACAGGTTAAATGCCATATTCAGCAGATTTCTGACAAGTTTGAGTTAAGTGTTCTTTATATTTAATTATCTGTAATTAATTACATTGTGGTTTTTTTTAGCATGACTAAAATACATTTTTGAACATGTTAAAGGACTTGATCATTTTTAAGACCTTAATTAAGGCTAGGAGTTTAGGTTTTATTTCTATTAAGTTGGAGACTGAGAAACATAGACACAGTCCATAAAAGAGAACAGAAGTTTTTGTATGACCAATAATACCACATTTAGAATTTTAGGCTAGCCATGTCTTAAGGCAGTGATTTTAGACTTTGAGAATGAAGGTAGAGCATAACAATCAAGTTTTAGCATTGTAAATAAATGAATATTAATACAGCAGGCGTGGTGGCACACGCCTTTAATCCCAGCACTCGGGAGGCAGAGGCAGGAGGATCACTGTGAGTTCGAGGCCAGCCTGGTCTACAAAGAGAGTCCAGGACAGCCAAGGCTACACAGAGAAACCTTGTCTCACAAAAACAAACAAACAAACAAAAAATACAGCAGAACATTATACACAATCAGTTGACCAGGAAGCTTGCAGTAGCCCTGTGGGAGAAACAGCATTTATATTCTTAATTTGAATATGCCTTTATAACCTTGAAATAAGAAATAAACATTTAGAACCAGGGTACAAAAAATGGGTTTTTTTTTTTCATCTAAAAGGGAATAAACAGAGTTTAAGTTTTAAATAATCTAAACATCACACTCAATAAACAATTGTATACCTAATAAATAATCTTACCTTTTTTGAGCAGAAAAAGAAATCAGAGACAATTTTTATTTATTTGTTTGTTTTAAATATTTATTTAAATATTTATTTATATAAATATTTATTTATTTATATAAATATAAATATTAAATACTGTATATAAATATATAAATATACAGTATTCTGCCTGCATGAGTGCCTGCAGCCAGAAGAGGGCACCAGACAATTGCTGGCCATGGTGGTGCACGCCTTTAATCCCAGCACTCTGGCTGGCACATTGACCTAAGGCAGAGGCAGGCACATTAACCTGAGTTCGAGGCCAGCCTAGTCTACAAAGGGAGTCCAGGACAGCCAAGGCTACACAGAGAAACCCTATCTTGAACCCTCCCCCCCCCAAAAAAAAGAGTTGGAAAATAATTTTAGAGAAAGCAAAGCTGCGTCCAGGTCCGGAGGTCTGGAACCAGTCACCGCGTGTAGGTGATTGACCCCGCCCCTGAGCGTGAGCATCATTTGTGAATCTCTGGCATGCCTGCGGTGAGGA
Organism: Acomys minous; assembly: GCF_964271855.1. Lineage (NCBI taxonomy): Eukaryota > Metazoa > Chordata > Mammalia > Rodentia > Muridae > Acomys > Acomys minous. The sequence continues at coordinate 51,982,555 of NC_140498.1, forward strand.
GGGGGAAGGAACCAGAGCAGTGGCGGGAAGCGGGCAGCATCATGTGGCCAGGCCATGTGTAAGAATATTTCAAATGGAAGAGAACAGGCAGTCCTCTAGCACCCCAGAAATGGTCTGGGTTGCTTTGGAACAGCATGGATGCACAAGCTGGTCATGAAGAAGGGAGTGGCGGTAGCAGGCACATCTGGCCGCCCCAGCGCACTCCACCCCCTCTGAACCATGCAACATAGCAGTGCAGCAGTGTCTTTTTTTTTTTTTTTTTAAACCTGGGTAGGCTTAGATCCTAGATTATTCCCGTATGTAGGCAGTAGGGACAGGAAGCCCAGTACCTGAGTGCTCTAGCGGCCCCGGTTAGGGCGGGGAGAGGGGGGGTTGCCGGCGCTGGGGAACCTAGACAAAGAGAGCATCCGGTTCCCTCAGTGGCAGTCTTGAAAGCTGGTCCGGAAGGCTTCTCCGCAGGTGGCCCGGGGCCTGCTGCTCAGTTTGTTATGGACAGTAAAGGGAGATGGGATTCCACTGTGAAGACTGCAGAGTGGACCTCTAGGTTAAGTATCTGAGTCACATGGCACCAATGTTATGATTAATAAAAAGAAAATAAGATGGTAAGATGCCAGGCAGCAGATATTATATGAGGTTTATTAAGTGAGCATGAGGGGAGAAGAAAAGGGGGAGGGGTACCCCAGAGAGAGAGAAGAAGAGGGAGGGAGAGCGGGTAGAGCAGGTAGGGAGGAAGAGAGGGAGGGAGAGAGAGAGAGGGAGGGGAGGGAGAGAGAGAAGAATGGATGGAGGGAGGGAGGGAGGGAGGAGGAGGAAGGGAGAGAGAGGGAGAGAGAACACACGTGGAGGTTTGGTCTTTTATATGGCCCTGGGCAGGGCCACGCTCCCATGCCAGGTAAGTGATGGCATCACTGGTAGACGGATTGAAACAGAATCCTAACACCCATGACTCTGTGACAGTCCGTGGGTGCAGGTGCTCCCTTGGAGAATAAGGCAGGGAGGACTCTAGTGCAAAGTGTAGTCTAGGGAATCACACATGGGCCCCACTCACAGAAGCCATGCACCAGTGGGTGATGGTCAGTGACCAAGGGCTACAGATCATCCATGCTTGCCACACAGAGGTAATCGGTGGCATTTGGGTCATCGAGAAAGCTTTCCCTTCCTTTCCGGGCAGCCCAGTGTGTCTTGTGGGCTTTACACCCACATTCAGCTATGCAGGGGCTGAAAATATCCCTGGAAAAGTAATATCCCCACTGAAAGTTTCACTGACCTTTTTCTCGTCAGGATCCGGGATCCCTGCAGGACATAACAACTGTTTACTTAATGTTTGTGTTGTGTTCCATGTTACAGGCGACCTGGAAGTGATTTAACATACACAGGGCCCTATCTTTTATTGGCTGGTTTTGTGTCAATTTGACACAAGTTAGAGTCATCAGAGAGGAAGGAGCCTCTATAGAAGAAATGCCTCCATAAGACCCAACTATAAGGCAATTTCTCAATTAGTGATCCATGCGGGAGGGCCCAGCCATTGTGAGTGGGGCCATTCCTGAGCTGGTGGTCCTGAGTTCTATAAGAAAACAGGCTGAGCAAGCCATGCTGAGCAAGCCAGTGAGCTGCACTCCTCCATGGCCTCTGCATCAGCTCCTGCCTCCAGGTTCCTGCCCTATTTGAGTTTTTTTTTTCTGACTTCCTTTTGTGATGAACAGCAATGTGAAAGTGTAACCCTAATAAGCTCTTTCTTTCCCAGCATGCTTTTTGGTCATAGTGTTTTGTCACAGCAGCGGAAACCCTAACTAAGGCATATGTAAATATTGTGTGTGAGTGCACACATCTATGTGTCTAATCTCCAGGAACACTCTTAGTTGCCCATTAATTGAAACCAAAGGATATCTTATCTTTAGCACTCACCAGCACTGAGATTATAAGTGGGTACAACTATGCCTTTCTTTCTTTCTGTCTTTCTGTCTGTCTTTCTTTCTGTGAGTCCTGGGAATTGAACTCAAGCCCTCAGGCTCAAAAGGCAAACAGTTTATCAACTGAGCCATGTCTCAGACCCAATATCATGACTGTTTCCTCACCTGTAAAGTACAGAGAAGGCCCACAGTGCAGTCACATGAGCAAAACAAAACACTAACAGATCTGAATACATGTCCACAGGCCACACTAGATTACAGTTTATCCTCAAGGGCCCCAAAGCATGACCTCAGCTTCTGTTGGCACAGGAAGTGGGAGGGACATTGCATTTGTTGTATACTTACTGCTCACCCTATCAGATGTCTCTGTGACAACCCTTGGAGCTTGGCCTTGGAAGGAACTCAGAAAACAGTGATGACCCAGCAGGGGTCCAAAGGTAAGAGGAGGCCAAGGACTCAGGTTGGAGGGGACAGTGGGGATCTGCTCCGTGTTGAGGACTAATGAGTTCATCTGCTAATGACAGCCTTGTTGCATATAGGAGGGAGGAAGGAAGAAGAAAGGAAAGAAGGAAGAAAGAAAGGAAGGAAGGAAGGGAAAGAGGGGGAGAGAGAGAGAAAGAGAGCGAGAGTGGGGGAGGGGGAGGGAGAGAGAAGAGGAAGATGAGAACTAAGAACACTAGGAAGTAGAAGCCACTGTGGGCTCCCTCTGTCCAGATCTCTCCGGATCAAAACAAGCAGCAGCTTGTCCATCCGCTGTCCAGGGATGGGCACTGACAAGTTGCCTGAGATCTGGAAACAGGACTAGAGGTGAGAATGTCCCTCAGTGCCCATGGAGGGCTGCTTGCAAGAGGCTCTGCAGATAAAACAAAAACAAACACACAAAGAAAATCCCTAAAATTGTATTTAGTGTGTTTGGTTTTTTTGTTTGTTTTGTTTGTTTCTGACCCAGGCTGACTTCAAGCTCATGATCTTCTGTTTCAACTTTCCAAGTGCTGGCATTACAGCTGTGGGCAGCATCCCAGCTGCAGCCCATTTTATACAAGCACATTCCATAAGATGGCATAGGGTTGGGGAGACGGCCCAGTTGGTAAAGTGCTTGCCTTTCAAGAGTGAGGACGCCCATTAATCTCTAGAGCACGTGCATCCACGTGCACGCGCGCGCGCGCGCGCACACACACACAAGCATACACACACAGACGTGAACACATGCACACATGTGCGTGCACGCGCGCGCACACACACACACACACACACAGGCATACACACACACAGGCATACACACACAGACGTGCGCACACGCACACACACACACACAGGCATACACACACAGATGTGAACACACACACACATGTGCGTGCGCACGCGCTCACGCGGACACACACACACACACACACCAGGCATTGTAACTTGTACTTGTGATCTCAGTGCTAAGGTGGCAGACACAAGAGAAAAACCCCTGTCTAAAAATAAAAGTGGGGGCTGGGGAGATGGCTGTTGATGGTTAAGAGCACTTACCATTTTTTCCCGAGGATCTGGATTCAGTACCCAAATCCACATAGAGCAGCTCACAGCTGCCTATAGCTGCAGCTCCAGGGCATCAGAGGCCTTCTTCTGGTCTCTGCAGATACCTGCGGGCACATGGCATACACACACGTACTCAGGCACACACACAAACACATTAAAAAAAACAAAGCCGGGCATGGCAGCGTGTGCTTTTAATCTCTTAGGAGGCAGAAGCAGGTGGATATCTGCGAGTTCGAGGCCAGCCTGGTCTCCATAATGAGTTCCAGGACAGCAAGGGACATATAGAAAGCCCTGCCTCTAAAATCAATACCCTCCCCCAAAAAAACCCCTCCAAAACAGAAACAAAGCCAACAGAGCACAAATGGTAGATGGAACCCGAGGAACAACACCTGTCCTAGTTAGTGTTACTGTTGCTGTGATGAGGTGCTGTGAGCAAAGAAGCTTCCAGAAGAAAGGGTTTTTTTGGCTTATACTTCTATATCGTTGTTCATCATTGAGGGAAGTCACAACAGGAAGTTAAACAGGGCAGAAACCTGGAGGCAGAAGCTGATGCTGAGGCCATGGAGGGAGCTGCTTACTGCCTTGCTCCCCATGGCTTGCATTCTTATAGAACCCAGGACCACCAGCCCAGGCATGGCCCCTACCCACATTGGGCTATGTTTTCCCTCCATCAATCACTAATAAAGAAAACATCCTCCAGGATTGCCTACAGACCAGCCTTAGGTGGGCATTTTCTTAAGTTCGGTTCTCTATTCTCTGGTGACTTTTGTTTTTTTATCAAGTTAACATAAAACTATCCAGCACAACACCCAGTGTTGACCATTAGCTTCCACCTGCATGCGCACACATGGATGAGCACACAGACACGTATGTGTGCCCATTTACATGCATCAAGAACCATTCAAGAGGTCATGTTGCCTCTTCAAGTTCACACAGTGAATGCGGTAGTGCAGTCACATGCCCGACCCGCTCCCTTCAGACTCAGTGTTTCCACTACTTACATTCACTGCCTGTTTTGTTCCATCTTGAGAAAGGGTCTCGCATGCCTCAGGCTTAGCTTCAAACTCACTCTCCTGCCTCAACCTCCTAAGTGCTGGCATTGCAGACATGCACCACCACAACTGCCCCCACTGTTTTCTCCCTTTCAGAAAAAGAAAAAACCAAGCTGCAGAAACAGAGAGAGGATGAGTTAATCCAGAAGATCCACAGACTGGTGCAGAAGAGAGACTTCCTGGTGGATGATGCTGAGGTGGAACGGTTAAGGTGGGCCCTGGGCCATCAGATCACAAGCTTCTACTCCCTGCACCATTCACAAGCCACTGTCTGGCCCTAGGACTGATGGTCTTGCCTAGCAGGCATGGCCTCCGCCGTTGGTCCCCAGACACCAAATCCTTCTGACCTCAGAACCCATTTCATATTCAAGAGAAAAAGCATTTCATCCTCCAAAATCTTGCAAAGCCCTGTGTATCTTAGCTGATTGCCGTTTGAGCAGGTGTGCAGGAAGGGATAGAGGACCAAGTGCCCTATACACTGGATACATCAAAGCAACTCTCAAAACTCCGGTCAAAGCCCTTCCCCATGACAGTTTCTCCCACGTTCCCAGGTTTGTTGCTTTCCTCCTCTTTCCTTCCCCTCTTGCAGGTTCCTGTCTGATTATTATACCTGCCCGTCCTAGCCTGGGGCACCCCTGGCTCTGGAGCTGTACAACTAAATAGAGGCCCACAAAGATGCCAGGCCTTGGGTTCAGCTTTGTGTCTTGGATATTTTCATCCCAGGACAAAGCCTTTTGGAGTCTCTATCCATGTAGGAGGCAACTTCTTCTTCATCTGTGTTCTCTGAGGACTTCCCCAGAGTCAGTTGGGTTTCACAAAACCTATTTTATTCCTGGCAACCTTGAAGGCAGAGGTGACTTTCTCTCTGAGATGGACCCTGAATCTTGTGGGAGTCCAGGTGTTCTGGGCTAGCTTGAAGGCACAGGAAGGTTCCCAGTTCACTGAATCCTAGGACGGTGCCTGAGGGCTAGAATGTCCTTGCTTCTGCCTTGAGGTGTCACTCTAGCTCTGGGCCACCATTTATTTTTTTAATTTTTAATTTTTAATTTTTGGTTTTTCGAGACAGGGTTTTTCTGTGTAACTTTGGCTGTTCTGGACTTCCTTTGTAGACCAGGCTGGCCTCAAACTCACAGAGATCCTCCTGCCTCTGCCTCCCAAGTGCTGGGATTAAAGGCATGCACCACCACCGCCCGGCTGGGCCAGCATTTATACAGTGGTGTCTGCCTTCATTAGATAGAGAGCTCACGTAACAGAATGATACGCCATATATAGAGGTCACACAGTAACATCCACGCCACTTACAAACCTCAACATGTATCTTCTTACACTTAGCCTCCTCTTTGGTCCCATTGGCATTTTCCTTATTTCTTTATTCTTTATTATGACTTTATTTCCCCCTTCTTTTCTATATGTCTATCTTCCCAGGGAACAGGAAGAAGACAAGGAAATGGCCGATTTCCTGAGGATCAAGTTAAAACCTCTAGACAAAGTAACCAAGTCTTCAGCCAGTGAGTTCCTGCATGGTTTCCCCTCTTTTCCTATGACAGACAGAAGATTTCAAACAAGTAAAAGGCAGGAGGGCATAAGGCATGCTGCATAGACACAGCTTGAGCATGGGATGGCAGCAGGTAGGGGAGGCTCATGGGTCTGCAGCTCATGCCGTTGCCCAGACCCTGCCCCAACATGTTCTATGTTTAATGTTTTGCTACAAGAGTCTTGAAACTCTTAGTAACTTTGGTACAGGAGCCAGGGCTGTCATTTTCCAAAGCATAAGTGGCTGGTCCTGCCAGCAGCTGGCTTTTCATAGTCCCAAGTGATGTCTTTCATAAGAGGAACTGGATGGCTACTGTGGCCTTCAGGAGCTCCAGCTGCTGTTAGGACTGTAATCTGGGAGAGCCAGAAACACAATTCTGAAAATAATTCTTAGCTTTATGAAACACTCGGAGCAGAAAGCGTTTTGCACGAGACAAGTATGGGAATGCCTCATGTCCACCTAGATGTTACAGTGAGCAGGGATCCTATTGTCAGCGTCTCTCTTTTTTTGATGCAGTGTTTGGCAGATATTTCTAACTGCTACATTAGTAAGGGCTCTTAGTTGTAAGTAGATATCCTTTGCTACTGATGGTGCACATCTTTAATCCCAGTACTTAGGAGGCAGGTGGATCTCTGTGAGTTCAAGGCCAGCTTGGTCTACAGAGTAAGTTCCGGGACAGCCAGAGTTACATGAGGGGAGGGGGGTAACATACATACATACATACATACATACATACATACATACACACACACACGGGGGGGGGGGAGAGGAGAGAGAAAGAGAGAGAGAGAGAGAGAGAGAGAGAGAGAGAGAGAGAGAGAGAGAGAAAGAGTTTCCTTTAAAGACAGAACTATCTTGAGGAGACAGTGAATTAAGCATACTGAGATTCTTAAAGAGACAAGGAACAAAAGCTCAAGGTGAATAGAATGAAAAAGAATAAACAGACTTGCAAAAATACTAATCTCATTCATAAGACTGACACTGGAAAAAATTAAATAGGTCGAATAAGTAGACACAGTTGAAAGCATGCTTCATAAAACGGTAGGCAGTCTTGAGATTATTCATTAATCTAAACAAACAGCAAGCAGTGGAAAATACAACAGCTTCTGCAGAGAGGACAGACGGCAAGGTATAACTTACATCTAATAAGTATTCTAAAGGGGACAAATGGAGGATGACCAGTAGGGCCTTCTGAAAAGACAACATGAGGATTTTCCTAAACTGTAAGATCTGAACCCTCGGGTTGAAGTGCCTTGAACAAAATTTTCCATTTATCCTGTGCTAGGCCTGGAAGATAAAGCATGATGAGAGGAACTGACTAGGAGGTAGGCTGAAGCTACACTTGGAACCTAAAGAATTAATGACAAGAGGGTCCATTCTCCACACTGCCAGGACAAGGTCTAGCCATGAGTTGGGTTTGGGTTGGACTGCCAGTAGTGTAGTCAAGGCTTTCTTCTCCTTACCTTTCTCTCTTTCTCCCTCTGCTTTTCTATTGCTGCAGGCTCCCGGGCAGAGAAGAAGGCAGAGCCCCCACCTAGCAAGCCAACAGTGGCCAAGACAGGGCTGGCACTCATCAAGGATTGCTGTGGCGCCACCCAGTGCAGCATCATGTAGCCCCTATGTGGGGTGCCCTGGAGCCGTGGGAACCCTTCCTCCCACCCTCTTGTCCTCATAGCCCCCATTTCACAGGGGTCCAAGAGCTTTCCGAGGCAGAAGGGGTTAAAGGCAAGCCCATGCCTGCTATTAGGGGCTATGGGCATGGCAGGTGGGCCCAGCCACTGCTGTACAGAGTGTAGCAATAGAGAGCCCCTCACCGTCGCATGGCCCTCCCCAGAGCATGCCCAGTCCAGGAGTCTGTCTCATCATTTATCTAGCCACCAAGAAAGCCCCTCCCTTAAAACAGTATACCTTCACTTTTATCTAGGTGTATCTAATCTACCATGCGAATGAACTGGGAAAGGGGCATAACCCCCAGGTGTGCATAGCTGTGAGTTTCAATAATCTAGCACCATGTTGGACCCATCCCCCATCCACCTTCCCAGCTTTGCTGTCAGAAACAAGTCCTGTCCCCTGTTTGTCTTCTCCCAGGGACTGCAGCCTGGAGGGGTTCACACAGCCCACACACCTCTTAGGCTCCACTGTAACCACTTTCCTAGAGACACTGGCCTGTCTATGAAGGCTGAGCTTGTGTGTGGTATTAGGGTTACACCTCCTGCTCCCTCCCACCATGTATCTGGGCACAAGTTCACACCACGTGCGTAGTATCTGCCAGGCTCCAGGCTCTTCCTTGATTTGCCATGTCCAGCCCACAGTGGAGCAGGGTGGGAAGGTGTGGCCAAGAGCAGATCCAGTGCTTGGAGCAGGTAGCAGAGAGCTGCAAATACCAATGTCAAGGCCAGAATGGATGAGAAAGGGACCCAGAAAAGATGCCATCCCACATTCTCTTCACCCACTGAGGGCTGCTTCAAGGAGTACACGTGGGACGTCACCCTGCTGGCCCAGCACACATCTCTGTAAACAAGAATTGACAGGCAAGAGAGGAGGCCTGATCCAACTGTGTCCCATTGTCTGGTGGCGTACGTGAACCAGCCCCACAATTCCTCCTGTGTAACTTGATGTACATTTGCCATGGCCAGCCTGGCACAGCCTGTGTGACCTCTGTGCGTGTATGTGTGTTATGACTGGCCTAAGTAGTTAGCACCAGTCAAAATTTGCTGATGTGCAAACTATCCATCAGAGAAAATAAAAATGAAAAAAAAAAAAACCCACAGCATCTTATAAGTTCTTATCTTTTTTTTTGATTACGGACATAACTCATGTACAAAGGAAATCATTTTAGGGCTGATGAGATGGCTTAAGTAGTTGAGAACACTAGCTGCTTTTCCAGAGGTTCTGAGTTCAATTCCCAGCAACCACATGGAGGCTCACAACATCTATAAAGCGATCTGAGGTCCTCTTCTGGCATACAGACAGAGCACTCATTCATTTTTAAAAATATCATTTAAAAAGTACAGAAAGTATAAAAAAATGTAACCAATCAACTTTTCTGGTGAGCTCTGACATTTTGACATATTTCCTTAAGTTTTCTCAGACATTTCTTTTGTCATGATTCGCATCACATTAAAACATTTTACACCCAGCTTTCTTTTCAGTTATTATTATGCCCCTTAGGCTCCTCCTACATCACTAAAAGCTCTTTGTTAACATTAAACACCCTTCACAAATATTTATAATAGCTGCTTAGAACTCTATCTCACGGACATACTGTCATGTATTTAAAAAAAATGTTCTACATTTTATTACTGGACAAAACACACCCACAATTTAGACATGGCCGAGTCGAGCCGGGCGTGGTGGTGCACGCCTTTAATCCCAGCACTCGGGAGGCAGAGGCAGGCGGATCTCTGTGAGTTCGAGGCCAGCCAAGGCTACACAGAGAAACCCTGTCTCAAAAAAAAAAAAAAACCAACACACACACACACACACACACACACACACACACACACACACACACACAAAATAGACATGGCTGAGTCTCCAGGTTAGACATGCTGAAGTAAGTCGGTCTGGTAGGATGGACTGATGACCACGATTCAGCATAAACCATGGCCATTGTGTGAATCCTTACAGTCCCTGCTTCGCTCTCCTCCAGTGTCTTCTCTTGGAGTTCTACCAGATCTTGTTACCAGTTTTCATCTGAATCCATTGAAGAAGACACACACACACACACACACACACACACACACACACACACACACACACACGTCCGGAGTGGATCTGTAGTGTTATCACAATGGCTTTGGAGATGACTTCAGTTCCAGCTGTGGGACTTAGTATCTTGGTAGGGTGGACAGTGTGCGTCCGGGCCTGCATGCGGTCTCAGGTGAGTTTCTGCTTCAGCCCATATGCCACATCCTGACAACCTAACAGTGAAGATGCTCACTAGGGCATTTGTCAAAATACTGACCTGAGGAGACACTGTGTCTTCCTTCAGTATGCCAGAAGTAGAGTTCAGTACCCTAGAAGTAGTGAAGCCAAGCTATATGTGTGCCCTAGAACAACCACAATACATGGGCACAAAATGGGGGCTCAGCACCACAGAAACCCAGCCTGAAGTTAAGGGGTTCCCTAGGGCTTTCCCTGCCAATGCTATATATGGGCAGAGTCCCTCTTTGCTTCATCTAGTTCCTAGAAGCCTTGGGCCATAGTTGGCTTCAATGCTCCCATCCCTACATCTGTCCCCAGGCATTCTCCTCTCATCACGTAAGACACAAGTGATGGAGTTTAGGACCCCTTAACTCAGTCAGACCTCATAACCTCCATTAAGGCCACATTCTAGAGATCTAGCTGTATCACTCAGACTTTGTTGCTGATGCAAACATCTTAAAGGAGGAAGACTTGGGGTTCGTGGCTTCAGAGGGATCTGTCCATGGTTGTTTAGCAGCTCCATGCGCTTGAGCAGGACAGAATGATGGTGTGAGAATGTCAGAAGGCACCACGCCGCCCAGTAGGCAAGAATGGCTGTCTTATCTCACTTCCCACTTATATTCTATCTGGGCTCCCATCCGTAAGATGGGGTTCTTCCACATTCAGGGTAGGTCTCTCTCTAAAAATATCTTCATAGATGCAGAGTTGTGCCTTACTAACTCTCCCCCACATGCCTCTTAATCCAATCAAGCTGACATGGTGAGCCATCACAGGTAGACAGGAAACTAGGGTAGATGTTACTCAACTTCTTAGAGACTCTTCACACTCAACTTGAAACACTAAGACCACATAGAGGGCTCTCTATTGTCCCTTTCCCATGGAGACATAGCAAGCCAAGGGCCAAGAGCCAATCCCTCATAAATACCTGCCTCCAGTACTCCCACTAAGGTCCCAACAGACTTGCATTATATTCCTGCTATTCCATTATTGGTTTTGAAAATGATTATCTAGGGCCATCAGTAGGTAAAACTGCTTGTCACAAAAAGCCTGATAAAAGTTTCATCCCCAGATCCCACTACATTAGTTACTTTTTTTAGTGCTGTGATAAAACACTATGATCAAGGCAACTTATTTTTTTAAGTATTAATTGGGCTTATGGTTCTAGAGTACTAGAGGCCATGATGGTGCAGCGAAAGCGTGGTGCCAGGAGCAGATGAGACCTCACATCTTGAACCACAAACACTGGGAATGGCAGGGGCCTTTTGAAACTGCAAAGCCCACCTCTAGTGAGATACTTCCCCCAGAAAAGCCACATCTCCCATCTCCTTCCTCCCAAATGGCCAGCAAATAGAAAGCAAGTATTCAAGTGCACAAGACTTATGGGAGACAGATCATTCAAACCTCTACACCCACCTAAGAAAAAAAGCCAGATGAAATGAAAGGCATTCGCAGTCCTAGAACTCCTACATGAGATGAGAGGCAAGAACAAGATCTCACCCAGAAGCTCTTGGGTCAGCCAGCCTGAAATACACACTACAGCAGAAACAAGAGAGACTCTGCCTCAAAAGAGAGAACCACCTCTTGGAAGTGTCCTCCAGTGGGCACCTCTGCACACGTGCATCAACACTCAAGTGTATTCACACACAAAACTATAAAAGCTGTCAAAACAAAACAAGACAACAACAAAAGCATCTATTTGGGTTTTAAGCGGGGCAGGACCAAATGAAATTGAGAGATGATGCTCTCAGGTCACCAGGGCTACCACAAACCGGGGAACCCTGAAGACCGTAGGATCCTCCACATCCAGACGTGATCCTTTGTAAGGGGCATCGAGAACCCCATTCATTGTACTAAGTTACATAGTCACATCAGTTTGTTTGTATCTTCCATTGGCCACCAAGACAAATTCTGTTATTATCTCCAATGTGCAGTTGAGGAAATGGCAGGACTCCATGGCTCAAGTCCCATGGCATCTGGCAGGGGGATCATTATCATTGCTCATGCTCCTATATCCTTGAGAGTCCATATTCTTCTTACTGCATTTAAACACATCTCTCATTAAAAAAAAAAAACTTCTCCCCTCTCATTGCCATCTTTCTCAGCATCTTCATAGCCTTACTTCTTTAGAGGTGGCCATGGCCTTGCCATGTTCATCTTCCTAATCTCCAGTTGCCTTCTGAATCGACTTCTTTTCCTTTTGAGGCTGGGACTTGTACACATTAGTGCTCTGCTACCGAGCCACTGCCAAACCTCTTGACTCTATTTTAATCTGTTCTTCGACACTTTCTCAAGGCTAGCTCCCCTCACCAGGAGCACAGCCATTAGGTTACATCTGGCTGGTGCACAGTCAGCCTCAGCCTCTGGTGCCTGTGATACAGAGGGATGCTTTACCCTCCCTATTGTGATGCCCCAGTCTCTGGTTGTGCTTCCTACCTCCCAGGAGCATCTTTCCAGCCTCCTTTATTTTATTTAATTTTCTTCAAAACCTTTCTTTAAAAAACATTTATTTATTTTTATGTGCATCAGTGTTTTGCTTGCATGTATGTCGTTGTGAGTAGGCCAAATCTCTTTGGACAGTTATGAGCTGCCACCTGGGTGCTGGGAATTGAACCTAGGTTCCCTGGAAGAACAACCAATGTTCATAATCTTTATTTTATTTATTTATTTGTGAACTTTTCATTTATATTTACGTGTGTGTGTGTGTGTGTGTGTGTGTGTGTGTGTGTGTGTGTGTGTGTGTGTGTAGGTACCTAAGGAAGCCAGAAGAGGGTGTCAGAGCTCCTGGAGCTGGAGTTACAGGAGGTTGGGAGCTAAGAACTGAACTAGAGGCCTCTACCAAAAGGTACCTTTAACAGCTGAGGCACCTTCCTGGCTTATTACATGGCCTCTTGCCTCTGGTCAGTTGAACTCAGTTCTTAAACCAGCTTGGCCACAGGCTGTCTTAGACTTGTAGGTGTCCTGTTCTTGGCTCTTAAATGCTAGGGTTATAGACTTTCTAGTCTCCTCTAAAATTTCCTGGTCCTTGGGCATCCTTGGAAGTCTCTTTTCTCTCTTCTACTTCTCAAACATCTTGGATGGCCAAGTACACTCAAGACAGCTTTCTAGAGTTGTTTTTCAACCTGAGTCTCTCTCTTAAACTCAGATCTGTCCTGAATCTCCACTGGAATACAACATGCACATTAAAGTAGCATATCCTATAACAAGGATTGGCAAGCTGCCATCCAAGGCCTGCCTGCTTTCTGTCTTTGTAAATAAAGTTTTAAAAAACTTTATTTTAATTTTATGTGTAGGGGTGTTTGGCTTGCATGTATGTTGCTGCATCTCCTGTACACGGTGATTACAGAGGCTAGAAAAGGGCATTAGATTCCCTGGGACTGGAGTTATGACCGCTGTTACTGCCATGTAGGTGCAGAGAATTAAGTCAGGTCCTTTGGAAGGGCAGACCAAATGGCTCTTAACCATTGAGCCACCTCTCTTGCCCCTATAAATAAAACTTATTGGAAAAAGGTCAGTCTCACTCATTCACAGGTCATCTTTGGGTGCGCCTATGCTAAATGGTAGAGCTAGTATTAAAGAGCACATGGCCTCCAAGTCCTGAAATACTTACTCTCTGGGACTTAAAGATGAAATTAATCAACTTCAGGTTCACAGGATGGCTCAGCGGGTTAAGGCTGATTGATGACCTGAGGTGGAAGGAGAACTGATTCCTGAAAATTCTCCTTTGACTTTCACAGTCATATTGTGGCATGTGAATCCCCCAACTGCCATCTGGTCCCCTAGTAATGAATCTTTGGAAGAGTCAGTTAATTTGGTCTGACTTGGTCTAACTTGGTACTGTTTCTTCTGAGCATTTCCATGTTGGGGAAGGGTATCCCCTGTCCTGGATGTCCAGTTGCCCTGGACTTCTCTATTACTCATTTCCACTTAACTGCTCTATCTCCAGCACCTACTTCATAAGTATCTGTAGAAAGAATATGGACTCTCCTACGGTAGCTACTGTCGTTGCTTTGTCAACCTTTGCAACTACAACCACTCATTAACCTTTTATTACCCCTCATTCCTTAAATAACGTTGCACAGCAGCTACAGATTTTCACAGTGGAAGGACAAAGTCCACCACTTACCTCCTGATGCTGAGACCCCAGGCTTCCCTCAGTTTCTTGGCTCCCTTTGCCATCCTCTCTGTTGGCATATCTCCTAGCTTTTCACACACCACTCCCCCTGCCGAGGACTTCTCACGGCTCTGCCTCTAGACTGATCATGCTATGCTCTATAGCCGAAGTGATATTTGCAAAGCAGTGCTGTAACCAAGTCCGCTGCTTGAGACCCTCTTGGGCGTTCCCACAGGCCTAGCGGGAGAGTCCAGGGTCTTGGGTCAGCTGTCTCACAATCCAATCCTTCTTTGCACCCTCTTCCTAGTCCCTCTAGCTTCAGGCCTTGGTTCACACTGACTTAAGGGAAGGGAGACAAACTGAGCAGAAAGTGCCAGGGAAGAAGGCAGACTGAGCAGAGTGGTGCTCAGGAGGAGGTGCTGCACAGCACCCAGTCCAGCACTGGTGTAGAAGCCAAGGGCATGCTCCCTCCCACTGAGACACTGCAGGGTGGTAGGACCATCATGCCCAGTTGGTAGATGGAGAAACTGAAGCTCAGAGTGGGATAGTGATGAACTCAAGGTCACACAACATGTAAATAAGTGATGGAGTTGGGCTCAGGGACCAGGAGTCTTGAGCTTTCCACGCACAAGGAAGGTGAGCATCATGGCTGGGCCAGAGTGCTGAAGCTGACTTAAGAAATAGTCATCAGAGCCGGGCAGTGGTGGTGCACGCCTTTAATCCCAGCACTCGGGAGGCAGAGGCAGGTGGATCACTGTGAGTTCGAGGCCAGCCTGGTCTACATAGGGAGTCCAGGACAGCCAAGGCTACACAGAGAGACCCTGTCTCAAAAAACCAAAAAAAAAAAAAAAAAAAAAAAAAAAAAGAAAGAAAGAAATAGTCATCAGGAATGTTTCAGCTTGTCGACGTGTGAGGTAATTCCACTGGTTAATGCAGTCCTTGGCAGGTGCTGGGAAATGGATTGTATGCACCTTGTATCCTAGTGAGGGAGACAGAGGTCAACGAACTTGGAATCGGAACTGAATCTCCTTTAATAAGGTTAGTCAACGGGACAGAGGTTTCACCGTGGAGCTATACTGACCTGATTAAAACCCGAGTGGGGCTCTGAGTGAGCCCAGGCCACTGCCTTCACTTCTCTGCACCTCCAGTATCCAGCTTATAAGATAAGGGCACAAGAGGACTAGGGGGAGCTTAGAGTCAGGTATGTGCCATCAGCAAACCAGCAGACAGGAAGCTAGAGATAATGAGGCTGCTGAGCTTTGCTGTGTTTCTGAGAGTGGGTGCTCTCTCAAGAGGGGAGCAGGAGGGGTGGGGCAGGGGGTCCAGGTGCAGGGGTGCAGGGAGTGATACAGCTCTGTATGCCAAGGCCCCATGCCATGTACTTTCCCAACAGTCCTGTGCCTCTCTAGGGAAGGTCCCATTGTGATCTCTGAGCCTCAGCATCTGCTGGCATGAGGTTTGCCACATCTCTAGGTTCCTTCCCCGTCCATGACCTGGCACAGGGTTCAAGCCTCTCTTCTCCAGACAACCTGGATTCAAAGTTATATAAAGCCCCAAGACACAAAGAAAATCTTCCAGAATGTATATCAAGGGGTAAGAGAGTTTCAACCATGGCCACCTCCATGGGAGGAGACTGATGCATGAACTGGATGTCTTTCTGCCACCCTCCGTAACCCCATCCACTCGTTTCCTTCCTGTTTAATTAGAACACTCTAAGCCAGTGGTACTTAACCCTGTTAATGCTGTGACCTTTTAATAGTTGCTCATGCTGTGGTGACCCCAACCACAAAATTATTTTGTTGCTACTTCACAGTTGTAATTGTGTTAGTTACAAATCATCTAGTATTTGAGAGCCAAAGGGGTTGTGACCCACAGGTTGAGAAATGCTGCTCTAGGTCCTTTCAGACTCCCAACAAACAACTCAAGGTTCCCTCTCCAGGTTGAAAAGTTGCACGGACAACCAATCAGCTTCAGGTCCCACCTGCTTCCACCCAGCAGGCTCTTCAGGGACGGAGGGCGCAAAGATTTCTTCCTCCTTTCCTCCTTATAGGCCATAGAGAACCACCGCTTTCCTGCAGAGGCCGTGAGAATGTGGAAGGAGACTTCTCATTCAAAGTTCAGATTTTCTGAGGAAGGAGTCACAGGGATGAGAAGCTGGGGGTAGGCACCTTGTGCACACACATACATGAGCACGAACATGCACGCATTCACACAGGCCAGAGGTCACCAATTGGGTGTCAGGTGTCTTATTACTCTCCGCCTTGCTCTTTCAGCCAGGGTCTCTCAAAGAACCTGGCCCTTAGCAACCGCTAGGCCGGCCGGCCAGTGAGCCCCAGCGCCAGGGTCACAGGCCTGGCTGCCACGCCTACACAGCACTGCAGGTGTGTGCTGGAGATGGGCATCGTATTCTCATGCTTGTCTAGGCAGCACTTGAGCCACCTCTCCAACTCCCTCGTTTTCTGCACAGCTTGGCTATGGTGAAAGGTTTTGAAGGCACTGTCCAGTGGCCACTGGGAGCTGTAACACTGATTTTCCCAAATTCTACAGTGAGAAACAACTTGTCTCCTTCTTCCCATGGGGAAAGAGTTGGGGTGCTATGGGGATTCCATAGCTGAAACTGTGTGGGAAGTCTTTCTTTCCCAGACTTGCTTACTGGGAAAGCAAGCTTATCAGAGAATAGAAACCAGACATACAGAAAGTACATGGTTCAAAGGAAGAGCCCAGGGTTCATCCTAGCCAGGAAGATCTCTTCCACACGTGGAACAGGAAGCAGGGCCGCAAAATCCAAGTGGTATTTACATGGGACCAAGAGCCTAGCCACCTGCTTTAGCGCCCAGCATCCCTTAAATGCTACACCAGCTTACCTCAAGCATTCCAGACTGGCCTACAAATTGCTGTTGCTGACGCGACTTCCCAAACCCCTTTTTGCCTCCGCCTCCAGAATGCTGACATGGCAGACAATTTATACAGTGCCAGGAACTGAACCCAGGGCTTCATGAATACTGAGCTAGAACTCTACCAAGCAAGCTACCCACATTTCCAGCTGCAACACATAACATTTCAGGAGGGGTGAAAAGTTGAGAACACCAAAAATGAGAGCTGACTGGGCAGGTTTGTAATCCCAACCCACAAACAAAAGCACTCATTACAGATACTTGCTCATAAAGTTTATTCACAACTGTTTGGTCCCAACACACAAACAGCACTTGAACCACCAAAAGAAAAAAAAAAGTTCAAACAAAGTAGACAGTTAAGAAAAAGATCTTGTCCCCCAAGCCTGATCAAAGGTAAACGGTGCAAGACGGGAAGATGGGGAAGGAGGTTCTGGTGATAACTTTTGTCTTTTTAACAGATAAATCTAATCTGGTACATTTTTCCACCCAGAAAGAGTGACTCATCATCTTCATGTGCATACATCGTAGCATCATCATCTAAGCCTCTGCTTTAAAAAATAGTGATCGGACTGTCCACTATGGACATATCACAGACTCAGTGAGCTTCCATCGAGTTTTCACATCTTTAAACAGCAATGTTTAGCCACACTTGCTCCAGACACAGGGATAACTCCAACAAATGGCAAAGAAGCACCCACTCACTGCATACAACTATTCTTTGTTGCCCACAGAACCTTTGAGATGGCCCCAAGTGACTTTAGTGACACCTGGTGTTCTTAAAATCCATAATCCCTTCCGTGCTTGAAGTCTGAGTAGGTAAGCTGAGCCTCAGGCTGTCTGAGAATAAGGCAACTCACATCTTAACATTAACTTTATTACACTGCTTAGAAGCCTAAGGAAATTGCCCATGTGCCATTTTGCTTCTTATGTACTACATCTGCAGAGGAAGTGCCATGAGGCCTTGAAAAAGAGGTGCTATCAAGCCTCAAAGGAGAAGGGCTGCCAGGCCTGCGTAGGGAGTTCCTTCAGGCTTTGCCCAGAGTGTGGCGGGTTCCCAGGACGGCTCCATCTAGGTAGGGTATGCTCTGAGAACATCACTGAAGATCACCAGCTTCATTCAAAAGATTTTGGCAACAAAAATTCAACTGGTGAAAAAAATCTCTCTAGAGCCTTTAATTTGTGACACTGTATAAAAATGCTGGCTATGAAATCAGAATCCATTTTCTGGCTTTCTAGAAAAAAAATATAAACATTTCCCACCAAAGAAACCATCTAACTAGTGGAAGACTGTGCGCCAACAGGTTCTTTCTGCTGTACAAATGGATCTGCCTTTTTTTGCCCAACAAATACAATCCATTGTAAATGTCAGGCCTCTCCAACAGGTGTGAGAGGCCACTCATGAGTGGACACCTCAGGCACCCAGAGAGAAGGCCATTCCACAAGGTGGTGCCACAAAGGCTGGTTTTTCCCTAATGCCAACATTAGACACCACAAAACAAAAAACCTACAAGTGCTTTCAATATTGAAAAGTAACAGTAAGACCAGACACTCTTGAAAGATGACAAGACAACTAACATGGACACACATCTTCACATGGAGAGCTTCCCAGCTTTACAGCCAACTTTAAAAATCACAAAAACAAGGTTAGGCTGATCAACCTTGGCCTTCATATTACAGATAGCACTCCGATCTCTTCCTAGTGGAAACAGTATTGAAACCACGCCTCTTGAAGCACCTCGCTACTCAGCTCTGATTTACAGTTTATGCATTTGGTGCATAGTTTAAAAAAATCAGATTCTTACCAATACCACCTCTCAACACACAATAACGTGTGCCGTCATTCAAACACTGGCTTTAAATGCATTTCACCATGACACTGAGACCCTCGCCTTTCTTTAAACTGATCCTTGTCAAACTGGGACAGATGAGAAGGGAAGCGTGAAACAATTTTCTAGAAAGCTACTAAATGGAATCTCCAAATGGAAACATTTTTAAAAATTGGGATGAAGCCACACTGGTCAACCACAGACATAGTTACATAAAAAACAAGGCACACCAACAAGTCACCTAGAAGCCAGTAACTTTCCAGTCAGTTTGAAAATGGCTCTCCTGCTGCTCACTCAGTGTGTGACCCACAGGTTCAAGCACATGCTTGACTTCTTCAACAACCACAACTCCATTTACTTAAACAAAAGACAGAGGTTGCTCAATGGGAGTCAAGCCACTTCCTTCCAAATGATTCTGGCTCACTTCTTCTCAATCACTACAATTTTTAAGTCTAGAAAATTCTGGTAAACGGGTTCCTTAATGAAGGCCAGAGTTCTTTCAAATAGCTGAGAGGAATAAAGAAAGAAAGGAAGAAAAAGTTCAACTGAAAGTTCAAAAGGAACAGTGGCCAATGGACCATCTATGAAAGTGTCTTCCGGGGTCAAGACTTAAAATGAGGTTTTTAAGCCCATTTTGTGTGTAGAGCAGACAGTTTCCTCCCCCCCATCCTAATTTAATTTTGTGTTCAAAATGGGAGTTAAAGCTTGGTTACAGGTGCAAAAGAAAAGTTGGCTGCCAATTTGACTCTATTTTTGGGCTGCTTTTTGGCTGGGCTTTCCACTGCATCCTTGCTGAACAGTGACTTGGGGGCTTCTGAGGAGGGGCCGGGAGGAGCAGGGGCAGATGCTGGGCTGCAAGGTAAGGAGTCACAGGGCACATTTCCCTTCTTTACTGGTACTGGAATTTCTGGTTTTTCTTCTTGTTTTGAAACTAAAATGCCTAGAAAGACAGAAAGGTAAAGAGATTTAGTTCTAGGGCTCATAAGAAGTACTGGCTTCTGGTTCATTTGTATTTAAAAAGCAAAAACAAGCTTATAAAACCCCACCAAAGCCAGGAACCTGAGGCAGGGTTACAATACCAGGCTAACCTTGGCTACTCGTCAAGATACTGTCTCAAAAAACTACAAATACCATTCACAGAGGCAGAGGCAGAGAGGCGCAGAGGTGCAGAGGCACTCAGATCTCTGTGAGTTTGAGGCCAGCCTGGTCAACAAAGCAAGGTCCAGGACAACCAGGGCTATTATACGAAGAAACTCTGTCTCAAAAAGAAAAACAAGAAAAACAATCAAAAAACGAACCAATGAACTACCAAATGTCACATTATGCCACAATTTAGATATTAGCTAATACATGGTCAATATTGTATATCACAAAAATCAAATGATACATCACCTTTCTTTGGATTGCAAATTTTTAGACAGGTCATGCTGGCTACCTATCAAAGGCCAGTTTTTCTTTGCTCAGATTCTTTGCTCCTTCATTGCTCTGTCTAGGACCAAAGACTCGTAGGCTTCCTGTGGGCTCTCTGAGGCCGCAGGGGCCTTAAGTGCTAGTGAGTGCTGCTCATTCTTCTTACAGAGGCCACACTCTTGTCGAGGTGTTGAAACCAGAGACAAGGGAGAGCCATGTGGGACCGTGGAGTCAGCTGTTCTTCTTCAGAGCTTAGGTCACATGTAATCCCCAAGTGTTTGAAGAAGACAGACCACTGTGTCTTAGATGCCTTTTGTGTGCAGCAAGGGACCCCTGATGACAAAGGCACAGGCCAAGTGATAGTGACAGAGGGATGACACAAACCCAGCTTCCCCTCGGGCACTGGGCAGAGGCCCGTGCTCCTCAGATTCTTGTTCTCCTCTGCAATCGGAAGAGCTCCTGTGTACATGTTTATAAAGGCCAGTGCCCATGAGAAGCAATCTCATCTCTACCACCCGGAAGCCCTCATTTCAAAGGAGAACACAGTGAGCCTGTGTTCTTATTGGCTCTTCCTGTGTCAGAAGTAGCTTCAAACTCGCCTGGCCCTATCTGAGGATACCAGTGTCAAACACTGCCTCACAAAGACGATGTACAGTGGAAGCCAGTTTACAGTAGAGAAGGAAGTACGGGCAGCAAAGGTAAGAGTCAGATCAAAGAGACAAAAAGGGGAAAGCGAAGGGTTTTCACAGAGCATCTGGGACTCCGCAAAGAAGGCAGAATGACAGGCTAACAGTCAAGAGACTGTAGTCACTCAACCTGTGGAGGGGAGGTGGTGGTCCCATGGCCAGCATGGTCGGAGTTCCAATGTCCATCAGCCTTAGCACCTGACACAGGGCTAAGGAAGCTGAACAGACCTCACATCAGCCTGGCACTAAGTCAGAATGTTAAGAGGTTAGCTTTTTAATCCTAGCACTTGGGAGGCAGAGGCAGATGGATCTCTGTGATTTCCAGGCCAGCAAAGTTCAGAACAGCCAAAGCTAAAAGCTACATTGAAACCTTGTCTTGAAAAATAAAACAAAACCAACAAAAAAGAGGTCAGCTCTACTGGTTTTCAGCTCACAGGACTATAGGGTCTCAAACCACAGGTACCTTGCTCAGACCAGCTTCCTAAAGCCCCAGTATCCACTGGGCTCTAAGCAGACGTGCAGCAGGTGGCAGGTGATGCCTAAGGAGCAGCTGAAACTTGGAAAAGATGGAAGGCCAACTTGGGATAGGACCATTACTGGGAGAGGCTCTTCCTCAGCCCAGTGATACTGGCCTCAACTTTAGATTAAACCTGATTTATAAATCCCGTTAGCGGGGCTCGAGAGATGGCTCAGTGGTTAAGAGCACAGCCTGCTCTTCCAAGGGACCTGGGTTCGGTTCCCAGCACCCACATGGCAGCTTACAACTGTCTGTAACTCTAAGATCTGACACTCTCACACCAATGCACCAATGCATTTATTTACAAAATAAATAAAATCTTAAAAAAAAAAAATCCTGTTAGCAGAAACCCCAACAAGGAAGGAAGGGACTGAATAACCAGCACAGGTACTTTTGTACCTGAGACAGTATTGCTTTCCTTTTCTACCAGACACCTACTACACTGGCATCAGGGGTCATTTGCTAAACCCACAGACAAATGCCAACATACAGGGTGTGACCTACCCAAAGGCTCTTGAGGGTGTTCCTCAAACTGAATGAGATCAGTGGACTGCAGGATGACAGGATCTGGTCTTAGCTGAGGGGATGGCAGGCATGAAGGGACAGGAGCACAGAGGAGGTCAACAGGGGAGCTGCTGGCCAGGTGCAGAATCTCCTGCTCCATCTGGCTGGACCCTGCAGAGAGGAGGCAGTGGCTGTACTCACACGGGCACGAAGGTCTACTCCTGAGGCTTTCCTCAGCCTCAGAGTCAGCTGGAAGTAATCAAGCACTCCATATATACATATTTATTTATTTATATAAAATAAAAAACAAATAACAACAAAGCCATTATCAGAAGATTCCTGGCAAACAATACACCAAAGCCCACAGTCTGCTGAAGACTTGTGTTCCTTAGAACATTGGTCCCTGAAGAGGCCCAAAAAGGACAAGGGCCTTTGGACAAGAAACGAAACTACAGTGGAAGGAGCCAGACAAGGCAAGAAACTTCAGCAGTGTCAGATGCTGGAAATATAGCTTTTCTCTAAACACAAGGCACAGTAATCCTTCTGGCTACCTGTGAAGTTGTATTTAGATCCCTCATATTTAAGTGGTGGAGCTCAAGTCTACAGAATTCTGGAGCTGGCTTCTGTTGACACAGAGCTGACTCTACATAAAGCCTCTGACTCAGTTACCTGGAGGAGCACTTTTACAGCACTGTATGCTATGCCCTATGGTTAGGTCCCTGAGCCCTTTTCCTCGTAAGGCCTGTGTGCTGTGTTGTGTCCTTTCCAAATCTAGTCTAGCAAGAACCCTGGTCACCCAGCTCAGCACAGTCCATCAATCTTGGTGCCCACTCACTGACCAGCTTTTACCAGAATTCCACTCACCTACTTTTCCATCTACTTCCACTGACCTTTCCTGGCACTCTGTATGCCTTGCAACCATCTGTAACTCCCTCTTCCAATCTCCTCAGCCACCAGATGCACACATGATGCATAGACATACATGCAGGCAAAATACTCATACACATAACAATAAAATACATCTAAATTCTAAAAAATGTATGTTTAACTTTAATGAAATTACCCACTGTCCTCTTTCCTCCACATGTCCCACCCTGATCCACCTCCTGGAATTTTAAGGTTTTGTCTACTTTATTGCTTTTCCTCTAGTACCTAGTACCTGTTCCAAGCCGGAGTTCTGAAGCTATATGGGATTCTGGCACCTCCAGGATCTGACTGCTGACTGCAGGCTGGGCTTCATGATTGGCAGGGAAAAGGTCAAGTGAGCTTAGCCGGTCTAGAAGACAAGGGTGCCCATCAGAGAGAAAGGTCAGTGAGAGAATCACAATTGAGCCAGGGGAGGGGACAGGAACTTACTTACTTTTCATGTCATTTTTTAACACTACAATTCTCTTATGACCATGTCCTTTTATCCAGACCACCTGCACACAAGACATACTCCTGGTTAAACAGTGGAAAAGGAGAGGAAAGAGCCCTAACATTCAAGAATGTGGGGCCTCCTGTGTCTGCTTCTCACACACCAGAGTCAAAACTCAATGAATGCCAACAGCTTCTCTAGGCTCGCTCTTTAGCTTCTAAAGCAACAGACAACAGAGGCTAGAAACACGCACTCCAGAAAAAGCTGAACAATCTGAACTCAAAAGATACAGTGTTAAAGGTATTTATGACTCTTCAATAGTATCTTCTGTAGCTTTGGTACTTAAGCTTCCCACATCAGAGTACTTACCTTTTCTAATAGAAACTGAAATCAGCCTCAAAGGATAGCATCACCCAGACCCATCAACTAACTGCTAATCATGACAGTAAAGCAGCAGTCCTGGCCTGCTCTCTGCCCCTTTAGGCAGGTCAGGGTGAAAGCAGGTCTTGGCTTCCAGGGCGCTGAGCTCTCTCACCAAACCTCTGCCCTCAGCTTCCAGTCATTCTCCCACTATTTCATCAGAGCCTGAGCACCTTGTCTCAAATGCTTCAAAATCAACAGTATTTGCATATACCTAGTGGAGGTCTGGGTGCATTCACCATAAGCATTGTATGCACATAGCCTGACCACACTTTAGATGAGTTTTCCCTTGTTTTTATAGTGAGAAAGTGTTTTGCCTGTAATTCATCCCAGGAGGCCAGGGTTGGCCTGTCCAATGTGGTGTCATGTTGCCTTCAGAAGGTTTTGGAATACTCCATGTTTTAGAATTTGACTACAAGTGCTCATATATGTTTTAACCCAGCTCAGCTCCTTCACCAAATCCTTCTGGGGCTCAGGCAGCAGTCAAGACCATGCATAAGCTCCTTCCTCCACGTCAGCCTCCCTCAGCTCCTCTGTGGACAGCAGTGATGCTTTCCAAAGGTAAACCTGGGTTCCCCTGCCTTCTCCATAGCAAAGGGAAGCTCTTTTCTGGAGAAGCAAGGCCCTCAGAACAGCTCCTCTCTAGGGCTCTAGCAACCTTTTTTTTTTCTTCCCATTTTTATTCTTTGCAGTACTGAGGACCAACTCAAAGCCTTGCCATGTAACTAAGCAGTTCCATTGCCTCTCATAGCTGCCAGCTACTCTTCATTTGTGCATGCCCTTACCTACTGTGACAACCTGTGCCCCTGCTACACAGTAACTCACAGACATCTGTGATGCTGCTCCTCCAGGATTCCCAAGCTTAGGAAGTGGACCTGGGCATTCTCCACACTCACTGAGCAGAGGGAGTCACGGCCATGCTGCTCTAGCCATCTTCTACTCAGGACATCTGCTTAGGTGTCCTGTCTGGTTAGGTGACTTCTGAGCACATTTCTAGGGGGAAGGCCTGAAACTTACTTACCAGGAACACAGGAATAAAGGTTTAGAAAAGTCACTGAGAAATATTAAAACCATTAGTCTTCTCTGGCAGTACTCAGGTGACACCTTACATCACTGATCAGGAGTCAGTAATGACTCTTTGGGAAGACACTGTCTCAGAGGATGAGGAAAAAAACACCTACCTGTGGGATGGCTCCCAATAGTTCTTCCACACTACTGTAGCCATATGTTTTGGGCTGCAGTGTTTCTCCAACGTACTTGGTATAGGCCACGGAAAATTCATGAAGGAAAATCTGCTGGTAGTGATAGGTGTGAAGCAAAGATCGCACATTCTTTGCAAACAAGTAAAGGCTTGTGAGCTTCACATACTCCTCTGCTTTATCATTCACAAATACCTGGCCCAGAAGAAAGAGAAAAATTAGAAATTTCCTGAGTGACAGCCCTGTCCCCTTTGCAGTGAGCGTCTCCTGCCAGGAACACTCAGAAGGACACAAATCACTTTGGCTTCTGAAAGAACTCTAGGAGGGTCTCACAGAAGGTACCCCAGAGCCCTAGTGGGCTCACAGCAAGGCCTTCCAGAGAGGCTCAACAACCCAGGGCAACAGGTATAATCATGTGACGTCTGAAGAAACTATGTGAGCAGGTAAGAAAAGTAGAGAATCTGCAGTCCCAAAAGGCAAGGCAACCCGGATAGACACACACAGTGGCTATGGCCACTAGACCTCATCTCCCAGAAATAATGTGAGTCAGAACAACAGTGGCTATCCTTGCAAACACACACACGCACTCGCGCGCACGCGCGCGCGCACACACACACACACCTGTGTCTTCTGGCAACAGCTTTTGAAACTGCATGTGAGGAGTGCAAAAACCTGCAGTATAAAATTGTTTCTGAACCCCAACAACCAAAGATTACGTCAAGAGCCAAACTCATAATGAACTCAAGGGGTCTGCAGCAGCACTTTCCCACACTGTGTCACATTCTAGCATCACACGTATTGTCACGACACGCAGCTCCAACAAATGCTTCCTGGCAGACCTCAGCCAAGTTGCATCCATGGTGTGCTCCAACAGCATGGTTTACTGCCCATGCCAATTTTCTATTGCTCAACTCTGAAGACACTGCTGACGTTCTAGGTCCTACAGTTTCACACAGCCAGCCGAGATGCTTACAGGAAGCAGATAAGCACATCCACTTTAGCATGCAAATCTGTTTTTGTTTTGTTTTCTGGTTTTTTTGTTTTGTTTTGTTTTGAGACAGGGTTTCTCTGTGTAGCCCTGGCTGTCCTAGACTCACTTCGTAGACCAGGCTGGCCTCGAACTCACAGCGATCCACCTGCCTCTGCCTCCTGAGTGCTGGGACTAAAGGTGTGCGCCACTCGGCTGTGTTGTTCTTTTGTAAATGGTAAAACTGCATGCATATCAATCAGTCATTTAAAAACTAATTTTCTTACCATTTATCATTTAACAAATATTTGCTTTGCACACCTGTTGCTCTTGAAGAGGACCTGGGTTCAATCCCCAGCACCTAAATAGTGGTTCACTGCCATCTGAAACCTAATATTTCCATGAGCTCCAAAGCCCCCTTCTGACTTCTATGGGCACTAAGCATGCATTTGATGCACATACCTAAATGCAAGCAAAACATTCACACACATAAAACAAAACAATCTAGCAGTAAATAATAATACAAAAATGTAAAAAGAAAAGGGGCCATGAATTTGAGAACAAGAAGGGGGTATATGGGAGAGGTTTAGGGGAGGAAATGAAAGGGAGAAATGACATGCTTTTATTTTAATTTCAAAAGATAGAAAAAAATTACTGAAAGTAAAAAAGAAAAACGGCCAGCCAAGTAAGACCCCTAGTGTCCCTCCAACTCTACACACACTAAGGCAGGCCTAACAGAGCCCCAGACGTGCTAAGTGGAGAAGCTGTCAATATGGCGGTTCTCAAGATCCACTCACACACACACACCTCCACCAAGTAAGGCAGACTCTTCAGTAACTCAGTCAAGGTCATGAATCCATATTCACAGGGGTTGAGAGGAGTACTGTGGGTGGTCTCGTAATGCCTCCTGAGCTCATCAACGGAAAGATAGGCATCTCCTTCCCAAGACATCAACAACACCAGCAACTGGGCAGTGAGAGACCGCAGGGACTTCCTGTTGATCAGCTGGATCTGTTTGCCAGACTCCATGTCAGCTACCTAAGGAAGAGAGAATGCAAACCCAACTCAGATCATCTCATTCTGGCCAACCAGACCAACAGAGGCACTTACACACACGCAGAGTACATGGGTTTCTTTGTGACAGCTGACCAACACTTGGAATGACACGGGAGCAGAAACTGTTTTTCACCTCCCTATAGCCCATAAGCCCAAATTTCACACGCTCATCATGAGGTAATTTGGAAAACACTGCCATGGTTCTCCTTACTTCTATGTTCTGTCTTCCTTGCTGCCTTCCCCTAAAGCAAAGAGACAGCGGCCAGCTGACATGCCTTGGCTAAGCTAGTGACGCTGGTAACCACGGAAAAAGCTGCATTTTTCTGTTGCCCTAGAGATAGAGACAAAGAACTTAAGGGAGGGAGCCTCTGAAAGATACATGGCATTGTTTGGGTACCAAATACCAAGTGCAGAGACAATCACTTGGTGACTGAGACCACTTGCCATCTTCAGGTCCAAAGACTTGTCATGGGCCTTTAAATGCAGGTGGCAGGGTTCTGTGCACTCAAACCATCAGCCAGTGGATCCAGTCTTCTCCCCTGAGGCTAACAACCCCCTCCCCGAAACCCCTGCCAGCTTTGCTTTCTCTACAAGGACCAAATGGCTCACTGCCTACAGTGAGACCTGGAGAATCACACGCTTGTCCTCTTTATGACTCTGGATTCAGCCCAGCATCAGCACATCTTTACTTTTCAGGCACACTCTGGACTGAGACAGGAACATGGTAGCCGACTCTCACTCCTACCACTCCTATAGTGGTAGTAGAGCTGTACACATTTCCTACTTTGGAAGCGGGTGTGTGTGTGTGTGTGTGTGTGTGTGTGTGTGTGTGTGTGTGTTGGGGGTGGGGTGGGGTGGGGTGGGGTGGGGCGGGAGGACAGGAGAGATGGCTCAGCAGTTAAGAACACTTGGCAAGCAGACTGCAAGGAGGGAGGTAAAACCACTTCTAACTCCAGTTCCAGGTGATCCAATGCCCTCTTCTGGCTTCCACAGGCAATGCATTGACATTTATATTATGCACAAACAGACAAGCAGGCAAGCACACACATATATATAAACAAACATAGATTTAAAAAAAGAAAAGAAAAGAAACAAAAGAGAAAGCAGACACTCAATTAGCAGATATGAATCCACGGGGTTTGAATCACTTTCTTAGAATCCCAGCCATTGCCAATACTGCTGCTTTTTTTTTTTAATTCAACATATTATTTTTATTGATTCTTTGGGAATATCATATTATATGCCTAGACCAAACTCACTTCCTAGTCCTTCCATGTCTGCCGTGTAATAGCTCCCCCAACTCACCCCGCCAAATCCAATCTGTGTTATGCATATAGTCACTGGAGCATGGTCAAACTTTTCCCCCAGCGAGAAGCCATCAACTGTGGAAAGCTACACTTCTGCATCCTTATCATAATTTTAGAGTTCTCTTTAGTTAGGCGCAGTGGTGCACGCCTGTAATCCCAGCACTTGAGAGGCAGATGCAAATGGATCTCTGTGAGTTCGAGGCCAGCCTGGACTACAAAGTGAGTCCAGGACAGCCAAGGCTACACAGAGAAACCCTGTCTCAAAAAACTAAAACAAAGAAACAAATAAATAAATAGTTCTCTTAAATGGCTTCCTGTTTAGGCTGTTCCTTTTATGGGGTGGCGCTTGAGCTTGGGGTAGGGGTTGTCACAGAAGCCTTCCACATTCCACTTTCACAACTATGTACCTACAGTCACTGACATCACTGCTAAATTACTTTCCTTGCTCTTTACCATCACTGGGAAGACAATCACAGGCTAGACCACAGACATCAACATGGTCTCAGGCGGCAATGCAGGCCACTAACCTCAATATGGCTCCCAGTGCAGCACTGCCTCTGGACCTCCCCTTGGCCCCAGGCTACAGCTACAGTGAGACCGCAGACCCTAACATGGTCCACTGAGGCAACATGGGCCCAGATATCACAGTGGCCTTAGGGGGCACTGTAACCATTCAGATCAATACTGCTGTTTTTAAAAGAAAGCCAGACGAAACTGCTTCCTCAATGCTGTTGAAACCCATCCCTTGACCTCAGTCATCTAGGGCATGTTTCGGAAGCACCGATGCTCAGAACACACGCAATGACCTCACAGGCAAGCCTGAGAAGCTATGCCTCGCATCTCCTACAAGCCCCCCGGCGAGGCTCCAGAAGGCAGCCAGGGTTGCACTGGGCCTCTCACTTTTTCCTGCCTTTGCTACTTGAACCAAACCTCCCATCAATTAATATTTGGCTCTGGCTCAGAGTCCTCAACTGGGTTTTTGTTGTTTTGAGTCTCTCATAGCTTAGGCTGGACACTTAGGTAGCCAAGAATAAACCCTGAATTCATGATCCTCCTTGCTTCTACCTCCCAAGTGCCAAAATTACAAAGGTACATAACTATATCCAATTTATGCAGTACTGGGAATTAAGGCAAAGGCTTAGCGTATGCTGAGCAAGCACTCAAGCCGCGGAGCCACATTCCTCCTAGTGCTGGCTCACAACCTTCCTATCCACCGAAACCCACCCTTACTAATACTTGGCCATTGGACACTGAGGAGACCTGTCACTGTCACACACAATCCTTCAGCTTCTATTTGATTCCCCTGCAGACACCTCTCCACAGAGACATATTCCAGGCTCTGTCTGTACTCACTTCCAAACTGACTCATCCCCACACAGCACAGCATAGAGTGTCTAGGGTGGAAATGGAATGGAAGACCGAAACAAGTCCACTGCTCAGCCCTTCTCACCTTTTGTTAGGGAATAGAATCCACGTCTAGGTAAAGACACGCCCTTAACTCCTCCCTGAAGAGTTAAGAAGAGGGCTGAAGAGATGGCTCATTGGTTAAGAGCACTGACTCCATTTCCAGAGGACCAGGGCTCAATTCCCAGCCTGGCCCATCACAACCATTTGCAACTCCAGTCCCAGAGGATCCAATGCCCTCTTCTGCCCTATAACTTAATGTTCTTTAAAAATAGTTAATTCAAGGGCTGGAGAGAGCTCAGCAGTTAAGAGCACTCACAGCTCTTCCAGAGGACCCAGGTTTAACTCCCAGCACCCACTTGGCAGCTCACAACTGTCTATAACTCCAGTTCCAGGGATCTGACACCCTCAACACAGACATACATGCAGGCAAAAAACCAAACCAAGCAAACAAAACAAAACAAAAAACCAAAAGAAACAAAAAAATGCCCCTATACATAAAAATAGTTAATTTAGTTGGACAGGACAAAGATCAAACTCAATGATAGGTGGGTTTATCATAAGACAATGTACTTTTTCTTTCCAGAATTTCCAACCCCTATTGACAGGCCAACATGAGACTTGTCTGGGCTGGCCAATCTTTCAGAATCCTGACCTGGAAAAGCCTAACTATTCTTCTCTTCTGTCTTTTCTTTCAGATGCGGCCAGAATCTAAGCATATGTTCCCTGGTGCTCTGGGCTTCCTTACACTCTCTGTAAAACTCCCCTCCCCAGCACGTGGCTGACCTCCATGCCAGCTTCTCAAATGGCTGCCCGCTCCCACCACTCCTTTCTCCCTTCTCCTCTTCAAGGCACTGGAAGATTTACAGCCTGCCTACCTGGAGTTTGTTTTTTAAAACTCTTAACAAGTGACCTCTAGCTTCCATTTTGAGTCTAAGATTTT
Organism: Acomys minous; assembly: GCF_964271855.1. Classification (NCBI taxonomy): domain Eukaryota; kingdom Metazoa; phylum Chordata; class Mammalia; order Rodentia; family Muridae; genus Acomys; species Acomys minous. Next base: position 52,013,103 of record NC_140498.1, read on the forward strand.
TCATTAATGAGACTAAGAAGCCCAAGAAGAAACTCAGATTTCCCATTCTCAGGTATCAACACTGGCTCTGCAGGACTCCTCAGGATTTCTCGTAATAGTTCTTGCCTGCCTTTTAATTACTTAATCAAAGGAGAATATGGATCTATTCCTGCACCCCTAGACCTAGGCAGTTCTGCTACCTTCAATCTCCTCCATTTCCTCTTAAATCTCACACAGACTCCTTTCTTCACTTGGTTCTGTTTCTTCCCGTCCCCAGTACTGAAGACGGAACCCAGAACTTTGCAAGCTGGGAAACCCTGACCACTGAGCTGTACTCCACCCTTTTTATTTTTAATTTAGAGATAGGACTTGGTCACCTGTCTAGGCTGGCCTCGAGCTTCAAATCTTCCGTCTCCTTAGGTCCTAGGATTACAGGCTACACTTCTGTAGCACCAAGGGGCCACTGGCTCACTGGTATTCCTATCAATAATTTAAGTTCTTTTGCCCCTAAGTCTTTCTGTTGTGGTTATCTGGCCAGCTCCCACCATGAGCCCAGCCATCAGCTTCTGGACCCACACCTGTCAGGCATACCCACAGTGGCCATCTCTACCATCCACCTGTGAGCATCAGCTCCCAAGTACACAGCGCTCCTCCACACCCGTCTCCACACGTCAGCCCTCCTCCAAGCTCTTCTATGTTAAACCTCGGCCCCTCTTCTCTGTAAACAGTTACCTTAACCTTCCTTTAATGGTAACATAGCATCCTTTCCTGTGACAAATACCAGAATTAGTTTTATCAGATCCCACTGAACAGCCTCCATTCTTGTGAAAGATTAAGGCAGTCCCTCCTGCTGGTCCATCTCTCACCTCCTTCTCTTCCTCCTCCTCCCCCAGAAGCCCTTCTCTCCTGTGTGCTCATTTCCCAGAAGTCCTTCTTGCCTTTGTCTGCTTACTTCTCAGGTTATCCTTCTTTGGAACTTTCTAACACACCCAACCACAGCACCTGGACACAGGCCAGCAGCTCATTGGCTCCCTTCATCCCATGTGATTAGCTGTGGCCCTCTCACAAGCAAGCTAGCCACAAGCTATGGCAAATCCAGCTGCTACTTCCCCTTGCTACCTCATGGCCCAGCCCACTGTAAGTGCTGTTCTCAGCAACAAGCCAGGTGCCTCCACCCACCTAAGGCTCCTGACATGGCCCCTCCGCTAACCTATCAGTAGATAACCAGATTTCCTCTGTGCCTCTGTGTGATGGTGCCACTTTCTGCTTCCCTTTCCATCCCCCCCCCCCCCCCCCCCCCCGCCTCCTGGCAGTCTTTCCCTAGTCCTGTGTTATATAGGTCTATGGATGTTCTGGAAACTGTCCAGCTGCTCTACCTATACATGGGAGGGTCAGCTCAGCACAGGAGAACAGGGAGGAGGAGGGAGGTTGCCTTCTAAAGGGGATTTGCAAACCACAAGGGCAATTCTGACCTTGGGCTTGTTGTCAAGATGACTCCTAAATGAGTCAGGATCCATGGAAGATACATAATACAGTCTCCCAGGAATCTTGGAAATAATAGACTCTGGAAGGATTCAACTTCAGGCCAGCCTGGCTGAGATGATTATACCTGAGCATATGTACTTTAGGATAAAAAGTGACCTTGTCAGTTCAGAAAGGTCATAAAGATATAAAAGACCATAAATCTAAAGTGCCAAGCCAAGCCTTCCTATTGTCTAGTAAGGGTTCAATGAAACACAGCTGTGAAGCAACAGCAAGCCACACCGAGAACTGCTGCACGAAGTGCACGCAGCAGCTCACACGGACCATGCCACACAGCCTAGGCAGTAGGACACTGGCTTACCTTTACAACATGGCAGAGCTTCTGTGTCAAAGCTGAGACCGAGCTGACATCATAGTCTTGGAGACGAAATGTATATCCAAACGTCTTAGCATATTCTGTAAGTAAATCTGTCATCATAAGGCAGTTATCTTTTTGGGACCGCAGAAGCTTAACAAACTGGGCGGCTAGAGCTTTGAATCGCTCCACTTCAGTCAAAGTCAGGATTTTCTCTTCTCCACATTCCAAAACCTTAAAAAACACATAGGGAGTAAGGAGGGGTTTGAACACATGATTGATTGTAGAATTAAATGGCATGGAAACCTACACATTGGTCACGTAAGATGGGAATGTGGTTTTGAAGGCATAGTTCTGTAAGATCAAAGAGCTCTTCTCTCAGAGCTTAAACACACACGTAAGATGTTCCTTTTCCTGGCTGTATAAATTCTGTTATGTGTGTTTTACAAAAATGAAGTTTCTTTTCTTTCTTTCTTTCTTTTTTTGATTTTTTGAGACAAGGTTTCTCTGTGTAGCCTTGGCTGTCATGGACTCACTTTGTAGACCAGGCTGGCCTCAAACTCACAGTGGTCCACCTGCCTCTGCCTCCCGAGTGCTGGGACTAAAGGCGGGCGCCATCACCGCCGGGCTACAAAAACAAAGGCTTAATAATACCTTTGGAGTAAAAATTAATTTTAGTAAAATTAAGAACAGAAATTCAACCCTCCTTGAAGAGCTTGGCACAAATACTCCCCTATCTCCAAGGGGGTTTGGGAAGCATGGTGCTGCTCAAAAAAATATACAGTCTAACATTTAAGCCATCTCATCCTATTTTCAGTGATTATCTAACACACGCTGAAGATTATTTTTGAGGTCGAGTCTTGATGTTTAACCCAGACTGGCTTCAATCACAGAATTCCTTCACCTCCACCTCATAAATTCTGGGATTACAGAACAAATCACACATTTCCCTAAATTTGCTAACAGGTCAACACAGTTTTGACTAGACTATTTCAGACTCATAACTAAGAACAGTAACAATAGCTCCCTATACACGGCTCAGAAAAACACTTAAAGAAGTAGCAGCTCTTCACTTACTTGTAAAATCTCAGGGATGGCTTCTAAAAGTTCAAGCAGCTTGGTAAACCCATAGTATGCAAGTTTGCACTGACGGCCAAAATGGTGGTGGTAAGAGGGAATGAACTTGTTAAAGGGCATCCGGAAATGGGGCTGGTGGCGCAGCAGGTCCACGACATCCTTGGAGAACTGCTTTGTCCTTTCTATTTCATCCTGAGTTCGTTCTTTAAAAAATACAGCACCGTATAAATCAGGCTTACACCCACAGTATTTAGTACCAACCCTGCAGGGGCGCTGTCAGTTCTGTCCATGTGAACAAGACAGACACAAGCTATTTCTGCGAAATCACACTTCTGAACATTCACGTGGTTTTTTGTTTAGCTATTTGATCTTTAATTAAAAGTTGCTGGCAGTAATATTTGTATTTAACACTATTCAGATGAAGACTTGTCAATGTTGTTTTCATTTTCTTTGTACCAAAACTTGTGATATTAAATTTCACAGAAAAGAGTATCAGGCATCAAAAATTTAACAAAATGAAAGAGAAAAATATGTAAACATTGATCTTCATTTCTATCTATTTTAAATTGACTGGGAGAGAATTAGGAAAAGACAGACACTACTTTGTTTTAACTCTGGAGGCCTGTGACCTCAGGACAGAGACCTTCTCACTGGTAATGGGCAGAATATGATAATTAACAAACCTATCTTCCTGTAGTGAACTACTACAACTGGAAAGATAAATGCCACCTTCCTCTGTGTTTGTTTTCTTCCAAAGTATGCATAGTGAAATAATTCTTAGAGCTAAAACAGTTTGCATCAGATAACATGGCCACTAGAAACCACTACACTAGCTGAAAAGCAGTTAATAAAATGCCAGATACAGTTTCTTCTCTCCTTTTGAGTAGATTCTTAAAAACCAGTGAGCTAGCTTTCTTTCTTTCTTTCTCCCCCCACCCCCAGACAAGGTTTTCCTGTGTAGCCTTGGCTGTACTGGGACTTGCTCTGTAGGCCAGGCTGACCTTGAACCCACAGCAACATCAGCTGGGATTAACGGTGCACAGCTAACCAGTGTGCTTCCTTATAGGGCACATGGCTTCCTTCCTCTACAGAACACAGATTCTGCATACCAGACAGGTTTACAAGCTGCACTTCCCAAGAAACCATTAAGAATCACGGAAAGAGAGAGAAAAGAGCACCCCCTTAAAACACACACACACACATACACACACACACACACACACACACACACACACAAAACTATTCCATGTAAAAGTAAACGGCGACTGACTAGGCTCATGCTCACAATCCCAGCTCTTAGAAGACTGAGGTCAGAGTACTAGTGAAAGTCAAGACCAGCCTGGGCTACACAGAGAAGTCAGTACCCAACAGCACAATAAAAACAAAGGCATTAGTGAGGTAGACAACATTCGCCCACACACCTCTTTTTCGGATACCAATGACCATGTCATCATCTTGCTGGGACAAGCAGATGGTTGTGTCTGGGATCTCTGATATGATATCAGTCAATTCACAAACACCATATTCTGTGACATCCCAGTCCTTTGAGAAACACCTATGTTTTAAGATGGGAAATGGGCAAAGAATGAATAAAATCGTTACCATAGTAATAAGCTTTACAAAAGACTGCTTTTTTTTTAAAGCTTCCATTCAACTCACCAATGATAAGCCTGTGAGAACTCTCTCACAATGACCTGCTTGCTGGCCTGGGACTTGAGAAGTTTTAGTAAATCCTGAGTAAAGCGCTTTACCTGGGCCCTATGAGTGAGGGTCAGCAGACGCTTGGAGCCCATTCCAAGAATCTGAAAATGAAATGTTCTGATTACTTATACTATGAAGAACTCAAAAGATATGTTCTTGTGTCAACCTTGTCTCTGCCTTTCTTGCTCTTGTTACTCTCAGATTATCTCCGTCAATATATAATGTCTGCAATTTAAAATGGACACAATTCAGCCTAGATGTCTGGGGCCAGGATCATTTAGCTGCTTGTTTTCAAGGTGCTGCTGTCTCAGAAGACCACGAGCACAAGAGGAAGAGCACATGCTCAGTCTGGCTGACTGACAGCAACTCTACAAGGCAGCTAAAGGTTTTCAGGTGTTTTTAACAAGTGGGAAATATGAAAACGTTATCTTCAGGGAAGTTATAGGCAGTCTAGACAGGATCCAATGCTAAATCTTAGCCCAGCGACTAATGTCTAACTCACAAAGGGTAGGTACCAACTGTGAGTAAATACTCCCTTGCAGTAATGAGCATTACAGAGAACACTGCTGGAAAGCAGGTGCCAGCCCATAGACACTAGAAGGAAGATGGCCACCGGCCTCTAAGGAATTCTTTCACGTTGGAAATTTGTCATTTCCTCAAAACTTGAGAAGGCTCTTGCATTTTGAAGCAAGCCCTTACAGAAAGATTTCAGCTCAGATTTTAGTTTTCTGAGAAATGAGGTCATTATTCTGTCTGAGTATCTGGCTATGGCAGCTGAAGTCAGGGAAGACCACTGCCTCATATCCTTTACCTGCAAAACGTGAGGCACAGCTTCTAGTAGTTCAATCAGCTTGGAATATCCATAATCTGAAACTCGGCATTGCTTTGCAAAATGGTGATGGTATGAAGGGATGAAATTGCTGATTTGTAGTATACAAGATGGTTGGTTCTTCAGTAAGTCAATGACTTCTCTACTGAACTGGATCAGCTGGGGATTACCCACAGGACTTTTAGAACGCAGAAGCCAAGGGTCTAGAGAAGAGAAACAGAAACAAAACACATAAGACCTCAGACATGACTTCATCGGCTGAAAGGCGATTTCCTGTTTTTAGCTTAGTATTCCTATGCAGCAACACAGGTGCCACAGAACAAAATAACCAGGCCATCTTACTACAGATGGGGAAACCATTTGCCTTAATCCTCAAAAGGTGTCAAAGAGAAGCACAAAACACTCCAGGGCTATGCCAGAAGTGAAGACTAACAAGGACTTCCCAGACCACATTGGCTATATTTCAAAGATCCATTTGTCACTTGGCCATGTGGATCATACTTTTCCCACAGACACAGTATAGATGGGCACCAGGAAGGTAGCCCATGAGAATGGAATTAACCAATAATGGAGTTAAAATTTTACTCAGAAAGCCATGGGGAGCAGGATGGAAATTTGAGGCAGAAACAGATTTACCTACACACCTATTTTTTTTTAAGACAGGGTCTTCTTATATAGCCCTAGGCCATCCTATGAAGATCAAACTCACAGCAATCTTCCTGCCTCTGTCTCTTAAATGCTGTGATAAACAGATCTGCATCATCAGGTTTTTGTAGTCTCAAGTGTTTACAACACATAAAAAAAGCTTTAACAACAACAACAACAACAACAACAAAAGGTTGTGCAGAGGTGGCTTAGTGGTTAAGAGGACTCTTAACCAAAGGACCAGGGCTCAATTCCCATCAACCACATGGCAACTCACAACTGTTTGTAACTCCAGGTCCAGGGCTTCTAACACTCTTACACAGACATTAACGCCGGCAAAAGACCAATATAAAAGAATTAAAAAAAGAAAAAAGGCCTAAGTAGAGCTGGCATAGTGACAAATGCCACCAAAAAAAATCTCAGCACTGGGGCAGGGTAGGCTGAAGGGAGGATCCTGAGTTCAAGACAAGCCTTGATTATGTATGTAAGACACTGTCTCCAACAGTAATAGTGATGACAACAACAAAACAACAAAAAGCAAAACATTAAAAAAGATCAGACAAAAACCTTTATAGAGAAGTTCAAGGGATTTGTGGGTGGACTTAAAGCACAAGACAGAGGTTGGGAGTCTCCCATAGGCTCTGTGCAGCCCAAGACTGAGGGAGGAGAGGACAGGTAGGAAGGAGCTGCTGACTCAGGCCAGGCTCTCGGTTACCCTTCTAGCTTTAAACAGAGGTGCAAGCCTAAGGTACATTAGGGCCAAAGAGAAGTGTGTGTGTGTGTGTGTGTGTGTGTGTGTGTGTGTGTGAGCGTGCGCACTCATGTATGTAGGAGATGGTTCTGTCCTTCCACCACGTGGATCCCAGGGCTCAAAGTCAGCCTGTTAGGCTTCATGGCAGGTGTCCTTAGCATCTGGAGACTTTTAAGATCGGAGGAGATACATACGTGACCCCCAAAATTCTACCAGAGAACTTTTACTGCTGATAAACACCTTCAGTAAAATGGCTGAATACCAAATTAACTTTTAAAAAAATCAGTAGCCCTCTGTATACAAACAGGCTGAGAAAGAAACTGAGGAAACAACACCCTTCACAAAAGTCACAAATTATATAAAATCTCTTGGTGTAACTCTAAACAGGCAAGTGAAAGACCTGTATGACAAGAACTTCAAGACTTTGAAGAAAGAAACTGAAGAAGAGATCAGAAGATGGAAAGATCTCCCACACTCATGGGTCAGTAGGATTAACAGCAAAATGGCCATTGTACTAAAGGCAATCTACATATACAATGCAATTCCCATCAAACTTCCAGCACAATTCTTTACAGACCTTGAAAGAGCAACCATCAACTTCATATGGGAAAATAAAAGACCCAGGATAGCTAAAACAATTCTGTGCAATAAAAGAACTTCCAGAGGTATCATCCTCCCTGAGTTCAAGCTGCATGGTATTTGCATAAAAGCAGGTTGATGATTTTGACAAAGAGGCCAAAAACCACACAGTGGAAAAAAGAAAGCATCGTTAACAAATGGTGCTGGTCTGCCTGGATAGCTACATGTAGAAAAACACATACTTATCACCCTCCACAAAACTCAAGCCCAAGTGAATCAAAGACCGTAACATAAAACCGGGTGCACTAAATCTATTAGAAGAGAAAGTGGGAAATAGCTATGAACTCATTGGCATAGGAGACAACTTTCTGAACAGAACACCAATAGCACAGGTTCTAAGATCAACAACTAATAAATGGGACCTCATAAAACTGAAGAGCTTCTGTAAGGCAAAGGACACCGTCAACAGGGCAAAACAGCACCCTACATAATGGAAAAAGATTTTCACCAACCCTACGTCTGACAAAAGGCTAATATCCAAAATACATAGAATTCAAGAAAGTCAGGCATGGTGGCGCAAAATGAAACAAAACAAAAAAAGGGGTGGGGGGTACAGAGCTAAACAGACAATGGCCAAGAAACACAGAAATGCTCAACATCCTTAGTCATCAGGGAAATGCAAATCAAAACATCTCTGAGATTCCATCTTACACCCATCAGAAAGGCTAAGATTAAAACCCTCAAGTGACAGCCCATGCTGGGGAGGAGGGGAGCAAGGGGAATACTCCTCTACCTGCAGGTGGGAATGCAAACTTGTACAGCTACTTTAGAAATCAATCTGGACATTTCTTAGAAAACTGGAAGTAGATCTACCTTGAGACCCAGCTACTTCACTCCTGGGCATATACCCAAAAGACGCTCTACCATACAACAGGAAGATGCACTTGGTCAACTATGGTCATAGCAGCTTTGTTCATAATAGCCAGAAACTGGACTAATCTAGATACCCTCAACCGAAGAATGGATAAGTAAACTATGGTACATTTACACAATGAAATACCACTCAGCTATTAAAAATAAAGATATGCAATTTGCAGGCAAAGGGATGGAACTAGAAAAGATCATCCTGAGCGAGGTAACCCAGACACAGAAAGATAGGTACGGCATCTACTGACTCATGAGTGGATACTAGCCATAATATATAGGATAACCATGCCACAACCACAGACCAAAGAAGCCTAGATGGGCGGCCAAGGGAGGATGCTTGAATCTCCTGAAGAAGTAGAAGTTGAATTTCATTTGAAGTAATTGGGGGGGGGGGAAGCTATGTGGGAGTGGGGACAGTGATCAGATGTAGGGAGAGTGGGGGAGGGGGCACCGGGAGAACAAAAATCAGTGGAATCATCTATGGGACAGGGAAATCCTCAGGGATTCTATGGGGATGACCCTAGCTGAGATCCCTAACAGTGGGGGATATGGAGCCTGAAGTTGCCTCCTCCTGTAGCCAGGTGGGACTTCCAGTAGAAGGAAGGACACCACCCTACTCATAAAAGCTTCGTCCCAAATCTGTCCTGCCTACAAGAAGTGTAGGGATAAAGACGGAGCAGAGATTGAGGGAATGGCCAACCAATAAATGGCCCAACTTGAGACCCACCCCATGGCAAAGAGCCAGCCTCTGACACTATTAATGATACCCTGCTATGTTTGTAGACAGGAGCCTAGCACAACTGTCTTCTGAGAGGTTTCATCCAGCAGCTGATGGCAACAGATGCCGAGACCCACAGCCAAGCAATAGGGTAAGCTCGGGAAGTTTTGTGGAAGAGTGGGAAGAATGATAGAAGGAGCCAGAGGGTCAAGGACAGCACGAAGAGACGTACAGAGTAAACTAACCTGGGCCCATGGGGGCTCAAAGAGACTGAACCATCAAGCAAAGAACTTGCATAGGCTCTAGACCCCTTACACACATGTAACAGATGTGCAGCATGGTCATCATGTGGGCCCTTTAACAGTGGTAGTAGGGGATATCTCTGACTCCGTTGTCTACCTTTGGATCCCTTTCCCCTAGCTGGGCTGCCTTGTCTGGCCTCAGTGGGAGAAGATGCTCTAAGTCCTTCTGTGACTTGAGGTACCAGGGTGGGTTGGTTCCCCTCAGGGGCCTCCCTTTCTCTGAGGAGATGAGGGAATGGGGGAGGAGGAGAAGAGAGGCTCGAAGGTAGGCCTGAGAAGAAAGGAGGGAGGGGGCTAGGATCAGGTTTTAAAGTGACAAGAACAAAAACAAAAACAAAAACAAAAATGATTAGAGGAGACACCTGGTGAAAATGGTGCTGCTGTTTGAACTCAAAGCCACAACTTCCTCCTGGCCTTCCTGTAGATGGCTGGGAGCTTAGGGCTCAACCCCTGACATCGGCCCACTTACCAGTGTTGGGAGGCGGGGGCTTGTTGTGAATCCACCTCACTACTTTGACACCATTCTGAGCGGTGGTAATGTTCACTCCTGGAATGCAGGTGATGAAGTGCTCCAAGGGGACACCCCTGTGGCTGTCTTGTGTAATTTCTAGGCCACCAAACTCCGCAGCATAGCAATCTGGAAAGCTGAAGGGACAAAAAGTTAAGTAAAAATAATGAAAAGGGCACTGCAGGCTGAAGAGCAGGCTTTAACCATGTATCTGTTGAGAAGTACTGCCTTTGTGACACAGTCTAATGAAGAGCTCCAGAAATCCCCAGGCAGTGTTCAGCAGGGAGTGAGATAAAGCACTTTGGATAGTCAGAGCCACCAAGTTTGGAGCTGGCCTTTGTCCATGGCCCAGAGTAGTTCAGTGTACTCTACTGTATGATTTTCTTTACAGCCTTGGAACCTGAACACAGGTGAAATGATGCATTCTCCTGGCACCTGTGCAGGTTTCAACTTAGATGCATCTCTTTTTGGCAAAAACCAAACTATCCTCATGTTTATGTTTGTGAAATTCAACATAAAGCCAGTTTCTTGTTGAAATACTGAGTGCATGAATCCATTCCTCAGAGCTTCAACCCTAGGACAGAGCCCTCTTTCTAATCCTTGGTTCCATCAGTAGGCAGACTGCAGAAATGACCCTACAAGCACTCTACTCCCAATGGCTACCATGGCTCACCTTAGCAAAGGCACGGTGCCCTCGTGGGTCTGGAGAAGACTATGAACTTGAGGTGCGAAGACTTTCAAAGAAAGAACCACAAATGGAATCTTGTAAGAGTCTGGATCAAACTCATGCTCACTGCAGGAAAGAGAGTAAACAGTGAGCTGACTTTTCAGGCGTGGACAGCATTCCCTGCTCACTCTCTGGAGCACGTCACTGTACCTGAAGTCCTTGTTAGTGCAGTGCTGCCTGCAGACAGGTTCATGATACTCCAACTCTTCAAACAGAACTGGGCTGCAGTTTGTGGAGGAGCCATCATGTGACTGGGAAGAGCCCAGGGGGCTCTGGCGGGCCTGGCTACTTGGTAAGAGACACACCAGCCGCCCATTTCCCTGTTCACGGATTGCAATTGTGTCTGTTAATTTATATAAATCAGACACATTTAACTTGTGTCCATACCTAAGAACAGAAAAGAGGTGCTGGCTTAGAATGTTTTTCTTTGATTATATAGAAACACCTGTCCTGTTTACCTAAGGAACACAGAATGGCTTCCCCATCTCTCCATGAGTAAAATCAAACTACTGACTGAGCTCCTTTACTCCTGAAGTCATACAGCCAGGCGACAGCAAACTATCCCTTGGTAGCCCCTTCCCATGGCAGTGTCTTCCTTCACCTACGTGTCTGGGATGGGAATGCTCTCAACATGTGTCACCTCCAACCACTGCCCTCTAAGTGTACTCCTTTAGAGAGATGTCCTCACCCACACTGACCTGCACTGTGGAGCGCTGTCCTCTGTACCTGGACTCCTCAACCCTGACTTGGACCTGCTATAGTTGGAGCATAAAAGCCCAGGCTCTGGATGTAGACAGACTTGAGTTCACATCCTGACTCTACTTCAGCCTTTATAACCTTAGTTAAGATACACAAGCAGTTTGAGTCTCAATTTTGTGGTCTTTAAAATGCAGTGATAACTTGTATCTCATAGTGCTGAGTGAGGACTGAGGGCAACCAGGCCTGGGTGGGGCTTGGCCTGGGTATTGGCAATTCCTTCCTACCTCTGCAGGTTCCATTCCCAGTGCCCTACATCCATCCTTGAGGTCTCCCTACACGAGGAGATAAGCATTTTCTCTGTGCTCTCATTGTTGGTCTTAAACTCTCGTTTTCTTTAGAGTAAAAATAATTGCTCTCAGGATTGATTTCTACTCAGGTTCTAATCCCCTTCCTTCCTGGCTCTACGTTCCTAGTCATCCCCAAACCTCATCTTGTTTCGTCAGCCCCCTAAGATTTCCCAATGTCTGGCATGTTATCTTTCCTAATTACCCTTATCTCTGGGACCTTGTTTGCTTTCCTGGCCTTCTATCCAATTCTACCTCCTTCCCACCTCTTCTGGCCCTATCTGCTTCCCTGCTCATCAGAATTAACGCCTCTTCAGCAAACAGCCATTACTTTCACAACCAACATCTCACTCAGAGCCTCTAGAATGCACTCTAACTCTCTATAGAGAATCCAACGATGCCCTAGAACTTTTATGCCCAAAACCAAGACCCAGGCCTGTGCTTCCCACTCGAGCTTCATGCTCCTGTTTCCCGTCTGACCTACAACGCTCTCAACCAGATGTCTTTTACCTTTTACCCTGCCAGCTTGCTTCCTACCCAACACCAGTCATCGGCTCCTGTTCCACAGGCACTTGAATTTCCTTTTTCTTTTTCTTGAATTTTCTTTTTTAAAAATTATTTGATGTGTATGTAAGTTTTGCCTACATGTATATCTGTGCACCACACATGTGTAGTGCCCTTGGAGGTCAGAAGAGGACATCAGATCCACTGGAGAAAGAATTATAGGTGGGTGAGCTAGGAATTGAATCTGGGTCCCCTGCAAGAGCCGTCAGTGTCACTCTTAACTGCTGAGTCATCATCTCTCTAGCCCACTGATTCTCCACCTTCCTCATGCTGTGACCCCTAACAGTTCCTCATGTTGTGGTGACCCCAACCATAAAGCTATTTTAGCTACTGTTTTGCTAACTAATTTTGCTACTGTTATGAATAGCAATGTAAATATCTGATATGCAGGATATCTGGTATGTGACCCCTGTGAAAGGGTCATTCAACCCCCAAAGGGGTCACTACATAAAAGTTGAGAACCTCTGCTCTAGCCCATCCACCCATCCATTTATTTGGTTTCCGAGAGCATTTCACGTCTGGCCTGGCACAGCTGGGTAATGCCTTAAACTCTTGATCCTCTGGCCTCCACGCCTACCTGTACACCACCGTGACAACAACAAACTAAATCTCTGAAACTGTAAGCTGTTGGGGTTGGTCTAGTGCTATGTATTCTAATGCTAATTACTGGCTCCCAAGATCTGGTTGTTGTCCAGACATTCTAACATACACTGGTATTTGTGTAAACCTTGCTCTACCTAATTTAAAGTTGATTGGTTAATAAGGTTGCTGAAGCCTGTAACCGTGCAGAAGAGAAGTGGGCAGTGCTTAGGTTCCTGGGCTTGGGGTCTCAGAGGGACCAGGAGGCCAGGAGGGGGAGAGAGAGTTAGAACACGTAGCAGGAGGAGAGGAAGCCAGAGAGAAGGAAGTCACCATGGGGCAATATGGACTATGAGCATGTGGCCATGAAGGCTGGCCTGATAGAACAAAAGAACCCAGACAGGAACAATTAAGGCAAGTAATTTAGGGTGTGTAGCTGGGAATAGCAAAATAGCCTAGAGGGTTAATACCTGCCCAGTTACGGTGTGCGCCACTACATCCACTACATCCGGCTAAGCTTTTACAATTCTAGAAGGGCTCTGTCTCAATTATATGGGAACTAGCTGGGGTAGAGGAGCCCTCTAGAGTCTAACAGCCAAATCTACAACAGTAAGCCAGCCCCAGTTCAATGCTTTCCTTTTTTAAAAAATGTTTTCCTTTATAAGATTTGCCATTGTCATAGTGTCTCTTCATAGCAACAAAACCTTAAGATAGGAACTCAAGTCAAATGTGCTTTAAAAAAAAAAAAAGTATTAGAGTCAAATTTCCAATCTAAACAGCACTGTCTCTGTTTTGCTCTTTCCCTGGTGAGAAGTTCTTAAGGCTGAGTACTATAGAGTTTCGTTGTTGTTGTTGTTGTTGTTTTTTTTTTTTTGCATAGAAGTCACCAATTACCACTGCATCAATGGAACAATAAACAAAACTTACTTCTTTTCATAGATGTCTATTAATTTAAAGAGAGGCAAACAACAGGCAGGAGCATCCTGAAGAATAGCCACTGTTTCTGCACTGTAGGACAAAATCCATGAGTTAGAGGACAGACTACTCCCATATATTACTGTGTGTGCGTGTGTGTGTGTGTTAAAGATGTATTTATTATGTATACAGTGTTCTGCCTGCATGTACACCTGCATGCCAGAAGAGGGAATTAGATCACACTATAAATGGCTGTAAGCCACCATGTAGTTGCTGGGAATTAAACTCAGGACCTCTGGAAGAGCAGGCAGTGCTCTTAACCTCCAACCCATCTCTCCAGCCCCCAAGTATATATATATTTCCCAAGTATATTTTTTTAAAGGTTCATAAAACTAACACAAAATGCAAGCAAAGTAAACTTACTAGTTTTTGATATGTTAGAGTTTACTTTTCAGAAAAGTTAAAGGAAAATCAAAAGGATTTTAAGGGCAAGCCATGAAAACTGATCAAGTAATTCCTTGGGACTCAGTAACAGGAAGTCCACATGTACTTTCCTGGGGCCAGGAGGATGGGGAGATAGACACTGGGTTAACTCAGAGCAAAGGCAAACAGTCTGAATTATCTTTTGTCATGTGTGGCTTATATGTTAGATATATGGGACTGGGATTTCTGCATGTGACTGGACATGTAATTGCATACAGTTTCATCTTTATCACTCTTTACAAAAAAAGTACTAAAAATACAACAAACAAACAAATCTAACTAGAAAGGGCGGATAGTCTGGAGCCACAGAATAGAGGGTTTTCTCCATTTTGCTGAACTTCCCCAAGCACTGCAAAAAGCTGAGTATTATTTTTATTCTAAGAAAAAACAACAACAAACAACAAAAAACACCCACAACTTTAAGTACTGGTCAAGTAGAAATATTCCAGAACTCAGTGAATCTTACTTTACTAGCTCCTCACAGCAGTTGAGCCAAAGCAGCATGAAGACTTGCTCTGAACAGTCCAAGAGCTCACACTGGTTCAGTCATCAGGGAGGTACATGAGGACTTTACACTTCTAGTGAAGAATTCTGCATTTTGCTACAGAGATCTGCTAGTCTTGGGACCTGTTTTGGGTATGCAGTATGTTCCTTCACTCTCAAAGGTCTGCCAAATTCAAGCTGTGTTTGGCTTTTGCTTAATGACTTGAACAAAAGCCAGAGGGTAGATTTTAAACCCTATCATTTAACAATAACCACACTGCATACAGGATGAAGGGGAATGTGATAAAAATCTATTTTTATTATTTCCCAAACTGTCTGTGGGTCAGCTGTTATATCCTAAAGTGAACGGCTTGGATGTTGTTTTATACCTTAGTAAAGCGAGTGACTTGTTGGCAGCTCCTGTGGAGAGTGAGACCAGGATCTTCTTGCTGCCAATTTTGTGCCTGTGGAGGTTGTTCACGGCACAGATTGCTTCTTGCAGGTTTCCCATCTGTACAATGGCCTTGAGCTGGTAATCGGTATGGGGACTGAGCTCAACACTCTTCACCTACAAAAGGACAAAATAAAACAGAGCACTGCCAGTATCTACCTAGAGTCTGTCAACTTCAAAAGTGAGAGTAAACTGTTGAACAATATGCTAACAGACGTCAGAGCCTGCACAGAGTAACTTGTCTGAATAAAGTACTGCAGGTGACCAGAGTGTAGATGATCTTCAAAGGAGCTAGTCAGTCTGCCTTTTTGCTCTCGCACAAGCCATGCTCAGAGGCAGACTCAGAAAACTTCTCTGCAAGTTCTATGAAAGGTGCATTTTTTCATAAACTGCATCTTAACGCTGGGGTGGGTACACTGAGAAGTAGCCAACACTACTTTAGACTGGTGGTTCTCAACTTGTGGGCAGCAAACCCTTTGGGGGTGGGATGGGGTCATATAACCCTTTCACAGAGTGTCTATCAGATATCCTGCATATCAGATACTTACATTATAATTCATAACAGTAGCAAAATTAGTTATGAAAGAGCAACAATGGTTGGCGGGTCATCATAGCATGAGGAACCGTATTAAAGGGTCAGCCTTAGGAAAGTTGAGAGTCACTGCTTTAGACTTTCTGTATTTCTGCACGTAGCTCTTAGTGAGTCCCTCTGCCTATGACATGCACTTCTCATGGCTAGCTTCATCTTCTCTGGGGTGAGGTCCTAAAAACTATGAGTTCTACATTTCTTCTAACACAGATAAGGGAAAAGAAGTTCAAACCTGCCCAGGCCTACCCATGTGTTCAATTAGGCCCTGTGGCACTGAACTGCACCAAGGGTGAAACCACAAGAACAAGAGTTGGGGGGCAGGGTATGGCAGCTGGAGAAACAGCTCAACAGTTAAGAACTTACGCTACTCTTCAAAGCATCCATATTAGGCAGCTTAAAACCTCCTGAAACTTCAGCTCCAAGATATCTGGACACCTCTGGCCTCCAAAGGCACCCACATACATACTCACACAAAGACACACATAAACCCACATAATTAATTTTAAAGTAAGTCTTTGTAAAAATTCAAAGAGTAAAGCTGAGCACTGTGGCTTCTGTCTTTCACATCAATTGGGAAGCTGAGGCAAGACTCTCACATGTTTGAAGTTAAAGAGTTGAGATCTTGTCTTGATAATACCACCCACTCCCAAAAATGCAAACCAATTACCCAAACAACAAGAGTACCTGGCCATGCTTGGAAAAGGCTTCCTGGAGGAGCTGCTGTAGCTCCTTCCGGGACAGCCTGTAGTCCACATTGCTGACCTGGATGTCAACACCATTTGCAAATGGCTCTGTGCAGTCGGCACCACTGCTGGGATTGGCAACGTTGAACGCAAGTGGTGAGCCTCTGTTTAAAAGGTTTGGAGACATACTCCTGCAGAAGACACACAAGATATGAACCATTCTATGCACCAAGGTGCTGCCATTCTGGCTTTGTCTGGAGTGAATAAAAAAACCCAAAAAACCAAACCAAACCAAAAATCCTTCCCTATCTGATTTTGCAATTAGTTTCACCTTAAACCTATGCTGATTTAGGTTTAATCTCTAAAGAACTATGAGTGGACCTCAATAAAAAAAATTATCCAGTATCAAATGTTATTTCACAGAAATAGTTAAAGCAAAAAGGGACAAAATTTAGGAAGCCTTGCTGAATTGAAATTCCACTTTCTCCATTTTAGTCTTACGAATTTAGTCTACAATGCTTATGTAAATTTTTAGCTTCCTCTGACTTAAAAGGCCTAGTATAATACATAAGGCAGGATCTGGTGTCGACTGTTACTTGAAATTATTTATTTCCTTTCTGTAGTGATTTAATTTTTTAAGACAGAGTCTCACTGTTTAGCTCTTGCTGTCCTGAAATTTGCTGTGCAGATCAGGCTGGACTCGATCTCATAGAGACGCAAGACTCTTGTCTCCCAAGTGCTGGGATCAAAGGCATGTGACACTATGCTTGGCTTTTGTAGTGTAAGAACTGGCCTTTTGGCAGCCCCATCTGCCAAGTCTCACAAAGTGGGTTCCCAGCAGCCTCCTACAAAGTGCCATATTAAGAGCACCCAATGCACACTTCATTTCAGCTTCCCTGAACACAAAGAGTGCAAGATGCTGTTTGTTTAGCTGGTAGTTTTTATTCAAGGTCTTGCGAAGTTACACAGGCTGGCCTTGAACTCACTACATAACCCAGCCTCATGATCTTCCCAAATGGTGGGAATACAGGCATGCACCACCACACCTGGCCATAAGGACATCTTAATGTCCTTCCCTGTTGACATGGACTTACCTAGATTTCCAAATGGAGGAAGAAACAATGGAGGAAAGCATTGCCTCTGAATGAGTGTCAGCTATGGTAACCTGAAGGGAGAGCCTGGAAGTGAGAGATGGCAGACCTGTCTCTCCCTCTGTACTGTCTCAATAACTAATGCAGTAGCCTACAGCCTTACTGTTACGTATCACCCTACTGGCGAGAAAGTTGGACTTACCTTGGAGACCAAGACTGAGAGGTGAGCATAGGGCTGCCTTGCCTTGAGGCGATCAGCTTACTGAATGCTGACGGGTAGCTCACTTGGAAGACAGCCTCCTCTCTCTCCTTCTTCTCTACAGGAGAGCTGGTCACATTCTGGGAACTGAGGTTCTCTTTTCTAACAGGAGGGAGAATTTGAGGGTAATGTCATAGGTCTCACACAGTTTCATAGAAGCAGCTATCAAGAAAGAAAGACTGGACATACTTCTGACTGCCTCTGTAGAGTGGCTCCGTCACACCTGTGTTCAAGGTGGGCACTGACATGCTTGCGCTGCTGTTGGGCAGTACTGTCAGCCTCCCATGGCCTTGCTGGTGGTCACTGTTTCTGCTGCCAGTCTTTGATTCCATTCGGCACAACTCCTTTAAAGACACAAGTGCAGTGGCCTTAAGCCTAAGTACCCCAGATGGGACAGATTCGAAACGAAGACTCAAGTGAATGAGGCTTAGCAAAACCCAAAGTAAGAGGACACAACAAGAGGCAGCAGGCACAGCACACACAGGAAGAAAGCAAACCTGCCCCAGACTTCAACAAGCAAGAGATGTCAGAAGTACCTGTAAACTTTTAATGTTTGTGGGTTTTGTAGCAGATCCAGAATTAGCCTGTAATCCTTTCCCAGGCATGGCTTTGGCACTGGGTGACTGTTCACCTGTGTCTTTGATGAAGCACAATTTTGTGTTCTTAACTTTTTTGGGAGACTTCGTTTTATCGGCAATTACATTTGAATTCTTGGCTTCAAAGAATTCTCTGTGTTTTGGAGTAAAGGACACAATGATCCTGTTACCAAAGACATCTTCATTTTCCATGCGCTTCTGGGCCCGCTCCGCACTGTCCTGGCTTATGAAGCGGAGGACTGCACTGCAGCCTGTGATACTCAGCACTTTGCCACCACAGTTATCAGACAGGCGCCTGAGCCTGTTGCTGATGCTCTTGCCATCTTTATTTGCTGGTAGGTTATAAACGTAGAGCAGAGTGTGGCACTGTAGGTACAGGAAAAGTGTTACATCAGGTTCCGTCTAAAGTGCACATTCAATTTCAAAGTAAGAACATGGGTTGTCTCCACTCAGCTAATGCACAGAAAGGGAGAGGGCAAATCTCTTCAGTGTAACGTGGCTTCCACAGATGTAATGAGTGATCATGTTTCTGTACAATGTCCAGAAAAGACCAGCCTAGACTGGTGACTAGCTGCCTGGGACGAGAAGGGATCATCACTGACTGGCAGACACCACATGGAAACCATTTCAAACTGCAGGTACAACTCAGTAAATATAAAAAACTAGTCAACTGCACAGGTCAGACAATAGCATGTTACTTCTGTGGTTAGAACCCTTCCAGATAACCTGGAATGTGTGTATCAAGAAAAAGAACAGCCAAGATGCTAGGAGAAGGGAGATAACTGTGGAGAGTGCTAAAGCTGGGAGCCACAAAAAATAGTCAAGGTCAACAGCAAAAGAAACCGAGATTTGAAAAAAAAAAGGGGGTGGGGTGGGGTAACTATAGACAGATAGTACTTTTCACCTATTGCACAGGCAAACACAGTAAAGACACCCGTACTTCTCACTGATAAGAGTAGGAATCAATATTGCTTTCTTGGAGAACAAGTAAGACCTTGCCCAGGACTTCTGACCCAAAGCCACCACAGCTGAGAATGCTAAAAAACTGAGTAGAAACATGTATCCAGTAACAGGCAGACTGCTTAAACAAATCAATGGTCAGGCACAGGCATGCTGTCAGTCAGTATTCCTTTTTGTTTGTTTTATTTTGTTTTTCCAAGACAGGCAGGGTTTCTCTTTATCCCCTGGCTGTCCTGGAACTCTCTCTATGGCCCAGGCTAACCTCAAACTTAAAGATCTGTTGCCTCTGCCTCCCGAATGCTGGAATTAAAAGCATGTGACATCACTGCCCAGCTTGGCACTCAGCATTCGAATGGCTAAAATATGGGCGATTCATACCAGTATTTTACATGGACATGGAAATGTACCCAAGTTATGATATTAAGTTAAAAAAAGAGATTTGACTTTAAGTTTTTTTCCTTCTTTCTTTTTCTTTTTAAACATTTGGAAAACAATGCTTAACTGTAAACAGTGGTCCCCTTAGGTAAGACTATGTGCATTTGTGCTCTACATGTTATTTTTGTTTTTACACTGACATTATTTTTGTATTGAAAATTTACTTTTTACTTGGGTTTTGTCAACCAACCATCAACAAAATATCACTCTTCCTGTGACACCTGCCAACTCAAAACCCAGGCAAAGCTAACACAAAGCTGAAGGGCTGGACTGAAGAACAGGAAAGAAAAACTGTGCCATTACCACTCTACTAAGTGAGAAAACATCCACATGGACAACCTCTCTGCCAAAATACCATGACTGATTTAATGGCATTTACAGTTAGAGAGCACAAGACAGATACGAAAGACAAGGCAGGTAATGCAGCTGCAGCCACAGATCTCCACAGTCTGCAGCCTCCAACTGTGGATTGTCCCTCACATAGTTTTGACTATGGCAGACGCTGGGCTTGCAGGCACCTAGGACTAGCAGGTGGGCTGGAAGATCTGAGCTTAGCCTCTGTTCTGCTGTCAACCTGCTTCCTTCCTAAGCACTAACTTCTACCTCCTGTGAGAACACTGGATGCCCTGGTGGGACAAGACTATCCAACCGAGGTTGGCCTGGAACTTTCGATACCCTGCTCCTAACTTCTAAATACTGAGATTACAGGTATATGTCACAGTATGAGTTGCACAGGATCATTTATAAAATATACCTGCCGACTGTAAAGTTATTAAATTATATATTTAAAATGGATTTACTGTACAAGACTGTCATCCTCCTGGAACACCTACACTAGAGGGCCTTTCTATCACTGTTAGAATTTCTTTCAGAGTTACACATGTGAGCCAGGCGTGGTGGTGCACGCCTATAATCCCAGCACTCGGGAGGCAGAGACTGGTGGATCGCTGTGAGTTCGAGGCCAGCCTAGTCTACAAAGTAAGTCCAGGACAGCCAAGGGTACACAGAGAGACCCTGTCTCGAAAACAAACAAACAAACAAACAAAAAACAAAACAAAATAACAAAACAAAACAAAACAAAAAACAGTTACACATGCATTCCTAAACATGTACACATGTGGCAATCACCCTTGGCTCAACACTGTGGCAATCACCCTTATCCCAAATCAATTCTAACAGAATGATAACAGAATGCTGCTCCTGGGAATGTGCTTACACTCTCCTAGTATGTATGGCCTATAACATCCAATGGCACCCATGCATGACAAGAAAAACACTGCAAAAAGCAGTCTCTGCGGCCTGCTGCAGCTTAGGAAAAACAAAACAAAACAAAAAACTACCCAAGAGATTCACAATTGCTCTGTTTATCTGAAGACAGACACACGAGTGTGTAAGCTCTTGCCATGCTTTCTACCCATAATACCTGGGAGCAAAACAATAATTCTTCCTCCACTGTTTCATCCATATGATACAAAGTACCTCTAGCCTTGGGGACAGTGATTAGTGCCTATCCCTGAGGTAAACCCAAAGCTGGTTCTCTAGACAAGTTTGAAAAGCACTAAAGAAAACTCATCTGAACTAGGTGTGGTAGCACACACCTTTAATCCCAGCACTCAGGAGACAGAGGCAGGCGGATTGCTCTGAGTTTGAGGCCAGCCTGGTTTATCTACAAAGTGAGTCCACGACAGCCAAGGCTACACAGAGAAACTGTCTCGAAAAACCAAAAAAAAAAAAGAAAGAAAAGAAGGCCGGGCGTGGTGGCGCACGCCTATAATCCCAGCACTCGGGAGGCAGAGGCGGGCGGATCGCTGTGAGTTCGAGGCCAGCCTGGTCTACAAAGTGAGTCCAGGACAGCCAAGGCTAACACAGAGAGACCCTGTCTCGAAAAACCAAAAAAAAAAAAAAAAAAAAAAAAAAGAAAACTCATCTGTATCTGTTCAAGAGAAAGAATGTGAGGTTTCCAAGGTTATTTCAAACTCTGATCAACCTCTTACAAAGAAAAGCACCCCTGGCCCTGGTGACCCCTTACCAAGGATGGTGTGGTCCCTCAATCTCCAAACTCTACCATAGAAAACAGAAAAAGCAACGGAAGCCTACTCACAGGGATCTTCAGGGGTAACCTGGGAGGCAGATCAGAAATGAACTCCTCAAATCTGATCAGCTCGTTAGCGTGGTGTAACAAGGCTTCAGAGGCCTGGTTTTTATGCACCAAAATGATGTAGAAGCCATGCCTGTGCCGCAGATCACTGAGCTCCAGCGCAAAATTGACATCAGCTGAAAGAAGAGACAAATATTAGAAACACTCAGCAGAGACAGCCCTGGACGGTTAGTGGCATGACCAAGCAGACAGGCAGGACTGCCTTAGACTCAGTTACTCTCCCCTTTTTGATTGGAACACATTTTCCTGCGAAGAGTTAACATGACAGGACAATCATATCACACACCCAAGACATAGCTTCCTTCTAATATTAACAAGAAGTAGGTATTAACACGTTGGGGGAATGAAAATCTGAAAAATATTCACCTTGCATTTTTAAGTTATAATTATGAGCCGGGCATAGCATACACCTTTAATCCCAGCACTCGGGGAGGCAGAGGCAGGTGGATCTCTGTGAATTCAAGGCCAGCCTTGTCTACAAAGTGAGTCCAGGACAGTCATGGCTACACAGAGAAACCCTGTCTCGAAAAACCAAAACCAACCAACCAACCAATAACAGCAACAAAAACCCAAAAAAATTGAGGGAGAGAAAATACTTAGCCCCACCCAACACAAACCATTTTATTGAATAAACTGTCCCTCCAATAACTCATGGAGAACATCTAAAAATTCCGACTCTTTTTCTTCTCGCTTAATGTTTTTCTATCAAGTGCTTACTATGTAGCCCAAGCTGGCCCTCACTTACGAGCCTCCTGCCTTGGCCTCCTACACACTGGGATTATAGGGATAAGCCACCACACCAGGCTGTAGGCTCAGCTGTTTCCCTCAACAGTTGTCAACAATCATCACTGCATGCCCTGTATTCACCTCTCTACGATTCTTGTACATTTCTGATAATTCTCGTGCAGTGAGTGTGGCTGAAACTAGCAGATGCTTTGACACTTACTTGACACAAGAACCACAGTAGCTGGAGCAGTGTGCGTATTTGCGAACCTCCGCAGGCTCTGGCGGAGTTTATCATCAGCAGCATTCTTTGCAGTAGCATTTATGTGAGCAACGGTTACCTGTGACCATTATAAAAGGGTCATTGAACAGGAACTAGGGTTAGAAAACTGCCACATACTTAGCCCACAATTGTTTAAGCAAGTCTCACTGTGTAACCCAGGCTAGCCTTAAATTCTTGATCCTCCTGCCTCAGCCTCCAGAATGCTGGGATTACAGAAATGCTCCGCCTGGCCCCTAGTGGATAACACACAAGGGAAGAAGCTCTCCGATTATTATTGTTGGGAATGAGACGGTTATAACTGGATCTCAGTAGTTTCAGAACTAGTCCTCCACACAAAAAGTGGAGAAATTAGTGTCCCAAGTCTCATTTCTAATTGCTTTTGAACTTCTTTTATCCCCCTTTAGAAAAGAAGAAGGAAGAGAAAATCAAATTCCAAGTCACCAAGCTTCCCACAATACATCTTGGCCACAATCTGCAAATGGTAAGGTTAAGGTACACTGTGGGACTGCATTTTACCACCTGTCTGTGTCATCTACTGTCTGAAGCCTACAGGATCTGGGGCTGCATGACAGACGGAAGAGGGAATAACATCCCTGTGGAAGCCAAAAACACTGACTCCTGTTAAGACTATTACACGCAAACAAAGCTGTCTCCAGTTTGTGTAAGTATATGTATCATAGGATATGCAATATAGATATATATATTTGTATGTTGTACATAAATATATAATTCTATGCAAAAATATGAAATGTCAATGGCATTATTTACCTAAGAGTCAAAACATTTGGATTCTATCTTTAGCTTTGAGGTCAGCCTGACTTGATTTAAATTTAGTTCTTAATGCTGAATGTAGTGTGGTTCATGCTTTAATCTCAGCACTCAGGAGACAGAGATAGGCAGATCTATGAGTTCAAGGCTAGCCTTACCTACATACCAAATTCTAGGCCAGCCAGAGCTATCTGGTGAGACTTTGTCTCTAAATACATAATTACTCTAATTCTTTCATTTCTTGGCAACACAATAAGAAAGTGGTTTCTTAGAGCCTCAATTTCAACTGTAAATTGCAAATACTACATCCATTCCGTATGTTCGGCTCAGACAGAGAGCAGGAATGAAGCCAAACCAGACAGCATACGCAGCCACTACAGCACAGAGCATCAAGGTACAAGCAGAGTTACTGAAAGATCAAATGTTTAAATTTCAGCATCCTAGGAAAAACTGTGTGGCTTTCTCTCATTTGAAAACAAAAACAATAACATCACTAACTCAATTTGGATTTGGAATTTTAAATAAAACAACCCAAGTAATAACATGCACTTTTTCTGCTACCACAGCTGATTAACTTGTTTTTTGGAGACGAGTTTTCTGTAGCCTTGGCTGTCCTGGACTCCATTTGCAGACCAGGCTGGCCTCTCCCTCCCAGAGTGCTGGGATTACAGGTGTACACCACTGCGGCCAGCTCAGATAAACATTTTTTAAAATTTCATTACTTTCAAATTTTCTTATGTGTGTTCATATGTGGGTATGTCTATGTACACACGTGTGCCTGGCACCTGCAGAGGCCAGGAGAGGATACAGGATGCCTGGAACTGAAGTCACATACAGATGACCGTTAGCCACCACGTGGGTTCTAGGGACTGAACTTCAGTCCCCTGGAAGAACAGTCGGTACTTTTAACTGCTGAGCCACTGCTCTGGCCCCCAGGAGATTACACATATTAAAAAGCAAGCCGGGCGTGGTGGTGCATGCCTTTACTTCCAGCACTTGGGAGGCAGAGGCAGGCAAATTGCTGTGAGTTCGAGGCCAGCCTGGTCTACAAAGCAAGTCCAGGGCAGCCAAGGCTACTCAGAGAAACCCTGTCTTGAAAACCAGACCAGACCAAAACAAATAAAACCTTTAAAAAACCCAGAAATTCTTTTACCTGGCAATTATTCAGCTCTTGAATAACTTCCTTGTTTTCTTTACTGATGTCGCACACACAGATAAACTCTGCTTCTCTGTGTCCTCTAAAAAATTTCTCACGGATTCTCTGAACAACAGTTGTTGCTGACCGGCCAGAGGGAACGGAGCAGTTTTCAATATCCCAGAAAACTCCAATGGGGGGGAGGGTCTCCAGCACCTGTCCAGTGACTGCCACTTCTGGTGACCCTAAGAAATGTTAATGCTTCCAGTTACACACAGTGTAAAAGAAACAGCAAGCTAAAATATAATAGGTAACTACCCATCATTCTAAGCAACAGAAACACCGAGTTATTGCTTGCTATTAAGTTTAAGAATACTAACTTCACTGACTAGCCCAAGAAACAACCAGAGATACATTGAGACCACTCCTATATTTTTAGTAGCAACAAACCTACAAATCAATGGTGCCATGCCCACAACAACTCTTAAGTTTCAGTGTGAC
Organism: Acomys minous; assembly: GCF_964271855.1. Taxonomy (NCBI): domain Eukaryota; kingdom Metazoa; phylum Chordata; class Mammalia; order Rodentia; family Muridae; genus Acomys; species Acomys minous. Next base: position 52,038,382 of record NC_140498.1, read on the forward strand.
TGCATCTCCTGCTGACCCATGGTGCTTCTCCAATGACTACCAGAAACTGAGTGGATGCTGAAGTCCCTGGACCCGCTTCCACCTCAGTGCAGGCCTGGCTTCCTGGTGCATATGGAAAAGCATTGAAGAGACCACAAATTGAAACTGGCATTGCTTCTTACTTTAAACTACTCTGATACATCATGAACATCTGGTTTAACCTTTCAGAGATGTCTTCTTCAATAAAATATTGCAATAACCAATTTTTAGAGAAATAATTTTGATTGAGAACTCTCAGGTTTGAAATACTATTAATAATCAGGCACTACAGCTGGGTGGTGGTGGCACATGCCTTTAGTCCCAGCAGTTGGGATAGGCACAGGCAGATGGATTTCTGTGAGTTTGAGGCCAGCCTGGTTGACAAAGCAAGTTCAAGGACAGCCAGGGCTACATAGAAAGACCCTGTCTCAAAAAAAAAAAAAAAAAAAAAAAAAGAAAGAAAAGAAAGAAAAGGAAAGAAAACACACAACCTAAGTGAGCCCAAGTCTCTGACAGCACTGAAGCTGTGTAATACAATCCCCATCTTCCTATCTTCCTATACAGACTCTGGTCTCACATAGCCTCAGTCTATAAACAGAAAGAGTTTTGTCAAATGAGGGAAAGGAAGGCTCATATACACTTCAAAATGCAAAGGCATCCTTAGAAGCACAAGGGGATTTTTACAGGCAGTTAAATACATTTGTGTCAGATACTGAAAACAACTCAAATGGTGGCTGTAAAGGTGATTCAGCAGACAAGAACATTTGCTGCTGTTGCAGAGGTTCAGTTCCTAATATACACATGGTAGCTGACAATCTCTGGATTCCAGTTCCAGGGGATGCGGTGGCCTCTTTTGACCTTTGCAAGTACCAGGCTCACATACAGTACACTTACATACATGCACGCAAAATACTCATATGCAAATATAAAAATAAATAGCCTTTAAAAAAGAAAGAGACAACTTAAATGCAATTTTTACGCTTCACCAAGTTATTTACCAAATTTCGAAGCAGCTTTGCCTAGACTGGTTGCCAACAACAACGAGGTCTCCTTCTCCATCCCTTTTGTTCCACAGCCATTACACAGAGGGATAGCTCGAGGTGCAGGCTGAGTACTTGGAGGTGGTATATTTGGCCAGATTTTAGCAGCATCAATTATACTATTTCTTGCTGGCTGTTTTAACATTTTTTAAAAAGGAGGACGTTTTAGATACATCAGTACAGAACCTACAGTCATATACAACTGAAAACATCATTCTAAGAATTTTACCTTCCTCCCTGATAATCTCTGATAAAGTGCATTTTCATATAATCTTTATGAGAATGACCAGCTACCAATCCACAGTCTCATCTCAAGAAGCAACTTGAAATGATCAGGAACCTGCTCAAATGCTCAGTCCTTTCCAACCTGGGGCACGCATCTGCTATGAAGGAGATCTTACGGGCACCTTCCATAAATGGCAGGAAAGCATGCCTTTGAACACTAGTGTGACTGAGGCCAAGTTTCAAGGTCCTCATATTACAAAAAGACGATGTATAGTTACTGTCCTGCTATGAACGGCCCCATGTATAAGCTGAGTGTAAGTTATAAGGAGGCGACTAAGTGCATCCTAGAGAAGGGTAAAATGCATCATGGACTCTGCAACTAAGCTGTCCTGTAGGACACGGCTTTCTGTGACCTGAGGCTTTAAAAGCACCAGCTACAAATGTTAACTACACTGACTTTTCTGGATGGTCTCCCATGTTACCTTTTGCATCTTTCCGTACCAGAAGCAGCTATGCGATGGAGCGTGATCTACATCATGAAGAATCTTCAAACCCACGTGCAGTAAAGACATACATAGCAAGATAGAGCCATTTCTAAACAGAACCAAACCTCATCTGCCCCAAGATAAAAAATAAAAGATACAGACCTTGTTTAGACAGTCTTCACAGTACAGTGAGCCCTTTAAACAAACCGGCGGTGCCACACTTAGGTGAAGAGAGTTGGTGCACAAGTGAGGTGTGAGCTCTGACTGGGAAAGGCGCTCTTCCAAATGCCCGGGAGCCCCGCTTGGGAAATCAGAACAGGGGAAATAGCCGGCAGAGGTGCAGCCCTGGAGAGTCGGGAACTGATGCAGCTTGTGCACATTACTGTGACATGACTGGAAATGGAGCTTCCCACAACACGGCAGGTGCTTGCAGGAAGGTACGTTACTTTCTACATACATGCTGGGGAAGTCACTCGCAAGACCCACCAAGTTGTTCCTAGTAGAGGCATTCTGCAGTGAAGACTGGAAAGCACACCCTGACCCTACTTGACACGTGACTGTCCCGGTGCTCGGTGCGTCTAAGAGTGAGCCCGTGTGAACCAAGCTCCCAGAACCTCCACTACTGCCACCACCACCACCAAAACGCATGGGTGAAGTGGACGGTTCATTAGGGCAATGAGCACAGCAGCTTACTTTGGGAACAGCTGAGAGCTGTACTTTAGGTTGTTGAAGAGAGTGAATATCAGGAAGTGGAACTGCTGGGAAAAGTTTAGAGGCAACATGAAGGGGAGATGGTATATCCTTTAACTCCACAGCAGCGTTCTTGTTCTCCATGTACTCTTTCTGAGGAAAGAAGAGCAGAACGCAGGTCAGTTGTTGGAGGCCACTGTGTTTTGTTCTTTCGTACACTACTACATTAAGAAATGGAAAACAATGTTCAACTCTGTTTATACTCAATCATAACTGAACAAATAGAACTGCATCCAGCTAAGATCAGGGACAACCCTCGGGGAGAGCTGCAGGAAGGCAACTAAAGAAACATACAAGTAAAATTAATGCTGCTGTCAGAATTCTGAGACAGTCAGGCAGGGGGCTCTGTGTGCAGCTTTGCAAACCACACTAACCACACAGCCCTTAGGGACTATAACATCCCCTTGATTCAAAGCGCTATCTAAAGAAAACTGAGGTATGCAAACCATGACTTCACAGACAGCATTTGAGGAAGGTAGTTTATAAGCAAGTGGCTTCCTTTCATTTATTCCTGTAGGTGTCAAATAAAGGGTTTAGTGAGGTTTTCCTTAAAGAAGAGTGATATTCCACACACTATGAATGAAACCAGCCATCTGCCCAAAGGGCCCAGATGTGCCGCTGATAGCTCCGCGGAGTCACTGAAGCTTCAGTGCAGCTCTTACACTGTGACCAGCACAAAGACTCGGTGATTAGAATTATCCACTGTTGGTTCAAACCCAGCACCACCAAAAGGGAAAAGTAGTAACAGACTTCAATATTCATAAGAAATCCTGAACCAAAAGGTATTGCTAATCTTTTCTAATTTACTAAGATGGTGAGCCAGGGACAGTGGTCACACCTGTCTGTAATCCTGCACTTGGGAGGCCAAGGCAGAAGGATCCTAATTCCAAGCCAGCCTGGACTATATAAGGAAAACTTATCTCCAAAGCCACTTAAAAAAGTATAGTTAAATGTAATTTATATTACACTTTTCATTGATTTTACTATGTAAGCTTTGGAATTTGGGACTTATAATAAGAAACCAAGTTCTCCCCAATTGTAAACACTTAAAACCTATGTTACTCAGAGTGGAATACACAGTTGAGCAAGTGTGTTCTTGCTGAGTGAGAGATTATAAAAATGTGCAGGGGATGATATGGACAGGAGAGACCGTCCCAGAGCACCTGTGCCTGTCATCTACTCAGTGTGCTATGCCTTGCACGCAGTTACCGTTTGGGAACTAAGAGGCAGCGTCTGCTCAGGATGAGAAAAGCAACCAGAGAATTTCCAAAGCCACGCCTTAGCATCGTTATCTTGGTGAAGCCATCCCAGTGTTCTGCTGCAAGGGTCCTCAGTTCCGTTCCCTTCCATCACATTGCCAGACAACGTGGTTCAACATTCTTTCATCTTTCTTTTCTCTCATTCTTCCACCCTGTTAAAAATGAGTCAACGTTTATGTTACTTCTTTTTTATTTTTTTAATTTTTATTTTTATTTGATTTTTTTATTTTTCCTGAGACAGGGTCTCTCTGTGTAGCCTTAGCTGTCCTAGACTCACTTTGTAGACCAGGCTGGCCTCAAACTCACAGCGATCCACCTGCCTCTGCCTCCCGAGTGCTGGGATTAAAGGTGTGCACCACCACGCCGGCTTATGTTACTTCTTTGCACGGGTACCCATGATATAATGTTAAATGTGAGACTCAGCTGAACTTGTGGTGCAATGAGTCTCAAAGAGACAGGCCTTAAAGAACAAAGGCAGCATGGATACCCCAGCTCACTACAGGCTTCTAAATTTGGTAAAGTTGCTTGACTGTAACTATTTAAATTTAATTTAGAAAAAAAGAATCTATGATCTGAGGCTGGGAGCTGGTTGAGAAAAATATCTGCCATACAAGGATGAAGGCCTGAACTCAGATCCTCAGCACTTTAATAAAAGCCAGCCATACAACTGTACCTCTAGCACTGAGGAGGAAGAAACAGGAAATTCCTAGAATTCAATGGCTACCCTACCCAGCAAAACCCATCAGCTCCAAGTTAAGCAAGAGAATGACTCACACATAAATGTAATTTTTAAAAACTAAATAAAGTAGTGAATGATGAGGATGAGGAAGATACTCAAAACAAAACTGTGGTTTCTACACACGTGTACATATGTGCATGTGCACCTGCATACATGCACATATGCACACACCACATGAACATATACATATATGGGAGGTCGGGGGACACTCTTACATGTGTATAGACCAGAGGTCAGCCTTGGGTGTCGTCCTCAGTTCCAATGGGGAATGACAGCCAAGCCAGAGGCCTGGGGGTTCGAGGACCTTCGGCAGGTAGGGGAGAACAGGTGATGGGACAGCAGCTGCTTTTTGATCACTGATCCTCTGTCTCTCCTTTTCTTAACTCTATGACCACAATCTTCCTGGTATCCACCCTGCATGCATACTACCTCTCTTCTTAATTTTTTAAAAAAATTTTACGTGCATTGGTGTTGTCTGCATGTATGTTTGCGTGAAGGTGCCAGATCCTCTGGAACTGGAGTTAACAGACAGTTGTGAGCTGCTATGTGGGTGCTGGGAATTGAACTTAGGTCCTCCAGAAGAGCAGCCAGTGCTCTTACCCACTAAACCATCACTCCAGCCCTCCCCCTCCTCGTCTTCTCCATTTTTTTTTTAAAGACAAGGTTCTCAATAAACCTAGAGCTCGCCACCAGATTGGCTAGCCCCTTTGGGATCCGCCTGTCTCTGTCTCCCCAGCACTGGGACTACAGGCACGTCAGCAGCACGCCCAGCTTTCACAGGTGCGAGGGAATGAACTCAGACCCTCATGCTTACTCACTAGGCACTTTACCTACCGAGTCATCCCCAGCCACGACAACTTTTCAAATGAGAATGGACCATAGATGAGTCCTATTTATTTTCAAGACATGGCCGTGCTTGAAGGACAGAGCCAAATCACGGACACTGTGCATTTTTAGGTGAGAACGCCCCTCTTCACTTGGCTGAAATAAGCCTCTGGGCTCTAAGCAGACTTTCCTGTAGTTTTTCTTTTTTTGTTTTGTTTTGTTTTTCAAGATAGGGTTTCTCTGTGTAGCAGTTGATATTCTGAAACTCACTTTGTAGTTCAGGCTGTCCTGGAACTCTGCATCCCTAGTGCTGGGATTAAAGGTGTGGGCCTCCACACCCAGCCTATAGTTTTTAACTTTCAGGCACTTCTTCCTACAAGTTCTGCTTAGGAGAGCAAAGAAGTTACCAGCAGAGAACATCTAATCTTAGTAAAAGAACAACCACAGTATCAACCTTTCTTTGCCCAATATGAGCACAGAGGGGCCAAATAAAATGACCTCTGAGGACTTTGAGTTCTCCTCTACCAGAAAAGCCATCCAAATGATTTCTTGGTTTGTTTACAATGAAAAAGCAATGTAATAGCCTGGATCACTAAACATCCACCAATTAAGGAGGTCAGAGCCCATGGAGATACTTTACCCCAGTGCTCTTAGGAGTCTTAGTACAGCAAAGGCACAGCCAATGCACACTCTTTGGGCAGGAAGAAAGCTAGCAATGGTGAGAACAACTAGACGGTACTTGTAAGGCCTTGCCACAACGGCCCAACCCTGGTCCTTTTCAGAGATTATTTTATCAGAGATTTCATCTCAGCATGTAGATGATGATTTCTTTCAGCTGTATCTGGTAAGATGCTTCCAAGAGACATTATATTTTCATGACAGGGTAAGGGAAGAATGGTTCATAACGTACTTCAAGTAAACTATGGTCTGCCAGCCACAGCTGCCTGTGTGCCTGTGTGTGTTTGTCTATCTAGTTTTTCCTGAACAGGAGCTGACTCTGTACTCCTGAAAGCTGGCCTCAAACCTGGAACGATCCTCCTGCTTCAACCTTCCAGATGCTGAGATTACAGGGGTGAGCCACAACACAACAACACACCTGTATTTAAATATGTTATGATTTTTTTTTTTAAATTCCTGAGAAAGTGTCCTTAAACATGAAATTTGAGCCGGGCGTGGTGGCGCACGCCTTTAATCCCAGCACTCGGGAGGCAGAGGCAGGTGGATCGCTGTGAGTTCAAGGCCAGCCTGGTCTACAAAGTGAGTCCAGGACAGCCAAGGCTACACAGAGAAACCCTGTCTCAAAAGACAAAAAAAAAAAAAAAAAAAAAAACCATGAAATTTGAACTTTAGTATCCATAAAGCTTCATTAGGGCAGCTACACTCCTTCACTTAAATATTATTTATGGCTGAGTTGTACTGTAGTTGAGACTGGAGTCTTTGCCACATGATCCAATTGTAAAGTCCAATATAGTTACTATTCGGCCAGTGTGCTGAAACTGTAAAACTTAAGTTTCTGTTTATAGGTGGTGATGTATGGTGAAAGTTCTAGGTTCAATCCCAGAAAGAGAGGCAAGGAGGGAAGAAAGCAAAGTAGGGAAAGAAGGGGGCAAAAAATAAAAAAGAAGGTTGTTTCCTTGTCTGTATACAACATTGTAGAAAGTAACCTAGAAAGTGATGTATGCTCTACATTTCATCACCGTATCCTGTACTCAGTCCAAGGCCTAGTTTGTGGTAATCACAAAGTAATTATATGATGAATGAAGGAATTAGCAGAAAATTGATCTAGTACACAGCTGAAAATAATCTGGGAGAAGAAGTTAACTATCATCACTGTTTAAATTACAATACCTGTTCTTATAATTAAATCCAGGTTACACCGGGTTGGTGGCACATGCATTTAATCCCAGTACTAAGGAGTCAGAAGCAGTCGGATCTGTGTAAATTGAGGCCAGCCTTACAGAGAGTTCCAGGACAGCCAAGACTACACAGAGAAACCCTGTCTCAAACAAAACAAAACACAATCCTCCCACCAAAACGAGGCTGTATATCACCCAACATGCTCCACTCTTCTTCATAAGAGCTGTGATGTGATTCAGTGTTCGTCATTTCAGCATGCTCAGACCTCTTCAAAGCCAAATCCTAAAAATGACCTCCCATGTCTAACACTTGACTGAGGAACAGAAATGTAATGAAGCTTCACAGCTAGCTTGAGGTCAAAAGGCTCACCTACCTCTTTCTACACAGAGGTGCCTACAACATCGCTCAGTCAGAGAACCAGGAGTGGTGGCACAAGAAGCAGAGGCAGAAGGATAGCTTCAAGCTTAAGGGCAGCCTGGGCTATAGAGCAAGTTCCAGGCAGTGGTGGTTACGCAGTGAGATTTTGTCGATAGGTAGGCAGAGAGAGAGAGGGAGGGAGGGGAGGAGGGGGAAGAGAGAAGGAGGGAGAGGGAAGAGAGAGGGAGAGAGAGGGAGGGAGGGAGAGAGAGGGGGAGAGAGAGGGAGAGAGGGGGGGAGAGAGAGAGAGAGAGAGAGAGAGAGAGAGAGAGAGAAATGGACACAGAGTATTCAGCACAAATAAATGTAAGAAAATACATTAGTGTGGCCCGCAGCCTAAAATTTTTCCCAAATATTCCTAGGAATTCCATTTAAGCAACTGAACCAGCCAAGCTCTGATGGGAGTCTTCCCTTCTGTCATTCTCAATCTTCGAGCAACTCAAACACTGGCTGAGAACGCAGCTTGTGACATGCTGCCTGCATGTCAGTCCTCAAGGCCACCTTCCTATCTGTGCAGCTGTGGGCATGTCATCTTTCTAAACATAAGGCTCATCTCCTGTGAGTCTAATAAGCATCACAATCCCCTTACTTACAGAGTTATTTGTGGTTTGGTGATAAGAGATACCTGAAGATGAATTTTTTCTCAAATGGCCTCTCCCTGCCGCAAACTCCCATAGTGTGCTATTCCATTTCACCAGTTCTACGTATTTGTTTGTTTTCTACCTTTTACCTAAACGACTACTTGATGTTCTATTTTCCTCCGCCATTAGAATATGCCATGACAGCACTGCCTGTATTTTGCCATTCACTACAGTATCCCCTGAACCCAGCAACACCGCTGTGCCTCACGAATGTCAATAAATGAAAGCTGGGCAAACGTAGAACTCACGAAATGTAAAGGAAGACGATTTAGCTGGCCATTTCCTTGCATACGGAACAGGAAGATCCTGTGGAGTCCAAAAGATACTAGTACAACTAGAAAGCCCTAGGTTACACCAGAAAGGTGCTTGGCAAACTCTTTAAAAACAGTACCAAGACGTTCATGCTAACATTAATGGGAGGAGTGTCTGAAACCGACGCTGTATCCAAAGGAGCTGCTAAGAGGCTGCAAAAACAAAAACAAAAAAGAAACGCAGCCACACCACTGTCCCTTTCTCAACTTTCCAACTTTGTACACCCAGCCAAGGTTGCTACTGACACCTGGAGGGCCCGGGAGCGAGCAGGGAGGCAGGCACCAGCGGGGAGCAAAACGCCCCAGAAAAAACCGGGCGAGCAAAGAAGACGGGACTTTTTCCCGCGGCCCCTTCGGCGGGTCCCAGTCTGGGTCCTCCGACCCCAGAAGCATCGGTCTGGGGAAGAAGGCGCCGTTCCCAGGCCAGGTGCGCTGCCAGCCAGAGCACCCGGACCGCCCGCGGAGTCCCAACAGGGACAGAGGACTCACCTCAGCCGCCAGCTCCTTCTCCGCTCACATTCCGACCCCGCCGCCTTCCCCCCCGCCCCCCCCAGGCCCTTTATTTTGATTCCCGACTCCGCAGCTCCCGCCGCCGCCGCCAAGCGCACCCTCCACTTCCGCTTCCGCTTCCGCGCCGTCCCGCCCCTGTCGTAAAACTAAAAAAAACGCCTCTCAACTTACTAGCACCGCCCCGTCTCCGTTCCTCTCCGCCTCACCTCTCGGTCCATAGCGCCACACCCTTCCTCTGCTCCTCCCCGAGGGCACGCCTCCCTCCGCCCATTCCTATCCCGTCCGCGCCCCGCCCATTAACTCGCTCCTCCCATCCTCTCTCTAAGTCCGCCCCTCCTCGCATCTCGCCCGGTCTTCTCTTCCGCCCCGCCCTCGCCTCCGCGCCCTCTTCGCGCGGGGCACGATGGGAGTCGGGGGGGGCGGGGCCTCGCGGCCCTACAGCCTCGTCAGGCTCAGTCCCCTCCCGATAAACCCCTAAATAGAGTCTTTCCCTGGGGGGCAGCCTCATTTTTTTTAACGTGAGCCCCCAGTTTAGGAGTTCTCATCTCTGCCTTGATGACACCAGGTCGAATGGAGCCTCCAGACGGAGGACGGGGAGGCTTTTTGTGATGGAGACGAGAAAAAGCCTGCCTAATGGGATTTGCTAAGGTCCAGGCTCTTAAAGGTCTTGGGAGGGGGAGAGCGAATGGAACAAGATTGATGTGAAATAAAGTGTTTGACGCCGTTTTAACGTCTGACTCGTCACGTGGTAGCTAGCCCTTTATTTTTTACCGATTAAATCGTGCCTGTTTGCAAAACATCTTTTGCTGCAACCTAGTGGCGAGTGGAGAAAGAACAGTAAGACCTGCCAAATGGTCTTTTGGCAATTTTCTGCCTCTCACAGTTTCGGCCCAGCTGGCGCAGATAAAGTCATGCAAACACTGCTGCTGAATATTGTCACCAACAAGTAAGAGTACATGATATCCTACCCTTTTCCCCCTTTTTGGAAACAGCATCTCCCTCGCATTGCCCAGGGTTATCCTCGAACTTGGTCCGTACACCACGCTGGCCTCGAACTCGGATCCCTTGGCTTCTGAGGGCTAGGATTAAAGGCATTTGCTCTGTCTGGCAAACTTTTTCTTTTAATAAACCCAGTGCTTTGTTACAAATGACTACTTCTCAGGTTGAGCACCAAAATGAAGACGTTAAAGCTATAAAAACTTTGTGAATCAAAAAAACATTGTTTTAAGTGGGTAAACCATGCTCTGTATCCCCCACCCCCCCAGTTGAGCTTTGAAATCTTCACTTTTATTTGCCCTAAATATGAGTTGGGTTTGTTTTGTTGTGTTTAGTTTTGTTTGTTTTTCCGAGACGGGGTTTCCCTGTGTAGCCATGGCTGTCCTTGTGGAATTCTCTGTAGACCAGAGTAGTCTGAAACTCAGAGATCCATCTGCCTGTGCCTCCCAAGTGAGAGAAATAAAGGCATGTTCCATCCACCACGCCTTTTCAGGATTCAGTAGGGGGAAATTATTTCTGAAGTCGCCAGCTGTTTGCTATTTCCTGCTGCAAATTAGGGGGAAATATTATCTAAATGTAGGCACAATTTAGGATGTGCTAGCTGAGTAATACTTTTAAATAGTTTCTACTTAAAACTGCCAGGAAACAAATAAACTTTGCTAATTAATTAAGAAGCAGAAATTGCCAAGAACATTTTCCTCTTGAATCTCCAGGTATGTAGTGCTTTCATTTTGAGACTTTGGCATCATTGTCAACCAGGGTCAGGAGGGCAAGTTCAGACATGAGGTTGAAGAATCCTTTGTGTTTCTATTGAATTCTCTAGAAGGCACACAATGACAGCCTGCTTAGGTGTGTGTTACTGCTAAGAACACCGTTGTGTCTGTGTTGGGGTAAGAATTTTCCAAGGGAGAACTAAAACACATGAAAAAGATTCCAGTTGTTCATTTATTTATTTTTTCAGCGTCTCAACAAGTATGTTACTCTCTGTAGGTATTTATTTTATCTCCGTTTTATTCTAGCTATTTTTGAATACTGACAATATTAACTAAAAATATACGCCTGTAATCCCAGCACTCGGGAGGCAGAGGCAAGTGGATTGCTGTGAGTTCGAGGCCAGCCTGGTCTACAAAGTGACTCCAGGACAGCCAAGGCTACACAGAGAGACCTTGTCTCGAAAAATAAAATAAAAATAAAAATAAAAAAGATAATTGTGATGCTTGGGGTTTTTGTTTGCTTTTCATTTGTTTGTTTGTTTGTTTTGTTTTGGTTTTTGGTTTTTCAAGATAGGGTTTCTCTGTGTAGCCTTTAGCTGTCCTGAACTCACTTTGTAGACCAGGCTGGCCTCGAACTCACAGTGATCCGCCTGCATCTGCCTCTTGAGTGCTTGGATTAAAGGTATGCACTACCACACCTGGCTGTGATGCTTGTTATTTGAACAGGTTTTTAGTTACAAATCATAAAAGAAGGAAGAAACATTTTCCTTTGACTTTGGCATTTTTTTTTCTACTCAGGAGATGTGCTAGGGTCAATAGGTAATGTACTAAATAAAGCCAGCCAGTTAGGCTAAGTGAAAAGCTAAAGAAAGTGAGAATCACAAATACTTCTTGTTTGTTTTTGTTTTGTTTTTCGAGACAGAGTTCTGTGTACACAAAGCCTTGGCTGTCCTGGACTCACTCTGTAGACCAGGCTGGCCTCAAATTCACAGAGATCCACCTGCCTCTGCCTCCCAGAGTGCTGGGATTACAGGCGTGAGCCACCGCCCCTGAGTTAATCATGAATACTTTTTAAAGGATTCAATTTTACTTTCTCTACAAATTAAGCCAAGGGTTAGAGAGATGGCACATCGGTTGAGTGCCAGTCCCCAGGGGATCTGACACCCTTTTCTGGCCCGCCTGGGCACTTCACACACATAGTACAGAAACATACATGCAGGCAAAACACCTGTAAATGATAGATAGACAGACAGACAGATAGACAGACAAACATAGACCAAGGAAGGGGTAGATGGATGAATGGAAGCACAATTTAATCTTTCTAAAAGAATGTTTCCAGGGCTGGGCAGATGGCTCAATGGGTAAACTAGTCACCGTGTAAGCCTGGCAACCTGAGTTCAGATCCCCAGATCCCATGGAAAAATCCAGAAGCAGTACCTAACCTCGGAGCATGCCTGCCAGGCCACGGGAGGTGGAGACAGGAGAATGGCCTGAAGGTCTCAGACCAGCTAACTCGGTAGGATCAAGACAGAAGGGAAGGACCAACGTCTGAGACTGTCCTCTGAGCTTCCCCACTGCAGAACTAAGGAGAGCTAGGTAGGAAGGTCATGCATTTGAGAGAAGCCTAAGCCACATAATGATGAGATCTTATCTGCAAAAGCAGAGAGAGGAGAGAAACTTATGAAAAGATGTAATTTTTTTTAAAAAAAAAAAAGATTTGTTTCTTTTATTTATTGCATACGAGTGCTTTATCTTCAGAAGAGGGCATCAGATCACATCACAGATGGTTGTGAACCACCATATGGTTGCTGGGAATTGAACTCAGGACCTCTGGAAGAGCAGGCAGCGCTCTTAACCACTGAGCCATCTCTCCAGCCCAAGATTTAATATCTTAAAATTAATATTCTTTCTCTTTCTCTTTCTGAGATTGGGTTTCTCTGCATAGTCTTGCTGTCCTGGAGCTCAGTATGTAGATCATGCTGGCCTCAAACTTACAGAGATCTGCCTGCCTCTGACCCTGAGCACTGGGCCACCGTGCCTGTTTCAGTTTTATTCCTATTTAATTAATCAAATTTTCCATTTGATTCAAGTCTTCAAAGACCTATGCTAAAGCTTCTCCTCTTCCACCCATGAGCACAGGATCTGAGGAAGAAAGCTAAACTCTCTGCTTAGTCACAGCTCAAAAGCTACAAGGAAAATGAATAGAATTTTAAAAGAGGGAACAAGGCCAAGTACAGTAGTTCAGCTCTTTGATCCCAGCTACTTGAGAGGCAGAGACAAGATTGCAAGGTCAAGGCTTATCTAGGCTACATGGTGAGTTTAGGGCTAGCCTGGGCAACTTAAAAGGCCTTTGACTCAGAAGAAAAAGCATAATAAGCTGAACGTATAGGTCTGTGGTAGAACACTTGCCTAGAGTGGGCAAAGCTTGATTTCAGTCAGGATGACTGGGGGAGGGGGACAGGTGGTAAGGATTTACACAATACCCAATCCATTTCCCAAACCTTTGTTCGTAAAAAGACCTTATTGGCATTTCAGTGCCTTATGGAGAAGTGTGAAAATTGCCAACCAAGTAGATAAAATGCCTTGACTGATATCATTTAGGCAGGATCCGTACAGATACATTTCTGCCTTATGCTTCGGTTTATAAACCAGGATGATGGTTATGAATCAAACAAAATTCTAAAAGTAGCAGGAAAAAGTTGTCATGTAGGTTATAGATGGTTGATATTTCTCCTTTCATTTTTGGTTTTTCGAGACAGGGTTTCTCTGTGTAGCCTTGGCTGTCCTGGACTTACTTTGTAGACCAGGCTGGCCTCGAACTCACAGAGATCCGCCTGCCTCTGCCTCCCAAATGCCGGGATTAAAGGGGAGCGCCACCACTGCCCAGCGGTTGTTGGTATTTCAAAGTTTACTGCAAAGCACTGTGGGAGGGATAGGGTTGGGAATGGAGAGATGGCTCAGCAGTTCAGAGGAGTCTGTTCTTCCAGAGGACCTAGTTTCAGTGTCCAGCACTCACATGATGGCTCACAACCATCTGTAACTATGGTTCCAGGGAAATTCAGTGTGCTCCTCTGGCTTCTGTGGGAATCAGGCATTTATGTGGTGTGTATGCACACACACACACACACACACACACACACACACACACACAAAGTAAAAGTGAACACAGTTTAGTACTTTCTTCAGTTTGTTTAATGTAAGTAGTGGAGTTTCTGTTTATGCCTTTGAGTTCTTTTAAGGACCTATGGAAGACTCAAAAACAAAATTAGAGAAAGGTCACCCTGACAGGAGGCAGCAGGGATTACTTGTCAGAACACAATTGTAAGTGTCCAAAAAGGCCAGCCTTAAGTTCCTTACTGGATTTCCTCTGCCTTTATTTTCTCATCTTTTAAACAACCACAGGAGGCTGGGGGTTAAGGCTCAATGGTACAGTGTTTGCATAACATGGCCAAAGCCCCAGGTTCAAGCCCAGCGCTGGCAAAAATTAAAATAACCATGCCTTTTCGTGGCTCTCCCATCTCTCAGATAGTCATCTGAAATTCTGTACCTGGTTACTGCATTAACCGTTTGAGATCAGATTCTCTGTCTTATTCACCAGGTTGCAAGGTTACCTTGTGCCTAACAATACTCAGTACTGTTAGGCAATTAAAATGCCTTAATGGGTGTGGAGAGATGGCTCAGAGGTTAAGAGCACTGTCCGCTCTTCCAGAGGTCCTGTGTTCAATTCCCAGCAACCGCATGGTGGCTCACAACTATCTAGAATGAGATCTGGTGCCCTCTTCTGGTGTACAAGTGTACATGCAGGCAGAACACTGTATACATAATAAATAAATAAATCTTAAAAAAGATAAAATAAAATGGCTTAATGTTAAGAAATTATTATTAGCTGAGCCTGTGATCCCAGCAAAAAATAAGGCTAAAGTAAGGCTGAGTGTGGCAAAATGCTCAGGGATGTGAGGCCAGCCTAAGCTACATAGTTAAAGTGTCTCAAAAAGCAAAACCAGCAAAGACTGGGATGCGATTCAGTTGGAGGAGCACTTGCCTAACGTGCCGGAAACCTTCTGCTTCCATCCTCGTAAAGCCTAGGTGTTCAGGGGACACATACCCATACTCATAACCCCAGCACTTGGGAGGTGGGGGCAAGGCTACCGAAACGTCAAGGCCGCCCACACAACATGTAAGAGGCCAGTCTGGACAATATGAGACTGGCTCAAGAAAACCAACGCCACCACCGCCCACAAAAGAACTTAGCTTTGTGACTGAGACGCGGTCGTTTATCACACGGTCATTCAACTAATGTATATGTTGTACTTACTATTTGCAAAGCGCTGCACACAGCGTTTTACAGTTTAGCCCTGTGCAACCCACTAGCAGTTAAATACCTTGCCTCAAACTCTCACAGCTAATGAGTGGCAGGGGTAGGATTCAAAGTCAAGTTCCTTCACACTAAGTTACGCTGTCTCAGAAGAAGCCATTGTTTAAACTTCTATTTGCGGTGTAAAGTTGTGGGATGGACAAGGGCGCTGTGGGCTGGGCGGAAGTTTGTCGTTTTCTATGCAGTCTTGTTTTTGTGCATTCTGGGCTGGTATAGCACTTTTGGACTTGGGTAGGGCGAGTGTAACCCGACACCAGCTTTTCCCTAATGCCCGGGTTTCTCCTACCAACTGCTCCATTGTTTCCTCTTGGGCTACATCAAGAGCGGATAAATGCAACCAGTGTGAAGGAGAGAGAGGCCAGCGGGTGTTCCGGAGTGCGTGGCACCGCGCGCGCAGAGCCCCCTGCAGGCCTTCTCCAGATGGCCTTCCCTGCCAGTGGCCCGCGCCTCGGTGGCCCCCCGCCCCCCGCCGCCCCCCGCCGCCCCGCACCTCCCCCGCTCGGCGGAACCGCGCCCCGGCCTAGGGGAAAAGTTTCCAAACCTCGCTTCTACTCGCTGATTGGCCAAGTCAGATGCGTTCCAGGCGCGGCGGCCAATGGGAGGCGCGGGCCGCGGAGTGCCGGCTTAGGCTGGATGGCGGTCGGGCCCTGCTAGCCCGCGCCTCGCCGCGATCGTCGCCGCCCGGGCGGGGTAAGTGGAGCCAGGTTGTGGGCACGGGGGCTGCCACGCCCGCAGCACCCAGCGGACGGGTCCCCCAAGCCGGCCCCCCACTTTCCCACTCTCCATCTGTGAGCTCCGCCGCTCGCCCTGGCCAACTCTGTTCCTCTTCTACTGGCCGCTTCCCTTCCTCAAGCGTCCTCAAAACCGGTGCCCGCGCCGCCCCACGGCCCCCGGGTCCCTTCGTCTGCCCTTCACCCCACAGTGCCGGGGTCCCCAACTGCTGCCGCACCAGTACCGGCCTGTATCCACCCTCCTCCTCGGTGCCTCTTAGGTCTCGGCAGCCGGACGTTTCAAATTTCCCTAGGTAGCACTTTGGATAGGATAAACTTTATCCGATAAAGGGTGAGAGTGCTCACCCCATTACCTTGGATGTTGGCCCAGTTCACCTCCTCTTTGAGGTGGGCAACCGGCTCCGCAGCGACTTTATCTCTCCAAAGTGATCTCGGTTTTGTGTCATGCTGTGTGCATCCTCCTGCCTTTTAGCCGGAACCTTTCTCAACTTCCCTGATAAAGCCTTTTGTGGCCGGGTGGAGGTTTGTACTTTTCTCTGCCCCTGTTTCTCTGTGTTGTGTGCTAGGATAACCCTGTAGGACTCAGCTGGGTGCTTTTGAAGTACAGTCCGATACAAACTACTCCCAAAGCCTGAGGTTATCTGTCCATGACGCAGGTATTCAACCAGTTTTGAGGTTTAAGTAATTCACCCTTACAGAGTTCTTGTTCGGATAGTAGTTTGCTATCTTGACTTACTCTGTGAGGATATTATTTTTGCTACCAACGTTCTACCCTAGAACTTGTGAGCCTGGTGAGATTAAACCCCCTTTTTCCTTCCGAGGGAATTTCCTAGAGTTAGCCTTTGCAGCCTGCACTGGGGTTGTGAATGGAAGTGCTTGGTACATAGCCCAACTCTCTGTGCCTGTTAAAGGAATGACTGAAAAGACTTGGAGGGGACCAAGACCACAGTAGGAAGACTTTCCAGGCATCTTGATCAGTAGGATAAAATGACCACCAAACAATAGTTATTCTGTTTTTATTCTTACTCAACTATATGTTCTTTTCCTTTAAAAAAAAAAAAAAAGGTGGTGGTGGTGGGGCTAGAGAGATGGCTGAGCAGTTAAGAGCACTGTCTGCTCTTCCAGAGGCGCAGAGTTCAATTCCCAGCAACCACATGATGGCTCACAACCATCTATAATGTGATATGATGGTCTCTTCTGGCCTGTGGGTGTACATGCAGATAGAGCACTCATACATAAAAGAAAGAAAGAAAGAAAAATTTAAAAGGCACACATCTTTAATCACAGCACTCAGGAGACAGACAGGTGGATCTCTGTGGGTTCGAGGCCAGGCTGGTTTACAGAGTGAGTCCAGGACAGCCAGGGATATACAGAGAGACCCTGTCTTGAAAAACCCGACTGAGAAAACCCTAGTAGTGTTTGGATTGGTGAAATTTAAAAGCTGGCTCAGAACACATTTTAGGTTTTGATACTGAGAGGAAGTTATGTCTGACACTGGTATGGGGGGGGGGGAAAGCTTTCAAACAGACAAAAAATAGTGCCAGATCATTTGGTTCCGATTTGCAACATTTTAACTTTCCATACTGGTGAAGTTCAGCCATTTGATCTTGTAGAATCTTTTGCATAGGTCCAGCCAACACTCGGGGAGGCAGAGGCAGGCGGATTGCTGTGAGTCCGAGGCCAGCCTAGTCTACAAAATGAGTCCAGGACAGCCAGGGCTACACAGAGAGACCCTATCTCGAAAAACAAAAACCAAACCAAAACAAAACAAAAACCAAAAAATGACCCCCCAAAACAAACAAAACCAACCAAGGGGGTGAGTTGAAAGGGAGAGGCAGGGGAGAGAAACCTGTGTGATGATGGACACCGTGCGCATCTACAGAAATGATGTCACTGTGGTGACACAAGACTCAGTAAGCAAAGCTTCTGCCTTCATGCTTAGGTATGAAGACAAGCAAGGACGTGTCCTCAAAGGGCCTGCCTCTGCTTCGAGTGCTGGGGTTAAAGGCGTGCACCACCATGCCTGGCTTGGATTTGGTTTTTTGAGACAGGATTTCTCTGTGTAGCCTTGGCTGTCCTGGAACTTGCTCAGATTGGGCCGGAGAAGGGTATTGTGCTAGCTCATGTATATCCGAGCATTGCTGACCAGCTTAGCTAGCTTTGTCCACTCAGGCATCACTTTATTTCTTTTCTAGAATTTTGAAATTAGAGGTGTGTGCCATGAGTGTGTTTTCAAGACAGCCTTGTGCTCCGACAAAACCAATCCTAGGGACTGAGGAGATGAGTCAGCTGCTAAAGCTCTTATTTCAAAGTAGGAGGGGCTAAGCATTGTCCTGAGCACCCACATAAAAAGCTAGTATGAGGTGCACCCCTTTGATGTACAGTGCTGGGCTACACCTGAGGCTTGCTGCCCAGCCATAGTGACAGAACTGTGAGCTTCAGGTTCAGTGAGAGACCTTGCCTACAAAAAAGGAGGAGCAGGAGGAGGAGGAAGACGCCTGTTGTAGACTTCTGGCACTAGGTGTACACGAACACCTGCATATACACACAGAAACCCCATGCTGAAATGAATTTAGAGGTGTAAAACCAAGTTATAGAAAGCAGATTCTTTTTTAATTTTATTTTTAAATTTTTGTGTGGTGTGTGTACTTGTTAGCACAGCGGTATACTTGTGTGGAGTCCAGAATAATCTATGATAGGTGTCTTTCCCCAATTGTTTCAGGTCTGTCTGTCGGTCTGTCTGTAAGTCTCACTGAACTTGAACCTCATTGGTCGGCTAGGTTGGCTGGCCAATGAGCTATGAGGAGCCCGCCTATCTCTGGTTCCCCACCACCCAGCACTCTGGCTATAGAACACCAACGTGCAGCTTTTTACATGCGTGTGTTGGTTCTGAGCTCAGGGTTCTCATGGTTGCATGGCTGAGCCATCTCCCAGCCCTGTCAAACTTTTGTGTGGCCTGAATGGAAGAGATACTTTAGACTGCAGTGAGACTTGTCCTCAGAGGCGTAAGATGGCCCCATGGCGTTGAGAAGCAAGTTAGTCACACACGAATAATATGAATGGACATCATATTGCCTTAGTTTTTTGTAGTACTGGGAATTGAACCCGTGTGTGCCAGCTGAGTGATCCCTGACTGAGCTACGTCCCTGGTTCTTTGTTTCAGTTTTATTTTCCAGAGAGGGTCTCAGCAAGGGTCTTCTTGCTAAGTCATCTAGGCTGGACTCAAAGTTAAGAATCCTGCCTCGAGCTGGGCGTGGTGGCGCACGCCTTTAATCCCAGTACTCGGGAGGCAGAGGCAGGCGGATCTCAGTGAGTTCGAGGCCAGCCTGGTCTACAAAGCTAGTCCAGGACAGCCAAGGCTACACAGAGAAACCCTGTCTTGAAAAAACAAAAAACAAGCAAACAAACAAAAAGAAATCTTGCCTCACTTGCCGTCGCAGCTGGGGGTTGTAGGCATGGACCACTGCTCTGCTCTAGTATCCATTTTTAAGATAGGAGGCACAAAAAGTGTGTACTGTAACCTGATTAATGCCTGCTATAATGGTGTTTTAAAAAGACTGTCGTCCAAACCAACTTCCTGCCAGTGTATATGCAACTTTGCAGTTCTTGAACTTGACTTTAAAAGAAGCATCTTGCATTTGGGTCCAGTGGCTTCCACCACTCCTTTGTGGTGTTAAGAGATGGTCAAGAGGCGCAGCAGCTGCTGCCTCCTGCTGAGTCTGCTCCTCTGTCTCTTTTGTTCTTTTCTCTCTTCCCTTCTCCTCATTCCCTTCTCCGTCCTCTTTCTCCTCATTCTTTTTTTCCCCCTTCACTACCATCTCAGGGTTCCTGTGTCCTGGGCTGGCCTTCCACTGGCCTTGTTGGGGATGACCTTGAACTTTTGATCCTCTTGCTTCTGCTTCGTGGGAGCTGAGATTATGGGCACGCTAGGGATGGAACGCAGGACTTGATGCATGCTAGGCAAACACTGTACCGATGGAGCTGCATCCCGGTCTCTGCTTCTCCTTTAAGCACTGGTGACTGCCTTGCCCAGCTCCTGGAGTAGAACAGCCTAAAGAGGCTGGTGCCTATTGAAAATTTATTACTTAGTAAACTTCAATAAATAACTCTGAGACATTTTGCATGCTTTCTGTGGTGGAGAGCAGTGCTGCAGGACTTTGTGAGACATTCCCAGATAAAAATAAAAGTCTTACCGAGTGGTATAGTTGCCACTTCCCTCTTTACTTGTGGTGTTTTCTTTCACTTTGTTTGTTTGTTTGTTTGTTTATTTATTTATTTTGGTTTTTTGAGACAAGGTCTCTCTGTGTTAGCCTTGACTGTCCTGGAGTCACGTTGTAGACCAGGCTGGCCTCAAACTCACAGCGATCCGCCTGCCTCTGCCTCCCGAGTGCTGGGATTACAGGCATGCCCTTTTCTTTCACTTTAAAATGTCTTTTTTAATGTATATGTTTTTAAAAAAGATTTATTTATTTATTATTATGTATACAGTGCTCTGCCTGCATGGTCACCTGCAGCCAGAGGAGGGCTTCAGATCACATGATAGATGGTTGTGAGCCACCATGTGGTTGCTGGGAATTGAACTCATGGCCTCTGGAAGAGCAGTCAATGCTCTTAACCGCTGAGCCATCTCTCCAGCCCCCATATATATATTTTTTTTTTTAATGAAAATGTATGTGGTTTCAATTTAAGGAATGGCATGTACACCATACCTGTGCTGCTTGTCTGTTAGTTGGTGTGACAGTTCTCAAGCTGAGGCCCTAGTCCCTGCTCAGTTTCTCTGCAGTACCTAAGATCAGACTCTTCTCTGCCCCCTCCCCTTTTCCCCCAGGCAACCCACACATACAACTTCCATCAGTTTCTTTCCCAAAGTTTAAGTTTTAAACTTCACTAGGGAAGAGAGTAGTGATTTTAGAAGCCTTTTTTCTGCTGAGCACCATGGCACATGCCATCAGCCCTATCACTTACAAGGTTGAAACGAAAGGATCAAAACTTCAAAGTCATCGTGAGAGAAGCATAATGAGTTTCAGGCCAGCCTGAGCGTCTCCTGTCTATCTCCCTCTCCCCAGCTCTTCTCCTCTGTATGGGTTCATGTTCATGTGAAGGTCATGTGAAGGTCATGTGGAGGTCAAGGCCTTGGGAGGGGCTCTTGTTTGTAGCATGTACACCAGGCTTGCTGGCTCATGAGCATCTGAGGATCCTGACTCTGCCTCTCATTTTGCCAAGAGAGCACTGGGATTACAGCCATTGCTACCACATCTGACCCTACGTCAGGTCTGGGGCTCACTGGGCAAGCTCTTTACCCAGTCCCCTGTCTCCCCAGCGATGGTGGCAGTACTGGCAATGTTTACTGAGCTCAGGGAGTAGATTCTCGGCTGTAACTTTCCATCTAGCATAGCTGCCCTGGTGGTGATGATTTTGGTAGGATCCCATCTCTGGGTCCATTGGATCCTTTCTCAAGCAGGCTGGTTCTTGTGAGTGTCTGTCTGTAGCTGTGCCAAAGGCCTAGGTCAAGACCCTCCCCGGCTCAGCTTTGTTTACGCCTCTCTCCGAGCCTGGCACTGGCTTTCCGTGGGTTAGCTCCACCCTTCCATGGGCTCAGTTTGGGCTTGGTTCGACTCTTAAGCTGGTGTCTCAGCGTAAGCTAGCCCCATTCCTGTGTCAGTCGTGAAAGTGAGAAGCATGCTTAGACTTGTGCTTCCTCCCAGGTCAGAGAATGCTGTCACAGCTGCCTGAGCAACATGGAATGAGAGTGGGGTTTCCTCTAAAGGGATGTTGGGTTACTACTACAGGAAGATGGAAGAATAAGTCATTTCCAGGTTCCCTGCCTTGATCAGCTATGGGTAGGGTGACAAAATGACATGCTTTCTCTGGTTTAGGGAAAAGAGAAATAGTAGGTGGAAGAGAAGAGTATAGTGGTTTTTTTTTTTTTTTGTTTTTTGTTTTTGGTTTTTTGAGACAAGGTCTCTCTGTGTTAGACTTGGCTGTCCTGGAGTCACTTTGTAGACCAGGCTGGCCTTGAACTCACAGTGATCCGCCTGCCTTTGCCTCTCAAGTGCTGGGATTACAGGCGTGCACCACCATGTCTGGCTTCTTCTTCTTTTTTTTTTTTTTTTTTTAGTATTTTCGAGACAGGGTCTCTCTGTGTAGCCTTGGCTGTCCTGGACCCGCTTTGTAGACCAGGCTGGCCTCGAACTCACAGCGATCTGCCTGCCTCTGCCTCCCAAGTGCTGGGATTAAAGGCGTGCGCCACCACGCCCAGCTCTATAGTGATTTTTTTTAAAGCCAAAAATAGTGTTTGTTATGTATTGAAGAGTAATTGTGTGTGTGTGTGTGTGTGTGTGTGTGTGTGCATGTGTACATGTGTGCATTTTGTATTATTGCTGTGACAAAAAAACCAACAAAAATGTAACTTAAGGATGGGAGGGTTTACTCTGATTCAAAGGGATATAGTGTATCATGGCTGGGAAGGCATGGTGCCCTTGCATCTGCAGCCACAAAGCAGAGATATTAATGCTGTTGCCTCTCTGTCTGCTGTCTGTCTGGCTGTCTGTCTGTCTGCCTCTCACTCTCTCTTGTGTTTGTGTCTCTCTCTCAAGACAGAGTCTCACTATGTAACTCTGACGGTCCTGGAACTCAGTATGTAGAGTGAGGATCTTCAGTAAGTGAGCAGATAGATAATCTATGGCACCCAAGACACCTCAGCAAGGAGTTTATGATCTGCTGTTAGAAATTTGCTTCCCAGCCTTCTAGTCTGAACAGCTCAGAGCCTGCAGGTCCAGGACTGTTCCTTCGCCTCCCCAGTTCATGCCCTGCCAACTCTTTCCTGTTTCACATGCTCCTCATGTGCCACCTTGGAAACCCACCTTGACTTTCAGGTCGAGTGATGTACTCCTTGAGTGGTCACATACACAAGAATGCATATCACAGAGCTGCTGGTGGCTCCTCAGGGGCCATATCCACGTCCAAATTCACCAAGTATACACTCCACACCTAGGCCATTTGCTTGGGTCGGCGTCCTGCGCAGAGCTCTGTCCCCGGTGCTCACTTGAGGCTTTGTAGTGATGCATCTCTTTCTCCCATAGTCCCCCAGAGTAGCCAGGGATCTAGATGGTGTCCTATTTGGATGTGAGGGTCCTATGCTAGGTGCTAAGTGTTTGGAGGGAGATACACAGCAGCCTTGGGCTGTAACTGGAGGTAGGCTGCTTTTTATTTGGATTTGGGTTTGGGTTTTAGAGAAACATGACATTTAGGACTTTTAAGTTTTGTTTTGTTTTGTTTGTTTTTGTTTGTTTGTTTGTTTGTTTGTTTTTGGTCTTTTGAGACAGGGTCTCTCTGCCTTGGCTGTCCTGGACTCGCTCTATAGACCAGGCTGGCCTCGAACTCACAGCGATCCGCCTGCCTCTGCCTCCCGAGTGCTGGGATTAAAGGCGTGCGCCACCACGCCCAGCTTGTTTTGTTTTTAAGTTAAAGGACAGCTGTTACCTAGAACTCGCTAATAATTTTTAAACTTTTCTCCTAGACATCATGCCACAGGGAGAGTGAGCTCTTGCCCGTTTACCATGGAGGACTCAGGAAAGACTTTTGGATCAGAGGAGGAAGAGACAAACTATTGGAGAGACTTGGCCATGACCTACAAGCAGAGGTCAGTCCTGCAGCATCCCTCACTGTTTTCTCCTGGGAGGGTGATGGCCGCCACTTACATGGCTTATCATGTGATGGTCTGGACCAGGAAGAAACTAGGATCACTTTGTTCTCCAGAGGCCTCTGAGCCTTTGGGAACTCAGAGGACAGCTGTAAGGTAGAGTTGGGATTTGAACTATAGTCTATGGCACCTAACCATTCTAACATGTCAGTGTGCTCTGTATGGGGCTTTACCTATATCAGGTCTATGGCAAGGGAGAAGATTTACCTGTGTCTGTCAAAATAGGCTGTTGCTAAAGAGATGGCTTGAGGTTAAGAGCACTTGGAGCTTTTTTGTAGAGGATTCAGGGTCAGTTCCCAGCATTCGCATGGTGACTGACAACTCTCCTTAACTCCAGTTCCAAGGGATCCGATAACCTTCTTCTGACCTCCTTGGGTACCAGGTTTGCATTTGGTCCACATGCACGCATGGAGGCAAAACACTCGTACATACATAATACAATTGAAGATTTTAAAATTTGAAACTTGTGTCTCAGTGGGCACATCTATGAGTGCTGTGTATGTTTGTGTGTGTGTTTGTGTATCTGTCTGTGTCTGTGTGTGACTGTATGTGTCTGTATCTGTGTCTGTGTGTTGGGGTCAACACTGTATAGTTCAGGCTGGTCTGGAATTCTTGAGCCTCTGGGCTGAATAAAGTCATGATCCACGCAGCCCGCTTTGCAGCATAATACCCAGCATCATTAATTCTGTGATAGATTTATTTGCAATTCTGCTACAGGGCAGAGACTACACAGGAGGAACTCCGAGAATTCCAGGAAGGAAGTCGGGAATACGAAGCTGAATTGGAGACTCAGCTGCAGCAGATTGAAACCAGGAACCGGGACCTTCTGTCAGAGAATAATCGCCTTCGCATGGAGCTGGAGACCGTGAAGGTGAGGCGTCCAGGGGTCCTGGGGGACATATCTGCAGGCAGGGGTGGCTTGTGGCAAGCAGGTGTTGCATGGCTGAAGAAGCAGTTCTACACGGTGAAGTGACTGCACCAGGCCCACTTCCTCCTGCAGTTCTGTCAGGTGTCTGTGGTCACCGTACCTTTTCTGCCCTAGTGGGTGGGAATCTGTGAAAAGCAAGTTGCACACATGGCCCCCCCCCCTTTTTTTGGTGGTTGCTGTACTGGTTTCACAAAGGTCATGGCAAGGAGAGCTCTTCAGAGGCGGAAGTGTCAGCATTCCAGGTTCTCAAGACTGGGTCAAGTAGCCCAGGCTCACCATGACCAGCTCTGAGTTTACTGTGCAGCTGAGGGTGGCCTTGAACTCCTGATCTTCTTGCATTATCCTCCTAAGTGCCAGGATTAAAGATAAGCACCATCATGCCTGGCTTTAGAATGCCTCCTGGTTATATATTATAAGGAACAGTGTGGTATCTCTTAGTTACATGTGGCTATTGAAAACTAATGAGAAAAAAAAATTCTTCTACTCATATTAGCCACAGTTCAGGAGCTCTGTAGCCACATATAACTCCTGGTATCCCTTCTGTACCATCACTTTCTAGAACATTCCGTAGGACCATGCCAGTCATTAGCAGCTTTACTAACTGGGCACTGCAGTAACTCTACCTGCACCCATGTCTGTGACTTAATTTTCCATGGTTTGGGTTACTAGTCATCAAACAAAGTCCAAAAAAAAAAATTAAATGGGAAATTTTTTTATGGTGTACTGTTATAATCATTCCGTTTTGTAATTATGTTAATTTCTTAGTTTGTAAATTAAGCGATGTGATAGGCAAACATAGGACTAACAAAGCGCGTATATGGATTGATGGTGTCTGAAGCTCTGGGAGATGGAGCAGAGTGTCTTGGAATGTGTCCTCTCAGAGGAAGCACTGTGTTACTACCCGAGCCGGGACACTGTCGCCAGGGCCAAGCTTTGCACTGTAAGACAGTGAGTAGTGTTTCTGGCTTTCATCTACCAGAAACAAAAAGCACCAAGTCCCAGGCTTGAGACAGTCTTTCCGGATGGCTCAGCTGATAAAGGTGCCTGCCGTGAAGCCCGGTGACCTGAGATCCACACGAGTGGGTTCTCTCTTCCATCCTGTGGGGCAGGTCATTGGGCCGAGCTGCAGATGTCATCTTGCCAGCTCAGTTTCATGGTTTGTTTATTTATTTGTTTGTTTGGAGACAGGGTTTCTATGCCGCTTCAAGGTTTAAAAAATATTTAATATCAGAAACTAAGATTTATGAAGCTTCCTAGAACACTCAGGGTCCCTAACTTCCTTTGAGAGATGGAGAGCTGGCTTCATAAGGCCTGCTCAGCCTGTCCCGGTCCCAAATTCAAACTATCTGTGTCCCGACACCAAAGATTATCTGTTGCTCCTTGTCCTATGTAGGGTCCAAATTTCTCGTTGACCCTGGAAGTATTTTCATTTGGCCCCTGAAAGAGGCAATGAGGAATCATTCTAGTTCTTACATTTAAGAGGCTGGCAGCTGTGGAGGGGAAGGTCTGTGACACGAACAAAGGCTAAGTAAGAGGCCTTTCATAGGTTAACGGCTGCAGGCATACTCTTCGGTTACTAAGTAATTATATACTCCAAGACTGACCCCCGAGCTTGCAGGACACCTCTTTATTACAGCCTCTGGACAGAGGCATGAGGCTCCACACACAGCCTGAGGGACGAGAGCCTGCCGCCTGTACTTGCCTATCAGTCACCTGTGGCTGGTGTTTACCAAGCCTTGGATTGAGTTCAGCAGCCTGTAAGGCATCAGACAACATTTACTGAGGCCTCCATCAGTCCCAGATGAAAGCCTGGTGAGGCAGCAATGTTCCTGTCCCAGACTTAAACCATCTGACTCTATCCAGGCAGAGGATCTGGGTCTCCACATCTTCTTGGGGCCAAGGTTAATCTAGGATCCAGTTTCCTTTTGCTTAAATGCTTGTTCTCTGATCCATGCCAGGAAACCCTAGCAGCCTTACAATGTTGAAGGCCCCTTCCTGTTGACATCCTGCAAATATTTAACAGCCACGCTGCTCATTCTTCATTCTTAGGGGGCTGCCATCCTCCTTTCCATCCTGGGCATCCTGGCGTTACCTGGCACATCTGACTGATTGTCACAACAGCTTTATTTCTTGAATCTAGTCAGGAAGAGGAGGTTTTTGTTTTTTGTTTTGCCTTTTAAAATGTTTATTTTATTTATTTTTTAAACTTTCTTGATGGCCTGTGTCGTGGTGTGAGTAGGAATGCCCCCCCCCCCCCCCCCGTAAACTCATGTGTTTGAATGCTTGGCCCACAGAGAGCAGCACTACTAGGAGGTGTGGCCTTGTGGGGGGAAGTGTGTCACCGTGGAGACGGGCTCTGTGGTCTCGTATGCTCAAGCTAGGCCTACTGTAGCAGCCTCATTCTGTTGCCTACGGGTCCAAATGTGGAACTCTCAGCTCCTGCTCCAGCACCTTCTCTGCCTGTCTGCTTGTCCGCCTGCATGCCGCCATGCTTCCCGCCATGATGATAATGGACTCAACTTAAGAAATTATAAGCCAACCCCAATTAAATGTTTTCCTTTATAAGAGTTGCCATGGTCATGGTGTCTCTTCACAGCAGTAGGAACCCTAAGACAGCCTGAATGAACATTGCTCAATATCCTTGCTTTAAGAGAACATGCTCAGGGCTGGAGAGTTGGCTCAGATGTTAAGAGCACTGAATGTTCTTTCAGAGGTCCTGAGTTCAATTCCCAGCAACTACATGGTGGCTCACAACCATCTATAATGTGATTTGATGATGCCCTCTTCTGTGAGGTGTACATGCAGGTAGAACACTGTATACATAATAATAAATAAATAAATCTTAAAAAAAAAAAAAAGAGTACGTGCTTTGGTGGCCTGATTTTGGCTGGGTTATCTGTTGAAGGTCACACTTGGGCCCGGCAAGTAATTGAGTCTTAGTTTCTACACCTCTGGCATGGGGATCGGATGAATTAACACATACCAGCCCAAAGGCCGGTGCACAGTAGGTTCCTAAGTGTTAATTGCTCCAGAAGGGCAGCAGCTAACCAATGAGGTACCATCTGGACTGTTCCTTGCTCTTGGAAAGCATTGGCCAATCAAACTGAGCTTCCCTTCCCTTACACTGCTGGAAAATGTCTTGGATCAAAAAGTTAGGATGCTTGTCATATTAAGTGTCCGACGTCTCCTTTTGTGAGGTACAAGTCAGTAAAGTCATTTCTGTTGCTCTGCCCAAGTACAGTGCTCGTGTGTGAAGCAGGGTCATAGTGAGTTGTAGCTGAGGCCTGGTTGAATGCATGTGGCTTCTTTTGGATGTGGACAGCTTGAATGATTCATTTGAAGGTCACTGGGCGCTGAAAGGACCAGATAAGAGTGGACAGGATGGCAGGTGGCAGGTGCTGAGAGGACTGCCAGGCATGTGGTTGGGAAAGTTGGGACATGCATTCTTTAAATGACTGCCATTTAACCCTCAGCATCTTCTGTTATCCTGGCTAGTTTTTTGTCAAGCTGGAGTCATATGAAAGAAGGGAACCTCAGTGAAAAAATGTTTTCATAAGATCTGACTGTAGGCCAGGCGTGGTGGCGCACGCCTTTAATCCCAACACTCAGGAGGCAGAGGCAGGTGGATTGCTGTGAGTTCAAGGACAGCCTGGTCTACAAAGCGAGTCCAGGACAGCCAAGGCTACACAGAGAAACCCTGTCTCAAAAACCAAACAAACAAACAAGCAACAAAAAAGATCTGACTGTAGGGCATTTTCTTAATGATTCCGGGGGAGGGCCCAGACCATTATGGGTGAAGTCATCCCTGCTGGTGGTCCTGGGTTCTATAAAACTGCAGGCTGAACAAGCCATAAGGAGCAAGCCAGTAAGCAGCTCCCCTCCATGGCCTCTTCATCAGCTCCTGCCTCCTGGTTCCTGCCCTGCTTGAGTTCCTGTCCTGATCACCCTTTGATGATGAGCAGTGATGTGGAAGTTTAAGTCAAATAACTGTGTCCTCCCCAAGTCACTTTGGTCATGGTGTTTAATCCCAGTAATAATAACCTTAATTAAGACAACTGCTTGTCATCTGAAATTTCACGTCTGTGGAGAGAAAGTTCTATTGACTGACCTCGGGGGAGGCTAGGAGAGGAGGCCTGGAGCTGCTTCCTAGGGGTGACAAGAAGAAATACCTCAGAGACCCTAAAATGAAGGGAGAGAGATTTCTTAACGACGTTAGGGTCATGTTGAGGATGTGCCTCATTTAGAGACTGAGAATGGTTGCCTAGCATGCACAAAGCCCGAGTTTCATCCCAGATTCTGTGAAAAAGCAGGCAGAGCAAGCCAGTAAGTGGCACCCCTCCACGGCCTCTGCATCAGCTCCCGTCTCCAGGATGTGGGTGCTCGAAGCTATAATTCTAGGACCTGGAAGGTGGAGGCAGGCAGTTCAAGATTATCCTTTGCTTCTTGGTACTTAGCTTGTTCGAGGCCAGTCTGGCCTACATGAGGTACTATCTCAAGAAAAGAAGATGGGGTACCATTGCTGGGTTGGAAGGAGGCAGGGAGAGACATCAATTGTCTACAAGGTACATAGCACCATCCATGAGCCACGCCCCATATTTGGTGGTGGGGTGATGACAGGGAAGGGGTGTGAACATGGATTGTCAAAGTCTTGGTCGCTGACTTGCTTCTGTTCTGTCCTGTAGGAGAAATTTGAAATGCAGCATTCAGAGGGTTACCGGCAGATCTCAGCCTTGGAGGATGACCTGGCTCAAACAAAAGCCATTAAAGATCAACTGCAAAAATACATCCGGGAATTGGAGCAAGCCAATGATGACCTGGAAAGAGCCAAACGGTAGGCAGGGCAAGGAAAGGCTTGTGAGGTGGCGGACACAGAACTGGAGTGTGAAGACCTCAGAGCTGACCCAAACAAAGCCCTGAAGGCTCATGGGCAAGATGGAATGTGTTTACCATTTCTGTTGTTCCTCCTGCCTTCCTGAAGGCATGAGTTTCTGTTTTCCTCTTCCTCCAGTTTGAAAGACTGCTCTCAGGAATTCTTACAGGATTGGACTGCTTATGACAGATTTTTGCTTGTCTGAAAATGTCTTTATTTTGCCTCCATTCTTGCACGCATGTGTGTGTGTGAATATCCATGTGCACCCGTGGGCATTCGTATGTGTGTATGTGGATGTGCATTTGTAGAAGTCAGAGGACAGCCTTGAGTATTTGAGGTCCTTACCTTCCATCTTGGATTCAAGGTTCCTTTGTTTTACCCTGTGAATGTCAGCTAGCTGGTCTGTGAACTTTGAGAGATTCTCCTGTCTTCCGTCTCTACCTACCATCTCCCTGTAGGAATGCTGAGGCTGCAGACACTCTCACTAACATGTCTGGCTTTTATCTGGATTTTAGAGATTAGAACTCAGGTCTTCACACTTGTGAGGCACTCCCACCCGCTCCCCTCTGTTTGTTTTTGAGACAAGGTCCTGCTGTGCACCCCCTAACTCAAAGCTGTGCTACTTCCCAGCTTGCCTTCTAGGTTATGGTCTTCTTCTTCTTCTTCTTCTTCTTCTTCTTCTTCTTCTTCTTCTTCTTCTTCTTCTTCTTCTTCTCCTCCTTCTCCTCCTCCTCTTCCTTCTCCTCCTCCTTCTCCTTCTTCTCCTCCTTCTCCTCTTCTTCCTCCTCTTCTTCTCTTCTTCCTCCTCTTCTTCTCTTCTTCCTCCTCCTCTTCCTCCTCCTCCTCTTCTTCTTCTTCTTCTTCTTCTTCTTCTTCTTCTTCTTCTTCTTCTTCTTCACTTTCTGGTAAGTTTGGAACTCTGTGTATACCAAGTTGGCCTTGAATTTTTGATGATGCTCCTGATTGTCCCCCAAGTGCTGGCTTTTCAGGTGTGTACTACCATGCTGGCTTGGAAGATACTCTCATTAGATGCAGAATTCTGGCCTGACAGGCTTGGACCTTGAAGGTGATGTTACTGTCTTCTGTAATTGTTGCTTCACTGGGTGTCTGAAGAGCTGTTTTCTATGGCTGCTCTCGGGTTCTCACCAACTTGTGGTTTGGTAGGCTCTGCTCCTGGGGGGAACGAAAGGTTGTCTTGCGTTGGGGATGAGAGAGAGAGAGAGAGA
Source organism: Acomys minous (assembly GCF_964271855.1). Taxonomy (NCBI): domain Eukaryota; kingdom Metazoa; phylum Chordata; class Mammalia; order Rodentia; family Muridae; genus Acomys; species Acomys minous. Next base: position 52,069,000 of record NC_140498.1, read on the forward strand.
GAGAGAGAGAGACAGACAGACAGACAGACAGACAGACAGACAGACAGACAGACACACACACACAAAAACAAGAGAGTGGGTGGCAGGGACCTTTGAAAGGGTATGTGTCTCATTTGGCAGCTGGTGTCAAGTTGCTGAAGGCAGGCTAGGGATAACATGTGTCTTTCACTAAATTTAACTTTGGTCACTCTTTTTCCAAATACTTTTCCATTTGTTTGTTTGTTTGTTTTCGAGACAGGGTCTCACTAAGCCCTCCGGCTGGCCTAAACTCACTGTGGAGACCAGGCTGTCCTCAAATTTACAAAGATCCTCCTACCTCCAAATGCACGGATGAAAGTCTTGTGCCTCCAGTGCCTGCCTCTTCTTTCCTTTGGGGGCGTGACGTGGCCTCTGTCATTTTGATACTGCCATATGGGTCTCAGAGGTTTTCTCTTTCTGGGGTCTATGTTGACATGTTTGTGCAGGTACATGTGGAGGGTAGAGCTTGACTTTGGGCATCTTCCTCTGTTGCTCTCCATCGCAGGTTTTGAGGTAGGGTCTTCCACTGAAGCTGGAACTTGCTGTTCTGGCTAGACTACCTGGCTGCCAGAGAGCTCCTGGGGTCTCTTCTCCAACTCCCACACAGTGGGGCTGTGGGCATGGGCCTTCATCCCAGCCGTTAGGCCGGTGCTGGGCATCCAAAGCCAGGTTCTCCTGTTAGCATGGCAAGCGCTCACACACCGAGCTGTCTCCATAGTCCCTCGCTTGTTTTTCCTTTAGTTTTCTATTTCTATTCTTTCTTTCTTTTTTTTTTTTAAGATTTATTTTATTATTATGTATCCAGTGCTCTGCCTACACATACACCTGCAGGCCAGAAGAGGGCATCAGATCACATTATGCTTGTGAACCACCATGTGGTTGCTAGGAATTGAACTCAGGACCTCTGGAGGAGCAGTCAGTACTCTTAACCTCTGACCATCTCTCCAGCCCATATTTCTATTAATTCTATTTCTGTTTCTAGTTCCATTCCATCTGCTGTTAAACTGGATATTGTTAAAAATCCCTTCATAGGGGGAAGACTAAACAATGTCTGCCTCTCCTAACTGAGGCATGATTCTTCCAAAGGTCACTGTAGGATAGCACTGAGTTCATTGGGCTTTTGTACAGAACATAGGTGAGAGGTCACTTCCGGGGAGTTGGTGCTTCTCCCCCAAAAAGGCCACACCTGGAAAGCACACCCAGTAGGGATGAGGGCTTCCACATAGCAGCCCTCCTCCGCTAGGCTTCTTTTTTTTCTTTCTTTTTTTTTTTTGGTGTTTTGAGACAGGGTTTTTCTGTGTAGCCTTGGCTGTCCTGGACTCACTTTGTAGACCAGGCTGGCCTCGAACTCATAGCGATCCACCTGCCTCTGCCTCCTGAGTGCTGGGATTAAAAGCGTGCGCCACCATACCCAGCGAGACTTTTCTTTAGTTGTGCAGCAGTCTTAAAGTATCCATACACCTGGAAGCAACACTCTGGCTTATTGGCTCTCTCTCTCTCTCTCTCTCTCTCTCTCTCTCTCTCTCTCTCTCTCTCTGTGTTTCTGTCTCTCTCTCTGTCTCTCTCTGTCTCTCTGTCTGTCTCTCTCATACATACATGCGCGCACACACACACACACACACACACACACACACACACACACACGACATGAAAACAAAAGGGAATAAAGGGACAGGGTAGGGGACAAAATAGGGCAGTGAGTGGTCATAGTAACATGATTGATATGATGTTCATATATGAAAATGTCATAAAGAAACCTTTATGTATAATTAATATATTCTGATAGAATAAAACAAAAGGCATTGTTATTCTGTTGTTACTCTTCCACCTCTGGTCCCCCATAATAGAGCACTTTGTACTCAGAGCTGTACATTTTGCTTTTTCTCTTCACAATGGATGCTGGAGATATCTGTCTGTCGAAGGATACAGAACACCCTTGTTCTTCCCCCTGCCAAACACATACTTAGTTGTCTACTAAGTGCTTAACATAGGCTGATACTGTGACTTGCTCATCCAGGTCCCTGGGTGCGCGGGTATGCCCTGCTATTCTTAGTTCCTTTACAGGGTCTCTGTAATGAGCAGCCTCCCAGGATGCGCACCTGCGCAGTGGGGTTCCAGAAGGGGAGAAGCCCTGCCTGAGGACACAGACCTTTGTGACTTGGAAAGGCAGTGGCCATTTGTTTTACTAGTTTATATTCCCAGTGGCTCTATTTTCCAGATAGCTTCCTTTACACAGTGGGACACTGAGGATTTCTGCCAGTCCAATAGATGATAAATGGGCTCACCGCAACCTTGAATTGTAAATGGCCTGGAGCTATGGTACCCCATTTTCTGAGTTATATCCTCATTCTCTTGTTCCCTCTTCCATTCCTGTGTTCCCCCTCCCCTGTCCTCCCCCTCCCCTGTCCTCCCTCTCCCCTGTCCTCCCCCTCTCCTCCTACCCTTCCTCCCAATTCAGTGTTTGGTATCAGAGAGCTTTCTGCATGCTGGATAAGTGCTCTACCACCGAGCTACATCTCTCACGCTGTTTTGTCCATTTTGAAGTTGGAGTTGTGAGGAGAGTGAAAGGGGGTCTTCTAACGTTTGGATAGGGTTTCATGGCGCCTGGGCTGGCCTTGTACTCACTCTGTGGTCAAGGGGAACTTTGAACTCTTGATACTCCTTCCTCTACCTTGGAAGAGCTGGAATCAAGGATGTGTTACCCACCCAGTATTTGTGTGTGCATGTGTGTTTGTTGTTTCTAAAAGACTTTCATCTGTCTGTCTGTGACATGTGTAGAACGTATCTGGAAGTTCTTGTGGCTTTGTCTAATGCTTTGTCTTGTGTGCTTTGCTGTGTATGGGTTATCTGACTTTTGTGTGTTCAAGACAGTCACAGTTAGGAGAGCCTTTTGTTATCCAGTCTTTAAAAAAAAACTTGTCTTTTTTTTTGGTTGTTTTTCTAGTTTGGAAGAGGGCAGAGGGTTGAAACAGGGTTTCTTTATATAGTCCAGGCTAGCCTTGAACTTGCAATCCTTATGTATTAACCTCCCAAGTGCTAGGATTACAAAGATATATCATCACAGCTGGCTCTTGTTTATTTTTGAGACTCTAGAGCGGTATGAGCCTTATACTTGTAGTGATTCTTTTTTTTTCCAGACAGGGTTTCTCTGTGTAGCCTTGGCTGTCCTGAACTCACTTTGTAGACCAGGCTGGCCTTGAACTCACAGCGATCCACCTGCCTCTGCCTCCCAAGTGCTGGATTTAAAGGTGTGTGCCACCACCGCCCGGCTCTTGTAGTGATTCTTTACCACTAGCCTTTCAACTCCGTTTCCTCTTGTCTGTGGTGCCCCACCCCCGCCACTGATACCAATTGGTATTTTTCTTATAAGATGGTGACAGTTATTCATTAACCTGTTGAAGGGTTTTGTTCTTTCCCTTTTCCTTTGTATGTGCAGTGTGCATAAATGCATGTTTTATGTGTGTACATGTGCTTGTTGTGAGGCCTGAGGTTGGTGTTGAGAATCTTCGTCGCTCTTACGCCTTATTGACTGAAGCAGGGTCTCTCAGTCAAACACTGAGCTCATTGAAGTGGTTGGTTGGTGTAGCTAGTCACCTTGTTCCGAGGTCCTTTGTCTCCACCTTTCCAGACAGAAATAGCAAGCTGGCTACCATGTTCACCTGGCGTTACATGGATCCTCAGGATCTGAACTCTGGTCCTTGTGCTTGTGGCAATTGCTGTAACCATTGAACCATTTCCCCTGCCCAGAGGACTGGTTTCTTTCCCTCATGGGGCTCCCGAGTCCAGAAGCATTGATGTTCCTTCATCTAGGCCCTCCTGGATGATTGATCCTTTTCACTGTTACCTGTCATGTTAGAGACACTGGGATGGATCCTGGTGTTTGTTAGACTCCTGAGTGCTTTCCTTCTGTTGACACTAAGTAGGCACCTTAGGTAAATTTATCCTACTTGCCTTCTCTAAAGACCCTTTGAGAACCGGTGCTAACATGGTGTTAAGAGGAAATATTGAATGAGTTAACAGATTTAGCCTCCCCCGACAACAGCGGAAGAAACTAGAACCCTGGTGAGTCTGACAGGGAAGAACAGGGTGTTAACTCTGGACCCCACTCCAAACCTGCTTCCAGCTGCAGGAGATGCAGTTGCACTGCAGCATACCACGTGCCTTCTCGGGGCAAACACAGTCCTCTAATTACCGAGTGCCAGCACTGACTGAGCATGTCTGTGTGGGAAATCTGCGGTTACTGTCTCGCTTACTGTCTCCCTGGCCTCCTGTCACAGACCTGCCCTTACCACCCTTGCCTTACATATGAGGACACATTCAGTGAAAGTCGCTGGGCTAGAGATAACATGAGGTAGATGCTTTTTATTACTGTTGTTTTTAAGTTACAGTCCTTTTGTGTCCTTTACCGCATTTACCAGTGTATTCTAGTGAAATACCTACCCTGTTCACAAAGAAGAGGCTGTCGGACGGCAGCTGGATTGGGGTTGAGTGCCCAGAGCATTTGTGTGCGTGTGGAGGGCAGGGTGGCGGAGGTCAACACCAGGTGTCTTCCTTAATCAACCCCCACCGTGTATTTGACACAAGGCCTCTAGATGAGCTTGGAGCTTCCTGTTCTGGATAGGGCTGGCTGCGTAGCCAGAAAAACATCTGGTGCTGAGATAACAGGCTTATGCTGTGTACCCAGCTTCTTATGTGGGTGCTGGGGATCTCAACTGAAGTAGGCGCCCAAGCGCTCTAGTGACAGCAATCTCTGTAGTATCACTTTCTTAGCTTTAAAGTCACTAAGAGATGAATGCTGGTCTCTTCTGCCGTTTGTGTGTGTGTGTGTGTGTGTGTGTGTGTGTGTGTGTGTGTGTGTGTGTGTGTTGGGCTATTCTGAATGCTAATTAGCATTCCTACACAAGCTGGAGCTGGTTGCTGTCATTGACTGGGTGGGGCGTGTGGTCTTAATGGTGGGTGGGGCTTTAGGTTATCACTAAGTGCGATATGGAAATTATCAGACGTGAGTCTCAAGACAGCCTGGTGCATCTTCTCAGCTCTGATGATTCCGTTTTGTAGGTGAAGAGCCTGAGGCCCAGGAGGCCCTGTGGTGCTTAGGATCACTTACGGACATCTGCTGTCACACCTTTCAGGTCGTCAGGCACTGACACCTGCTGCCTGCCATTGCTCTGGTGGATAACTTGGTACTTCTTTTACCCAGAGCCACAATCATGTCCCTGGAAGACTTTGAGCAGCGTTTGAACCAAGCCATCGAAAGAAATGCCTTCCTGGAGAGCGAGCTGGACGAGAAGGAGAATCTCCTCGTCTCCGTGCAGAGGCTGAAGGACGAGGCCCGAGGTCAGGCTTGCCCTGTCCCTCCCCGTGTGCTGTCCCTCAGCTAAGGCAGTGGCTGTCCCTCGGCCTTGCCCAGCACTGCCTTTCCAATCCTGCCGAGGTGGGTGTTCCAAATTGTCCGAACAACCATGCTGTTCTTGGCGATTACTGGAGCAGCTGTCAGACACCTCGTGTGTGCCTGCAGGAAAAGCCTTGGCGTTCACAGATCCAGTCTTTGTTCGTGAGTTCTGCATCCTGGGTTCAGGAATGTTTCCTTAGGGAATGACTCCCATGCACGCTAGGCAGACTTGAGTCCTGGCAGAAGCACAAGACTTTCCTGGGGAGAAAAATGGCTCACTGGCAAGCTAGCCATCCAAGCTGAGTGCTTAAGAGAGTTTGCCCCAAATCCTGATTTCTTGTTTGGTTGGTTGGTTGATTGATTGGTTGGTTTTTCAAGACAGGGTTTCTCTGTGTAACAGCCCTGGTTGTTCTGGAACTCATAGAGATCTACCTGCCTCTGTTTCCTGAGTATTGGGATTAAAGGCACATGCCACTATGCCTGGCCCTTAATTTTTTGTTTTTGTTTTTTTAAACAACAATTTGACTTCCAATGGTGTAGTTGCTAGATAGGGTTGAGAAAAAGCAATAGTCAAGTTTAAGTAGTTCTAGAATTTGGAACATGTGGGATAACAGTAGGAGTGCCCAGTGGGGCTGAGCATCGTGGTGTACACCGTAGCCCTGCCTTTTTAAGGAGGATCAGGTTAAGGTCACCCTTGGCTTCATAGCAAGTTCAGGGCCAGCCTGGCCTATAAAGACCCTGTCTTAAAACAACAACAACAACAACAAAAACCTTGGATGAGAGAAATTGATTGATATGCAAACATGACAAACTTTAAAGAACTCAGCAATCTGATACATATGTGGTCCAAAATATTTCAGAAGAGCTACTGGCCTCTTTAATGAAGATACCGGTAAATCCCAATAATTTCTTTTGTGGAGTATTAAGCAGTTATTAAAATGAGTGGGCATTGGTAGACATGTTGTCATGGGAAAGATAGGTCAGACCCTTCATTGGAAGGGGACAGAATTAGTTACAGACAGGGCTGGCTACCTGATAAGTTTCCTAAGATCACTTGTATAGTGCTCTATAGGAGCTTCCAGCACATGTGACCTGGATAAGGAGGAGGCGTGGAAAGGTGAGGTGGTGGTATCACTTGGAGTCCCAGTGCTCAGGAGGCTGACTCGGGAGGATCAGGGACTGGAATTACTCCTGGAAACATAGCAAAGAGGCAGTCAGTCGCTCGGTGAGCCACAGCCTCACTGCTCTGCAGAGGTCAACCCATTGTTCTGACTTGCTTTTCTTTGTCCCTTCTCTCTTTCCAATACTGGGCAAACCCCGGGCACTCGGCCTTGCTTACTTTCCTCTGAAGTTCTACACCACGCTCGTGCCATTGCTGAGTGCGCTGGCTACCTCAAACCATGTGGACCTCTCTCTTCCTTTTTCTCTTAACTCCCCTCTGGTAGCTGCTGAGATTTCAAGCTTGCCTGCTTGGGGTTTTTTTATTTTAAACTCTAATAAAACTGTCCTCAAGCTTGGAAATAACAGCAACACCAGAGGAAAATACCAACAACAAAAAGAGCTAAAACTTGGCCATGTGTTCCAGAGAGAAGGGGCCTGGGAGGAAGCAAGCTCTCGCTTAGGCTTTGTCTATACCACGGTGTTGAAATCTTTTTAAACAATTAGTATGTTAAAGCACGAACTATAGTTTTTAAATTCTTTTGTATTTTATGCAGATGAAAAGTGCGTTGTTCTGCGCAACTGTTAGGGAAAGCACGTGGGTGTTCCTCCAGTCAGGGTCTCCAGCTTGGTCTCTAGCTCGTAGCCCTCCTCTTTTGTCCCCGCCCTCATCCACAAAGCAGGGACTCACATTCTGGCTCCTCTCTCTGTGTAGATCTGCGGCAGGAACTGGCTGTGCAGCAGAAGCAAGACAAGCCACGGCCGCCCATGCCAGGCTCAGCGGAAGCCGGGAGGACAGACATGGCTGTGCAGGCCACAGGCTCCGTCCCATCTACTCCCACCGCTCACCGAGGACCCAGCTCTGGCTTGAACACTCCAGGAATGTTCAGACGTGGTGAGGAGATGGAGGAGAGGGAGAATTTTCTTTGACTCAGAGAGTTTGCCCTTACGCCATGTGTGGTGATGCACGCCGGACCCTAACACTTAACAGGCAGGAGCAGGTGGAGCTCTGTGAGTTCAAGGACAGCCTGGTCTACTTAGTGACATCCAGGACTCTGTAGAGAGACCTTGCCTCAAAACAAGCAAACAAATAAATAAATAGCTGTGTAGGTCTGGCTCAGGCTTAGGGAGTAGTGTGGGAATTCTCAGTGGGGCAGGCAGTCGTGACGTGTGACAGGAGGGTCTTGAATGAGGCAAGGCATAGCAGATCCTGTGATAAAGAATAGAAATTGTCTGGAAGGGCAGCAACCTCTCAACTCATGCCACCGAGGATGTGGGTCCATCCTAGCAAACCATTTCAGGCACCCACAGAGGCCAGAAACCCAAAGGTCTAAATGCTTTTCACAAATGAAAGCCAAAAGCATAATGGGCTGGGCATGGTGGCACATCTGTAATCACATCTGTAATCACAGTGTCTGGAGGCAGGCTGTAGGATTGAGAGTTCAAGGCTAGCCTGCTCTACATAGTGAAAGCCTGTCTCCTAAATAAGTAAATATTTATGAGGGGAGTGGGGAGTCCTGCAGATATGATTGGTTGGATAAAACTGAGAACTCTAGAGTTCTGCCCCCAACCTCTTGGCTGATTACCTGATCAGTCAGGCTACTGAAGGCAAATAGACAATTATTGAATGCTCATTGTATGCTAGGCAGTCTTTACAATGCTTTATGGTAGGACCTCACAGAGCTATCCTCACAAGCCTGCCCTGCAGGTGGTAGTCCCATCTGTTGGGTGTGTTCACCCATGTCCCTGAAGTCATCTAGCAGATAGATGGCAGGGTTTTGGTCCTCAGGGCATAATCAGCCAAGAGTGTGAGCCTTAGTGATGACAACGGTGTGGTTTCTGGGGTCCCAGGCCAGAGCAGTTTCCTGTGTGTTCAGGCTTATATGACTCACCGGGTGTCTTAGCTACTATTCTGTTGTTGTAAAGAGACACCATAACCAGAGCAACTCTTATAAACTAAAGCACTGGACTGGAGGCTGGCTTACGGTTTCAGAGGTTTAGTCCATTATCATCGTGGCAAAGAACATGGTGGCAGGCAGGCATGGTGCTCAGAAGTAGCTGAGAGCTACATCTTGATCCACAAGTAGAGAGAGGTACGGGGCCTCAAAGCCAGCCCCTGGTGGCACTTCTCCATCAAGGCTATGCCTACTCCAACAAGGCCACGCCTCCTAATTTGTATAATCCTTTCAAACAGTTCCACTCCCAGGTGACGAGACATTCACATAGATGGGCTTATTTGGGCCGTACTTTTTCAAACCATCACACCTGTGTTAGTGGCTCAGGCTCAGCTGGTCTCAGTGCGGCCTACAGCTGTACCAGCTTATAACAAAACAAAAAAGTAAGGGTGGTTGCCATGATGTATGTGTGGAGGTTGGGCTTGGCAGCATCACTGCCAAGGTTATGCTCTGAGCCGTCACTGGCTGGTTCTGCTTCTCATGTGGAGTGCTCAGCTGGCTGTGGTGGTGCGTGGCTGTAGTCCTAATACTCAGCAACAAAATTGTGGGTGTAAGCCCAGCCGGACGTAGAAGGACCCTGTCTCTCCCTCCCCAAAATGTGGGTTTTTTTTTCTCCCACTGTGCTTATATCCATACTCATCACTTAAATTAACGAGGTATACAGAGTTTTTTGTTTTTCTTTTTAAGCCATTTGCCACTGTATCTGGCCCGCACGCCTTCTTCTTTTTGTAACAACAACAACAACAACAAAAAAAAAAACAACAAACATTTTTTTTTTCCTAGACAGGGTTCCTCTGTGTAGCCTTGGCTGTTCTGGACTCACTTTGTAGACCAGGTTAGCCTCGAACTCACAGAGATCTGCCTGCCTCTGCTTCCCTGAGTGCTGGAACTACAGGCATGGACCATTTCAACTAGGGTATATGAAATTCTTAGATGTGCCTTGGGTTGGTTTAAAAAGATTAACCTATAAAAATAGATGTTTTAGATGACCTTTCCAAGGACTCTTTTGACGTGTCACCCAGTTAATTCCTTAATGAAATAAGACGGCGGGCAGAGTCAAAGGGAAGGTGTCAGCCTTCGTCCCCAACCCCCACAGTTTGAGTTTGGTTACTTCAGTCTTTGGTGCACAGACTGTAGGGTGTTGTGTGACCCTCTCTTCTTCTTGCGTATCCAGGCCTGGACAGCTCCAGGAGTGGGACCCCACTCACACCCGCTGCCCGGATATCAGCCCTAAACATCGTTGGTGACCTGCTTCGGAAAGTCGGGGTGAGCCTGGGCCTTTGCAGAGTTTTTCCTCTGAAGGTTTGCCCCAACAGGGCCCCTCCTCACTTTCATAGAGACCTCCTGGATTTTAGGCTGGCCATTCTGTGCCTCTGAGCATCTTTAGCTCATGAAGTGGGACTCTGATTGTGGAGGAGCTGTGTGCTCAGCATCCAGGTCCCCTTTTCCTTTTTAGGCATCTTCCATTTCTGCTCCAAGTAATTTTGGATAATGGGGTGGTGTCTATGTTTGTGTCTCTTCCTTTCAAGACTGGGTCTCATTCTGTAGCCCAGGCCTCATACTGGCAGCAGTCCTCCTGCCTCACAATCTCCCAGATTCTGAGGTAGTTGTGGACCATGCTCAACTGTTGTTTCTTAGTTTGAAAAAAAAAAAATCTAAGGGCCATTTAAAAGTGGGTTGGTGTTCTCCCCTCCCTCCTTCCCTCCCTCCCTCCCTGTCTGTCTTGGCTTTATGTTAATTACAGGCAGGATGCTTTTTGTCCTCAAGCAGCAACATAGAATTCTTTGTAGTGCTTTCATTTTTAGAAACGGTGCCTGAAAGGCCGTTTAATGTCAGCCCAGCTTATCCTTAGGCAGAAAGAGAAGACACACACACACACACACACAGGGGTCTGCTCACACACATAGGTCTATAGGTCTCTGGCTATTTAGGTTTGTTTACTCCAAGTTCAAGGCCTTGTTTGAACCTCTGCAGGTTTAATGAGGTAAACAAGTAAACAGTTCTAGAAGTATTTGCTGAGGGTAGTTCTTTTTGTTTGTTTGTCGTTGTTGACACAAGGTCTTGCTATGAAGCCTAAGCTAGCTGGGAACTTTCAGTAATATAATTCTCCTGTCTCAGTCCCTTGAGTACTGGGGTTACAGGTTTGTACCACCATGCTCAGCTCTTATTTCACTAGGTAGACTTAATACTCTGGGAATCTTCTGGGTATTTTAGATGGGTAGCCTTAGTATTTGTAGGTGCACTGGGTTCCGCTGGGGACCCTCAGAATCTTGGGAACCTCAATTTAGGTTTTTCTCTCTGTTCTGGCTCCCATACTCTATCTGGGGTTTTGTTGTTGTTGTGTTTTTGTTTGTTTGCTTTTGCTTTGTTTTCTTTTGTTTTGTTTGAGACAGTATCTGTCTGTCCTGGAGCTTACTATGTAGACCAGGCTGGCTTTGGACTCAGAGATCTGCTTGCTCTACTTTCTGAGCACTGGGACCAAAGGTATGTGCCACCCACCATACCCGGTGACTCTCATACTTTTATGTTCCTGGCTTTTTTTTTTTTCTTTGAGAAGTGGGGAAGGGTGTGATGGGAACAGGGTCACATAGCCCAGGCTGGTCTCAAATTTGCTATGTAACTGAATATAACTTTTCATTTCTGATCCTCATGTCTCTACATCCAGGGGATTGAGGTTGCAAACATGCTATAGCTGGTGTATGTCCCTGTGAGGATCAAAGCCTGACTTCCTGCACACTCCCCAAGCTGGCGACTGATCCAGCCCTGTGTCTGTAGCTTGGCTGATGGAATTCCCTTTCTTCGCAGGCTCTGGAGTCCAAACTAGCATCATGCCGGAACTTCGTATACGATCAGTCCCCAAGCCGGACAGCTGGGCCAGCCTCAGGGAGAGGAAACAAAAGCAGAGATGCTGGTGACAGGCGGCCAAGCAGCACCAGTGTGGGAGATAAAGGGTCAGTACCTTTGACCATCTCTGTCAGGACGTACCAGGCTGCTCCAGATCAGACACTAGCCCCAGCACGACCTGCTCTTGCGTTTTAAGGGTGAAGGATTATTTCAGCAAACCTTAGCTTCTGTTTTCTTTTCATAAGACAGAGTCTCCCTCTGTAGCCTCAGCTGGCCTTAAATAAGCCCCTCGTTTGAGGCCAAATTAGATGATATCTGGGCAGGTAGACAAGGAGAGAGCTGTATTGGTAATGTGAAGAGGTCCTTCCCAAACCCCTTGTCTGGGAATTGTACTTCCCCCAGGTCATTTTGTGAATTGGGGTACGCTATTTACTTGTGTATATGGAGACCGGGATCAGCCCTAAGTGGTGCTCCCCAGGTGCACTGTGTGCTTGTATATGTGGAGGCCAAGATCAGCCCTAAGTGGTGCTCCCCAGGTGCTACCCTCCTTGAAATTTGAGACAGTCTTACTGGCATGGAACTCACCAAGTAGGCTGCTGAGCCCCCAGGGACCCACCTGCCTCTGCATCCCCAGTGCTGAGATCAAAAGCCTGAGGGCACTGTCTGGCCTTTCATATGGGCATGGGGGCCAGTGCCAGGCCCCGATGCTTAAAGCCTAGCAACGCCTCTTTTATTTTCTTACCTAAGGGAAGCTGCAGCTGCCCCTAGACCTAGGAATTCACTGAAGGGAGCCGGCGGCATTGCTGGGCCCCAGGCCATGCCAGTGAGGCAGGCACATGAAGGAAACGGACTGATCGGTGGTACACGCTTAGCTTCTGGATCTCTGACCAGTTTTGAGACCACTGCATAGCCACGGCTGGCCTGGCCAGAGTGCTGCCTGTGTTTGCCTCCCATGCACTGGCATTGAAGGCGGACATACCACCCCGGCCAGGCAAAACTGTCAAAGAATTAGTTATATCTATGGTGTGTGTGCGCATGTGCACTTGTCACAAGTGTGTTCTCCATCTTGCACATGTGAGGGTCAGAGGACAACTTGAAAAGCCAGTTCCCCGCTTCTACCATGCGGGTTCTAGGATTGCTAGACTGAGCAACATGCGTCCTTCCTTGTGGAGCAATCTCTTTGGTCTGAATTGGGTTTTGTTTTTGTTTTGTTGTTTATTTAAGGAGCTAGGAATGTTGCTCAGTAGACACAAGTCCCTGGGTTCACTTCTAAGCACTCCCTGACCCAAATGAAGTGACCAAGAAGTCCATACTTGGGGAGGGTCTTCTGAGATGGGAGCTCTTTCTGCAGCCTTGAGAATCAGGGAACCAGATAGCCAGTATTGTTTTCTTCATTTCACAGGAGAGAAAACTGAGACCCTGTGAGAAATTGTTCCCGCTCTTGACATTCACTCTTAGAACCCTTGGGTTCCTGTGCTAGCCACTGGGATACTGTTGTCTCATCCGTTAAATGTGGTTTGCTCTGTCTGAAGGTCAGGAAAACGCTTGGAGTTTGGGAAGCCAGCCTCACAGCTCTCATCACCAGCGCTGCCATCCACCCAGGGTGTGGTCAAGCTTTTGCTTTAGGACCAATGGGAACTGCACCTCACCTGTCTTCCCCACTTTGTAGTCAGCTTTTAGTTGTTTTATCTTAAAGATAGTTAAGAGCCGGTATCGCCAGCATTCACTTTGCTGTTCAGCCTAATCTGACTAAAGCTGTTGGCTGTGGACTTGGCATCATCCTGTAACGTGGCCCAGTCCCTGGCAGTGTGCGTCATAGAAACGAGCTGGTCCCCTAAAGCAGCTCTAAGGTGTGGATGCCATTGGCTACTTAGAGTTTTAATGGCCTCCTGAGGTGTTTTGAAGATGTGTAATCTTCAGAAGGGCACTAGAAGGCCCAGCTCAGGAGCTCTCTGCTGCCTGCTTCCAGCTGGAACTATCTTCTAGAACTTTCTCCCAGTGCCTTTACAGCATGGTTAAATTGTACCTAGGACTGGGAGATTACAGAGGCAAAAGGCTGTTTTAAACTATGGTCATAAACCTTTGACACATTTTGTTTTGTTTTGTTTTGTTTTTTGAGACAGTTGTTTCTCTGTGTAGCCCTGGCTGTCCTCAAAATGTAGACTGGGCTGGCCTCGAACTCAGAGATCCGCCTGTCTCTGCCTCCTAGGTACTGGGATTAAAGACATGCTCCACTGCCCATTCTTTTGATTTGTTTTTGTTTTTGTTTGTTTGTTTTTGTTGTTGGTTTTTTGTTTTGTTTTGTTTTTTGTTTTTTGAGACAGGGTTTCTCTCTGTACCTTTGGCTGTCCTGGACTCACTTTGTAGACCAGGCTGGCCTCCAACTGACAGGGATCCACCTGCCTCTGCCTCTTGAGTGCTGGGATTAAAAGCGTGCGCCACCACTGCCCGGCTCTTTTGATGTTTTTTAATCTGCCTCTCATGAAGGTTTTTAGAGGTGTATTTGCCTCTTAGGTCAGTGGGAGACTATCCTCTATAGATAAACTCCTGTCTTTCCTGAGTCCCCTGCCCTGATGTTGGGGTGACATCTGCATCAGGACCCTGGGCAACTCGGAGTTGGACTGGCCTTCTTTATGCCATCCCTAAGAACAGAACTTCATCCAGACAACAAGGCATGAGATTGACATCACTGGCGGACACTCCCTTGGAATGTGGCGACATCAGCATAGGATCTGCAGCTCCAGACTCATCTCCTGTCTCTGGGGTAAAGTGCTGCCTCGCTTTGGTCCACGCTGAGAAGAGCACACTCATTTCCTGAGCTTAGCACCATTCACTGTGTTACTAATGCACCTTGTAGTAGAGGGGACAGGACTGGCCTTACTTGGATTGAGCACTTCCCGAGTGCTACCCACAGTCACAAGGTGGTTTTAGGCTGTGTAGCTATTTGTTCCCCTCAGACATAATAGCCTGGGAAAAGATGGACTTTATTTTTATAAAAAAATAAAAATAAAAACAAATCAAAAGAAATGCCTGATCTGCTGGTGTGTGTCTATCTGTCCATGTCTGTAATGCCTGATCTGCTGGTGTGTATCTATCCATCCGTCCACGGCTGTGTACGTGACCATGAAATTTGCTTTTTGTTTAGCCAAGTAATAAAGTAATGGGGAAAAGTATTTTGCCTGTGGTATATGTAGTTGGCTTGTGTGGTTTTGGAGGCACATGTATGAGCATGTATGGGGATCAGAGGTCAACATCTGGTGTCTTCCTCAACTGTTTGTTTGGTGTGTGTAGGTGAATGTATGGGCATGTATGTACACAGTGTCTTTTTAAATTTTATCTTATTATAATTTATTCATATTACATTCAGATTATAACCCCCTCACTCTTATCTTCCTGTTCCCACCCTCCCTCCCTCTTCTGCCCTGTTCTCTTGCCCTAGATGTCTGACAGGGGGGTCCTCCTCCCCCACCAGCTGCCCACAGCCTGTCAGGCCCTGCAATCCCCTTCCTCTGGGTTCCCACAGGGCCTCTCCATCAAGGGGTAGTGATCAAATCTCACTCATCAGAGTTCTTGTCAGAGGCAGTCCCCCACCCCAGCCCCCCTCTTCCCCCACCTTCCCAACATGGAGAATAAGCTGTCCATTGGCTGCATCTGAGCGGGGGGGGGGGGGGGGGGCTGGCAGGGGGGGGCTAGATTCTCTGCTTGCAATGTCCTTGGTGCGTCAGTTTGTGCAGGCCCCCCCTTTAGTGTCTGCCTTAGTTTTGAGGTACGGTCTCCTACTAACCCCGAGTCACCACATTAGGTTAAGCTGGGCAGTAGACTCCAAGAATGCTTCTCTCTGCCCTCCAGTGTGGGACTACAGAAGCATGCCATGGCACCCAGCTGTTATGTGCGTTCTTTGGGTCTGGACTCAGGACCTCATGCTTGCAAAGCAAGTACCGTGCACACTGAATGTGTTTTAAAATTTTTTTCTATTGAAGTCGTCTTTTAGCAGTGATGTGGTGGAAATGCTTGTATGTCATTCCAGCTATATCAGCGTCTGGTGGGAGGATTGGCTTTTTCAGTATCTTTAATTCCTGTCTCATTTTTTCTTTTTTTAAACCTGTTGAGTTGGGCTTTGGAAATGTTTGTGTTGACTAGAACTTCTGCAGAGCATATCTGTCTAAGGCACTATACCTGGAGAGTTGAAGAGCCCTGGCCTGTTTCTATAGGGCTTCATGCTAGAACATTTTCTTAAATGGGTATGGGAGTGAGATAGCCTTGGGCTATGGTCAGTCCTGCCTCAGCCTTCCAACCCCAAGGATTATAGACATGGGCTACCATGCCTAAGTGTTTGGGTATTTGTTTTGTTTTGTTTTTTTTTTTAACAGTTTTGCATGTTTTCTTTGAAGATGAGTGTGTTATAGAGGCAGATGTGGTCTACAAGTCTGAAATATTTAAGTCCATTTTGCTGCCGCAGCACTCACGTGGTAGTTATAGCACAACTGCCCTTATATGAGTTCCAGGGTTCAAACTCCAGTCATCAGGCTTGCGTTGTCAGATGGGGAGATCCAGCACCACATATTATGTGTCTGACTTCTGTAGGGGTGCTCTGTTGAACCCCCTCTGCCGGGCAGAAGTACTGTATTGTAATTTAAACAGATCAAAGAACGCTTGTGCTTAAAGTATTGGTTAAATGTGCTGCCCTTGAAAGGCTTGGGTCCAGATGTACCTAGGACTCTGTGCATGGGATGTTGTAATATTTCTGCAGCTTTGAGGCAGGACCCAATTCTAAACACAGAATTCATTTGGGTTTCGTGTATACCTTCTGCGTGTAGCTTGAAACTAATTCTTATTTGTTTACTTGAGACAGAGGCTCATTACTGTGTAGCCCAGGCTGGCCTCAAGTTTTCAGTTCTCCTACCTCCACCTCCCAAGTGCTGGGAGGGTAGGCATACACCCTTGTGCCTGATGACTGAGGGTAATTTTTTTCAAAAGACGTATTGATTATGTAGTCGGTGTTCTCCTAGTGTGTATGCCTGCAGAACCAGATCTCATTACAGATGGCTGTGAGCCACCATGTGGTTGCTGGGAATTGAACTCAGAACCTCTGGAAGAGCAGCCAGTGCTCTTAAGCCATTTCTGAGCCATCTCTCCAGCCCGACTGAAGGTGGTTTCATACAGTAATTTTGTGTATCTGAGTTTTGGTTATGATCAATTCCCTTTGAAGTTTTCCAGTGCTGGTGGAAAAAAGTCTTCAGAGGTGTTGGGGACATTTGGGTTTTCAGACCAGATACTCAGCCGGTACAGAGACACACATGTTGAAGGTGTGTTTAGTACCTTGGCCACACAGCCTTCATGTCCAATTTAATTCATGTCCAAATTAAAGTCCCTGACTCAGGGATGTGGCATCTGTCTGTGATTGTTTCCCCAGTTTATGAACTAACTCTTAAGTTCACAGGGTCACTGCGAGGATTAAATAAGAATGCCCTGCTCTCTTCGTTTGCAAAAGTCAACAGCTTTACAGAAGAGCCAACTCCATTCTCGTGACTTATAACCTTTTATTAGTGAGAGTGTCCATAGGTACAACCTGGGTGCGAATAAGACAGTGCAATCTCTCTGCTCTCAGCCCTTGGAGCAGTGCTTCTTTAAGTCACGTGACTAAAAAAGTCACTTGGTCTCGGTGTACTGTGTGTATCTGAGGTGTGGCAGGCAGAGAGGGAAGGAAAATTTCAAACAAGGGCTTTTCTACCAAACTGGAAGGGCTGGCAGGACACAGGATGATTTTGGAGTGGGCTGGGGGCAGTGGCACCCGTTTAGGTAACTTATTTTAAATAAACAAAGTTGCTGGTGACTGGTGACTGGTTGTTTTCCTAAAGCCTTACCCACAGAGCGTAAGGCCTGACCTGCATCTCTTACTTGGGTTTTCTCTGACAGCGTATTTAAAAACCTGAATTCACACCCTTTGTGCAGGGCTGTGGGTTGACTCATGGTGAGGGTGGGTGATGTCTGCAGCTTAGGAACGTATGGAGACAGATGCTAAGCAGTCTGCTGGGCTCTGCTGTCCGTTAGTGTTTTGTTTTCCCTGCCACGGTTCCATTTATTCACTGGCTTTGGTTCCATTGAAGTCTGAGTCCCGGGCGTCCATTTCTTCTTCAGAACCATCTGTGTTTTCAATAACTCTACGGCCTCCAGCCCTTCTGGAAGGAACAAACGAGGCCTCGTTTCCTCTCCTATGGGTTTTAAACAGAAATAGAAACAGAAATGCCTTTAGTAAGGAAATCTCCCGGTACATTAGAAGTAGTTTTTATCAAGGGCTGAGACCAAACACATACTCAACATGAATGAGTCACAAAACAAATTCAGGGTGAGTCCCAGCCAGTCTTAACAGTCTGGGCAGTTCCATTTATTCAGTTGTAATGGGATTTTATGTCTGGTTTGGTCATTTAATGATACTTAGGATTCTGGTCTGCCAGAGCCTTGGGTTGGGGAGAAAAAAAGGAAAGGCGGGTAAAGGGAGCACACAGGCCTGGTGGTGAGAGGACGGTCTGTTTGATCTGTGGGTTTCTGTCCGTGAAAACAAAAAAAGCATAGACTTCAAAAGCAGAGTGGAGAGGGCGAGTTACTCCCTAGTTTGAGAGGTGACACAGTGCCCTCTGCTGGTGAGGAACTTCCTGCTCTGAGGTTCCTTTATGGTGGAGAGATGGTATCTGGCTTGAGTCTGTATTTTCCTCACCATGGTCACATGGCACAAAGTGGATGCTCAATAAATATTTGAAAAATTGTTAACACAAGGTGTGTTTTTGTTCTAGTGGGCAGGGCAGCCCTGAATCTTCACTGCTCCTGTCTTCAGCCTCTGCATGTCCCATCCTGGCTATCCCAAGTCCACCCGATTTTACAGGGTGATGTACTGCTATGTACAGTACAGGCTGGAGTGAGAGGGCAAAATGGGCAGAAAGGGGGAAACCTCAGTTTACTTGCAGCTATCTTTTACTATCTCACAGAAGGTTATGTGGCTTTTCAGTGACCCAGCACATCCTCTTGCTGGGTCAGCATAGCCCTATTTGAATTTGAAGACAGGTGCTAACCCATTTCTACCACAGTTAAGAAAAGCCAACATTGGGTAATAAAAGCAACTTGCTGGCCATATGGAGACTGGAGGGAGAAGCCATTATGGTGTGTCTGCCTACTGACCCATTCTTTAGCCCAAGGTACAGCTCAGACAGGAAATAGACCAGAGGCACGAGCAGGCCCAAAGATTTATGGTCAGCTGGTAGAGGAATTCCCAGTGTAAACCTCTTGGGGTTTCCTAAGATGTAAGGATCAGGGAAAAATACTTAAAGTTGTAGCCACTCCCAAATTAAGGCACCAGGCCAGCTTTAGAGGGCCATTTCAGAAGGGCTTCCTTCCTGTTAGGGGGTGAAGGGGCCTCGAGTACAGTATAGAGAGGTGACCGTCTGTGCCCCCTTTCCTCAAACGGCTATTTTGGCTTCTGAACTCAATGGATGGTGGCCTGGGGCTGGAAACTATAAGTGTACATCAAAGTGCTAGATACTTCTTGCTTTTTGGAATAGTCTCTATTTGCTGACTCAAAAGATTTCTCTCTTGACCTCAGAGACAAGTCATGCCCTACTCATCAAAACTTCCCACAGGGCGCCATTGTTCCAGCGTGGGTCACTATTGGAAGAAGCAGTTCTAAATTCTACACAAAAGGTTGATACCAACTCTCAGTTATAGAAATAAGGGAACCCTGCCAAAGATTTTTTTCAAAACCTCCAGGGTCTCATCCGGGAGAATTGTGGATCTTTGCAAACACTTGGAGTTTATTTTATGCACTGTGAGAAGACCAGGCCCCCATAGGAGAGCAGGAGCTCTGCTATTGTCCCAGACGTTGTTTCCTGTTGACTAGAGGCTCCTCTGCTCTCCTTCACATCCTTGAGCATGGTGCTCTCTGCTAGACCACAATTAGCTTTAAGTGTTTGGCAGCAAAAGCAAAGTTAGATACAAGCAAGGGTGTCATTGAGCTCAGCATGGGGTACTGGGAACTCCATTGAGCCTTTGTTGCCTGGATACACGGTGGTGTTGGTGATGGTGGTGGTGGTGGTGGTGGTGGTGGTGTGTGACAAGGACCCATCTGCTTTGTGTCCATTCGCCTGTCTTTGAATGTGTGCAAGCCATGAGGCCTCCAGAAAAGGCTCCCACAGGTAGCTTCCAAGTCCTAGCCTTGTGCACTGGAAATGCAGTTGGCAGTGAGCCAAGTCCAAGCCGTCTGAAGCCCTGGCATCTGCTGTGGCACAGAGCGCTCATGTCCTTTGAACAGGTCTAGCTTAACCATGAGTAGATGTGGTCACTGTGGCCCTGTTTATTTTGTTCTGGACTTGTGACCGAGGCTAGTCAGATAAGAACCGTGTCTATTCTTGAGGGTTGTGTGTAAAGAGGAAGATGCCACATCTACTCAGGTATCTCAGCCTATACAAGGATAGTGGCACCACTGAGCATCCTGACAGTATAAGAGTGGCCTCAGCATGCAGGTAGGAACAATCCCAACATGGACCAGGGTTGTAGCTCAGTTGGTAAAGTGCTTATCTACCATGCATGAAGCCCTGGTTCCATCCTTAGCAGTACATAAAACAGCGTAGCGTACATGCCTGTAATTGAAGTACTCGGGCGGGAGGCAGAAACAGGGAGATTTGCAGCTCAAGGTTACCCTCGTGTTCAAGGCTGGGCTGAGCTACATGAGACCCTATCTCAAAACAACCAAACCAAAACAAACATTGCAGAATGTTACAGTCTCATGTAGATGTGATCAAAGTGTTTTGCTAGAAGTTTGACAACTGGCAGAGGGAAGGACAAATGACCCAAGAGATGAGATCTGCCCCTTACATTCACAGTTCTGAACTAATCCAAGCCTTCAGATTTGGGGGGTCTCACAGAAATTTGCAAGGACTTGGAAAGGGGAAGGCACAAGGAAAGGGTTCTGGACACAGAAGGAAAGGGACAAGGGAAGGGGTGCTGGGCACAGAGGGATGGGGACAAGGGAAGGGGTGCTGGGCACAGAGGGATGGGGACAATGAAGGGGTGCTGGGCACAGAGGGATGGGGACAATGAAGGGGTGCTGGGCACAGAGGAATAAGGGACAGTGTAACACACAAGCTGTAAAGCTGGAGGTACGAGATACCTGGTGGCTCACTGCGAAGTTTCCTGTGGGGGAGGCCCTCTGAAACAGAGAGAGTCCCCAGAAGTTACCATCCACACTTGGGAAGGAGCCAGTTAAGTATGTTAAAGCACTAGCTAGCTTCAGTTGAGTAATGAAAGGTACTTCTTAGTCAACATGAACTAGAGCGAGCCAGCCTGGAGAAGCTGGCGCTTTAAATAAAGACAGGCACCACCTAAACTTCTGTCCTACTGAGTCACTTGAACTCCACCTACAAATTCCAGCATCGGATCGAGGTGAAGGCATCTGAAAAAGCCAGTCTGCAAAGATCAATGTTGGACCAGAATGCGCGTGCAGGGGTGGGTGGGTGTGCTGTGTGGATTTGATCTTCATGAAAATTGTCTACTGGGCTATGCTAGCTTGGCAGAAAGCCCCCAGGAATCCTCCTGGTACCTTTGGTGTCTCTAGCTAGAGTTGGCTTTGGTAGCTAAGTGGGAGGTGATGGCAACATGGCAAATGTTTCAGGCATGTAGAAAGCCATTTACCTGGCCAAGAACACTGTGAAACTCACCCACTGATTACTTGTCTGCTCTGTGTGAGGTCATGTGTCTGTGTACATATGGGCATGGCAAAATGATTTGGTTCTCTCTTGGCCTGTACAACCTCAGGTCAAGAACATGGGGTAGAACCCACAGAGAAGGGCAACATGACCTGAAGAACCATTAAGACTAAGAGAGAAGAGAGACATCAGGTAGCTGAGGTGACTGTCCTTCAGCCCAGCCACTCGGGACAGGGGACAGAGGGCCCGGCCCCACTAGAGCATGTCCTTCAGGTCATTGTGGAAACAGCTCCTATGCACTGAGCTCCCAGCACTGGTGCATCTCTTACAGCCCGAGAAGCTGGGATGGATGGTTTCTAGCCTGTCAAGTAGGAACCATAACAGTCTCATCTTGACGGACTGGAGGCTCCTTTCACGACAGATCCCTGAAGAAGTAGAAAGATGAGAATGGAACCAAGATGGAACCTGGGCAGTTCAGTGCATGATGGGTTTGTGATAGAGATGGGCAGTCTGTGAGTGGGCCCTCTGAGGCCCAGGGCAAAGAGTGTGTCCAACAAGTCCTGTGATGTCACTCTACCAAGGATGCTACCTGCACATTGTGTGTAGACAAGGGTGGCAGAAAGCAGGCCTAGGGCTCTTCACTCAATGGACTAACTGAAGGAAAGTGAGACAGCACCCTGTGCGTGCTGGGGATGCAAAGCAGATGAGGGCCAGGTTTAGTAAGGCCTTGGCCCTGCAGGGCAGGTGTAGGGGAAGGCTGGTGTGTTTTCATGATCACTTCTGCTTTCCAGTTAAAGCGGAAGTGAGGGCATCAGTGGGAAGCGAGATGGGAGGTGAGAAATCCATTTGTTGGGGGAGATTTAGGTGGTTCTCAGACGGCACGCTCGGAGTAGAAGCGGCAGTTGGGAGGTGTCATCTGGCTCGTTTGTGTCTCGGCTGTGCAGAAAATATTAAGTTAGGGCTGGGATGGGTACCAGCCAAATGAAGTCAGCAAAGCAAGAGAGGGCAATGGAGCGCTGAGGGGGTATAGAGGGGACACGTGAAGGTTGACCACTGGGGAAGGGAACATGGAGCTACACAGGCAGCCTTCACTGGCAGGATGCCCATAGTGCAGTCTGAGTATAGAGTCTCTCATCACATCCCAAAGTGCAGCAAGAAAGGACAGAAAGCAAGGCTCACTGGATATTCGAATCATAGATAGCAGTGGGGTGAGGTGAGAGGGTACAGAAAGGAAGGCAGCCCTGAGCCGAGGACCAAACCCCACCCCTACGGTAGTGTGGTCAGGGCACCTGGCAGCCTTTCTGGAGACATCTGTAGTTGTCACAGTGCTGGGGAGATGGGCCTGCTAAACAGCCTCCATACACAGCACAGTGCAACCCTATCAGACACGGCAGTGTGCTGAGGGTGAGACCCTGAGACAGAAGGTCCAGGACAGAGGGTAAGAAGTGAGGCTGGTCGTTGTAATGAAGGATAGGCTTCAAGAAATGGAATCTTCCTCTACCTCCTCCTCCTCCTCCTCCTCACAGGAGGGGGTGGGACATGTGGGTTAAAGAATGGGAGGCGAGTTTCTCAGAGGCCATGCCCTGCTTGCTCCAGTACTGGACTAATAAAAATGTCCAGTGACGCCAGGTGTGTTGGTGCACACCTTTAATCCCTGCACTCAGGAGGCAGAAGCAGGTGGATTGATGTGAGTTCAAGGCCAGCCTGGTCTACAGAGTGGGTCTAGAACAGCCAAGTCTACACAGAGAAACCCTGACTCAAAAAAAAAAAAAGTTCAATGAATCACAAGGGTGGGAGAGAGTTGAGGGTGTTGGGGGGTACAGGGATGCA
The DNA here is from genome assembly GCF_964271855.1 of Acomys minous. NCBI lineage: Eukaryota > Metazoa > Chordata > Mammalia > Rodentia > Muridae > Acomys > Acomys minous. The sequence continues at coordinate 52,091,889 of NC_140498.1, forward strand.
GGGGAGCCGATGCATGGATGAAGGGCAGGCCCCTCCCAGCTCCATGGCTCCTCACCTGAGCTTGCTCTTGAGGGCGTTCACCTCACGGCCCATGGCCTCGTTGCTCTCGGTGGCTTCGTCCAGCTCTCGCTGCAGCTTCCTGCGGTTGGCATTGATGCGCTGGGATTCCTCCTCCGCCTCTTCCAGCTGCCTCTTGAGCTGCTTGACCTTGGTGTTTCCTTTCTCTGCCTGCCAAGGAAAGGCCAGTGGGTCAGCAAAGGCCAGCGTGTGGGGCGTGACGCCCTGGGTGTGGCCAGGGTAGTCAGGATGCCGCAGCAGCGGTGGCTACCTGCTCCTTGTACTGCTCCGCCATCTTGCGCTCGTCCTCCACCTGCAGGAGGGCCTCCTTCAGCTTCTTGTCCTTCTGCTTCAGCGACTTGGTGGCCGCCTGCTTCTCTCTGCCATGGAAAGGAGAGGGAGGTAGTGTCAGACTGATGTGGCGCCCTTGTAGTTGCCATGTTAACAAGGACTTAGCATCCCAGCTTCTTTGGCTCTGAGTCAAGAGTCACCCCCAAGGATTAGCCAGACATAGAATGAATAAAGGTGAGGCATCAAGACATGTTACAGCACAAGCCACCCACAAACCACTTATAAAGGAACGAGCCAGCCACTAAAGGGCTTTGTTGATGTGCGATTCCCTGACAGACAAATGTTTGATACCCTGGAGGACAGGCTGCTGCTTGGCACAGTGTGGAACCTTTGTCGTGTGGCCTACCTAGCAGGATGGGTCAACGGAGGAGGGACTTTAAGGTGGTATTTGCCTCTGGTTCAGCCCAAACCCCACCAAGGTGTGAGAAGCAGCAGCTACAGGTGAGCTAAACCCACACCCAGCGGTTCCATGATGCCTTTCCCATATGGTGGGCTGGGAGCTGGGAGCCAAAACAAGCCCGTCCTATCTTCAGCTGCCTCTGTCAGGTAGTTTGTCACAGCAAGGAGAAAAGTAACCAATACATTCCTTACAAGCCACTCACTCCATAGACACGAAGTGGATGGTTCAAGTTGGGAACGGCGGGGAAGGAAGGTCCAAGAAGTTTGTTCTTTTTTTTGTTTTGTTTTTGAGGTGATGCAAATGTTCTAAAATTGTAATCATTCTATACATCTGCAGATAAACTAAAAACCATGGGTGTGTGTGAATCATCCGGAAACCTGGTATAAGCAGCACAGAGTCTTAAAAACAATAGGCTGCAAAGACGCTGTGTCCTATGATTAAGCCGGAAGCCTCCCAGTGTCTGGGCTGGTGGCAGGACCTTTCATGTACCTGGAAGGCAGAGGTTAGGAAAGGCCTGGTGGGCCCCGGCACCTCCAGCCCCCCTAAGGCTGGCTCATGTCTGGAGGACCATCACCGTTCTAACAACAGCTAACATTTTGAGGGGTTGCTCTCAGCCAAGAGGCAGGCCCGGTACTTTGTCACACACTCCATTGTCACATTCCAGAAATGAGGCTCTGAGGGTAAAGGATTCCCCGAGCGCCCCTCTGGAGAGCTGGAGCCTCGGCGCCCTCATACCTGGCCTCCTGTTCAACCTGCTCTTCCAGCTGCGCAATCTTGGCCTCCAGGGCCGCGACGGTGGACTTGAGCTTGGCTTTGACGGCTCCCTCTACCTCCTGCAACTTGCTGCGGAGTTCCTTGTTCTGGCGCTCCAGCTGCTGCCGCGCGCTCTCATTCTTCTGAGCTGCGCTGCGCTCTGTGGCCAGCTCATTGCCCAGTTGCTCAGCCTGGGAAGGAGCAGCGGCCATGACGCACAAGGCATAGAGCTGGGCTGCAAATCAGCACACATGTCCCATCCACTCCAAGATGTAGCTCAGAAGCCTCCTGCATCATCGAGACTTAGCCAGGGACCTTCAGATCCTTTCTGCCCATGCTCCCTGGCCCATGCCCTGCGGGGCTACAAGATGGTCCCTGGTATCCATCACAGAGGATGCTCGGGGAGCTTTCACTCCAAAGTGGTACCAAGGACTCTTGGGGCTGGGCAAAGGGCAGTGAAGGGAAACACCTGAGCCATTCACTATGGCCACCTGGTGAAGTGAGCCAGATGATGCTGGCTACAGAAGACCCTGCAGGTCTGTTTAGAGTTTTCTAAAGACAGGCAGATACAGGCATGGCATTGGTGGACAAAGAGGAAGGAGGACTCTGTGCTTTATTTCCAGGGCTCCTTTCCTTCTCCCCTGTCCCTGAAGCCAACACAAAGCAGACCTGTGGTGCATGCTACTTAGCCAGTGCTGGGCTGCACCTAGACTCTGTTTCAGGAAATGCAAGGGACCCCCCCCCCACCTGCAGTGTGGGGAATATGGCCAAGTGGTTTGGCTTCACTGTAGCCCTTAGGTGGTCTGATTTTTTGAGTCCAGTGGCTGAGTGCCTAAAGTACGTACGCTGGGTCGGGCCGAAGCAGCCACCCAGAACTAACAGGCTAGGGACCAGGCAGGGGCAGGCTGCTTCCTGGGCCCTCTAGGTTAATTTAAATGGCTTGAGGAGTTACTCCCTCCCTTTCCCTCATCCTAACCTCAGGAGTTCCTACCTGCAGGGTGGCCTTGCGAACCCTGTCACTCATGGCCTCCATGTTGCCCTGCTCCTCCTCCAGCTCCTCCTCCAGCTGAGCGATCCTTGCCTCCAGGCGACGCTTCTCATCCTGCAGTGTATTCCTAAAGGGAATGCAGCCGACGTGGGGACCCACAGGCCTTACCAGGCTTAGGATATTCTCCCCGGGAAGGTGCTGTCTCAGGGGGAAAGAAGCTCGGGGCAGGGGGCCCGGGTTACACAAGGTCACCTGGTATCATGGCTGGAATATGAAATGTCCCTCACAGCTCTCGTGCTCCGGGGGCTTGGTACTAACTGGTTGGCTCTGGTAAGTGACTAGATGCCGAGGCTCTGGCTTAATAAATGGGTTAATTCCTGGTGGATTCAGAACATGATAGAATCCCTGGGCTGTGAGAAGCCTCAGGAAACAGGCTTGTTGGAAGGAGCAGGTCACAGGAGGGAGGGGACGTATATCCTTGGGGATTCCACTTCCTTCTTGAATTCACACTGTTTCCTGTCTACCATGAATTAACATCATCTTCAACATGCTTCCTGTCACCATGGTGCTCTGTAGTAACCTGAGTCCAGGACCAGCAGAGCCTAAGACCTTGGGCTGAGTCCTCTGAAACCATGAGCCAAAATAAGCCCCTTTAAAAAACAGACTCTTGAGTTTTTGAGCCATACCAGAGCAAAGTTAGATGCATCCTGCTAGGAAGTGGTGAGCTGGGACTCACACACACACCACCGCCAGCAAAGCCAGAATGGGGGTGGGAACAATCTCCTCTGTCTTTTCTTGTCCCTGGCACTACTCACTCAGAATGAGCCAAGGGCCACATTTCCAAATCAGTAGGTAGGGAGACCTTGGGGCACATCCTTTCCCCAGCCCGAGGTCTGTCCCGTCAGAGCTCCGGTGAGTTTGCTGTCACTGAAGTGGGAGTTCCAGGGCATACTCAGGCTGTTCTCTCACCTCAAGTCCGACGGCCTCCCTTGCTCCCTTACCTTCCGGACAAGCTGCTGGCCAGTTCCTCAGCCAGCTCCTCCTTCTCCAGGTCAGCTTGCTTGCGGGCTCTCTCAGCTGCTGCTAGGTCCTGAAGTAGGAGAGAGATAGAGATAGAGATAGAGATAGAGATAGAGATAGAGAGAGAGAGAGAGAGAGAGAGAGAGAGAGGGAGAAAGAGAGAGAGAGAGAGGCTGTAGCTACCCTGCTCTTGTCACCTGTCCTGTACAGTCGGAGCACAGTTCCCCTTCTGAGCTCAGGGAGGCTTTCTTTGTGGGAGGGAGGATCACTCATTCAGAAAGAAGCCGGGAGAGGTTAGGAAATCTGGGTGCCTTAGGCCTAGGGGAGCAGTGTGGGTCCCACCACAGCTCTGTGAGGGGCTGTTGCCAGCAGAGCGAGCCTCTCCCTCCTGCATCTTACCTCCTGGAGCTGCATGAGGTCCGCTTCCAGGCTCTTGGCTTTCTTCTCATTCTCTTTTGAGGTGGCGAAAATCTCATCTCTGGAGGCCCGGGCATCATCCAGCTCCCTCTGGAAGTCCTTCATCTGAGCCTGTGTGAGTGAAACGGGACACACAAGGTCTGCTTCACTCACCTGGCTCTGCATATGGCGACTTACCTCTGCACGCCAACCCCTTGGGATCCAGTTTATCTCAGTGAGTCCCTGGTGCTTGCCTGGGCCCCAGGCCTGCAGTGGCAGAATCCTGCATGTGAAGCGAGGGGAGCGGACAAGAGCCCGGGAATGGTGCCTCACTCAGAAAACCACCACCCGTGTGTGGCTAAGTAGCAGCCCAGAGTCACCCGCTGACCTGCACCCGTATTAGAGGCAAGCTGCTTCCGGAAGTCTCCACACTGAAGCACGTGGCCTCTTCCCCATCTGCGTTCCCGTTGCTTCCGCCCTGAACACCCCATCACCCACCTGCAGTTTTCGAAGCTGCTTGATGGCTTCCTCCCTCCCTTTGATGGCCGAGTCAGCCTGCAGCTCCAGGTCTTTCAGGTCCCCTTCCAGCTTCTTCTTGGCTGCAGCCGCCAGAGCCCTCTGCTTCCGTTCATCTTCCAGTTCCGTCTCATACTCGTGCAGCTGAGGCAGGAAGAGGGGTACAGGCTACAGGGATGCCCCAGCTCACTCGCCCACTCCCTGAGCTCCGGGGGACTCAGCACAACCCAATGCGTGTCGCTGGGGTTGGGGGTGTCCACGTTTCCACCAAGTAGGTTTTAGGGGCTGAATTTAGGTCACGAATCTTGGCAGCAAGTGGAGGTGGAGGATGCGGGGGTCTGCAGTCACCGACGGGAGCTGGCGGCTCACCTGCCGCTGTAGCTGCCTCCTCTTCTCCTCGTTCTGCTCATCCCGAGCCTGCAGATCCCGTTCAAACTGGCTCTTGAGGGCCTGCATGTTGACCTCCAGCCGCAGCTTGGCGTCCTCTGTGGCCTGCAGCTCATCCTCCAGCTCCTCCAGCTGGGTTTTCATCTCTTCCATCTGGGTCTCCAAGGCGCGCTTGGACTTCTCTAGCTCGTGTACCTGGCAAGCAGAGCGAGCAGGGCCTTGGCTCCTGACAGCTCAGCCCCAGGCCACTTCCCTCTCACGCCCACACCAGGCTGATGCACCTCGTTGATGCACCACCAGTCGCTGAGATGCAGAACCACTTACATTCTTGCCCACGTCATCCTTGGAGCTGACCAGATCTTCCATCTCGGCTTTGAGCATCTTGTTGGTTCTCTCCAGCTCTTCTTTGGCTTCCAGGGCCTCCTCTAGGGCCCGGGCCAGGGACAACGCCTTTGTTTCCTTTTCTCTGGCTTCTGCTTCAGCTCGGTCCCTCTCATCCATATATTTGGAAGAAATGTTCTTCTCCTCAGCTAGCAACTGAAAGAACGCAAGGCTCAGAGGCATCCCTAGCATAGCTGGCGCTCACCAAACTTCAGATGTGGAAAAGACCTGGCCACACTGAATGTGCCCAATGGAAGTGCAAGCAATTTAGATACATGTGAAAGTCAGCTAGGATACTTACTTACACTCTAGATCAAACTGCCCCTTGGGTTAGCATAGCCTGCTCCTGAGGACAATGTGCTATTGGATGTTTTGGTTTTGTTCATTTTTGTTTTTGTTAATCTTGCATAGCCACAAGTATCTTTCTTATGAAGTTACCCCATGCGCCATACTAAGGGTGTGATGTTTACACACACGCTAAGATGTCTCTGTTCCATCATAACACGACTCTTATCTGATGAAGAAGAGTGTTACAGCGTCTTACAGACCATGGCACCTAAACCCAGGCTTGCAGAATCCAGCAGAGACCTCCTAACAGCACGGGTGACACCAAACCCCACAGAATAGCAACAGGAAGGCAGTAGAAATAACTACTGAATAACTTCTGGCCCTCGAGTGGAAAATGAGACCATTGGGAGCAGATGGCAGCCCAGAGCAGAATGGTTGCTGGGAAAGGGGGGACCTGGGGTCCCCTGCACAAGCTCAACATGGTGAGGCCTGCTGAGGGAGCAGTGGCCTCTGAACCCCTAGCATTTGGGCTCACAGAATAATCCGTGAGTTTTAGAATAACCCTACATTATGTATAAATAAAATCATGTTTAATAAACATGTAACATACATTAGAGATAGTATTTAGGAATTTGGGTCATAACAGGTATATCTTGCAGAGCACTGTGACTGCAGAGTTGAAAGGTGTGCAGCGCAGCATATGTAAATTTACCTCATAGATATAAAATAATAATACTTAATATTAGTGTTTTGAGACAGAGTCTTGTTATGGAGCCTAGCCTAGGCTGACCTTAAATCCATAATCCTCCTGCCTCATCTTCCTGAGAGTCAGAATTTCATGCCTGTGCTACCAAACCTGGCTGCAAAAATATTTAAGTAAACGTCTTTTCTTTCTTTTTCTTTTTTTACATTTATTTACGTGTGTGTGTGTGTGTGTGTGTGTGTGTGTGTGTGTGTGTGTACCACAAGGTGACCAGAGGACTGATTGTGGAAATCTGGTCTCTCCTTCCACCAAGTAGGTTTTAGGAGCTGAATTTAGGGCTGAATCTTGTCAGCTTTACAAGTGAGCCATCTCACCAACCTGACTTTCTTTTAATATGCAGTGTTAAATGTTAAGGGAAAAGAGCACAGATGTTTGTAATTTGCTTTGAAATGCACCCAAAAGATGAGAAAAAGGTAAAATATATTGGGTTTCTGTGATTCATCTTCATTATAAATATCTAGGACAGGGCTAGGCATGGTGGCTTTAATCTCAGCACTCAGGAGTCAGAGGCAGGCAGATGTCTGAGAGTATAAAGCCAGTCTGGTCTACATTGAGAGTTCTAGGTCAGCCAGAGTTACGTAGTAACCCTAACCCTGCCATTATCCCTCCCCCCCCCCCAACACAAATGAAAAACATAGGACAAAAAGGCATGTAGCCCGGTGTTAATGGTTGGTTCTGGCAGTGACTACGCAGCAGCTTTAAGTTTCACATAATGAAACATTTGTGGGAAATGGTATGATAAGTACACACTTTGAGGGAAGAGGCTGGGCCTCTGTAGGTAAAATGGTTGCCTACCGTTCAGGAGGCCCTGGGCTCAGTCTCCAGTATTAAATAAAACTGAGTATGGCGCATCAGTGATCCCAGCACTCCAAAGGTGGAGGCAGGAAGATGAGAAGTTCAGAAGTTCAAAGTCAACTATAGCTACATCGTGAGTTCAGGGCCAACTCACTATGCAGTCAGGCCATTTTTAAAAGTAGACATTAAACAATATACTCTAAAGATTACATGCTTGGAATTACTTGGAGCACGCAGCAGAGCTCCCGAGCAGTCATTTAGCGGAAGGGATAGATGGCTCTCATTTTTTTTTTTAGCACTTATGCCAGCCCTAAGGCTGCGCCCATGGGCAGCTTTCACAGTGCACATACCTAGAAAAATCTCAACGTCGAGCATTCTGATGTGTTCACACCCTGGCCTGGTGGCCCTTGTATGTCATGCTGAGACAAGATCGCCTTCCACTGCTTCCAGCAAAGACCAGGGAACATTCAGGCTCCTAGTGCCACCACAGTGCCACACAGAACTGTGCATAGTAGAGGACAGAGTGGTGAGCAAAGAGCCCTACCTGATCGAATTTCTTCTGCTTCTTTTCCAGATTGGACACCAGTTGCCGCTGGTTGTCCAAGTCTACCACCAAGTCATCCAGCTCCTGCTGAAGCCTGTTCTTAGTCTTCTCTAGTTTGTCGTAGGCGGCGGCCTTCTCCTCGCACTGCTGGCTGAGGCCTTCTATCTCCTTCTGCAACCTCTTCTTCCCCTCCTCCATGGCCTCAATGGTGCTTGCGAAGTCCTGCAGCTTCTTCTTAGAGTCTGAGAGCTGGAATAGCCAAACGTTGGGCCCTGAGAAGTGAACTCTTGTCCTCCTCACTGAGGAAATCCAACAGCAGAGGGAGCTACTGAGCAAATAACCTATGTTAGCCCAGAGGAGAGGATCCGCGGGGACCCCAGAGAAGAGAGTAGTCACAGTGGACCCAGGAGGTAAGGAGAGGACCCACTGTGTGCCCCGGAGCAGAGGAGGGGAGAGGACCCACTGTGTGCCCCAGAGTGGAGGGGAGGAGAGGACCCACTGTATGCCCCGGAGCAGAGGAGGGGAGAGAACCCACTGTGTGCCCTAGAGCAGAGGAGGGGAGAGGACCCACTGTGTGCCCCGGAAGAGAGGAGGGGAGAGAACCCACTGTGTGCCCTAGAGCAGAGGAGGGGAGAGGACCCACTGTGTGCCCCAGAGCAGAGGAGGGGAGAGGTCCCACTGTGTGCCCCAGAGCAGAGGAGGGGAGAGGACCCACTGTGTGCCCCAGAGTGGAGGGGAGGAGAGGACCCACTGTGTGCCCCGGAGCAGAGGAGGGGAGAGAACCCACTGTGTGCCCTAGAGCAGAGGAGGGGAGAGGACCCACTATGTGCCCCTGAGCAGAGGAGAGGATGCATGGTGGGCCCTAGCATGCTGTCCACACCTGAATGTTCAGGGTGGAGACATGGCGCTCCAGGTTTTGCTTAGCCTCCATCTCCTCATCTAGCTGGTCCTGCAGGCTGTTCCTTTCATCTTCCAGCTGGCGCAGCTTGGTGGACACATTGAGCTTCTGCCGGGTTTCTTCTTGAAGCAGCTCCTATAAGGGGAAGCACACATGGCGGTCCCAGGGATGCCCTCAAGGAAGGGGACACTACAGGTGTCCCAGATGGCACAGTAGGATACTCACTTGGGTGTCCTGAAGCTGGGACCCAAGGGATGCCACATCCTTGGTCAGTTTGATGGCCTTGCCCTCCGCCTCGTTGAGCATGCTTGTGACACTCTCCACTTCGTTCTGGGGGGTGGGTGGGTAGTGAGAGACCAATGAGATGAAGCTCAGATCACATGTCATCAAGAGAAGCCCATTTTATTCAGAGTACATCACTCACCTTTGTGGGGTCAGACCTGTGGTGCCCAGTGGCAGAAAATACCAAGGAGGTAAAGGGACAACAGTGGCCCCTTCTGGAACCCGTCAGCTACAAGCTGGGAATCCTGGGCCTACCAGAGCCCCACTGTATTGACTAGACCCAGTTAGGATCCACCTCACTGGATCCCAAGTCCTCACCAAGTTTGTCAGAGATGAGCTACAGATCTGAGAGTCCCAGTACTGAAAGTGACTCCAGACTTGTTCACTCCTTATCCCCAGAGAAGAAACAGGATGGTCCATGACTGTAGGTTGGTCCTGCTCCCACCCCTACTCATTGCTTCTTCATGGCCATCACCAAAGAGGCTGATGCTAAAGGCACAGAGCAGAGCCCGTCCTACATCTCTGAATTCTATACCAGCTCTGCACAGGTATGTCTGGGGTATACAATTGCAGCCCCGACCTCACTTCTCCCATTTATAATAAGGCCTTAGGTGTCATTGCATAGTAGAGTTATAAAATCCTGTTCTCAAATGCAGGGAACTGCTGTGGTGTTTCCCTGCTCCCTCATCCTAGCTTGTGAGCACAGTAAATGTTCATCAAACTTGGGGGTCATTCTTTGGGAATGGAAGCTCAGGCCAAATGTGTCTATGGAGCTAAAAGCAAAGCCAACCAGGTGCCACTGTTCATCAGCTTCAGTTGCCTCTGGCTCTTGGGAAAAACCTCAACATACATCTAAGTGGGACATCCGGGGCCCGTTGTAATCTGGCCACAGCTTCCCTCTCTGGTCCTGTTCTGTACATCTCTTCTCTCAACTTGTCAGCACCGCTGGCTCTTGACCCCTTCTGCTTTTCCCATTTGCCACCAGGCCTTCGCATATACTATCCCCTGTGCTTGGAAACATGCATCTGAGTGTTAGTTCTCCTGAGGACAGCCGTTCCCGGCCCCACCCGACCTCTGCACTCCAGGCTGCCCTGTATTTCCCCTTACAGTATTATGTGGTCTCCTTCCAGACTTTCTCTTTGAGCCTGTGACCATCTCTCTCACCCTACTGGGCTGGAGTTTAGATGGGACAGAGACAATCTGTCTCCTTCCTTGTTCTTGTACCTCAGGATTAAGCACAGTGTCTGGTATTCAGTAGGTGCTCAATAAATGTTCGTTGCGTGCATGCATGAGGTTTCGATGAGAGGAATTTGCACAGGGGAATGCAAGGGTGCATCTGAAGGAAGCTAACTTGCTGGCAGCCAGGGGCACTCGGGAGGCCGAGCAGAGGCCGTGGGGCAGCAGCGTGGGGGAGCTGCCCTTACCTGCAGTTTGTGGACCTTGTCACTGAGCTCAGCCCGGGCACGATCCCCATCACTGCACTTGGACTGTAGCTCCTGCAGCTGCGCCTCCAGTTTCTTCTTCTTGTGTTCCACTTCCTGCTTTGCCTGGCCCAGAACACGCAGCTCCCCGGTCAGATCTGCATTCTCCTTCTCCAGTGTCTGCTTGCTTTTGTCCAGGTTTGCCTTGGCCTGCGGAGGGAGGCAGAGGGAGGTGGGCTTGTCTCCTCCTCTTCCTGTCCCACCCCAGCCTGTATCATCCAACAGAAGACATGAGGGGCACACAGAACTTCTGCAGGACTCCTGAGATTCCAGCTTCCTAACTACAGGAATCGAATAGAAATATACCATGTCCCTGAGGCCTGTTCTGTAGAGGTTACCACATTTTAGGACGTTTCCCTGAGAAAAATCTGGATTCCCAGTTTTGTTTGTTTGTTTGTTTTGTTTTTGTTTTTGTTTTAGCAACTCTTGAGACTGTGGCACTCTTTATTCAGATGGCCACATTTGTCAAAATGCACTGGAAAGTACACTTAAAGTTGGTGACTTTAGCCAGCTGTGGTGGCACACACCTGCAATCCAAGTACCCAGCAGGTGAATATGAGGCTTGTGTTATCTAGTGAGATCCTGTCTCAAAAGAAGAGAGAGAGAGGAGGGAAGAGAGGCAGAGAGAAAGAGAAAGAGGGAGAGGGAGAGAGAGAGGAAGAGAGAGAGAGGGATGCAGGGAGAGAAGGAGAAAGGGGCGGGCAGGCAGGCCAGGGTGGTTTCTGTCTGTAATCCCAGAATTCCAGCTGAGGCAGCAGGATTACTACAAATTCCAAGATAGCCTAGGCTATAGAATAAGACCCTGTCTAAACACAAGAAAAGTGTGTGTGTGTGTGTGTGTGTTGGGGGGGGTTGGTGTGTTTACACAGTTTAGTAATTATACATATTTCAATAATTCTGACTTTTTTTTTTCCAGACAGGGTCTCTCTGTGTAGCCTTGGCTGTTCTGGACTTGCTTTGTAGACCAGGCTGGCCTTGAACTCTCAGAGATCCGCCTGCCTCTGCCTCTCTGAGTGCTGGGATTACAGGCGGGCGCCACTGCACCTGGCTATAATTCTGCCTTTCAAAGCACAAACTAAAGAGCTGGAGACAGAGGTCTTACTTCTCCCAAGGCAAAAATCAGCCCCGATGGAGTCAGTGGCTGCTCTGTTAGTGTGGCAGTCCCACTCCATTTAGTCCTGGTCACCACCACTCCCTTTTATCTTTTACATTTATTCTCTAAATTGCCCTGCTGGTTCTGTGATTAAGCTGTTTTACCTAACCAGCCCCTGTACATTTTTGTGTCACCTAAGGAAAAAAAGTGTTTGGGTGAAACCAGAAAACTTGAGGGGAACTCCAGCTAGTGAGGAGGGTGAAGAAGAGAAAACCACCTACTTCCAGGTCCCCCCACAACATAGCTGGGCTACAGTTTCTCTACATCTGAGAGGCAGGAATCTTAGGGCTCTTCGGGTTGTAGGCTATTTGCGTTTGTATGTAAGAAGCGCCTTGGGGCCTGGGACCACAGGACTCAAACTGAACAAGGTTTTCCTGTTGCATTGTCTGCGTTATCAAGTGCCTTGGTGTACTGACCAACACCCTGGCTATGACCCATCTCATGAAGTCTGCGGTAGGAACTTTTACTTGTAATACACAGAAATTTCTAGGGTCTTGGAGCATTTCAACGTCCAAAGTTCTAGACAAGAGTGGGTGAAGTCTGCCATTGTGATGCGGTTTCGGGGGGTACCTCCTGAGCACGCACCCTTTTGAACTGCTCCAGCTGCTCTGTGAGCTCCTCCACTGCTTGCGTGTGCTTCTGCCTCATCTCCTGGACCTGGGCCTCATGGGACCGCGTCTCCTCATCCAGCGCCTTCTTCAGCACTGTCACCTCCTGTTCCCTCTTGGCTCTAGGGGAAACGAGCACAGTGGGGGATGCTCAGGCAGGAGCCAGGGGGATGCCTTGACAGACTATGCAAGGCCACACGAGGACTGCTGGCCCAGAGCGGAAGTCGTCCTTTTGTTGCAGGAACCAGAGTGACTTGCCGATGCTCTCTAGCCCTGTGTGTGGCCTCAGCTCTGAAACAAGGAGAATGCTACCTGCTCCCAGACCTTCTTAAGGCTGGCACACCAGCATACAAAAGATGAGCAAGAGTGTGTCTGTGGTCTGCGGCGGTCCCTTAAATATTATCACTGCCTGAGTTTATTCAGCACCAACTATGTGCTTACTATATGCCAGGCTGGTCCCAAATTCACAATCCTCCTGCCTCCACTTCTGAGTGGTAGGATGAATGTTTTTTTTTTTTTAATTTAACATAAAACACACCCATGCACATAAGCAGACAGAGGAAGAAGTTACTTAAAAACCATAACTCTGGGTAGCACCGGAGAGAATGTCCTTTCTGACATCTGTTTTATCCTTTTTAAGCGTTTTTCAGCTCTGCACTGCTACTCTCCCACAGATAGAATTAAACAGACTCATATTGTAGACACCGCCACGGACGGCCATGGATTTCAGGTCTGCTTGCGGCCAGTGGCCTCCGGCACCTGAGCTCCTGTTGGGTGGCTGTGCTGTCCAGCGTGTCTTCCAGCTCTGTCTTTAGCGCCTCCAGCTCCTCCCCCAGGTCTCGTTTCTGCTTCTCAGCCTTGTTCCTGGCAGCCCGCTCGGAATCCAGGTCCTCCTGTAGGTCTGAGACATGGCCCTCCAGCTCGCGGATCTTCTTCAGGGCGTTGTTTTTCAGGGCGATCTCCTCATCAAGTCTGCCCGGGAAAGAACACCCAGGATTGAGACCCCACAGACAAGGTTACCCAGTGCCACCAAAAACTATTCTGGGTCTGGCTGCCTGTGTCCCAAGTGTAGGAGGCTCGTTAGTCACATGGGAATGGCACTTAGTCACCTGGGATGCCACAGTGATTCTTTGCTTTTCCATTAGGAGCCAACCTCCACCCGGATCCCCCAATATCCTGGGCATTGTTTTGGCTCTGATCATGCAGAACTGGCATTCAGATGAGGAGTTCTGGGTGCCCTAGATGCTGCAATCCTATTGGAGCAGGGGCACTGAAGGGAGAATGAATTTGGAAGGAAGAGAAGTGCAATGTGAGGTCTAGGGTGATAGCACAGCTGGAAAGCTTGCAGAAGACCTGGTCTGAGACGAGACATTGATGCCAAGGGCCTCTGGCCATCTGGAAAAGCAGAGGGCCTCTGGACACACGTAGACACAGACAGACAGACAGACAGACAGACAGACAGACAGACAGACAGACAGACAGACTCGCACACGCTGCCGCACCTGGCTAGGGCTGCCTGCAGCTCCTCTTCCTTCTTTGCCAGCTGCATCTTGAGCTCTGCGATCTGCGCCTGCAGGTCAGCGATCTGCTCGTGGAAGTCACTGGCCTCACCCTCCAGCTTCCTTTTCAGCTTTTCCAGCTCCTGCCGGCCCTTCTCCTCCTTCTTGAGCCTCACTGCAGTAGAGCCGGGGCTACCTCAGTACAGGGAGGGACCAGGAGGGGGCCTGTGCCTCCCTGCCTGAGCTACGGGCGCTGCACACGCAGCCCGAGAACCTGCTCCAGGACAGGGAATGTCAAGTCTGGGGAAATGCGCCTTTCCCACCAGGGCGTGCTGAGCATAGTGTGGAGCACAGTGTCTTTCCCAGGATAACCTGTCTTCCTAATGGTTCCATTCTGATTTTTCAGGCTTACTAGATTTCTTAAAATGACTTATTTTATCTGAACGTGTGTGTGTGTGTGTGTGTGTGTGTGTCTCAGATTGTGTGAGCACGCGTGTGAGGGTGTCTTTGGAGGCCAGGAGTGGCTGTTGGAGACTGTGCGGCTGGAGTCCCAGCCATTTCTGAGCCATTTAACGTGGGTGCTGGGATCCAGACTCTGCTTCTCATGATAGAGCAGAAAGTGCTCTCTACTGCTGGACCATCTGTCCAGCCCGATGTATTAGTGTTATAGGAACAGTGCAGAACAGTGGGCTTTGTGAGGGCATGTTCACAGACACACATGATGGCACTGTGCCCCTTGTCCCTCTTCCCTCCTCTTCCTGGTTGTCTGTCTTTACTCAAACAGTCCCTCTTTCTGCTCTCACGGTATTCCTTTTATTTTTAAATCTGATTCCATGTGAGAGAAAAGGTGTTGTCCTTTCCCCCTTTCTCTCTCTATTGCTCGGCCACCTGCCCGACCTTGACACCCCTTTCTTTGCATGTGCCCCTTCAACTTTCACGTCCTGTGTACATGCACTTATTTAAAATCTAGATCCTGGGCTGTTGACAGTGCTTGTCCTGCATGCAGAAGACCTTGGGATCAACCCCCAGCCCTGCATGAGCTCAGCGTGGTGGCACACTTGTAATACCAGCGCTACACATCAGGAGGGTCAGGAGCGCACAGCTAGCTTTGGCTACATAGTCAGTTTTAGGCCAGCCTAGGCTACATGAGACTCTGTCTCTAAAAATAAAGTAAAATAGGGCCAACCGGTTGACTCAGCAGGTGAAGGCACCTGTAGCCAAGCCTAACAACCTAAGTTCAATCCCTAGGGTCTTCACAGTAGAAGGAGAGAACCAACTCTACAAAGTTGTCTTGTGACTTCCATGTGCATGCTGTGACATGTATCACCATACACACACACACACACACACACACACACACACACACACACACATACTGCACATACACACTCATGCACACCCCCACCACATATGCACACCATGTATATACACACACATAGACAATCCCATCATACATACTTACTACATAAATACAACACACATGCACATACATGCACACATACATACACCACACATGTGCATATCACATATACATGCATATGCACACATACACCACACACATATGCACACACACATATCACACACACCATATATACACACATTACACATGTACACACCATATATACACATACACACACTCAATAATAAATGCATTTTTAAAGAAAATGGAAAATAAAATACTAAAAGCATATAAACAAAATATTGCAATCTAGATTCCACCTATGAGAGAAAATGTGGTATGTGTCTTTTGAGCCCAGCTCGCTTCACTTAACTGGCCTCCTTCACTCACCCTCCAGCTCTGAGATCATGGATTCATGCTTGCTCTTCAGCTTTGTGAGGTTTTTTGCCTTTTCTTCCTCTTCGGCTAAGTTGGTTGTCAAGTCGCTGACCCTCTCTTCGAGGAGTTTTCGCTCCTTTAGGGGCAAGGGGAAAACCATCACCGCAGTGGTTTTATTTCTAGCAGCTTCTATATGAACAATGTAAAGAGAGCCCCCATTCCGATCACCGGCCCAGGGGTTCTGGGTGGTGGAAGTCCTTTACGAATCCCCCATGCTGTCCACTTCTGGCCTTGCGCCGGTGTGTCCTGGACACTCAGGTCCAGCTAAGGGACCTTCTCACTCCTGCCTCATGACAGCTGGTCTCTGCCTCAGCTCCCTTGCTCGTCAGGTCAGTGTCCTGTTCCCAAGACTCCTCAATCTACTCTCACGCCCCTCCTCCAGAAAGAACCCTTAGACATCTTCCCACATTCCCTCCTGTTCCACTCCTAACAGGGGGAGCATCTTCAAACCCTGGCACAATGGGAACAGTTACTGTGGTCCCACCAGAGTGTAAGCCCCAGTGCAGGGCTCTGGCCTCCTGCTCCACAGAGGCCCAGCGCACAGAGGGCCTAGCTGATGTGTGGCGGGTTTGTGATGACTGAAGTGACCGCTTGTCCTCCATTCTCACGGGCCGCCGCCGCCATGGGCATCTGACGTGTGACGTCGCAGCATCTGACGTGTGACATTGCAGGCGAGCCTGGCACATCTAACTCACCTTTGAAAGCTTGTTGTTCTGGTCATCCATGACCAAGATGTCATCCTCCAGTTTCTTGATCTTGGCCTCAGCTGTGACCTTCTCTAGCTGCAGCTTCTGTCTGGCAGCCTCTTCTTCTTCCAGCTGCTCCTCCAGGTCCTGTGTTGGGGGGAGAGACAGGGATCACAGCTCTGCGGGGACAGCCACTGGAGGAGATGGGGAGCTAGCCAGTATGGAGGCTGGGGTGAGGATGCTGCGCTTGGCTGTCTCCTTCATAAGGAGGAGATGGGAGCCATGTATGCTGCCCGTGTTTACTGGAGCATGGGTACCATACCCAGATGTTTTCTGATGCCCATTCCTTCTGGAGGCAGGGGAATTAGGCCCTTGAGTGTGGGAGGCTAAGAATTCTTAACACAATTGGAAGGAAGGAGTAGATTGTAACCTCAGAGGCATAGCATGTGGAAGGCAGCATGGCTTCCTCCCCCTCCTCCTGGGAGGAGCCCACAGCCATGATGGGAGGAAGCCCCAGAAGCCTCATCAGGTGGCTAAGAAACTGGCACATCCCGCTAACAGCCATAGAACAAGCCACAAAGAATTACATCTTCTTGCCAGGTTGAACCTTTAAGTGACTGGCCCTGGTGAGAATCTTGATTGCTGACCTCATGAGAGGCCATAAGCCAGAACCACTCACTAAGCCCCTCTCTCCCCAGTTGCTGACTACTAAGATAAATATGGATTGTTTGACATACAAATGTAGTTACAGTGCGATAGCCCGCACAATTATCCTTTAAACAAAGTTGCTAACAAGAAGGGGGTCAACATCCGGGAGACAAGGCAGCGGGCAGAGCAGGCTCTGGAGACCTGTACTCAGTTTCTGCCCTAGCTTTGTGGTGTGGGACAGATGGCCATTGTTTGCTAAGCCTCACTTTCTGTGTTCCAGCGTCAGGGCCGTGTGTCGTGGCATGCCCTCACCGAGGGTATAGCTAGTCTGTTCCCGCCACAAGCTGCCCCTGCAATGTATTACCAGCATCTGCTGCGCCATCTTCTTCCTCTCAGCCTGCAGTTGCTGGCTCCGGTCCTCCTCTTCCTCCAGGCGGGCCTCCATCTCGTGCAGGATCTCCTCTAGTTCCTGCTTCTTGGCTGCCAGCCGGACCCTCATCTCCTCGGCCTCAGCATACAGCTCTGTCTCCGCCTGCAGCTGCTCCTGCAGCAGGGTCTTCTCCTCAGCCAGCTGCATGCAGGGCGAGGATGCGGGGTGAGGCGGCAGCCGAGAGAGGACCCTCGTCTCTCTGCGGGCCGAGCCCCCGGCTGTGCGCGCTGACCCCAAGGCCATTGCACACTCGCCCACACCTGCGTGTGCTTGTGCTCCAGCTCCTTCAGCTCGCTCTCGGCCTTCTGCTGCCGCTCTCTGATCTTCTGCATCTCCTCTTCCTTGGCCTGCATTTCCTCCTCCTGCCGGGTTACCTGGAGCAGCGGCTTCACCTGCAGACATGTACACAGCCGTCATTGGTACTGTTGGCCAAATGGGAGCCATTTTCATCAAATATTAGATTGGGTTCACAGGTGATTTTACCAACACCCATCTAGGCGACACTGGACAATATCCGGGGGTATAATTGGCTATTGAAACTGGGATTCTACTGGCATCCACAGGTAGAGGCCAGAGATATGGCTTATGTTCTAGAACAATCTCTAGGAACATCGTCCACAAGACAGAATTGCTGAGTCCAAACTCCTAGCATGGCAAAGGCAAGGGACTTCTTATTTTTTGTTTTTTGTTTGTGTTTGGTTAGTTGTGGGTTTTCTTTTTTTTTCAATGCTGGGTGTTCCTTGAGCTGTGTGCTTTATCACTGAGCTATACCCTGACTCCATGGGCCTTTCATTAGACCAGTTTATTAGAACAAAATGAAAAATGAAAGGAGAAAGAAACAAGGGAGTTGGAGATAGTTATTCATCTTTGCTAGGAAAACAGAGAAAAATCCCCCACCACGGTTTCCCTGTCATAGTCACTGTCAGGATAGTGCATTCTGTTCTAGTAATTTTTCCTGTTTAAGGGGCTGGAGAGATGGCTCAGCGGTTAAGGGCACTGTCTGCTCTTCCAGAGGTCCTGAGTTCAATTCCCAGCAACCACAGGGTGGCCCACAACCATCTATGATGTGATCTGATGCCTTCTTCTGGCCTGCAGGTGTACATGCAGACAGAGCATTGTATACATAATAAATAATTTTTTCCTGTTTAAAAATAGTCTTGACGCTAGGCCTGGTGGCACATGCCTCCAATCCCAGCAACTAGGGAGGCGGAGGCAGCAGATCACTGTGAGTTCAAGGCCAGCCTGGTCTGCAAAGTGAGTCCAGGTCATCCAAAGCTATACAAAGAAACCCTGTCTCAAAAGACCAATGAATGAATGAATGAATGAAAGTTGGCCATGGTGGCTCACGCTCCTAGTCCCAGCACTTGGGGGACAGAAGCAGGAGGATCTATGTGGGTTCAAGGTCAGCCTGGTTTACATAGAGAGTTCCAGACCAGCAAGAGCCACATAGAGAGACTCTGTCTCAAAAAAGAGAACAAAAAGGCAAGTGTTGAACTGAATATGCCGAGTTTTATATTGTTTTTCCTCATTTAAAATCACAAGTTTTTCCTAGCTCATGCTGTTCATCAGTCTTGGAGAGGCATTGTTTTTACTAGGTGATTGTCTACCACTATCTCCACCAACAGGGGATCCAGTGAGGCTGCTAAGGAAAAAGCCAGCTGCCACTGTCAGAGAGGCCTGCATTCCTGCCTCTCTTGTTGGAAGACGGTTTTCTCAGCATAGTTCCTTTAAATGTGGATTCATGGGAACATTTGCAGGGAGCAGCCTCACCTCAGGCTTCTTCCCCACTTGTGTGGTACCCAGAGCCTCTGTCCATGGACTCCATGGTTCCCTTTGCACACCTAGCGGCTGTTGTCATTATCTGTTTCTGCAACTGTGTGTTATCATCTGGCATAGCCATGAAGCCAGAGACCATGGTGCCAACTAGCACACACCTAACATATAGCAGATACTCAATAAATACTTTCTTGGGGGAAAGAATGTATTCACCCAAGGGCATAAAAGGGGATATATAAGTTTACAGCCAGCAAACACGTCTTTCTCTAGCCAGTGATGCTGCAGAGGCCCTACAAGCTGCAAGGAATAAAATGAACTACCTATTCAAGCAACAAGTGTGGGCTTCCTGCTTAATCATTCTGAGTGAAAGCACCAATCCTAAGAGGCACAGGACTCAGTTCACATCTTGAAATGATGGCGATACACAAAAGGAGGACAGAAGAGAGACTGTCAGGGGGCCTCAGAGAGAAGTGGGTTTGCTACACTAGTGCCATAAAATAGATTCTTGAGGTGACAGAAAACTTTGGTCTCCCTTATGACATGGCTATAACCTACAAGCCAAAGGGGAGGACATTTATATACATGGGAAGACTTTTGCATGTGAGGTCTGGATTCAGACCCTAGCTCCAGAGTCACTTTGGACCACCTCCACTCACACATCTGGGTCCTAGTAGGGCTTGGGGTTGTGGAACTGGAGGAGATCAGGTGGCTTCTGGGAAGATGTAGGGCCAATCACTCACTTTAGTGAAGAGCCTCCACCATTGCCAGTTGCGGAGCTTGAGGTAGGCAGCACAATTCCTCTGGATCACCTTCATGGCTGTCAGCTGTTGCTGCCTCTTGGTGAAGGCCCTGGGAGAGAGAGGCAGGGAGCCGTGAGGAGGTTCCCTCACGGTTCACGGCACCACTCCCTGCATAGGATTTCCCCCCAATGGCTCCATCCAGATCTTTCTGAGCATCAGCACCAGCATGTTATCTAGAAACCAAGCCACTTTGTCTGAATCCCAGAGCCTTTCTCAGTAGACAGGGGAAACTCCAGGTTCATGAATACCTCAGACTCAACGCTAGAAATGATACCTGAGGGAAAGTTCTCTGCTGTTTCTATAGGGACCCTTCCCACTCCTGGTTGTGCCAGTTGGGTTCTGGTAGTATTTGAGAAATCTCAAACCTTAACACCAAACCAGCACCGTCTTTCTTAAATGCTTCTGGGTTTGAAAACTACAGAATGAAATGGGTGTGATAGCACATACCTTAATCCCAGGACTTGGGAGGCAGAGGCAGGCAGATCTCTGTGACTTTGAGACCAGCCTGGTCTATAGAATGAGTTTCAGGATAGCCAGGGCTACACAGAGAAACCCTGTCTCAAAAAACTAACTAACTAACTAACTAACTAACTAACTAACTAACTAACTAACTTAAAGAAAGAGAGAGGGGGGCAGGCAGACAGACTATAGAATGGAGACTATCAACCCATTCTCCATGGTGGCTGCCACATTGGCTGTGGGTACATTTAAGAATACCAACTATAGACTGCACAACAGATGGCTCAGAGGTTAAGGGCACTGTCTGCTCTTCCAGAGGTTCTGGGTTCAATTCCCAGCACCCACATGGCAGCTCACAACTGTCTATAATTCCATTTCCGAGTGATCTGACACCTACATACGAATGCACATAAAATAAAATAAATTATTTTTTAAAAGAATACCAATTATAATTAAGAATACCAATTTTTGGAACAGGAATGATGGCAACAGAGATCTAATTATACAATTTAACAAATTAGGTCTGCTGTTATACCAAGGGCTTCCCAATATCTGGCCTTAACCATACTGAGTCTCTCTGGTAATCAGCTTGACCCAGTCAGGGCTCTGCAGATATGGTGTGGGCTATATTTGACGACAGCACACATTCCAGGCTCTAGCACCCTGAGGGACCTCTCTGGAGTATCTTTCTTTTAGGAACCTGAGTTTTCACCTAGACACCAAGCAGAACAGATCTAAAGCTTTACCTTAGGAATTCCATTTGGACACAGGGTAGTTATATAGTCAAATAACCTTTCCTCTAAGACTTTTTTTTTTTTTTTTGAGACAGGGTCTTTCTGTGTTAGCCTTGGCTGTCCTGGACTTGCTTTGTAGACCAGGCTGGTCTCGAACTCACAGCGATCCACCTGCTTCTGCCTCCCGAGTGCTGGGATTAAAGGTGTGCGCCACTATGCCCGGCACTCTTCTAAGACTTCTGAGATGAAAACCAGCCATACTTTCTTGTGTATTATTTCGCTAACTGCTGTAACACTGTCATGAAGTGATTGCACTCAGGAGAAACCTGAGCATATAAGATGAGGAGTTGAGGCTAAGAACCCAGGTTTGCCTCCTACTGGGTTGCCTCATCCAGCCTTAATATGAGGGGTGTGCCTAGTCTAATTGCAACTTGAGATGCCATGTTTGGTTGATCTCCCTGGGAGGCCTGTTCTTTTCTGAAGGGAAATGGAGGCGGAGTGGATGGGGAGGAGGGGAGGCAGTGAAGAGGGAGGGGAAACTGCAGTCGAGATGTAATACATGAGAGAAGAATTTTAAAAGATAAAATAAAGGGACTGGAGAGATGGCTCAGAGGTTAAGAGCACTGCTTGCTCTTGCAAAGGTCCTGGGTTCAATTCCCAGCAACCACATATGGCTCACAGCCATCTATAATGAGATCTGGGGCCCTCTTCTGGTGTACATGCAGGCAAAACACTGTGTACATAATAAATAAATAAAATCTTAAAAAAAAAAAAGATAAACTAAGAACCCAGATCTAAGACTCTCAACCCATTGGCTGTCTTTCTGCCCTTCTTACATCTATAACCAGCATGTGCATTTCAACTGGACACATCCTTTTCCTCTCAGGCAGAAGCTGTCGATTAAGGACATGGCTTCTTGGAATCAGGGAATCTCAGTACAGTGCTAGAAAACCCCTTCTCTGGAGTTGTGTTTCTACTGTGGATTTGGGGGAAGTTTTAGGACACAGCAAACTGTATTTACTTTCTGGCCAGGTAGCCACGACACATCGCCTGGAAGGCCATGATGACATCTGTAATCTTCAGGTCTCGTTCCTCCTCCAGGTGGGCCAGGACCCCCGTGCGGAAGAAGATTTTGCTCTGTCCAATCCTGTACAGGTTGGGGTCGAGCTCTAGGGCTTTGATCTGAGGAGAGAGGAGGAAGAGGAGCCACTTTCTACTGGCTGTTTAGTCAGTGGTGACGAGAGCCGTCCCACCCAGATCAGCAACTGGGAGGTCACAGCCAGATGTCTGGGGAGGATCCTGGATTAAACGCACCATGAGAATGCAGGCTTGCTTCCCGTCCATGAAGCCTTTGGGGATGGCGTTCGCTGCCAGGATCTCATAGCTTAAAACACAGGGCAGAAGTCACCCAACACAGCTCCATCAAGGCTCGCTCCCCCTGCCCCACCAACCCCAGCAGGCTCACCGTTGCCGGAACTCTTGGAAGACAATCCTGTTGGGGAAGCCCTGACGGCAGATGCGGATGCCCTCCAACACACCGTTACACCGCAGCTGCTCCAGCACCAGAAATGCATCCAGCTTGCCGGACTGTGGAAATGGAAGAGGCCAGTGACTGCCAGAGCAGCAAGTCCCAAACCTCAGGGACAGTCTTGGGGTCCTCATGGGGTTTAGCTGAGGAACATGGCCCCTGTTGCCATCTCTGGGCTTCCACAATTTAGAAACCCCTGTTTGTCCCATAATCTCCACTGTGTTGGTGGTGCTAGCACCCCTGGCTAAAAGCTGGGCTGTTTTCCCTCACTATCCTCTCTCTCACTTCTGGGACATCACCACCCTTAGCTTTTACCTCCCAAGTCTCTCCCAGTAAGTTTCCTTTTAAAAACACATGTGGTTTGCATATATTCATGTGATCTATGAGAACACACGTGTGTGAATATGTACATGTTTAGTGTGTGATAATGGGCATGAGTATGTGATGCATATGTATGTGTGAGATGTGCATGTGTGTGATGTGTGTATTCATGTGTGTGTGCATATGCACGCACATATTTGGAGGCCCAAAGTTGATGTCATTCTCAATCACTCTTCTATCTTATTCATTTATTCAAACTCAGTTCACCAGCATCTCTAGTTTCTTAGCTGGATTGTTCTGGGAAATTCCATGTCTCTTTCTTCTGAGATTAAAGTTATAAGTAGGCTACTATGCCCACCTAGCATTTATGTGGCTTTCTGGGCTTCCAACACCCACTTGTGTAGCAAGCACTTTAAATGGTTGAGCCGTCTCCCAGACACCCGGAGCACCTTCTTTCTGACTTGGTCATCTCTCCTCAGTCCTGCCTGCTCCTTCTAACTTCTCATTCAATCTAAAATATAATTATTTTCGTGACCTATTGCTTAAACTCCTTCACTGGCTTCCTAGAGACAGGATGCCAATCTCTAGCCATCACAAAAGGACCTCCATAATCTAGGACAGTCCCATCCCTACTTCATGCCATCATGAATCAAAATGAAACAAAGGGGCTGGGAGGATGGCTCACTCCATAAAGTGCCTGCCTTGTAAGCATCAGACCCTGAGTTCAGATGCACAGAATCCATGTAAAACGCTGGGCACAATAGCCTGTAATCCTAGAATTGTAAGACAGGAGGCAGAGACAGGAAGAGTGAGAAAAGCTCACCGACCAGCTCAACTGTCCTATGTGGTAAAGTTCCAGGCCAGAAAGAAAGCTCTCCACACAAAAGTGGAAGGTACCTAAGGAATGATGCCAGGCTTGTCTCCTGACTATAGTACACTGTGTATGTTTATCCATAGCCACAGGCATGTACTCACACATGCACACAAACAAAAACAATACAGAGTGACCTAGCTGCAGTTTTCTCACCTAGACTCTTCTCACTTCTATACATTTTCTTACCCCAAGCCCCTGGTCTAAAATGCCTCCACACACACTCATACCCACTATGCACTTCACCAAGTTGATGTCTACCCATTCTTTATGTATTTATGATGCATATGTGGGGGATATGTGTGGGCACATGTCTGGCACAGTGCATACATGGAGGTCAGAGGACATCTTATGGCCATCAGTTTTTCCGTCTACCATATGGGTCCCAGGGATGGAACCCAGGACATTAACCTTGGCAGCGAGAGGCTTTACCCACTGAGCCACCTCACAGCCCATCTACCCATTCTTAAAGGTCTTGAGGCAGAGGTAGATACCCCAGCTTTTTGTTGTTTTCTAATTTACCATTGTGGTTCTAGCCCGTGTGTCAAGGTCCCTGTGGTCTCAACACCAGTGACATCTTGGGCCCACTAATTCTGTTGTAGGAACAATGGGGCACATTATGAGTTGTCCAGCAACCTCCCTGGCCTCTCGCTATCAGATGGTGTCGCAATCCCCTTCCCATTGTGACAAGCGAATGTGTCCCCAGTGATTTCTTTAACACTGTATTCCAAGTGTCAGTCACAAATAGCAGCTTGGCAGCATTTGCTGGAAGAATGGAAGGATTGGTGGCTGTACACTCCACACCTTGACCTAGCTGAGCAGTCTCTGGAAGGAGTCCCTCCCTCTCTCCCTCCATCCCTTGCTCTCCTTTGCTTTCAGGCATGGTAGTAGGTCCCAAATCCTTTCCACATGTGTAGATGCAGGCCTTCCTTGAGGGTGCTCAGGGCAGGACTCAAGCTCAAACCTCTGTTTGTGTCCATCCACCTCATTTTGCCTTGCTGCCACCCACGTTCCTCTCTGAAACCCTCTGGCACTACCCCACAGGCAGAAGCCCCAGGCTGGGGATTGCCTCACCCTCTTCTCATGGTTGGGGATGATGCAGCGCACAAAGTTAGGCGTGGTGTTGCGCAGTGTAGTCATCAGCTTCCCCAGCTGTTCTTTGTAGAGCTGGCCCACGGTGCGGAACATGCCTTTCTTGGTCTTGGAGGCACTGGGCAGTGAGCTCTCAGTCATCTTGGCCATCTGGTCCAGCCCCACAATGCGGTCCACTATGGGGGAAGGTACATGAAGGGTGACATCAGCCAGAGGGCCAAACCGTGAAGACGGTGGTCAAGGGAGATGCTTTGTGTGGGCGATACTCTATGGGAGACTGCAGACCCCGTCTGGGGTACCATCCCCCATATTTCCCTCTGATGGTCAGTGCTTCCACAGCTATCAGGGGGAAGAGCTGGGGGGAAAGGGCCTCTAAGTGGTGATGATTTGGGCATCTTTGAGGGTGGCCGGATGAGCCACCATCCTCTGTTCTTGTCACAGAAACCAAAGGAGCCAGTCTCACTGTTGGCAGTAACTCAGTGGGTGGCCTGGCCCTGGCCCCATGCTGTGCTTCAGGCATCCTTTTTTTTTTTTTTTTTTAACAGTGTAAGCAGTAGCAGCATCTCTCTCCTAAGGATAGAGTGAGGACACAGAGTCTAGAAAGCCCTCAGCTTCTCAGACGCCTTCAATGCTTCTCTTACCCCCAGGGACTTCCTGAGAACTGACCATGTATGCCGTAAGCACTCACCAAAGACCCTGTCCACCTCAGCCCATAGGCTGCCCATCTCAAACAGAAGGAGGCAGACAATGAAGTGTATCAGCTATACTCAGGAAAATCAAGGATAAAGGGAGTGCGAGAGGGAAGGAATAGGAAGAGGAAAAAAAGAAAGAGGAAAAGAGGATAGGGGGACAAGAGAAAGAATAGGAGTGACCTTGCTTAGACAGGGTGGAGGGGAGTGTCTGTCTGAGAAGCTGGTGTCTGAGAGGACAAAGGATGGACTGACACATACATAGGTATCCAGGGAAAGGACATTCTTAGAGGATACAGCAAGTGCTCTGAGGAAGAACTGGGCACACTGGTAAGTGCTCGGCAGACCAGGCACTAGTGGGGAGTACTATTAGCACAGGGGGCTTTTGCTTTGGGCAGGTGCTCTGCCATATAACCATAGCCTTCCGGTGCCTTCTTCAGAATGGAATGAGAAGCACCCACTGGCCCAGCAGGTGCCGCCATCACATCTGTTGATGCAGTGCTGGATGGAGCCAGAGCTTTCTATATGCCCAAGCTCCAGCCCTGGCCTGGGATTTGACAGGGAGGCTCTGGTGCCAGGCTGAGAACCACTGGTGAGAGCCAACCTCACACAACTCCTGAGGCAAGTGGGCTGTGGTATTGACTGGGTTTACAAATGAGGACATCCAAGCTTAACAAAGTTAGGTAATATGTCCAAGGTTACAGCTCAAAGAGACAAGAGAGGTGTAACGTACAGTCCTTCTGACTTCAGATGGGGTCTGCTTCATCATGCCCAGCCGCACCACTTCCTAGACCCTGAGACAGGACCTTCTCAGTGAGTGGAGGAATGGGATGGAGGAATCTTCCAGGTGGGGAAGAGGCGGATATATGTTAAAGACCCTACAAGGCTGGCAGATTGGTAACTATGGAGAGTTGGAATGTTGCAGATCCAGAACTAAATCTTACCTTGGGCTATCGTTAGCCCCTAAATGGCCATTCACCATCTCTATCCATGCCTGACCTAATATTAATTTGACTATCACATGAAACTTTTGGGGCTGTCCTAACAGACCACCAGCTTCCATTGACTCCAAAGCTAAGAATGCCATCAGGGTCCCACAAGAGTCCTTAAAAGGATTGCCTTGATTTATGACTTCCTTTTGTTCTGGGACATTAAAACATGAAACCATTTCCACATTGTGACGTGCCATTTGGGGTATCCGAACCTGTGTTGTTCAGCCAGTCACTCACAGTTGGCTAAGAATAAACTCTTACTTCTTATGAATGCATGTTGTGTGGACAAAGCTGTTTCAATGTGATAGCATTAGCATGCATTAGCCTGGTCCTCTCCCTCTTCCACATGGGGCCTCCCAGTCTAGGGCAGATACAGAAACCAGGGCAATAGGTCTGAGGCGTTCAGCCTTCTGGCTCAAAGCTACATGCAGGGCAGGGGGGCTTACCATCCTTCCACAGATCAGCCACAAACTTGTCAGAGGAAGCATTGAGGAGTGAAGTCACATTGTCATTTAGCGGGTCCATGTTCTTGGTTAGCCAGGCACTCGCATTATAATCCACCTGCCAAAAGCCACCCTGCCATCAGGCTCCTGGCTCAGGAAGCCACTACAAAGCCACCCAGCCATCAGGCTCCTAGCCCAGGGACCCACTGCAAAGCCACCCAGCCATCAGGCTCCTGGCTCAGGAAGCCACTGCAAAGCCACCCAGCCATCAGGCTCCTGGCTCAGGAAGCCACTACAAAGCCACCTTGCCATCAGGCTCCTAGCCCAGGGACCCACTGCAAAGCCACCCTGCCATCAGGCTCCTAGCCCAGGGACCCACTGCAAAGCCACCCTGCCATCAGGCTCCTAGCCCAGGGAACCACTGCAAAGCCACCCTGCCATCAGGCTCCTGGCTCAGGAAGCCACTACAAAGCCACCCTGCCATCAGGTTCCTAGCCCAGGGACCCACTGCAAAGCCACCCTGCCATCAGGCTCCTGGCCCAGGGACCCACTGCACAGCTACCCTGCCATCAGGCTCCTGGCTCAGGGACCCACTGCAAAGCCACCCTGCCGTCAGGCTCCTAGCCCAGGGACCCACTGCAAAGCCACCCTGCCATCAGGCTCCTAGCCCAGGGACCCACTGCAAAGCCACCCTGCCATCAGGCTCCTAGCCCGGGGACCCACTGCAAAGCCACCCTGCCATCAGGCTCCTAGCCCAGGGACTCACTGCAAAGCCACCCTGTCATCAGGCTCCTGGCTCAGGGACCCACTGCAAAGCCACCCTGCCATCAGGCTCCTAGCCCAGGGACCCACTGCAAAGCCACCCTGCCATCAGGCTCCTAGCCCAGGGACTCACTGCAAAGCCACCCTGTCATCAGGCTCCTGGCTCAGGGACCCACTGCAAAGCCACCTTGCCATCAGGCTCCTGGCTCAGGGACCCACTGCAAAGCCACCCTGTCATCAGGCTCCTGGCTCAGGGACCCACTGCAAAGCCACCTTGCCATCAGGCTCCTGGCCCAGGGACCCACTGCAAAGCCACCCTGCCATCAGGCTCCTGGCCCAGGGACCCACTGCAAAGCCACCCTGCCATCAGGCTTCTGGCCCAGGGACCCACTGCAAAGCCACCCTGCCATCAGGCTCCTGGCTCAGGGACCCACTGCAAAGCCACCCTGCCATCAGGCTCCTGGCCCAGGGACTCACTGCAAAGCCACCCTGCCATCAGGCTCCTGGCTCAGGGACCCACTGCAAAGCCACCCTGCCATCAGGCTCCTAGCCCAGGGACCCACTGCAAAGCCACCCTGCCATCAGGCTTCTGGCCCAGGGACCCACTGCAAAGCCACCCTGCCATCAGGCTCCTAGCCCAGGGACCCACTGCAAAGCCACCCTGTCATCAGGCTCCTGGCTCAGGGACCCACTGCAAAGCCACCCTGCCGTCAGGCTCCTAGCCCAGGGACCCACTGCAAAGCCACCCTGCCATCAGGCTCCTGGCCCAGGGATCCACTGCAAAGCCACCCTGCCATCAGGCTCCTGGCCCAGGGATCCACTGCAAAGCCACCCTGCCATCAGGC
Source organism: Acomys minous (assembly GCF_964271855.1). Lineage (NCBI taxonomy): Eukaryota > Metazoa > Chordata > Mammalia > Rodentia > Muridae > Acomys > Acomys minous. Next base: position 52,120,362 of record NC_140498.1, read on the forward strand.
TCCTGGCCCAGGGACCCACTGCAAAGCCACCCTGCCATCAGGCTCCTGGCTCAGGGACCCACTGCAAAGCCACCCTGCCATCAGGCTCCTGGCTCAGGGACCCACTGCAAAGCCACCCTGCCATCAGGCTCCTGGCTCAGGGACCCACTGCAAAGCCACCCTACCATCAGGCTCCTGGCTCAGGGACCCACTGCAAAGCCACCCTGCCATCAGGCTCCTTGCCCAGGGACCCACTGCAAAGCCACCCTGCCATCAGGCTCCTTGCCCAGGGACCCACTGCAAAGCCACCCTGCCATCAGGCTCCTGGCCCAGGGACCCACTGCAAAGCCACCCTGCCATCAGGCTCCTGGCCCAGGGACCCACTGCAAAGCCACCCTGCCATCAGGCTCCTGGCCCAGGGACCCACTGCAAAGCCACCCTGCCGTCAGGCTCCTGGCCCAGGGACCCACTGCAAAGCCACCCTGCCATCAGGCTCCTGGCCCAGGGACCCACTGCAAAGCCACCCTGCCGTCAGGCTCCTGGCCCAGGGACCCACTGCAAAGCCACCCTGCCGTCAGGCTCCTGGCCCAGGGACCCACTGCAAAGCCACCCTGCCGTCAGGCTCCTGGCCCAGGGACCCACTGCAAAGCCACCCTGCCGTCAGGCTCCTGGCCCAGGGACCCACTGCAAAGCCACCCTGCCGTCAGGCTCCTGGCTCAGGGACCCACTGCAAAGCCACCCTGCCGTCAGGCTCCTGGCTCAGGGACCCACTGCAAAGCCACCCTGCCGTCAGGCTCCTGGCTCAGGGACCCACTGCAAAGCCTCCTGCAGTCAGGCTCCTGGTTCAGGGACCCACTGCAAAGCCACCCTGCCATCAGGCTTCTGGCTCAGGGACCCACTGTAAAGCCACCCTGCCATCAGGCTCCTGGCTCAGGGACCCACTGTAAAGCCACCCTGCCATCAGGCTCCTGGCTCAGGGACCCACTGCAAAGCCACCCTGCCATCAGGCTCCTGGCTCAGGGACCCACTGCAAAGCCACCCTGCCATCAGGCTCCTGGCTCAGGGACCCACTGCAAAGCCACCCTGCCATCAGGCTCCTGGCCCAGGGACCCACTGCAAAGCCACCCTGCCATCAGGCTCCTGGCCCAGGGACCCACTGCAAAGCCACCCTGCCATCAGGCTCCTGGCCCAGGGACCCACTGCAAAGCCACCCTGCCATCAGGCTCCTGGCCCAGGGACCCACTGCAAAGCCACCCTGCCATCAGGCTCCTGGCCCAGGGACCCACTGCAAAGCCACCCTGCCATCAGGCTCCTGGCCCAGGGACCCACTGCAAAGCCACCCTGCCGTCAGGCTTCTGGCCCAGGGACCCACTGCAAAGCCACCCTGCCGTCAGGCTCCTGGCCCAGGGACCCACTGCAAAGCCACCCTGCCGTCAGGCTCCTGGCCCAGGGACCCACTGCAAAGCCACCCTGCCGTCAGGCTCCTGGCCCAGGGACCCACTGCAAAGCCACCCTGCCGTCAGGCTCCTGGCCCAGGGACCCACTGCAAAGCCACCCTGCCGTCAGGCTCCTGGCCCAGGGACCCACTGCAAAGCCACCCTGCCGTCAGGCTCCTGGCCCAGGGACCCACTGCAAAGCCACCCTGCCGTCAGGCTCCTGGCTCAGGGACCCACTGCAAAGCCACCCTGCCGTCAGGCTCCTGGCTCAGGGACCCACTGCAAAGCCACCCTGCCGTCAGGCTCCTGGCTCAGGGACCCACTGCAAAGCCTCCTGCAGTCAGGCTCCTGGTTCAGGGACCCACTGCAAAGCCACCCTGCCATCAGGCTCCTGGCTCAGGGACCCACTGCAAAGCCACCCTGCCATCAGGCTCCTGGCTCAGGGACCCACTGCAAAGCCACCCTGCCATCAGGCTCCTGGCTCAGGGACCCACTGCAAAGCCACCCTGCCGTCAGGCTCCTAGCCCAGGGACCCACTGCAAAGCCACCCTGCCATCAGGCTCCTGGCCCAGGGACCCACTGCAAAGCCACCCTGCCATCAGGCTCCTGGCCCAGGGACCCACTGCAAAGCCACCCTGCCATCAGGCTCCTGGCCCAGGGACCCACTGCAAAGCCACCCTGCCATCAGGCTTCTGGCCCAGGGACCCACTGCAAAGCCACCCTGCCGTCAGGCTTCTGGCCCAGGGACCCACTGCAAAGCCACCCTGCCGTCAGGCTCCTGGCCCAGGGACCCACTGCAAAGCCACCCTGCCGTCAGGCTCCTGGCCCAGGGACCCACTGCAAAGCCACCCTGCCGTCAGGCTCCTAGCCCAGGGACCCACTGCAAAGCCACCCTGCCGTCAGGCTCCTGGCCCAGGGACCCACTGCAAAGCCACCCTGCCGTCAGGCTCCTGGCCCAGGGACCCACTGCAAAGCCACCCTGCCGTCAGGCTCCTGGCCCAGGGACCCACTGCAAAGCCACCCTGCCGTCAGGCTCCTGGCTCAGGGACCCACTGCAAAGCCACCCTGCCGTCAGGCTCCTGGCTCAGGGACCCACTGCAAAGCCACCCTGCCGTCAGGCTCCTGGCTCAGGGACCCACTGCAAAGCCTCCTGCAGTCAGGCTCCTGGTTCAGGGACCCACTGCAAAGCCACCCTGCCATCAGGCTTCTGGCTCAGGGACCCACTGTAAAGCCACCCTGCCATCAGGCTCCTGGCTCAGGGACCCACTGCAAAGCCACCCTGCCATCAGGCTCCTGGCTCAGGGACCCACTGCAAAGCTACCCTGCCATCAGGCTTCTGGCTCAGGGACCCACTGCAAAGCCACCCTGCCATCAGGCTCCTGGCTCAGGGACCCACTGCAAAGCCTCCTGTCGTCAGGCTCCTGGCTCAGGGACCCACTGCAAAGCCACCCTGCCATCAGGCTCCTGGCTCAGGGACCCACTGCAAAGCCACCCTGCCGTCAGGCTCCTGGCCCAGGGACCCACTGCAAAGCCCAAATCTCCTCTATTCTACACATCTCTAGACATCAGATGGGACCAATAGGTCAGCATCTTCAGGGATCTTGCACATAGTAGGGCATCCACCGGTGGTAAGCTTGTGCCAAAAAGACCTTGTTATTCTGCAGAGCCCCTGAGGAGCCACCTTTGTCAGAGTCTCACAGTAAGCCCTGGAAAAGGCCAAGGAAGCTAATGGTGACAAAAGCCGTCCTAGACAGCCCGTGTTTCCTGGGCAGCTGCACAGGAAATATCACTGTTAAGTTCACAGAGGCTTCTGCACTGGTGAATGGGATCCTTACAGCTTAAAAGCTGTATTTTACTGTACTTCATTATTGTACCAGGGACTGAACCCTAGAGTGTAAGCAGGGCAAGGGCTCCAGTTTGTTTTTGTTGCTGTGATAAACACCCTGACCAAAAGCAGCTTAGGGAAGCAAGGGGCTATTGGGTCTCACAGTTCCAGGCTGCAGGCCGTTGCTGAGAGAGAAGGGCACAGCGAAGCCACACGGCCATGCTGCCTGCTTTCTCCCTGTCACCCATAGGGTGATGCCACTGACACTCAGGGTCGGTCTTTGCACCTTAACTGAGAGTCAATGCAATCACCACCACCCAACACACCCACAGGCCAACCTAGTCTTGGTAATACCCCTGCTGAGACTTTCTTCCAGATGATTGAAGACCTGACTAACCATCATAGTAGGCACGTGCTCTGCCACTGAGCTATATTCAGATCCCTAGCCTGTTAGCTTGGAGGTAAAGGGCACTGAGGGCTTTTGAAATTCCTGACTTGCTTAATGCCCAACTTTAATGACTGTGACTACAATACAGACTGAACTCACAACACAACTCTGGTGGGTTATGATGGGATGCGGGGCGTTGTTATGGTGGTAGCAAGGTCTGATCTGTGAGAAGACTAGGAGAAAAAAACCATGCAGGAGCCTGGGAAAAGTGTTTCCAGGATGAGCTTAAAGGAACATGAGCTCCACTGAGTATAAAGAAGACAAGAAACTTTTTGGCAAAGAGGCCGAAGTGTAGATATGTTCAGCCTGGTGAGCTCTATAGTTTTTGTCACAATGGCTCACCTCTGCCCTTATTACACCAAAGAAACCATAGACCTTATGGAAACAAATGGGCCTGGCTGTGTTACATTGATAGAAAGAAGCAGTAGGCCACGTGTGCGCCTTGGCCTGAAGTCTACCACTGCTTTGCTTGGATGGGGCGCTGCCTGTTCTCATGATTCAGTGTGGATAGCAGAAGGGTGAATAAAATAATTCTATGAGGCAGAACAAGCTATAATTTCTTTCTTCTTAAAATAATTATTTATATTATAAGTATGGGTGTTTTGCTTCATGTGTCTATTTGTGGTATGTGTGCAGTGCCAGCAGAGACCAGATGTAGCTTTTCTATACTGTTCAGGACACACTAATATCCAAGATGATGATGGTGATAATGATAACAATGTTGACAACCATGATGATGATGGATCCTGCCAGATGAAGCATAGTGGGTGATTCCAGGGGTCCTGTGAAGCTAAAGGAGACTCACTGGCCCCCTCACTCCAGGGCCTTGCCTGTTGGCTTGCCATGGAGCAAGCAGCATTTGGAGTCTTTCCAGTGTAGAATGGTTTGGTCAGCATAGTTGGCCACGTGAGAGACACTCACTCCCACTCCTGACAGACACTTAGACAAATTATACAGAACCCCTATCTGGGAGCCAACTTACTACAAGTCTGTGGAGGGTGCAGCCATTGCCAAAGCACCCTTAGCTGTGAGCACCACCCAGGTAACCTCAGGGCAGAGCACCCCTCACATCCTCTGACCCGTACCTTCCCAGCATAGTGAATGATGGAGAACTCTGTCTTGTCCTTTAGCTGCTTGGGCTTCTGAAATTTGGGGTGATTGCCTTGCTCTGAGCACAGCTTCTCCACAAAAGACTTGTCTGTAGCTTTGGGGAACCAGCATTCTTCGTCCAGCAGGGCCAGCACACCGGGAGGGTTGTTCTGGGAACACAGGAGGGCAGGGTCACCGCCAGGCGGGAGGACCCTAGGCTCACCAGGAAGGGCCGACCATCCGGAGTCCACACACACAGCCAGGTGTGGTGGCACAGGACTGGAATCTTGGTGTGTGGGAGGCAAGGAGGGTCTGTTCAGTGCTAACCTCAGCTGTAGACAGTTCATGGCCAGGCTGAGCTGTGAAAAAAAATTATTTCCTCCTCCAAAAAGAGAGAGGTGATACCCAGGAGCCCCCCTGTCGTCCCCCCCTCCCCCGCACTGCCATTGCATTTGCTTATACCATAGGCAAATCTGTGCCCTCTTTCCTTCACCCTCAAACCGATTAACCCATTACTCTCCAGTCAACAGACATCCTGAGGGATTGAAAGCAAGAACAAAGAGGTGAGTAATACACAAACACTGCAAAGATTGCATTCCCCTCTCCTACCCCGAGTGAGAATGGAGCTCAGGCCTGGGGTCAGCTAGGCCAGCCCTGTACCGCTGAGCTGTATATCCCCATCTGTTTTGTTTGTTTTGTTTGAGACACAGCCTCCCAGGCTCTCTGACAGACTTTGAGACACTATATATGAGGCTGCAAGAACTAGATATTGAGTGTTGAGCCAACGCTAGACTCAAACCTGCAGAAATTCTCCTGCCTCAGCCTCCCGGGTGCTAGATTATAGGTGTGAGCCACCATTGCCAGTTGATTACACAAGAATTTGAAACGAATCAGTTGCTTTGCTTCTTTATAAATTTACCCAGGATCCCTTTCAGCAAAGCTTTTCTTGTGTCTGAGAGGGTCTAAATTAAGGTGTCAATTATGTACCATTCACCCTGGAAGAACTATCTCCACTTTGAGAACTCCACCTCTTAGAACCATTTCTTGATTGTCCTCCATGGTGCCTTCCCAGGAGTCTGGTTTCACCACTGGCTTTTCCAGGAGGTGAGGGTCCATGACTGTCTTATTCGTAGTTACAGCCCCAACTCTAAAAGAAGAGGCCCTCCACACAGTGACTGCTTGCATACTGTGACTCTAGAAGTTTTGGATACATCAGTGGACAAAGCACAGACTCTTTGGGAACAAACAAACAGGGAAGAGGAAGAGGAATGCTGGGGAAGTTACATTCTGGTGCTATACACCTTCATTCTAGCACAGGAAGGCTGAGGCAGGAGGATTGTCATAATCATGCATCAACCAGGTGGGGTGGTGCATGCCCGCAATCCCAGAATTCAAGGTCGCCCTCAACTATATAGTAAGTTTGAGGCCCTATCTCAAAAAGATTAATATGTGCTAATAACCACCTTTAAACTTTAAAGTGAAAGAGCACTTGCCTAGTGTGGGCAAGGTCCTGGGTTGCATGCCCAGAATTGCTAAAAATAACTAGTTTGCTGAGGACCAGCATGACTAATCTCAACACTTGTAAGGGCTGAGGCAGGAGGACTCTTAGGGTTGGATGCTAACCTGGTCTACATACTGAGTTCCAAGCCAGTTGGCTCAAAAGGGGGGGGGGGGGGGAAGAGGGTAGTGTAAACAAACAAACAAACTTTGATTGTAAACATGGATTAACAGAAAGCATGGCCTAGTTCCCAGGGACTCCATTTACAGGCTTCCAGCACTTTCTCAGAGACACCGCCCACATGGAAAGCACGCTCTGACCAGGTGTGCACGGAGGGGCCACGCGTGCACAGGGCCAGCCCCTCACCGGCCGCTCGATCAGCTCGATGCAGGGCTGCAGGTCCAGGCCGAAGTCGATGAAGTTCCACTCGATGCCCTCGCGCTGGTACTCCTCCTGCTCCAGGATGAACATGGTGTGGTTGAACAGCTGCTGCAGCTTCTCGTTGGTGTAGTTGATGCACAGCTGCTCGAAGGAGTTTACCTGTGTGGATGCGTGGTGGGGTCAGGGGTTAGAAGAGCTGGGCAGGATCATAAGGCAGGGAGCTCGGCTGCAAAACGCCCCACGGCCGAGACCTGGCTTCCTAAAGAGCCCTTACTGCCATCTCAGCACCCAGAGACGTGCACGGTCAAGTAAGATGGCATAAGTACAGTATGGCTAGCAGAAGTGACCCACAGCCATGCCACAGGGCCCGCACCTCTTGCACTTTCACGTGATCCATAGATAGATGGACTGACTATATAAGGTACATTCTCTCCTCACCATTACACATACAGGGAAACTGAGGCTCAAAAGTCATGGCGATCCCACAGTAGGCCTCTTTGATACATCTCTCGGCCTCTTTCTTTGAGAAATTCCCTCAAACTCATGGGAGTGGGACCCGGACACTCTGGGTGTACTACAGGGAATGGTAAGAACCTGAGCTCAGTGCTCGGCTTGGAGGTGACCCATTGGCTCAACTCAAGGAAGCAGGAACCAGTTCAACTTCTACTTCCGGATTTGGATTGAAGCCCTTAGAAACGAGATGCTTCTTTTTCCCTATGGTTGCTAAGTGGCATCTGGAGCTCTGGCACTCTCTTAGCATCATGAGAGGAGAGCTGTTGGAGATGGGGCCAATGTGGTGGGAAACAGAGCAGCTCGGTCCTGCCTTCTGCATCCAGCTTTGCTGACCAGCTGACTTACACAAGCCAATACACAAATAGTGGATGTATGTCTCTTACACACTCAAGTGTATCCTTAACCAGACAGCTTTCTACTATAGGGCCTATCTGTATGCCCCTCTCCCAAATAACAATGTCTCAAAGCCCTATCACAGATGACCAAGACCACAGATATACATACCTCAAAGATCTCAAACCCAGCAATATCCAGAATACCCAGGAAGGAAGCTCCCTGACGATGGGTCTTGTCTAAGGCTTTGTTCACACGGCTGAGAATCCACCGGAAAAGGCGCTCGTAAGTGGCTTTGGCCAAGGCTTCAATGGCAAAGTCAGCCTGCAGGGCAATGAAGGAAACACAGGTACTGTCAGCAGGTAAGTGGCAGGAAGAGCGGTCAGACTTAAGGAGAGGCTGCATGTATAACGAAATACCATCCATTAGGACCCTGTGGAGCCTGATCCCTCGAAGGATCAATTAGAGGCTGTCAGCTCTGCTTCTTGAAAATATAGACGGACATTTCCACAGGCCAGGTCTCTCAGGTCTGTGATGTGTGAAGGATGCTGCTTTTGGTTAGCAGTCCTCAAAAGTTGGCATCGGACTTCAGATATTTTAATGTTGGATGTAGGATACAGGGGTGGATGGATAGGTGGATGAATAGAGGATCCGATGGATGGGTAGAGGAATGGTAGATGGATGGTTGATAGATGAGTGGATTGGTAGAGGGGTGGCTAATGGGTAAATGGATGGGTGTGTGGGTGGGCCGGTGAGTAGGTGGATGGATGGTTGAGCCAATGTGTGGATGGATGGGTGGGTAGATGGGTGGTGGATAATGAATGGGTGGTCACTAGCTGGATGAGTGGCTGGGTGGACAGACAGATACATGGTGAATAACTGGGTGGACGGTGGATGGGTGAGAAGATAGCTAGGTGGGTGGATGGATGGACACGTGGGTAGGTGGATGGGTGGTGGGTGGATGGACACGTGGGTAGGTGGATGGGTGGTGGATGGATGGACACGTGGGTAGGTGGATGGGTGGTGGATGGATGGACACGTGGGTAGGTGGATGGGTGGTGGGTGGATGGACACGTGGGTAGGTGGATGGGTGGTGGATGGATGGACACGTGGGTAGGTGGATGGATGGTGGGTGGATGGACACGTGGGTAGGTGGATGGATGGTGGGTGGATGGATGGACACGTGGGTAGGTGGATGGGTGGTGGATGGATGGACACGTGGGTAGGTGGATGGGTGGTGGGTGGATGGACATGTGGGTAGGTGGATGGGTGGTGGATGGATGGACACGTGGGTAGGTGGATGGGTGGTGGATGGATGGACACGTGGGTAGGTGGATGGGTGGTAGATGGATGGACACGTGGGTAGGTGGATGGGTGGTGGGTGGATGGATGGACACGTGGGTGGGTGGATGGGTGGTGGGTGGATGGACACGTGGGTAGGTGGATGGGTGGTGGGTGGATGAGCAGGTATATGGCATGTGTGTGGGTGACAGGTAGTTGGATGGGAAAATGGATGGAAGGTTTGCAGCGTGAACAGCTACAGTGTCATTACCTGTTCTTTGGTCTGAGCTTTCTGTACCACATCCCGTCCAACTTTGATACGCGGGGTCAGGATGGCTCTGGTGAAATCCGTCACATTAATCCCCACAAGGTGGCAAACTTTCTGAGCAGCTGTGTGAGAAAAGAAGTATTTTAGCTTTGCCACCAAACAGAACAGGTGTCATTAGGACCAGAGGGTAGGTATGTCACTGTTTATTTCCCTTAAAAAATGTTAGTGCTTCTATGTGATGGTGGCTACCTGTCATCCTAACCCTTGAGAGAAGGAGGTGGGAGCATTAGAAGAGCAAGCTCACCTCTGCCCTGCATGAGCTATGTGAGACCCTGCCTCAGAGAACAAAAGGTAAACAAATAAAAACGACAGCAAAAGAAAGGGGAGAAAAAAAGGAAAACTAAAATGTATTCATACATGTCTATTATGGTCATAAACATGTGGCTCGTAATATCACTGTGTCTATTTCTGCAATTAAAAACTTACTTTTAAAACACACAGAGCCATACCCTCAGCTGCTTCCTACACACAAGGAGTTGTCTATCCCACTGGGGCTGGGGCACATGTGCATGAAGTTTAGGGTTCTTCCATTGTTTCACAAGCTATCTGTTCCTGTTCGTGTTCCTCTCTGGATTCTCCTGGGGAACTGGATCCTGTTTGTGTGCCACATTTGGGGACGGTACTATTGAATATATATCCAATACGGTGGTCTCTGTGGGGCTGTAAAGTAACACAATATGTAGACTGTGTGGCCCCCGAGCTAGAAATCTGATATTCAGCTGGCACTAAGAGTGATAGGAGCCAGGGGATTGTCTCAAAAGCACAAAAGGTTGAGTATTTCCAAGAAAGACAGTCAGAATCAGTGTAGGGGAAACCCAGAGGAGAGGATCCAGGGTTCTAGTCAGATATGAATTTCAGATAAATAACACTCTGTAGTAGAATCTCTTTTTAAATGTCATTATTTTTTTTTACTTAAGTATTCATACTTATGCGTATGAATAGGCACACATGGATGTAGGTGGTGAAAACAGTGTGGATACCTCAGAGCTGAAGTTACAAGCAGCTGTGAGACTCCGGACCTGGGTGCTGAGAATCGCACCTCGGGCCTCTGGAAGAACAAGTGCTCTTAGCCTCTCTGAGCCACCTCTCCTGCCCCATGGAATATTCTGATGGTGGAAAGCATTATGGCTTATCTGAAAGCTGGGCTCAGCTGGACCACCCATGTGTCCATCCATGGGTGTTTTATCTGGTGCCCCTCATTTGCAGGAGCTTGAGGCCTGTCTCCTCAGCAAAACTGTGCACCATAAGAAGAGCTGAGCTGACTTTTTCCTGCTGTGCCCCGAGGCCTGGAAGACTGCAACAGATTAGGAAATGCTTATTCAATAAATAAACCATTGGAGGGCTCAGAAGAGATGCCCCGTGAGGGCCCATCTGGCCTGAAACGCTGGGCTTCTGACTTTGTGCTGTAGGATCTGCAGTCATGAAACACTTGGAGGAAGAGGCAGTGACAGCAGAAAGCCCCCATGGCCAAGGGCACATGCCCTAAACCTGAGTCAGTAGCTGGGATTCCACATGGTACCAGCCCTGTGCATGCTGGTGCTCTCCTATATAGACACAATTCTGATAAAAGTTTAACTTTGCAGGAGGCACCATAAGGAGCTAACAACAGTAATTAGTAATAAGTCAGGCAGCCAGCATGGTGGAACACACCTGCCATCCTTGCACTTGAAGGCAGAGGCAGGAGAACTTGGAGTTCAGGCCAGCCTGGGCTACACAGTGAGGCCTTGTCTAAAAATGAACTACTATTGGGCTGGAGAGATGGCTCAGAGGTTAAGAGCACTGACTGCTCTTCCAGAGGTCCTGAGTTCAATTCCCAGCAACCACATGGTGACTCACACCCATTTGGTGCCCTCTTCTAGCCTGCAGGTGTAGATGCAGGCAGAACACTGTATACATAATAAATAAATCTTTAGAAGAAAAAGAACTACTACTACTAAAGTAACAATAAATGATATTTTAACAGTATATTATTTTTTAAAACTTGCATGCAGATGGCCTTTCTCTCTTAACTCCTTCCTTGTGTTGTGTTGTCTTATTAGACCACAGCTGACTGCCATGTGCAGCTACAGATGAGGGCACCATTGATACCACTGTACCTGAATGGGACCTGCCCTCCCGTTCCTGAGGACAAGCGACAAGTACCTGTATTGTCAGGCATGGATGCCTGGTCTGTGTTTCGTTCCTTCTTGAAGACAATGTTTCCAAGCTGAAGGACAGATGACACCACCTTCAAGATGGCTGGAGTAGGGAGAGAAGAGTGGATTAGACAGTAACAGCCCAGTATTTTGAAGACTGGCAATCTAATCATCACTGGACACCCAGAGTCAACCAGTGCCATCTTTCCGTAGACCAAGTTTTCAGTTCTTGCATCTGACTCCCTGGCTTGCAGGCGAAGATGCCTGGATGTGGGAGCTGAGTAATGTCAGGAAGTTGCTAAAACCTCATATCTCATGGGATTTCTCTATGCAGCAGGGACCTGCAAGCTTTAGCCATGGACCAAATGTAGCTCACTGACTATTATGGATGGAAGAATGGATGGATGGAGGATGATGAAGGAGGGATAAATGGGTAGAGGGTGGAAGGATACCTGAACGGAGACGCATGGGTGGGTTAAAGATGAATGGATAGGGCAAATGAGTGGGTGGATGGAGGATGGGTAAAGATGGGTGGGTAAAAAATGACTGGGTGAGTGGAGGGTGTGCAACTGATCAGTGTCAACAGTTGTCCTAATTGAACTATGGGATCAGTCACCGAGGACAAAGCCAAGGCTAAACCATGGGTTTTAGCTCTCTTACGGCAGCTGTCCAGACACATAAGGCCCATGAGGCCCAGACGCAAGTCAGGAGGAGGAAGATCTAGTTGCTAACACCTGCTCCTCTCTACTGAGGCTGCTACGGACCGGGCATTGCTAAGGGTACTCTCTTTTATACTAACACCCACAAAAGGAACTTTGTAAGCTAGGAAGTGCTGGCCGCATGGTTCTCAAAAGCTAGGTATTGCCAAAGCGCCTGCAGAACAAAGGTGAGCCATCTAATGCCAGCTCAGCCTTGCTGGATTCAGCAGAAATTCTTGGGCAGAAGGCGGCCAGCCTTGTGCATCCATGGGATGCTTAGCAGCACCCCCATTACTCACCAGTAGAGGGCAGCAGTGCACAAGCCTAGAGCTGGACATTCTGGCTTAAGCTTATGTCTCCAGGGCATTGCTTTGCACATTTTTCTACTTCCAGACAGATCTCACTGCTTAGCTCAGGCTGACCTTAAACCCCACCCTCCTTCCTTACCCTTGCATGTGCTGTGTTTATAGGCATGTACAGAAGGCAGTGCATGTAACCTCTGTTTCATCTGTGTCCATCATCGACTTAACTTTTTCCTTTAAAAATTCTTTTCATTTTTTCTTGGTTTTTAAAACAAGGCTTTTCTGTATAGCCCTGGATGTCTTGAAACTCTCTCTGTGTAAACCAGCTAGCCTCAAATTCAGAGATCTGTCTGCCTCTGCCTCCCAAGTGCTGGATTAAAGACGTGCACCACCGTACCTGAATCTGCTTTACATTTTCTTGGTTCCTTTCCCTCAAGTTTATTTTTGTAGATAACTATCCTAAGTTAAAGGTCAGTTCCACAAAAGAACCAAAACAAAACAAAAAGTCACCTTCACCTGCAAAAATCCAGTCAATTTATCAGTTAACTAGGAAAATGGACAGTATTATCGGATCCAGGGCAGGGGCTGGGCTTACAGTGTGCTTCTGTGGCTAAAAGGGGTGTTAGTGAGTACTAGAAGGAGCTGAGGACCTACTGAGTGCCAGACCGACCAGCATCTCAGGATGAGCACTGCATTGTTTATTAACAGTAGAGGGAGCCTGAATTAAAGTTTTGTTTATTATACTTTTTGTTTTATTATGTTTCATTTTAATTATTTATTGGGTTGCTTGCTTGTTTGTTTTGTTTTTTTAAACAGGGTCTTCACTGGCCTGGAATTCAGGGTTTCTTCTGCCTCTGCCTCTTTAGTGCTGGGATTAAAGGTATATGCCTTCATGTGTGGCTTGCTTCTTTGTTTTTGTCTCTGACACACTGTCTCAGCCCATACTCCTTTCTACTTGAGTTTGCTGTGTAGCTCAGGTTGGCCTCAGACTGGTTGTGATGACCCTCCTGCCTTGGCCTCCCCCAATTGCCTGGCCATTTAGCCTTGCTTTCCATCTTGTCCCTGACATAAATTATTCAAGAAGTTAGGCAAAAGTAGGGTCCTGAGAGTGAGCCCCAGCAGCAGTTCACTGTGTGTTTTTGGGCAGACCTGAGAGTGAACCCCAGCAGCAGTTTATTGTGTTTTTAGGCAGACCTGAGAGTGAGCCCCAGCAGCAGTTCACTGCATTCTTGGGCAGACCTTTTTACTTCTCTGCCTCAGTCTCTCCTTATCTACAAACTGAAGCTACTCACAGCTGCCTCGGGGAGTGCCTATGACACTAAATAGTGCACCAAAAATGTTTATCTGGCATGTGCAAACGTAGGCTCCATCCCCAGCACAGGAAAAAAAAAGTCTCATAGGATGTACCATTCAGAAAACCCCGGGGAAAACAAGAAGCACATGGCTGGGACCCAGGCGGCACTTAGTCTTTCTTTGTATTTTCTTAAAACTGGATTGGGTATCGAATTAACCCTTGTCCCCTAGAAGATACATTTGATGTCCGTGGCCTTTGCTGCTGCTGGGGGGGAAACGAGGGGTCCTTGGCCAAGAGCCACAAACACAACCCATCTGTCAATTCTTCTTTCTGGACTGTAGGCTATCCTATTGGCACAGCCATCCTGTGGCCTCACTGTAGCAGGTGGCTATTTCTGTGATCCCAGGAGGTTTGGGATGTGGAGGCCAGTTTACTACAGTCCTGCCCTGGTTAACTCTGAATGCTAGAGCTGGTCTGAACCAGAAGGAAAAATGTTTCTGGAGTCATAGCACTGAAACCAGCAGGGGCCAAATGGGCTTTACAGCCAATTGTGGAGTGATGTTGGCCAGCATCAGTTTATCAAGAGAGTTGAATTCCCAGGAAGAGCCTCGCAGACCTTGTGTTACCTTATCCCGGTCTGATGTATCTGCGTTCATCCTCAAGAGCCTGTTCTTAGCATCCATCCTTCCTTGTGACATGGTCCTACCATAACAGGTATCCAAGGAATGCACTCACCTAGGCCCACTAACTCAAGCTAGTAAGATGCTACTGTGTGGGGCTATCTATAATAGAGAGCTCCTCTACACTTTGGCCACAAACCCTAAGGCTGTAAGTAAGAACTGCGATACAACTGCATTGCTGTCCAGAAAACTAGAGCCTATACAGGGACCTTGGTGTTGAACAGTGGCGGACCGGAAACCAGCTTTTAGAGAAGTTGAGTGCCTGAATCCTACTGAACTTGTAACCCACACATCTGGTTTTTCCAATACAGAAGTTACTATGGTTTGACGTTGGTCCATCCTCCACAGGCTTATCTTTCAAGCTCTTGGTTCCCACCTAACGGGGCTATTTGGAAAGCCTTTAGGAGACAGGGCTTGGCCTGTGGAAGTGGAGGCTGTTCCTTCCTTCTCTGCTTCACGCCTGCTGTAATTTAAGGAGCTCTGCTACACACTCCCACTGCCCTGGTCTGAACAGTTCCACCATGCTTTCCCTCTATGATGGGCTGAAACCCTCAGAGACCATGGAGCCAAGATAACCCCTCCCCCTCTTAAGTTGTTCCTGTTTGGGGTGTTGTCAGTGAAGCAGAAGTAACTAACACAGAGTCAATCATATTTTTGCTTATGCCAGTTTGTGTCAATTTACAACCAAAAGAGCTTTACTTCAGCCACTGCCTAACAAGCCACATGTGGCAGGTTTTTACTTTACTTTTCTTTTCTTTCTCACCCTCTTCCTTTCAGGAGGTAGGGGACACAGAGAAAAGCCATCCATACTGACCAGATGAGAGCCAGGAGGGAATCCCTCAGCACCACAGACCCAGTCTGCTAGGTCCGACGTATGACACTCACCGAGCTGCTCCTCCTCACTGAAGCCCATGATAGACATGGCCTCCAGCGTCTCCTGGAACATCTCGTCGTCCTGTGCAGCTGGGATGGGCACGAAGCCATTTGATAAAAATGTGTAGCTATTGAAGTTCTCCAAAAGCAGGTCACCTAAAAGAAAGGAAAGTGAGTGAGCAAGGGGACACACTTGTGCCTTCAGTGTGACACAGGGTCCCAGCAATAGGCTGGGCCATTGTCATTTCTCTCCCTTTCTCAAGGTCTGGGCAGTTAACACTCTCCTCCTCTGTTGTCATGTACAGTTCCTCACCAATGCCGGTCTCATGCAGTGGTGCAGGTTGTGGACGGTGGCTTTGTCTCCACCGCTCAACCACAGCCCTTAACCTGGGATTGTTTCAACTCAGTGAGGAGCATGGTTAAAGAATTAAATCATCTCTTTTTACTTACTTACACACACACACACACACACACACACACACACCCCACACACACAGAGTGTTTTTTGTTGTTTTTGAAACAGGTTCTTACTGTGTAGCCCAGGCTGGTATTGACTGCCTTATCAGTGCTGGGGTCATAGGTATGCACCACCACGTCCTTTGGACATATGTATTATGTTTATATTCAAAATCACACGTGCACATACATTTAGATTTTTTATTTTAAAAAATCACTATCTAAAGCAATATAGAGTAAACAATAATATATTTGCATGTTCTAAATAGTATATCATGTACTGCCCTGTGTATAACAAGATATTTCAGGATATCAAATTTAGGTGTTATATACTGAATTCCAGCTATGGTACTCACTGCCTAACAAGCCACCCTTGCTTCTTTTTCTTCCAACTATTTCTAGTTGAATTAGAAGACGAGCCTCTTATCAGAGGTTAACAAATTTGGCTCACTGGTTGCTTTTGTAAATAGAGTTCTATTGAAACTGCCTCTATTTCCTTGTGAGCTCTCCCACTGTAATAGCAATTAGCTTTAACAAAAACAGTATGATCCTCAAAGATAAGGCTGTTTAACTATCTGGCCCTTTAATGAACATATTTGCCAATCCCTTATTTATATTATTATATCTAATAAAACTTGTTTGTGTCCAGCTTGATGGCCCGTGCCTGTAAAAGCTTATAAATCTGATGTTCTGAAGGCCAGGGCAGGGAGTCTCAAGTTAAAGGCCAGACTGTTGGGAGTGAATGGGTTTGGAGCCAAGCAAGCACACTCTGTGCAGTTCAGTCATGTCTTCTTGCAGTGGGCCACTCAGCTGGGCTTGCTGACTGTTTATAACCCCTCAGGAGACCCTCATCAGAGTTTCTAGCTGTCTGAGTGTATGCAACTGTGCAAATCCGCCTTAGCTGAATGTGGCCTTGGGGAAGGAGAGGCTGTAGCACCAGGCCAAGGAAGACTAGGAGAGAGGGGCTCTTTGAGACAGGGTTCCTATGAGTAGCCTTGGCTAGCTTGGACTCACTTTGTAGACCAGGCTGGCCTCTGCCTCCCTGAGTGCTGGGATTACAGGTGTGCCCCCTCGTGCCTGGCTTGAGAGAGGGGCTCTAATTCCTGCTGGTGAAGGCTTTCCAGGGGTAACCTGTTGGGCCTGGGGAAGGTGACCCCTTACCTTCCTTATGGAAGTAAGGAAGCCCAGGGAACTCACTGTTTCCCCAGAGTGAACTTTGCTGGAATCTGGTCTCTCTTTGTAGCTGGGAGGTTAGGAAAGAGGATGGATATATTACTATGTCTCCCCTAGGAAGGACATTTGGCAACAGTGTCTCAAGAAAAAAATGACTATTCTGTCAAAATTCTCTCTCTCTCTGCATTTATATAGTACACACATGTGTTCTCATGTGTATGGAATTGCATGTATGAGTGTGACTGTGCGTGTAGAGACCTGAAGTTGATATCAAGTCTTTCTTAATCACCCCCTACACACACACACACACACACACACACACACATACACACACACACACACACACACACACACACACACACACACACACACACACCTTATTCCTTAAGGCAGGCTCTCTCACGGAGCCCAGAGCTCACAGATTCAGCTGGACTAGCTGGCCTGCAGATGCCCGCCTCTACCCTGCAAGTGCTAGGGTTATAGGCAGGTTGCCACCCACTCCCGGAAGTCAGAACCTCATGCTTGTACAACCAATGCTTTATCCCGCACGCCATCTTTCTGACCCCACAAAATCCCACTCAGCTGGGGAGTTCCTCTGAGGCTGCTCATTTTCCATCCTTCCCATTCACGGGTTTTTCTTTCTTTTCTCCCCTTATTGTTACCATTCTAACACATCTGTTCCCCTCTAAGCCAATTAGAGACACTTTGGAGTGACATCAGAGAGATGCTTCTCTTTTTAAGCCAACAAGGTCTTTTATGGGTCAAGTCACCTGAAAGCTGCTTGATAAACTCGAGGCTGGATGTGCTTAAGGTAACTCAAGCTTCTGGGTTCGGAGAAACACGGGACTCATCACAAGGCCTTGGGCCTTTGCCAGCCTCACCATTATCCATGGCTTGGAGAGGTCCCCAGGTCCTTCAGCCTCTCAAACTTTCCTCTTCCCAGCTCTGTCATCAGCAATACAAATAAGGCTGGGTGTGACAGCGCATGCCTGCGATCTCAGTCAGAGGCAGAAGCAGGGGGCTTGCTGTGAGTTTCAGATCAGCCTGGGCTACTTAGTGAGATCCTGACTCAAAGCAAAGCAAAGCAAATGTAATTGGCCCTAGATCCTCCCCTGTTCCCTGGCCCAGCTGCCCCTGGCCCAGCTATGGGAGAGCTTGCTGCATAGCATGGAGCAAAATGCAGCTGGGAATCCAAAGGAGGAGAAGAAGGGTAAACAGCTTCTGCAAGCTACCCAGCAGGGGCTCCCACTCCGAACTGCTAATTAATCAATGTGCTGGTGTAGCATCCATCCACCCACACGCTTTATCCATAGCACATCAGGTGCTCCGGAGTGCCAAGCTCTGAGGTCAATGAAATGAGGGGCTGTGCAAAACGCTTCATCATGGCTAGGTTGATCACACCCATTTCATACTTTTCCCCTTTCTCTTTCATCTTCTTTTCCTTCTCTCTTCTTTCCTTCTCTCTCTCTCCCCTTCCTCTCTCCTCCCTCCCTCTCTCCCTTCCTTTCCCAGGGTCCCGTTATGTAGCCCATGCTGGCCCGGACTTTGCTGTCCTGCTTCCACCTGCCAGTGTTAAAATGACAGGTGTGCTTCACGCTCAGTTCTTTTGCTAACTTTCTTAATCAAAATAACTAACTGTGGGGCAAAACAAAACAAAACAAAACAAAAACAAAAAATAGATGAATATCAAGTTTGTGTTGTTGCCATCAGTTTTCTAATTTAACCCTAACCTTCATTATCGAATGTGAATTCCACTATCCATTCATGTTCACCAAAGGATGTGTCCCTTTTCTGGTTATAATTTTGATATTCCTTTAAGAGTTTGAGTCCTCAACTGTGGCCCCCCGCAAAAGCCCATCATCAAGGCAGGAAACCATTGAAAAGAGCCCTTTAAAATTGTGATAGAGTAGCTGGAAAGATGGCTCAGAGGTTAGGTCCTGAGTTCAATTCCCAGAAACCACATGGTGGCTCAGACCATCTATAATGAGATCTGGTGTCCCCCTCTGGTGTGCAGGTGTACATGCAGGCAGAGCACTGTATACACAATAAACAAATATTTTATATTGTGATAGGGATGCTGAGAGAAAGCTCTTCACAGGTGATGGCTTCTGGTAGGGGCAGGGGTGCTAAGGGAGGACTCACCTTCCTTTAAGGGGCTGGCCACTGGAAGTTTGACCATGCTCCAAGGAGTATATGGGCAACACAAATTAGCCTTGGTGTATTGTTTTCTTTCTTTTTGTGGGGGAGGAGAGAGGGCTTTTTGAGGGTGAGGAGGTGGACCTGGGAGGATTGGGAAGTAGGTGTGATGGGGATGCATTGTGTGAAATTCCCAAGTAATAAAAATATTATTTTGGAAATAAAAAGCTTGAGGTTGGCAGACTTCGGCGTGCTTCATGATTTTGTAAGTGTAAAGTTTTATTGAAACATATCCACTCTGTTGGTTTATGCATTGCTGCGGTTACTTTTGCACAGCAGCAGAGTTGAGCAGAAGAATCTATGTAAACGGTGGCTATTTGGCCTTTTAAGGAAAAAGTCTTTGGCTGCAATATGGCTCAACTTACAGGACAGGGCTTGCCTGGTGTATGCAGAGCCCATGGCTCCATCCCCAGAGTCAAAAGAAAGAATGGAAGGAGGAAGGGAAGAGCGAGAGGAGAGGGAGGAAGGGAGACTGTGCAAATACCTGTGATCACAAAACTTGGGAGGTGGAGCAGGACGTTCAGGAGTTCAAGGCCAGCTATGTAGTGAGTTTGGGGCTAGCCTGGGCCACATGAGACCCTGTCTCAAAACAAAACAACACCAAGACTTGTATAATGGAAAGTCCTCCAAATTCCTCTCTAAACTTAAAATATAAGGCTGGGTTTTGAGGCCCATGCCTAATTAGCTCAGCACTTGAGAGGTTGAGGTTGAGGATCACAAAATCAAGACTAAACTGGGTTGCACAGCAATTTCTGGGCCACCCAGACTGCAAAGTAAGAGTTGATCTCAAAACCAAACCAATCCAAACCAAAGCAACTAAATATACTTGATGGTATTTTTTTTTTAATTGAAGGTATGTTTTTTAAGGCAGAGTCTTACTATGTAGGTGTGGCTGGCCTGGAACTCACTATGTAGACTAGGCTGGCTTCAAACCCATAAAAGTGTCCTGGCTTCTGCCTCTTGAGTGTTGGGATTAAAGGAATGTGCCACCCTACCTAGCCCCTGGCAAGTTTTCTTTCTTTCTTTCTTTTTTAAAGATTTCTTTATTTATTAGGTATACAATACCCTGCCTGCAAGCCAGAAGAGGACACCAGATCTCATTATAGATGGTTGTGAGCCACCATGTGATTGCTGGGAACTGAACTCATGACCTTTGGAAGAGCAGTCGGTGCTCTTAACCTCTGAGCTATCTCTCCAGCCCCCCTGGCAAGTTTTCTAACCGGGCATCCAGGTCATTGTCATCTTCTTCCTTTAAAGGCACAGACTGTAATTGGTCCTGAACAGTTTGTACCCTATTATGTGACTAATAGCCATCTACCACATCACAGAGTTGGCCACACTCATGCACCAGAGGTGAGGAACTGCATACCTGCTTCCCCCAGCACCAGATCTTTCCCAGTCACTGACCCTTGAACCAATCACAAGGCAGACACTCACTTTTCATCTTTTCCTTGGCTCCAGCAATCAGATAGTAAAAGATGTGGAACGTTCTCTCATCCCTGGCCTGGCGAATCGCCCGAGACTTTTCCAGGAGATCTGGTGTGGAGGAGTTAAGGGCTCTGGGGCCAGCTCAGGGCTTCAGCTCACAGCTCAGGAAGTCAGCCCCAGGAGCCTAACCACTAACTCAAGCCAGCTGCTGCAGGTGTCCCCAGGACCTGGGAGGCTCCCTGGGAAGTTACAAGGGACCCAAGAGTTGGCAGAGTTGGCCTCTGTGTCTGATTCATGTGCCTGTGCAAGGCAGCTGATCTCAGTTTGCCCTTGGGCAAGACTCAGCAAGCGAAGGTGATAAAGGCCACATGACAGCTGGTGCCAAGCTGGCCCTGACTCTATCCCAACACAGTGCTATAAAAACGAAGCAAATTAATTTTATTTGTTTTCCAAACATCTCCTGATGTCATCTCTGTCTCACTCACAAGGCCCAAAGAGGTTGAGTAACCAGCCCCAGGGAGGGAAGGACCAATCAAGAATCCAACACAGGCATTGAGGGTTTACATGCAACCTTACTCCTGTTAGGCACAAGGAGGATTGTTCCAGAAGGAACTCAAGAGTCTGCAGAGAGGGAAGGAGTTCTGTTTTTCCTGGGGCCCCCTCACCCTCATGAGGCCGCAGCTCAGCAAAGGATACACGTTTCGATGTTGGCACCCACAATGTAACCAGTGACATCGAAGTTGATGCGGATGAACTTACCCTGCCAAAAGGAGAACAAGTTGACGTGCAGCCAGACTCAGCATGGACACCATGCCACAGGCAGGTGGACAGGTGCCAGGGGACCAGTGGGGGGAGGAGAGACTTTCAAAAACAATCAGAACTTCACAGTCCTGCTGGACCACAGCAACTAGCATCTGAGCTGGGATCCCCAGGCCTGCCAAACCCATGCAGGGAGCATTATTTGTCTCGAGAAATAACTAAGTCCTTCATGGCTGTCCCCAAGGGGTAGGGAAACTGAGGCTGACATTGCTCTTGGGAGGTGTTGTCAGTCACAGGCTTTTCTACACCAAGTGGTCCAGGCTGCTTTGGCCTGAGCAGTGAGAGGCTGAAATGCTATTTGTGCATATATGTGTATGGTGGCTGCAGAGATAGGGGGTTGCATGTTCAAGGGACATGGTAAAGTGTCATTTCTCAGGCAGCATCCATCTCGTTTGTTGAGACAGTCTCTTACTAGGCTGGAACTCTCTGAGCAGGCTAGGACAGTCAGCCAGTTTCTGATGCCCCAGGGTTGTGACTACAAGCACACGCCACCGTGCTTTTCCCCATGAGTTCACGTCCTTGTGTTTGCAGTGCACGCACTTTAGTAACTGAGTGATCTGAGCGCCTGCTAGTGCTATGAGCAGAAGTCCTGGCCTTACGTATACTAAGCAAGAGCTTGACACTGAGCTGCTCTCTGCCAGGATCCATTGCATTACAAGTCACCGTCTTGCTAGGTAGCTCAGGCTGGCCTTGAATTCACAATCCTCCTGCGCTAGGTAGCCCAGGCAAGCCTTGAATTCACAATCCTCCTGTCTGAGCGGCCCAAGTTCTGACATTACATGTGTGCACTTTCACGTCTATCCCCGAATGTTCTCATTTCTCCTTCGTATCAGAGGGAGAGCATCAAGATGGTTTATTGGAATCCTAGATGTGCTATAAGGGTCAGGGACCATTGGCATGGGTAGCGGTGATGAAAATGGGCCATGTGGCACTCAGGGTAGCACAAGAGAGGCCCGGAAGGAACTTCTAGGTTTGCAGGGAAACATATTTTCAGGAATCTTTTTTTTTAATGATAAATTTGCTTTCATTTGTGTGTATGTGTGTCTATGTGTGAAGTCTTTGTGGGTGCCCAGTGGGGCTTGAAGAGGACATCGGATTCCCTGGAGCTGGAGTTACTGGCAGTTGTGAGCTGTCATGTGGGTTCTGGGAACTGAACTCTGGTTCTCTGCAAGAGCATCAAGTACTCTTGACCACTGAGCCTTCTCGACATCCCCTCAAGGACCTTTCCATGGGCCCTGGCCCAGAGAGCTACAGGTCCAAGAGGCACCCCTGAAACAGCAGTTGTTTAACACTCTGTTTAACAGGCACATCCGTTCCTCCGTGTCCCTCACTAAGCAGATTGCCTGATAGAGGCCTGGCTTCCTCGTACATTAAGACAATTCTGGTCTGTTGTGGCTTCTGCCACACTCCCTCCACATCCTCCAACCCATTAGTCTTGAGTAAGAAAGGAGACAGACTTGCGAGCTGGGAAAATGTTCATGTGATATTGACATCTCCCACGTCACTGACTGCTGCTTCCAAAAGTCGATCTCCTTCTTGTGTCCGGAGCCACATCAGGATTATTCACTGTGATTCTCGGTGCCTAGGTCAGTGCCAGGTCTATGCTGTGTACTTAATAAAAATCCAACTCAAGCAATGAAAAGGGGGTAGTCTATATAAAAGTGTTCACCAAAATGACTGTGTAGTAGGTGATCCATCAGTGTTTGGTAGAGGGCAGGTGTGCGAGCTATGGAGTAGGCAGGTGTGCGTGCTATGGAGTAGACAGGTGTGCGTGCTATGGAGCAGACAGGTGTGCATGCTATGGAGTAGACAGGTGTGCGTGCTATGGAGTAGACAGGTGTGCATGCTATGGAGCAGACAGGTGTGCGTGCTATGGAGTAGACAGGTGTGCGTGCTATGGAGTAGACAGGTGTGCGTGCTATGGAGTAGACAGGTGTGTGTGCTATAGAGTAGACAGGTGTGCGTGCTATGGAGTAGACAGGTGTGTGTGCTATGGAGTAGACAGGTGTGCGTGCTATGGAGTAGACAGGTGTGCGTGCTATGGAGTAGGCAGGTGTGCGTGCTATGGAGCAGACAGGTGTGCGTGCTATGGAGTAGACAGGTGTGCGTGCTATGGAGTAGACAGGTGTGCGTGCTATGGAGTAGACAGGTGTGCGTGCTATGGAGTAGACAGGTGTGCGTGCTATGGAGTAGACAGGTGTGCGTGCTATGGAGTAGACAGGTGTGCGTGCTATGGAGTAGACAGGTGTGTGAGCTATGGAGTAGACAGGTGTGTGAGCTATGGAGTAGACAGGTGTGCGTGCTATGGAGTAGACAGGTGTGTGTGCTATGGAGTAGACAGGTGTGTGTGCTATGGAGCAGGCACTTAATTCACGCTTTGTCAAGTGACTGAGTGAATGTTGAATATGTCTAATATGTAGCATATGCTCAGTATATGTTAGTTAGACAAGCCACAAATGTAAAACGCCTGACTGAGAATGGATGCTCAGTGATTATTGAGAGAATGAGTGAGGAAGGAGCCCTTGAGACAGGACAGGAAACAAATGTTCTTTATTACCTCCAGTCCTTTAGTCAGAGGCCCCTACATTTGTGCAGTCTGTGCTCTTAGAGGATACATGACATTGGGGTGCCCACATCAGTCCCAGAAAAGCCCATATGGCTCTGCTACTTACAAAACGAGAAGAATTGTCGTTCTTGACAGTTTTTGCGTTGCCGAAAGCCTCCAGGATTGGGTTCGCCTGTAGAAGCTGCTTTTCCAGCTCCCCCTAAAATTCATTTATATCTAGTTATGGGGGAACACTGTGTAGGGCCTTCAGCCACGGGCTGTGTCCTGTCTTTAGCCCCTCCTAGACCCCAACAAACACGTCTGTATGTACAAGATCTGTTCAGAAGAGCTTTCTGTCAGAGAAGAAAGAAGACGCTTCCCAGAGACAAAGGTCATTATGTCGTACAGTGCTAGTGTGTCCCTACGAGTGTGCAGTGTACAACCTGCCTGCAGCTCACAGTGAATCCATAGTTCAGGCTTGATAAGCTGCCTTCTTCAAACTAAGCTGCTACAACCCTCCCAACTGCTTATGTGTAATTGTTAAAAAGTCGCAGCAGTTCTCTGGGCTTGTCTAGACTTCTGATGCTTCCTGTGGAAGAGATACTTTGGGAGCTCCAAACCCACCAGAAATCCTTTTAGGCAGCTACAGAAGAAAGCCTTGAAGCTGCACAAGGTCTGTCCAGCAGATTAAATGCAGCTGAGACTAAGTGCAGCCCGCCAGGCCCCTCTGCAAGGCTCCTGTATGCAAATGCAATCATGTGACTATGGTGGCAAGGAAAAGGGCCAACAAAGTAAGCCATGCCAGGAAAGCAAAGAGACACTGAACCATAGAAGGCAGCGGCTGCTGCTGGCCAAGCTATTCCCCTGCAATGCAGCCTGCACATGGGGATGCAGAAGGCCTTGTCTCCATGGAAACCCCAGCCCCAAGTGGACCTGGCCCACTGGAGAAATTGACAAGATAAGTCATCCACTTTCCTTAGCTAGTAGGAAGAAACATAGAGTAATTGCAATTACCTGTGCAGACTTGGGATCTAACCCTGCACCCACCCCAGGCTCCCCATTCTGGAAAGCGGCTTCTAGCAAGCACATGGAAAAGTCTTCCAAGGAGAGCTTTGAACATAGGGACCTCATCTGATGCATGGCAAGAACAAGACTGTAGCCCAGAGCCACTTAGGTGACTGGGCAAAGGTTACACATCTATGTCAAATAACACCCTGCTTCTTGTATGAGACTAAGTACTATGGCCCAGCATCTACCTACAATGGACTAGGTGGCATAGAACACTCTGGAGGGTCTCTTCTAGGCTGGGATACATGTGCCAGCCTCACAAGCTCTGTATCAGAGTCCAGCTGACATACGCAGGGTCCATGCAGGGCTAGGTTGTATGTGGCATAGCTGGGGCCTTACCAAGCCACCAAAGCTAGTGCATCAGGAACCCAAGAAGGTTTCATATGTCTTTGGTGCAGCAACTGGCATGCAGGAGAAGAGTCACACACGACACACCCGCATGCACAACGACACACAGGTGCAGGGGACAGAGCAGGGGCAGGAAGGCAAGCAGGATAGCTTTGCCCTGGCTGGGTTTCCTACTGACCAAGCCAGGGCTACTCTGGAGCCTGGTGGTCCTAAGATGCTCAACAGATGTGATGGGTCATTCCATTGTGTTGGGGAACTGATGGTGGACACATTGTAGGAAGGGATGAGGGAGTTTATTCTGAACCGGGCAATCCATCCAGGCTGTAGTACAACCCTGGGGGTTCTGGCAGAAGCCCCTGGACAGCTAACATGCCCCACTCTGCACTCTGGCATCACTCTCCCACCCCCTTCCCCACCCTCACCCATGCACGTCATGATATTTGGTGCCTCTACTGGTCTAGGGCCAGGGACTCAGGGGTCTGCCCTGTTCCCACATCCACTAGGGGCCCGTGGGTGCAACAGATGCATGCAGGTCTTAATCCACTCGGTGCCTCCCGTCACACCAGGAAAACTCTGTTACTCACGTAGGCAAAAGACGGGCCTTGCTGCAGTGGGACAGCATAGTATGAAACAGAGGTCAGTGCTTCTGCCTTCACGTCCAAGGCCCTCCCCATAGTGGGAGCCCTGGGCTGGGCTCCTCCTCCTCCATGTCATGGCTACCAGCTCCAGCCCACAATGATCACCTCCTTCCCTCATACTCTGCTGCGCTCTCTAGCCTCTCCTTTCTCTCTTTCTTCCCTTCCTCGGTCCCTTCCTTCCTTGTAAGACTATACGGCCAGGCTGGTTTTGAACTCATGATCCTCCTGCCTCAGCTCCTGAGTGCTGAGATTGCAGGCTCACACCATCACAATTGGCCTTTACTTTCTTAGACACTCAGATATTTCATGTTTCCTAATTGCTGGGGCCTTGATGGATGTCTCCCTCCCTCCCTCCCTCCTTTCTTTCCTCCTTTCCTCCTTCCCTCCTTCCCTCCCTCCCTCCTTTCCTCCCTCCTTCTTTTCCCCCCTCCCTCCCTCCTTTCTTTCCTCCTTCCCTCCTTTCCTCCCTCCCTCCTTTCCTCCCTCCTTCTTTTTCCCCCTCCCTCCCTCCCTCCTTTCTTTCCTCCTTCCCTCCTTCCCTCCCTCCCTCCTTTCCTCCCTCCTTCTTTTCCCCCCTCCCTCCCTCCTTTCTTTCCTCCTTCCCTCCTTTCCTCCCTCCCTCCTTTCCTCCCTCCTTCTTTTTCCCCCTCCCTCCCTCCCTCCTTTCTTTCCTCCTTCCCTCCTTCCCTCCCTCCCTCCTTTCCTCCCTCCTTCTTTTTCTCCCTCTCTCCTTTCTTTCCTCCTTCCCTCCTTCCCTCCCTCCCTCCTTCCCTCCCTCCTTCTTTTCTTCCCTCCCTCCTTTCCTTCCTCCTTCCTTTCCTCCCTGCCTCCCCTCCTTTTTTTTTTTTTTGACAGGGTCTAGTGTATCCCATGCTGGTCTCAGACTTACTAGATAGCTGAAGATGAACTTGAATTTCTGATTCTCCTGCATTTACCTCCTCCAATTGTTTGATTACAGGTGTGTACTATCACATCTGGTTTATGGGATGCTGGGGATGAGTCCAAGGCTTTGGGCCCACTAGGCAAGCATTCTACCAACTGAGTTCCAGCACCTGCACTGGTCTCTGAACTGATGGGGGGAAATGTGCCTGTATATTCAGGAGAGAGTGTCCAGCCCTCTGAACCACCGTAACTGTTATGTCTTGTTTTCACTATATGGAAAAAGGGTAGGTGGAGGAGAAGCAGGGTTCTCTCTGCCACACAAGCTCAGGCCCATGGCCCCTACACATAATCCTAACAGGCTAGTCTATAGCCTTGGTCTTGTTTAAGGGAAAAAGGTTCCATTACCCACCCCAGTCCCTGAGAGCTCCAGGCTCACTGGCCACTGTGCTAATCTGCTACTCCTAAGGACAAGAAGCGAAGTGCAGCATGGAAGAAGCCTTTCTCATCATCTCCCTGTCCTCAGCACCCATATTGACAGGACCCAGGGGACAGATGAGGAAGCAAATGGAAGAGAGGAAGGAAAGCAAGGGAAGGTTCTAGAAACTTCCTCTACCTTTCCTTGTGCGCCCTCCTCCCACTGGGCCAGCGTGGGACATATTTTTTTGTTGTTTTATCCTCTGTCTGTACTAGCAGATCCATGGATGTAAGTCCTTGCAGGACTTCATCCTTGTGGTTTGGGCTCACAACAAGAGAGTCAGCCAGTACATGTTAAGTGAACCCAGCATCCTTGTCTTCAGGGAGTAGGACATGGCATCATTACAATCTGAGACTAAGTCCCACCCCCTAGGAACATCTGACAGTATATGGGGCATATTTGCTGGCTCCAAATATGTGGTGGCATGTAGGGACAGATGCCAGGGACCAGGAACATTAGCGTTCAGAGGAAAGCCCCCACAACAGAAAATATGGTCACAGTGACAACAAGGCCATAACTAAGAAGTATTCATGGCAGATCTCAGTGGAGCAGGCTCAGTCCCCAGACGTTTGGAACCACATATCCATGACAGGGGGAGAGGGTCCCCAGAGCCAGACCACTCCACCCAGGGGTACCAACCTTGGGACCACAGGCTGAGTTCTCACTGGGGTGTTCTGTTCACTCCTGAGCTAAAGCCCGGTGACAGCGCTTGTCACTTACCGTGATACTGCTGTCTTTCTTGCCCTTGTGGGAGGATGCCACCACAGCCAGGTATTGGATGACTTTCTTTGTGTTCTCTGTCTTTCCAGCTCCAGACTCACCCCTGAAAGACATGAGTATGGTGACTTTACAAGCCAGGCAGGATCCTCATGGTCATCACTGCCACTTCCAGAGTGGGAAACTGAGGCTCCTCCTTGAAGGGACATTAACTGGCTGTATGCAGGTGCACATATGTTTGGGTCGAAGTTTATACACATATGTTTGGAGGCCAGAGGTCAACCTCAGGTGTCATGCACCTTTAAAAAGAAAAAGAAATAAAACAAAAATGACAAACGACAAACAACCCTCTCTCTGGCTGGAATTCATCAATTAGGCTAGGCTGTCTGGGAAGTGAACCCCAAGGATCCTCCTGTCTGTGTCTCCCTATTGCCCCGCCCAACTTTGTTTTTTTTTTTGTTTGTTTGTTTTTGTTTTTGTTTTTTTTTTAGTTTTTCGAGACAGGGTCTCTCTGTATAGCCTTGGCTGTCCTGGACTCACTTTGTAGACCAGGCTGGCCTCAAACTCACAGCGATCCACCTGCCTCTGCCTCCCAGTGCTGGGATTAAAGGCGTGCGCCACCACCACCCGGCCCAACTTTGTTTTTTAACATGGGTCCTGGCAATGTGAACTCAGGGGGCTCATACGTGCACAGCAAACACTGTACTTACACAGCCATCTCTCCAGCTTTGAGCTTGGCTTTTTTTTTTTTTCTCCCAGCAAATGAACCCAAGTAGACCCAGGTCCTTTAGAGATGCTGCGAGGAGGAGCCCAGGAGAGGAGGGGAGGAGGACCTGAGTTCTGCTACAAAGGCTCAAGCTCCAGTCAACTGAGAGATATTGCCAGCAAATTGGACCCAAGAGAGCTGGACGAGAAAGAGGCTTCCAAAAAAAGAATGTGTACCTTCCAGATAAGCAGAGCCTAAGGTCATATCCCATGAGTCCCTTAGCAGAAAAAAAGGTCCTCTGCTCTCAACAGAATTTCTTGAGTATTAGGCAGCTTAGCTGAGGATCTTGGGCAAGTACCAAGAGGAATAATTTACGCTAAAGTGCTGATAGCTTCCCACAGGTGGGATACTGTTGGCCTAAGAGAAGAGTCTAGAGCATGCTGTCCTGCGTCATCAGAGCTCACTGCAGGAGCTCCACCACCACCGCTGACTCCCCAAGGGGTCTCTGCTAACTTCCACATCATCTTCCTCTCAGATTTTGATCAAACGCTCTCCTTTTCTGAGCTCACTTCATATTTTGTGATACGAGAGACTTTTTTTTTTTTTTTTTAAGTCTCAGTGACTTTGCTCAAGCTGGGGAAAAGAGAAAAGAAAGCCACCACTCACTCTTGAGCACCTGACCTGGCCCCACAGTCTCCATGGAAACCACCTCACACCAGCTTCCTGTTGTCCCCTGCACCCATCACAATGTCAATGAGAACATGAGTTCCCCATAAGCCATGTGTCTGACACAGTCCCTGCCTGGTAATTCTGTCTGGGGAGGTAAGATCTGGGGGACGCGGGCCACTGGAGATGGGTCTTTGAGGGTCATAGCCCAACAGCTTCAGCACAAGCTGTTCCTACTTGGTGCAGGGTCCCACTGCCAAGGACTGAGTCACTGCAGCAGCCATGATACACTGCGTGGTCACAGTCGTGTGATGTCCCTGATAGCCCCTCCTTTCCCAAAGGACACAATTATTAACATTGTGTGTTGGGGGGTGGGTACTAAGCATCTTTCATGCTCAGTCTGCTTTATCCTTGTCTCAGCACCACAAACCTCACTTTTGGAGGCAGGAATCATGGCCTCTGTGTTAGTATGGAAAAGAAGTCTAGCCCAGAACTGGTTCTAGATCACACAGTGGGGCAAGGGCACATTAAGTCCGGTCCTTGGTCACAGTGCCAGCACACTCTCGCTGTTCTACCATGCAGGCTCTGTTAGACTCACGCAGAACACAAACATCTGGACACGCCAGAGAGGAGGCTTCTACATTGGGATAAATGAGGTGGGAGGAAGAGCCATACTGAATGGTAGCAGTCCCTTTTCCACTTCCTGACCTTGGGAACAGTGTGGACAGCTGTCCCACCTCGATGGCAGCACCTCACGCCGGGGGTCACAACAGACCCTCCCTTCAGTGAGTTGCCTTTGTCCAGTATTTTTCTAGTGCCAACCGTCACCCAGGGCCTCGGGGTTTATTAAGCTCCTGCTCTGTCACTTGTATCAGCACTTCTGTTCCTTTCCTCTTCCCAGCGATTTTTTCAATATAGTTTATTAATTTATTCATATTACATCTCAGTGGTTATCCCATCCCTTGTATCCTTCCATTCCTCCCTCCCTCCCATTTTCCCCTAACTCCCCTCCCCTATGACTGTGACGGAGGGGGACCTCCTCCTCCAGCAATTTAATGAGGAAATTCACGATTATTCTCATCACCTTCTGGGAGAAAGTGAAGTTCTCCAAGCTTTGAGGCACTGAAGTAAACTGACCCAGGTCCAGGTCCTCCCGTGGGTAGAAAATGGAGGAGCAATGCAATTTGAACTTGGGTCCAAATAATGAGACAAGCCATATTCTTCTACCTCCTGATAAATGAGAAGGGGAAAGACAGAGGGACACCCTGCTTCGAACTCTGAAACTAAAAGCAAGGACCAAAGAACAAAGCCATTCAGCTGCCCACCATAGTATGAGTTACTTCGGTTGAGCTAATGTCAAGATAGTGGGTAGACCTCCCTTCCAACGGATGGATCCTGGTCAGGGCACGGAGAGAAAATTCTGAGTTCTGAACACAGCCCTCGCAGTTAGTATATCCGTGTCCTGCCCCGGGTCTGATTCCTGCCATTCCGTCATTTCCCATCTGGCGTTTGGTCTCTGCTCCTGACAACAGTGCGGGGACATCAGCAGCCACAGGCTCTGGGAACCCTTTTCTTCCCTGTGGTCCTCTAGGCTCAACTATTTCCAAGTCTCACTGATAAAAATAAACTGTCTTAGGCAGCCTTGCCAACAAATACACCCAAGTCCCAGGCTCCAGGAGTCTGAAGTTGGCAGGCTCTGGGTGGCTCCAGAGACACGCCTATCTCTACGTTCCTGACCCTGGAACTCTGGGCGACAACACTGTCCCCATCCAAGTTCCTGTCCTGTTCTGAGGAACTTGTCCCAAGCTTCCTATTCCTGGAGGCCCCTGGCTTAGCTAAACAAGACCTCTTGGGCTTGTCATGACCCCACAGCTGTGCTCGTTCCCTTGGCGTGTGTGACCTGCACAGTCTTGTGGGGACCACTCTGAGAAGACCCTTCTCTTCATGGAAACTTCTGAAAATTCTTAATGATATCTTGTGATGAAACTGTACATTCTCATTTGTATAATTTTGAAACTATGGGATAACCTTGCCTCCCTAAGCCAAACACCATTAAACAGCCTGTTGCTGGCCTCAAACAAGGAGCCAATTGGCTGTATGCTCCTAGGTCCTCCTAAATTCCACCCCTACTGTGAGATGGCTGTGTTCTTTGGTACTGATGTCTAACTCCTACACATCCTGCAAAGCCCAGTTAGGTACCAACCATTTTGAATATTATCTGTGCCTCAAGGTATCTGTCCCCTATAGCCCTGATTAGCTGAATGGCACAGGGGGCTCCTGGATCAGACAGCCTAAGTTCTAGTACCTGCTCAACCAGCCACCTGCATGTCCTATAGTAAGTCACTTAACCTCCTGTGCCTCTACCTCCTTACCTACAAAATGGGTGTATGGGTAGTATTCCATATGAGCACTGTGAGGGTTAAACACGAGAACAGGACACTCAGAATGTTGACTGGCACACAATCATAGCTGCTTTTCCTCTCACAGCCACTTCCTCCCTTGCTTCTATGTCCTCTGTCAGTACCATGGTCTGCATCATTGGTCCTTGAGCTAACCCATAAGCCCCACCATGTTTCCTCCTGTTTAAGTGTGGAGTGGGCAAGCCACTTCAGTTCAGGGCTGGATGGGTGTCCTGGCTGGTTTCTGTCAACTTGACGCAAACCTAGGCGTATCTGGGAAGAGGGGCTCTTAATTGAGAAAGATGCCTGCTCAAGATTTGCCTTACATAGGGGGTTGATGTAGAAGGACCAAGCCCATTGTGCGTGGCTCTACACCTAGACATGTGATCCTGGGTTACAAGTAAGCCGGCTGAGCAAGCCACGAGGTGTGCTAATCTATGCTCTCTGCCTGCTTCCGTTCCTGCCTTGGGTTCCTGCCCTGACTTTCTTTGGTGATAGAGCATGATGTGGACTGTGATACAAACTAAGTAAGCCCCCTTCCCCCCGCTATGTTGCTTTTGGTCATAGTGTTTTATTATAGCAACGGAAAGCAAGTTAAGATTGTGGGCCATGGTGCCTCATCATACCTACTTGGCCACCCTAGTGTAGAAGCAGCTGTGTAAACAAGTGGGTTGCAGATGTGTTTCAATAAATTTCTATTCACAAAATACAGACAAGGGCCACTGGGCTTCCTGGTTGGCCATGTTTGCTGAAGCTTTCTATTTCCCCTTCTCTCAAAGGATCCATAGTCCTAACACCTTCCTCTGTTCTTAGTCTCTTGTTCTCTCTCTCTCTCTCTCTCTCATACACACACACACACACACACACACACACACACACACACACACATACACGCACAAATAAATAAATGTAAAAAAAGAAAAGAAGTGAAGAACCTCCTGCGCCCTCCAACCACTATGATGTTCTGCCCAAAGTGTTTGGGGTTGAATGGTTGTGAACCAAACCCTCTGAAACCGTGAACACAACATCACTACATCTTTTCTGTTTCCAGTTAGTTATGCCAGACACTGTGCCCCAGTGCTGCTGAGCAGTCTTAGCAGGTAAAGGCACCTGCTGTCAATCCCAATGACTTGCTTTTGATCCCCAGGACCCACGTGGTTGGAGAGAAATGACTACTGCAAGGTGTTCTCTGACCTCTGCATGCACTTGTGCACTCACCCACACATGCATAATAAATTAAAAACTATAATTAAAGATAGAGTGGCACCAGCATCCTTAAGCATGCAAGTATGCTGGCTTCCATCATGTCTGCCCTGTGCCAGGGGCAGGGCTCGGAAACTGCAAGTGTGAACACAGCAAAGATTCTACCCTGGTGATCTTTGGTTTCAGTAGACAACAAAGGAAGAACAGTCTCACTTACGTGCACAGAATGGACTGGTCTTCACGATCTGCAAACAGAGAGAAAACAAACCGTAAATTAGACTCAGCTCTATATGCAAGGGTCTGGACCTGGCTCAATGCAGGCTCCGTTCTTATGCTTCCACATTCTGACCAGACTGGAGATGGCCAGGGGCCAGCTGTACAGGACACAGGGAGCCAAAGCAAAGCCATGAAGACAACTGCAGTCCCCAAGGTGGCTTCTGAAAGAGGCTTGAGCCAGTGCTGAGCATGGTGGTACACACCTTTAATACCAGCACTCGCAAAGCAGAGGCAGGTTGATCGCTGTGATTTCAAGGCTAGCCTGGTCTACAAAGATTCTGTCTCAAAAAAAAAAAAAAGAAAGAAAGAAAGAAAGAAAGAGGTTTGAGCCTCATGCACGTACAAAGGTACAGACTGCCAGCCGCACCCACTCTAGGATGCTCCCAGGGCCTCATCTGCCCTGATTAGGTTATAGACTGAGCACACCTTGGGTGCAGGTTGACCAGGTATGCTTGTGGCCATAGGTTTTCTGATCTGAGGCCTTGGGTAAGAATTTATCTTGCTGTGTCAGCTGAAATGTGTTGCAGTAAATAGGCCTGGTTGTAAGCACCAGTGCTCATCTCTCTCCTCCTGCAGTTTCCCTTAGATCTGTCCCTATGTCATTCCTGTCATCCTAAAAAGCTGTGCTAGCTATTTTTATGCCCACTTGATACAAACTAGAGTCATCTGAAAGAAAGGAACTTCAATTGAGAAAATACTTCCATAAGATCTGGCTGTAAAAGACAAGATGGTGGCATACTGTATGGATCCTGTCTAGTAGGCAGAGTTGCTGAGGCTGGGAAATAGACTGAAAGGATCTAATCAGAAGCACCAAGCTCCTCCCTCATTGCAACTGGATAACTCTTGGTTCAGAGGGTACAAACTTCGAACATCCAGTGCTCCTCCAAATACAGGAAAGAGCATGGATCCCCTGGGGATCAGAGGGGCGGTGGCTATAGCTGACAGTAGTGGGCGGCAGCTCAGCACAGCAAAACAGGTGAGCAAACAAGCAGGGCACTATCCAAAACACAGACTTGGGGACTCCTCAGTCTAAACAAGTGGGGATGATAAAAATAAGCCACCACTCCCACCCCAACCCCCACTGTGGCTGGACTTCCTCCAGGGCTGGGAACCACAAGCTCCAAGCACACTGCACTCTTTTTGAGTACTGGAGCAGTATAGTCTCCCTGCAGAACAAAGGATTATTAAACACAGTGGAAAGCACACAACATCTGGCATCCAAGCCACTGTTCTACTTTGTGACTGATTTCTCTGAGGAGAACAAGTAGCCAGAGAGACCCTACAAAATCATGGAACCTAGGTGACAGAGCTTGGATGACTATAGATACAAGAAGACAGTGTCTGCCAAGCCAGTATAGGAAGCAGCTGCCTTCCAAAGGTACTCATCCCTGTGACCGCCAGCTTAGAAAGCCCAAGCTTTCTCAGCAGATGCTTAAAGGAAAGAGTAAGAAGACAAATAACAAAAACCAGGACAACATGCCTCCACCAAAAAGCCCAGACATCAACAGATATCCTAATACAGCCTAATCTCAGGAAAATGACATCAAAACTATGCTTATATGGTTATTTGAGAATTATAAAGAGGAAATGAATAGATCTTTCCCAGAATTCCAGGAAAATACAAACAAATGAATAGAGGCCATCCAGGAGAAATAAGAAACCACAATCTGACAGGTAAAGAAAATGAGCAAAACAGTTCAAGACATGAAAATAGAATTAGAGAGCTTTAAAATATCTCAAATTGAGAAAACCCTCAAAATGGAACAATTAAAGAAGGAAGCAGGAATCCAACAGACAACTATAACCAACAGATTTGAACATACGGAGGAGAGAATCTCAGGGGCTGAAGATACAATAGAAGAAATTGATACATCTCTCAAAGAAAATATTAAAACAGAAAATTTGTGACACAAAGCATCCAAGAAATCAAGGACACCATGAGAAGGTATAACCTCAGGATTATAGGAGTAGATGAAAAGGAGGATGCAAAGTCCCAAGGTCCAGAAAATGTTTTCAAGAAAATCATAGAAGAAAATTTCTTCAACCTAAAGAAAGAGATACCCTTGAACATACAAGAGGCCTACAGAACACCAAATAGGCTAAACCAGAAAAGAAATTCCTCCCACAACATAATAATCAAAACACTAATCTGCAGAACAAAGAAAATATATTAAAGGCAGCAAGGGGAAAAAGGCCAAGTAACATATAAAGGCAGACACATCAGAATTACACCTGACTTCTCAACAGAGACCATGAAAGCCAGAAGAGCCTGGGATGAGGTCATCCAGACACTAAGGGACCATAGATGCCAACCCAGAGTACTGTATCCAGCAAAACTTTCAACCACCATAGATGGAGAAAGCAAGATATCCCATGACAAAACCAAATTTAAACAATATCTAAACACCAACCCAGCTCTACAGAAGATAGTAGAAGGAAAACATCACCACAAGATCAACCACATCCAAGAAAACTCAGATTACAGATAATCTCACAATAGCAAAACCAAAACAGACATTGCCACACACAATCACCACTAACTCCACAATAAAAAGATCCAACACTAATATCTCTCAATATCAATGACCTCAACTCCCCAGTAAAAAGACACAGTCTAACAAAATGGATGCAAAAACAAGATCAAACAAACAAACAAACAAACAAAAAACAAGATCCACCATTCTGTTGTATTCAAAAAACACATCTCAGCAACAAAGATAGACATTACCTGAGAGTAAAGGGCTGGAAAAAGATTTTCCAAGCAAAAAGACCCAGGAAGCAAGAAATATGGGGAATAACACTTTGTTCTCATCAAAGGAAAAATCCACCAAGAGGATATGATTATCCTGAATATCTATGCCCCAAATACTAAGGCATCTACATTCATAAAAGAAATACTTTTAAAGTTTAAATCAGACATCAATCCCAACACAATAATAGTGGGAGACCTCAACACCCCACTCTTACCAATGGACAGATCATCGAGGCAGAAACTAAATAGAGAAAAAATGAAGTTAACAGAGGTCATGAATCAAATGGACCTAACAGACATTCACAGAACTTTTTACCCAAACATAAAAAAATATACCTTCTTCACTGCTCCACATGGAACCTTCTCCAAAATTGACCATGTAATTGGTCACAAAACAAGCTTCAATAGATACAAAAAATTGAAATAATCCCTTGCATCAAACCACCATGGCCTAAAGCTGAGCATCAACAACAATATAATTAACAAAAAAGCCTATAAATATATGGAAACTAAACAATGTTTTACTCAATGACAACTGGGTCAGGAAAGAAATAAAGAAATTAAAGACTTCCTAGAATTAAGTGAAAATGAAGGTACAACATATCCAAACCTTTGGGACACAATGAAAGCAGTGCTAAGAGGAAAGTTTATAGTACCAGGTGCCTTCATAAAGAAATTGGCGACATCACATACAAGCAACTTAATGGAACACCTGAAAATTCTAGAAAAAAAAAAAGAAGCAGACACACCCAAGAGGAGTAGATGGCTCGAAATAATCAAACTCGGGGCTGAAATCAATAAATTAGAAACAAAGAAAACAATTCGAAGAATCAACAAAACCAAGAGATGGTTCTTTGAGAAAATCAACAAGATGGACAAACCCTTAGCCAAACTAACTAAAAGGCAAAGCGAGAATACCCAAATTAACAAAATCAGATATGAAAAGGGAGACATAACAATGGATACCGAGTAAATTCAAAGAATCATTAGGTCTTACTTCAAAAGCCTATATGCCACAAAATTTGAAAATCTAAATGATATGAACAATTTCCTTGATAAATTCCACTTACCAAAGTTGAATCACGATTAGGCAAACAAATTAAACAGTCCTACATCCCCTAAGGAAATAGAAGCAGTCATCAAAAGTCTCCCCACCAAAAAAAGCCCTGGGCCAGATGGATTCAGGACAGAATTCTACCAGGCCTTCAAAGAAGAACTAATACCAACACTCCTCAAACTATTCCACAAAATGGAAACAGAAGGATCACTACCAAACTCATTCTATGAAGCCACAATCACCTTAATACCTAAGCCACATAGAGACCCAACAAAGAAAGAGCATTTCAGATCAATTTTCCTTATAAACATAGATGCAAAAATACCCAATAAAATTCTGGCAAACCGAATCCAAGATCACATCAAAAATCTCATCTATCATGACCAAGTAGGCTTCATACTAGGCATACAGGGGTGGTTCAATATACGGAGACCCATCAAATGTAATCAACCATATAAACAAACTGAAGGAAAAAAAACCACACAATCATCTCTTTAGATGCTGAAAAAGTACTCCATAAAATCTAACACCCTTTCATATTATAAGTCTTAGAGAGATCAGGGATACAAGGCATATACCTAAACATAGTAAAGGCAATATACAGCAAGCATAGCCAATGTCCCACTGAAATCAGGGACATGACAAGGCTGTCCACTCTTTCCACTTCTCTTCAATATAGTATTTGAAGTCCTAGCTAGAGCAATAAGACAGCTAAAGGAGATCAAGGGTATACAAATAGGAAAGGAAGAAGTTAAAGTTTCACTATTCACAGATGATATGATAGTATATATCAATGACTCTCAAATTCTACCAAAGAACTCCTACATCTGATAAATAACTCTAGCAAAGTGGCAGCATACAAAATTAACATGAAAAAGTCACTAGCTTTCCTGTACACAAATGACAAATGGGCCGAGAAATAAATTAGAGAACCCATTCCCTTCACAATAGCCTCAAATAATATAAAGTATCTTGGTATAAATCTAACCAAGCAAGTGAAGGACTTACATGAAAAAAAAAAAGCTTCAAGTCTCTCCAGAAGGAAATTGAAGAAGATATCAGAAAATTGAAAGACCTTCTGTGCTCATGGATTGGGAGAATTATCATAGTAAAAATAGCCATCCTACCAAAAACAATCTACGTAGTCAATGCAATCTCTATCAAAACACCAACACAATATTTTACAGAACTGGAAAGATCAATTCTCAACTTCATACGGAAAAACAAAAAGCCCAGGATAACTAAAACAATCCTATACAATAAAAGATCTGCCGGAAGAATCTTCATCCCTGATCTCAAGTTGTACTATAGAGCAACAGTAATAAAAAACAGCATGATACTGGTACAGAAATAGGCCAGTTGACCAATGGAATTGAACTGAAGACCCAGAAATAAATCCACACACTTATGGTCATTTGATTTTTGATGAAGAAGCCAAACCATACAATGGAAAAAAGACAGCATCTTCAACAAATGGTGCTGGTCTAACTGGATGTCTACTTGTAAAAATAAATGCAAATAGATACATATTTTCATCCTGTACAAAACTGAAGTCCAAGTGGATTTGAGACCTCAACATAAAACCAGACACACTAAATCTGTTAGAAGAAAAAGTGGGAAAGAACCTAGAACTCACTGGCACAGGAGACAACTTCCTGAACAGAACCAACAGTTCAGGCTCTAAGATCAACAATTTATAAATGGTACATCATGAAACTGAAAAGCTTCTGGAAGGCAAAAAACACTATCAAGAGAACAAAGCGACAGCCCACAGATTGGGAAAAGATCTTTACCAACCCTACATCCGACAAAGGGCTAATATCTAAAATATATAAAGAACTCAAGAAATTAAGCACCACCAAACCAAATAATTCAATTAAAAATGGGCTACAGAACAGAGAATTCTCAATAGAAGAATATCAAATGGCTAAGAAACACTTAAAGAAATGCTCAGCATCCTTAGTCATTAGGGAAATGCAAATCAAAACGACTTTGAGATTCCATCTTATACCTATCCAGATGGTGAAGATCAATAACTTGAGTGACAACACATGCTGGTGAAGATGTGGAGAAAGGGGAACACTCCTCCACTGCTGGTGGGAGTGCAAACTTGTCCAACCACTCTGGAAATCAATATGGCGCTTTCTCAGAAAATTGGGAATAATTCTACCCCAACATACAGCTATACCACTCCTGGGCATATATCTGAAAGATGCTCAACCTTACGACAAGGACATTTGCTCAACTATGTCCATAGCAGCCTTATTCTTAATAGCCAGAACCTGGAAACAACCAAATAGCCCTCAACTGAAGAGTGGATAAGGAAACTGTGGTATATCTACACAATGGAATACTACTCCACTATTAAAAACAAGGAAACATTGAAATTTGCAGGCAAATGGATGAAACTAGAAATGATCATCCTAAGTGAGATAACCCAGACCCAAAGAGACACACATGGGATATACTCACTTATAAGTGGATTTTAACCCAACAAAAATGTCCTTGGAGAGACTCCACCCAGCGGGGGATAGGGGCAGTTACAGATACTTGAAGCTGGACACTGGGCAGAGTGCTGAGAGTGTAGGCAAGAGTGGGGGAATGGAAGGTTGGGAGAGAGCAGGAGCTCCACAGGGAGATCACCAAGGCCTGTGGGCTGAGGTACAAGGGGGTCTCCACAAACTGATGATCCAGTCAAGGACAACACATGCAAAGAACCAAGACCCCCTTTTCAGATGTAGCCAATGAGGGGATGGGAAAACTGCTACTGAACCTTTACCATGCACTCAGGGGCCCACTAGGCCTCTGCCCCTTGGCAATACAGCGTAGCAGGCACACAGTGGAATGGGGTGCAGACTACCCTGATGATAGGCTGTTCCCAGAGGTCTAGAGGAAGGAAATAAGCAGAAGAGGGAGGGAGGACGGCAATGGGAAGATGAGAGGGAGGGAATAACAAACAGGAGGTAAAGTGAATAAATTATAATAAATAAAACATACACTTAAAAAATCTGGAGGAGAGAGTTGCTGCAGAGACTGATACACCAACCAAGGACCATGCAAGGCAAGGATCTAGACACAGCTCAATCGCAGTACGTAGGCAGCACAGTCTCCTTGTGGGTCCCACAATATGGGGAGTAGGGGCTACCACTGACATGGACTTGGGCCTCCTGATGCTGTTCACTTCCCCCCTGGCAGGCAGCCTTGCCAGGGCACAGAGGAAGAGGTTACATGTCGTACAGGAGCCCTGGATAAGCTGAGGTCGGATGTTAGGGGAGGAGGGCTCCCCTTTCTAAGGACTAGGGGAGTGAGGGAAAGGGGATGAGGGGGGAGATGGGATTGGGAGGTGATGAGGGAGGGGGCTGCAAATGGGATGCAAAGAATTCTAACTGCAGAACAAGCAGGTAACTTACATTGCTAATCCCACTACATGGGAATAGCTCTGAGACTGGCTGAGGTGCAAAGGTCTGTGCATATGTGACTATTACTTGAGGCCATTCTTAGTGTGGCGTGAAGGAAGATTTGAAGATGCCTTACTTCTGCTCATACAGTGAGCAGAGAATCAGCCTTAATTGCTCTGTACATCCCACATTCCTCCTACAATTATAATGTTAGGACTGTATAATGCTTGTGAGAAATTATATCTTCAGAACAAAAGAACTGGACATTGATGCTGGATCAGACCTGACAGGATTCATTCCTCTCAGCATGCTGCACTTGGACATCCTGCATCCTCCATGTTCCAGCCCCAGGTGCCTCAGTTACTGTTACCCATTAGAATTGGACAGCTTCCTGGACAGTGCTGTAGGAAGCTTCTGATCCCAATTGGTCCAGCATTTCAGTCTGTCCCACACAAGACTCCTATTAAGCCTGGAATCTCTCAACACGTTGAAACTGGACCACAAATGCAATCCATGGCTTGCTTATCCATTTTCCCAATTTTGGGTGGGGGGGGGTCTCTTCTGAGGTATTATTCACCCAATTCAGCCTGAAGAAACCTTAAGGGAACAATGTCTCATTTTTTTCTAAGGGGGGTTGGATAGGTTTCTGTTTGCTCTCTTGGTCTACAGATGCTTATTTACATGGGGAGATGGTTATAAGTTATTATCGGTCTTATATATAGAGAAAACTAGGTTGGACTCAGGGATATTTCTCTTTTCCTTTATCTTTCTTTTGTAGGTAAGGAGATAGGAGCTGAAAAGAAAGAAAGAAAGGGAGATATAGAAATATAGAGGGAGGATAGAACAAAAGGTAGATTATTGAATCTACTCAACTCAGGGCCTTAATTGTTACTCACAAAAAAGGTTATTTTTAAATCATTGGTGTAGAATTTTGTATATTGATGCAAATCATGGTCATGTCAAATACTAGTCTAATTTTATCACAAGAATATATATCCTAGATCTAACAGAGATA
The DNA here is from genome assembly GCF_964271855.1 of Acomys minous. Lineage (NCBI taxonomy): Eukaryota > Metazoa > Chordata > Mammalia > Rodentia > Muridae > Acomys > Acomys minous. The sequence continues at coordinate 52,161,672 of NC_140498.1, forward strand.
TATAAGGTACAATAGCTAAATAAAAGTCTTCAAAAGCCTCAGAGACCTACAGAATATGGCATTTAAACATGTTTTTATTATTCTAAAGATTCTTTGACAACAAGACAACACCCTGCCTACCTCAAAGAAGATGATGAACATGAAAAAACCTCCTTATGGAGTTGGCTTCAAATGTAGCAAAACAACCACTGCACAAAATGTCCTCCTTTCTGCCACAGACAGAATTCTGCCTAAAAGTGGGCAAGCTTAGATGCAGGCAGAGTTGATGGCCGAGCTCTTCCAAGACAGGGTAAGCAAGTCCTCAATATTTCTTGCCTCGCAAATATGTCTGGCAAGAGATATTGAGCTAGAAGGCCAAAGATGATGCTCCAATATTATAGAGAGTGTTGGGTGACTGGTCAGGCAGTAAACTGTCTCAGTCATTTTTTCATTTTGGAAGCTGCTAACCTTCACTACCAGTTCACTCAGGCATTTAATTTTTATTCCTTCTCAGGTCTCTGATGGGGGTTGAAGACCAGATAGTTTATTCTTACAATCAAATTTAGTTGATTAGGGGATAAGATATTTTTAGATCAAGATAGATGATTTAAGTTGATTGAAATGAAATATGATATTGATTTTCACTCAGAAATTTAGACCCAACAAGATAGGAAAGGTGTTTACCTCAAGTTTGACAAATACAAACAGCCAAATCTCTATGAATGTAACATTTATATAACTCATGATTGTCTCATGGTTCTGCCTGTATGTAGTTTATTTTATTCATGTGTAATAATATAAATGTATATGTTAAAAAGAAACATAATAAAATATTTTTTTAAAGGATCTGGCTGTAAGGCATTTTTTCAATTAGTGATTGGTGTAAGAAGGCCCAGCCCATTGTGGGTGGTGCTGTCCCTGGCCTGGTGGATCTGGGTTCTATAAGAAAGTAAGCTGAGCCAGGTGTGGTGACCCACATCTGTAATTCCAGCACTTGGGAGGCAGAGACAGGTGGATCGCTATGAGTTCGAGGCCAGCCTAGTCTATAAAATGAGTCCAGGACAGACAGGGTGACACAGAGAAACCCTGTTTAAAAAAAAAAAAAAGTCAGGCTGAGCAACTCAGGGAGAGAAAGCCAATAAGGATCAGGTCCATGGCCTCTGCATCAGTCCTGCCTCCAGGAGCTTCTGCCTTGACTTTCTTCAGCAACATGGGAGTGTACATAAATAAACCCTTTCCTCCCCAAGTTCTTTTCTTTATAGTGTTTCTTACAGTGACAGTCATCCCAACTAAGACAGAAGCCTTGGTTCAGTTCCTTTTCTTCCCAGGGGAGGGTTAAGAATATGCTCAGAGCTGCGTTGACTGAATCTTCTGACTTAGAATTTCCATTTGGTCAGGGCTAGGGTAGCACAGAGGCCTCCCTGGCTTCCCTGCAAGCACTTGGTTTCTGTCACTCTGCCTCCTCCAACCCATGCCAGTGTTTCCATACAGCTGCAAGCTCCTAGGTAGCCTCTTTCTCTCTGGAAGGTGACAGGTCAGTGCCTGACACCCAAGCCTCTGATACAGGGGTAATCATGAGAGCAAAGGTCAAGCAGGCATTGATAACAGTTTCCTACTTCAAAAGTGACCCAGAGGGCCAGCCAGGCCCTCACCTATGAGGGATATGGGAACAGTGACCGAGACTCCAGCTACCAGCCAAGAACAGAGATCGCAGAGTGCTACATCTGATGAGCAATGCCAGAGGTAGCACCTCTTCCTTCTAGTCCTTTTCCCATAGCCTTCAGCCTCACTTCATCATAGAGCCTGTAGGAATCTGTGCCTCCAGGGCCCAGCAGATGTTTGGGTGCCCTGGTATCTGTTTTGAATGGACAGATGGATGGACAGATCAGAGGACAGATAGGAGGACGGATATATGGATAATGAGAGCAGGAAATCAGAAATTCAAGGTCATCCTTGGCTACATGGTGAGTACCGGGCCAGCCAGGGCTACATAGCAAGACCCAATGGGGGGAGGGGGTGCAGATAAGAAAAGAAGAGAAAGAAAAGGAGGAAAGGAAGGGAGGGAGGGAAAAGAAAAGAAGGATAATAAACACTAACTGATCGAGGTGAGGACGGGAGGAACCAGTGCCCTGTGACTAGAACCCAGGCAGCAAGAATGACTCTGCAACCTGATGCCCTGGCAGGGTCTCACGTAGGCCAGGCTAACCTCAAACTCACTGTGTAGCTTAGGATGACTTTGAATGTCTGATTCCTTTTGTCTACCTCCTCAGTCCTGCCATTCCAGGTCTCCATTTATGCAGCCCTGGGGACGGAGGCATCATACACGGGAGGCAGCACTGTGCTTTCTGAGCTGTGTCCCCAGCCCCGACCACCATTATTTTAAGGCAAGACCTGGGCAGTGGCTCTCCTCCGATCTGGGGAAGGAACCAGGCTTTCTCAGCAGCCTGGCAAGAACTGGAGAGATTTACAGGGTTGGAGGCTCCAGGCCTCTCAGGAGCGGGGACAGGCTCTGTGATTTACAGGGTCGGAGGCCCCAGGCCTCCCAGGAGGAGGGACAGGCTCTGTGCTGTGGGCCATTGGCAGCTCTCTGGCCTAAGACGTTCCCATTGGAAACATAAGCGTGGGAAGCACAGCTGTGGGCAGAAGAAGTGCTCTTCTGGGTCAGCCGTCAACCCGGCCCCGGGGAGCTTGCTGAACTTTCCATGGCTGAGACTTTCCGTTTCCTTCCTGAACCCAGTCTTTGAGAGAGCCAGGGGACGGTGGGATGATTCTGTGGGTAAAACACGCATGTGTTCAAACATGAAGACTTGGGTAACCTTCGGATCCACGTGGCAGAAGGAGAGAACTGACTCCCACAAGCTGACCTTTGACCTCCACACATATGTGCCAGTACATACACACAAAATCAGTGAATGTAATTCACATTTTAAAAAAAGAAAAAGAAAAAGAAAAAAGAGTGAGAACAAGGCCTTTTGCCCTAGCACACATCCTTGTCCACTCAGGTCCTTCTGTTATTCATGGCTGTGAAAGTCACGTGACATAAGCCTGCTCACTGAGGATATTCACAACTTGGGATATCACATAAGCATTATCTCTATGTAGTTCCAGAACATTCTGTCACTCCCAAATAAAACCCTAACCCAGCCGGGCATGGTGGCGCATGCCTTTGATCCCAGCACTCAGGGAGCAGAGGCAGGTGGATCTCTGTGAGTTTGAGACCAGCCTGGTCTACAAAGCGAGTCCAGGACATACAACGATACACATAGAAACCCTACCTTAAAAAAATAAAAACAAACAACAACAACAAACCCAACCAACCAATCAAACAAAACCCACCAAACAAACAAACAAAAAGCAAAAACCCTATACTCGTTAGGCCTTCACTATCCATCAGCCATTCCCACTAACCCTTGGCCACCCATACCTATGCTCCATCTGCATCTGGGTGCACACGTTCACCCGTTCTGGGTATTTCTAGGTGAAACCACAGCACCTCCTTCCATGCCCGTCTTCTTTCATGTATCATGTTTTGAAGGCTTACCTGAATTGTAGTATACCTTACTACTTTATTCCTGTTCACAGCCAAGTAATATTCCATTGCACAATATGCCACATTTTATTCATCCATGGATGGACATTTGGGTTGCTTCTACATTCAGATTGCTGTGAATTGTAGTGCTGGGGACTTTCACATACAAGTTTTTACTTGAGTATTTGTTATGTTATTTGAGAGTAAATACCTCAATGACTCTGTGTCTGACTCCACATCTTTCTGTGGTTGGGACAGGGAACTGTCTACTGTGTACTTAACCTGTAAGGCTGCTCTGGACAGTGGTACAAGTTGTACAGTTTAACTCTAGGAGAGATCCATGGAGATTTGTATTTTCATGAAGATGACTTACCTGCGGATTGAGAAGGGAGTGCTTCTTCCTAATTCTGTAAAGGACTCATGTTCTCCCTTAAGCCAAATATTCTCTCTCTATTGTAACAATTAACCTCCCCAGGATCATTCTCTAACCTGCTAGTTTCCAGTACATTTTTGAAAGGATGTATATGACATGCAGTGTTGTTCTTGTTTTCTTTTCCAAGTTTGTAAATGAAACAACAACAACAGCAAAACCCAAATGACAGTGTAGCATTATATTCACACTTTCCTCAAAGATGAACGAAAAAAAAAATCCATCAAATAATAAATAGATTTACAGATGCTAAAATGTTGTATGGCCATTCAGTGAGATATTATTCAGCCATGAAAAGGAAAAGGTCCTGACACCCGCTACCACAGTTGTGAGTCTTGAAGAAACTACACCAAGGGGAAAAAGCTGGTCCTAGAAGGTGACTAATCAAAGGTTTTCCAAAACAAGCAAACCTGACTGTTGCCTGAGGCTGGGGTGAGAGTGTGGAGTGACACCAATGAACACAAGATTTGGGGAGAGGATAGTAATTTTTTATTAAATTACATCCACAGTTCCATAGCCTATAAAATCACTAATGACTAGTGGCTTGTATGTTTAAAATTGATTTATTTATGCTAGATAAATTTTATCAGAATAAATCTTTTTTTTTTTTTTTTTGGTTTTTCGAGACAGGGTTTCTCTGTGTAGCCTTGGCCATCCTGGACTCACTTTGTAGACCAGGCTGGCCTCGAACTCACAGCGATCCGTCTGCCTCTGCCTCCTGAGTGCTGGGATTAAAGGCGTGCGGCACCACACCCGGCTCAGAATAAATCTTTTTAAAAAACAATTTTGTACTTTCTCCTTTTTGTATGTTTGTTTGTGGGACACTTCTGTAGCCCAGGCTGTCCTGAAATTCACAATCACCCTGCAACTACCTCCTAGGAGCTAAGATTTCAGGTGTTTCTGCTACACTTGGTTTAAACCACCACATCTAAGCTCTGCTATGCACCAGGCCCTAGGAACACAAGGCACCGAGAGCCACGCCTCCTTGTTTCTATATAACTAACCGCAGAGCTTGGTGTTGTGGAGGTTTGAATAAAAATGGCTCCCATAGGCTTGTATATTTGTATGCTTAGCTCCCAGTTAGTACAACTGTTTGGGAAGGATTAGGGGGTGGGGCCTTTTGGAGTGGGTGGGGCCTTTTGGAGTGGGTATGGCCTCATTGGAGGAGATGCAGCCTTGTTGGTGGAGGTGTGTCACAGGGGGTGAGATTTACAGTTTTAAAATTTCATGCCAGGCCAAATCTCTCTCTCTCTCTCTCTCTCTCTCTCTCTCTCTCTCTCTCTCTCTCTCTCTCTCTCTCTCTCTGCCTGCAGATTGGGGTATAAAACTCTGAGCTACTGCTCTAGCCATGCCTGTCTGCTTCCCACCATGATGGTTATGAGCTAACCCTCTGAAAGTGTAAGCAAGGCTCCAGTCAAATGTTTTGTTTTATGAATTGCCTTGGCATGCTGCCTCTCTGCAGCATAGAGCAGTGACTAAGACAGGAGTCAAGGGGCTTGGAGAGATGGCTCAGAGGTTAAGGGCACTGACTGCTCCTCCAGAGGTCCTGAGTTCAATTCCCAGCAACCACATGGTGGCTCACAACCATCTATAATGTGATCTAATGCCCTCTTCTGGTGTGCAGGTGTACATGCAGGCAGAGTACTGTATACATGATAATAAATAAATAAATAATAAATCTTAAAAAATAAAAGACAGGAGTCAAACAGGCAAAGAAATGACTGGGGGCTGTAGCCACACTTAGAGCCAGGACATGCACCAGTGCACAGACCCTAGGATACCTCTGTGGCTTCCCAGAGTGACAATAAGCCCTTCAGGCTGTGTCTGTAACCAGAATCCCCTAGTTGAGTAACGCAGCTTAGAGGCAGGAAGAATGTAGTCTCATGCCCCTGTGACCAATAATGGCTTTACTGTGGCTTAGCTTCTAACTGAGGGTCTTGGGTCCTGGGCCCTCACCTCCACCACTAATGTACCCCTGTCTATCCTTCCTTCCTGGCCTGTGGGATTGTCTTTGGATGTTTGAGTCTTAGGATGTGCTTGGGGGTGGGATAATGGGCCTGGGGCCATTCCCCACGGAGGCATAGCAGGACAGGACTTGATGCAGGTGCCCAGCATCCCTGACTCTCATGGACAGGCTATTTCAGTTGATCCCCAGATGGAGTTCTTGATGGCTGGCTGCTGAGACTGAGGCCTGCAGGCTACCCATAAAAGGAGAAAGCCAAGTGAAACTGGGAATGCATCCCAGGCTCCACACCTCTCTTCCTTTGCCTAGTACCAGCCTGCTGTAGATACGGGAGAGGGAGGGAGGGGACCCCAGGCCAAAGAAAGTGAGTCCCTACTTCATATCTGCCAAGAACATAGATTCCAGAAAGTTCTATACACTCTATAAGTCTAGTGACAGCTTGTCAATTATGGGTCCGCCTCTGACAACAGGGCCCATGTCAGCTAAGGCTCAGACATGGCTCAGAGGGGTCCTCATACCACTTGGAGATGACAATAAAGACACCAAGACACAGATGACTCTATCCCAGCTCAGTAGCCCTGACTCTGCTTTGGGTTCCTATGCACCTGGTCTCTCTCCTCTTTCACGTTCTATCTGACTCATAGGCTATATGTTTGCACTGGGCCCAGGGAGGCATTTTCTAACTCTTAGAACTGGCTCACTGAGGGGCACCAGGACAGGGGAATCTGGTGGCCTCTCAGGGCTTGGCTCTTTGCCCTCCACCCCCCCCTCCCACCGCCTTCTGCCTCCAGCCCCAGGAGGCTCTCCATCTTAAGTACGCAGTCACCTCCCAAGAGCTACCTACTGTCTCCTAGCCTAGGAGACAGGCCCAAGTAATCAGCCTTTGGCTTTTGGATGTCCCTTCTCTGAGCTGAGGGGTTCCTTGATTAATGTCCCTGAGCTAGACTTCAGGGCTCTGGCATATGGTCAGGCCTTCAGTCAGCCCTGCTGAGACAAGAGGCCACATACTTTTCATGCTCCCTGGACGGGAAACATGTTGCCACATACCAGTACAGGAACCCCAAAGTTACTCTTCTGGACAAGCCTTTTCTTCTACTCAGAATTTACTATTTACTCATTATTTTAAGATTCTTGCCTGCCTCCTATCCCATAGGAACCCATGGACAGCAAAGACTGTGAGAGTGTCCTGCTAACTCTGAGTCCCACTTGGGCCCAACACCCACACCTCCACTTACACGGGGAAACCTAGTCACTAAGGGCCCATGAGGGCTCTACCATCACAAATGGAACACATGCCCACACTCAAGAGACCCCAAAGAGGGAGGCAGTCCCTTCAGCCACATGAGGCTGTGGCTAGCAGGTGCCACTTGAGAGAGAAGGCAGAACCTGATCTCGTGGGCTCCCTGGTGCTGTGCGTCAGCCTCCATCTAGTGGTGCCTTCTTGCCCCTCATCCCGGAGGCTTACCTGAGCTACATACTGCATTCGGTGTCAACCTGGACTGCAACGAGACCCTGTCTCAATAGATCAAAGATGGATGGAGTTGGGGAAGGAAGGATGGGATATATATTATCATATCTGCCTCCAGGCTGCCTAGCAACCTATGATGTCGTCACCTGCCTCCTCTAGAGTGCCAGGTGCTAATGATAAAAAAAGGACAAACCTACCTCCTCTCTCTCTCTCTCTCTCTCTCTCTCTCTCTCTCTCTCTCTCTGTGTGTGTGTGTGTGTGTGTGTGTGTGTCTGTCTGTCTGTCTGTCTGTCTGTCTGTCTCTGTCTCTGTGTCTTCCCCTGGGCATCCCTCCCCCTTCCCTCTCTCCTCCTTTCTATAACAAATCTTATTCCATGTATGCTGTATAGCACATATTTCATATTTAACAGAGTATGTCACCAATTTGTGGCAATTTGTTCGTGGAAGCTCAACTAGATAGGTGAGGAGCAACTGTACGCGGACACTCAGTCAAACCGATGCACTGTTGTCACACCACCTCCAGTAGAATTCGCATGACAATGCTGTTCTGCGGACCTCAGGCAAAGACCCTAAAAGACCAGAATCTCCTGGAAAAGGCCATGTGTTCTTTCCCTTGGAGTGTTGATAGCGACCTACTTCCTGGTATTCCTTATTTGTTCTATTATTCTTTTCACTTGTAGTCAAGGCAACAACAAGGTGACCATGGATATGGTGCCAGGAGGTGAATTGGACAAAGCGCCAGCCTAGAAACCGCAGAATGAGACGCCTCCTCCAAATGCACCTAATTTGTTATTAGTCATCCTGAAAGTTCTTAAGAATAATAAAACAATGGAGAACTTTACAGCAAAAAGAGATGGTTTTAAAAATCCCCTCAATTAAATGAAGGGTCTTTACCAAAGGCAGAGCCCATTCAAGGAAAAGGTAGCTTGGACAAGAGTGAAAGTAAAAGTGTAATTTTAATTCCTACAACACAAAACTCCATGTGGCGTGGCCTATGTATTGAAAGGCAGTCTCTGGTGTCCTCCTAGATACAAAGGACCCTATAGATTGGCTGCTACACCTCGTCCACCTCTCCCCTATACAGGAGTGTGTGAGGGAGGGGAAAGATGGGAAAAAGGTGTCAGACATCAACTAATAGCAAAAAGTTAATCTTACTGAGGACTGTCTCCGGCCCCTGGCTCAACCTGAGAATGTAATATCTGCCTGTGCCAAGTTAATGTCTTAGAAACAATGATGTTATTACTATGTACTGTGTACTGTGTATTCTATCTGCCTGATTGCTTCACTGACCCCTTGAATCTACTCCATGGAAAACGTAACCACAAAACACTCCCTGTTTCAAAATGTGTATAAAAACCTAGACTGCTTGCCTACAAAATACACTCAGATTCAAACTGCCTCTGTGCTTGTCTTTGTCACCACCGAATCCTTGCCCACCAAGTCTTTGGGGCCCTCGTCCCAGGGACCCCCATACCCAACTGGGGCAGTCCGTGGCACACTATACCCTATCCCCATAGCCAGTCAGTCCAGGCAGAATTGAGTTGAGCCACATACCCTCCTGGAAGCAGAGGCATGCCCTGAGGCCTGTCTCGGAGACATGTTTGTAGTTTAACATGTTTGAGTCAAACAGCTTGACACTATTTCTTGTCTCCCCATCCTGAGCAGCCTTTTATGCCTGCCATAGCCGTTTCTTCATCAGGAAAACAAACTTTTCAGGAGCACAGAAACTACTCCATGAGACTAGACTGAGAGAACGTTGAAGTTCCCCGTGACACAGCTCAGAGCTGTGAGTACCACATTAACCATCATTAGCATAGTTTTGTGTGCTATGTACATACACATGCAACATGTATGTGGAGGCCAAAGGTTACCCTGGGGTGCTACCTCTCTCAGCGTCTCCCACAAGCTCTCACAAGGAGCTTTTTCACACTATGTTCTGGGGAGCAAGCTCAGGTCGTCACTTTATCCACTGAGCTATCTCAGCTATCTCTCACTGAACACTGGAATCTGGGGCCAGATGTGGCCATGTGTGCTTGCAATTATGGCCCTTGAGAGGCTGTGGGACAGGATTTCACATTCCAGGTCATTATAACTGTTGTGAATACATGTATGAGTGAGTGAATGGACGAAACTAATAACCTAGAGACGTGTTTATGACCAGCAGTGACTGAGTCAGGGGGTTAGAGGACATGGCCAGGGTCACCCCTCTCTACTTAGAATGCGCCACAGTCTGATCATTTGTGTCTCTCTCCAAATCTCCACCTTTGATATTCCCTCCCTTAAGGTAGGGCCAGGCCCTTAGGAGGCGGTACATCACCAACAGGACTGGCATACACACACACACACACACACACACACACACACACACACACACACACACACACAAAGCCCAAGGGAGTTTATTTTCTCTTGGACACAGCAGCTCAGACACCGCCCTTGAAGAAGAAAATGGGCCTGCCTTTACCAGACTAAACAGGAAATGGGCCCTCACCAGAATCCAAGCCTGTATATGCATTCATCTGGGCTTCCAGCTTCCAGAATTGCAGGAAGTACATTTCTGTTGCTTATGGTGGCATTTTGTTGTAGTAGCCTGGACAGATTAAGATCTAAAGCCACAAATGGGTGTGTTGGTATGTGTCTGTAATCCCAGCAGGAGCCTGAGGCAGGAGGATGCCATGAAGTCTTATAGTGAGACCATGCCTCAAAAACACAAATATGGCTGGAGAGATGGCTCAGTGGTTAAGAGCACTGGCTGCTCTTGCAGAAAAGACCTGGGTTCAGTCTCCAGCATCCACTTGGAGGTTTACAACTATCTGTAACTCCAGTTCCAGGGCTCTGGCGCCTTCTTCTGAATTCAGTGGACAGACACACATTCAGGCAAAGTACCTATACACATTTTTAAAAAGATCTTTAAAAACCAAAGCAAAAACAAATGCCTTTGGGTCCAGTTTCCTCCTTGGTATCCTGTCTACTGCATGGCCTTGGGGAGAAGAGAAAAGTCACCAAGTTTCACTTGTAATTCTAAGGCAAATCTTTGGTGGTCGTGTGAAGCCCTCTACAAACTAACTACTGCAGAGGCTGGTAGCCAGCTCTCCAGGCCCAGGGTTAGCAGTGCCTGCGTTTTAATCCTTTCATCTACAGACCAGGTTGTAGGGATTAGGTGGGCACGGGCCAGTTCCCTTAAGGCATTTTAACCACAGAACAGAGAGACTTGCTTAGTGGCCACTGCCCAGACTTAGCTTATGTTTGAGGAGGGGTGAGCTGAGAGCCCCTGCTGAGTGTTTTCTTCACCATTGACAGGGGCCTCTTGGTGCTGATGAGGTGATAACAATGCACTTGTGGTGACACAAGCCAGGCCCACACCTCCTGAGTGCTGCACTCATCATGTTAGAGTAAAATCTTATCTGCCTTTCACACCTCCCCTACTTCACTCCAGGGACCCACAATGATGATCCCCAGTGTGTGTCAGAAGGCTTAGTGCTCCAATGCACCTCTCCGACCCATGATCATCCTGGAATTTTCTGAGTCTGACTCTGGATTCCCAAGTGTTCAGCCTTCAACACCCAGATAGGAAACAAGACCCTCAGGGACAGAAGGCCTTTCCTCGGCTGGAGGGCAAGCCCAGCTCAGTGCCACTGTTAAATCAGGCAACCCCTAGGTGTCCTAGGAATAACAGGCACAAAGCTCAAAATAGTCTGACACTGTCTGACCTTCGGGAAGTTCTTCACTTCTCTGAATCTCAGTCTCCCCATCTCTAAAAGGGAGCTGACAATAGTGCCAACCCCAGTGTTGGATGACCAACAAGCCATACAAGTGTGGTCAGGGGGCATGTACACACACATACACAGACACACACACAGACACACAGACACACAGACACACACACAGATGCAGACACACACAGACAAACATGCACAAGCATACACATGTGCGTGCACACACACAGAGACACAGACACACACAGACACAGAGACACAGACACATACGCGTACACACACATACACAAGTACACACAGACACACACAGATGCAGACACACACACAGACATACACATGCACAAGCACACACACACACATACACACACACACACACATGGATGCACACACAGATACAGACACACACAGACACAGACATACACACATGCACAAGCACACACATGCACACACACACACAGACACACAGACGCAGACACACATAGATACACACACACACACACACACACACACACACACACACACACACACACAGAGGGAGAGAGTAAAAATTTGTTGTTTCCTCAAGACCAACAAGGTACATGTCATGAGAAAAACAACACGTATGTCAACCTTCTTTACTTGAGAATTTGATTTGGTTTTTATTTAGGGTAAAATTATGGTACATGCACCATAATATTTTAGGACTGAATTTTAAAGCCCCCAGGTTGCTGATGAAAAATTAAGAACACTCCTACAAAGCCAAGCCCTTGCATATAAGAAGCAGGAGGAAATATCCAGGTGCAGTGGCACACATCTTTAACCCCAGCACTCGGGAGGCAGAGGCAGGCGGATCTCTGTGAGTTTGAGGCCAGCCTGGTCTACAAAGTGAGTCCAGGACAACCAGGGCTACACAGAGAAATTCTGTCTCAAGCAAACCAACCAACCAACCAACAACAACAACAACAACCCCAACAACAACAAAAGAAGCAGGAAACAAGCATCCCCATGGATCTAGGATATAGCTCAGCGGTAGAATGCTGGGCTGGCACTCACAAGACCTAGGGCTCAATGCCAGGCGCAGGAGGTGAAAAAACGAGGAACTAACAGCAATAAACAACAAATGTTAGCATCCAGACCAGACAGCTGCCTAGGCCACAACACAGTTGCCCTCCTGAGGGAGCTGTAGGAATCTTAAGCTAAGAGTTCAAATGCCTGGTTTTCTCACTTGGGAGATGAGTTTGCAGTCTTAAGACATATCAAAAGACACGAGCCATGCATCACCTTCCTTACCCAATTCCCTGCTGAAGTTATAGAGACCACCACACCTTCTTCAGAGGAATATAAGAAGCTTCACCTTCAGAACCTTTGCCGTCCTGTCTGTCTGTCTCTAGGGCTAAGGTTTAACTTTCCTCAGAGCCGTTGACATACTGTTGTCTGTTTATTTGTCCATGCATATGTCTTTGAATAAACTTCTTGTTCCCAGAAATCCATTTTGGTGACCCCTTTTGAGTCCCAATACCAAGACCTTAAAAAACAAACAACAAAAACAAACAAACCAACCAACAACCAAGAAGGGAAGTCTCCAGAACAATGAAAAACAGATTGATGGCAAGTTCCACCATGGTGAGCAGAGACTTGGAGAAGAGTTTAAAGGATTAGAGTAAAAGAAACTAAGACTGACCACACAGAAAGAATAGGTAATCTCACACTGAAATGGAAACCAAAGGGCAACAGAGTAGTGCCTTAAGGAGGCCGGGTATGGTGGCGCACTGAGGAGGTAGAGGCAGGTGGATCACTGTGAGTTCAAGGCCAGCCTGGTCTACAAAGTGAGTCCAGGACAGCCAAGGCTACACAGAGAAACCCTGTCTTGAAAAACCAAAAAGAAAAATAAAAAAGAATTCCAAGGGAAAAATGATACCTCATTTAAAAATTTAAACCTATCTAAACTAATCTTTATTTGAGCTGCTTTGGAGCTGCTGAATCAAACAGCTCTGAGACCATCAACCTGTAGCAGCAGCTGCTGCTTCTTCTTCCTCCTCCCCCTCTTCCTCTTTCTCTTCCTCTTCTTTCCTTCCTTCTCCTCCTCCTTTGGAGTGGGGGTTGGTTTTGCTAGACAGGGTTTCTTTGTGTAGCCCTGGCTGTCCTGGACTCACTCTGTAGACCAGGCTGGCCTCAAACTCACAGAGATCCTCCTGCTCTGCCTCCTGGAGTGCTGTGTTTAAAGGCGTGCGCCACTACACCTGGCTAACCTGTAGCTTCTTGTTATACGATATATAAAACTGGTATAACTAAGTTAGTTGTTAGTCCACTCAGTCATTTGACCAAAAGCATGCCCAATGATGTGAACACCAAAGCTCTGTATGGTTCACCAAAGAGATGTCTAAGCTGCTTTCCAAATACACTTTCACCCAGGGGACCACAAGTACCATAAAACAACACAGACAGGATTCTAACTCTAAGACCTAGCAGGGCTTTCCCACCTTGGAGAAAATCATCCTGATCCATCTTGCAGGGCTCTCCCTGCTGGTCTTTGGGAGAATGACAGGCTCATGTCTGGGCAGATGAAGTTCCAATGACATCTGAGATCTGGCAAACTGTTGGTAGCCTGGAGCTTTCACTCACTGGCTTCATCTTCTAGATGCACTTGGACTCCTGCCCTTGGGGATTTCAGGAGTGCTCTTCTCAATCCCCGGCTCAGACCTGTGTCCCCTTGAGCTGACTGGCTCTGTGGAGGGACGTCAGTGTGCAGGTTCCACCTGGCCCTCACCTGGCTGTTCCACCTGCCTGTCTTAACTGTGGTCTCGAGGCTATTAACCTGTACCCACGTGTTGCATACGGTCCTCCTGTCCATGAATCACTCCTGGCATCTAAGTGAAAGGCTTAGAACTAGGGTGTTCAAATTCCAGATTTGAGAGAATCTGCAGATTCATAATGAAGCAGCCTGAAGTCGGGAGGAAGGCAAGTCCCACACACATCTTCCAGATATTATCTGAACTTTTAGAAACTTCGTTCCTTTAATTGTGTGTGCGTGTGTGTGCCTGTGTGTGCAATTGTGCATGTGTGCCTGTGTGTGTGCACGTGTGTGCCTGTGTGTGCATGTGTGGGTGCAATTGTGCATGTGTGCCTGTGTGTGCACACATGTGTGTGCACCTGTGTGTGTGTTGGTATGTCCACACAGATGCAGGTACTCATGGAGACCAGAATGGGTATTAAATCCCTTGGAGCTGAAGTTACAAGAATTTGAGAGCTGCCTGACCTGGGTGTTGGGAGCCAAACTCAAGTTCTTTGAAAGAACATCAAGTGTTCTTAACTTCTGAGCCATCTCTCCAGCCCATCTGAAGGTCATTTTATATTATGTTTTCTTTGTTTATTTATAAGCAGGATCTCTCTAGGTAGTCCTGGCTGTCTGGGAGTTCTTTCTGTTAATCAGGTGGGCCTGGAAGTCACAGAGCTCTGCTTGCATCTGCCTCTCCAGTGCTGGGATTTTAATTTTACTCATGCACCATTAGACCTGACTCATGTTCTGTTTTGAATAACTTTGCTCAATCAAAATTTCATGGACTATAGTTTACACTTTATAGAATTTGCAATGAAATTATCCTGGCTCTTAGAGCATTTTAGATTTTGGATTTTAGAATTAGGGATGTTCGCCCTGTAGTGCCTTATGCTTACAAAGGGTGTTTGTTGATCAAGTCCCAGCCACTGTTTTGAAAAGATTAAAATGCAATAGTTCATTAGTTCATTTAATTCTCATCTCAGCCCTAAGAGGGGGTAACAGACTTCTCTGGATGGATGGATGATCCACTGACTGACTAACTTGTATAGCCTAGGATCATCTCAAACTTTCAGTCATCTGGTTTCAGTCTCCTAAGTGGGAAGATTACAGGCCTGGCCCACCACACTTTATGCCCTTTTACAGAGGAAGAGCTGAGCTACAGGACATTTAGCAGCTTATCCAAAGTCACACAGCATGCTAGGCACATGCTAGCACAGGCAGCTCTGTCCCAGAGTTCATGCTGTAACTGCACGCTGCTGCTGAGGACGTCTGGGGAGGAGAGGGAGCTCTCCAGAATGCTAAGTAAACAATGTAAGTGTGTCTCTCACTGAAGTTCAAGGCTAAGCTGGTGGTGACAGAAATCAGAACAGCAGTGGCCTCAGCAGGCAGGGGTGGGGGGGGTGAGGAGGTGGGGGGAGTTGGGGGGTGCTGAGGAGGTCGCTGGGAAAAGGCATAAGGGAGCCTGTTTAGAATAATTCGTTCACATCTTTATCTCAATGGCAATTATCCTACTGGAGTTAGGTATAAATTTAAATTAACACTTTCCCCATTCCTCTCTTGTGTATTTGCCGTTCTATTTCTCCCAGTAGAAATGCTCGATCCAAAATAGCATTCACATGGGTTAAGAACCTTCAACCCCAAACAAAACCCAAAATCTGAAACTCTTTTAGTCCAAATATGAAACCACAAAGAGAAAATTCCATTTGACAAAATGTTGCTTCATGCACAAAATTATTTAAAATATTGTCAAAAATCACATTGGAACTGTATACAGATGAAACATAAATGAATATTGTGTTTAGACTTGAGTTGTAGCCCCACCAATTCTCATCATGCATATGAGAATATTCCTAAATCTGTGTGTTTGTGTGTGTGTGTGGGGGGGGGGGGGTTCACATCTGCAATGGCTTTGATCCTAAAGATTCCAGATAGAAGATTCACAAGCTGCCACGTCTGGACTTGGAGTGTGTGCGCAAAGTTCCTCCATGGGAAAAGCCACCACAGCAAGTCTCACAGAGCCGTAGCATGGAGAATGTTGTTCCTTTCACATACAAGGAAACTGAAGCTGGGAAGGAAAAGACACCTGACTGCGATCCCAGGGATGGAGACTGGCAGGTGGCAGCCCAGGACCCTGCAGCTCCTCACCAGCTCGTTCCCAGCTGCCTCCTCTCTGGCTGCTGCCTGGGCCAAGGCCCTGGAACAGACAGGCACGGCAGAAGCCAGAGAGGGTATGCCCGTATTTGCTCAAGGCCTGAGCTCCCTGCCCCCTCCTTGCTGCAGACTGACGTTGCTTCTGCTTTTGCCCTTTTTTAGTCAGGGCACCGCCTGCCAAACTCCACATTCCTGATGGGGACTGAGGCAGGTGGGGGTGGGGACTGAGCTTGAGCCCTGAGGTAGTTCTGGGGGCTGGCAGGCTCACCTTGCAGCATGCTCCTGTAGGCTGTGTCAGCAATGGCGTAGATGTGGGGCGGCATCTCGTGTCTCTTCTTGCCCTTGTACATGTCCACGATCTTCTCTGAGTAGATGGGGAGGTGCTTGTAGGGGTTGACCACCACACAGAAGAGGCCCGAGTAGGTCTGCAAGAGAGGACTGGGCTCAGTTCTAGACCTTCGGGTGGGCGGGGAAGCTCCCACACCTACGATCAGCAGCCTCCTGCCATGTGGCTGCCTCAGCAGCTCAGCAGGAGCTCTGTGGCATCCCTTGTACTCAGCACACAGGGTGTAAGAGGCAAAGGGCAAGATTGGGTTCCCAGGCCACCTGGGATTGAGTCTTAAACAGTTCTGGGTGCACATCTAAGCTCCCAATCTACCATGGTCCTCTACCTCACTAAGCCTCAGGGACATAACTTGCAGGTCTGTGTGCACATGTTTCTATGTGAGGTACATGTGCACATGTGTGTAAGCACGTGAAGAGCAGAAGCCAACATGGGGCCTCTTCTCCAACTCCCTGCTCTTTATTGTTTAAGATGGGCTCGCTCACTGAACCTGGAACTCACCAATTTGTCCAGGCTGGCTAAGCATAAATCCCAAGCATCCCTGTGTCCCTGCCTCCCCAGCATCGGGGTGACAGGAGTGTGGCTCTCTACACCCAGCTTTGTCCAGTGGGAGCTGGGAACACAAGCTTGATCAGCAGGCGCTTTACCAACTCAGCCATCTCCCCGGCTCTCCAAAAAAAATTCCCTTTTTACTTATCTCAGTTGTATTTTTTATTTGATAGAAAGATAGAATGCTACTCAAAGAATACCAGTTGGCAGTGGTAGCACACACCTTTAATCCCAGCACTCAGGAGGCAGAGGTGTGCAGATCTCTGAGTTCACGCCAGCCTAGTCTACAGAGCAAGTTGAAGGACACCCAGGGATCCTTTTGTGTTGTCTAAAAAAACAACACAAGACTAAAGAATACCAATAACACGTGATTTTTAAATTGTAAACAGCAATGAAATAGCTAACACACAAGCCTGAGGAAGAAGGAGTAATGTGTGGACAGTAGGACTGTCCTAACCTTGTATAGAAGGAGGACAGTGTGGCTGAATGATGCTAGTGGTTTTTTGTTTGTTTGTTTGGTTGGTTGTTTGTTTGGTTGGTTGTTGGTTTTTTGAGACAGAGTTTCTCTGTGTAGCCTTGGCTATCCTGGACTAGCTTTGTGGACCAGGCTGGCCTCGAACTCGCAGTGATCTACCTGCCCCTCCCTCCCGAGTGCTGGGGTTAAAGGTGTGCGCCACCATGCCCGGTGATGTTATTGTTTATTGAAGAAGTCTTAGAAGTAATTTTTCTTTGGTTGGGTTTTTTTGAAACAGGGTTTCTCTGTGTAGTTCTGGCTGTCCTGAGACTCCCTTTGTAGACCAGGCTAGCCTCGAATTTACAGACATCCGCCTGCCTCTGCCTTCCGAGTACTGTGATCATGCGCCACCATGCCTGGCCTCTTAGAAGTAATTTAATAGTTTAGGAGTGCATATCCTGAGAAGTGAGAGACACATATCACCAACTAGAGAAGCCACTGAAATACAGTAACATAGGGTGCTAATCTGCAATGGGGAAGAGGTGGGATATTACAACAGGTTCAAAGGTGAAAGGGAACAAAGGCTGGGAATGTGGCTCAGTGGGTCGAGGGCTTGCCTAACATGCACAAAGCCCTGGCTCCCATCCCCGGGACCACATAAACCAGCTATCACGGTACACGTCCATAATCACAGTATTCAAAGCATCAGGAGTTCTAAGTCATCCTCAACTACAAAGCAAGTTTGAGGCCAACCTGGGCTACATGAGATCCTGTCCTTAAAAAAGAAAGGATGGTGGTAGTGACACAATGAATAAATGTGAGAAATAACAACAAAACCCAAAACTCGGACCATATGTGCTGCTCCTCACAGCTGCAAGGTTGGTGAGGAGAAAAGAAGGCCTCTCAGGGACACAGTGGCCCCAAAGGTCTGAGCTTGATAACTCAACAGTGTCCCTGTCCGAGAACTTCCAGGTGAGGACAGAGTGGAACCGTCACGGGAGACTCATACCAACCAACAGGAATGGAAATAAGAGAAGCCCTGAGGAGGGTTGGGGTGACTGTGGGAAGTGCTGGGGTACTGAGTCTTAAAGGACAGTGAGGGCAGTCCAGATCAGGAGATAGAAGGCTCAGAGGCAGAGAGGGAGGCAGGAAAGCAGGATGTGGCACTCTCTGACCTGAAAGTGCCAGATGCAGTTACCTCCACAGGCCTGAGCTCCTGTTCTGTCCTCTTGAGCCCCAACCTAAGTCTTGACATATAGTAGGTACTAATTAAATAGCTACTAAATGACTGCCAAGGTTAAGTTGAAACATCCTCAAGTGTAGAGGCAGCCTGCCTTTGCCTGTATGTCCTGGAGACCTTGAACGACACACAGTAGGTGTTCAGTGGATATCTGCTGAGCCACAACTGTGCCCTTTCTATCCGTCACCCATCTAGGCTCCCAAAGAGGAATGCCAGTCAACATCATCTGAATGAAAACTAGAGCGGCACCCCCTCTGTTTAGGTCTCAACCCTGGCCCCTGCTCCCTGGGGCAACATCTCTTTCAGAATGGTGTCATTTATGTCTGGGACACCACCACTATCTTCTAGCCATGTCTAAACCCCCAGGCAGTAGCTAAGAGTACCGGGGACTTGAGTTTGAACCCTCACCTGCTACCTTCTAACTGGGAGGCCATCTGAACCTCAGTCACCTTGATCTGCAAACCAAGGGACATGCTAACCATTTCCTCGTGGTTTTGCTCTGAAATAATGCACATGAAGAAGAATTTAGCACCATGCCTGAATATAGTGGTTCTCAGTCAATCTGATTATGCCTGGATACTCCTAGTCTTATAAGACCAGAAAATTTGACACCTTGGAGCCTCCATATATGCTGTTCCCATTGCCAGGAATTCCTTTCCCCTGGTCTTCCCAGACCCATTTCCATCTCTGCTTTCAGGGCTCAGCTTCCAAGGCACCCTCCCAACTGAACTGTACCCTAGTGTGTCTCTAGCACCCAGCACAGTAAATATTTGCTAAATAGAATTTGTAAAAGAAAGAAGTCTTCCAGATTCCACCTCTGAATGAGAGAGAGAGAGAGAGAGAGAGAGAGAGAGAGAGAGAGAGAGAGAGAGGACACATGCTGTTCCTAGATATGGGTTGAAGAGGAAGGTTATGGTAGATGTGAGAGAAAGCACAGCCAGAGACATCTGGAAAGTTCCAGACTGAACATGGGGTCAGGGTAGGGGTGGGGAAGAGGGAAAGCAAGAGAAAGGAGCTAGGAGCCATGAGACTAAGAGTGAGCCAGGAAACCAAGAAGCCAAGAGACCATGAGGCGAAGGGAACAACATATAGTCAAAATGGCTGGGTTACATAGGGAAGAGAGCTGAGGGAAGGCCAGTGAAGCTCAGGGCTAGAGAGTTTAGGACAGGAGGCCAGGTATGCCAGCCAGGAGGACTCTTTAACAGGGAGCAAGAGCTGCTGGGAGAACCAGGGGTGAGCATCTGCTTCAATATGTTAAATAGGCACCTCAGTCAGCCATTTGTGCCGAGTTTGAGACCTGACCATCTCGAGTTCCCAGGGAGAGCAGCACTCTGTCTTCCTGCTTGCTTATGGTCCTCCGCAAGCCCACCCACACAGCACACACATGCTTCAGGCAGATCTGAGTCTGCTCAGCTGGCAAATCCTCTTGAGGAAACCAGGGTCTCATGCCCAGGATTGTCCCTCTCCTGATGCTTGAGTTCAGAGGTCCCGACGTTCCTCCTCCTGTGTCCCAGCTAGGCATCTCAAGGCCCAGTGCCACCAGCAGGTCCCAGCTGGAGTAGGATCTCCCTTTTGTGACCGTATTAGGAAGCAAGCCTGGCTGCTCCTCATACTTTATATGGTCAGCCCCAGAGCACCAAGCAGGAGCTGCTCCCAAGGCCTTGGCCTCAGGAAGAGAGGAGGATTGGGAATAATGAAGAAGATGCTGACCAAAAGACACGTGCCAGGGGCAGTCTCGGCTTTGCCTCATAACCCACTAGGTGTGCGTGCACACGGCGTGACCCTGAACCTCCTCTCTCCTCCAGAGACTAAACGGAACCCCTCATTCTCTACAAAGCTGTCTGGGGGCATTCACACTTTCTGAGTGTCTGTGCTGGAGTGAGGCACTTCATCACGAATGTGCTTGTGCTGTGGCTGGAAGGCCAGTGACAGCAGAGGTGCCCATCAGGAGGGGAGAGCCTTACCAGTGCAGCCCATGGCCACAGCAGGAGATCCTGCTCTGCTCTGAGGGATGCGTGTTAAGTAAGATACACAAACGCAAAAAAGAAAAGTAGCAGACGCACAACAGAATGTGGCCCAAGCTGCCACTTTAAGGGAGCAGATAATGTTCTGAATGTATATTATGTATAAAATTCTTCATGAGACACAGAGGAGCCAAGAAGGGTGGGACCATACTTATAATCCCAGCACTGGGAAAGCAGAGGTGAGCAGACCTCAAGCTTGAGCTAAAGAGCGAGATCCTGTCTCCAGGCAAATGGCGGGTTAGTTACTCTTTGGGGGGTCAGGGTGGGAGTGGGAAGGATAAGGCACTGGAACAAAAGGGCAAGCTCTGCCTCCCTTAGCTGCTCAATAGGCCTTAGGTCCGAGTAGGTGTGGCAGAGAGAAGCCAAGGCCACAGGCACAGCTGAGCAGAAGGAATGGTTGGCACAAGGCTCAGGGGGTGACGCCACTGTTAAACTTGTTAGACTCTCAGACCTGCACAAACAACCCTGGAAACCACATTTGTCCCCAAGACAAAGGGTAGGGAGTTAAAGGTGGGGAGGGACTTCTGCCTTTTGAGCCATATATCTTTCTTTTGGGGGTGTATGCGACGTACGTGAATGAGTGCATGTGTGCACATGTGTGCGCATGTGTAGAGGCCAGAGGTCAACACTGGGGATCTTACACTATCATTTGAGACAAAAAGGTCTTTCTCAGTGAACCTAGACCTCACTGACCGACTGCCTAGGCCGGCACCCAGTGACGTCCTGGAATCCACCGTCTCTACCCTCGCAGTGCTCGGGTGACAGAGGTATACCACACACCCAGCTTCTGTGGGAGCTGGCTTTCCGAGCCCAGCCCCTCCTGCTTCCAGGCAAGCGCTTTCCCCATGGGGCTACCTGCCCAGCCTCACGTGCTTCTACAAACAGTTTTTTGAGTGGATAGCCCTGCTTCGTCTTTGAAGCCTTAAGACTCTAAGAACTAATTCACGAGGCTTCCCAAGAGGTGGCCTGCAGTTCTTCTTCTTTCTACCCTTTGGGGTCCTGTGGAGTGACTGCTTCTAGTGTCCTGACTCAGGAAAGTCCCTGGCATGTGACAGTCCCAAATTGAGCTCCCTCCTCCCCATTACCCGCCCATCCCCCCACCCCCACCTCCACCACAGTACAACCTGGAACAAAGCTGACAGCTAATGCCCTCTAACAAATTACAGGCAGAGAGGCCTTAGCTAACGACAATATACAGAAGGAGCCAGAGGGCCTGAGATCAGGAGTCAGAGCTATGTGCCAGGTGTGCCCTATATTGTGCAGTAGCCCCACAAGGAACCTACAGGCAGAAGAGAAAGCAGGCTCTCTGTCTTAGACAGAACCTTCTGGGTGTCAGAGGGTAGAAGGTCTGTTACGACCTTCTGAAAGGCCCTTTGTTCAGGAGGAGGCCAGTGGAAGGATTCTATCATTAAGGGAAAAAATCAGCCAGCCTCCTGAGCTGAGAGCCCAGAATGCCCTGACACAGGCAGTCACAGGAACCGTGCACAATGCTGCTGTAGGCTGGGGGTCACTCCTGGATCCCAGGCCCATACAGTTTTTATTTCATCATAGGCAGAAGTTCCTATGAGTGATTCATTTGAGCAGAATGATACTAGGCAGAGAGAACACACTGTCCTGAGGTCAAGAGGGCTGAATCTAATTCCCTCCAGAAAAGCATGGCAGGGACCTGAAGCCTCCAGACACTCTTAATCTGTTCCTAGTGATCTCTGGTCTTGGGACTTTCCCAAGGCCCCCTGCTTCCTGATTCCCACCATGTCATAGAGTTGTCAGGTGAAGTGAGCACGCAGGCTCAGGTGACAACGCTATGCCACATTGTTAGAGGTTGCATGCTCTGAAGGGTTGGAAGGAGATGCTGTGGCCATGGGACCATCCTTCTCCAGAAGATGTGCAAGGGACCCAACAAGTGACCAGGAACAGCCAGTCATAGCAGACACAAAGCAAGAACAAAACTCTGGGCATTCTCAAGGGCCCATCTGCCAGGAAATATCCACGATCTTTCTAGAAAGAGCTTCAGTACATAAGGCTGACATGGTTCCTCACAGTTCAGAGAGGAAAAGAACATCTTGGAGAAAGAGGGAACCTTCCAAAGGACCCACCAGCACCTTCAGAGATGCCAGGCAGAAATCCTGGGGACATCTGTGTCCTTGGTGATCTAAGGAGCTGGTACAATCCACACGGAACCTTTACTATCCTCATCAGGTGGCTCAGGCTGAACAACAGAATATAAGGGGGAGAATGTTCTAGAATTATGTCATCTGGTACAGCAGCTGTTAAGCTTATGACATGTGGCTAAGATTTAGCTGAAGAAAGACCCCATAAATACTCATGTTTAAAACAAACATAACCAACCAAACAACCAACCAAACTTACCTCTCAATTGGTTAAGAGGCAGGCAGCTGGAAAGCGTGACTCAAAGCCACTGCAATGGACCTATGAATTCTATGTACCATGTGGCCATTCCTGTGTGACACAGAGGGCCTTCAGAAAACCTATTTAGATCCTTATGTGCCATAGTCCGCAGGGGCAGGGAGGCACTAGCCTTTCTGAGGAGCTTTTCCTAATTCTAAGATGGAGGAAGGACCAGGAGAGACAACTTCAACACCCATGGTGTCATGTCACATGCTTTAGCACTCTGAAGCATATGACCATGTGGACTCTGCACACTCCTGTGGAAGGTGACCATTCCTATTTTACAGACAAGAGACAATGGTCTGTTCTATTCCTTGAACCAGGCAGGGCAGGACAAAGCTGTGAAGCCAGGTTTGAGTGACCCCATCTTGTAGTGTGACCCTCACTTAGTCAAAGCTGCCAAATTTTGACCTGCACCCTAAACACAAGTTTTGCTTGTGTGTGTGTGTGTGGTATGTATGTGTGTACATGTTTGTGTATGAACATGTATCTGCATGACAGAGGTTAAAAATGGCTGTCTTCCTCATTCATTCTCTGTCTTAGTTTCTGAGACAAGGCTTCTCACTAAATGAGAACTCATCAGTTCGGCTGGCCTTGTTTGTGTATCTCCCAGGACAGGGGTCACAGGCATGTGTTGCCATGCCCAACTTTTTACTTGGGTGCTGGGGATCCAAACTCATGTCTTCATACACACAGAACAAGCACTCTTTTGGAGACTAGGTCTCATTATGTAGCCCAGGCTAGCCTTGAACTCTTGACCCTCTACATCAAGTCCCTGAATGCTGCAGTGAGGGACGTGCACCACACCCAGCTCATACAAACACATTTCTAGGCCCTTCTGTTCCACAAGGAGACTGAAGGTAGGCCATTACCCCCAGATACTCACATAGATTAGGCCCGAGAAGTATCGCTCCCTCAGGTTGTGCAGGACAGAGGCCTCATTGAGGCACGTCAGTTCTGCCATGTCCTCCACCTTGGAGAACTTAGGCGGGTTCATTTTTTGGATGTCATCTTTGCCCACTGTGACCTTCTTGCCGTTTTCCACCAGCTCCACGACCACCTCGTCGCCCTTCTCCTCCTTGATGCTGGCTGCTTCGAAGCCCTGCTTCTCCGAAGGGACCCACACCAGCTTCTTGGCTACCCAGTCAGCCTGGGCCATTGGGCTGTTCATGAAGTTTTTGTCCACAAACAGGAACTTCTCATCATCGCTGAGTTGCCCTTTCTGTGCCATGGTGCCTGGTGGTCCCCTGTGGAGTGAAGAGACAGGGTCAGAGTAAGTAGGCCCTTGTTGGCCAGGCATGATGGCACATACCTGTAATCCCAGCACTCTGGGGAGGCAGAGGCAGGATGAGCTCTGTGAGTTCAAGGCCGGCCTGGTCTACAAAAAGAGTCCAGGACAGCCAAGGCTACATAGCGAAACCCTGTCTTGGGGATGGGGCTGGGGAGGACTAGTAGGCACTCACCTCACTATATCTAGGGATTCAAGGTATAAAAGAAGAAGAAGAAGAGGAAGAAGAAGAAGAAGAAGAAGAAGAAGAAGAAGAAGAAGAAGAAGAAGAAGAAGAAGAAGAAGAAGAAGAAGAAAGCTTCCTGCGTTATTGGTTATGTTATCTAAGAGGGCAGTAACTCTGAGGCTCTTCAGGTAGTCTCATAATGAAACTCAGGCAATCCAAACGTCCATCTCTGTGAGACTAGATATGTAAACCATGACATTTGCTTACAGTGAACTACTATTTGGTGCTAATGAAGTTTTTCTGTAAATATTGACATAGAAGATGCTTAAATACTTTTTAAATTTTATTTAACTTTATTTTATATGCATTGGTGTGAGGGTATATCAGATCCCCTAGAAGTGGAGTTGTAGATAGTTGTGAGCTGCCATGTGGGTGCTGGGAATTGAACCCCAGATCCTCTGGAAGAAGGAGCAGCCAATGCTCTTAACTGCTAAACCATCTTTCCAGCCCTAAATCTTTTTGTTTTTCAAGACAGGTTTTCTTGGCTGTCCTGGAACTAGCTCTGTAGACCAGGCTGCCCTTGAACTCACAGCGATCCGTCTGACTCTGCCTCCCGAGTGCTGTGAGTACAAGTGTGTGTCTCCACTGCCCAGCTAGAATATATCTAAATCTTAATGGTCTGCTACAAAATAAATGGTGGATTCTCTGATGTTTGAACACAGAACTACCATATAATCCAGGAATTCCATTCTTAGGATAAATGCATTGATGCATCTAAAAATGTGGTCATAAATGTTCCTAGCAAGTTTATAATAGTCCCAAAGTAGAAACAACACAAATGTCCATGAACAGATGAATGAATAAATAAAATATGGTAGATCTTTACAGTGGAATATGTTGAGCCATAAAAAGAAACAGAATGCTGCACCTGCTACATTGTGGCTGAATTTGAAGACACAATGCTGAAAGAAAGGCCACATATAGTATGATTCAATTTATATGAAATGTCCAGGGCTGGAGAGATGGCTCAGAGGTTAAGAACACTTTCTGATCTTCCAAAGGTCCTGAGTTCAATTCCCAGCAACCACCTGGTGGCTCACAATCATTGATAATGAGATCTGGTGCCCTCTTCTGGCATGTAGGCACACATGCAGACAAACACTGTATACATAATACGTCTTTAAATAAATCTTTAAAATAAGTCTTTAAATAAATAAATCTTTAAAAAAAAGAAAGAACTGTCCAGAATAGGCAAACCCATGAAAACAAAGTAAATTAGCAACTTCCAGGAGCTGGGGGAAGAATCTCAAGGTAACAGCTAACAGGTGCATAGTTATTTGGAAGGTGATGAAAATATTACTGTAGTAGTGGATGCACAAATAAGAAGACTCTAAAAAGAATTGGATTGAAAAAAATTCAGTGGGAAAGGGACTAAGAATGCAGCTCGGTGGTGAAATGCGCGCTTAGCTTTACAAGGCCCTGGGTTCAAGCCTTCTCATCAAAAAGTAGATAAGTGAATTAGATTATATGTGAATTGCTTCCAAGTGAAGCTGTTGCAGGGAGAATGCTGGGGATTGACTATCCAGAGATCATTTTTAAAAATAAAGGGAACTGCAAAATAATATGGATAATAGCTTATTTTTCTGTTCAAAAGCATTTGAAACCTAGACTGGGATGTACTCC
Organism: Acomys minous; assembly: GCF_964271855.1. NCBI lineage: Eukaryota > Metazoa > Chordata > Mammalia > Rodentia > Muridae > Acomys > Acomys minous. Next base: position 52,187,819 of record NC_140498.1, read on the forward strand.
TGTGGCGGAGTGTAATATAAAACATAACATATATGTATGTATTCACATATCCATGTGTGAATATGTATGCATTAGTGTGAACATCTGTGTGTATGTGTTAATGCATGAATTAGGCATATGTATGTGTATGTTTATACACAGAACATATGTTTATGTGTACACTTATATATATATGTACATATGTATTTTAATGTGTGCACCTGTTCATGTGTGTATAAGTATGTTCATTCATGTGTGTATACATGTCTGTGTATATATGTGTTCATGTGAGGGAGTACACATGTGTGTATACATGTATGGAGACCAGGGCTTAATGTCAGATGTCACCTTCAGTCACTTCCCACCTTATTTTTGAGATAGGGTCTCACTGAGTTTGGAGTTCACCAATTGAACTAGACTATCCGACCAGCAAGTTTGTGGTATCCTCCTCTCTCTGTCTTCCCAGTGCTGGGCTTACAGGTGCATGCTGCCATGCATAGCTTTTTTGTGGGCTTTAGGGATCTGAACTCAGATCTTCGTGCTTTGCAACTGAGCTATTTCCTCAGCCACCAGGATCTCCACTTTAAGACTATTAGCTGTAGGGCCGGGCGTGGTGGCGTACGCCTTTAATCCCAGCACTCGGGAGGCAGAGGCAGGCGGATCGCTGTGAGTTCGAGGCCAGCCTGGTCTACAAAGCGAGTCCAGGACAGCCAAGGCTACACAGAGAGACTCTGTCTCGAAAAACAAAACAAAACAAAACAAAACACTATTAGCTGTAAAGCTGATGGAGGGCTGTAGACGGGACAGGCTGGCAATAAGACCAACACACAGAGAGGGGAAAAAGTAGAAACAGCTTTCAGAAGCAGTCAGGCCTAGTGGCTCACACCTGCAGTCTCAGCACTTGGAAGACTGACTCAGGATGATTCCTGTGAATCCTAAGCCAGCTTGGGGCACAGAGTTAAGATCTGCCTCAAAAGCCAAACAATAGAAACGAGCCTCCAGATGGGATTCAAGGCAAGTAAGTGTTATCACCACCAATAAATATACCAGGGGATGGGGCCAGCAAGAGGTTCTCAGTGGGTAAAAGTGCCTGCTGCAAAGCCTTATAACCCGAGTCTGTCCTTGGGATCCACAGAGTGGAAGGAGAGAACTTCCACAAGTCTCTCTCTCTCTCTCTCTCTCTCTCTCTCTCTCTCTCTCTCTCTCTCTCTCTCTCCACACACACACACATACACACGCGTGTGAATGCATCCTATATACCTGTGCATCAAATCAAAGATCAAAAATAATGTTTGTTTTGCCTGTTTTAAAATGCTTGACCTTAAGAAGACAATAGAAAAACAAAACAAAAACAGAACAAAACAAAATCAGGGTTATCCTTCCATACGCAACAACTTTGAGGGTGCTTGGGCTACATAAGACCTTGTTCCAAATAACAAGATGTATGAACAGACAAACAACTTGAAATTAAAAATTTTGTGAAACTGAATGCAGTTGTTACAAAAATAGAATGATAGAATGTTATTTAAAAGTACCTCAAAGAAGTAGATTAGTGACCCTACTCCTCAACTTAATGCCTCACTCACAAGGTATAGAATGTTGTCACTCACAAGGTATAGAATTCCTGGTCTAGAATCGTGTGCATAGGTACAAAATAAGTTTGATTTTAGATACAGTGGTATAGAATTAAAATGTAAGATAATTCTTCACATACATTATATATATATTTCTACTCTAATATGAGGTATTGTACCCATCTACTCAAGTATAATACAAAGTTTACTTCCAGTACTTTGAAAGTGCTATTGCGGGCTGTTTAGGATGAATAAGCTATACAAGTTAATTGTTAGTTGATCAAATCATGGTCATGCCAATTGCTAATCTACTTTTATCACAAGAATATATATCTTAGATTTGGCAGATAGATATGATTCTATAGGAAGATAAGGTAAAATAGTTAAATAAGGTCCTCAAAAACCTCAGAGACATGCAGAATATGGCAGTTTAAAATGTTTTTATTATTTTAAAGGTTCACTGACAGTGAGACAAGTTAACTCATGGCAACACCCAGCCTACCTCCAAGAAGATGATGAACATCAAAGAGCCTCCTTATGGAGATGCCTCCAAACATGGCAAATAAGCCACTGGGCAAAATGTCTTCATTTCTACCACAGACAAAATTCTGCCTTAAAAAGGGCAAGCTTGGATAAAGGTAGAGTCGTCGGCCAAACTCTGCCAAGACACGATAAGCAAGTCCTCAATAGTTCCTGCCTCAAAAATATGTCTGTCAGATATATTGGAACAGAAGGCTGAAGAAGATGCTCCAGTGTTATAGATAGTTTTGGGTGACTATTCAGGTAGCAAACTGTCTCTGTCATCTTATCATTTGGAAAGCTACTAACGTGCACTCCTGGCATACTAAGGTGATCAAGTTTATTCCTTTTCAAGTCTCTGATGGAGTTGAAGGCCAGGTAGCTTAGTTTTACAGTGAAGCTTAGTTGTTTAGGGGTTAAGATGTTTTTAGGTCTAGATAGATGTTTTAAGTTGATAATGACAAGATGGAGATTGATTTACATTCAGAATTTTAGACGTACCAAAATAGGAAATACAGCCAAAACACTAAGAATGTAACATTTATATAATTCCTGATTGTGTCATGGTTCTTCTTGCTATAGGTAGTTTATTGTATATATATGTAATAATATAAATGTATATATAAAAAATAAAAAATATTTAATTAAAAAAATGAATAAGCAAGGAAAATTGAAGCTTCGTTTGTTGGTGAGCTCCTGTGTAGTCTGGGCTGGCTTCAAACTTGTACGTGCCTTAACTTCCTGAGTGCAAGGGTCAGAGGCACACATCTCCACTTTTACTTTAGACAATTTCTTAAACTCCGTGTTGAGAAATGAGGCATGGCTACTTCCAGTATCTAGGAGGTGGAGGCACAAAGATTAGGAGTTCAAAGTCATCCTTAGCCATGTGGGGAGTTTAAAGCCTCCTTGGACTACATGAGGTCTTTCTGTTGTTGTTTGGTTTTGTGGGTTTTTTGTTTATTTGTTTGTTTGTTTAAATAAAAAGTAATGAAGCACTTAGGGAGGGAGCTGTAGAAAGAGGGCCCACGGGAGTAAGGATGGTTACCACGGAACCTGATGATGTGAGTTCTATCTCCAGGGCCCACATAATGAAAAGAGCAAACCAACTCCTGTAAGTTGTCTCTATGAAATAAATGTTAATTTTTATTTAAAAAGGGAAAATAAAACTTCCTTTGATCACATAGTTCAGAAGTGTGAAGTAAATTTTACATTTTCTGTAATAGATGGGGACCCTTTTAAAATGGCCTCTGCTTATTCAGAGGGTAGGAGGAAGTAGTGTGTCATGCCTTCTCAATAGCAAGTAGGATTTTTAAAAAATTGCAACTTAGAAAACATCACAGAACATTCAACAGAAAAATGAAAAGACATGAAGATTAGCTTTTCCAGGAACCGCATCTAAACCAGGGCTCAAAAGCACAAATAAGATCAAGTGCAAAGATTGAGTCTCTGGCCAAAAAAGGAGTGATGGCAGCTGGTTGCTCCCCAAGGATTTGTTGCCCTTGACAGTTGTGAAGCACAAGACTGCTTTGGTCAAAGCCAAAGTTTTCAGAGGGGTGATCTGAATCCCTGGTGCCCAGGAATACTTGGGGTTGGGGGGAGGGCCCAGAATGGGATCAAGGATGCTTTTCAAACACAGTTGATGACAAAGCCAACAGGCAGGGCTCTGTTGACAACAAGCATCCAGACCTGACCATGAATCCCCATAAGTGACACAAAAAGCAAAGTTTGCCATGTGTGACTGTAACCTCAGTGTTGACAAGGTGTTGGAGACATGCAGATTCCCCAGAGCTTGATAGCAGAGATGGGAACTTCTAGTTCAGTGAGAAACCCTGTTTTAGAGTTGCAGCCTGCAAACTCACACACCCACACACATGCACTACCACATGCATGTCTCAAACACACACACAAACACACACACGCACTATCACATGCATGTCACACACACCACTCTGCTCCTATGAACCTGTGGAGAGGGAGAGGCTCCCAGAACAGTACTGGACAGGTACTTTCCTTGGACAGAATTCACAGAGCCCCATAAATGAATACCAGTAATAGTTGCTAAACCACAAAACCTAAAAATAGATAGAAAGATAGAAAGATAGATAGATAGATAGATAGATAGATAGATAGATAGATAGATAGATAGACATACAGACAGACAGATAGGTAGAATGCCCCAGGCCCTGTGTTCCCAGTACGATAAAACACAGTAACACTTCAGAAAAAAAAACTTTCAAGGCTGGAGAGTATAGTTTAGAGGCCGAGTGCTTGTCTACAATGCCCTAGGCCCTGTATCCTAGTCCCAGCATCACAAAAACAATCCTAGAGAGATGTCATCACTTGTTTACAAATGAGGAAACTGAGGCACACAGAGGCAAAGTAGCTTGTCTGTCCTTTTAGCTGGACATTGTGGCTCCTGAAGAAAGTTGTTTTGTTGTTGTTCATTTTTGTTTTAATTTTGAGGAGGCAGGCAGGGAACTTGAGGACAGATAGAGTTTCAGGCATGGACATTCTGTTTCTGTTCTGGCAGCTTAAAAGTTCAGGGTAACTCAGTTTATTGTCAGAAGAATTTGCCTCAGCCTGTGTTCAGTGCCTGAAGTTTTTAAAAGCGAGGGACAGTGACAGTGTACCAAGAAGTATCAGGATGGGAATTTCATAAAATGCAGGGAGGAAGAAAATAATACAGCTGCAGCTGCCAGCCCTGCACAGTGGCACCCACCTGAAAGTTCTGTGGAGTGGGCATCACTTACATCCCCACTTTCCTGTTACACAACTAAGGTCATAAATGGTTAAAAAAAAAAAAAAAAGGTTTGACCTCAAATCTAACAGTCCTTTTACTCTCATTTCCTGGCTGCAATGTCACATACCTCCCTACCACATCCCCTCAGGGCACCTCCCCCCCCCCCAGGAGAAAGAGGATAAGAACCTGTTAGCCCTCGTTCTCTCTCTCTCTCTCTCTCTCTCTCTCTCTCTCTCTCTCTCTCTCTCTCCCTCCCTCTTCCTCACCCCCCCTGGGAATCCCAGTAGCTTTTCAATAGGCTTGAGAAGGAATCTCTTTCCGATGGCTAAGGTGAAATGATTCTGTCTCTCTCACTAAGAGGATTTGGAGATTAACGCAGAGGGTCATGGGCTGGGGACATAGCAAAGCGCTTGCCCTGTACACACAGGAAAGAGAGATATAACTTATTGTGTATATGTAAATATCTGAAAATTAAGAAGAAGTATCTGAAAAGGAAAGCTCTGGAACATTTCTGGTCCTAGGCATTTCTTCTAAGCAACAGTCGGCCTATACATGGATACTCCACCAAACATTATTTACACCTAGTGGCATGGACCCAGTATATTTATAAGAGTATTCATTTGGTAAGATATTATACTTCCATATAACAGAATATTATGCAGCAGATAAAAAGAAGCATACAGTGACATAAATATATATAAAAGATAATGAAGATTTGTGGTAAGGGAAGAATGTTTTGTAGAATGCCAGGATTTGACTAAAAAGGGAAATTTGACTTAGGAAAATTTTAGAATGCTGTGTAAGAATGTCTGTTAGGAGTGCATATGAAGACAGGCAAAATGGAGGCAGGTGAAAAGGATTAAAAATGCTTATCTGGAATCAGAGGGATGGCCACAATGACCTTTGGTGGTCTCAGAGACTTGGGATTCTCTGCCATTGGCTGCATGCTTCACTACTGGGGATGGGCAGGAAGGTGCAGTTATCCTTTGGTCAGCTTTAGGACCACATTGGATACTACAGTCCTCAGACGCTGCAGTCCACTCCATAAAAAGCTGTACTCTTTGCATAGCACCGTGAGCAATCTCCCGGCTGTCTTCCAGGGGGACAAAAACAGTTATCCTGATACATGACAAGAAAGTCTCTATGTGTTCAGTATGGATGCTGTTAAAAACTAACTTCCAGCCCATAGCAGACTGGATTCATCTGTGAGGACCTGTTTAAGTGGGTATGAGTGGAGCAGGCTAGGCCCCGGCCCTCTGTTGGCCATTCTGATAAGAAATGGTTCTCTGAAGCTCGAGTGAGTCATGGCAAACTGAGCTCCCCCTCCTAGAATGCTAGGCCGGTCTCCTCCTCTGCAGTCTAAACACAGACTAAAGTGACCTTAAATTCTTGCTTGTCTTTTTCCAATTCTGTGCCCCCTGGTCCTTGAGGCCTGTAGGTCAATGTGACTAAAGGTCATGGGTGACAGAACAAGAACCAGGGAGCAAAGGGGCCACTGTGAGAGGCGGGCAGGCTTCTCCTGGGCACAAGAGATTCAAAAAGAGTCTATGGCACACGCCTTTAATTCCAGCACTCAGGAGGCTGAGGCAGGCAGATTGCTGTGAGTTCGAGGCCAGCCTGGTCTACAAAGTGAGTCTAGGACAGCCAAGGCTACACAGAGAAACCCTGTCTCAAAAAAACAAAACAAAACAAAACAAAACAAAAAAGAAAACAAAACAAAAAATCAAAAAGAATCTAAAGGGACAAAGTGATCACAAGCATACTAGTAGAACTGGCTGGGAAATATGCTGGTAACATACACAAAAGGAAAACCAGAGGCTAGAAAGACGGCTCAGTGCTTAAGAGCACTGACCGCTCTTCCAGAGGACTGGGTTCAATTCCCAGCACCCTCATGGCAGCTCACAACTGTCTGTAACTCCAACATCTGACACCCACAGACATACATGCAGGCAAAACACCAATGCACATAAAATAAAAATAAATAAATTACGTTTTTAAAAAAGGAAAATCAGAGGTGAGTTTCTGCTTTACGGGAGAGACTACATTTTTGGTTTTCTGGTTTATTGATACAAGCTGTGTCACACAGAGCATGCTTCTAGACATATTACTATAAATGACCATCTGAAGTTTGCTGGGGTCAGCCTTGTATTAAACCCTTCAAATGCTCCCAAAAGGGCAACCCTGCAGTTACTAGAATCTTGCTTTGTAAACTCTCATCTCTTAGAGGTAGAACAAGACTTTTCAAAGCCCACATTTATGAAATGGAGTGAAGGCTATTATTAGCATTGGTTCCACAGGGCTACTGTGAAGACTAGACTTTTGCTATTTTCTTTCTCTTTTTGTTGCAGCCCTGGGGATCCAACCCAGGACCCTGTATACGTGAGCTAAGTGATCTTCTAACTTCTGTGAGGGCTAAGTAAGTGCTACAAAAGCTTTAGCATACTGCTTCGCACACTGGCAATTCTCACCAGTCCCATTCTGCAGATGGGAAAACAACCAGGGTGGTCAACAACAACATTATTTAGAAATAAGATTTCCAGGTACCCCAGGCTGACTTTGAACCTACTATGCAGCTGAGGATGACCTTGAATTCTCAATCCTCCTGCCTCGCCGCTCAGATGCTGGGATTACAGTTATGCACTGTTAGGCTGGGTTTTGATTTTTTTTTTTTTCCGAGCTAGTGTTTCCTACTAGTCCAGGAAGACCTGAACTTTCCATGTATCCCAGGTGAGCCTAAAACTCTCTTTCTCTTACCTCTGCCACCCAAGTGCTAGTATTACAGACATGAGACACCACACCTGGCGGCAAAATAATGTGCGTGGGACCTTATGACTCTGAGTATTTGAAATGGGACATAGTTTTCTAAAAGCGTAATCTTTATCCTGTTTCATAGTTGCTCCATGGTTCATCAGGTATAAATATCACCTGTTCATATTAGATGCATGGATGAAAGGGGATAACTTCCACCAGGATGTGTGTGTGTGTGTGTGTGTGTGTGTGTGTGTGTGTGTGAGAGAGAGAGAGAGAGAGAGAGAGAGAGAGAGAGAGAGAGAGGCGAGAGAGAGAGAAGGACCTCACTGCTTTCTAAGTGTCCCCCAGTCCCTGCAGGGGAGAGACAGAGAAGTCCCCAGAGTTCAAGGCAGCCAGGCTGCATCAAAAGGCTGAGTGATTGGACAGCGGGCTGGCGATGGCCTCATGGAAAACGCTACCATACATGGGCATGTGTGCCTCCAGCCCATCCTCCCACAAAAAAGTAATGATAAATCCATAGTGACTACCTTGTACGGAAAAGGGACTCTGTGTCAGATATGATAATAAAAGTCCACGGTGCTTCTGAGGCAAACCCACAGGTCTCTCCAGGATGGCTCGGCACAGGCATGTTTTGGGATCTTGGGATGGCAGTGCCCCAGCCTCGTGGACTCCCACCACACCCTCCTGCCACTAGTGAACAGTCTGTAAAAGTTTAGTTTAAATTTTCAAAGAGAGATAGAAGCTGGAAGCACTGGACCCACCAGAAACATGCATCTAGTAGGTTCTGGTTTTCAGTAAAGAGAAAAGATGTCAAGGTATGAACTTGATATCAGACAAACTTGGAAAGAGGCTTACTGGCTGGCTACCTGTGTGGCCCTGAGGAGTCCGCTGAACCTCACCGAGCTTCAGCTGTTTTATATACTAAACAGGCTCACAGTACCTGTGTGATGAAATGGACGCAGTTATTAAAAGAACCCAATTCCACTTAAATGCTGCTAAAGTAAGTGTGCCATCAACAGCAGCACGGAAGAGAAGGTGCTCCCTAATACATGAAACTGTCAGGCCTGATGGTCACCATCTCTTTCTCTAAGCCAAGTCTAAAATAGCATCTTGAAGTAAACTTAAGAGACCAACCTTCACCAGAGGAAACAGAGCGAAGCAGAGCAGTTTACTAAACACAGCCAGACTTCCGTTCTTTCCCAGCAAGCTCACAGACTACTCTCAGTTCCTAGTGGTAGGACCAAAGCAGCCTAGTTCTGGCTTTCTAAACGTTTTCTTTTCTTCTCTGACAAGCATAGCTGGGGGCGGGTGCTTTCCGGACATGGCAAGACTCCTCCAGATCCGAACTGGAACAGCAGAACTTTCTTCTGCTAGTTCCTCTGACCCAACAAAGAGCAACCTGCCCATTGCGGAGCCCCAGAGCCTGTTTACTCAGTGCACCTGTGGGTGGCGCCGGCATAATTCAAGCCTTGGCACCCACCTGGGCATCCGGGGCCCCAACATCAACCTGGAGACGAGCTCTTTTGTTAGTTCGCAGGGTCTGGGGTCTGGAAGGAACCAGAACTGAAAGAAACTGAACCTTATCTTACCACAAGCTGCCTAGTCTTCCAATGACTATCCCCAGCACAAGCACCTAAGCAGGTGGAAAACACAAGCACACAGCCTTTGCTCAGGGCCACCAACACCCTCACCCATGTTTCTGGGTTACTTTGTGCAATAGTCAGTGTGTTATTTATCCAATGACCTTCTAGTCCAAATAACCTGGGAAGTCTGCTCTCCCTCCCAACATTGGGATTTGAACCCAGGACCCGCAGTGCACTCCCACAGCGCAGTCTCTAACCACTAGTTGCTTTTTAAGGAGTCTATTTTGTTTGTTATTTAGACTCTAGCATACCTGGAATTGGGCCTAGCCACCAGAACCTTTAAATTACCACCCGACTTCCCCAGGTGGTACTGCTCATCCTCCAACCTGGGGATGCTAGTTGGCGGGGGTGGGGGAGGGGGTCACAGGAGTCTAGGATGATCCTGCACCAGGCTCCTTTCCACTGTCTTTATAAGATAGGGCAATCAGGACCCCTCGGGGTCCCCACTCCCAGGAGGATACTCTAAAGGCAGCTCAAGCCCACCACCCCTTACCACTAGGAGACCAGCTCTACTTACAGATCTGCTACTGGTGGGGCAAGCGGGAGGACACAGGATGGAGAGCTTGGATCTGGCACGGGTCCCAGGCTGGGGCGGTCCAAATCTCTTCTGTTCGCCTCAGACGCCTGGCTTTATAGAGCCCTCGCTGCTTGAGGGTGGGAAGGGGAGGCGGCCGCCGGGCGAGGTGGGAGGGTCCTCTGCCCTTCGTGGCGCCCCCTGCAGGTGAGGACCAGAGCCCCCCTCCCCCCGGGAACCACCTGGCTGGGGCGCACAGCGGGGCTGCCAGCACACTGGCCCGCAGCCTCGTCCCTCGCTTCCTGCAGCCACCCAGATCCTGGGTCCCTAGAGAAAAGAGATCAGTACGCAGAGTCTGGAGGGAAACTTGAGAATTTTTTTTCCCCTAGGTCCATTCCAGATGGATTTTAACCTCTTCCTCCTCATACTGATACGTCGTCGTTCCCACTTCCCCCGCTTCGTTCTCCTGCTGCCACTCACTGTGTAGACCTAAGGCCCACTGTGCAGAGCAAAGGGCCGGGAATGGGGATTTTTTTTTTTTTTTTGAACTCTGCAAAGTGCAAGGCAGGTCACCGCACACTCTCCTGTGACTGCTGGGAATGTGTAGGAAGGGCAGAAACTGTTGCTTTCCCTAACTTGTCCTCTGCAACTCTATTCACGCTACAACCAAAATTAAGTTATAATCCCAGGGTGCCTGGCTTCTCTGAGTATCGTGTCCGCAGTTGAAAAGCGGAGTGCTGCTAGGGGAAGGGTGCATCATGGCATTTGGAGGGTTGTGTTAAGACCCTAAGAGAATATGGGGTGCTTTCTGGCCCCTGCAAATTCATACCTGCCCCCCCCCCCCCAACCACCACCAAAAGACGTTTGTCCACTCGGCGCGCTTAGTCTCTGTCCCTTAGTCCCTGTGTGATCTAGGTCCCTGTTTCTTTTGTCTGGCCTGATACTCTCTAGCTTTGGTTTGTCTCTATCATTTCGTCTGTATGTCCCTAATCAGACTCTCTCTCTCTCTCTCTCTCTCTCTCTCTCTCTCTCTCTCTCTCTCTCTCTCCCCCCTCTCCCTCTCCCTCCCTCCCCCGTCCCTCCCCCCCTCCTGCCACATGCACACACACTCAGGCCATAAAAGGAAGTCGAGGCAGGGCTGGCCCCACGCCAGGCCGGGGACGCCTGGCTCCCAGCGCGCGGACCCTTGAGCTCCGGGGCTGGTCCTCTCTCCTGGGCCTGGGCGGGAGACAACCCAAAAAGGCCAGGCGCAATTCTCAAAGCAGGAATTCCCAGCGCAGCATACCAGCGGGGCTCCGGCTCCCCCTGACTAAATATGGTCCCGCCCGCTGAGCCTGCGGGGCGCTAGGCGGAGGGGGGGGGGGACCCCAGTGCTCAGGCAGGAGCTCCAGAACCTCTAGCAGCCCAGCCAGTGCTTCCAGCTGGAGGATGGCCCTGGCCAAACCTGTCCCAGCCTCACCGTGCCCAGTGGCCCCATTTTACAGACAAGAAGACTGAGTCCCCTGAGGGTCCTCAGCACGCTCAGGATCGTTTAATACCAACATTCACTTTGGGAAGCAATCGGGGAACTGGCCACAAGGCCAATGGAAGCCTCTGAGCACAGTTGTCTGAATGGAAGTCTGCTGAGCATCTCCCCCCCCCCCCGCCCACCCCACCTCCCAGTTTTTCCAGACAGTTTCTCTACCTTATCTTAGCTGTCCTGGACTCGCTCTGTAGACCAGGCTGCCCTCGAACTCACAGTGATCTGCTTGCCTCTGTCCCCACCACCACCATCCCCGAGTCCTCTTTATAGCAGCAGGACCATGCGCAAGCAATAGTATCTGCTCTACCTCAGTTTCTCTGTAAAAAGGGGAGAGTGCCAGCTCCTTCCTATTTTTTGTAAGCAGTCCTTGAAGCGGTGTGAATTTAACACACTGCACCTTTGTGGGCTCCAAGAAACTCACGAAACTTGCACCAAGCTGGCCGCGGATTATAAAAAGCCACGCAGCCTCCCGTTGGCTTTGCGCACAGTGATCTGTGTCTCAGTCCCTCTAGACCCACTTTTACATCTTTGCAATACCAAATTCACCTGTTTCTCCGGCTTGAAAAATCTGGATCCTGATCCTCCCCAACCCCATCCGCACCCCAGCCCCGCAGGGCGGGGCGACATGGAGCAGAGCCAAGGACCGCATCTTGGTTGGCTCGCTGTGGAGATGGGGGAGGAGCCCTCTATATGATGGAGGAGGCTGCTCCCCCAAAGCCTCTTCACAGCTGCACGTAAAAGGAATGGAAACCGTCCCGGCTCTGAGCCCAGGAGGAATGGAAGGGGGAAGCCCAGGACCCACCTGCACCTACCCACTCTGGAACCTAGCCAGAGCTGGCCGTCCAAAATTAGGAAGGAAGGGCATTCCTGTAGTAGGTCTCAATGAAGTCAATTCCAAGGAGGCACAACTTATTTTTTAAAGGCTTTTGTCAATTTTGAAACGAAGATAACTTTATTATAAGGAGAGACTGGGCTAATAAGATGGTTCTCTGAGTAAAGCCCTTTCTGCCCAAGTCTGAGTATTGAATTCCATCCTTAGGATCCACACAGTGGAAGGAGAGGACTGATTAACAGGGAAACATTATTCTGACTTACAGATGTAGCCGTGGGACACCCCCACCCCACCCCAATTAATAAATGTAACAAAATTTAAAACGGAAACTGTTTTGTACATGGGGTAGGCATGCCTATGGGTCAATCAGATGTCAGTTCTCAGGAGCCACACACCACTAGGTCTCACTATGTAAACCTGGTTGGCCTAGAACTCCGTCAACCAGGCAGGCAGCATACTCAGAGATCAGCCTGCCTTATGTGAGCTGGGATTCGATGTGTGCACATCTGACACTGCTTTTGTTGTTGTTTTCACTTTGCTTTTGAGACAGTCTCTCACAGGGACCCCAGGCGTGGCTGCTTAGGTGAGGTTCGCTGGCCAGTGCAGTTTGGCAGCCCCTGGTCTCTTTATGGGAATGCTAGAGATGGAATTCAGGTCCTTGTTTTTGTCGCCTCTTCAACCAACAAGGTGGAAGTTTTACTGCCTTCTTTACATCTAATGCCCAAGATGATGCCACGAAGTAGGTTCCCCAGCATCTGCTGCTGAGGATGCAGGTTTGAAAAGGGTAACTCATCTGGCCAACAGAGGAGGAGCTGGGATTCCAACCTGGGCTGGGTGATGAGTCCATTCACAGCATGGAGTGGTGGGGGTGGTGTGTGTGTGTGTGTGTGTGTGTGTGTGTGTGTGTGTGTGTGTGTGTATGTGTGTATGCATGTCTTATGTGCGGAGGCTGGGAAGTCAACACTGGGTGTGTTCATCAGTCGCTTCTCCATTTTATTTTTTGAGCACCTCTCACTGAACCTGGAACTTGTTGATTCTGCTAGGCTGCTAGACTGGAGTGCCAGCAAGCCCAGGGAACCTCCTTTCTCTACCTCCCCAGTGTTGGGATCACTGGTGTGCATGGCCATACCCAGCTTTTTAAATAGGTGTGGGGAATCAGGTCCTCGTGCTTGAGTGGCAAGTGCTTGATTGACTGAGCCATCTCCCCTGCTCCATTTATGGTTTTCCTCCGGTGGTGGGGTTTAAACCCAGAGTCTCGGCCACACTGGGCAAGCACTCTATCACTGAGGCCCCAAGTCTGATCTCTGCTCTGCTAAGCACCAGCTAAGAACTTCTGGGGTTATCCGTGTCCTTATGTGTCATTGTCTTAGGAAAGGCAAACACCAGGCTCCCTGCTTCTCTACCTTGCTGGGTTGTTAATGACAGAGGCGACCTTGTATAAACCATCCATGCCCTCCTGGAATGCTGGAGCAGTACCCGGAGACAGTGTGTTCATTTAACAGTCGCTATAAATATCTGTAAACTATGAGGAGTTCGCATATCTGAAGTCTTCAGGAGGACCCTGTTCTAGGAGTAACAGTAGAGGCTTCTGTTTTGTTTCTTGTGGTTGAAAAGGTCACTTATTTTAAGAAGAGAAGAAAAGCCACTTTACAAAATGCTCCTTTGCCTGAGTGATATAAAATAAATCATATGTTTTTCTGTGAGGGGCAGTTTATCTACCAGCCTAGTTCCAGCAAGTTCAGTGAGACACTCTATCTCAAGGGGAAAAAAGCATAGTGACAGAACTCATCACGAAGAACTGTCTTTCCTCACAAGCACAGATGAGTGGTAATTGTCACCTTTAAGATGACCCAGTGAGTCTCTAGGTACACTGCTGTGTTGCTTCCTCTTCACTCATGTCCAATTCTGGTCTTCCTGTAACTACCGATGATGTCTCTATTGGGAAGAGTTCCATAATTATCAGTAGTTTTAGTGTTTTTTTTTTTTTTAATAAAATGAAACATATGGGCTGGAGAGATGGCTCATCGGTTAAGAGCACTGACTGTTCTCCCAGAGGTCATGAGTTCAGTTCCCGGCAACCACATGGTGGCTCACAGCCATCTATAATGTGATCTGATGCCCTCCTCTGGCCTGCAGATGTACATGCAGGCAGAGCTCTGTATACATAATAATTAATATATAAATCTTTTAAAAAAAATAATAAAATAAAATGAAACATATTCCGCATGGTGGTTTGAATGAGAACACCCCCCATAGGCTCCTATGTTTCAGTGCTTGGTCCCCAGACGGTAGAACCGGGAAGGTTTAGGACATGTATGTAGCCTTGTTGGAGCGGCAGCCATTTTGGAGGAAGTGCGTCACTGGGGTGCATTGTGCTTGTGGCTCAGTATGTAAGTTCTCACCTACTGTCCCAGCACTGTGCCTGCCTGCCTGCCTTCTACATGCTCCCAGCATTATGGTCATTCTGAACTCTGGAACTGTAAGCCCCCAATAAATCCTTTCTTAGGTAAGTTGGCAATATCTTAGTAATAATACTTTGCCACAGCAATAGAAAAGCAACTAAGACACTCCATCAGCAAATTCTTCTTGGAAATTTACCCAAAGGAGATGAACTTATCTCCACCCTGTCCTGTACATGGGCATTTATAGCAGCATGGTTTTGTTATTGTTTTTTTCTAGTTGGTTGGTTGGTTGTTGGTTTTTTTGAGATGCGGTCTCATGAAGTAGCCCAGACCTTTAAAACTAATCCTCATGCCTCCCGCTCGGCAACTTTATTAACTGCAAGCACTGAGAGGCAGCCAGACCATTCCTGTAGATAAGAAGGTAACTAACAAAGAGACAGAGCTCTGTGCTAGAAAGAGCTAACAAACCATTAAGATATGAGGGAATCTTTTTGACACATTGCCAATCCTAGGAGGTGCAAATGGCTCAGGCCACATCGTGTCCTGGAAAAGGAGGTCAGAGGTGTCAGGGCACCACGGCTACACTGCCGGTTCTGCCGCAGTGAACACCAGTCACTACGCTTTGTCAGGTGACAGAGCAGGCTCTTCCTTGCTAACTATTGCAGCTCTAATGCAGACTCAGACAGTGGGAGAAGACAGGGTCTGTGGGAGGAGAGTGAGAGTGCCCAGAGCTTCCCACTTCATTTGGCCAGGCACTTCAAAGTTCTCAGATAAAACAGACTGTGTGTGTTTGTTTATGTATCTTTCCTTTCCTTTTCTTTTGAGACAAGGCTTCATTCACTACATAGCCCTGGCTGGCCTGGAATTTGCTATGTAGCCCAGGCTGGGCTCAAACTCTGGAATCTGTGTGTCTGCCTCTAGAGTGTTGGGGCAAAAGTGTATGCCACCATACCCGCAATTTCACTTTTTGAGACAGGGCCCCTTTACTGATCCCAGAGCTCACCAAATTGGCTAGACTAATTGGCCCACAAGGCCCAGGGATCATCCTGTGGCCATCTCCTCAGCGCTGTGACTGCAGGAACCAGCAGTTGTGCCCAGTGTTTCATGTAGGTGCTGGGGAATCTGAACTCAGGTCCTCATGCCTGCACAGCGAGCACTGTCTCAGGCAGCCACCTCCAGGAAGTTTGATCTCACTTTTATTTCAAGTACTCCATGCAGACCACAGTCCTCATAGGGTAGTTTGCCACAACCATCAAATGCTAAGGTGTCTGGGAAGCAATGTCCCAGATGCCTTTAAAGGCACATTCTCAACTGTCAGTCCTCCAGATACTTGGCTTTTTGCTAAAGGAACAACTGAGTTTACATAATCAGCCAGGCATGCAAGTCATATACAAATGTGTTCTTGCACATAATTATAAAGCTATCTTTGTTTGTTTATCTATGTTTATTCTACACAAACATATACACCAGGCTTGAATTCATGATCTTCAGAAGCCAGCCCTGGGCTTGATAGGCGGTTTTGAATAACCAAGTCTCCTATCCTATATTTGTGTGAATTCAAGTTTTCCCATAAACTTCTCTTGTATATGTAGAAGATAACTTCTCCCAAACCTCAAGAAGCCCATAGTGAGCTATCAATAGCTTCTGAAGACAGTCTGATGGGTCTTCTGAGCTTGTGTCTTCTTGAACACACCTGCTTTTCCTTTCTTGGGAGTTTTAAATGTCCCAGCTTAGACAGGTATGTGATACACGCCTTTAATCACAGCACTCTGGAAGGCAGGCAGGCAGAGTTTTAAGCCATTCCTGTCTACACAGTGACACCCTGTCTTGAAAACAAACATTCCAGCCTACAAAACCTTTTTAAGAAGCCACAGGGAGTAAATCAGCTGATAGTGTTCATAAGTCCCACATGAAGAGACAGCTACAGTAGACTGCCTCAATTCTTTGTTTTGTTGTTGTTTAAGAGATCCTTAGTTTCTTTTATTTTTAATTATGTGTACTTACGGGTATGAGCATGTGAATGCAGGTGCTCAGAGAGGTCAGAAGAGGGCATCAGATCCTCTGGAGGAGCAGAAAGTGTTAAGTACTGAGCCATCTCTTCAACCCTTTGATTCTTTCTTTGGACACAGGGTCTGGTATTGTGGAAGTTTTGGGTTATATGTAAACATGTTTTTGTTTTAATCCCAGGTGTGGGATCTGGGGGCTGCTCAAGTTTGTACACAGCTGACAGTTGCCTCATGAGAGGGCACATGACCCTTGTCAGCTGGGAACTACCTTGTGTGGGGATGTGATCTTTGTCAGGGGGATAAAAGCCAGACTGTAGAGAGACTGGGGGCTCAGAGAAAGAAGAAAGCTGCTGATGCTTCCCCACTGCTGCTCCTGGTTGCTGTCAATAGAGCTTGACAAGAAGTTTGAAATACCCTGAAGTTAAGATTGACTTGCCCCATGGAACTGGATAACCCTAAACAGCAGGAAGCAGCTAAGAAAAATTATACCCCCTCTCCCCACTAACTTTCTTTCTTTCCTACCTGGTGCTGGGGTATTAGAAGGGATTGGAGTGGAAAAGGAAGAAAGAGATATAAGGAACCCAAAATAAAAATAGATTTTAGAAGCACGCCAACAGTCTAGCTACAGTCAGGGTGGCTTAGAACTACCAATCCTCCTTTCTGAGCTTCCCACGTACTTGACTGGATTACAGGCATAGTCTACCACGACCTGGCTGTTCCCTGCTTCTAAAAATATAAAAGCCATCCTTATTTGGATAATTAAAAAAATAACACACACAAAAATAGATTGTTTTTCCTTTTTCAAAGCTCTTCAAACGTACCAGGTCCCCAAGGCTGTGGTACACTATGGAGGAATGGAAGATACCAAGTGTGCACATGTGCCAGTCCTGCCTTCACAGGCCCCAGCTGCCCAGTGAGCCAGCTCTAGTCATCTGTTTCAGGGGTCCTCTCTGGATGACAGGATGGTGACATGACAGTCTGCACAGAGCTGAGCTGACTCTCATTAAATGATTATTGAGAGTAAAACATTGCCTAGGCATAGACAGGTTAGAATGAGACTCAAGAACACACAGGGCTGCATCCAACAATTCTATTAAATGCAGTGTGTCTGTCTGACCTGATAACAAATCCTCCAAATGCCAACACACTTGTTAAATACTGAGTCTGTCTTGACAATACTGACCAAATCACAAATCCTATTGAAAATATCTTCTCAATCTCTAAGGAGATTATACTGGCAGGATTAAGTACATATCCTAACAATGAAGAGTAAAAAATAAAATAAATAAATAAAAGAAAATTAGGGGGCTGGAGAAATGGCTCAGAGGTTAAGAACACTGGTTGCTGTTGCAGAGGGTCTGGGTTCAATTCCCAGTACCACAGGCTCCAAACTGCCCTTAACTCCAGCCCCGGTGGCCAGGGCACCCTCTTCTGGCCTCTGTGAGCACTGCATATACATGGTGTACAGACATATAAGCACATAAAAATAAATTTAAAAAATTTTTTAAAATAGAAAAACAGTTAATTTATGAGAAATTATTAGAGATTCATGCAGCCAAAGAAAATCTCAAAGTCAACACTGAAATAATCATCATCTAAAGCTAGGAAAATCAAAACTGCAGCATGGAAACCATAGAAATGGCATTTCAAGACTAAGATTGAAAACCAACAGAACAGAGATCCAGCCACCATTACACGCCCTGATGCAGCCCACTCAATATAAAGTATCTTCCACACCATGCTTTCAAAGTGTGAAAGAGAATACAGAAATGATACATTCCAGTTTAAAGAGCTCCAGTTTCTAACACCAGATCAATGTTTCATGCATCCAAGACTTCAACTGTCCCTCTATTGAACGACCATCGCCTGTGTGTGTTCACGGGAAGTCATCAGTGTGAGGGGTGAGGGCACTTCTGTTCACCACCCGAACACTGAACTGTGCCCCATAAAACAGGAGAGAAACAAAGTTCCCATGATAAATGGGGGTCAGCACTATCCCTGGGCTGCTCCGTTTGCATGCTCTGTACTTCCTCTTGGTCTGGAGTTGCCTGGTACGTATCCATGGCAGTGAGCTTCACTGGCACACTAAAGAAGGAGGCACCCTTTATGTGTCCAATCTACCCTTAGCTGGTCAATGTTAACAGGCTGTTCTTCCCTTTCCTGCACTTGCAAGTACAGTATCAGCTTTTTCTCTTTGCTGAAAGTATGATCAACAGGAAACGTATTCTAAATAATTTATATTTTTACTTTGAATGGAAATCCATTCAACCGTAAGACTCTGCAGTTGTGGATCCTCTTTAACACATCAGGGTTTCTAATAATTTTAGAGTGGTAAAGGCCACACTCTAATTGCATGAGCAGTAAGTAATGTTCTCAGACCATCTTTGAGGAGTGGCTATGTCTGGCTGTTTCAACTCAAATTGGTAAAATTTCAAGTCACCAACATCGGTGACAGCAGCGCTTAGCTCTCTTACTGTGGCACACACTTGGCTATGCATTGGTTTTTGTTGTTGTTCTTGTTGTTTTTTTTTTTTCCGAGACAGGGTCTCTCTGTGTAGCCTTGGCTATCTTTGACTGGCTTGGTAGACCAGGCTGGCCTTGAACTCACAGTGATCCGCCTACCTCTACCTCCCAAGTGCTGGGATTAAAGGACGTGTGGCACCACACCCAGCTGGCTATGCATTGTTAAGCAGTGTCCCCCGTGATGGTTTATCTGAAGATGCTGTGCAACTCTTGCCCATTAGGAGCCATCGATATTAACAGGTGTGTTCAATGAAATAAGCTTATGGGCACACTAGAAAAATCTCCTTGATAAACAGCAAAGTAGCACTTAGAGACAGAACTATAACATCTTTTATGATCTTATCTCGAAATAAAAACTCATGCATATTAAGTCTCTCAGAGTCCATGTAAGCAGAGGACGGCACCTCCATGGCTGTCACTACTCATACAAGGGAGTTCCACATGGAGCTCTGAGAACGCTCCCACTAAAGTTCTTGTGCGGCACTTCTCTCAAAGCCTGTCCCATCATGCTTACGTTCTTTATATAATAAAGTGCTTACTTTACTTAAAGAAAAATTAAAATAATTACCTTTTCATTAAATCCCCTAGTAGGGAGCTGGAGAGATGGCTCAGGGTAAGAGCACTGGCTACTCTTCCAGAGGTCCTGAGTTCAATTCCCAGCAGCCACATGGTGGCTCATGACCTATAATGAGATCTGGTGCCCTCTTCTGGCCTGCAGGTGTACATACAGGCAGAGCAATGAATGTATAGTTAATAAGAATGTTATTACCTAGTTTAAAGATCAACATCAGACAGTGTCTTAAGGCTTTCATTGATGTTAAAAAGACCATGACCATAATCAACTTGGGAAGGAAGGAGAGGATTTATTTCAGCTGGCAGTTCCAGTTCACAGCCCATCACTGAGAGGTATCAGGGTAGGAGCTAATGCAGAGGCCACAGAGGAGCGCTACTTACTGACCTGTTCCCCATGGCTGGCTCAGCCTGCTTTCTTACTGAACCCTGGACCACCTGCCCAAGGGTGACAGCAGCCACAATGGGCCAGACCCTCCCACACCAACCATTAAGTAAGAAAATGTACAACAGGCTTGCTCATAAGACAATCTAATGGAGGGATTTTTTCTTAACTGAGAGTCCCTCTTCCCAAATGACTACAGCTTGTGTCAAGTTCACAAAAAACCAGCCAGGGCAGACAGCAATTTAGGTATTTTTTCTTAAAAAAAAAAATCAAACTTTATAGAAATAAGTTCTGATTTTAATATACCTTTAAATATTTTTTCAAAACACAAATGACTGTTCCCACAGGTCCATATAGCTCTAGCTGAAGCTTGTGTTTTCTTTTGTTCAGTGCTAGGACTGAACCCAGGACACATGAGAGGCAAGTGCTTTACCTGAGGCACATTCACAGCCCTTAGAGCTGGCCTTAAAAAAAAAAAGTACAGAAGTACAAAAGTCCCTTTCAGGTTTCACAAACTAATACATCCTGAAAACAATACATTTCCCCCCAGAGGCGTCCAGCAAGCTAGATGACATATTAGCTTCTCACTGATGCAGTAAAACATAAGCGGCTCAAATGTTTACAATGTGGTGGTCCAATTGATGGCATTGGGACAGCAGTTCCTCCACACACAGTGGAGGTCGGAGAGCCTGGTGGTCACGTCATCTACTGATTGCTTGTGCAGCAGCATGATGCTCGTCAGTCGTGGTGCTTGGTCCCGTGTCCTTCCTTAGGTGGTCATCTAGAGAAAATATACAGGTGTTAATACTCACTCTAGAACAAAACAGGCCAAAAAGCAAGCACACCTGTTACATTATAGGGCCTTAATATTTTATGAGTTTTTTTATAACATGTATTGACTTGTGAAGGTGAGGGCTAGCAAGCATGCAACAACTTAAGGGAATGGGGTCTGTCCTTCTACCATGTGTGTCCCAGGGACTGAACTCGGGATATTAAGCCTGGCAGCAAAGCTGCTGAGCTATCCTGTTGGCTCTACTTTGTGAGTTCTCATTTCTTAAACATCATCGAAGAAATTGTAACTGTTTACTTTTAAGGACTAACTGTAATAACTCAAGTGTTTCTTCATTTGGGGGGTAGGGTGACAACAGGGTCTCACTATGTAGTGCAGGCTGGCTTCTGCTTCAGCTTGAGTGCCAATGTCACAGCCTTCCCCAACATGCCCTGCTTGATTTTCTTTCTTTTTTTCCCCTCTGAGTGGAGTGGAGTGTGGAGCCCCGTGAGGCACTCTCTCAGATATGAGGAATTAACTCAGGAGGAAACAAGTGTGCAATCAGCATTGTAGAACCACTAAAAACAATAAAACTACTATGACTTCCCACTAGCTGAGCCTTCATGTGGAGCACCAAAAAAAGGGGGTATAGTTTATATTTTCCAAAATTGTAACAATATCCAGCAAATTGTGGAAAGTGTTTTTAAAGCCTGCAAGATGGCTCAGCAGGTAAAGATGCTTGCCACAAAGTCTGATCCCCAGCTTTGATCCCTGAAACTTACACAGCAGTCCTCTGACTTCCACATGTGTACTGTGGTCCATGCATCCACAAGTATACATATAAGCATAATAAAAATAACAACTAAATAAAATAAAATCCAAAGAGAATCTGGGCATGGGGAGACACACCTGTAATCCCAGCACCTGGGAGGCTGACAAAGAAATGCAAGCTCAAGGCCACTGTGATCCACAGTGAGATCTGCTGTCTCTGCTCCACCAGTGCTGGGGTTACAGGCACACACATCCCACACCTCTTCTGAGGACCCAGTTCAGTTCTCACCATGCACATGGCAGCTCACAATGGCCTATAAGGCTAGTTCCAGGAAATCTGATGTCATCTTCTGGCTTTCTTGGGCACCCAGCACGCATGTGGTACACAGACATGCATGCAGGCAAATTCCCACACACAAAAATAAATATAAAACTTCATCAAAAAATTGAAAACAATAAAAGATGTCTGAGTCAGGTGGGTGGCAGGCATATGCTTATAATTCCAAATCAGACAAACATAGACAAAATTAAATTTAAAATTTTTAATTAAAAAATAAAGAGGCTTTTAAAATTACATTTTTTTCTGTGGGGTCCTGAGGCTGTCAGGTTGTTGGGTTTGGCAGTAAGTGCCTCCTCCTCCTACTGAGCCACCTTGCTGGCCCAAACTGTGTTATTTCTGTACTTTGAAGCACACTGATTAGCTGGGTGTGGTGGCGCACACCTTTAATTCCAGCACTGGGGAGGCAGAGGCAGGTGAATCACTGTGAGTCCAAGGCTAGCCTGGTCTACAAAGTGAGTCTAAGACAGCCACGGCTACACAGAGAAACTCTGTCTGGGGAAAAATAAAATCTCAACTTTTGTTTTTTGGGTTTCTTTTCTTTTCCTTTCTTTTTTGGTTGTCCTGGACTCACTTTGTAGACCAGGCTGGCCTTCAACTCACAGTGATCCACCTGCCTCTGCTGGGATTAAAGGTGTGTACCACCACACCTGGCAAAAATCTCAGCTTTTATTTAGAACAGAGTCTACTCTACCTCAAAGATCACATCCACTCAGTGCAGGACTGAGTGACAGGCTGCTGGTTGAAGGTGGGTACCTCTGTGACCCTCCAGCACCTTCCACCTTCCACTCAAGCTAGATGAGCTGTCAAGTGGGAGCCATGTGGCTTCTGCCGTCAGAGAGCAACCATGTTATGAATGATGACTTACGGCCAAGTCACTGTGTGTCAAGAAAAAAATGTGGTTATCAAGAAAATAACTTGCAAGCAGGCATGGTGATGGCAGCCTTAATCCCAGCACTCAGGAGCCAGAGCCAGGCGTACCTCTGAGTTCAAGACTATCCTTGTCCATAGAGCTAGCTCCAGGCCAGCCAGGGCTACACAGAGAACTCCTGTCTCAAACAAACAAGCAAACTTAAACAAAGACAAAAAAAGAGAAAATAATTGCACAATCACGTCTCTGTTCCTTAGCTCTGCAGCCACCCTCATTCGTGAGCGTTCTCTGGAGTTTTCTGCAGAGCAGGTGCTCCACCAGCCCTGAGCATCTAAGGGCGGTTCTCCCCAGCCTGCCTTCCTCCTCACCCTCCCTCCCTATAGTGGAAGGTGATCAGAACTAGCTACAACTTCCACCTCAGCAGAACTTCTTCATTGTCAACTTCCTGCTGCCATTAACACTAGCATTAAGGAGCTTCTAACACAGTTACAAGCCAGGAAGGTCACTTCTCAAAACATTCTGCTTCTTCATAACACTGAACCAAGTGCCCTGTGGTTGTTGTGTTACTGGGTGTTAATGTGTCAAGGGGACACATTCATTCTTAAACGGGCAAGCTAGAAAAGCCTCTCTGGGGGACTAAATAACATTAAGTATACGCACAAATATGCCATGCTGTCTGTGAAGCAGCAATTCTGCTTTAGGCACCTCCACAGCAGAGGTCCTGGTATGTATAGAGAAAGATAAAACCTTACAGAATCATAAAGCCAAAACCTTAGCCTCAGTTCATCAGGGAAAAACAGCTGTGACAATCCTATACCACAGAGACCCAGACCGGCTGCTCCATAACACACCTGTGGATTCTTAAACCACAGAATTAGTCGCGAATGACTAACAGAAGGCCGACAGGAACCCCTTCCATGGAAGAGACGGGATCTGAGGAGGTAGGATGGGCAAGGGCAGAGAAGGTTAAAGGGAACTGTACGTTTCCCTTTCACAGGTTTCTACATGTCATGGCATGGTTAGTGCGTTAGTATCAGAGCCTTAGTGATTTCTGGCATGAACTTGGGAAGATCCTGTAGTCGCACTATGGCTGTGTCTGAATGGAGGCCTTGTGTTGAACCTTGGCGTGTCCTGAGTCGCTATTCTCTGTCTTGGCTCTCTAGGAAGTTAGTAAAAATGATTGTCCAACCCAGTCAGCTCAGCATCCCAACAGATAGAAATAGAATCAGTCAAGTCTTAAGTAACCTTAGGGCTTACCCAGATTCACAAGTATGTCATTTTCAGAAGCCAAGAGGTAGCAAGTCACTCAAAAGGGGCAGCACTGGTCATGGCAGCTTAGAAAACCTTCACAGAGCAAGCTGCATCCTGGGCATTTCCTAAGAATTTACTTCAAATCCCACATCAGCTGCCTGAACCCTACTTGTAACCACTCTTCTCCTACATGGGAAATACCCAGCTTCCAAAAGGTTCAAACAACCAAACTCAGAAACTGCTACCAACATGATAAAATTAGCCAAAAGTTCATTTCACCTTTATTATTTCTATTTTATTTACTTATTCAGCTTTGTTTTACTTTTGGAGATAGGGCCTCACTATGTAACCCAGGCTGTCCTTAAACTGCCTCAGTCTTCACTACCTGTATTACAAGCCTGAGCCACCACACTTTGCTCTGAAAGCTCATTTTAAAGTGAACATTCTGAGCAGGGCATGGCTGCTCATGCATCGAATCTGATATCAAGAGACTGAGGAATGAGAGGGAGAGCCCGTGTCAAAGCATTCTGAAAAAGAATTTGTTGTCTGTAGGAACTGTCATCTACCACAGAAAGCGTCCTAAAAATGTAAAGGCACTCATAGACACGGCTTCTCTGTACAGTAGTAATCTTGCCTTGTATTTTTCAGTATGGGAAAGGTAGTGGGGAGAGACTTCTTGATTTCAAAGAAAATGATACCGTGTGATAAGCCAGGCTCTTCCCCCCACCCTCAAAAAAACCCCACACGGATCTGAAAATCAGGGTTTCTTCAAGACCTTGGCTTTGAAATGATATCTAAGCACTTTGCCCAGTCAAGACTTTCTTTGCCCAAAGCACTTGGTTTTCTGGATGTTAAGTAACACAGGCTAACGTTGGACTAGACACACTCCAGAGAAGATCAAACTCAATGAAGGCAAAGGAAGAATTTGGGAACTCTTACCTGTTGGCCTTCTGCTTGGCTTCCAGCTGAGATGCTTGTTTGGAGGTTGGAGTGTTGACTCTGTCAGAAGCACATTCTGAATGCCATCTGGAGGACCACGCAGGAAATGGGTTAGAATTCCATACAACAGAGGACTGTTTCAGGAAGAAGACAAAACCAAAATCAATTCACTTCCCGAAAGTAGGAAAAGCTTAAAAATTCACTTTAAAGGTAAACTCTTGACACGGAAACAGCCACCTAACTCTCTAGATCACAAAAGATATAGGACTGTTATCCAAGTGACAAATGTTCACTCTCAATTTAAAAGTACCAATTAGTGGGGCTGTAGAGATGGCTCAGTGGTTAACAGCACTGGCAGCTCTTCCAGAAGACCCAGGTTCAATTCCCAGCACCACATGGCAGCTTACAGTTCCAGGGGATCTAACACTCTCACACAGACATACATGTAGGCAAACAAACAAACAAAAAACAATGCACATAAAAATAAATAAATCATTAAAAAAGAAGAAATGTGGATTTACAGACAAAGTAACAAAACAGAAAAGTACCAATTAACTCCAGTAAGAAATTTTAAATTCTCAGAAAACACAGTAACACCATTAAAATCATCTAAACTCAGGAGCACCAGAGTTCATGTCAGAGGCCCGGCAGGCAAATAGAGGAAGGGGAAGCAGACTATTCAGATGAGACCTGATAGGCTGTGGTCACATGATGGGGGAGGAAGTCCCCTTCTGTCAAAGGTCTAGGGGAGGGTGGGCACAGGAAGATACAAGCGAGGTGGTAACAATCCGGCTATAATCTGAATAAATTATAATAAATAAAAACAAAATAAAATCATCTAAACTAAATGAAATTCCAATCAATCCACCTGAAATTCAGTTTGTCAACTTCAAGCCCTGCCTAAAACCTTCCTAGGACCGAAGACTGGTTATGTCCAAGGTTATGTGGTTTGCCTTCAAATCCTGCTTTGCCAACAGCCATCTGCAGACCTTGGGAGATCTTAGTTTCCTAAAGCTCACAATTGTTTCTCTTCCAATAAGGGTGTAAGCAATCCCTAGGTCACATGTTTGGTATGCTGTGCACCTAGCACACAGTAAATGGCATATGAATTTTGGTTACAGGAGAGCTGGGTAGTAACTAATATCTAAAAGGCTGCTTTGCAGTTTCCTGTTACCCATCACTCTACTACTGCCAATTGATGAATGAGAAAGCCAAGGTGTAGTAATGTGCTAGAGTCTCTCAGGGGGAAACAACATTTACATTCATAACCATCTTTTATATGCTTTTTCTTAAAATATGTTACCCAGAGTCCTGTTAGTCCCTTGACACTGAAGGCTGCTCTACTGACAGCCCAGAAGTGTTCTTCTCCCTTTGCTTCCAATCACACCCCTGAAAATACAAGTAAATGCATTTACTTTTGAGATATCCCTCTCCTGCCCAGCTGGCATCATGGTTCAAAGTATGACACTCCTATACTTGCCTTATACTTAACTGAGCCTCACTTACTTCTACCAACACGACAAGATGGTAAGGGGCAATTACTTGCTTTCTTGGATCACTCATTGTGGGAGACTCAGCCTAAGGATATTCTAACAGTCCCGCAGACAGGGACATCTGTGAAGAGCTGAGGCAGTCTGAAGCACATCCGTGGCCTCAGTTGAACCTCCAGAAGCCTGAAACCTCATAAGGTATCTGGAGCTACACTCAAGTGAAGGCACTTTTAACACCCCTCACACAATGAGTTCTGGAGTCAAGTGTGGGACAGGAGCACATGACTACTGTGTGTCACAACAGCTTCTCCAGGCCAAGGGAGAGCAGTGCAGGTTCAGAGTGAGATGCCTTTAGGAAACTCTCTCAAGACTGACTCCATGCCTCTGTCCCTTTCAGCCAGCTTGTTTTAAGACTGCTAAAAGCACTGGGTGTGGCAGTACATGCCTTTAATAGCAGCGCTCAGGAGGCAGAGGCAGGTGGATGTCTGTGAGTTCGAGGCCAGCCTGGTCTACAAAGCAAGTCTAGGACAGGCAAGGGTACACAGAGAAACTCTGTCTCAAAAAAAAAAAAAAAAGATCGCTAAAAGCTTTACTTCTGACCTCTGATAAAGTCAGCTTCAGATTTAGAAAAATTTTAAGTGTAAAATATCTTCAACTGCTTTAGATAGTACATAAATCACACATTTAACCTGAAATTTCAGGATGGCAAAGTTTATTTCCAAAAATAAATTTAAAAGACCCTGTTTTTTAAAAAAAAAATATTATAGCTGGGATGTGCTCAGTGGGCAAGCATTCACCTAGCATGTACCAAGTTTGATTTCCAGGGTGTGCACAACCATCCCCGTCCTTACACACACATTTCCTGAAGAACTGCAGAAGCTCCCTCACTTTCTGGAAATAAAACTGGTCACCAGTTTCCTTTTTCAATTTACTCATCTTCAGCAATTATCTCAGAAGCTACCAAAGGGCCCAGAAAAATCTAACAGTATTCAATCCCAACACCTGCCAAATGCAAACTACTGCCTTCTGCTTGAAAGACCCCATACCTAACTGCTCACCCTTAGCTACTGTGATAGTTTGCATAGGAATGGCCTCCATAGGCCATTATATTCGGATCCTTGAGAGGGATTAAGAGGTGTGGTCTTGTTGGAGTAGGTGTGGCCTAGGTGGAAAAAGTCTGTCACTGGGGGTGGACTTCAGGGTTTCAAAAGCCCGAGCCAGACCTACTGTCTTCTCTCTTCCTGCTGCCTGTGGTTCCAGATGCACAACTCTCAGCCTGCCTGTGTGCTGCCCTGCTTCCCACCGTGAAGAAAATGAACTAAACCTCTGAAACTGTGTGCCAGCTGCAATGGTAAGAGTTGCTGTGGTCGTGATGTCGCTTCACAGCAACATAACACTGACTAAGACTCTTTTCACACATTTCAAAAACTGTCCGAATGTTTATACCATTACCCACTGCTTTGCTCAAATACAGTGACCCCTGACCACTAGCTCTAAGGAACGGTGACAACTCCCCTTACAGGCTCTTTCTGTGGCAAAATTTCCTGGAGAACATGCTCTGCTCGTGTACATCATGAGGGAATGTGGCTCAGTGGCCTTTCATGAACATCTCATAGAATATGCACTCCCAAATCTCTTTGGGAGCACTACAGAACAGTGGGCTGCCACATCTCCAGTGTCTACAGCAGTGTCCACATCGTAGCAGGTGTCAGATAGGTTTTGGCAAAATAGTAAAATGCTAGAAACACCTCACTGATACAGAAAAAGATAATCCACAACACGAGAACACAAAGGGGAAGGTGTGGTTCTGCATGGGAAGGAAAGGACGCAGAGAGCCAGCCTCCAATAGACACCTTCACAGGTGCAATTGAAGCAGAAATGACTGTGTATATACAGCGCTACTGTAACAGTCCACTGGTGCGCTCTGCATTTAGTTGAATCATTTTATTTATTTGAAATGTAGCATAATAGCCATTATACACCTTTATGTTTATGATTGCTCTTAAAACCTTCCATAGTCATGGCATATCATTACAAACACAAAATATAAAGAAATTTAATCCCAGCACTTGGGAGGCAGAGGCAGGTAGATCGCTGTGAGTTCAAGACCAGCCTGGTCTACAGAGTGAGTCCAGGACAACCAAGGTTACACAGAGAAACTCTGTCTCAAAAAAACAAAAACAAAATATAAAGAAAACATGAAACTATGGAACTAAGAAATATTTTTTCTCCTTCTCCAGGTCTCCTTGATTTTTTTATAGAGATAATCAGTTTTCTTGACAACTGAAATTCAATGCAGTGAGCACAAACTGTTCATAGCCAAGAACCTATGGATGGCTTTCTCCCTCCCAACTCCTGTGGGAACATCCAAACAGGGCCAAGAAGATGAAAGGTGAAGCCATAGAAGTTCAAGAGAGATCTCAGGCTTCCAGGAGAGGAAACAGTTCGTGCAAAGGCAAAGAACCCTGAAGCTACAACTCACTGTGTGCCACTGAGGTGGGAGAGCCACTGAGCCAGAAGCAACGCTGAGGACTGTGACTTGCTCATGTATGCCATGGACACTTGTTAAATGTTTTAAACAATGCAGCAGCTGCCTTAGAAAGACAGAGGGCAGGAAAAAACGAGTGTGAAAGAGAGACTGACTGGAGAAAAACTAGTCAGGTGGCTCCTAAACAATGTAAACAGCATGGCGTAGGGCAATGAGAATGGACAGGCAACCAGAGGCAGAATCGGTAACACTGGTGAAGGAGTGGCAGAGAGAAACCCGCCTTTAAACAGCCTGTGGACTCCGCCTTTAAAACCTCAGTAGTTAAAAGAAAAGCCTATGAGGAAGGCAGAAGTAGGCAAAAAGAACACGCTTGTATTTTGGACACACTGCGTTTGAGATGCCAACAGACACATGGGCCCCAACTCAGGAAAATGGTTTGCGCACATCTACCGCTCCCTAGAGATTTCAGAGTATGTCGGTGGTGTGTGGAAAAAATAAAAATGAAAGTAGAAGACAGAACCTATAGAGTACCCATGACTTAAAGGAGTTAATGAAGTAAGCAAGAGGACCACTGGGGAAGTCTTACGTCAGTGAAGAACCACAAGCAACACAAGACACGTCATGCTTACAACATGCTACAAAAATTCAGACAGATACATACTTGGTACTAGGAACAGGACCGCACTGAGAGAGAGTTAGTTAAATGGCATATACATATATAAAACAGTTTAAAATAAAGCAAACATAATTATACCCTAAAAACAAATGAAAAAATTCAACAAACTTTTAGAAAGGAAGTCTTAGTCTTCAAAAGTTTTCAGCTAGGAAAAGTTGCTTGAGCTGTGCACTCAAGCACTAGGTACAAGCTAATTAATTCATCAGCCAGTTAAGGACTCTAAGGGAAAATATAAGAGGTATTAAACACAGGGAAAGAACTAAGAAATGATCAGTTTAAATGAAGAGAAGGAACACGTAAGATGCAGACAGCTGAGGAGAGGGGATGGTTACCATGAGGCTGAGGCCAGATGCAACAGGTCTGGCAGCAAAGAGTATAAAGCAGTAGTGAGATGAGAGGAGGCTACCTGGAGCCTTTTTCTCATTTTAGGGAAGAGATCTGAGTGTTCCTATAGTGAAGTGAAGAAAGTGATAAGAGTTAAATACAAAGAAAAGAACTCAAAGACCAGGAGGAAGAAGAGGAGGAGAAAAAAGGAGACAGGTGGTCATAGTGCAACCTTTAACTCCAGCACTTGGAGGCAGAGGTAGGCGGATCACTGTGAGTTCGAGGCCAGCCTGGTCTACAAAATGAGTCCAGGACAGCCAAGGCTACACAGAGGATAAAAGATCAAGAAGACAAGAGTATCTTTAAAAAGAAGTGGGAGTGAAGGGAGGGGGAGGGGAGCTGGAGAACTGGCTCAGCGGCTAAGAGCACTGGCTGTTCTGGGGGACCAGCTTCGATACCCACACTTTCATGGTGGCCTACGACTACCTGTAACTCCAGCTCCAAGGCCTCTGAGGGAATCTGTCATGTATGCAGACAAAACACCCATACACAGAAACAAAATATTTTCAGTTTCAAAAACCTATGCAGTGGTGGCATTCATCTTTAATTGCAGCACGTTAGAGGTAGAGACAAGTGGATCTCTCTGAGGTCAAGGGCAGCCTACAGGGCTACACAGAGAAACCCTGTCTTGAAGAACTGTTTTAAAAAGAAAGAAGAAGAGGGGTGGGCCAGGGGGACTGCTCAGGGTATCAGGGCACTGGTACTGCTCAGGGTACAGGGTACCAAGTACCACCACTGAAAGAAACAAATTGGAGCCGGGCGTGGTGGCGCATGCCTTTAATCCCAGCACTTGGGAGGCAGAGGTAGGCGGATCGCTGTAAGTTCGAGGCCAGCCTGGTCTACAAAGCGAGTCCAGGATAGCCAAGGCTACACAGAGAAACCCTGTCTCGAAAAACCAAAAAATAAAAATAAAAAAATAAAAAAAATTAAAAAATTAAAAAAAAAAAAGAAAGAAACAAATTGGGGGAAAGCCCTCATAGGAAGGAAAGAAGGGAAGGAGGGAGGGAGGGAGAAAGGGAAGAAGGGAGGGAAGGAAGAAGAGAAAAGGAGGGAGGGAGGGAGGAAAGCAAGGTGGTTAGCTAAGTGCTCAGTCCTCTGAAGCCAGATCAAGTTCAGATACAGCAAAGACCTCGGCGATTTACTTGCGGCTATACTTCTTGGGCCTCATACAATGTGTAACATGTAGTAAACCTGAGTAAGCTCCTGTTGGATTAAAATGAACCACAGCCAGCAGTACGTAATTAGGATCTCAATACAACATCTGCAACTTCTTTTTAGAAACTTCTTACATTGAGTTATCCTTTGATTCTTCAAAGGCATTTAGTTCACGGATGAGAAACTGTCTATCCAGTGGAACTTCAGGTTGACCAGATTCTGCCGGGACAAAATTCAGGAAAACACCGAATGGTCTATCAATCTAAAAGGCAAATTCAATTTTGTTAATAACCATACCTCCCAGGAACACACGTTTCTCAGATTTTGGAGAATGCTGACAGCACATACCAAGACAGCTCCAACTGCATGATGTAAACATGTACCCATGCAACGAAACGTTGAACTTAATTACAGCCTAACACATACCTGCTCTCCAGTATCCCCAATTTGTGACTGGCAATCTGGTTTCTGCATCTAAAAGTACAATGCTGGACTTGAGTATATATTCTGAGTTGCTTATATATTAAAACATGGTAATACTAAACAACTCATTTTTAAAATATATCCATTTATGGCTGGTGAGATGGCTCAGAGGTTAAGTAAGAGCACTGGCTGCTATTCCAGAGGTCCTGAGTTCAATTCCCAGCAACCACATGACAGCTCCTGAACACTTGTAAGAGGATCTGATGCCCTCTTCTAACATGCAGACAAAACACTCATACATTGGGGGAAAAAAGTTATTTTAGTTGTGTCATGGTGGCACACGCCTTTAATCCCAGCACTTGGGAGGCAGAGGCAGGTGGATCTCTATGAGTTTGTGGCCAGCCTGGTCTACAGAGTGAGTTTCAGGACAGCTAAGGCTATACAGAGAAACCCTGTATTGGGGGGGGGGGGAATCCATTCAGGGATAGTAATTCTAAAATTAAAATTGATTATTGTATTTTTAGATTGAGTCTCACTCTAGCCCAGACTAACCTGGAATTCACTATGTGGCCTTCAACTTGCAGTGATTCTGCCTTTGCTTCCTGAGTGCTGAGGGTACATGTGTGAGCTACCACCTCCTGAGTGAGAAGGTGAAATGCTAGAGCCACCTGAATAACCCACCAGGTTATTACCTGAAGGGAAGTATTAACCTCCCAGACAATATGGCAATTCCATCTTTAGCTATTTATCTACAAAAATAAAATGATGTTCACAAGATCATGTAAATGTTTTTGAGGATTTGATTCATTGCTGCCAAGAAGTATAAACAACCAAAATGTCTCTGAGAGCAGATAAAATGCCACAGCCACATCATTTCTCTATTCACACGACAAAGTCAACATGACTTAACATCTAGTGCTTTGCTTGGTTGGTTTGGCTTTTTGAGACAGGTTTCTCTGTGTAGCCTTGGCTGTCCTGGACTCACTTTGTAGACCATGCTGGCCTTGAACTCACAGAGATCTGCCTGCCTCTGCCTCCCAGAGTGCTGGAATTACAGGTGTGCGTTACGAACACCTGGCCCTCCAGTGCATTTTACTAGGTCAAGTGAGACAGCATCAAAAGACATCGACCATAGGCTTTCATTTATATGGCAATCTGCAAAAGGCAAATCCGATGAACAGAATCAGCCTTGCTTGCCAACACTCCCAACCCCACCCCCGCCCCTCCAGTGCTGGAAATTAGGCTCTAGCCTCACAGTTTGGCAAATATTCTACCACTGAGCTAGAGCTATAGCTCTATAGCTCTTTTCTATTTTTTATTTTGAAGCAGTGTCCTCCTGCCTTAGCCCCTTGAGTTTCTGGTGCTATAGGCATAAGCAACCATATCAATCTAAACACCAAAATATTTTATATGAAACTGAGCACTGTCACTATTTCATCCTAGGGAAGCCCAATTCCAAGATACCTAGCTGATGGTATTTTCAAATATCCCTCCTCCCTCTTTGGAGTGTTGATAGTATTATATTGCTAGCTATAACAAACGGAGGGAAACAGTGATACTATCTTTAGAGATGCTTCAACATGTCAGAATTATTATCTTTTATGAGCATGCATGCTTAATATCACAAGGAGAACCAGCAGTAGAAGGCCCCAGCTCCTACCCTCCCTGACAGCATAAAGCTCACCAGAACTTGTTCATGCTATGACAAGAGCCCATGGGATGCTAAGTGTTCAGTCACCTGCATGACACAGTAATGAAACTATATATTCTGGCTGAATGCTTTCTAAGAATTAGAAAAAGGGGTAAAGCAGATCTTTTCTCCAGTGATGAATAGCCACTTACCTGCTACGAGGACAGAGGCTGTATACTTATACTTGTTGAATTCCAAATACTCCCTAATTAATTCATTAATTAGAAGGTTTTCATGAGATAACGATGGTCGGGGTTCACGATCATCATCCAGGGCATTGAAGACTTCAGCACGGATCCTTGCTTTTAAATGTCCTAATACACCCTTTTTTTCCAAGGTATCCTTTAAAACTGTTAAATATAAAATATAAATGCTCCTGTTATGTTCTATATGTTGATATTTCAGGTATGTGCTAAAACAATAATGTTTAAAGGGAGAATGACACAAGTATAGCTCTTGATTTAAAGAGACAAGCTAAACAATGACATCAATATCATAAGCTTTATTTGTAAAACTTAAATTCCCCATATTACAATGATCTACTCTCAATATATTTGTGCAAACTCAAATTTATCCATGCTATATCTTTAGTTTGATGGGAAAAAAGAATGAACAGAATTACAGTTGGCTCGTGCCCCAATCTCCCACGTGGGATTCAGCCACTACTAATAGCCTTTAGTCCAGAAAGATAAGTATGGAAGACAACCACCCTCCACAAAACAGGGAGTCACTATTATTATAATGCAGATTTTTTTTTCCTTTGAGACAGGGTCTTAGGATGTAGCTCCAGCTGTCCTGGAACTTACTATGTATACCAGGTTGGCCTCAAACTCAAGAGATCCACCTGCCTCTCCCTCCCAAGTGCTACCCAGCTAAATGGTAGCACATTTCTATAATCCCAGTAGTTGGGAAGCTGGGAATTCTGATCAGCTTGGCCTCATGCCTAGGCTGTAGCCCATGCCAACTTTAAGCTTCTTATGTAGGCTGAGTGTGACCCTGAACTTCTGGTCTTCCTGCCTCTATCTCACAAGTAGGCTGGGCTGGGTTTATAGGATATACTATTTTCTTTGGGGGGTGGGGGTTCGAGACAGGGTTTCTCTGTGTATCCTTGGCTGTCCTGGAGTCGCTTTGTAGACCAGGCTGGCCTCGAACTCACAGCGATCCGCCTGCCTCTGCCTCCCGAGTGTTGGGATTAAAGGTGTGCGGATACTATCATCCCCAATGTCTATGTTCCAGAGTTTGAACTCAGGGCCTCACATATGATATGTAAGCTATATCCCTAGCCCAACAGCAGTATTTTGAAATTTCAAGCTAGTTAGAACTGTAATAGGAGGGATCTGAGAGATGGCTTAGTTAAAGGAAGAAAGAAAGAAAGAAAGAAAGAAAGAAAGAAAGAAGAAAAAGAAAATGCATATTGAACTTCAGTTTGCTTCCTGGAACCCACATGGGCAGCTCACAACTCTAAGGGGAACTGATGCCCTCTTCTGGCCTCCTCAGGTAATTGCACTCTTGTACACTCTTGTATACACACACATACACATGCGCACACACACACATACACAGAGACAGGGACAGACACACAAAAATAAATCTTAAAAAAAAAAAGAAATATAATGAGATTTTAATAAGGGACTATACTATTACTAACTTAAGGAGTCAGGAGTATGTGTGCTAAATGTGACCTTATGTCTTGAAAAGGTACACTGTGACAAACATCAGAAGTTGAGATAACGGCTTTAAGTATAAGGACTTAGTATAGATGAGGGACTTGGGCTGAAGTGTCACCATCCTTTAGCAGTAATCTGGAACCTTCCTTTTTCAAATCGTCTTTTGTGGCTAAATGACAATTCTAGACAATCAACATAAAGCCTAGAATACAGTAAGAGCTCACTACATGTTACAAGTTTATAATATAGTGCCTTACACTGTTGATGAAAAACTGTAGTTTAACAGTGCACTGTGCTCTGACAATGGCAAAAGCATCCATATGCCACAAATTAAAACTCATAAAGCAGTATATCCGTTTATGTACGTACAGCAGCATCTAAGCTTTAGTAAATAACAACAATCCTTGGCCATGTGATTAAATATATACACTCTTAGACTTTTCATCTTTCTTCTCCTTGATTTTTAAAGCTTTCCTTCAACGTTTTTGCAGTTGTAACAGGTCCATAAAAGGAAAGCTTTATCATACTCAGGATCATAACAGAACCCCTGTTCGCTAGCTCCATCTTTGGAAATTGACGGAAAGATTCTTTTCCACTGGCAAGCATCCTGTCCCAACTACCCTGAAGCACACAGAGTACAATCTCACACTTAGCAGAAAATGAAAAGTGTTGAAACTAGAACTGGGGGACGTAGCATGTCCTTCATGATTTGGTGGCAGGCTCCTAATCCATGCCTCAGTTGCCTTCTCTGAGGTAATGAACTCTCCCTCTCAGAGGAAGATCTAGGTGAGATGGAAAGGGCTTTAAATGAGTAAAAGGTCCATAAAATATAAGATCACTGATTAGGAACCAAGTTTTTATTACGTTTCTCTTGGACACAAAACATATGAAGAAACCAAGAATACAGAAGAGCATATGTAAAGGGGCCCCTAAATCTACAGTGCTACCCCTAATTTTCAGGGTTGTCACTTTCTGGACTCTTATCATTTTACCATAAAAACCTCTTCAGGAATCTGTCTTAACCTGACTTATTTTCCACAAAATTATCTTGAAATCCTATGGAAAGTTTAAACAATACACTCTACCCCCAAGAAGAGCTCCACTGATTTATGTGAAGTTAGGCGTGCCTGTTTTCGGAATAGTCATCAGCAGTGTCTCCAATATACACGCAAGTCAGTGGTTGTTACTACAGTTCAGTCTCCAAGCTACTCTACTTGGTCCTCTCCAAATTTCCACTACCAATGGCTTCGTCTCTGAATTCTTTCAAACTCTGAACTGGTTTTATTCATTGGAAAGCTGAATGGCATGGTGATTAAACCTGGTGCACTACTGCACCTGATGGGGTTTCCACATTTCTGGTTAAATTATCTCGGGTGAAATATCCCACCTCTCAGCACCTCAATTTCCTAATGTATGAAATGGACATAGGGTTGTTGCATGAAATCAAGTAGTTTTTGGATGATTTATGAAATGACTGACAGAATCACACACTGACCCTTCACTACAATTATGACTCAAACATTAACTATAAAATTACTATTCAGAGTTAGCAATATACACGTGTTTGTTGATGGCTACTCTTTGATTTTGTAGTACTGGGGATGGAAGGCAGGGCCTCTTACATGTGCCCTGCACATAACCACTTTGGAAAAAAAAAAAAAACTTCCGAAAAATCTGAAAAATGGCGCCAAGACGGACAATTCTTGTCTCAGGTTTCTCTCAAAAGACAAAGAGGACCTATCCATAGGTTGTTGTGCGGACGAGCGACCCGCGCAAATCGTTGAGGAGAGTGTCTGTCACCAATCGTGGCTGTGGTCATGTCATGATCATCCCTGAACACCCTGACGTTCTGAGGTGATGGCAGATTCCAGTCCCTTCCTCCAGCTCAGCCTGGTCCTAACACAGCGCATGCGCACAGGCCGCTCTCTACCCCCCCCCCCACGGGCCTGCCCCCCTCTCTCCCAGAAGGACCCCGGAAAAGGCCGAGGGGGTGTCCCGCGCTCTCTCCTTCCGTCTCATCCCTATCATAGAAGAAAAGCCGGACGCTTTCCACAGGCGAGCGTCCCCTCAACGCACTCACCAGCTTTCAGCTCGGTAACAGTCGCCATTTTCAACGCCCGCTAGTGTCACGCCTCCGCCGGGTGTACGCGCTGCTCTGCGTCTCCAACCAATAGGAGCGCTGTTCTCTCCAGGCGCAACCTGACCTTAGTCTGTGTCTGCGCTCGGATGATTGGCTAGCCACCAAGAGAGTTCACCAATCAGCGAGCGCGTGAGGCGGGCGATGGCGCGGGAAAGAGGGCGGAGCCAGAGCCGAATCAGTTGCGGTTGGTCGCCTGTGGGCGCTGCTGCAGCCCTGGCCATAGGTTCAGGTGCAGACTGCTCACTTCACCTCAGCTTGGCGAGGACTTGTGGAAGAACCTGAGTGCGCAGACTAAATCCACCGTCAAAATTACCCGGAAGACTTATTAGAACAGACTGATTTTACCCATCCTTGGGTCTTTCTAAGGCGAGGACCAACCCTAGTTTTTTCTGTCAGCTTTCAGGATGCTTGTGGATGGAGGCTGCTAGTCTGAGAAATATCACTTTAAGAATCACTCTATGGCCGGGCATGGTGGCGCACGCCTTTAATCCCAGCACTCGGGAGGCAGAGGCAGGTGGATCGCTGTGAGTTCGAGGCCAGCCTGGTCTACAAAAGTGAGTCCAGAGCAGCCAAGGCTACACAGAGAGACCCTGTCTCAAAAAACCAAAAAAAAAAAAAAAAAAAAAAAAGAATCACTCTAAAGTGAACACTAGATAGCTTTTACACGCCTCGGGTCAAAGATGCCCGTTTTACAGAGGAGGAAACTTGAGTTTTCAATAGTGTGAACAAGCCTTCATTAAGATCACCAGCAAATGGTAGAAGTGATACTAAACCCAGGCCTGAGCCCCTACGCTAGCGTACATCTGGGGCCCTCGAGTTATTTGTGGAAATAGCTGATAAACGCAGCATTATAAGAAGAAAAAACCATGGGAATAATACATTCAAAACGCGGCGGTATGACTGCAGTTGGCTCTCCAGGGAGGCCAAGCACTGTTAAAAATAAGAAACAATCAACATAGATTCTAAAACTGGACCCTTAAAATTCTGGACAGCCCAATAGTGGATGCCAGTGAGCATATTTTCAAGGAAATGAAATGTAAGAAATAGAAGTAAGACTTTAGAAAAAAAGCCCGGTGTGGTGGTGCACATGTGTAATTCCAGCATTCGGAGGCAGAGGCGGGAGGATCTCTATGAGTTCAAGGCTAGCCTGGTCTACAAAGTGAGTCCAGGAATGCCAAGATAACACAGAGAAATCCTGTCTCAAAAAACTTAAAAAAAAAAAAAAAAAAAAAAAGACTTAAAAGAACTCATTGTTTTTTGGCCTTCACTCTAGCCCAGACTGGCATTGAGCTAACAATGCTGAGATTTTACCATTGAGTGCCACCACACTGGTACAGCTTGGTTTTGTTTTTAAATGCTCCTCAGGAAGACACATGTATATCTTCCAAAGGTTGGCTTTATTTTTTAAGTTTTTCTAAAGTACATAGGGTGACTTGGAGTAAGCCCTTCTTTCTATAGCCTCCCAAGTGCTGCGATTAGCATTATCATGCCTGGATCCTGAGATACTTCTTTCTTAAGTATCCACATAGAGGAACGGCTCAGTGAGTAAAGTGCTTGCTATATAAGGCAGAAGGCCTGATTTATCTCCAGCACCCCCGTAAAAGTTGCACTTGGGAGGCAGAGACAAAGGAGCCCTGGGACAAGGTGCCTAGCTAGAATTGCCAAATCAACAAGCTCTGAGTTCGAGTGAGGAGCTTTGCCTCAGTCTATAAGGTAGAAAGCAGTGGAGGAAACACCAAAACTCTAGAGGAATCTCGTCTCATTCCAAACTAGTCTAACTTTTTTTTAGCCATGTTGGGTAGATCTGAAACCTTAGAAAGGTCTCATTCAGTCCAACTTTCCTGTTTTTGTGAAACCACAGTTCCTGAATTCCTGGTCAGCAGCTCAGGAAATTAGGATTAAATTTTACAGGCGAGAACAGCACTACTGAATATGCTGATGAGGCACAGAGGCAAAGCAGAACGAGACTGACCCATTGTAATCACTGTGTGTTAATTGACATCTGTCACTATGCCCTCCAAAAATAGACACACTGCAGTCATCTAAAATTTTCCCAAAAAGCATGATGTTGCTGGCTCTGGTAGCATGTCTGTAGTACCAGTTACCCTGTATGCTGACAGGAGGATTGCTTGAACCAGGAGCTCAGACTCACCCAGGGCAATCATAGTGTTGCTGCTTCCTGTGGGCGTGACATGATTATCACCATCATCAAGCAGAGCATTATGGTGATTCACAGAGGACTGTAGCCATGGCAACAAAATAAACAGTTATACCTATTCCAGCTACAGCAAGTCGCCCACGCTTTTGTGAGGAATCCTAGTAAACTCATTTACTCACGGAGCTAGGCTCAATAAAAATCTTCCTTTGGTCTGTCTTCTTCACTATTCGGAACAAATAGACATTTCTTTTACATCTCCTTAGGAAAGTCACATGATAGTATACAAGATCCTAGTTGTTTAAGTAGTAAAAATTTAGCTGGGCATGGTGGTACACGCCTGTATCTCAGCAATTGGGGAGGCAGTGGCAGGTGGATCTCTGTGAG
The DNA here is from genome assembly GCF_964271855.1 of Acomys minous. NCBI lineage: Eukaryota > Metazoa > Chordata > Mammalia > Rodentia > Muridae > Acomys > Acomys minous. The sequence goes on from NC_140498.1 coordinate 52,227,372, forward strand.
TTCAAGGCCAGCCTGGTCTACAAAGCGAGTCCAGAACAGCCAGGGTTACACAGAGAAATCCTGTCTCAAAAAAAAAAAAAAAAAGAATTAAAAATAAAACATGCATTCCCATCGTACACTGTTGGTGAGGATGTAGAAGGCAGGCAGTGCCAATGCTAATTGATAGGAGAGCAAATTGGCCATCACCAATTGGTATCAGAGGTTGTCTGATCTTGTCAAACAAATTTTCTCACCCTTTAACTTACTTGTTTTTTCCCAATGTATATTAACAGCTAATTTAAAAAGATATTGCACAAAATCAGATTCAAATAAAAGCAATTGATGGGCCCGGTGAGATGGCGCCGTGTGTAATGGTGCTTGCCATCAAGCCTGACAACCTGAGTTTGGACACTGGATCCAACCCATATGGCGGAAAGAGAGAACTACTGGTCCTTCTACCTCCACATGCACTCTGTGACATGGGCACATGCCTCCCCCTGGGAATAAATGTCAATGAAGAAAGATTGGCAATCTTTCAAAGACATTGTGTGTGTGGCATGGTAGGGTTGCTTTGGAACCACAGCTCTGCAAATGTGTATTAAGTCACTTGTGTTTCAGATACTATAACCCCAATCCTAGGAGGTTATCCAAGACCAGTGAAAACATATCCACACAAAAGCTTGTGTGCAATGATGGCATATTTAGTAACAACTTGGGAACAGCCCAATGTCTTACAATTGCTGAATAGATACATAGCCATGGTGTGTTCCCTGGGGTATTGATGATGAAAAGGAGCTGAGATTTTGAGACATGCCACATGTCTGACTCTCAAACACATATGTACAGTGAAAGAAACTAGGTTCAAACAGCTGCATTCTGTGTGATAGTTGAGGGAAGGCATGCCACAGAAGCCATCAGCAATCACTGGCTGTTCAGGATGAGCATCTCAGAATACTCTAGGGAATTCTGGGCGATTGATAAGACTGTTCTGTGTCTTTAGCATAATTAAACCATCAACTATGTTTACCAAAATCAATTGAACTCGAGACTTATAAGGGTGATCTTTACCTCAATCTACTTGAGTTTTTGGTTTTTTTTAATACTGAATGTTAGAGTTGTGATACATACTTATATTCTTAGTGCTCAAGAATTGGAGGTGGGAGGATCATGAGTTTTAGGCCGTCCTGGCTGCACAGAGAGAACCTGTCTCAAGAAGCAAAACAAAAATATCGGATACATTAACTTCATCAGATCAGGGACTGGGTCAGCGAACTTGCATAAACCACATCGCAAGCATCTTCTGCACAGAAGAAGGATCTCTAAACACTTGTTATCGCCACCAAAATGCAAGCACAGGGATTGTGAAAGGTGCCACAGGCTTTTTTTTTTTTTTTTTTTTTTTGAGGTGGGGTTTTTCTGGACTCTTTCTGTAGAGCAGGGTGGCCTCGAACTCACAGCAATATGCCAGCCTTTGTCTCTCTGAGTGCTGGGATTAAAGGTATACACCACCTCTCCTGGGTGGTGCCACAGGTTTAAAACAGGAGATAAAGTATGTATTTGCCTGAATACACATGGGCTTCTTCTTAAAAAAAAAAAAAAAAAAAAAAAGCACAGGAAAACATAAGCAGAAACTGCTCCAGAGGAAGAGGACTGAGTGACTGAGAGTCAGTTGTCAGGATAGAGTTACTTGGCTCACTGACACATTTCGATTTCTTTTGGAGTGGGGTGGGCATGGGGTTTCTTATATCTCAGGACATCAGGCCAGCCTGAAACTTACTACGTAGCTGAGGAAGACCTTGAACTTCTGACTCTGCCTCCATTCCCTGAGTTGATTTACATTTTTTAAAATTTGTATTTATAGGTATACACATGGTGTGTGTGCTTGTGTGTGTGTGTGTGTGTGTGTGTGTGTGTGTGTATGCCAGTGGTTCTCAACATTCCTAATGCTGAAACCCTTTAATACAGTTCCTCATGTTGTAGTGACCCCCAACCATAAAATTATTTTGTTGTTACTTCATAACTGCAATTTTGATGCTGCTATGAATTATAATGTAAATATTTGCTATGCGACCAAAGGGGTTGCAATCCACAGTTTGAGAACCATTGTTATGCCATGGTGAACATGTGGAGATCAGAGGACATCTTTGTGAAGTCAGTTGTCTCCTTTCACCTTTACATAAGTTCCGGGGATCGAACTCAGATCTTCAGGATTGTGTGCCTTTACCTTCTGAGCCATGATTGCCTTTTTTTAAACAAGCATCTGCACTGCTCTAATGGAGAGCTAGGAAGAGGTGCCACGAGACAATGCTTCTTCTGATTACCAGGGTGTCTCGTACTCCCCGTCCTTGAGCACATGTTTATAGGAGCCATCTCATCTGTGTGCACACTCATTTCTGGCAATGGGAGTGTTAGCTCATCCCTTGATCAGTGAGTGGTGGGAGCGGTGGATGATCCATGTCCGCGACGGACACATCCAAGGCATCCTCTGTTCTATACAGTCCCCAGGGGGCTCCAATGAGACCAGTCTTACCGGTCCAAATGGCATCACAGCTTCCATTAAGTTTGCCAACTTCCTCATTCTCCCTCCATAGTCCCACATAGATGCTAGTTTCCTGAAACTCGTACCCAAACAAACAAGTTGCATGAAAATCCTAGGGTCGGATTCCGTTCTTTAGGTTACACTAAGCTAGAACAATTGCATTAGTAGTGTACAGTGTCCCTCTCCACCCATGTGGAAGGATCCTTACAGACAACGGTATCCAAGGAAACTAAAGTATCTTATGTAAAATGGCACAGCATTTATGTAAAACCTACTCACATCTTCAGATACTTTTCAGGGGTATCCAACTTTGTGGGAGCAGAGGTACATATTCCCATATGTGTAAGTGTGCCTGTACGCATGTAAAAGACTGCAGTCAGTCTCAGGTGTCATTCCTTGGGAAACATCCAACTTGGTTTTTTGAGACAGAGTCTCTCACTGGCCTGGAACTTGCCAAGTAGACTAGGCCAAGTGGCCAACAAACCCAGGGGTCCAACTGTCTCAGCCTCCCTAGTGCTGGGATTTTTACATGGGTGCTGGGAATGGAACTCCAGTCTTTATGCTTATGGGCTTAGTACTTTACCACTGAGTCGTCACTGCAGCCCTGTCTAATCTTTATGGCACTACCACTTACAGAGTGTCAGGCCACAATCATAGCTATCCCAGTATCCATGAGGCCTGCGGGGTCTAGGTTGGACATGCCTACTTAAGCCATCTCTACATGACTTCTAATACTCAGTGCCGTATTGATGACATGTAAATATGTTTTTTTTTCCCCGCACCCCATGCATTCCTGTGGGTTCCCGTGAAGGCCATAAGAGGGCATTATATCCTGTGGAACTGGAGTTACAGGTGATTGTTAGCCACCTGATGTAGATGCTAAAAACCAAGCTTAGGTCTTTTTCAAGAGCAGTATGAGTTGTTAACTATGGAGCCATAGCTCTGGTCTCAGAAATAATTATATTATATTGTCTAGGGATTAAGCCTTTGCATATTGAGCTTTATATTTTTATTTATGTTTTGATGTTTATTTTTATATTTTTGGATATTAAATTTTCTAATAATTGTTTGGATCTGTGGATATTAACCGCAGGTTTGTATGAACAAATGCTTTCACAATACACCAGCTTTATTCCAACTAAGTAGGATGGGGTGGTATTAAATTAAAGACAAACTGCCGTGTGACTTCTTAATTCTGTATACTGTAATTATGATTTTCAGTGGTAGAAGTGGTTGAAGATCATGGCCACTGATCAAGAGAATTTCATGAAACCTAAGTCCATGAGCTATTTGGGAAATTTAGAATGGGTTTCTCATCTTTTGCTTTATTATCATTGCAGTAGCCTAAGCCATCAGCTTTATACTTATATGTATTAAACTGTGTGTGCTAGCCGGGCATGGTGGCGCACGCCTTTAATCCCAGCACTCGGAGGCAGAGGCAGGTGGATTGCTGTGAGTTCGAGGCCAGCCTGGTCTATAAAATGAGTCCAGGACAGCCAAGGCTACACAGAGAGATCCTGTCTCAAAAAACAAAAAACAAACAAACAAAAAACAAAGCTGTGTGTGCCACAGCATTCCAAGCTAAGGGAGGAAGCCCCGTTCATGTGGGACCTGACATGTCTGTGAATGTGACAGCTTATTTCAGTGTTGACAGATAACATTGACATCCATTTCTGGAAATAAAGCCGAACCAAGAGTTGAGAGTCTCTAAACAAAACTCAGACAGGTGTAAATGTTTGCTGACTCCTACATTCTGGTTCTATGTTGTTTGTTTGTTTGTTTGCTTTTAGGAAAGAGGCATACAATTAGCTTAGTTATTGTCCGTCTTTCCTAACAATAAGACAGAAATAATAAAAAGAGCAACAAGATGTGTGGATTGAGGCCTTCTCTAGTGTGCACACCTTTCTGATCTATAACACAGCTGAGTGGTGGGAAGCTGTGAAGAAAGGGGGCTGTGTTTGGAGGTGTGAGGCACTGGGGGTAAATGACTAAGTCAGTGCCTGATTCCAGGGCCGCAGATCACACTAAGACACCTTGAATAGCACTTCTCTTTTCCTATCTCACTCTTTTCTTTCTTTCCTTTCTCTCTCTTTCTTCTCTTCTAATCCTTCTCTCTCTCTTCTCTTCCCTTTCTCTCTCTTCATCTGTCTTTTCCTGTCTTCTTCCCTCTCTCCTTTCTTCCATCCCTCCCTTTCTTCCCCTCCTCTCACACTCACTCCCTTCCTCTCCTTTCTTTTCTTCTTTTTTTCATGCAGTCCTTTGTCTGGACAGTTTCTATTATTATTATTATTATTATTATTATTATTATTATTATTATTATTATTATTATTATTATTATTATTATTTTGGGTTTTTTGAGGCAGGGTTTCTCTGTATAACAGTCCTGGCTATCCTGGACTCACTTTTGTAGACCAGGCTGGCCTCGAACTCACAGTGATCTGCCTGCCTCTGCCTCCTGAGTGCTGGGATTAAAAGTGTGCGCCACCACACCTGGCTTTGGACAGTTTCTTAAGTTCTAGTTCATGGCCACTCAATCATTTCTCCCTAAACTTTCTGGGGTCAGATTGGACTCTTCCTCTATTTTGGGATTGAGAAGGATTGAGAATGGAGAAACTACACAAATTAAAAGAAAGTTTCCAAGCTCCAACCCTTAAGGCCAAGGTCATATTGGCTTTTTAGGGACAAGTCCTCTCAGTACCTGGTTCCTCTTAGAGTCAGCTGGAGCTTCGGTTAGTTATGTAGGATTCTCTTAACATGGAGCTTCCCAGGGAGGGTGGAGGTTGTATTGAGGCTGCTTAGAAGTCCATCTTCCTCCTTCCTCACAGTGTTGCTTCCCAGAGCCCTCCCTCCCTCCAGCACACATGAGCCCCCTCTAAAGCTTCCCAAGAAATCTGGGACTCTACCCCAGGGACCAGTAACAAATTGGCTGCCTCTGATCCCCAAGCTACTCCACTCCCTGAGGTGTGGCAGGTGACTCATGAATCAGTCATGCCACAGCAGAAGGTGGCTTGTATTGTACCTGGCACCAACAGAAAGGCTGAGCTCACCTGCCCCATGCCATGAAGTACTGTCTGGGTAGTGCTGTCTGGGAACTCTTTACTACATCAAGTGCCCAGGCAGGCTGCATCAAGTGACAAAACACCACCACCACCACCATCACCACCACCAACAACAACAACAATAGCAACACCCAAAAAACCCCTTCACTATCTCATCTGTATCTTGGAGAGCAGATATTTGCAGAATGACTAACTGAATTCCCACAAGACACCTCACTTCACACATTTATAGAATATGAAGTCACTGGCCCAAAGCAATCAGAACACTAGGGGAGGGGTGACATTTAAATTCAGATTTGAATGAGCCCAAAGGCCAGTTCTCCCTAATACAATAAGACCATGGAATTTACAAGGGATAGAAACAACATTTAAATGTTGTCGAGAAGGAAGTTTTAGAGTGAAAGTTGGTTTTGTTCTGTCTAGGTATTTGGTTTTATTTGTTTAAGGTGGATATTTATGCTGGTCCATCAGAGGAAACAAAATGGGTCCTCCAGGTAAAATGATCTCTTGTGCCTCTTCTACTAGCCATTTTGACAGGTGAGCAAGAAGCTCACTCCAAGCCTTGTTTACCAAGTGAATTAGAGATTAAGGAATTCTTGCGGTAACTCTTGCTGAAATGCAAGCTGTTAAGCTGTTAGAAGAAAACAGACCAACAAAGCTGTGGCCTGGGCTTAAAGGAATTTAATGTCCTCTCACCAAGAATTAAGTGGTTTCCATTCCAGGAGAGGCACTGGAGACTGGAGACATCCTCTTGTAGGTGGAAATTTACAGATATGGACAGCAGCCTTTTGGAAATTGTCTTCTTTGAAGACAAGCCAAGGCATGGTGCAGAGGCTGGGGAGATGACTCTATGGGTGAAGTTCTTGCTGATTCAAAGGCATCAGCCAGAATCCTGAGGGTTTCACATTCTTCCTGGATTTATTAATAAAGAGAATAAGCCCTGTAATTATTTGCAGTGTTGGGAAAGGCCTGTTACTTTCAAAGACAGCTCATAGGAAACATTTCCTGGTATCATTCTACTTCGTCCTCACAGGAGCCCAGGGGACTAATGGGAAAGACAAAGACACCAAGCTCCAGGAGGGTGGGTTGACCCACCCAAGGCCACGTGGCTGGATCCGAACAGCTACACTATGTGTGTGTGTGTGTGTGTGTGTGTGTGTGTGTGTGTGTGTGTGTGTGTGTGTCTATGCTGTGTGTTAGATCACAGAATCTCTAGCTGCCTTTTTCCCTCTCCCAAAAATTAGGCCAGGCTCCCCACCCCACGCGCAACCTCTTTTCCTGGACGCAGTTGATAAGGTGTCCTGTGGTCTTACAGCTCTTGCAGAAGGGTTCAGACTGGCAGCTGTGAACATGATCAACCTCCCTAATCCCTAGAACAATAACAGCCTTGAGTTCTAACTTGACTTTTATCTAATGCCTTCCTGCCTTGTGACTCCTGGCACGTAGTCCAGGCTAGATCACATGGTACAGCTTGTCCTTGCTTCCCTCAAAAACTGTAAGACTCGGAAACTCCTTTTGTCCTCTGGGATCAAAGGGAAGGTACTCTCTCCCCAGAGCTCCAGCTAGTGTGGTTGCCAGTGGACACAATGTAGTGTTTCTGTTGATATCCTGGGAACTAAAGGGTCTTTCTTTCTTTTTCTTTTCTTTTTTTTTCTGAGACAGGGTCTCTCCATGTAGCCTTGGCTGTCCTGGAAGAGCTTTGTAGACCAGGCTGGCCTTAAACTCACATCAATCCACCTGCCTCTGCCTCCTGAGTGCTGGCATTAAAGGCATGTGCCACCACACCCAGCTGGGTCTGTCTTTCTTAAGGACCTCCTATGATGCTGTACATGGCAACTACTTCTAACACTAGTCCACCCCAAGACCTCAAGCAAGGCTGCCTATGATAAGCCTGTAACTTTCCTCATAAAGCTCATGCGAAAGGTAACTCCCTGTAGGCTTCTTTCGACATGTAGGTTATTAACTTGTAACTGTACAGTGGTTGGAATGAACTACCAGATCCATAGAATGCAGAATTTTCCATGTTAGATACAATTGACTCTCCCTCTCCTCCTCCTGCTCCTCCTCCTCCTCTTTCTTCTTATTCTTCAAAATTTCTTCACTTTCCTTGCCTGTGACCCAGTAAGAATTTTCCTTTCTTGTGCTGGGGGTGTAGCTTAGTGGGGAAAGAACTGCTCTAGCACACCGGAGGCCCTGGGTTTGATCCATAGCACACCCTAAAAATGTGGTAGTGGAGACACACACAGGCCTGTGATGCCGTATCTTCCACTTTAGAAGTGGAAGGTGGAAGATTAGGACTTCAGGCTCCTGCTTGTTGGTCCTCAACCAGCTAGAGCCCACCTGGGTGGACTGCATGAGTCTCCATCTCTAAACCAAACCAAGACTTTCCTTTTTTGTTCCCGAGTCAGCTATAATTGTGAAAAAATGAAACACATTGTAACAGAGGCCTAGAAGGGCTTGTTCAAGGTCACACAGTGTTTCATGGCAAGACCAATCTTGAACCTAGCTGGACAATGTGGTGGTTGGGGCCCTGCCTAGAACCTCACTGTACCATTGGCTTCCTAGCATGCTCTTTTTCTTAAAAGATATTCTTAATTATGTGTATGTGTGTGCGTATGTGCACGAGTGCAGGTGCCCTCGGAAGCTGGAGGTATCAGAACCCCTGGAACTGAAGTACCAGCTCTGTAGAATATTTTTACAAATGTGTCCCCGATCCCCACGGAGCTCTGGCTTCCCACTAGAACCCAGCTGCCCTGCTGGGCTGCTGCTGCAGAGCCTTCTTTGTACAAACTCTGTAATCCCAAAAGGCCGAGTGAGAATCCTGCTTATTCTGTGGCTTTTGGCAGAATGTCTTTCCGTTGACTTTTGATATCAGCAACTATTGAAAGATGAAGTCGGCAACGAAGAGCATGCCTCTAGTCCCAGCACTGGCAAGGTTGAAGCTGGAAGAGTGTGAATTTAATAGTTATATAATATAACTAGACTGTGTCTCAGAAAGAGATAGGCCCTTTGAATGGTACCTATCTCTTGGGATGATGACATCATATCAAGTTGGTCAATGCATGAGTAGTACTTAGCATGGTACCCAGGATACCCAGTAAGTGGCAGCAAGCCTCATCCCATGCCGCTCCTCTCCTCTATTATCCCTATCCCTGCCTCTGGTTCAAAAATCTTGCTGGATTAGCAGTGTGTTGGACACCAAGAATGCTAGAATGAACAGCTAGGGTCTCTACTCACTTGGAGCTCACAGGATGGCTTAGTTAGGGTTTCTATTGTTGTCATAAAGACATAACCAAAAGCATCTTGGAGAGATTTATCTCATCCTATACTTCCTGGTAACAGCCTATTGCTGAGGGAAGTCAGGCCAGGAACTCAAGGCAGGGCCCTGGAGGCAAGAACTGATACAGTGGCCATGGAGGAATACAGCTTACTGGCCTGCCATTCATGGCTTGGTCAGCCTTTCTCATACCACACCGGACCGACTGCCTGCCTAGGTTTGTACAATGAACTGGGTCCTCACACATTAATCACCAATCAAGAAAATCCCCATTGGCTTGCCCACTGGATAAATTGATGTGAAAGCTTTCTCAATTGATGTTCTTTTTTGTCCCAAATGACTATAGCTATGTCAATTTGGCATAAAACTGGCCAGCACACAGGCCAATAGAGGTAGATGTCAATAAATCCAGTATGTAAGGCCATACCAACATGTCAGTAAACTTTGCCAAGGAATTGGAATTGGAAATGTAGCTTGAACCCATGGTTCAAGATTCCTTAATCAGTAAGATAGACAGACAGACAGATAGATAGATAGATAGATAGATAGATAGATAGATAGATAGTTAGATAGATAATCAGAGCTGAGGAGAGGTGCCTCTGGCTAAGAACAGTCAGTCTTCTTGCGGAAGTTCACTATGCAGTGCCTCACACCTACATTGGACAGCTCACAAATATCTGTTTCAAAAACAAAAACAAAAAGAACAACAACAAAACCAAAAGCCTGTCAAGAAGCCACGCAACAAAGGCAAAAGCAGGACTGAATGCTGGAGACTGTTGAGCCCTTGGCTTGTGACTAAAGCCCATCTGCCACTGGATATGTTAGATACAGGAAACAAATTAGGCTGATTTGAATTTCTATGTACCTAGCACCCAAGATTATTTTATTTTGTTTTGTTTTCAAAAGAGGATTTTTCTGTGTAGCTCTGGATGTCTTGGAACGCCCATGTTGGTCTTGAATTCCGAGGTCCTCCCGCCTCTGCCTCCCGAGTACTGGGACTAAAGGAGTGTACCACTGTGGCCAGCTGCAACCAAGATTCGTATTATCCATTGCCATTTGGATGCATCCAGCATAGCACTGGGCCTCTCCACATCCTTTTCTGCCTCCCTCCCTCTCTGTGTATTTGTTCAATATTGTTTGTTTATTGTTTGAGGCTCAAATATAAACTGCATAGCACATTTGTAAGAACTAGCTATTACCCAGGGAAAAATGACATGCACTAATGTGGATTCTAAGGATGCATTAAACATTAATAGAAAATAAGTAACAGTTTATGGAAGTGTTTTTTAATATATGAATAGGATTGGTGAGGCAGCCACTGAACCTGACAGCCTGAGTTTAAGCTCTGAACCCACATGGTAGAAGGAGAGAACTGTCTCCTGACAATTGTCCTCTGACCTCTACACAGAGGATGGATGGATGGATCCTGGGCATATCTGGGCAGGTTTTTCTCAAAGTAGGCAGGGTAATCATGTCAAGTCTGCACTTAATTGTGATTTATCATTTCATTTTTTTCTCATGATGCTCTGTCCTCCACCTTCCAAGTACTGGGATTAGAGGCATGTACCACCATGCCCATCTCATTCTACTCTTTATCCCTCTAACAAAACAGAACAAAACTTTGCTGATACCAGCTGCCCCTTCCTTCCTGACTTCCTTATGTGTTTACTTCCTTCCTCTTTCTCTCTATACCAGTATTTCTGTTAAAAACATCTCATGTTAGTCATCATTGAGTGTCCACATATCTGGTAGGTTCAGGGTTTGATGTCTGTCTGTGCCCACAGCTATTGCCCTTTACATTTTCATAATTTTTTCCGGCTTGTCTCTACGGGGACATTGAACAGAGCAGAGAAACAGATCCCTCTAGACATCCAACTTTAAATAAACACCTCCTGTCCTGAGAAAACGTTCCCACTGCCGTGGAAGCATAGGAGGGACTTCAGCAGCTTACTTCCTACCCAATGGAGCATTTATTCAAGGCACTAACTGCTTGTAACGTGCTGGGATGATGCGTACTGCTCTTAAAATAATTGAAGATGTAACTATCAGATTTTATTTACTTGTTTGTTTATTGAGATAGAGTCTCACATAGGTCAGGCTTGTCTCAAACTTACCATAGTCAAGAATGGTGACTATGCCACCATGCTCAGTTTATCAATAATTTGTAAACAATTCTCTCATTCTCTCTCTCTCTCTCTCTCTCTCTCTCTCTCTCTCTCTCTCTCTCTCTCGGGTGTTTTTGAGACAAGGTCTCTCTGTGTTAGCCTTGGCTGTCCTGGAGTCACTTCTTAGACCAGGCTGGCCTTCAACTCACAGCGATCCACCTGCCTCTGCCTCCCGAGTGCTGGGATTAAAGGCATGCGCCTGGCTCCCATTTTATTATCTCGATGGTGTCCTTTGATGCACAAACAATTTTAATTTTGGTGAGGTCCAGCATACCTGCATACCAGCAGTTGGGAGGCTGAGGCAGGATGTCTCTTGTTTCTGCAGCTGTGATGACTTCATTCTCTCTCAGGTCAGAGAGTGGTGCCACAGTCTGGGAATGACTCGTTTACTCTCAGCGATTGCAGCATTTGGCACTTATCTAGTACTGACTGTGTCCCATGCAGATGCAACATTTAATGTTTATGACAACTCAATAACAGTTACAAAGGGAAGCTGAACAACTTGCCCAGTCAGAACTTTCTGGTAAGAAATAACTGAGATGGCACCAGCCAAGGACAATACGTGCAGTAAACTTTGAACACCTACTCAGATCTAGCCAATGGACAGGACATTCTTCACAGTTGAGTGGAGAGCGGGGTCTGACTTTCACACGAACTCTGGTGCCCCATATTTGACCCCATCCCCTGGATGGGGAGGCCTGGTGGCACTCAGAGGAAGGACAGCAGGCTACCAAGAAGAGACTTGATACCCTATGAGCATATACAGGGGAAGGAGGTCCCCCTCAGTCACAGTCATAGGGGAGAGGAGTAAGGGGAAAATGGGAGGGAAGGAGGAATGGGAGGATACAAGGGATGGGATAACCATTGAGATGTAATATGAATAAATTAATAAAATTTAAAAAAATAACTGAGAGTTAAGCTCAGACCAGCTAAGCAGAATCTTGATTATTTACCACATTGCTATGTTGCCTAGAAAGTACATATTAGTGATTGAGGAGATGGCTCAGTGTGCACAGTGCTATCTGCACAAGTATGGGGATCCAAGTTTGGATTTCCAGCACCCACACTAAAAAGTTGGGTGTCATGGTGTATGTCTATAACCCCCAATACTGGGAGGAAGTGGCCAGCCAGTCTGGTGGAATCAGTGAGTTTCAGATTCAGCAAGAGACCTTATCTCAAAAAATAAAGTGGGAACCAAAGAGATGGCCCCATGGTTAAGAGCATTTGCTGTTCTTGCAGAGGACAGAGTTCTGTTTCCAGCACTCACATTAGAGGTGGCTTATAACTGTCTAGTAACTCCAGCTCCAGGCATGCATGCATATACACATAAAAAAATAAAGCAAACACTAAACAAAATAAGATGCCGGGCAATACAGCGTGACAATATTGACCTCTGGCTTTGGCACACACACACCTACATACACACACGTGCACATGTAGGATCACAAAGTGCTTTTGTTAAGAATATGAAGCAAGAGGATAAAGAGATGGCTCAGTGGTTACGAGCGCTGGTTACTCTTCCAGAAGATCCTACCCAGGTTTAGTTCCCCGGCAATTTGGCCACTCACAACCATCTGTTACTCTAATTCTAGAAGATCTGATGGCACTGTTCATACATGGTGACATACATGCCAGCACACACATAAAATAAATACATTAGAAATGTGATTTGAGAGCTTCCCTTTGGAGACTCAGACATTAAAAACAACCTCTTCTATTGTACATATTTATTATTTTTAACCAGGGCCTGGTGAATTCGAGGCAAACATGCTATTATGGAACTTGATCCCCAATACAAGCTACTTTACTCTGCTTTTTTTTTTTTTTTTAACTTATCTTACTTTTTTCTCCTTCCCCTCCAAACTCCAGGTACCAGGGAATACTCACAAAACACATCTCTGTCAGTTCTTTTAGAGATACAGAAACTGTGACTCAACAGGCTCAGCGTTGTTTGGAAGTCTGTCCATCGTGAGTCCTGTCTCAGCTTTAGCCCGCATCAGTTACTCTGCTCTTTTGTTGTGTTCTGAGTTGAGGTGGGATCTCCATACACGTCCCTGGTTATACCTGAGCCCAGGATCCTCCTGCCTCAGCCTTCCAAGTACTGAGATTACAGACATGCATACTATGCCAGGCTTAGCTGTCTTTTAACTACTCTATTTTGATCCCCTTTTTATTGTTGTTTAGTTTGTGTGTGTGTGTATGGCTTATGTACATGCAAGTGTGTGTGTGTGTGTGTGTGTGTGTGTGTGTGTGTGTGTGTGTGTGTGCACGCACATGCATGTGCAGGCCAGACACTGATATCAAGTGTCTTCCTTAATTGCTCTCCACCTTTTTTTTTTTTTTTGAGACAGTTTGTTACTGAACCTGGAGTCCACCAATTTGACTAAACTGGCTGGTCATCCAACCCCAGAAATCCTCCTGTCTCTGACTCCCCAGTGCTAGGATTATCGGTGCTTGCTACAGTGCCTTGCTTTTCACATGGGTGTTGGGAATTTGAACTCAGGCCCTGATGTTTGTATAGCAAACACTTTACCAACTGGGCCATGTCACTAGCCTTGGCATCATCAATATCATCATCATCATCATCATCATCATCTGTGGGGCTTGTGGACAGTGTCACCAGAAGAACTGGCACGGGACTAGCAAGGTGGAGCATGTTCCAACTCCAAAAATCACAAACTTGAGATTTTTAAAAAAGATTTATTTATTTATTATTATGTATATACTGTTCTGTCTGCATCTACACCTGCAGGCCAGAGAGGGGATCAGATTACATTATAGATGGTTGTGAGCCACCATGCGGCTGCTGGGAATTGAACTCAGGACCTCTGGAAGAGCAGGTGGTGCTCTTAGCCACTGAGCCATCTCTCCAGCCCACAAACTTGAGATTTAAAATCTCATCCTGAGATGGAGGCGTGAGACAAGCTCCCTCCCTGTTTCCATGCCTGCCTCAAGACCCTCAAGGTGGTCAGTAGTTATGTTGCTGGCACCTAGATGCAAATGGAGCATTGCCAACATCTTAGTGTCCTATTGTATTAGTTTATTGTGGTGGCACAAGCATATGGACAATTTGGCAGGGGCAGCATTCTGAGATCAGGTTTCTTTGTGTGGCCTTGGCTGCCCTGGACTCACTTTGTAGACCAGGCTGGCCTCAAACTCACAGAGATTCACCTGCCTCTGCCTCCCTGAGTGCTGTGATTATAGGTATGCGCCACCACATTCAGTTTATATGTGCACTATGTGACATGGGTGCTGGAAAGCAGAGTCAGTGACTCTGCAAGTGGCTTGAGGAAGTGCTCTTAACTTATCACATTACCTTTCCTGGTCTCCCCCTCTTATCTTCTGCTGACACTTTTCTCTGTCCACACACCAGCTTCCTTCTACTTTCATGTCATATATAGTTTTTAAAAACTAGATTTCACAGACAGGTGTGGTAGCTCACACCTTTAATCCCAGCACTCAGGGAGGCAGAGGCAGGTGGATCGCTGTGAGTTCGAGCCTAGCCTGGTCTACGAAGTGACTCCAGGACAGCCAAGGATACACAGAGTAAACAAACAAACAAACAAAAAACCAAAACAAACAAAAAAAAAACCCTAGATTTTACATAGAAGACAAAGTAAGCAATGTTTGTCTTTCCAGGTCTGGTTTATTTTATCTAGTGTGATGCACTGTTCCTTCTGTTGTCTTGAAGACATAACTAGCTGATTTTGATTGGCACGATGTCCTCAAGGTTCATCCATGTCATAGCATAAAGTGGTGGAGAAGGTTCCATTTCTGCTAGATGGTTTTGTTTGGTTGGTTTTTTTATTTTGTTTTGTTTTTGGTCCATTTACCAGGTATAGGCACTGCTGGCTTCCCTTTTTTGCTCTGGGGAAATAGGCTGATGTATCATGAGTGTCCACATGTCTGCCCACACTTCTGAGCATGTTCCTGCAATTGGAATTGCTGAGTCATTTCCATACTGTTTTTTCTTTACAGGATTATGGGAGGTCATGGCTTAATGCTTTCTTGCTTTCATAGGATCCTTCTAGTTGCTAGAAGGGGCCCAGACTGTGGTGGGGAGATGAGGGAACTAGGAAGCTTGAAAGAAGGCAGATGTAGGGGTTCAGGTGAGAGATGGCACCACCTTGAAGCATGAAGTCTGGCTTGCAGTCTCGCTTGGGAGGCCACAGAGAGCAAAGAAAGAAATAAATGATTACAAGTACAGAGAAGTACTATAGAAAACACAAATAGAGATAGTGCTGTAACTGCAGGGAAACTATACTTTCTCTGTTTTCTTTCTCCCTTTCTTCTTCCGCCTCTTTTCTTCTTTCTCCTCCTCATCTTCCTTATCTCTCCTTTCTTTCTCTTCCTCCTTAATATCTCCCTCCCTCTCTCTCTCTCTCCCATTCCTCTTCTTCTTCCCTCCAGTCCCTCTACCTCTTTCTTTTTTCATCTTTACAGGGTCTCACTGTGTAGCCCACACTAACCTAAGCTGATGCCTGTGAGTGTGTAGGTGCACAAGTGTTGCAACAATGCTATACATAGGTCAAGGGACATAAATCATTTTTCTCCTTTCACTGTGGCTCCCAAGGATTGAACTCATGTCATCAGTCTTGTTGGCAAGTGCTTTGACTCACTGAGCCTTCTTGCTAGCACTCTTTTTCTTCCAAGCGCACTGCCACTGAGCTACATCTCAAGTCCTCTTTCTGCTATTTATTTTGAGAGGAAGTCTCAGTTGCCCAGGCTGGCCTTGAACTCACTCTGTAGACCATGCTGACCTTGAAGGGACGCGTGATCTTCCTGCTGTGGCCTCCCAAGGTGCTAGAGGACAAGCCTGGGTGCTTTCTGGCTTTGTGTGAAAGCATTTCTCTCTGATTCAAAGCATTTCTGAGTTTAAGGGAACTCATTTGCTCTGAAGAAGTCAGGACCTTTTTTTTTTTTTTTAGATGGAACCAAAAGGCTCTGGCTTGAGTTAGGACAAATGACAAAGAGCTTTGGGATCTCCCCATTGCTGTGTAGTCATGACTCAGCAGCAATAAATGGTCTGCTAGGGATGAATGGAAGAAACCCAGCTTTTGAAATTCCTAGCAAGGTTACACAGCTACCCGTTTGCCTAATCCTGAGCCTGCTAGGCTTAATCAGGGACAAATACCCAGAAGCTCCCTCCCTACTCCCCACTCCCCTCCCCCACCGATTTCAGCCGCACTGAAGCTGGGAGCACAAGAAGCCTTTGGAGACAAGGGCAGGCATGTGAGACAGGCAGGCAGGAGCTTCCTTAAGGTTGAGAAGCTTGGATTCCTTCCCAGAACCCAAGTTACATCAACTCCAGGTTCATTTGCATACCTCCAGACTGTTAGGCATCTTCTTTAGGGCAGCCTTTATTTGTGGGAATTATTGCTAGTTTCAGGACTAAACCAACAGGACCACCTTATCTTGGACTCTCACCTTCCAAAACACCCCACCTCCACCTGTGCTTTTATTTGTGTCCATATGTATTGTGTGTACACGTTGTACATATGCATGTGGAAGCCAGAAATCATCTTCAGGTCTCTTCTGCAATGATTTTGTCCCATTACTTTTTAATAAATTCATCTTTAATTATGTATAGGTGTGCTTGGGGGATTATAAGCAGTGAGCTCAGGTCCCTTGGAGTTACAGGTTGTTGTGAGCTGCCTATTATTGGTGCTGGGAACCAAACTCTGGTAAGAGCCATATACACGGTTTGAACAGCAGTTGCTCTGTACTGCTTAGGCCTCTTCCCAGCATTATCACCTTATTTTTGAGACGGTGTCTCTCAGTGAACCTGGAGCTCAGCATTTTAGCTAGACTCCTAGCCAGCAAGCTCCAGGGAGTCCTTCTGTCTGCACTCACTGCAGTACTCAGCTTTTTAGGTGGGTGTTGGGCATCCAAACTCAGATTTTATGCTTACACAGCAAGCACTTTACCAACTGGCTGTCTTGTGAAATTCAAGTTAACCAGAGTGCTAATAGCTTTAGCCAGAGTGCAACAATTATGCTTTCAGCTTGCCAAAACTATTTCCAACGTAGGACAAGTTAAAGAAAAATTTCCACTGTAGCCTCAGCCCCACCCTATCCAGAATCCCTTAGTCTGAGAATAATCACATCCTTGTACCCGACTCATATCTGAATCCAGACACCTGCCACAATCTACTGTCCCAAGGCCCTGCCCTCCTCCCTTCCTCGCCCCATCACCCCAGTCCAATCCCTTTAGAGAATGAGTTTTCCAACCAATAGATTTTGTACTAACCACTGTTGCTAAAATCTGTTTCTGTAAAGGGTATATAAACCCACTGCTTTGACTACTCTGTGGTGGACAATAAAAGTCCTTTGCTTTTGCATCGACTCTGGACTCTGAATCTCAACGGATGTCCAGGAATAGACTCTGACGGTCTGAGTCTAACAGTCTCTCCATGCCCATCCTTTTTCTTTATGTACTACTCAGCCATTATAATCTGATGCCAGTTATGGTGGTGCACGCCTTTGATGCCAGCACTTGGGAGGCAGAGGCAGGTGAAGCTCCATGAGTTTGAGCCGTAGTGCATGCCAGTCCTCTCAGGGGTACATAGTGAGACCCACCTTAATAAGAGCAATGACACACAAAAGTAGCAGTCGTGCACAGAGGCACCTGTGTTTAGTAAGCTTCCCCCACAAACTTCTATAATTGTACATCCCAGTAATACATTTCTTAGTTTAGTAGTAAGGATAAGAGAAACTTTTTGTTTCTATAAAAGATACTCATCCTGAGGAGGGCCCCACTCCTGAATCTCTTTGTACACATTAGCCAATCCATTAAAATTGTGAGACCCAGTTCCCACCAATGGGATGAGAGAGTCACTAACTAAACCCTGCCATTTTGGTGAGTATGGCCTTGTTTGGGCTTTGATGTTCCCTTCTTGAAAAAAGATACCTCCTTGCTGAGTTATTTTTGCTTTGCTCATGCATTCTGTTTCTCCAGACAAATCCTAATTGACAAATTGATGCAAGCTTGGTCCTAACTAGCAGAGAAAGGTGGCCATGTAGTCTTAGGTGCTATTTATTATTAGTGCAGGCTCTTTGAGAGGCCACACTACATCTAATAATAGTAGATATTTGACGAGAGGGATCCAATGGTAGAGAGTTTTCAATCATTTGTTTTGCTGATTTTTATAATCTCGTGTGTGTACATTAAGGCTTTTGATTTATGATCATGGTAAAATGCACTGTTCATTCAGTAAATGTATACTACATGCATATTTTTATGAGACAGTGTGGCCTTAACTTTCTTTTTTCCGACTGTTAATGAAGCTGAATACGTTTTTTCCTATTTTTATTGGCCATATGGATTTTCTCACCTTAGAAGGGAGTATTCAATGATACAGCATTTGCTTAGTGTTCATGAGGCCCTGAGTTTGATCCGTGGAACCACAGGTAAAAAGGAAAGAAGGAAGTGAGAGAGCGAAGGAGGGAAGGACATCTTATCTTTCTTTCTTTCTTTCTTTCTTTCTTTTTTTTTTTTGGATTGAGGATCCAACCCAGAGAGTTTGCACATGCCAGGCAAATGCTCTACTACTAAGTTGCAGTCCCAGCCCAGCCCTCCTGTCATTTTCATATACTGTCTGCTTTTATTTTATTGATTTTTTTTAAAAAAAGATTTCTTGTTCTAGGGAGAAAGGCTTTGTCACACACACCTTGCAAATATCCTCTACTTTTTTTTCATTAGAGTTTCTAAATGAAGTTGACTTTATCATCCCATTTCCTTTTTACATTTTACATAAGTCTAAATGCCACTGCAGTAGAAAAGACATTAACATTAAGGGGAAACTGTTTTCTTATGGTCAGGAGAATGGAATCTCTGGCCAGGGTGGAGACCTAACATTCCAGTTGAGCAGATCGATGGCCTTGCTAGGCGACTAGCCCTCAGGACATCAGGACTGCTTCCAGGAAGGTGGGGTCACCTTAAATCATTCTAAAAAGATATATGACATAACTATTCCTTCAGTGAGATACTGTACTTTTTTTTTTTCAGACTTCTTGCCCCATGAGCCTCCATGAAGCTCAGCAGGATTTTCCTGGCCCTCTGAGAAAGGGAACTTTCCTTTTTCTTTCAAAACCTGGCTAGACCTATGATATGCCTTCTCTGGCCATAGGGCTTTCTTTAAAGCCATCTCCTGCATGTGGCTGACCTGTAGACATATCTGCAGGTCACTGCATGGTTTTTCTCCTTTTCCTCTCCGTTCTTCTCCCCCAGGCAGCTGCCAGGATTGACAGCTTGACTGCCCTGTGGTTTTTTCCCTTTTAAACATGAATAAAGTTGTTCTCTAGCTTCCCTTTAAGTCCATCCCTAAATCCTTTTATTAATGATGTTTCTGGTTTCATATGACATCTCTGGCAGGACTCCCCAAACTTCCCAGTAACACTAATAACTGAAATATGATAGGTTTGATTCCCAGCACCTACATGGTGGCTCACAACTCTCTGTAATTCTAGTCTGGGGCAGGGGAATCTGACACTCTCTTCTGGCTTCCTTGGGCAACAGACATATATTTGATGTTCAGACAAGTAAGCAGGCAAAATACCCATACGCATAAAAATAAATAAATCTTTGAAAAAATATGGATAGTGATTGAGGAAGACATCCGTGGTGGTTTGAATGAGAAATACCCCTCATAGATTCAATTTTTTGAGCACTTGGTTCCTTGTTGGAGACACTGTTTGGGGGAGGAAGGATGCAATTAAGGCCAAGCATTGAAAGATTATGGCCTTGTCCCACTTGCAGTTAACCTTTTCTACTTCCTTCTTGTGACATCATCACTCTCAGCTTCCTGTTCTTGGAGCCACATCTGCTACTTGCTACCATGGTTCCCCTCATGCTGGACTCTCATCTCTTGGAAACCATAAACCAAAACAATTTCTGTAAGTTGACTTCCGAATGTTATTTCATCACAGCCACAGAAAGGTAACTGAACAGTATGCACAGCCCCCCAGCCCACACCCCCAACCCCAACACAGCGACTGGGCAAGGTCTAACAACTAGGAAAGGAGACAGTAGAAATTCAGACTCAAGCCTATGAGACCCCAAAGTTCTTACTCTGAAGTGCTAAGTGCTAGGCTCACGCCTCAAGAGCACTGTTTTCACAGCCAGGTTGTGTGTGGCTCTGCCTGGGGTGTTATCAGAAAGAGCATTCTCAGAGGCCATCTGTTACAGTTTTCAAATATCTGCAGAGCTGTCATGCAGAAGAGAATTAGGTTCTCTGTGCTCCTGCGGCTAGAGCCCAGGCCTTTTGCATGGTAGGCAAGCACTCTACAACAGGGCCACATCCCTCCCTGGCCTTGGTGGTGCTTTCTTATGAAAATAGAGATGGATGGCTGGAATCCCAGCACTCGGGAGGCAGAGGCAGGTGGATCTCTGTGAGTTTGAGGCCAGCCTGGTCTACAAAGCGAGTCCAGGACAGCCAAGGTTACACAGAGAAACCCTGTTTCGAAAAAATAAAAAGAGAGAAGGAGAGAGAGAGAGAGAGAGAGAGAGAGAGAGAGAGAGAGAAGAAAATAGAGACGGGAAGTTTTTTACCCCAGATCCTGACAAGAGAACTCAAAATCAGTTTTCATTGTCGAGAGCTGCAACCTTGGGCAAGGAGATGGATGAGAAGCAGATGAGCCCAAATGTCTTTCCAACAGGAAGAGCCAGTGGTTTGAACATCAGTATTCCAGCATCA
Source organism: Acomys minous (assembly GCF_964271855.1). Lineage (NCBI taxonomy): Eukaryota > Metazoa > Chordata > Mammalia > Rodentia > Muridae > Acomys > Acomys minous. Next base: position 52,248,085 of record NC_140498.1, read on the forward strand.
TGGAAGATTGGGGACTATCCCTGGCTTTATTCTGTTCTCCCCAACTCTGTTTTGTGTGCATGTATGCATGTGTGGGTGGGTGTTGTTTGCATGTATGCGTGAGTACATATGTGCTCATACACAGCAGCCTATTTTTGTCCTCCCTTTCCACACCATTTGAGGCAAGTTGTCTTTGCTACTCACTTCCTTGTGCTCTAGGCTAACTAGCTCCTATCTTCCTGGGACTCCGCTGGCCCGTATCTTCATAAGAGTACAGGTTGTGTGCCACCATGCCCTGCTTTATGTGTCTTTGGGATTCAAACTCAGGTTCTCTTACTTTTGCACTTTACCCAGGCACCAGCCTCTACTTCAACCCCATCTATCGCATGAGCCCTCATGTGGTGAGAGCATTACTAGTCTTTTTGGAAGAGTGGTTTGGCAGTCTCTATTAAAATTTATACTCTTCCTATACTTTGATTTAGTTACAGCCCCAGACATTACAAATGGAAGAGCCATATAATCTAGCTCTCTCTACTAGTTTCCTGTATACTTTGGTTTCAAAAATGAAATTATATATGAGAGAGACACCTGCCTTCCTGCATCTATTGCTGTACTATTTTGAATACAGAACTGGACTAGGGATCACCTTTCATGTAGACAGTGCCTCAAGATGTATGATAGCATGGAAAAGATGCAAGGAAAGCCAGTGTCTACAAAAGAGGAAGAAGAGACAGAAAAGAAGCCAGCTTGCTTTGTAAAAATCCTCTTGGGGAGGCATAGGCAGGTGGATCTCTGTGAGTTCGAGGCCAGCCTGATCTACAAAGCAAGTCCAGGACAGCCAAGGATTCACAGAAAAATCCTGTCATCAAAAAACCAAAAACTAAAACCAACCAACCAACCAAACAAACAAACAAAAAAACAAAAACAAAAACAAAAAAAAACAGAATCAGACTTGGTGGCCATCAATGGATGAATGAATAAAGAAAATAGGGTGTGTATACACAGTGAAATATTCATCCATAAGAAGAATGAAATCTTGTCACATAATAATGTATGTGTTATTTTCTTTTTCTGCTGTGACCAAACTACCTGATAGAGGCAACTTAAGAGAAAGATTTATTTTCTTTTTAGATTAATCTATTTTCATTTTATGAATGTTTTGCCTGCATGTATGTATTGTGTACCTCATGAATGCTTGGTGCCCACAGAAGTCAGAAAAGGACATCCGATCCCCTGGAACTACAGTTACAGATGGTTATGAGCCCCCATGTGGGAGCTGGGAATTAAACCCAGGTCCTCTGGAAGAGCCACCGGTGCTCTTACCTCCAGAACCATCTCTCCAGGCCTGAAAGGGTGTATTTTAGCTCAGGGCTTCAGGGAATCCAGTCAAAGGTGGAGATAGAACAGCTGCTTATATTCTGTGACCTACTCCTTTTCCCTGCGTCATGCCTTCAAGTAGCTCCACTTCCTCAATCTCCACAATCTTTTTTTTTTTTTTTAAAGACAGGGTTTCTCTGTGTTTAGCCCTGGTTTAGTCCTGAAATCACTCTGTAGACCAGGCTGGCCTTGAACTCACAGTGATGCGCCTGTCTCGGCCTCCCGAGTGTTGGGATTAAAGGTGTGCGCCACCACACCCAGCTCCGGGTCTTACTCTTAAGCAGAAGAAGCAGTGGTGGTGGGGCAGGGGGCTGGCTCGGAGGTGGGGGGGTGGGGGGATGGTTTGGGGGTGGGCGGGTGAGGGGGTGGTTCTAGGATTAGAGCTGTGAAAATGTGAGGACCTGAGTTTGGATCCCTAGCATATCAAAAGCCTGCCATAGGCTTCCTCCTCCTCCTCTTCTTCTTCCTCCTCCTCTTCCCCTTTTCTCCCCTCTTTTCTTCTCAAGCAGTCTCAAAACTATTGGCCTCTCTCTTCTCTAAACTTCTACTGAGACGCACAAGCTGGCTGCTCCTGTGTCTGTGTTTAACCTGGAGCCTTGCTCTGGGGCTGCACACACACAACCGATGCCACCCAGCACCCCTCCTCAGACAACAAGTATTAAAGAATTTGCAGAACTGGAAAGGCCTGTGAGCCTGAAACCCATAGAACCCAGATGTGGAGATTGAGGCTCTGATCAGAGCTCAGCCAGTCCCAGGATAAACTAAAACCAGGCTATCTCCCCAATTCCCACCCCCCAAGAGCTGGTGCTGAAGAATCACTCAGTGTTCAGCCAGAATGACTTCCCTCGCCCCTTGGAGATCAGAGAGCTGTGATGTCTCATCCATTGACAACATGGCTGCTACTCCTCCTGGTGTGGGGGACACATGGAGTGCACTCCCTAGGACAACTTTGGTCAGGACTGAACTTCTCAATGTTTGCACTAAGCACCATGAGCAGGGCAGCCCCTCCACTTGCACCAGTCAAAGCCCAGAAGGACACCCAGACCAATTCAACTGGACCCCTATGTAGAGATGACATCAAACGCAGATGATGATTTGTCCAAGACACCTGTGTCTGTGAGTGCTCCTCTAACCTGGGATCCTGGATCAGCAGGAAGACCAGAGCTGGTACAAAGAGCTGATCCTTGATGTGCTCCTGTGCAAGGGGACTGTCCATGCTGGTCAAAAGATTGTTCTATCTCTTTTACCTGCAAAAGCCTCTGGTACAAGGGCTGGAACAGGACCTCAGGGTACAGCTGGTGTCCTCCAGGAACTGCGTGCCACCCTTCCGCTTCTACTTCCCAACGCCTGTGGCTCTATGCAGGAAATCTGGTGTCACTCCTACAAGGTCAGCAACTTCAGCTAGGGAGTGGCCACTGCACCCAGAAGTGGTTTGGCTCAGGCCAGGGCAACACTAAGGAGGAGGGGGTGAGGTTCTACTCTCTGAGGCCATGAACCCATGAATGGAGTTGAGCTCCATGGGCCTGGCCCCAGTGCAGCCTGCCTGCAATGCTTTACTTGCTGGGTGTCCCTGCCTGGCTTAGCCTCCCATCTTCCTCTGTGGCAGGGTGTGTGGCAGCCAACTTAAATAGAACAGACATTTCACACATAAAAAGTAAAAGCACTGGGCAAGGCACACACTGATAATCCCAGCCCCTCAAGGTTCAGACAGGAAGATATATTGGTCTTGGCCAATCTAGCTAGTTGGTAAGCTCCAGGTTCAGTGAGATTCCTGGTCTCCAAAAGCAAAGCAGAGAGCAGCAGAGGAGGACGACCCCCAGTGTCAATCTATGGCCTTCGCAGCACGTGGGCACACAGCCGGGCGTGGTGGCGCGGAGGCAGAGGCAGGAGGATGGCTGTGAGTTCGAGGCCAAAGCCACACACAGTGAAACCTTGATTCGAAAAACAAAAACAACAACAACAAAACTCAAACAAAACACATGCGCACACAAACAAAAAAAGAAAGCCCAGCAGAGAGTAGAGGAAGAGTCTGGGGAGGCTACAAAGGGCGAGGGGGGTGGTAAGGTGGGTGGGTTAGACCTGAGCACAATTAAACCACAGAGTGTGCTCTACCACTCTACGGCATAGTTAGGCAACAATATTTACAACTTTTTTGTTTGTTTGTTTGTTTGTTTGTTTTGAGACAGGGTCTCTCTGTGTAGCTCTGGGTGTCCTGGAACTCGCTCTGTAGACCAGCTGGCCTCAAGTTCAGAGATTGGCTTGTTCTGCCTCCTGAATGCTGGGATTAAAGGTGTACACCCTGATGAAGTAGAGGACTTGAATACTTCAAGTGTTTAAAGTGATGTGGATTCTAGTCACTCTGACTTGACCACTGCACACACACACACACACACACACACACACACACACACACACACCAAACTATCACACACTTTGCTCCATAAATATGTAGAATTAAGTACCAACTAAAATCTCCAGTAAACATGACAACCTCCAAGAAAGTCACAATCATGTCATTTTTTTTTTTCTCCAGCATGGTTTCATTTTCTCTAGCTCAAAAGTTCTTGGCTATCTGGTCTTTTCTATCACTATAGTCTAGGCTGGTGGAGTCTACCATGTAGTATTTATACTATGCAGGAGATCGAGCCCAGGGCTCCGTGCATGCCAGGCAAGCACTCTACCAACTGAGCTGCACCCCTAGCCTTTTCATCAGTTTATCTGCTTGTTTTTAGCTGCTCTTTGGGGCTGTGTGAGAGGAGTTACGAACAGTGACTATAGGAGTGTTTGGCAGGGTAGAAGAAGTGAAGTTAGTTATTCAGTAGTCAAAGGTGAGGATGTTGGCTAGGCAGGTGCAGGCAAGGAGAGCAAAGCCTCAAGGAGAAATGAAGGCCCAGCCCAAAATCTGTCAGGCACTTTGGCTTCTTTGGGCAAACTGACTTAGAAAACCTGACTGTGAGACTCCTGCTCATAAAACTTCCAGGAGCAAGGCTGTATCTAGGAAGCAAATGACACCATCAGAACACTGGCTCCCTGTCTGTCTCTTGGCTTCTGCTTGCTGAATGTTTGTACCAGTCTGAGGCTCCACGGGGCATCAAGATGGCCACTACCTTTCACACACGTGTTTCTTGTCAGACTTCTAGACTGGGCGTGGTGGGGAGGCCTAGTCAGGGTTCTTTCTCCAAATTCTCAGTTCAAATTACTCTCTGTCTCTCAGATTGTGTGAAAAGCTGACATGCTTGAGTTTGGTCCAATCGAGTAAATGCAGCACACGGGGCAGGGGATACAGGTTGACAAGGTGAGGACAGGAAATGACCATTTAAAAAATATGAATAGAAATCATGATATAGGCATGCCTATAATCCTAGGACTAGGGAGACCAATGCAGGAGGATTAAGATTTTAAAGCCAGCCTAGATTACAAAGCAAGTTCTAGCTAACTCTTGAACTGAGAGCCTGTAATAACCAATCAATCAATCAATCAGTCAATCCAATCATATTACTTCCTGGCCTAAAATCTCTATTATTGAGTCTCAACAAGTTTATTCTGACATCTCAGTACATTTGACAATGTAGAGTCATTTAAAATACTTTTCCTCCTCCTCTTCTTCATTCTCTTCTTCCTCCTCCTTCTCTTCTATTTTTTTTTCTTAAGACAGGGTTTCTCTGTGTGTAATGCTGCCTGTCCTGGAACTTACTCTGTAGATCAGGCTGGCCTTGAACTCACAGAGATCTGCCTGCCTTTGCCTCCTGAGTGCTGGGTTTAAAGGTGTGCACCACCACTGTGCAGCTCATTTAAAAACATTTTATGATTTGTGTGTCTATGTGAGTGTTTGTGTATGTGAGTGCAGGTGCCTGGGAAGGCCAGGAAAGGCTGATGATTCCTTGGAGCTGAGGTAGAGGTGTGTGTGAGCCACCTGACATGGGTGCTGAACACCAAATTCAGGTCCCCATGATAGAAGAGCAAGCACTTTCAATTCCTGAGCCATCTCTCTTGCCCCATTGAGGACACATTGTTGGTTGTCACCATGGGACAGTACATATAAGAATAGAGACCAGGAATGATGAAAACAAAGATCTTACAATGCACAAATTACAGTTTGTCAAACTATCAGTTTGACAGTTAGGATGGACTTAGGGAACTCTAGGCTCAGCTGAGCCATCTTTCCAGCCTCTGGTGAGCTTATTTTGATTGGTGGCAATCAAACCTTGGGTGACAACACCCTCAAGGTTTCTCCATGAACAATCAGGGACAGCATTTCCTTTGTGAGGTGGAGAACATTCCACCAGACAGAGATGTGACATTTTGTTCTCTATTCACTGTCTATGAACTCTGGCTGCTTCCCCCTTGCTCTGAGTAATCATGTGACATAAGCTGTGCACATGTTTTTCTGTGCCATATTCCTAACCATGAGCATTTATTATTATTATTTGTTTTACTCTAAGTATCACAGGAAGTCATTGGAGCCAATGCTGGGTGTGGCATTCTTACATTAGTAGGGCCCCTCTGGTTGTTGTGAGGGACTCTTTTTGCTTGAGGGCAGATGGAGACCTGGGGTTTAGGAGACAGTTATAAGGGATCTAGGTGAGAGATGGCAGCAGCTTAAAACTGGTCTCTACCTTTGTCTTTATTATCCATGATGAAAACCAACAATGTCTCCACAGTGGGGCAGGAGAGATGGCTTAGGAGTTAAGAGCACTTGCTGTTCTTACAGAGGGTCTGGGTTTAGTTCCTAGCTATCCACATGGCAGCTTACAACTGTCTGTTGCTCTAGTCCCAGGAGATCTTGACCTCTTTTTCTGGCCTCTGAGGGCATGACATGCATGCAGTTCAAATACATACATTCAGGAAAACAAGCTCTTGAAATAAAAATAAATAAATCTTAACAAAAGAAATCTGAAGGATGGAGTTTTTTTGAAGGCCCCCAGTTTCCTCCCCTGGAACATGAGGACTTCTCTCTCCCTCTCTCTCTGTCTCTGGGTCTCTCTCTCTCTCTCTCTCTCTCTCTCTCTCTCTCTCTCTCTCTCTCTCTCTCTCTCACACACACACACACACACACACACTCTCAAATCTGAAATCTGAAATCAAGAGCCTTCTGCATGCTGGGCAAGTGTTCTACCACCAAATAACACCCCTACCTCCACTTTCTTCATGGGAGGGCAGGGTTTGTGATTTGTTTGCTTTTCGAAACAGTGTTTCTCTGAGTAGTCCTGGCTGTCCTGGAGCTCACTGGGTAGTAGTGCAAGCCTTTAATCCCAGCACTTGGGAGGCAGAGGCAGGTGGGCTTGTTTTTTGATCACTGCCATGACCTCAGCACCCAATACCATCTTTTGGTATGCCCCCAAGAATTATGTTTATCCTATTCTTTTATTTTTACTTAGAAAATAATTCTTAGGGGTGGGGATGTAGCTCCGTCAGTAGAATGCCTGCCTAGCATGCATGTAACCCCAAATTTGATCCCAATCACTACATAAACCAGTTAGCACACACTTGTAATCTAAGCATCTGAGAGATAGAGGATTGTGAGTTTAAGGTAATCCTCAGCTACATAGCATATTTTGAGGCAAGCCTGGAGTACATGAGACCTCCCCTCAAAAGGCAAACAAACAAACCAGCAAACAGACAGCCAAGCGAAGGACCTGGCAGTATAGCTCAGGCTGGCCTTGAGCTTACTATATAGGCTGGTTTCAAACTCTCTCTCTCTCTCTCTCTCTCTCTCTCTTTTTTTTTGTTTCAAACTCTTAATCCTTCAATGTCTGTCCTCCATCATGTACCATCATACCTGACTTATTTTAAAATTCCTAATCATAGTATAAATTTTATAAAGTAAGCTGAGTGCATTTAAGAACACACAGGTGATATGTGTATGTATGCATATAGTTACATATAAGAACACCCTGCTATCAACCTGCTTAACCTATGGGTAATTTCCTGCTGTCTGGCAGGTTCCTGCTCATTTCTTCTACCGTAGTTGGTCTAGAATTTGCTACATAGACCAGGTTGGCATCAAACTTCCATGCATCCTCTTGCCTTTGCCTTCCTGCGTGGAGGGATTGCAGGTGTGTGTCGTGATTGCAGGTGTGTGTCGTGATGTCTAGCTCGTATATTAATTTTGCTCTTTTGTTTTTCAGTACTGAGGGCAAGTCCAGAGCCCCATGTACACTGGGAAGCAGCGTATGCTCCACTCTAGAGCTACAGTTTTACTCTTTATTATTTTTTAAGATAATTTATTTATTTTTATATTTTCATGCACATTGCCTGCGTGTGTATTTTCTGTATGGGGTTACTGGATGTCTTTGAACAGGTGTTATAGATACTTGTGAGCTGCCATATGGGTGCTGGGAATTGAACCCCGGTCCTCTGGAAGAGCAGTCAGTGCTCTTAACTGTTGAGTCATCTCTCTAGCCTGCTTACTCTCTGCTTTTTGAAACCAGGTCTTGCCTTGCTATGTTGCCCTGGCTGACTTGAGCTGCCTGGGTAGGCCTTGATCATCCTATCTCAGCCTCCTAGGTAGCTGAGATGAAAGGCCTGAGCCACCAGGCCTGGTTTACTTTTTTCTATTCTTTTTGTTGTTGTTTTGTTTTTAGAGACAGGGTTTCTCTGTGTTCTGTGTTTCTCTCTGTTCAAGCTGTCCTCCAACTCCTTTTGTAGATCAGGCTAGCCCCATACTCACAAAGATCTGTCTGCTTCTGCCTCCCAAGTGCAGAGATGAAAGGCATGCATGGCACTTTTTCCTATTCTTAAAGAGAGAGAGAGAGAGAGAGAGAGAGAGAGAGAGAGAGAGAGAGAGAGATATGGTGGTGCACACAAGTGCCTGCTTATTTATTTATTTATTTATTTATTTATTTATAGTGTCTTTTATGTAGCCCTGGATGGCCTAGAACTCATAGAGATCTGCCTGCCTCTGCCTTCAGAGTGCAAGAGTCAAAGGTATGTGTCACCCTGTCCAATCTTCCACCTCATTTTACAAATTAAATTAAATTTATTTTGAGTGTATATGGACCATTTGCGGTCAAAGACAAGCCTCAGGAGTCAGCTCTCTACTGCTGCCTTGTGGGATTGGGGGACGGAACTCAAGTTGTTAGGTTTGCATGCAAGTGCCTTTGCTGGGTGAACCATCTCACTGGCTTTCCCCACTTTAATCTTTGAGACAGCCTCTGTCACTGAGCTTAAACTTCACAGCTAGGCTAGGCTGGCTGGTGAGTTCCATCTCCCTGGGACTACCTTACAGATGGGCCCTGCCGCATGGGTGCTGCAGATCAGAGGCCAGGTTCTCATGGTCGGTCGAGCAGCAGCACTTAGCCATGGCCATGCACCACCAGTCTCGGCTGCTGCTTCATGGTTTTCTGCTACTTCCTTCAGCTCGCGACACAGCCCAGGCTGGAACCACAGCTCTGCTTGTGCTTACCAAAAGCTGTCTTCCAGAAAGAGCAGGCCTGGCTCCCCTTATGCCCTTCCTGGATTCTGCAACAGTTGCAAACCTATTTTCCTTTATGAAAGTTTGTGATTAATGTCTGCTGCCTTATCATTAAAATACTTGAAAATACAGCTCTACTCTAAGGTCTGTCAGATTTGAACATGCCCTACCTAGCTTCTAGCTTGCTAGGGTCTAGCAAGATCTCTGGTATACGGCTCGTGGGTTCCTTTCTCCAGGAGGCTGGGCTGAGAATCTGGTCACAGAGTTTTCTTCAGCCAAGGCTCTGTGGAGAAGAATGCCTTCTGGGCAGGGAGGGAGCCTAGGGCAGCCATGCTCACACAATGGGAAACCTGCGTCCCTTCCAGCGGATTGGGGGGAGGGGTAGAGGAGTGGGGGAGTAGAGGTGTGGTGTGGTGGGGGTGTGGGGTGTTGGGGGGGGGGGAGGGCAAGGAGCCTCTGAATTGTGAAATGCCAGATAACTGACCACACTTGATTAAAATAAAGACAGTCAAGAGCTAGATTTTAATTCACTAAACTTAATGATTAAAAAAAAAAAAAAGACAAGGATAGGGAGCTACTGAGGGAGAAACCTCCAACCACTGGGATTTTTTTTTTTTAAATTTACATTCAGAATTTTATTTTACTTTGTAATTAATTAATTCAGACTACATCTCATTGTTATCCCTTCACTTGTATCTTCCCATTCCTCCCTCCCTCCCTCCCTCTTTTACCCTGTTCCCCTCCCCTAGGTCTGTGACAGAAGGGGACCTCCTCCCCCACCATATGGTTGCAGCCTATCAGGTCTCATCCTGGTAGCCTGCTTATCCTTTCTCTGAGTGCCACCAGGCCTCCCCACCAAAGGGAAGTGGTCAAATATGGGGCACCAGAGTTCATGCAGAGACACTAAATCTGTTAGAAGAAAAAGTGGGGAAGAGCCTGGAACACACTGGCACAGGAGACAACTTCCTGAACAGAACTCCAACAGCCCAGGCCTTAAGGTCAACAATTAATAAATAGGACCTCATGAGGCTGAGAAGCTTCTGTAAGGAGGAGACACTGTCAACAGAACAAAGCAACAGCCTACAGATTGGGAAAAGACCTTCACCAACCCTACATGTTACAAAGGGCTAATATCCAAAATATATAAAGATCGCAAGAAATTAAACACTGTCAAACTAAATAACCCAATTAAGAAATAGGGCTCAGAATTAAACAGAGAATTCTCAACAGAGGAATATTGAATGATTGAGAAACACTTAAAGAAAGAATGTCCTTAGTCATCAGAGAACTGCAAATCAAAATGACACTGAGATTCTATCTTACACCCATCAGAATGGCTAAGATAAAAAACTCAAGTGACAGCATATGCTGGTGAGGATGTGGAGAGAGGGGAACACTCCTTCATTGGTGGTGGGAGTGCAAACTTGTACAACCACTTTGGAAATCAATCTGGCGCTTTCTCAAAAAAACTGGGACAGGACTACCTCAAGACCCAGCTATTCCTCTCCTTGGAATATACCCAAAAGATGTTCCACCACACAACAAGGACATATGCTCAACCATGTTCATAGCAGCCTTATTTGTAATAGCCAGAACCTGGAAATAACGTAAATGTCCCTCAGTTGAAGAATGGACAAAGAAACTATGATAAATTAACACTATGGAATACTACTCAGCTATTAAAAATAAGGAAATCCTGAAATTTGTTGGCAAATGGATGGAACTAGAAACGATCATACTGAGTGAGTTAATCCAAACTCACTGACTCACATGGTGTATACTCACTTATAATTGGACACTAGCCCAACAGGGATGTTCCATGAAAGTCCTCACTTATCAGGAGATTGGGATGGATGCAAGGACTTCCTATTGGGACTCTAGGTGAGAGAAGTATGGGAGAATGGGGAAACAGGAGGATCCAGAGGGTCCTAGAAACCTATAAGAAGAACATCATGGCGGCGGATCTGCTCAAACTACTGTACCAACCTCTGGGTTTTTAAACCAAGGGTACCTGGATAGCAGGAGACACTCCCAGGGCACTTCCCAGAGCTTGTCTCCAGGGCACCTTTGATATGTTTTTCATCAAAGAGCCAGCTTTTGACACCTTTTGACATAGGGTTTGCTATTGAAGTGTCCCTGCAAGGACTAGCTTTTTAACACATTTGGGCCTGGTGGGTTGTTTTGCACATGTGGTGGCGCATGTCTTTAATCCTAGCACTCGGGAGGCAGAGGCTGGTGGATCACTGTGAGTTCGAGGCCAGCCTGGTCTACAAATTGAGTCTAGGACAGCCAAGGCTACACAGAGAGACCCTGTCTCAAAAAAAAAAATACATATGGGTAACAGTGCATTGAGAATTGTCACCTGAAAGTAATTATCCTTTAAAAACTCACTCATAGCTGGGTGATGGAGTGCACGCCTTCAATCCCAGCACTTGGGAAGCAGAGGCAGTTGGATCTCTCTGTGTGTTCGAGGCCAGCCTAGTCTACAAAGTGAGTCCAGGACAGCCAGGGCTACACAGAGAAACCCTGTACCAAAAAAACCAACCAACCAGCCAACCAAACAAATAAAAAAGAAAGAAGCTCATTCATAGAGGTAAAGGACTTACTGCCAAACTGATGACTTGAGTTAGCTCCCTGAAGTCCACATGTTTCCATGAGTAACACTCTTCCATGCTGTTCTCTGATCTCCACAAGTACATGTTTATATGCGCACCCACACACATACACGCATGAAGTAAATAAACAATGTTACAACAACAAACAAACAAATTCTCACTCATACTGAGGAGGACCTGGCCCAGCCAAAGAGCCACAGAAAAGCCCTGTGTCCTTCCCTCTTTCCTCACCAAGGCCTTTGTTTTTGTGTGGGTCTTGTACCTACACTCAGTTCTGTTTTTATTTGCTCTGGCTGTTTGTGTGCATGCTAATGGGAACTGTGATTCAGGCAGATGCCTAAGAAGAGGACAGGTGTTGCTGAAGTCACCAGAAAGCTTAGACTCTCAGACCTTGGCGCAGCTCTTCAGTCTCTGTATCTTAAGCAGCACTGAGGCAACACCACACAGTGGTGAGTGTTATTAATTTATTTTCTCCCCATGACTCCCTGCAGGACTGCCTTGATCCAAAGCTAGGCTTAGTCATTCACCACGTAAATGATCTTTGACAAGTTGCTTTCTTGTTTTGGTCTCTAACCTGAGAAAATAGGAAGAATAGTATTATGTACTTCATGGGTTAATGTGTGAATTTGAGGCTAAAGTGTGTACATTGTTAAGTACGAAGCTGGAGTAGCTCTCCAACCATGAGTGTGAAGTAGCCTTACGTGTCTAGACATCAGTGTCCTTGCCTTTGAGATTGTCAGCCCTACTTCCTAAGGGAGCGGCAGGGGCCTGCCTTGTTCACGGCTCTGTCTACAGGACCTAATATATTCTCTAGTTTGTAGTTGATCTTTAAAATTTATATTTATCTTACTTTATTCACTTTACTATTATTCGTAATTTTAAAAATTTATATATTCACTTTACATGCTGATCGCAGCCCCTCTCCTCCTGTTCCCCCCTTCCACCCTCTTCCCCCATCCCCTCTTCTCCTCAGAAAATGGGAGGTTCCCCCTCCAACTCACCCCAGCTAAAGGGAAGTGATCAAAAGCAGGCAACAGAGTCCATGTTATAGACCGCACCTGCTCAGTTTACTGGGGGACCCACACGAAGATCAAACTGCCTATCACTTACATATGTGTAGAGGGCCTAAGTCTAGTCCATGAGGGCTGGAGAGATGGCTCAGAGGTTAAGAGCACTGGCTGCTCTTCCAAAGGTCCTGAGTTCAATTCCCAGCAACCACATGGTGGCTCACAAACATCTGTAATAAGATCTAGCGCCCTCTGTACATGCAGACAGAACACTGTATACATAATAAATAAATAAATCTTTTAAAAAAAAAGTCTAGTCCATGCGTGCTCTTTGGTTGGTGCTTCCATCTTGTGAGCCCCCGTGGGTCTAGCTTAGTTGACTCTGTTGGTCTTCTTGTGGCTTTCTTGTCCCCTCTGTGTCCTTCTATCCTTTCCCTCAACTCTTTTTGCCAGACTCCCAGAGCTTCGCCTAATGTTTGGCTGTGATTCTCAGCATCTGACTCTATCAGCTGCTAGGTGGGGCCTCTCAGAGGATAGTTATGCCAGGCTCCTGTCTGTAAACACACCAGAGTATTGTTAATGGTGTCAGGGGTTGGCTCGCTCGCATGGGGTGGGTTCCAGGTTGGGCCAGGCTTTGGTTGGACATTCCTTCAGTCACCACTCCATCTGTGTCTCTGCACATCCTGCAGGCAGGGCAAACCTTGGGTGAGATTTCTTAGGTGGATCTCCTCCTGCCACTGTAAGTCCTGTCCAGCTAGAAGGTGATCTCCTTAGTCTCCACATCCCCTCCTGCCAGGAGGCTCAGCGAGAAAAATCCCCACATCTTCCCTGTAGCCTACCTTGTCACAAGTTTCCAGCTTGTCTCCAAGCCCTCTCCCCTCCCCTTCCCCACTCTCCCCATATCTGATCCCCCCCCCCCCGGTTGTTTCCCCCCCTACACCCTCTCCTGCCCAGTTCCCTCTATACATCCACTGCCACTGTCTGTTCTCTTTCCCCATCTGAGTGAGAGCTAAGGAGGGCTCCCTTGGCCCTCCTTGTTACTTAGCTTCTTTGGGTCTGTGAATTGTAGTATGGTTGTCCTGTACTATATGGCTAATGTCCACTTATAAGTGAGTGCATCATACTGTATGTGCCTTTCTGCATCTGGGTTTCCTCACTCAGGATGATCTTTTCCAGTTCCATCCATTTGCTTGTAAGTTTTAAGGTTTCCTTGTTTTTAATAGCTGAGTAGTAGTACATGGTGTAAATGTACCACAGTTTCTTTATCCGTTCTTCATTTGAAAGACATCTAGGTTGTTTTCAGTTTCTGGCTATTATGAATAAAGCAGGTATGAATGTTGATGAGCAACTATCCTAACAGTATGGTGGAGGATCTTTCGGGTATATGTCCAGGAGTAACAGCTGGGTTTTGAGGTAGTACTATTTCCAATTTTCTGAGAAAGCACCAGATTGATTTCCAAAGTGTTGTATAAGTTTGTACTCTTACCAGCAATGGAGGAGTGTTCTCCTTTCTCCACATCCTCGCCAGCACATTTTGTGCTGTCGCTTGAGTTTTTTGATCTTAGCCATTCTGTGTAAGATGAAATCTCAGAGTCATTTTGATTTGCATTTTCCCAATGATTAAGGGTGTTGAACAGTTTTTGAAAAAAGTCCTTCTCAGCCATTAGAGATTCTTCTGCTGAGAATTCTCTGTTTAGTTCTGTACCCATTTTAAAAATTGGACTATTTGGTTTGTTAGTGTTTAATTTCTTGAGTTCTTTATGTATTTTGGATATTAGCCCTTTGTCAGATGTAGGGTTGGTGACAACCTTTTCCCAATGTTTAGGCTGCTGTTTTGTTCTGTCCACAGTGTCCTTTGCCTTACAGAAGCTTTGCAGTTTCATCAGGTCCCATTTATTCATTGTTGATCTTAGAACCTGAGCTGTTGGTGTTCTATTCAGGAAGTTGTCTCCTGTGCTAGTGAGTTCAAGGCTGATCCCCCACTCTCTCTTTTTAATAGATTTAGTGTATCTGGTTTTATGTTGAAGTCTTTGATCTACTTGTACTTGAGTTTAATGCAGGGTGATAAATATGGATCTATTTGTATTTTTCTACATGTAGACATCCAGTGAGACCAGCACCATTTGTTGAAGAAGCTTTCTTTTTTCCATTGTATGGTTTTGGCTTCTTTGTAAAAAACCAAGTGTCTGTAGGTGTGTGGATTTATATCTGGGTCTTCAACTCAATCCCATTGATCCACCAGTCTGTTTCTATGCCAGTACCATGTAGTTTTTATTACTGCTGCTCTATAGTAGAGTTTAAAAGCAGGAATAGAGATACTTCCAGAAGTTCTTTTAGTGTATAGGATTGTTTTAGATATTCTGAGTTTTTTTTTTTTTTCCATTTGAAGTTGAAAATTGTTCTTTCAAGGTCTGTAAGGAATTGTGTTGATATTTTGATGGGAGTTGCATTGAATCTGTAGATTGATTTTGGTAAGATGGCAGTGTTTACTATGTTAATCCTACTAATCCATGAACATGGGAGGTCTTTCCATCTTCTGTTGTCTTCTTCAATTTCTTTCTTTAGGGATTTGATGTTTTTTCATATAAGTCTTTTACTTGCTTGGTTAAGAGTTACACCAAGATATTTTATGTTTCTTGTGATTATTGTGAAGGGTCTAGTTTCCCTAATTTCTTTCTCATCCCATTTGTTATTTGTATATAGGAGGGCTACTGATTTTTTATTTTAGTTTTTAAAGTAATCTTGTATCCAGCCAGGGCCTTTCACTCATTCCACAGTCACTGCAGTACTGCTACCCAGATACCATGGGTCCTAGGCACCACCATCTTGGATCTTATTATTATTATTATTATTTAAATTAACATATTTTCGAGGGGGCTGGAGAGGTTGGTAGAGCGCTTCCCTAGCATGGAGGAAGCCCTGAGTACTGTTCTCAGCACCACATTAGGCTGGGGTAACAAGAAGTAGAGGCATGGCCAGCCCTGGTGGTGCACACCTTTAATCCCAGCACTTGGGAGGGAGAGGCAGGTGGATCTCTGAGTTCGAGTCCAGAGTTCAAGGACAGCCAGAGGCTAGATAGAGAAACCCAGTCTGTTAAAAAAAAATGTTCAAAGTAATTCTCTACTACGTTGTCCATTAGAAGCCGGACTTAGTTATTATATGAGAATATGTGTCCCAATCTCCCGAATCCAAACAACAAGGAAAAGAGTAATTTCTTGGCTGGGCTCAGAGTGGGAGAAATTCCCAGGGTACTTTGCAGACCATGGAGGAGGGGATAGCAAACTGGTGTTTAGGATGGAGATCTCAGTGTTTAAGATCGAATTATAGGGCTCCTGATTCAAATGAACTCCTACTCGAACTTCTACTTGGGTGAGTGGCTCTGAGGGAGCCTCCTACCTCTCTGCGCCTCAGTTTCCCCATCTTTTCCCTTCCCTTTCTTGGGAGCTCGCATCCCTACCCCGTCAGTTGCAAGCCAGTTGAATCTGAAGGAAAAAGGCCTAAATCACGCAAGCGTGGGGCATTCTCCCGCAGCAGGGGAAAGGCTGTACAGTTAGGATCACTTGGGACGAAGTCAGGGGGCGTGCAGGGCCCAGCGCGGGGTTCTTCGGGAGGACCCCGGAAGCTTAGGAAACATCAGAGGATGAAAAGTGCAGACGGGGCCTGCAGCAGGCCCAGCCCTGGGCACAGAGAGGCTGCGCTCTTCTCACGCACTGGGCGGGGCGGGGCGGGGCTGCATCCTGGTGACGCGAGCCAACCGCGCGGCGCTGCGGCTCCTAGCTCCGCTGGCCACCCGCATGGCGCTGCGCAGCTTCTGCAGCGCTGATGGCTCCGATCCACTCTGGGTAGGTAGTGGACGGCGGGGAGCGGTGCGGGGCAGCCGGGGAGGCCCCGTGGACCGGGGGACGCTGGGACGGGCGGACCGATCGGCTCTCCAGCCGGAGCTCCGGTCTGCGGACGTGGGGACCGGCCGCCCACGCCCGGGCGCAGCCGCCGCTCTCAGACTCTGGGGACTCAGTTTCGGGAGAGCTGGGCCTCTCTGCTTTAGGGTTCTGCCCTCGGGAGGGAACGCCAGATCTGGAGGCAGCAAGTTGGTTTTTTTTCCCCCGTCCTTTGTGGGGGTACGGTCCCCACTCACCAGGCATACCCCATCACCGAGCACCATGCAGGAGCCCAGACTCTAGAAAAGGGACTTCCCACCGCTTGTGTTGGGGTTCCCCCACCGTTTGTTTTTCTTCCCGGTAACTCTAGTTTCATGTTTTTGTTTTTCTTTTGTTTTTGTTTTTTTATCCTTTCTTTCCTTTCTGCCTACATTCTACCGGGGAAGTTTAAGGAAACAGGAGAGAGAGAGGCCAAGAGCGGAAAGAGGGGCCTTTTTTTGGTCCTTTTTTGCAGTTTTGGGGTGCAGTGGAAAATGCTCGGGACCCTAGTACCCAGGGGAGTGTCTTCTATCCGGTGAGGCAGTGAGGCGCCACCGCTCTGGAGATGTGCCCGGCACTATAGGCCCTCCCCAGGAAGCTTTCTTCCGAAGTGATCCTAGGCTGGGTTCCCTGGCTGACTGCTCTAATCCCTAGTGCTGGTGGATTTCTCGTTCCTGTAATGCGATTTGCCTCTTGTTAGAGAACACTCCTGTATGCTGCTGTCCTGACTATTAATGAATACAGTAGGACAGCCTGAACATGATGACTCTTGTTTTTGTTTGAGAAACAGGAAAAAAACTCCTGTTTCCAAGCAGCTGCCGATTAGCACCCACAAGTACTTGTTCTGTTTTGAGGTACCTCGCTAATAGGCTACACTAGGAATGTCGATCTGTGAAATCTTTTGGGTGAAGAGGGTGCCACATTTGGCTATGACTATTTTAAAGCCAAAGAGGCTGGAGGTTCCTCCAGAGTTGGAAACGGTGCTCATGACTTGCGTTCAAGAGTCCGCAAGAAATTGGTGCCTGTTTGCTACAAAGGGAACACCTTGTGTGTTCTCTCCCCGTGGACCTGGTGTGTGGAGAAAACAGAATTATTTTGCAAGGACCCGGTGGGATCTGGCTCAGTGTTACATGGATGCTGGTGTATTTCCTGGTTTATTCACCTGTGGTGGAGGGAAAGTAGGTTACCAGACATGATTCTCTATCAGTTTGCATGTACAATACATCTTGTGTTTGTATGTATGTCTGTGTGATGTGTGCATTCATGCATACCATGGCACACACATGTGGAAGACTCCTTCGGGACTTGGGTCTCTCCTTCCATTGTGTAGGTTCTGAAGATTGAACTCAGGTCATCACGCTTGATGGCACGCATCTTGGCCAGCCGATACCTGAATGTATTTTATTGCTGGGCAGTGATGACAAAAAAAAAAAAAAAAAAAAAAAAAGAAGTTTCTGGTGTATTCTCTAGCTTCTAATCTGCTAAGAAGCCTACCCAAGAAACCTGGTTTTGTGTTCTGTTGTTCTATGGGCTTTTTTTTTGCCACAGAAAAGGAAGCTGGATGAATTGTGCTTGGCAGTAGTGGGGGCTGGCCTTCACCTTAGGCAGGTTCCCACCCTCCCTGAGTGTTCACCTTGTAGACTTTGTGCCTCTCCTCTCACTGGTCTAGGCTCGCTGCCTTCTGGAGTCCAGAAATCAGAATGAAGGAGAGGGCAGATGGCAAGTAAGGACTTCCATGTGAGCTGGGTGGTGGTGGCAGTGGCGGTGGCGCACACCTTTAATCTCACCACCTGGGAGGCAGAGGCAGGCGGATCTCTGTGAGTTCGAGGCCAGCCTGGTCTGCAAAGCAAGTTCAGGACAGCCAAGGCTATACAGAGAAATTCTGTCTGGAAAAACCAAAAAACCAAAGCCAAAAACAAAAAAATAAAACAAAAAATAAAAATAAAAATCACATGTTAAAAATGACTGGAGATTTAGCTCTATGGTACAACAGTTGCTTAGCATGTGTGAGGCTCCACACTCAATTCCCAGTACCTCTAAAACCAAAACCAACCAACCAACCAACCAAAACCCAAAGATATAGAAAAAGACAAGTGCTAATTTCATGCCTAAAGTAGAAATAAATATTGGAGAACTCAGAGTAAGTACCTGTGTGCCCTGCATTCAGAAGGTGGTTCTGAAGCTAAGATGGGTTACTTTTCTACTCTTCCTCAGTTTCCCCATGTAGAATAATGGAGTATCTAACAAATGGTAATATGAATGCATCCTTGGCAAGCACTGGGAACAGTACTGCTCGGTACTTAGTTAGCACTCAGTAGATGTAAGTGCTTGCAGTTGGGTGAGACTCCAAGGTTGATTTTTGCTGCACCTGCTGAGAACATTTGGCTATACACAAAAGTCGGCAGCTGCCGAGCGGTGGTGCAGGCTCTGGAGGGCGTTGCTTGGGCGGCCTGAAAACTGTATCTGATGCAGTGACTTGTGCATCTTCTCGGTGACTTGTGGAACTGCTCCTGGGGTAGCAAGTGGCCTTGGGAAGCGTTTCCTCCACTTCTCACAGGGACCTTGTTGCTTTTCAAACTCCTTTCACTGCCGTTTACCACGCCCGTTGCCTTGCAGTCCAGTGTCAGCGAATGGTAACCACAGCAGGATGCACCAGCAGCCGCCTTCCTCTGTCTCTCTCCTCTAATCCTCTCAACCTCTCGCTGGACTTTGATATTTATACTCTCCCACAGTCCTCAGACTCCCATAACTGCAGCTGGCAAAGATTACACACCTCTCCATGCTGCGTGAGGCTGTTACCAGCTGGCTTAGACCACGCCCTGCATGAGGCAATTATCAGCTGTGGACAAACTAAAGGCAACTCCATATCCCATGTTTGGGATTGAAACAAAAACCTGTTCACATAGCATAACTGAGTTTTTTTTTTTTAAAGATTGATTTATCTAATGTATATGAATGTTTATGCGCGTACACCTGCATGCCAGAAGAAGGCATTATATCTGATTGCAGATGGTTGTGAGCCACCATGTGGCTGCTGGGAATTGAACTCAGGACCTCTGGAAGAGTAGACAGTGCTCCTAACCACCGAGCCACCTTTCCAGCCCCATACTGAGTTTTTAAACCAAAGCTTCCACTGCAGAGGTGGTTCACTTTGGGAGCATGGTGGTGTTGGGATTCAGGGACATCCTTATCTTACTGCATCCTGGGAGGAGCTGAAGTACCTTTAGGAAGATGGTCCATTCTCTTTGGGGGCCAAAACCTATCGTGTCCTTCAGGTGTTAAAAATAATTTATTTTGCCAGGTGTGGTGGCGCACGCCTTTAATCCCAGCGCTGTGAGTTCGAGGCCAGCCTGGTCTACAAAATGAGTCCAGGACAGCCAAGGCTACGTAGAGAAAACCTGTCTCAAAAAAACAAAAAATAAAACAAATAAATTTTTAAAAAACTTTATGTGCATTGGTGTTTTGCTTGCATGTATATCTGTGTATGGGAGTCAGATCCCCTGGAACTGGAGTTAGATGGTTGTAAACTGTCATGTAAGTGCTGGGAACTGAATCTGTGTCCTCTAGAAGAACAGCCAGTACTTTTAACTACTGAGGTTTTTTTCTCCAGCTTTTGTCCTTGATTCCTCTTTCCTCCTCCTCCTCCTCTTCCTCCTCCTCCTCCTCTTTTGGTTTTTCAAGACAGGGTTACTCTGTGTATCTTTGCTGCCCTGGACTCACTTTGTAGACCAGGCTGGCCTTGAACTCACAGTGATTCCCCTGCCTCTGCCGCCCTGAGTGCTGGGATTACAGGTGTGCGCCATCTCGCCCAGCTTTCCTCTTATTCTTTTTCTGCCTGTTCTTGCCAAAAAACGTGTCCAGACTTGTCAGGGCTGTTTCCTGGGGCCTAAAGTGCTGTCTAATGACTTGTTATTGCCTTTGAATACCATTTATTTGTTATTTTTGTAGGGCTGGGGACTGAGCTCTTTTTACTTTTTGTTTTGAAACAAAAGTCTTAACTAAAACGGCGCAGGTTGGCCTTCATCTCTGTAGCCCGATGGTCCTGAACTTGTGATCCCTCTGCCTTCGCTTCCCAGTAGCTGGGATAGCAGGCCTGCACCGGCACTCCCAGCCTCCTTCCCTCCCTGTCCTCCCTTGACCCCTGGCTTCTACTATCAGTTCAGCAGCCAGAGAGTGTACTTTTGATTTGTATTCTTCTGCCATACTGGGGATAGAATCTAGGGCCTGGCAACTGTTAGGCAAGCACTTCTCTGCTGAATTCCATTTCCAGCCCAGAGGAAGCCTGTCGAGAGACACACCAGAACCTGCCCTTCCTCTGCTCAGCACCCTTCAGTGGCTCCCCAGCCACTGTCCAACCAAGCCTGGAGCACGGGCCCTCAAGCTCTGTTCTTGTGTAGCTGCTTTCTTGGTTAGTTTCTTCAGTCACGGGGCTCCTCAGGCATCTTTTCTCTGATCCCTGCCTCTTCTCAGACATCCAGTTTTCTGCTCCCACTTCATGGCTCTTAATTCTTCTCATACACCAAAGAGTTTACTTACTTTGCTGTGTTTGTAACTCAAATCCTAGTATCCAGGGCAGAGTATGGTGTTCAGGAGTTGCTCGTTGAATGACTAGGTGCCCTAAAACCCTTGAATAGCTTTCAAGTTGCTCAGAATCCTCTCCGAGACATTCAGGATAAAATGCTATTCTGTGTGTGCAATGATCCTCTGAGATCATCTGTTTTCCCCCAGCCTTGCTTATAGTAGGCTTAACCCACATTTGAACAATAAATAAGAATAAATAAAACTTATTTACTTATTTAGAGGCAGGGTTTCCTATATCACCTTGGATGGTCTGGAATGTGATGTGTAGACCAGGCTAGCCTCAAACTCACAGGCCACTAGCCTCTACCTCCCAAGTGTTGGGATTGAAGGTGCATACCACCATGTCTGGCTTTTTGTTGCTGTTTTTTTTTCTCTATTAATTATTCACTTTGCATCTAGATCACAACTCCCCTTCACCCCCCCTCCCTTCTCCCATTCCTCCCTTCCCTTCTAAGTGAACGGGACACCATGGGTACTGACCAATCCTGGCACATCAAGTTGCAGCAGGACTAGGTGCATCCTCTCCCACTGAGGCCACACAAGGCAGCCAAGCTATGGGAAACAGATCCAGAGGCAGGCAACAGAGTCAGAGACTGTCCCCACCCCAGTTGTTAGGGGACTCACATGTGTATATCTGTTACACATGTGCAGGGGGCATAGGTCCAGCCCGCGCATGCTCTTTGGCTGGTAGTTCAGTCTCTATGAGCCCCCATCGGCCCAGGTTAGTTGTCTCTAGATCTTCTTGTGGTGTCCTTGACCCCTCCTGCTCCCTTTTGAGAAAGTCTTGTTTTGTAGCTCAGGCTAGCCTGGATCTTACAATCTATCCTCCTACCTTAGTCTTTTGAGTGCTGGGACTATAGGCCAGTGCCAGTAGGCCTGGTTGTAGTGTTTGAGTGTGTGTGCCCTAGATATGTGTTCTTAATTGGGTTTTAGATCTATCGTACCTCTAGGCTGGCTTGGTTTTATTTATTTTACTTAGTCTTTAATCTTTTTGTTTGTTTGTTTGTTTTTTGTTTTGTTTTTCCAGATAGGGTTTCTTTCTCTGTGTAGCTTTGGCTGTCTTGGACTTGCTTTGTAGACCAGGCTGTTTTCAAACTCACAGAGATCCACTTGCCTCTGCCTCCTGAGTGCTGGGATTAAAGGCGTGCACCACCACGCCCCACCCACATTAAGCACGCTTGCCTGGGCATCTCCTCATACCACCGACTGGCTCTTTTTTTTTTTTTTTTTATACTTGTTTATTGCTTTAGGAGTGGGTGGGTACACCAGTGCCGTGGTATGTGTGGAGGTTGGAGGACAACATTCAGGAGTTCTCTGTCTTCCCTCCTTCCCTCCTTCCCTCCTTCCCTCCCTCCCTCCCCTTCTTCCCTCCTTCCTTCCCTGTCCTGGTGGTTTTCTCTTTTTACCATGTGGTCCCTTGGGATTGAACTCCGGTTATCAAACTTGGTGCAGAGTGCCTTTACGTATTGATCTGTCTCACCAGCTCTAATTTGTTGGATAGGCTTTCATATAGTCAGGCTGATGTCAAACTTGCTATAAAGCTGAGGATCACCCTGAACTTTTGATTCTCTTGCCTGAGTCTCCCAAGACCATCACCAGCTGTGGTTTTTGGGCTTTATTTTAATGATGTGAACTGCTGTTATCTTCACTAATTACTGGAGGATTTGCACAAACACCTGGGTTTCTGGCCTCTCTCAAATAATATTGGACAACACTGTGCCTCATTGTAGCTGCTCCTGGAAAACAGGCCTGTAGACTCCATTCCTCCTTGTTGTTGCTCTCTTGGAAGGCCATTGTCTCTGCTAATAGTTTCTCCCACCTGGCTGGCTCTCTTCCTGGCATCTGTCTGTTAGTATTTGACTTGGGATCTGTTGCTTCGTAGCCCAACCTTAAGATGACTCAGGCTCAGTAGGTTATTTTGCTTTGTTTGTTTGGGGCAAGGTCTGGCTAGGACAAGGCTGGCTTGGATCTTACTGTGTAGCCCAGGCTTGCTTTAAACTCTTGGTCCTCTTGTCTCAGCCTCCCAAGTGCTGGGATTAGAAGATTTGTGCCACCAAGCCTGACCTTTAGATTTTTAAAATACATTCATTATCACCCAACCTTGGTTTTTAGATTAAAAAAACAAAAACAAAAACAAAACCACACCATCACCACCACCACTACCACCACAACAACAGCAATATCATCACCGTCATCATTGAAACACTGTTTTACTACATCGCTCTGGCTGGTAAGGAACTCACATATAGACCAGGCTGGCCTTGAACTCAGAGATCCGCCTGCCTCTGCCTCCCAAGTGCTGGGATTACAGGGGTGAGCCACTACTGCCTTACCTTTTTTTTTTTTCTCTAAATACTGAGGTTAAAGGTGTGTTCTGCCATGCCTATTTTTAATTCTCTGTGACTGTCTGTCTGTGTGCACATGTATGTGGGTGCCTAAGGAAGCCAGAACATTGGATGCCCTGCAGTTGGAGTTACAGGCAATTGTGAGCCACCTGATGTAGGTGCTAGGAACTGAACTTGGCTCCTTGGCAAAAGCAGTACAGGCTTTTAACCTCCCGGGCATCTCTCTGGCCCTTGGTTTCATTCTTTAATGCTTTGTGTGTGTGTTTCTGGGTAATGAGCCCAGGGTCTTTACTATCTACTAAGTGCTCAGCTGCTGAGCTGCACCTCACCCGCATCTGGCTAGACTGTCTCAGGCTCAGGTGTGGGTCTTTATTCCAGGTGCCCTAGGATTCTGAAGCAGGTAGCTGATGTGCATGTGGTCTCTAGGTTTCCCAAGTAGGCAAAGGCCTGGCTTTTATGACCAGATTTTTTTGTTTTCTGTTCTTTATTATTTAAATAATTTATTCAGATTACATCCTGATTGTTATCCCCTCACTTGTAACTTCCCGTCCCCCCTTCCCTTTCCGCCCTATGCCTGTCCCCTAGGCCTGTGACAGAAGGGGACCTCTTCCTCCCTATATGATCTCAGGTCTCATCTGGGTAGCCTGCTTCCCCTTCTTCTGAGTGCCACCAGGCCTCCCCACCAAGAGGAAGTGGTTATGACCAGATCTAATGGTCAGAAAAAACAAGACACCCAGCTTGTAAAAGCTTGCCTGAGTGTTTTACAAAAGTAAATCAGTGGGTTAGAATCCTAAGGAGAGCCTGGAACAAGCTTCCCTTGGTTTGACAAGAAGTTAGGGATAGCATCTGTCCTGATGGAGGTGTGTGCCTGTCTTTTTCTTCTTGGGGCTAGCTGATTGAGGACACCATATTGTGGCAAGACACTGTATTTCTGTGAGTGTTGAGGTGTGTGGGAGAACAGGGCCTAGTTTCTCAACTCTGCCCTGTTCACAATTGGACCAAACTATTCTTTGTGGTGTATAGGGCACGCTAGGTACTGTAGGGTATTTAGCAACATAAATTTGGCAACAAACTGTAGGGTATCTGCCCACAAGCTGCCAGGCATACCCACACTTGTTATAACAACTAAAAATGCCCCCAGGCAGTGCCACATGGCCCTTGGGGGTTAACCCACAGTCACTCATTTAGAGGAAGGTGGAGGACCAATTTGAGACAGATCTACCCTGGAGTTCCTGGGCTTTCAGGGTGTGCAGCTCACTGGATAATGGGCCCGAGGAGTTGCCCTGGAGTTTAAAGAGAAGTGAAAGAGGTTAAACTCCATTTAGTCAGAGAGGGAACTTGGAGAAGAGGTAATTTGGAGTGGTCTGGTCTGTTTCCTCCCTTCCCCAAGAGTGATTTTTTCCCTCATCCGTTCTTCCCATTGGCATGTAGGGGACAGTCTGGTGTCACCAGTGAAAATGTCTTTTATATAGAGGGCTATGAGGCCCTACTCTTTCATTTTTTCTGTTCTTATCCATCCATCCATCCGTCCGTCCATCCATCTATGAGAAAGGGACTCACTGTGTAGCCCTCGCTGGCCTCTGCCTCCTGAGGGCTGAGATCGAAGGGCGCTTTACCATGTCCAGCCATTCATCATTATTCATTCCTTCTTGTTCATATGTGGAGGCCAAAGGCCAATGTCAGGTGTCTTACTAGGTCATTGTAAGGTCATTGTGCCATATACTAGGTCAAGCCCCATTTTATTTTATTTTATTTTTTTGATACAAGATTTCTCTGTGTAACAGCTCTGGCTGTCCTGGAACTCTCTCTGTAGACCAAGCTGGCCTCGAACTCACACAGAGTGCCTGCCTCTGCTTCCCAAGTGCTGGGATTAAAGGTGTGTACCACCACTGTCCGGCTTCATCATTTTTTTTCTTTTTTTTTAAATACTTTTATTTTATTACACATGTATAAAACAAACTACATACAGCAGGGAGAACCATGTGACAATCATGAGAATAATGAGTTCTAACATGTTACATTCATAGTGACTTGGCCATCTGCATTCGTCTTGTTTGAAGTAAGTGTTTTTCCTGTCTTGTTGGGTCTAAATTTCCGAATGAGATTCAATATCTATCCTATCTCAACTCTAATAGCTTAACTTCTTTACCTTGATCTAAAACGATCTTGTCCCTAACCAACTAAGCTTGGTTATACAACTATACTATCTTCTCTTCAATGCCCCTCAGAGACTTGAGAAGGAATAAAACTTAAATTCCTGAGTGAACCAGTAGTGTGGGTTAGCAGCTTCCAAAATGTACAAATTGACTTAAGACAGTTTACTGCCTGACCAGTCACCCAATACACTTTATAACATTGGAGCCTCATCTTCAGCTTTGTGGCCTAATATCTCTGCCAGGCTTGTTTGCAGGGCAGGAACTATCTATAATCATGCTTCTAACATCTGGGGACGTGAATGCTACCTTATGAAGGACAACTTCTACAGATGTAAGATAATATCTGTGCTTTCAGACTTTGTTGTTTCTCTGTGATGCCAGCACATAAGTAAAGATCATCAGTAGAAAAAGACTCTGAACCTTTGTTCAAATGTGTAAGAAACACAATATGGAAAAACAAGCTAAAACAGCACTGAGATTCCGTCTTACCCTTGTCAGTGTGACTACAAATAGTGGTGAGGATATGAACAAAAAGGAATTCTTTTTTTTTTTTTTGAATTGCATTTTCTTTATTGGTTATCTGTTGATGGCCATCTAGACTGGTTCAATTTCCTGGCTTTTTTTTTTAATTTCTTTTTTTTTTTTTTTACTTTATTAATTTATTCTTGTTACATCTCAATGGTTATCCCATCCCTTGTATCCTCCCATTCTTCCCTCCCTCCCATTTTCCCCTTATTCCCCTCCCCTGTGACTGTTCCTGAGGGGGATTACCTCCCCCTGTATATGTTCATAGGGTATCAAGTCTCTTCTTGGTAACCTGCTGTCCTTCCTCTGAGTGCCACCAGGTCTCCCCCCTCCCCCCCCCACAGGGGACATGGTCAAAGGTGAGGCACCAGAGTATGTGAGAAAGTAATATCCCACTCTCCACTCTACTGTGGAGAGTGTTCTGTCCATTGGCTAGATCCGGGTAGGGGTTTAAGGTTTACCGCCTGTATTGTCCTTGGCTGGTGCCTTAGTTTGAGCGGGACCCCTGTGCCCAAATCTGCCTATCATAATCTTCTACTTGTAGGCTTCTAGGACCCTCTGGATCCTTCTACTTTGCCATTCTCCCATGATTCTCTCATCTAGAGTCCCACTAGAATGTCCTCCGCTCTGTCTCGGTTTCCTGGTAAGTGAAGGCTTTCGTGGGACATGCCCCTTGGGCTAATATGCAGATATAAGTGAGTATATACCATTTGAGTCTTTCTCGGCTTCACCATTTTATTTTGAGATGCGGTCTCTTACTGAGCTTGGAGTTTACCCATTACCCAGAGGCCTCTTGTTGTTTTTTTGTCTCTGCCTCCCCACCGTGGGGTTACAAATGCATGCCATTGCTTTCAGCTTTTATGTGGGTGCATCCACACTCAGGTCGTCATGCCTGTGCAGCACTTTAGGCCCACTTAGCCATGCCACAGCTCTCCTCCCCTCTGACACGGGGTCACTCTTTATAGTCAGTATGTCTGGAACTTTCCCTCTTTTTCCTCAATCTCTCCAGTGGTAGGACTGTAGGTGTGTGCCACCCGCCACACCTGGTTTTTTACTCCCTCACTTTGAATTGCCTCAGGTTAAGTAGACAGTAATGTGTCCAGAGTCTGCTGCAGTGCACTCCTGACTTAACACAACCAGGGAGAGTGGCTCTGGGCTGCCACCCTCTCACCCTCAAGTCATAAGAAGATTTTATGGAACTTAATCCCTGCTCTTTTCCTGAGTTTACTCTTTGAGAACCTCAGTTTCCTTGGCCTCCTGGGTGACAACTTGGGGACACTTTGTTTATAGAGACTGTGGATAAGTGTTGAAGTTTAGAGAGCTTTGTGTGGCTTTTAAGATCCTGGATTTGTTCCCCTTTTCCTCCACAACCCCTCCCCCTCCCTATTTTATTACTGCACATCTACTAAGTTCTAGCTTTGTTCTGGACATTGAGGATGTGGTCCTGGACATATGGGATCTGTTCCAGGGTACCCCCAAACCATTCCAGATCATGGTAAACCACACGGAAACCCAAAACGGGAGGAACTAGGGTGAGTATAAACCACCTTAGCAAGAAATGACGTTTGTCCCAATGTCTTGGTGGTTGAGCTGGCTGTGTCCCAGAAAGAGAGAAAACCCATGTGGATGTCCTGAGGAGCATGATGTGGTCAGGGTAGCATAGAATAAACACACACACATGCATGCGGGTGTGCACACATGCACATACACACACACACACTCACACAAACATACACACACACTCACATACCAACATACACTCACGTGCATACTCAAGAGTGCTCACATACACACACATACACACTCACAGAGAGAGACAGAGAGAGAGAGAGAGAGAGAGAGGCAGAGAGAGGTTTATTTTTGTTTTATGTGTGTAAGTGTGCATTACATGTTTGTCTGGAGTTACAGATGGCTGTGAGCTGCCATGTGGTGCTAGGAATTGAACCTGAGTCCTCTTCCACGGAACAGTCTCTGCTCTTTAACTGCTAAACCATATCCAGCCCATGTATACTTTTTTTTTTGAGACCGTTTTATGCAGCCCAACTGGCTTTGAACTTACACGTAACCAAGGATGCTCTTGCACCTCTGATCTCCTGCCTCCACCCCGGAGTGCTGGGATTAGAAGGGAGCAGTAGCGGCCCATTTTCTCCATACTTGGGGGTGGAAACTGACTTCACAAATGCCAGGTGAGCACTCTGGCAACGCAGCTTTATCCCTGGCTCTGTATCAGTGAATTTGAGCTCAGGAATTACAAGGCCAGTAGGAAAACCACTGAAGTCCTGCTTGAAGCTTTTCACAGAATCATGAAGCCTAAGCAGAAAGGGCCTGGAAGTCCCAGGTGGGGGCTTTGCTGGCCTGGGGGGGGGGAGGAGCAGCGCTTGTGCGGAGCAGTCAGGGCGGTGGTGGTGGGGGGAGAGCAGCACAGAGCAGTGGGGGGGAGAGGAGCGCTTGCGCAGAGCAGTCAGGTGGGGGTGGGGGAGCAGCGCTTGTGCAGAGCAGTCAGGGCGGGGTGGAGGGGGGGAGCAGCGCTTGTGCAGGGCAGTCAGGGCCAGATCATTCTGTGTTGGAGCAGATTGGGGTGTGTGCTGGGGATGGAGTCCAAGTGCTCCTGGAACTGCACCTCAGCCCCAGGTCTCTTTGTCTTTAAATTAAACTTATGTGCTCCACCTCCATTCCTGTCTCATCTATGGCTCAGAACCTTCCCAGCTGCCTTTGATCCTGTAAACAGCTTTTAATGACTAACAAAACTTTCCCTTTCTGGTTAGGAAGATTTTCTACTCGTTTTTTAGAAAATGGCTTTAAAAATTAGAGTGCAATTTTCTTCATGGTGGTTTTTTTTCCCTTTCTTTTTTGAGACAGCCTTTAGCCTTAGCTGCTCTCAAACTCCCTATGTTGCCAAGGATGACCTGGAACTAACTGCCTTCACCTCCCAAGTGTTGTGATTATAGGTGTGTTGTTGGGGTGGGGGAGTTTCAGATTTGTTCAAGCTTGGCCTTGAACCCAGCTTGCCTCTGCCTCCAGAGAAGCTGAGATGACAATCCACTAGGGCTGGATGGCACTGTTACTTAAGAAAAACAAAAAACAAAAAAACCCCAAAAGTAAACAATCTAGAAGAATATGAAGGTACAAAATCAGGTTTCCATTTCTTCCCTGCCGACTGCCCTCTGCAACGAGCAAGCGCTTTTGTGTGCACGCATCTTTGCTGCTTGTGTTTATATGTGCACATTTCCCCTGTAAATATTCTGTATCTTGTAGCCTTCACTTAACAGTAAGAGCTGATGTCCCTCTGTGTGAAGCCTGTGGCATCTGAAAGAACAAGGAAGTAACATTTCTTTTCAGGCCTTCCTTCTGTGGGAAAGCTAAGAAGCCACTGTCTGGTCTGACTTTGTTCCCTGTTGGTGACTGTCAGTCATTTTTGGTTTTTCAGCTTATTAGTCAGCACGGGGGAGCGTGTCGGGCTGGTGGGGGGAAAGAACATTCCTGATCATGCTCTGTGGTCAAATATACGCTTATGACTCAGCAGAGTAAGTTTCTCCACCAGAGGTTGCCTGGTTAAGAGATAATTACCTTTTGAAATTTGCTAGCTAATTACCAGGTTGATAAAATGGTTATACTCCCACAGACGATCCCACCAGAACTTATAAAACACCTACTGTGTCCTTGGCATATGAATCTTGAGCAAACAGGGAAGCTTGTTGGAGCTGCTTTTCTGGATGTGAGAGGGTGAAGTTAAAGTTTGCACACCAGAGAGCTGAGGTCAGAGACTAAATGAGGGTTGTTGGGTCCTGTCCAGCTTTGCAAAGTTGTCCTTAAATACTGACTATTTCCCCCATTAATTAAGAAGTGCTTTGAATTAACAGTTAAGCAACATGCAAGGCTTTACTTACATCCTATCCTCAGATGTCATTATGACCTCTACGCCCCTTAAAGTTTCCAGTTGCAGCACCGAGTTTTTTGATTATAAAGATGATGCACGCTCTGTAGCCAAACAAACCACACAGACGTGTTAGTATAGATGCTGTTGGACCAGCTGGTGGAGCCATGCTTTTCCACCTGTTTATTAAACGAATAGCATATTTAAGTCTGCATAGATTATAGTCTTTATTTTGCCCCCCCACATAGATACATAGAATCTTGTTAATCTTTTCCATTAGCTATATAATATTCCATATTACAGAGCTGTGACATGGCCCATTGTTTGTCTAGAGTTTCCTTTTATCAAGTATGTATCTTTGTGCAGGAGTCAAAATTGCATACATTTTAATCTTTAATATGAAAGCTGATTATTTTTCAAGAAGTCTATAGCTAGTCTTTTCTGAATGTTAGTGAATGAAAATTCCCATTTCTAGCTTGGTGTGGCGGTGCATACCAGTAATCTCAGGCTGAGACAGGGGCTGTGAGAGAGAGAGGCCAATCTCTTTTTGACATGAGACTGTGCTAAACAACAACAACAACCAAAACACCCAACAAAACCCATTTGTTCAAACCCAAGTCAGTGTTGTGCAATCCCAGAGACCTGGGAGGCTGAGACTGGAGGCTCTCAGTACAAGGTCTATTGAGTTCAGAGGACTTGAGAGTCAGCCGAGGTAGCTTACAGTGAAAGCAAGGCTGCTTGTCTTTATGTACGGTGGTGGGTCTTTTTCTTGTAATTGGTTGGGGATGTACCGTGTACTAAGGACCTTGCCCTTCTGTTTTTCCTGAGTGCTGTGAAGATTCTTTCCTAGGCCAACATGTATCTGCTTGTGTGCTAACCCTCAAGACTTAGCCCTCTCTGGGGTTATGAGTGACCACACTGGTAGCTTGCATTCCATTTTGTGGTATTGCTGTCATAAGAATTTCTCATCCTTCATAACCTTGTAATGACGACTTTCATTGTTCCACCACACTTCCTTGTGCCTGTAGACTATAATTCATGTCATTTTAGCTGTGGTTTGACATTTAAGTTACAATAGCATTTTTTCCCTCTTTTGTTCCTCCATTTTTTTGAGAGAAAACATTGTACTGCTGTTATGATGGACATAGGGCCTGTTGGCTTGTTTCCTTGGAAGCCTTCCCCAGAGCAGAAGGACCAGCCCAGAACATCCAGAAAGGCTACACCCCAGCCTTTGCTTTGTTTTCCAGAAAAGAGTTGGCTAGGTCATAATTCTAGCCTGGTCCAAGAATAGCTGTTGTT
This sequence comes from Acomys minous, assembly GCF_964271855.1. NCBI lineage: Eukaryota > Metazoa > Chordata > Mammalia > Rodentia > Muridae > Acomys > Acomys minous. The sequence goes on from NC_140498.1 coordinate 52,279,174, forward strand.
GTTGCCATCGTCATCATCATCATGTAGTGTGTGTGTGTGTGTGTGTGTGTGTGTGTGTGTGTGTGGGGAGAGAGAGAGAGAGAGAGAGAGAGAGAGAGAGAGAGAGAGAGAGGGAGAGAGAGAACATGAGCGAGCTATGCTGTATTCCTATTGGTTTTAAGAGTCTGTTCTTAAAAGAAGATGAAGGTCTGGGGATGCAGCTTAGTTGGTAGATTGAGCCCTGGATTCCATCTCCAGTACCAGTTTTATAAACTGGGTGTGGTGCTGCAAGGCTGTAAATCCTAGCATTTCGGAGGTAGAGACAGGAGGATCAGAAAGAGGTTAAACGTCGCTCTCAGCTATGTAGTGATTTCCAGTCCAGCCTTGGATACATGAGGCTTTATCTCAAAACAAAACAAAACGAAACACACCTGCCCCTCATCCAACACCAACAGATAGATGAGGACCGGGAACTTAACTTAGGTAAGGGGTAGAGCATTTTTCTAGCATGCATGAGGCACCAGTAACAAAACAAAACGAATGACAGTAGCCTCTTTGCTGCTTGTTCCCTCTTTGTAAAGGTTTGTAAGACTGGAGACCAGTGACCCACAGGCGAGTAGGATTCACCAGGCCTGGGAAGGTGACCTGGTACTTACAATTAGGTCATCATGTCTTTGAGAGCCCTTCATAAGGCTTCATTGATGTATTAACTCAGGATGTGTCCCTTATCAATATCTTGGGGTACTGCAGTGGTAATTTAGCTTAGTAGGCTTTTCTGTGTTCTTTGTCTTCACCCATGACTCATGATGTCTGGTGGGCCACTTCATGGTGGGTGCCGGGATAGAGCTGACCCAACTCTGGATGGCAGAATTCTTGGTAGGAGGAAGAGGAGGAGAAAAGAGTACCTTGCAGTCAGTCCTTTTATTGCTTGAGGGTCCAGAGGGAGAGAAGGTAATACCCTAAAGAAACCCGGAGACGTGTGGCTGGAATCAAGGCTGACTGTGAGAGAAGCTGGATTTGAAAACTTCTTACTTCCCAGCACGTGGAGTAGGCTAGTTGCTAGATTTATGGCAGCTTCTGTTTCCTTCTCTGTAAAAATGGGTCCCATGGTCATGCTACATATTTTTGTGTGTGCTCAGATCTGCGCGCCTGTGTGTATGTATACATTTGGAAGCCAGAGGTGGACACTGGCTGTCTTCCTTTACACTTTGTGAGACAGGATCTATTCACTGAACCTTTAGCTCACAGATGCAACTAGACTGACTTCTGGCGGGAGCTACAGGGATCTGCTGCTTTCCTCCTCTCCAGCCCTGGGGTTTCAGACGTGGTCTGATGCACCAGGTTGTCTTCCTGCTGATGAAGTCCTTTACTGAATGAGCCATCTCTCTGGTGCCCAAGCTGTGTGCTAACAGGCATCTCAGGACTCTATAGCACATAGCATGTAGTTGTTACTCTAGGCAGACTCCATTATGGGATGATAGGGGAGGTGGGTGGGCAGTAGGGACCGTTCAGGGGGATTTCTGGTGTGGTGCTTGTCCTGAGCTCATTCAGGCTGAATCAGGCCAGAGCCTCTTGAGTCTTTCTTGGCTCATCCAGCTAGACCCCAATCCAGGTGTCTGAGACATTTCAGGTTGGTCCAGCAGTCTGCCTAGAGTATTTAGGGTACTTGGCTGTGGAGCCCGGGACAAAGTGAGTATGGGGGTGTCTCCCACACCCCAGTTTCTATTTAACATACTAAAGCAGAGCAGGCCTTCAGATTCTCCTAGCTTCCCTCAGACCCTACCTGTTACAGGGTGTGGCTGCCATACCCCCAACCCCCTATCCTGAACACTCCAGCCCAGGGCTGGCCTGCCCTTCCCTCAGAGGCTCTTCCCTATATAATCCAGACATTGTGGTTACCTGCCCTCTCTTTTGTACCTTTGGCCTCCTGGCTGCTGTACTTGGTCTCCCCCTAACCCCCGAGGTTCAAGGTCATGACCACTTTGGACTCTTCCAGATATGTCTGCTTCTGGCTATGTCTCCCTTTTTATCTATGATAAACTTTCTTCGCCTAGGAGAAGTCACCTTATTTCTTTTTTTATCCGGTCACCTCTGATGCTGTGTGTGTGTGTGTGTGTGTGTCTAGATCGCAGTCTGCAGCTCCCTTTGAAGCTCAGGTGTAAGCAAACCAGCCTCTCTACCTAAATCAGTTCAGCCTGGAGTCCGCACAGAAGCTAATGGTGGTGGAACGCATGGGCGTGCGTGTTGGTCAGGTTTTAGTAGTCTCCCAACACCACAGCGATCGAGTTACTTAAAGGGGCACTGGCCTGTAATCCGGACTACACAGGCAGGAGGATGGGGAGCTCATGACATCCTGGGTAACTTAGTCTCTGTGTCAGAAGGAAAAGTGAAAAGAAGCGGAGCTGTAGCTCCGGGTCAGTACACTTGTTATTAGTACGTGTGACATCTCAGGTTGGTACCCCATACCCTCCATAGAAAGTCAGGAAACATTGTCCTTTCACTCATCCTTTTCTTTTGGATTATGAGAAGGACACTTTATATAATAAAAATGCAGGGGCTGGAGAGATGGGTCAGAGGTTAAGAGCACATACCGCTCTTGCACAGGCTCTGAGTTCAGTTCCCAGTGCACACATTGGGTGGCTCACAATTGCTTGTAACTCCAGCTTCAGGGGATCCAGTTTCTGAACTTTGTGGGCACCTGTACACGCGCGCGCGCGCGCGCGCGCGCACACACACACACACACAGATACACAGACACAGACACACAGACATACAGGTACACAGACACACAGATACACACACACACATGCACACACAGATACATACAGATACACACACACAGATACACAGACACACAGATAGACACACACACACATACACACACGTAGATACACACACTTAAAAATATGCTTAAAAAAGGATAAAGAACCAGGTGATCCCAGCCCTTGGAAAGTTCAAGGTCATCTTTAAGCTACTTGGTGAATTTAAGGCCAGCCTGGGTTATATGAGACTCTGCCTCAACAAACATCTTCCCTACCAAAGACAAAAAGCCAAAAAGGAAAGTGGTACCTTATATTCTTCTAGATATAGTCCTATTGGCCCTTTTGTGTATATACTTTTCAGACCCCTCTACGTAAAAGCAGAATGCATTGTTATTTTCTGATCCTCCTGGCTCAGCCTCTCAGGTGCCATGATTGTAAGCTTGGCCACCATTTGGGCTCTTAGTTGTTTTGAGGCAGGGTCTCACTATGCAGCTCTAGTTAGCTTATTACCCACAGAATTCCATCTGCCTGTGTCTCCCAAATTTCGGGATCTGAAATAGTGTTTCCCCACATTCTTTAGTCTGTGATTTCACTGATAGTTCTCTTGGAGACAATCCATTTTTTCTTAACTAGACAATATTTACTTGCACATGAATGTAAACATGATCCCAATGAAATGTTTTGTTTATAGTGATTTGTCTCTGTCATGACAATCTCTTTCCCCCGCAGCCCTAGCTACAGGGCTTGTCTAGCTTGTTACCCTCTGTGCACAGGGCTACTTGTGGGGGATGTGAGATAAGGCTTAGGTGGGCTGGTCTTTCAAGTTTCCAGCCACCCCATGGGGCATTGAAAGCCCATTATCCCCACTCATGACCTCATGTCCTGGCCCAATCCATGCATGGTCCCCAAGAGGCTCTTGAATATTTACCAGATTTCAGCCTGGGAACTCTGTGCTTCTTTGAAAGGAATGTCCCATTGTTTTTTTTTTTCAATAATCATATATAGGACATTATTATCTTCAAAGAGCTTCTAAGGGACCCAGATGAGATCACTGAGATCCCAGGGTGGTTCCTGAGGAGCCCCTGACAGGGGGACACTTGTTGAGACAGAAGTATTCAGATGCAGGAAGACAGGGTATTACTACTATAAGCAAAGGTGACAGTCTCATTTGAGATTCCCAGATGATGTCTCAGTGAAGAAACAGACCTTGCATTCAGGGCCTAAACCTTGTTCGTTGCTATTTTGATATTAGCTATGCATAGGAGAAGGGATTATTAACTCTGTTAGTGACCTTCACAGAAGATGTTAATTGCATTTAAATTCTTGACTCTCAGTTGGCCAGATGCTTTGGGCAGGTTCCTTTCCTTGCCCCTGTAATTTTCCTTGTTTCTATCTTGCTCAACTAGCAGTGCCATGATACTGACATCTACACCTTATTTTCTTGCATGTAAATGTGTGAGTGAGTGTTCTCATGTGTGGGTGTGTGTGCAGGTGCATGTGTAGAAATGTGTATGAGGGACAGAGGTTGGCATTGAGAATCTTTCTTAGCCACCACTATCTTACTCCTTGACACATTGTCTTTGAATTGAGCCTAGAACTTTCCAGTTTGCCTGTTTAGCCAGCTTGTTGACTTCTAAGTACTGGGAATACAGCAGGGCCACCGCTCTTCCTGGGGATCCTAACTCCACTCCATCATTTTTAGATAGTTGAGATATTTAGATACTTAGATGCTTTACCCAGCGAACCATCTCCCCAGGCCCTGTGTCTTGTTTTCTATCTTTTAGGATTGCATTTGGTTTCTGGAAACAGAAAGCCTGCCTAGGGGACTTGTACATGAAGGTATTCTCTCTGTATTGTTACACATCAGGATTCCCAGCACCTCTTATAGTTGCTAGCATTGCTCTCCCGGCCATTTTCACAGTCTTTTCCTCCAGGCTCCAAACTGGTTGCCGCAGCTCTAACCGATACCTCTAGGTTCAAAGGAAGAAACTGCACCAGCCTATTATATTTCCTTTTATCTGTGAAGCTCAGGTCTTACCCCAGAGGCCCTTTGGCCTGCAGTACTACAGACTTGGGTTCCTGTCTTCTTGGCTGGAACTGTGTTACATGACCGTCTCTAGCTCTAAAGCAAGGAAAGCTAGCATTTGCTTATATGTTGTGGTTGGAGATAGGACAGTTAGGTGTAGTTGTTGAGTAATTTAACTTATTTAATTAAATTAATTAAATTAAAATTTTAATCCCAAAGGAAGTTTCCAGTTAGTTAAAACGTCTGTGAGGACCGCAAGAGGACTTAAAGGGTGAGGGCACGTCACTGCGAACCCTGACAACCTGAGTTCAGTGCTGGGGACGCGCGTGGTAGCAGGAGACTGCACATGTGTGCCATGGAATGTGTAGGTTCTCATGAGCAAGTGTGAGCATTCATGCACACCCCCCCACACCAATGTTTAAAAAAAAAATAAGTGTCTATGCAGCCTGAGGCTAGTCATATTCATGAGTTTACATGATACTGTTAAAGGGAATTTAGTTGCCCACCAGTATCCACAATGTGTTAGTTCCCAGTGACCTCATAGTCCTGATTCCTTGAATGCTCAAGCCCCACAGGTAAAGTGACTTAGTAGTTGCATAAAACCCATGCACATCCTCGCATATACTTTTATTTGACTCTAGATGAATTGTAGCACCAAATGAAACGCCAGTCCTGTTTAAACAGTCATTCTATATTATTTGTTGAATAATGACAAAATATTCTCTTCATGGTCAGCATAGTGCAGTTTTATTTCCAGGTATGATACTAAACTTAAAAACCATTTAGTATGTGTATGTTTATGTGTGCTTGTGCCATGGTACTCATGTGGAGATCAGCAGGCAACTTGAGTGAGTCACTCAACTTGAGGGAATCAGTTTTTCCTGCCACGAAACATCGCACTGGCCTTTGTGAACATTTTCTTTTTTCTTTAAAAGATTTTGATTTATTTTATTTATTGTATATGAGTGCTTTATCTGCCAAAGAAGGCATCAGATCACATTATAGATGGTTGTGAGCCACCATGTGGTTGCTGGGAATTGAGCTCAGGACCTCTGGAAAAGCAGGTGGTGCTCCCAACCACTGAGCCATCTCTCCAGCCCCTCTGAGCATTTTCAGTAGTTGGTTGAATCTGAGGATGCAGGGCCTGTGGATATGGAGTACTGAGTATATAGCCATACTGGAAAAGATGGGAAAAAGCTCTGAAACCAGCCAGACTGGTCAGCGGCTCTCAGTGTTGTGTAGTTGACTTTATCCCCAGGGGATGCATGGTAGTGTGGACTAACACTTTTGGTGGCCCCAAATGAGGGGTGAGGCTGCTACTCATGTGTAGAGGGAGTCACAGCTCAGGAAAGCCTTAGACATCAGGAGTTCACAGTGAGGAGACCCATGCCTGGCCTCGGTGTATCTGCTGCTGGGAACTAGGCCATTGGCAAGTCACTTCTTCATGCAGCTGTGCTTTGTCCTAGTAGTTGGATAGCTCGCTACTGGCCTGCTTTTGTGTAGGGAACTGCAGCACTGTTAGTCCTGGCATGGAGTTAAGAGCAAAGCTTAGCCGGCCAGGCATGGTGGCGCATACCTTTAATCCCAGTACTTGGGAGGCAGAGGCACGTAGATCTCTGTGAGTTCAAGGCCATCCTGGTCTACAAAGTGAGTCCAGGTCAGCCAAGGCTACACAGAGAAACCCTGTCTTGAAAAACTAACCCCTGCCCTCCCCCCCCCCCCCCAAAAAAAAGAACAAAGCTTAGAAACCAAAGACAAGAGATCCCAGGGCAAATTGGCTAGCTAAACAGACAAACAAACAAACAAACAAACAAACTGGAAAGCTCTAGGTTCAATTCAAAGACAATGTTTCCAGGAGTAAGATAATGACTAATAAAGACTCTCAATGTCAACCTCTGGTCTCCACACACATTTCTACACATGTACCTGTACTCATGTGCGCGCGCACACACACACGCACACACACACACACACACACACACACACACACATACATATGCATACATACTAGAAGAAAGTAAGATATAGGATGTCAGTATCATGGCACTGCTAGTTGTGCAGTAAAACTGAGCAGGACAGAACAAGGAAAATTACAGGGACATGGGAAAGGGTGTAGGCATAAAGACACATTTTATGACTGTGGGTCTAGGGAGCTCATGTTGAGAGAATACCTAAGCCTTACCCTAGTATACATGCTGGCAGAAGCAGCAGCTTTGGAGAACGTTTTCCTGGGTCCTGGTCAGAGTCACAGGCTGTGAGTGACTTGTGGCTGGGTGATGGGGGTGGGGGGGGAAGCTTGTTGTTATCTCTTTGCCTGGGTTTGGCAAAAAGCAAGCTGGCTCTGGCATGCTACTGGTGGAGACAAGAAGGCCGCTGGCGCTGGAGACAGTGCAGCTGTTGCCGAGTCCCTGATCTGGTCAGGCAGGTCCTTGGCAGTTACACTCAGCCGTCCCATTAAAGGTGAGCGTCAGGGAGCGTCAGTGCGGAGGTGGGCATGTGCAGTTCTACTTTTTGAGAAGCAGAAACTTCGTGTATTTCTTTCTCATTTTTACTTTTTTCCCCCTACTTCTTTTTGTTCAGTGTTGGGCAAACACTCATAATCCCACGTGTATTTCTTTCTCATTTTTTATTTTTCCTTTTCCTCCACTTCTTTTTGTTCAGTGTTGGGCAAATACTCATATCCCCAGCCCCCTTTCTGTTTGCTCTTCTGACAGAGTCTCACTAAGTCATCCATCCTAGCCTTTAATTAATTTTGTAGCTCAGGCAAGACTTGAACCTCTGATTCTCCTTGCCTCAATTCTTCCAGCAGTTAGGATGGTGGGCCTGAACCACCATACTCAGCATGGAGTTGCTGTGTTTCTTTCTTGACTCTGGAAATGTAGAATAAAGCTCCTCCTGAATGGTGCAATTGGATAAAAGAAGAGGTCCCTGCCAAACTTGTGAGCTGCATCCCAGGGTCAGAGAGCAACAGGGATGTGTGGCCTGTAGCATTGATAGACAGAGTCCACGGAAGTGACCAATGGCCGAGGTACTAAAATCTGAATGGGTAAGGATGTGGCTCAGATTGCATCCAGGTGTGGGTTTGACCTGCAGAAGTTGGGCATGGTGGCCTATAATCCCAACAAATGACACATTGCTGACCCTTTCTCACAGAAACCACAGGTGCAAACATACCTGAAGCAGTGATACAAAGCACTTGTATATTCTGTTCAGATGTTCAGATGATTCATTAGCTGTGTGATCTTGGATTGGCAGCGTCACCATGTACAACATACTAATGCCTCCATATGGAGCTATGAAGTTAAATGAGCTAATACATTATTAAAGCACGTGTCCTTCTGTGTAGAGTGCCATTTAGCACATCCCTCTCTGCTTCTTGGGGTTATTTATATCACACTGTTTATGTGTTTGCTGACTTGCTCTGAGCTGGAATAATAGTGGAGAGTAGAAGATTTTCACAGGCCCCTGAGCTTGCTAGGATCAGTCTTCATGGTTTGAGTCAGGCCTTTGTAATCTGTGCCTAAGTTTCCAGAGTGGGGAGTGAAAACAGCACCTACCTCAAAGGCTTGTGGTGGGATCACACCTTTTGACTGACCGCTACATCTGGGCAATTTAAGGACATACTATGATGGCCTCTAGCAGAAACATGAATGCATCTGTTTTAAACATCAGAAGCTTCCAGGTGAGCTTGCCCCAAATCTTTATCACAGGCCGAGGACATCATAGATATCTTTTTTTTTTTAAAGATTTATTTATTATTTATACAGTATTCTGCCTGCATGTTACCCATCAGGCCAGAAGATGGCTCATTATAGATGGTTATGAGCCACCACATGGTTGCTGGGAATTGAACTCAGGACCTTTGGAAGAACAGCCAGTGAGTGCTCCTAACCTCTGAGCCATCTCTCCAGTGTATACCCCTCTTTTGTTTTTTGTTTTTTTGAGACAGAGTTTTTCTGTATAACGTTGGCTGTCTTGGTCTCACTTTGTAGACCAGGATAGCTTTGAACTCAGAGATCCTGCCGCTGCCTCCTGGGTGCTAGGACTAAAGGCATGATCCACTATGCCTGGTGCACCATAGACGTCTTTTCCTAAAATACTTGTGTGTGAACTCCAGGGGACCATGACCTCCACCCTGCATGTGGGCCAGTCTCTAGGGGTGCAGGAGCCCATAGTCCTTGCAAGGTCTGGGTCTAGCTTGCACTGTACCTGTGTGGTGTTGATGGTTCTTCCTGGGTTCCTGTGTTGTGAAAAGCACAAGCTGTGACCATGTGCCCAGTGTTTCTGTTTTTGTTTTGAGACAGGATCTCAATATGTAGCTGACATTGCCCTCAAACTTGATAGCCCTGTTTAGCCTCTCCTGTGCTGAGATGGCAGGTGCATATTGCCAAGTTCAGCGAATAAATAATTGGAGTTTCTATGACTTGTTTCACTTTTCCTAAATGGATGTCAGGACCAGAGCCTTGTGATTGGTTGACTGGCATGTCCAATGGGTCCTGCAGCCTTGTGATTGGTTGACTGGCATGGCCAGTGGGTCCTGCAGCCTTTAGTTCTGGCCCATCATGTGTTCTCTGAGGTGGGTGCCTGAGGAATCTGAGGGTAAAGTGAATTTTTCAGTTTGTGCTTTGTAGCTGCTTTGCAGAGAAGACATGAATTTCCTATCTAGATATGACAGTTCCCAAAGCTCTTGTAACATCTGTTGAGAGCGTGGAGCTTTAGCTTTTCTTTCAGTTGACCCGTCCCAGAATCAGGTCTGTTACCAGGTGATCCTCAGGCCCTCCAGTGACCATCCTCATAGTTACCTCTTGGGTTGCTATTTTCCTGTTTCTACTTGGGCCGACTTTAGTGCCTTCCTTCGAGATGCTTGCTCTGACCTTCTCAGGGTCCCTGAGTTCCTGTTGGTTGTGGTATCTGCTTATCTCTCCCCTGTGGCGTCAGGGAGGTGTAAGTGACTTGCGGTCTAGATACCTGCCAGCATGCCCTGCTTTACTTCTCAGGTTTATCTCTCAGAGTCATCTGTGTATCCTGGTTTTCCCTTTGTTCTTTGTTAGCCTGAGGCTTAGGGACTAAGTGAAGTGCAGTGAGTCTGAGAGTCACACTTTCCATGTTTCCTTTAGCTTAAGAATCAGATACAGGTTGGAGAGATGGCTCAGGGGTAAAGGTGCTTGACTAGGGAACCTAACAACCTGGGTTCAATCTCTGGGACCCAGATAGCCGAAAGAAGACACTGACTCTCCTGTTGTCCCCCTGACTTCCACATACACATTGTGGCATATACTCCCCACCTCCAAACACACACACACACACACACACACACACACACACACACACACACACACACACACGGTCTTGAGAAAAACAAAAAAGAAGCAGTTTCTAAGGGAGTACATTGTATCATAGTTTGGAATAGCAAAAGGCTGGTCACCACCCTAGTGAGTGTGGCTTTGGTTAGCACAGTGAGTTCCTTTTGCCTATCCTACTCTGCAGTGGAGAGAAGGTGTGCTCTTTGTGCTCAGGTGTGCATGGCCTTCTGTGCTCCAGGTGTGCTCAGGTGTGCATGGCTTTCTGTGCTCCAGGTGTGCTCAGGTGTGAATGGCTTTCTGTGCTCCAGGTGTGCTCAGGTGTGCATGGCCTTCTGTGCTCCAGGTGACAAATGGAAATATCTGAACTAGGTCCAGCTTTAGAGAGCTTGCCTAGCATGCATGTGGTTCTGGGATTAAAATGCAGGACCACCAACACCACAAAACAGACAAAGCAAAGGCTGAGAACATAGCTCAGTGGTAGAGCACTTGCCTAGCACACATAAGGTCCTTGGTTTAATCCCAGGGCCACCAGCCATACACAAACAACCAACACATACACCAAGTAGAGGAAAGAAAAAAGAAGGGGAAAAGGTAGTTGTAAAGCAATGTCAAGTTCTACAGGAAACATCCAGAAAGATTAAGTGCTGTCTTCTGAGGGTACAACTTCATCTAAGCCTGTTGCTGCCCTATTGGTCTCCACAGGAACAACAGTTAGACATTGGTGTTGATGGGAAAGCTGTGGAATTCTAGGCAGGTATGTGTCTCTGCCTTAGTTTCTCATAAATTTAGAAAATAAAAACAAAACCAAAAGGAAGCAAACAAACAGGGCAATGGGGCTGAGATGTAGCGCAGCTGACCGAATGCTCGCCTGACATTCAGAAGCCCAGGGTTTTACCGCCAGCACTGCATAGACAGAGCATAATGGTGCCTATCTGTTGTGGGAGGCTGAAGCGAGACGGTTGCTGTGAGTTAAAGGCCAGTCTGGACTGCGTAGGAAGACCTTGTTTTAACATGATTCAGTCTTTCTTTAAAGATTCATTTATTGTGTATACAGTGTTCTGCCTGAATGTATGCCTGCATGCCAGATCTCATTATAGATAGTTGTGAGTCACCATGTGGTTGCTGGGAAGAGCACCCAGTGCTCTTAACCTCTGAGCCATGTCTCTAGCCCTGAGAATGTTTGTTTTTTTTTTCAAGACAAGGTTTCTCTGTGTGGCATTGGCTGTCCTGGACTTGCTTTGTAGACCAGGCTAGCCTCAAACTCATAGCAATCTACTTGCCTCTGCCTCCTGAGTGCTGGGAACACAGGTGTGGGCCACCATGCCCGGCAAGATTTATTTATTTATTTTATGTTTATGAATGGTCTATTTGCATGTGCACCTGTATGCCAGAAGAGGGCATTAGATCACATTATAGATGGTTGTGAGCTACCATGTAGTTGCTGGGAATTGAACTCAGGATCTATGGAAGAGCAGCCAGTGCCCTTAACCTCTGAGCCATCTTTCTAGTCCCCCCATCCCCTTACACTGTCTATTAAAGTGAAATTTAAAAATAATTTCTTAGCTGGGCATGGTGGCACACACCTTTAATCCCAGTACTTGGGAAGTAGAGGCAGGTAGATCTCTTGAGTTTGAGGCCAACCTGGAACAGAGAGAATTCCAGGACTACCAGGGCTCTGTTACACAGGGAAACCTTGTTTTGTTTTGTTTTTTAAAATTCTTATTAGCTGGGCATGGTGGCACATGCTTGTAATCCCAGCACTTGGGAGGTAGAAGCAGGCAGATTTCTGTGAGTTTGAGGCCAACCTGATCTACAAAGTGAGTCCAAGACAGCCAGGGCTGTTAAACAGAGAAACCCTGTCTCAAAAAACAAAAAACAAAAACAAACAAACCACAAAACAACCCCCCTAACCCCAAAACAACAACAACAACAACAAGAAGAAAGAAAGAAAGAAAGAAAAAGAAAAAAAATCCTTATTTTCTGGTCTCTAAACAACAGGTATGTACAGGAGGCAGGGCCTAGGGTGTTACACCAGGGCTGTGGGGCTCTGCTGATTTCCAGGCAAGGGCAGGAACAAAAGTCCTAGGCATGTAGGACTATCACCTAGGTGAGGGTAGTGACCAAGCCTTTGTGCCACTGGCTCCACTTCTAGTGTCTACCTCCATCGCCTATGGTGCTGATGACAGCAACACATTACTGTACACTTGTGGCTGAAACAACATGATTCTTCTCCTTTCCATCTGCAGTTCAGAATATGAGTCAGTCTGTGTTCTTTAGTGTCCTTGAGGCTTGTGACCATGACACTAGTCATGTGCTATCATGTGTCCTCTGATTCTGATATTCCTGTATAAATCTTTACCTGTGTTCCCATTTGCCACCTGGGCCAAGTCCTGACGGACAGATCTGGTATTTAAACATTTTAATTAAATTTATTTACTTGGGGTACATGCATGCGTGTCACTGCTATGTGTCGGGGCCAGAGGACAACTTTTGGAATTTTCTTTCCATCATGTGGGTTGCAAGGACTAAACTAAGGTCATTCATTAGGCTTTGTGGAAAGTGCCTTAACCACTGAGCTATCTCACCGGCCCTACTATTGAAAGATTTTTTGTTGTATCTCTTAAGTCTCTCAGGCTGTGAGGTGACTTCCTCACAGGTCTGGGGACAGGACCCAGGTATCTTGGGGGCTGTTCTGTTGCCTCCCTTCCCAGTGTACCTGACACATTGTTGGAACTGAGTGTGACATCTGCTTGTTTGTGTGAGACAGGGTCGTCTGCTTTGTAGTTCAGGCTGGCTTTGAACTCAGGATCTTCCTGCCAAAACCTCCCAAGTACTGTGATTGCAGACCTATTCCATCATGCCTGGTGGGCCTGTAAGTAAGTCTTGATTGGGTGAGAGGCTGGCAGATATGGAAGGGCAGAACAGGAAGTGGAAGTCAGGGTGGCTGTTGCGTGCCTGAGCTCATGCTGAAGCAGGGGCCAGTTTAAGTGCTGTTCATCTTCTTGCCAGCTCCTGTTCTCAAAGTTCTGATGAGACTGCAGCCTGTCCTTGCCATGTCTTCACACCAGGCATGAGGATTTGGGGTGTTTTCTTGTCCAGGACAGCGACTGTTCCCCCACTACTCCTTAGAGGGAGCTAGAAGGTCTCGGTGTTCTCCTGGTGTCCAGGCGCCAAGGCCTAGGTGCCTGATACGGGCTGCTTTTGGGGGAGTGTGTAAGAACAGTCAAGGATGGAGTTCCTTAGTCAGTGTTGGTGACATGTGGATTGTTTGTGTGCTGCCTTGCTCTGTGTATTGGGCTTGTTTAAACATCCGTGGCTTCTACCCACAAATGACAGTGGCACAATTCCTCGCCACCTCACTGGGACAACTAGAAATCTTTCCAAGCAATGTCACATGTCACTTGAAAGACAGACTGGCCCCTAGCTTGAAAAGCATTGTTTTAAAAATAAAAGTTAAGGGGTGTGGTGTGGCTCGTTTGGGAGGGCTTGCTTAGCCTGTGCGAGGCCCTGGGTTTGATACCCGGCACCGATAAACCAAGCAACAGACCTTAATTCCCGTGGCTCAGTGCTGCTCCTCAGCCCTAGGAAGGATGCTCAGGCAATAGATGAGTGTCTGTTCCCTGTCCCTGCTCTGACCCCAGACACACCCCATGTGCTTGGTACGTGTTTGCTCCTTCCCCCACCCCCAGTCTCTGGTGCCAGAGAAGTTGAGTGACACTCAAGGGTTCAACTTAAAAAGGAGATGGGAGGGGCTCTTCTAGCTTTTTTGAATGCTTGGCCTGTACATCTGGCCTGAGGATTTGTGTGCTTGCCTGGCCAGGACAGGCACTATTTTCTACCACTTCCTGGTTCCCTTTGGTGGTCCAAAGTCTGTCTGTGCCTAGGTCAGTGTTTCCGGGCTTTATTTTTAGTTCTGATGAGTCAGAGGGTGCAGCAGGGTAGGTGGAGCAGGCAGGTGGCATTGCTGCCAACATGTTACCAGAGCCTTTCTTGATCCTGGGCCTGATGTTACATTGAGGAGAGGGACTATGGCCTCCTAATTGTTACAGGCTTACCATAGGAAACAACACCTCATGCTTTCTCTTAAGTAGACCTGTGCCCTGAAGCTGGGAGCATCCAGGGTCAGCTACCTCTCCTCAGCTGCTCTTGGCTTCTGCGCTGCCCCTTGGCCAGGTGACTGAGCCTGGGCCTATTCTGGGCAGGGCCTTTGTAAATGGCCTGTGAGCTGGGCCCTTGCCCATTGTCAGGAGGAGGAACTTGGAGAGCCTTGGAGCCAGCCCCCGACCCCACATGTTGCTCTGGGACTTGGAGCTTGCAGCCTCTCCTCCTTGTCACCATGTTCCTTTCTGTGACACTTAGGGCTTCTCAGTGGAGAAATGGAGGGAGGCACATGACTCTTGAGCGAGCACTTGGCGTGTAGTGTGTTTGTGTGAAGAGCTGGTCTCAGATTACTGTCCCCAGTCTTGCTAGTCTAACCCTGGGCTTGCTCCCGCTCTCATCCTGGTGCTTGTTCCTCATGGCTGCTGCCCACCCTGAACTGCAGCCTGCTCATGAACAGCTAGAGTCTGACTCAAGCCATGTCCTGTCCCCTGCCATCTCGGCCACTGCTCACTCTTGTTGAGGGCCAGTGTTTGGAGTTTTCACCACTCTGAGCCAGTACGTGGCTTGTCTGCTTGGCACAGGTTAACTTGGACTCTATGAAGCCAGTGGGCACCCGTTGGCCATCCTGTGCCATCGTGTCCCAGAGCTATCATACGTAGGTTGCTGTAAGTCAGGGTATTGCACCCTCAGCGTCCTAGGATTGAGTTTCAAGATCAGAGATGGGAACTCAGGTTTAGACCCCTGGGTCTCTATTCCTGAGCAGTTTGTGAATAATCTGAGCATATTGTCCCTTACCTGAAAAGGACAAAGTGGGTTTTTTTTGTTTTGCTTTTTTTTTCTTTCCAATTTGCAAATCTGGGGCTTGAACTCAGGGACTCATGCACTAGGTAAAAACCACTGACTGAGCTGCAGCCGCAGCCCTTCCTTCTTCGTCAACTGTTCTGCTGACCTTGCGTCCCCTGCACTGCTGAAATGATGTCCCTGTTTATTACTCCAGTTTGGAGGCAATAGCAGGGCAGCTTGGACTGGTGCCAGAGGAACCAGAGTTCCTTTGTTTTTTGTTTTTTGAGACGGGGTTTCTCTGTGTAGCCCTGGCTGTCTTGGAACTCACAGAGATCTACCTGAAAGGTATGCGTTATCACGCCTGGCAGAGCCAGAGTTCCTAACCTACACTGGCTGTTGTCATTGGCACTGGCCAGTACTGGCTTTCTGGTTTGTTTGTACCTTAGGAATCTCAATCTTCCAGCTCTGCTGCTGTTTGCTTATTATGTGTGCAATGAAGCTGTTGCTGGTATTTTAGAAACAACATATTCAGAGACAGAAGTCCAAATAAGACCAAAGATTATAAACTCCAAAAACCTGGTTTCCGGTTTCTTTGGCTTCAAGACAATCTCCCAACCGAACTACGACTTGGTTTCTTTCTTGACTGTCTAAGAAAATGTTCCTGCCTAGCCATACGTGTCTTCTTTAGGCTGATTTTAACTGTCTGTTATTACTTATTTTATAAAACATAGCTTGTTATGTAATCTAGGCTGGCCTCAAACCCCTCATCTTCCTGTTGTACCTTCTCAAGTGCCGGAGTCATACAGGTAGTGCACAGCAGTGCCCAGCTCTATGGTGATATTTTGTATGTATATGTACATGTATACATGCACTGTGTGTGCTTATACATGTGGAGGCCTCTGCCTACCTTAGTTTTTGAGACAGAGTTTCGCTCTTACCGGATCTGCAGACACTTACTGCTGCACTTGGGTTTTTTATGTGGGTGCTGGGAAACAAACTCAGATCCTCATGTTTTCATTGCAAAGAGTGTACCCACAGCGCCATAGCCCCCCAACTAATGTTGATTTTAGATGGGACAATGGTATACATAACTGATAAACAGTGCAAATGTTTCTATTTCTGGACAAGCTTTTATGTGTGGCTTCAGGCTCCAGGCTCTGTATATTTGACTGCATGTTATTTGCTTGGGTCTCAGTTTCTGTCCCCAGAAAATGGGTCTTTATAAAATTATTTATTTATTTGGTCTTTTGAGACAGGGTTTCTCTGTGTAGCCTTGGCTGTCCTGCGTCACTTTGTAGACCAGGCTGGCTTCAAACTCACAGAGATCCCCCTACCTCTGCCTCTCTGAGTGCTAGGATTACAGGTGTGTGCCACTACACCCGGCTTACTTTTGGATTTTTGAGACAGATTAGCTTCGAATTTAGAGAGATTTGCCTGCCTCTGCCTCTGCCTCCCAGAGTGCTGGATTACAGGTGTGTGTCTGCGCCTGGCCAGAAAATGGGTCTTAAGGGGAGGTTGGAGACAAAATTTCATTCTGTAATTCACCTTGACCTCAAACTCAGGAGGCACCTTCCTGTCTCTGCATTGTAAATTACTGGAATTAAAGTCATGCACTAGCGTGCTCTGTAGACAGTTCTTAACCCAGCAACAGGGCTACTCTGGCTGGAATACAGACACACCCTTAACACACACCTTAGGCTGGAATGAAGACACTCCCTTAGTATACACCCTTAATCCCACACAGTGAAGGTGAAATTAGTTGGTTGAAAGGAGCATCCATTTTTGAAAGTGATATCTAATTGAGAGGCAGTTAAAGTGGTGAATCAGAGATACATTTGACAGAATAGGATACGTCCAACTCTTAGGAGAACAGAGAGGAAGGAGAGGTGTCTTAAAGGGGAGCATCGGAGAGAGAGGAGGCAGTTCACTGGGACAGTTGTACAGAGACAGTTTGCAAAGAGAGAACAAACTAGACACAGGTAAAGGCAGAATGAGCTAGAGAATGAGAAAAGCCAGAAGATTAGAACATATTGCCAGAGTTAGTATGAGGCCAAGCAGAGCAATTGAGTTAGAAGCAGAAAGGAACCAGTTTGAGTCAGTCAGCTTGGAGAGGAGTTTGAGCGAGAACAGCTGAACTGAACCTGCCAGTCAGAGCTCAGAAAGAACCATAAAGGGTGAGTTTATTCAGTGGTAAGTCTCAGAGGCTGAGAACATTCTAGATTGTACGGAGGCTGTAGTTGAATTCAGGTCCTCAGGTGTGCTCAGCATGAAGCTTAGCTATTTCCTCAGCTCCTGAGAATAGCATTTTCTGTGACCATCTAGCCTAGCAGCGGACACACAATACTGCCATTTGGGTATTGTGTGTGCTGATGGAGACAAGGTCTGGAGTCTTTAGTTCATGAAGCAAACATGTAAACAACCTGTATGGGCGCCCCCCCCCCCAGTCCCCGTCCCCCCCCATCCCCAAGTCCTTCAGGGTTAGAAGAACCTTTTGTCCTTCAAGGTCCCTTCAAGTGCCAGCCCCCCATCTATCTTGTGAGCAGGGGATCTTGCTGCGGCTCTAGGATTACCTGTTCTTTGCTCCTGTTTCTTGGTGCCCAGGCTCTCTGGCCGTTGACCCTTTGAGGTTTATATACTCGTGTTGAAAGGTCCCTGGAGGTAGGTATCATGGTCTGTTTCTTCCCTCGAGGTGTGGCAGCTGACCTTTGCATGTGTTTGTGTTCCCAGGACTGGAATCTCACGTGGCACACCAGCAACCCCGATTTTACCAAGTGCTTTCAGAACACGGTCCTCACATGGGTGCCTTGTTTCTACCTCTGGTCCTGTTTCCCCCTCTATTTCCTTTATCTCTCCCGACATGACCGGGGCTACATCCAGATGACACACCTCAACAAAACCAAAACTGTAAGTTACCTGGTTTTGTGTGGGGTGGGGCACCTGGGTAGGTGTGTAGCCCAGGCTAGCCTTGTGTGAAGAAGGCAGAAAAAGGTGGTAGATCAAGCCTGGAAATTTGGAGCCAAACACATGTTCAAAACTCAGGCCACAGGACATTTGGGTGAAATATTTAACCTCCCGTGGTCTCAGCTTCCCTGTTGGACGCTTTGTCAAGGGATTCTCAGGAGAGTATCGTAAACTCTTTGTTTACTAAAGCAATTTCCTTGTATTTGTTTATTTTTACTTAAAGTGTTTTCTGGCTGAGGGGGTGTCTCACTGGATAAAGTGCTGTACGATATGAGGACCAGAATTTGAATTTCCCAGAATCTTTGTGAAAGTTGAGGTGGAGACAGGTGCCCATCCCCTGGGCAAGCTGGCAAGCCAGACTAGTGGAAAGGGACCTCCAGCTTCAAAGAAGAGGCCTTGCCTCAGGAATAACATGAAAGGCAACCGAAAGACACGTGGTAACACCTGTGGCCTCAATGTGCACCTGTACCCACGCACACGTGTGTTCCCACCCATATTCACAACTATGACAGTAACTTGCCAAAAAAAAAAAAGTTTTCACCTTGAAATAATTTCAGGCTACAGGGAAATTGCAAGAATAATAGTCTGTGCTTGCCCCTCCTCCCGAGGGCTCCTCCTCCCGAGGGCTCCTCCTCCCGAGGGCCCCTCCTCACGAGGGCTCCTCTTCCCGAGGCTCCTGTTGGCCAGGATTCCTATTATTGTCACTTGTTTCTTTCTTAGTCTGTTTTCTCCATGTGTACACATTTGTATGATTTAGCCATTTGTGATAGGTGACATTTACTGTGCCCTTATGCTCCTTAATTCTTTTTTATTTTATTTTATATTTTTATTTTTTTAAGGCAGCTTTGTACTCTGTAACCCAGGCTGGCCTGGAACCTGGGATCCCCTGCCTTTGCTTCTGTTCCTCCCTTGCTAGGATTTCAGACTACCACACCTAGCTTGCCCGTCATTCTTTAGTATTTCTATCCTCACACTGGGCTGTTTTGTTTTGTTTTGTTTTTTTTAAATTAAGTATCATCAGTGATAGGCAGGGATGGAGCCATCTCAGTAGCTATGGCTAGATGTCAGATTCTGTGCAAGGTACTACGGGCATAAGAATAGATAGACAGGGACTGGAGAGATGGCTCAGTGGTTAAGAGCGCCGCCTGCTCTTCCGAAGGTCCTGAGTTCAATTCCCAGCAACAACATGGTGGCTCACACCCATCTGTAATGTGATCTGATGCCTTCTTGTGGCCTGCAGGTGAACATACAGGCAGAACACTGTATACATAATAATAAATAAATAAATCTTAAAAAAAAAAAAAAGAATAGATAGACAACTGGGCATGGTGGAGCACACCAGTTATCCTAACACTCAGGAGGCCGAGACAGGAAGACCAGGGGTTCAAGGCTAGCTTGGGCTATGTAGTGAATCCCTGTTGTAAAGAGAAAGAAAAGGAAGCTGGATGCTTTGTCTGAGGACCTTGAGGTTAGCTGGTGTCCTCGTGGTGAACTTTTCTGTGGATGCTCAGAGAGATCCCAGGACCGTTGTCGTAACATGCCATGGTGTTCCCTTTCCTTCCAGGCCTTAGGATTCTTTCTGTGGATTATCTGCTGGGCAGATCTCTTCTACTCTTTCTGGGAACGAAGTCAGGGAGTGTTCCTGGCCCCAGTGTCACTGGTCAGCCCCACACTGTTGGGCATCACTATGGTGAGTGTTGGCTGGTGGGGCTGGCAGTGAGAAATGAGAGGACTTGGACTGTGGTGTGGCTGAGGGCTAGAGTATTTGCCCAGCGTGAGCAAGGGCATGGGTGCCATCAACAAAAGAGAAACTTCATAACAAGCCAGGATGGTGGCATGTGCCTTTACCCCAGCACTTGGAGGGATGGGGAGGTCAAGGCCAGCCTGGCTGTAAAAGTGAATTTGAGGCCAGCCTGGGCTACTTGAGACCCTGTTCATAAAACCAAGAAATAGAGGCTAGAGAGATGGCTCAGTGGCTAAAAGGGCTTGCTGTTCTTGCGGACGACCCAAATTTGGTTCCATTACGTGCAAAGGGTGGCTTATAACCCTTTAATTCCAACTCCAGGGGGATTCCTCTTCAGACCTTTGCAGTTACACACGTACATTTGGTACACACATATACACATACCTAGAAATAAAAATAAGTCTGAGAAAAACAAAACAAGCACTCAGGGAGGCAGAGGCCGGCAGATCATTGTGAGTTTGAAGCCATCCTGGTCTACAGAGTGAGTCCAGAACAGCCAAGGTTATACAGAGAAACCCTGTCTCAAAAAACCAAAACCAAAACCAAACCAAACCAAACCAAGCCAAAAAACCCCAAAACCAACCCAACTGAACCAAAACCTAAATCTAAAACTAAGAGGCAAGACTGATGAAATGGCTCTGATGGTAAAGGTGCGTGTGGTGTAAGGCCTAAAGACCTCCCATGCAAAGGTGGAGAAGGGACCCAACTCCACAAAGTTGTCCTCTTGACTTCCACATGTTCGTTACGGCACCTGTGCACACACATATCTTGTGTGCATGCATATACACACATATAACAACAACAACAACAACAACAATAATAATAATTTAAAAACCTCCAAAACAAAATATGCAGAATCTCTAATGCTTAGGGGAGCCATCAACAGGTGCCACAGTCCTTTCCCTCCCGTGCACTTCCCTTCATCTTTAAGTGCAGTTCACAGACTGTCATTTGTAGTACTTTCTCCAGAGTGATGGATTCAGACGTTCTGAGACTTTAGGGAGGCAGAGTAGTGAGCAAAGCAGGAACTCACACCTCAGCAGCCACAGACAGTATGACTTTAAATCCACAGATCCATGTGAGCGGGTATAGAGTGTGTCAGGACTCCTGGTGTTGTCCTTGAGGTTGAGGTCATTTTGAGAGTGGCTCCATGGGACAGCCACCTGTGTCTTCCTAATAGGTGATGCGACAAGGCACTAAGCAGCCCAGGGCAGTGCTTGAGGTCATTCATAGGTAGCTGAGGCAGGTTTGGGTCCTTGTGCTGTCATGTGTGTAGCTGCTACATTGTGGTCACAGAGCAGTGTACCCAAATTAACCCACATGCTTTGGGCAGTCCTCTGAAAGGCCCAGAAGATTTTTAGAGAACAGAGAGGCCTTGGCAGCTGGAAGAGGAGGAGGGAGAAGCTCAGAGCAGATTTCAGAGCAGAGAATCTAAGGGGTTGGGGTTAAACGGTGTATACGGAAGGACGTGCTGTGAAGCAAGGGTGGAGGAGGCTTGGGAGAGAGAGGTGTGGACAGCCTGACCAGTACTGGGGATACAGTGATGCTTATGGCTATGTTAACCAGGTGTCAGGCACAATGCTAACTTGTTTATGACTTATTTCCATGTATTTGCATATTCTTCCCATATTTTAGATAAGCGAGTGGGAGTCCAGAGAGGTGAAGGAACCGGGCTAAGGTCTTAAAGCCAGGAAATGGTAGCACCACATTTCGATGCTGTCCTGATATCTGTGGTAGCTCTTGGCTTACTTTTGGCTCTCCTGCTGGGCTGGATTCCTTGCAGGCTCTTAGTAGGCAGTCAGTTAACAGGTTTAACGGGTTTTTGTCCTGACTAAGTGTGAGATAAAACTGTGTGGCCTGGATGAGCACGAAGACATCAAATGGTTTCTGTACAAAGACTGCAGCTGTGTGTTCTGGTGTGCAGAACTTTGAGGCAGGCTCTGGCCTTGGATCTGGGCTTGTAGTTAAGGAGACCTCACTGAAGGGAGGAATGATGGAGCTGAAGGCCACAGGGTGAATAGGATGAAGGGCTGAGGGCAGAGGACCATCCTGTTGAGAACAGCATGTCCAACAGTCAGGGCAAGGGAGAAATGGAGGCTTGTGCTGTGTGCCTGGAACAGGGATGGAGAGGATGTGACGTGTGAGTGTGAGCTGTGGAGGACCCCAGGAAACTGCAGCCTCACAGTCAGGGGCGTCTGCTCCCCTTCATGTGCTCTCAAGGCTGGGTCTTAGCTCTAAGGTGAGCTTTCCTCACATCCCCATCCTGTTACTCGGACTGGGTGATTTGCTAGGAGCACTTGCTGCATAAACTTAAGGAGCTGTTCAACTCTCTAACGCCCATGTAAAAAGCTGGGCATGGCCACCCACATCTTTAACCCTAATGTTGTGGGAAGCAAAGGCAACTTGAGCACCAGCCTAGCTCCAGGTTAAATGAGAGACTCTGTGTCAAGTTACTAAGGCAAAGTGATAGAGCAGGACACTCAGAATTGTTCACATGTGCATGTATCACACACACACACACACACACACACACACACACACACACACACACACAGAGAGAGAGAGAATAAAAAGAAGGAGACCTTTAGAAAATTGCTATGACTCCTTAGGTAGCTGCGATGGTACTGGGGTAAGGGCCTCATTAGGGAACTTTTGGGTCCCTGAGTCATGCATTACCCAGGCATTACTGTGGGGCCCTAGGGTCCTATGTTCTCTAAACTGTTACATACCTCTCTCTTCCAGCTGCTTGCCACCTTTTTAATTCAGCTTGAGCGAAGGAAGGGAGTCCAGTCCTCGGGGATTATGCTTACTTTCTGGCTTGTAGCCCTACTGTGTGCCATTGCCATATTGAGATCTAAGATCATCTCGGCCTTAAAAAAGGTAATTGGTGGTCAGTGGGAGAGACGCTTATTCTATCTTGTACGGTTGGCCATATGTTGCCATGGGAACCACAGGACAGGGACCGTATGGGCTCTGCTTCTTTTCCAGGAACATTTTTACTCCAGCAAATCAGGTACAGACATTATTCTCGAGCCTTCTCACATGCCCGCAGGCAGATGCTAAGTCACGCTAGACCTCTGCCTGCAGTGCCTCTGTAGGCTGGTTGGGCTGGAGCTGAGCCGAGCTGGGAGTTATGTTTGCCCAGTGGCTGTTCCCCAAGGGCCCCAGACATGTCCCCATGTTACCTCGGTGCTCCCAGCTGCAACTCTGGCAGGAAGTTGTTGGGGCTGGCTTCTGTGTGCCACTCCTAAAACTTTTGAAGAATGTACACTTCTTGGCTAATCTGCCGTTTCTTATTACCTGGGAGCTGGAGACTGACATGAGAACGGAGGAGGGATGGAGCAGTTGTGGAGCACCTATGAGAGCACAGCCTCTGTTAGTGACAGCCGCTGGCATTAGTCGAGTTTATGTTTTCCTGAGTGCTTCTCCAGGGACCACATGTTTGTCATGAGTAATCTGAGAACTATGCGCAATGGCTGATGAGGCATCTCCACCTCAGTGCTAGCTGACAAGTGGACAGAGACTTCTTCATTATGGGACACGGTCCTGTGTTTTAGGGGGTATCTAGGGGCACCCCTTCAAGTTAATGACAAACATCCCTAGACACTGGAATTGGTTGTCTGGGAGACAAAACTACCCATGGTTGAGGACTACTGATGTGCTCGGCCGTGGAGAAGCCAGGGCACAGAAACATTAAGTGAATGGATAAGGTCCCGTAGCCAGAAGGAGCAGGGCCGGACCTGTACCACTCCCCTCTGTGGGATGCTGTCTAGTTATAGGAGATAGAGCCACCTTTCTTAAGTCTTGTTTCAAGGGAGGGAAACAGGAAGCCTGTGGTGGGGAGGTGGGTGTCTGCAGCCTGCTCTTCGGACTTTTTTACTGTTGGTGTAACCAAATCCCGTCATCAGGATGGTTTAGAGAAAAGAGAGCTTTAGGGGGCTTGTGGTTCTGAAGGCTGGGAGGTCTGAGGTCTTTGGGCTGCATCTGGAGACGGTCTTGATGATGGATTCCCTGCAGAGGCCCTGTGGCATCTCAGGACACCATGAGGGTGTCAGCTTGTGGCCCTTCCAACCATACAAGTCCTCACACCATCATGGGTCCCAGGACTGGACACTGTTCTTTGTGACTGTGAGGATCTGGTGAGGCACGTGGACTCTGCTTTTGGGGGGACATTATGGTGATCTGTGTTCCCTGTCTCCTCCCCTGCTCAGGATGCCCAAGTGGACGTGTTTCGAGACACCACATTTTACGTGTACTTCACCCTTGTGCTCGTCCAGCTTGTGCTGTCCTGTTTCTCAGACTGCTCACCCCTGTTCTCCGAAACTGTCCGTGATCTGGTAAGTGGGACCCAGATATTTCCCAGGTGGGAGAGAAGTAGGCAGTGCAAGCTAACACCGATTGGGCACTGGTCCTGAGCTCCATGTGACCAGTACAGACTCACCTTCCACTCTCCCAGGAACCCATAGAGAAATCACCCTTCCTGCTTGCCAGGTAGAAGCCTGTGCCTGGGTACACGAGTGTCTCTGGAGGGAGAGAGTCTGCTTTGCTGTATCCCTTGCTGTGCCTGAGAAGCCAGTTGGTAGCTTTTACTTAGCATGGTGATTTTAGGAAGTGTGGACAGAGCCCACACAGGTGAAAACTAGAGTCACATGAACTCCAACTGCCCAGGCTTTCTAGAAAAATGAGAGTCTTGGCCGTGGTCTTACAGGACAGTAGTTGGTAGTTGCTAGTGCTGGGCTGTGGAGCCCCGTTATCTTAGGTCTTGGATCTCTGCTGTGGTATCCCGCGTGCTGGTCCGGTCCGGTTGCTCTCTCCGTGCGCTCTCCTCGCCTCCACCTGTTGTTTCCCCTCCCCCCCCCCCACCTTCCCAGTCACATGCAAAGGGCGGTCTCCTTCTCCCTTCGAGGGTCAATTAGGAAAACAATAGCCATGGTGGGGTTCCCAGGTCGGCTTCCTGAATTCCAAGCCCAGGAAGGCTCCAAACAGTCTGTCACAAGGTATTCATGGTGTGCCCCAAGGGTAAAGCCCGCCAAGCCTGCTTCCACCTATGACAAAGCTTAATCTTTCCCACACAGGGTTTCTCTGTGTAACCTTGCAGACCAGGCTGACTTTGAACTCAGGCTGGAGATCCGCCTGCCTCTCGCCTTCCCAAGTGGTGGGATTATAGGTTTGCTCTGCCATGCCTAGCTGTCAGTAAAGTTTTGTTGGAACATATTCTCGCTCACTTGTGAAAATGTCCCGCAAATTTTCGTTAAATGAGTAAATTCAACTTCCTGTGAAGATACAGTATGTCACCAGGATCCCACAAGGTTCCCTTCCTTCATGGCTAGCCTCCTACTCCACCCCAGAGGCCTGACTCTGTTCTGCTGCTTGGAGTATTCCAACCCCATCTTTCCTGTCTTCCATCTTACTGCTCCATCTTTCCTGCTTGCCTCGTTTCTGCTTTGCGGCCTTCAAGAATTGAGCAGTGTCCTTCTCCACACCACCAGGCTGAGCTGGGCTAACGATGAACTGACCTTGACCTTTGTCCTTGAGGAGAGATAAGTGTGTGTGTGTGTGTTGCAGAATAGACAGTCAGATCTCTAGGGAGAGGAGAGCCAGGTCTGCAAGGCTCAGAGGAATGAGAGATTGGCCGCTGCTAAGTGAGGACGGTTTGTGCATATATTCACGTGTGTGTGTATTTGTGGGAGGAGTTCCTAGGAGAAGTAACATCTACAAAGGCCCTGGTATGTGATAGAACTTATTTGTGTTTCAGGGATACATCTGCTTGATGGGTTCCATTAATTAAGTGACAAGGCTTGGGGAGAGGAAAGAACTGGGAATTGAGTACAGTATATATGTGATCAAGAATAGAAATATATATAGGATTTTAAAAAAAAAATTGAGACAAGGTCTCATGTAGCCCAGGCTGACCTCAAACTCTTTTTGTAGTAGAAAATGACCTTGCATTTCTAGTCCTGCAGTCCCCACTTCCTGCCTGCTGGCCATGCTGACTGGTGGCCATGCTGACCACTGTGCCTGGTTTATGAGGTGCTTGGTGTATGCCAGGCTAGCTTCCACCAAACAGCCACAGCCCTACTGTGGAAGTTTAACTTCATCGTGGTGGGGGACTAAGAAAGTTTTTGCACTGATAGTGTTACCTTCAATTTGGATGTGCTTTGGAGAATCCCTTGGGCTGAAAGGAGAATGCGTGGGACTTAGGGGAGGTTGGTGGCACTCAGAAAGATGGCCAAACAGCCAGAGCAAGGACATAACGTCTATGCATACTAAAGGACTTGGTACCAAGATTAGAAAATGGAAAGTTTATGGGAAAAGGGGCTTGGGAAACAGGTCCAGGCATGTGCTCTGTTCCAGCAAGGAGGGCTGCAAATTGCCAGTGTTAGTATGACACCTGGAAATGTGTTATTATCGGGCCTTGGAGTTTAACCAGTCTTTGGCATAGCAATGTACAGTTCCTTTAGCATGTTCAACCTCCTGGTTTATAGGTGAAAACCCACAGGGTAAGAGCAGAGAAGTTCAGGAGTCTTTCCGCAGGGGACACGTCTATACCTAGAGCTTGTTAGAGGATAGATTACTGCCCCACCCCCACCCTTTTGATAGTCTAGTGCAGGCCATGGCTAGAACTCTCTATTTCTAAGAAATTTGCTGCTGCTGAGGCTGATTATAGCTCCAGATATCTTTGTTATCAAAGAAGTCCTCCCGAGTTAGATGGAGGCTTCAAGAAACCAGCTCCAAGTTGATGGATTTCCCTCTGTGCTCGTGCAGCAGAGCCTTGTGGCTGCAATTGCAGATATAATCTCAATGTCCTTGGTTGGATCCAGAGGAGGGAGGAGGCCTGGGAGTCGATGAAGCTCCTGGAGGGTGTAGAGAGATCTAGAATGTCCTGCCAAGAACATGAGCTTCCTGTGCTTGCTGGTGGGTCTCTCCTTGTGGCTGGAGTAGCAGGAACGAGGCACGGCTGCTGGAGACTCGAGGGTCTGATGGAGCTGGACCTGGGCTTATGTCGGCCCCGTGCCAGGGCTCCACCTACCACTCCTGGGGCTAGGGTGAGGACTGAGCACTGTTCTGGCAGATGCTCCTGTGTGAGTCTAGTGAGCAGTGGAGCAGGGAGCCTGCCGTTTCTGAAGGCCTCTCTTGGTCTGGATAGCTGCAGTTTGCCATTTATGTGAAATCAGTTGTGGTGCAGTGAGCGGCTGTGAATTTTAACCCCCAAGACATCTGGACAAGTACTTTCATATGCGTTGCTTAGGTAGATGGATTTTCTTTTTGTCTTTTTGTTGAGATAGGCTCTCCTTTCTGTGCTGGCTCTGGTGTTCACTCTGTAGCTGCTGAGGAAAACCGTGAATTTCTGACCCCCTGCCTCTTGCTCCCAGAGTGCTGGGATTAGAGCCATGCATTACCACACCCGATTTTATAGGACCCAGAGCTTGCTGCATGATGGTCAAGCATCCCCCACCCCTATTTTTTGTTTATTTTTTAAAATAGCCTAATTAAACCCAAAAAGATTTGTGTAGCCCAGACTGGCCTTGAAACTCATAGCAGTTTTCTTGCCTTAGTTTTCTGGGATTGCAGTGTGGAAAGCCATGGCTGGCTTGCAACTAAGTTGCAAAAGCGATAAAGTACCCTTGAATCTTTACTCAGTAATAATATTTGAGAGATAAGGATTGAAAAACATACGCCCATTATCTGGCTCAATGTCACTCATAACAATTCTCTTAACATCATTGAACATTGCAGCAAAGCATTGTGGTTACAAAATGAACTGTCGTGTCATTACACGGACCAATTGCTTCACTTATTAGCTGCAGTTTTTCTCTTCTCTTTGACTGCCCTGATGGGGGCTTTGTTTAGAAAAAGGAAAAGAAATTCTTGTTTCTTTCCATTTAATCTGCATAGCAGAAAACTGGCTTGTGTTACTAAGTGTCTTTTTAGCATCCATATAGGTCTGTGTATGGCTCATAGTGTGGTGTGTTTTGGAAGACCGCCTCTCTAACTCACCCTTTTTGCCAGCCAGAGCCCCTGCTGACTGCTTCTAGGGCTTTGAACGCTCCCGCTCACCTTTGGACTAGTGGCTGTGGGGGTGTAACGTAGTGTTCTGGCCTTACCTTGTGTGCTTCATGCCCAGTGACTCTGCCAAGAATACTTTGGAAGTTTCAAACAGAAACATGATACCCTGGTTTTATCCCCAAAGCAGCAGCTTCTAGAGCTGTGGGAGTGGAACTGGGGTCCACAGACTGGAAGGGGTACCCATGATTAGAGTCCTGCTCTCTGAATGCCTTTTCTCAGCAAAACTCTGAGACTGTGAGCAGCAGTCTTGGTTGAAAACCCTGTTGAAAACCCTTGCTGTCCCTTCACGGTGGCCATTTTGGAATTGAGATCTCAGTGTGCGCATATTAAATGCTTGAGCTCTGTGCTGGTAATCTCTCACCTACTTGCTGAGCTGGCCTTCTGGCTCTTGGAAAGAGAAGTTTTTGATAGCTAACTCAAAATCTCTATGGCTCCTACATTTCTCTCCCCCGCCCCCCATTAATTATTTATTCACATTACATCCTGATCACAGCAATCCGTCCCCAGTCCCAGTCTCGCAACCTCTCCCTCTACTACCCGTCCCCTTCTCAGAGAAGGAGAGGCCCTTTATGGGTACCAACCTGCCATGACACATTAAGTTGGAGCAGGACTAAGTGAACCCTCTCCCTCTGAGGCCAGACAAGGCAGCCCAGACAGGGGAAAGGGATCCAAAGGCAGGCGACAGAGTCAGAGACAGTCCCTACTCCTGATGTTAGGGGACCCACATGAAGAACAAGCCACATATCTATCTACATGTGGGGGTCTAGGTCCAGCCCATGCATGCTCTTTGGCTGGTGATTCAGTGAGCCCCCCATGGGCCCAGGTCCGTTTACTCAGTAGGTCTTCTCGTGCTGTCCTTTACCCCTCCAGCACCCGCTGTCCTTCCTCTTACTCTTCCACAAGACTCCCAGAGCTCTGCCTTTTGTTTGGCTGTGGGTCTCTGCATCTGTTTCCATCCACTGCGGGATGAAGTCTTTCAGAAGACAGTCACGCTAGGCTCTTGTCTGCAAGCATAGCAGAGTATCATTAGAGTTTTAAAGACTCTCTCCCATGGCATGGAGACCAACACTTCTACCCTGTCCTCCAGTACAGACTGTACAGCCCCTGTCACAGATTGCTTCCACTTCTCCTGCCAGATACTGAGCCCAGGGATTTCCACAGTCTAGGCAAGTGTTTTGCCACTGAACTGTGCCTCACCTTTTGTTGTAGCCTTCTTAAGTCCCTTCTGGGTCCCTGGGTCTACCGTGCTTCTCCATATTTCTGGGTCTCTGTATACATTGCTTTTGTGAGGAATGCCTTGCTTTACCTCTTGATATAGCTGCCTTCTATTCTGCCTCTTGACATGGTTGCCTTCTGTTCATTCTGCAAACGCTGGCGTTGCTGTGGAGATGTCTGAGATGGGTTGGTATGGTGCTGTGCTGTGCTTGCACATAGTAGGTACTCAAGAAACATTCGTTGGGTGAAAATGGTGGGATGGGCTCTGGTTTTCCCCTGAGGGTCTTGAGAGCAGTCCATGTGGGATGCAGAAGTGTGAGGATGTGGACCATAGCCCTTTGCAGGAGGAATGGGCAGCTCTGCCCAGCTCTCCCAGATGTGCAAAGTTAAGTTTGGATTTCCCTTCTCCTCCCTCCCATGTGCCTTCTGTCTCCTAGAATCCGTGCCCGGAGTCCAGCGCCTCTTTCCTTTCCAGGATCACTTTCTGGTGGATTACAGGGTAAGTAAGGTTGGGCCTCCAGGTGGAGTGGATAGTGGGGCATGGATGCAGTGGTGAATGAATGCTTCCCCACAGCTCAGCTCCCTATAGTTTCCTACCCTACTGTCTGCACGTTATATCTTGAGGTGAAAATAGCTTTCAATTTTATGAGCTCCAGTATGATTAATATACAGGCTGTGAGCACCTTTGGCTTCAGGCATAGGCTCTCAGCTGGCTTGCTCTTAGGCTTGCCTTTGGCTTGAAGGAATTTGTAACTATTTAATGTGGTACCCTAGCAGGCTTGGTTCCAGGACCCTACAGATACCACACTTTTCTGATTGCTCAGCCCTCTATATAAAGTAGACTAGCATTTGCCTTTAACCCCATCGGCCTTGTATTCTGAATTATCTCTGGACGCTGCACAACTCCTGATGCATTATGAACAGCTGCCATATTCTTCTGCTTAAGGAGTAATGACGAAGAAGAAAGATATGTCCTGTGAAGACAAAACTTTGCCAAACTCACAGATACAGAGTAGTTGGTATTGTTGTTGTCCCCTTATAGCAAAGTCATATATGCATAAAGAAATACATAAGGAAAATATACATGACCATCAACAAGAAAACACCTAGAATTGGCTGATATTTTCATAGGAAGCCAGAAGACCAGAAGTTCAAGGTCATCCTTGGAGACATAGAGAGTTTGGGGCCAATCTGGGCTAATTGGGCCGTGTTTGAAATAAATTAATTAAACATAAAATTTATAAAGGAGATCAAAAATTAGAAACACCCAAATATTTCTTTCTAGATACACATGCACCTGTCTGTTAAGTTGAGGCCCATTCTGTTTCCTTAAAAGACCTTCATGCCCACTCATTCTCAGATTTTTCCAGTCCTGGCTGGTGTGTGAGGGGAGCCCCATGGCACTCTTGTTTGTTTGTTTGTTTGTTTCTTTCTTTCTTTCATGCAATATTCTGACTGCATATGTGCCTGCAGGCCAGAAGAGGGCACCAGATCTCATTGTGGATGGTTGTAAACTAGCATGTGGTTGCTGGGAATTGAACTCAGGACCTTTGGAAGACCAGCCAGTGCTCTTAACCTCTGAGCCATCTCTCCAGCCCCGGCACTCTTCTTTCAATGCTCATTGTGTCTCCCTTTGTGCCTTGCTCGCAGGATGATGGTGCAGGGCTACCGCCAGCCCTTGGAGAGCAGCGACCTCTGGTCACTGAATCAGGAGGACACGTCAGAAGCAGTGGTGCCTGTGCTGGTGAATAACTGGAAGAAGGAATGTGCTAAGTCCAGAAAGTGAGTGCCCAACCACTGTGTCCTCCCAGGCAGGGGAGGCTTGGTTGAGGCAGACCTGGTTCCTCCCTGTAGCCACGGTGGCCCGAGTCTCCTTACCTTCTTGGTTCTAGGGAAACCGCATCACCTCCCCTAGGCTGCGGTCCTCATCTGTCAGATGGAGTTCAGTGGAAGTGTTTAACACCATAGGGAGCTCCCAACAGCTCACTCCTGTGCTGTCTGCAAGTTGCATCTTTAAGTCACTGATTAGCTTTCCAAAAGGTATGAATGAGTGGACGTGGAGGCATATCAGCTCTCTACTCTCCAGAGTAGAGGCCATCTGCCAGGCTGGGAGTTGATTCATCTGGCCACAGCCCTCAGCTGTGTGTGTTGGACTTGAGTTTGCTTCCCAAGTACCCATGTTGGACGACTCATATGGCTCCAGGTTTACTAAAGGGTCGACATCTTGAGAAGATGTAAAAACTATTGACCTGCAAGCTCCATCTTGGGGATCTCATGGCTCAAAGAGTTCTTATAGAGCAGAATTGAGTTTCATATCTAGCCTTGATGGCCATCCTTATCATTAGGGGATATTTACCCTCTTCTTAGTTTTGGAACCTTCCCAGTTACCATTTACCGTTTACCAGTTTTAAAAATATTTTTATTTAATTTTAAAATTTATGTGCATTGGTGTGAAAGTGTCAGATCTTGGAGTTTCAGACAGTTGTGAGCTGCCATGTGGGTGCTGGGAATTGAGCCTGGGACCTTTGGAAGAGCATGCAGTGCTCTTAACCACTGAGCCACTTTATTTTTAGGCAAGTTAAATATATATATATTTAAATCGAAGCCCAACAAGGCCTTAGCTCCACGTTCCAGTGTTATTTAAAGACTACTGGTGCGCTATGTTCTGACAGATGAAAAGCATTTTTTCAGGAGATTTGGGAGCCAGAGGTTGTTTCCCCTACCCCCTTTCCCTGTAATAGTTGACTGTAATCACTCGTTTCTTCAGCCATCTTAAGGTTTTTCTTGTTGTTGCTGGTTTAGAAGTTACAGCATTAGACAAAGGGGAGCTGAGGAACTATGCAAGGAACAAATTTGTAAAGGACGGCTCATCTAAAAAGAGACAGTGTAAAACAAAATGAAGTAGCTATTAATTGCTCTAAAAGGTGTTGGTTTAAAAGACTGAGGTATGGTCTCCCCATTTCTATAGTTTTAGTTAATCTGTGATCAAACATGATCTGAAAATGCTAAGTCTAAAATTCTATTCCTAAATTTTAAATTATGCACTATTCTTATCCCATCGTATTCTGTCATCTGAGGTGACAAAATGCTTTTGTCTACTGTGTCCACACTATGTTCACTACTCACCAGCAAGCTATCAGCTATCAGCAGTGATCCTAAGATTTGTTGTGCTTACGGTCAAGTAATCTTTAGTTAGCAGCCTCACACTGCCTGTCGTTGCCTTACTCAATCTGCCATCTCTTAGTATCACAAGGATGAGACCAGCATAAGAAGATGTTTTGAGAGTAACAGAACACACTCATATTGTGTCACTTTTATTACAAGATATTGTAAATGTTTCATTTTTTAAAAATTATTTCACTTGTAGATTTAATTTTTATCATAGGTATTTGTAAGAAAACAGAGCTAGTAAAATCCATGGATAAGAGGGAACACTGTATATTTAAATATGTAAGAATATAGTCTGTATAGACTTATGTCTGTGATGGAGGGAAGGTTCTAGCCTTAGGTAACTTCAGGTTGTGGATGCCTGGTGGGGTATTTGTCAGGACTTTTCTTTGTAGGACATGACAGAACTACAGCTCTATACAGAAGGATGGTCACTGAGTGAAGCGTTGTGAGTCAAGGCTGCTTGAAAACTTGTGTAGTATTGGTGGTTTGTTTTGTGGTGGTGGAAGTGGTATTTGTTTTGAGATAAAGTTTTGGCCCTTAACTCTACCTCGGCTGGTATTTTCTTTCCTATGTAGCTAAGGATGACCTTGAACCTCAAGGCTCTCCTGCCTCCATCTACCAAGTGCTAGGACTGTAAGTTTGTGCAAACTGTGCTCAGAAGGATTCATAGTTCTTAGCTTCTGCCTGTAGAAGTCAGGTCCATTGTAAGTATACTTCCGTAGTGTTGGAGCGATGGCTTCATGGATAAGAACTCATGCTGCTATTACAGAGGGCCAACTTACAGCCCCAGCACCCACATCAGGTAGCTCACAATCACCTGGAACTGGGGATCCCATTTCTGCCTTTCACAAGTACCTGCACTCACATGGTGCACATAAACTCATGCAGGCAAATGCCCATACATAAATAAAAAATCTTTACTTTTTGCTGATAATGTGCTATCATGGTATGTAGTCCATGCTTGCTTTTAACCCTTGACAGCCCTCCTGCCTTACTTCCCAAGTGCTAAGATTGTGCTCATGAGCCACCTTCCCTGGCCGGTCACTAGTTTTTGAAAAAACTCTTTCATCCCCCATGAATGGGCTTGACAGAAATCACCTGCTTTTGGATGTTTAATTTTGGGCCTTTAGTTCTACCATTCTGATGCCCGTGTGACTTCCTTGTCTCTGTCTTGACATCTGTCGGCTTCATCTTCTCTTTCAGGACGGCTCATCTGGGTCTCTTTAGTTCCCATCACAGATTTTAGAACTGATCAATCACTTCCTGTGATGTGAAGCAGCCAGCTGAGCTTCTGATAGGGATGAGGTACCTGTAGAAGAGCTTGGGGCTGCCATGCTGCCATGCCTTTTAGTTACAGCCTCATGATAAGCTTGGGGCTGCCATGCTGCTACGGCCTCTCACTTTGTACATCCGCGAGAGAGGTAGGACTTCCAGTTTATTTAAACAGAGCCTAATTGTGTCGCTCATTTTTGTCTCTCTCCCAGCCTCCCCAGCACTAGGGTTATAGTCATGCGCCACCACACCTGCCTTACTGTGAGCCCTGCATTTGCAGCCAGCAGATGGGCCAGGCAGGATCTGAACCCATAGTCTAGGGTCATACCCACTGCATTAAGATTTCCCACTCTATAAGGGACTTACTTGTCTTGGATTCTGCCCTTCTTAACTTCCATGCCTGGGCTGCCTCTCTGCTAGACCTGATAACTGCTTTACCCTTCTCTTGTTATAGGCAGCCTGTACGGATTGTGTATGCCCCACCCAAAGATCCCAACAAGCCCAAGGCAAGTTCCCATTTGGATGTGAATGAGGAAGTCGAGGCGCTGATTGTCAAGTCCCCCCAGAAGGACCGGGACCCCTCTCTGTTCAAGGTGTTATACAAGACCTTTGGGCCCTACTTTCTCATGAGCTTCCTCTTCAAGGCCCTTCATGACCTGATGATGTTTGCTGGCCCTGAAATCTTGAAGTAAGAACTCTTGCCTGATTGTCTGGCTCCCCTTAACCCCCTGGGCAGTCCTGCCACATGCAGGAGCAGGCTTGTTACCCTTACCTTCATCTTCTCCAGCTTTCTTTAGTTACTATCTGAGTTACAGCCACTTTGGTTGCAAGTCACAGAAGCCTTCTGAATTCAAAGTTGGGAGAATGTGGGGTTGTCCAGAGCAAGAGGGCAGGCAGATCTCACGAGTATCTGCAAGTAGCAATCAAGAAGGCAGCAAGGGACCTCTGTGGCCTTTCTCTCCATCACCTTGGTCCTAGTGTGTTCTATTTGGGTGCCGCCCTGGTGGGGAGACAGACCTGTCAGTGTGGTAATCCCAAGGTGGAGGTTTTTGTTGTAAGAGGTTGGCACCTGGCAGTCATATCACCCCTGAGAGGTAAAGCGTTGTCTGGCTTCTGGCTGTCTCAGGTGGAAGTCACTATGGTGACTTGGAAATATTTCTCCCTGCTGTATGTATCACACTCAAATTCCTGGCCTCCCCCCCACAGATTGATTATCAACTTCGTGAATGACAGGGAGGCCCCTGACTGGCAGGGCTACTTCTACACAGCACTGCTGTTTGTCAGCGCCTGTCTGCAGACGCTGATGCTGCACCAGTACTTTCATATCTGCTTCGTCAGCGGCATGCGCATCAAGACCGCCGTGGTGGGCGCTGTCTACCGCAAGGTAGGCCAGGCACCCACACCCAATCCTGTGACCTCAACATCCAGGATGGCTGGTCTAGGGCTCTCGAGGATCTGGGTGGAGATTTCTATCCCGGCATCCTCAGAAGCAAAGGATAGGGGCTGTGGGGACATGGGACCATCAGGCTTTGTCTCTTAACTAAATGGCCTCAGCGGCTGATGTGTGAGATGCCAGTGAACTCATATGATCCCTGTGGGTATCAGGGTTTCCTAGACAGCCTGGCTATCTTTGATGAAGTCATGGTTGGAAATCTCAAGTTCAGAGGCTGGGGAGGTAGCTAACTAGGTAAATGAAAGCGTGACAACTTGAGTTTGGATCCGCAGAACCATTTAAGGTTGGCAAGGAAGTGCATGTGTATACACCCAGCCGTGACACAGGAGGTGGAGACAAGAGGATCCCTAGAAGCTCCTGAGCCAGGTAGCCTAGGGTACAGTAGTGATAAGACCCCATCTCTAGGACACCGTCTGTCCTCCACATGTGCACCATGGATGCATGTGTCTGAGTGTGCATACTGATACGTGTGTACAGTTTTTCATTTTTAATTTCTTGGTATTTTTAAAAAAATTATTTATTATTTAATCAGTATCCTGTCTGCATGTCAGAAGAGGGTACCAGATCTCATCATAGATGGTTGTGAGCCACCATGTGGCTGCTGGGAATTGAACTCAGGACTTTTGGAAGAATAGACAGTGCTCTTAACCTCTGAGCCATCTCTCCAGCCCTAATTTTTTGGTTTTTGAGACAGGGTTTCTCTGTGTAACATCCCTGGCTCTCCTGGAACTCACTCTATAGACCAGGCTGGCCTTGAACTCAGATCCACCTGCCTCTGCCTCTTGAATACTGAGATTAAAGGTATGCCCTAACACCCCCAGCTGTTTTCTTTGTTTGTTTGCTTTTGTTTTCTTTTTCAAAAAGAAAAGCAATCTATATTAAATCTTTATTCTAGTTCCACACCCTGGGTGTGCCTGGATTTGACCTGAAGAAGACATGTTGTTTTTGAAAAGAGGACGAGCTCTTGGTGTTTTTATTTACTTTGTCATGCATCAGGGACAGGAGCCTGGCAGGACTATCCCATAGAGCTTGGGCCGTAGCTGCAACTCTACTTTTTTGTTGTTGTTGTTCAAATTTTTTCATAATTTTAATATTTATTGAAAATAGATTTTTTAAATAAAATATATTTTGATCAAGGTTTCCGCTCCTCCAACGCCTTCCAGATCCTTCCCGTATACTCAAATCCACACTATTTCTTTCTCTCTCTCATTAGAAAACAAGTACGTAACTAAAAGGGACCCAGTAATCTTCCAGTCACTCATGCCCTGGCCTCTGGGGCAGTACCACCGTGTGGCTCACAGGATGGCGAGAGAGGCAGTTTTCCTAGTGTTTTTCACCCTTGATTATAAAGTACACTCACCGGGGCTGGAGAGATTGCTCAGAGGTTAAGAGCACAGGCTGCTCTTCCAAAGGTCCTGAGTTCGATTCCCAGAAACCACATGGTGGCTCACAGCCGTCTATGAGACCTAGTGGCCTCTTCCAGCGTGCAGGTGCACATAATAAATAAAGGACCCTCATCTGTTTTCTTGAGTCTTGGTGTGTAGACTGCAACCTAGACCAGTGGGACTTTGAAGTCAAGCCTGTCATGCTTAGTGGCATAGGTATGTTTTAAAGACTTTCTCAGATAATTGTGTAGAACTGTGTTTGACAGCAAATGTCCTGGATGGATGTCTCTGCTACAGTTACTTGCACCTCAAGACACTTTAAATATCACAGCTTGGGATAAGGGCATTTTCTGTGTATAGGCCAGAGATTGTCTTGCAGTCAGTATGCAGACTGGCCAAACAAAGCACTGTCCAGCTCCCAGTGTCTTGGTGCCAAGGCCAAGAACCTTCTGTTGGGATCTGGTGCCAACAGCATGGACATGACATTTAAACTTCTTAGAAATCCAGAATCCTAGCCTAAACATAGACTTGCTGATCAAGAAACCAAGAAACCACAGGGTTCTACCCTCAGGTGATGGGCCTGAATATTGAAGCACGCAAGGCCGTGGTTTAGAAAGTGCGGGGAACACTCAGGATGGAGAGGAGAAAGAAAAGCAGTTCCCACTGTGCAGAGTCTTGTTCAAGGACCTTTACCTTCATCTGTAGGTTCACTTTTTCCCCTCTCCTGTATCTCACAGGCCCTTGTGATCACCAATTCAGCTAGAAAGTCTTCCACAGTTGGGGAGATCGTCAACCTCATGTCTGTGGACGCCCAGCGCTTCATGGACTTGGCCACGTACATTAACATGATCTGGTCAGCTCCTCTGCAAGTCATCATGGCCCTCTACCTCCTATGGCTGGTGTGTGTTTTCCCTTGGTCTCCTTCTAGTGCAGGAAGGAGAGGTTGGCTTCACCTAGGCACTGACAGAGAGGGCATAGGTGGGAAAGAATGATTTTTGCTGTCTTTTACATTTTACCATTTTTGGTCCATTGTCCAGTTTCTGGTTATTTTATTTTGTTCCTTATGTCATCTGGGTTAAGTTCCATTTGGTGGCTTGGTATGTATGTGTTGTCATTTCTGTGTGTATGTATGTGGGCTATATGTACATATGTGTGTGTGTCAAGAGGTGCACCTCAGGTGTTCTCCTCAATCTCTCTCCACCTTATTTTTTTGAATAAGTGGGGCTCATAGCTAGGGTAGTTGGCCAGTGAACTCCAGGCCTGTTTCTGCATTCCCTACCCCACCTCTGGGAAGACAGATGTACAGTGTTAAACCCAGCATTTTTTTTTTTCCCCTTTTGAGACATAGTCCTTGCTGCCCTGGAACTTGCTATGTCTACCATGCTGTCCTCAGACTCACAGAGCTGAGATTACAGGCGTGTATCACCATGATTAACTGTGTTAGTCTTTGAACTCTATGTAATTAACCCTTTATGTTGTTAACCCACCAGTTCTCTCCCACTGTACCACCTCAAATGTGAAACAAACTCATTTATTAGAATCTAAGAATATTGGCGGAGAGTCTCTTACATGTAAGGAATAGAAATCAATCTTAGCCTTAGCAGACAAGAGGAATTGTGGGAGAGGAGTACTCATACAGCCCAGGGACCCCCAGGCATGGACGGATCCAGAGCTGCAGTGTTTAGAGGCTCCATTCTTCTCTCGTTATTTTTTGACCCTGCTTTCTTTAATTGGCTTCATTTATGGCCTTATGTTTTCTATAGCTCTGGTCTTAAAAAAAATTTTTTTTTTTTTTGTTTCTTGAGACAGGGTTTATTTTGTGTAGACCTGGCCTCTGGACTTGATTTGTAGACCAGGCTGGCTTTGAACTCTCAGGGATCCACCTGCCTCTGGTTCCCATGCGCTGGGATTATAGGTGTGCGCCACCGCACCTGGCCCATAGCTTTGGTCTTGTATCATTTTCACAAGCAATAATACAAGAGGAGAGTAGAGCATTCCTTACCTCCACAGGTCTTGCCTGGGCACTGGGATTAACCAGCTCAGACCTGTACCCACCCCTGAACCATGGCTGTGGCCTAGGAAGGAGAGATCTCTGATTGACCACCCTGAGTTATGAATCCTCTCTGTTGCTAAATGATTTGATAGTCTTTCTGATGGGTAGTTCCACGATTGGGAAGATGGTGAGCCAGAAGGCTCCTGGCTCATCCCATGCCCTCCCCTTTCCTTCAGAAATTCCTTCTCTCTCTTTTCCTTCCTTCCTTCTTTTTCTCCCAGTATTGAGGATAGAACTTGAGTCCCTTTGCATTCTAGGTAAGTGCTCTACCACTGAGCTCCATCTTCATGTGGAGGAATTACCCTCCTTACTCCATCCTAGGTGGACCACTTTCCATTCTTTTCTTAATGTTTATGTATGTGTGTGCACGCAGGCATAGCATGCACATCCACACGTGTGAGTGCGGACACACTGGCATGAGTGTCACCGCTCTAGAGGCAGTAGGACCTGGGGGAATGGAGCTAAAATACAGGGCAGACTAAAGTCTCATGCAATAGTCAACTTTATTCTGAGCCCCAGACAATTTATACTCTGAGGGTTAAGAAAGGTCCCATGAGTAAAGTTTTCATGAGTTTGAGCTGTAAGGACACACCCCAATTAGCAAAAAACATGCTTTGTAATAGAGGTGTGTAAACAATAATTTAAACATTTAATTGAATAACATCAGCAGCAATAACGAGTAGTCTGAAGTAAATTCACTATATGCTGCACCTGAGAGGAGCACGAAAATACCTTCCGAAAACAATTTTATGTTTTGAAGAAACTGTAGTCATAAGATTCTTGTCGTGTTTGGTTGGAGTATTCTCATAAGCCTTCAGAATTCTCATACAAATCCACTCGCAGACTGTGTTCTGACCCGGGCTTAGAGGATAAGTTTGGATGTTGGTACTCATGGTCTATCTTGTTCGAGACAGGATGTATGCTAGGCTGGCTGGCCTGCAGGCTTCCAGGACTTTCCTAGCTTGACCTCCCCAACCCTGTAGGTCTCTGGGTTTACAGATGTACATGCCTGGGTTCTGGGGATCTGAACTCAGGCCACACACTTACAGGACAAACATGTGACCTACTGACCCAGCTCCCCAGTTCTTCCCCCTTTTTTCAGTCCCAGTATCCTTAGCATAGGATTGTGTCTGATTTGATCTTTTGAGGTAGATTTTTGGCCTGAAGTTGTACTGTTCCCTGTCTCCTGTTGGGGACAAGTCACATTGGAGTCTCCACGGCTCTGGTGGGTGTTTTACCCAGTCACACCAACAAAGGATCATTGAATGGAGTTTACATTTAAACTTTAAAAATTTGCATTTATTTGTGTGCATGTTTGTGTGTCACAGCTTATCTGAAGGTCAGAGGACAACTTGTGCCAGTCAGTTCTCTCCTTCCTCCATATGGGACCTGGGGTCACCAGGCTTGGTGGCAAGCACTCTTGCTTAGAGTCCCACTGACTCATCAGTCCCTCTGTTTTGTGTAGACAGAGATGAGTGGTGAGTAAAACCTTTTTGACGATGCAATTGAGAAAGAAAAACACGAGACCCAGGACCTGGTTCTTAAGGAGCAAGCTCTGTAGTACCTCTCCAGCCCCACGTAGAACATAAATAGCTAAATACAAGTGTTCAGGTATATACTGTGGAGTGCACCTTTTCCTCAGAGCTGTAATCCATGGGAGATGTTGAGAAGCCGCCAGGATTGTTAGTGAATCGTAAAGAAAGAAGGATCTAACTTGGAGGCTTGTCTGGGCTACACAATAAGACTGTTCTACTCAGGCATGGTGGCTGCTGAGGACCAGGTTGGCTTTTTATTCTGGGTCCTATGACCCATGCTATTCCCCCAGAAATACTTATTGTAACAGAGTGTTTCCTCAGTGTCCCAAACTGTGATCATTGGCTAAATGAGCATGTGATCCTTGGAGAGACTAAGCTGGTATCGAAAGTTGTTATAAAACTTTATTTCTCAGTATATTATGTGAGAAAGCAGTGCACTGGCAGGAGAGATGGCTCAGGGGTTAGGAGTGCTAGCTGCTCTCCCAGGGAATCCACGCTTGCTTTTCAACACTCTTTTCAGGTAGCTCACAGTTGCCTGAAATCTTCCTCTAGGGGAATCTGATTCCCTTTTCTGGTCTCTGCTGGCCTACATGTGCACACATGTGGCATATATACACACAGACACATGCATATAATACATTTTTTTTTATCATAGTAAGTATGGAATTAATCCATTAATTTTTTCCTTCTTGGTAAGGCCAGGGAGATGGATCAGTCTACAAAGTACTTGCCAGGCAAGCATGAAGGCTCAATTTTGATCTCTCCATTAAAAAAAAAAATCAGAAATCCTCTATTGTAAGGATTGTGGCAAATGAGACAGAGAAGGGCAGATTTCTAGGGCTCACTGACTTGTCAGCCTAGCCTAACCAGCCAAGTTCTAGTCCAGAGAGAGACCCTGTCTCACAAACGAGGCAGATAGCATCCTGAGGAACGACACCTAACTTCGAGTTCTGAATGCATGCACACACACCTGTATATTGTACCCCACATAAGCACTCACCTGGGTATGAGAACCCCATGCACACATACTTGTGTGCCCAACAGCACAAGTACACATGCAAATGATTGTAATAAATATTTTTTTTTAAATCAATGCATTTGGTCATAGAATATTCTGCTAGCCTATGCTGAGAGTGCTATGAAGTGTGTGACATGTAATATGTCAGTGTCCCCAGAGCCATACCTCAGATCTGCTAGGACAGTAGAGTCAAATTGATTATAACAACCATCAGGGATGCTAGGGACCTGACGGCTCAATTCATAAATGTTTGGATCCTCATTACCCATGCAAGAAGCCGGGCAAAGCAGCACGTGTCTGAAATCCCAGTACTGGGAAGAAGGGCAGAGAGCTCACTGGCCAACTGTTTCAGTCAAAATCAGCGAGCTCCAGGTTCATGAATTCATGAAACTATCCTTCAAGAAATGAGGTGAAAAGTTACTGAGGAAGACACCAAAGGTAATTTCTGGCCTCTATGCGTGTGTGCGCGCGCACACACACACACACACACACACACACACACACACACACACACACACCAGCAAGGATAAGGCACCCATGCAAAAGTGCCTTGAACAGCAACAAGCTTGAGTTTCTAGCAAGTCAGGGCCACAGGTATGAAGATGGGGGAGGTGGGTGTTACAGCTCACCGGCATGTGTGCTCGGCCTGTCAAGTACAAAAAGCCTAGCCTTCTAGAAGGAAGGAGGTTGGTGCCTGCTGAGGTGAGGCAAGTCTCACTTACCTGCTCTGTGAGTGACGGGAAACCCAAGTCCCATGGTGCCAGCCACCAGCCAATCTTGTAGTTAACCTTTCCAGCCATCCAGATAAGTCGTAAGGCTGGAGGTTAACTAGCCAGCACCTTAGGGTGCCAAATGTCAAATTTGTATAGCTTACCTGGCTCTCAGGAGCTTTGGAGAAGGGATAGTTTACCTGCATATTCTTAAAAAGGTTTGGGAGGACCCCACCACTAAAAACTCTTGATGCGCCATGTTTGGATAAAAGGAATAAATGGTTGGCATCTTACTTGCTTGGTGAGGTCCACCCGAAGTGCATGGTCCACATTAGATGACGTGAGCCTAGGGTTCTCCTCTGTTTGCTGAGTGACTAATTGCCACCCGTGTTTCCTTAGAACCTGGGCGCTTCTGTGCTGGCTGGGGTGGCCGTGATGATCTTCATGGTGCCCTTCAATGCTGTGATGGCTATGAAGACCAAGACCTACCAGGTAGGATGTCCATTTCCATGATGCTGAGCCCTGAGCCCTGGCCTGGGATGGGCAGCCTCATTAGGTGCCATGATACAGGGACACTGCTTCTTTGACTGGTGTGGCCTTGGAGTTTCTGCAAGTTTTCCAAAGGGCAGCCATAGTCAGTGCCCTAGAGTTGGTCTGAGCTGGAAGGCAGAAACTCTATCATAGTGGCTGGGGCCTGCCTCCCTGCCTCCCTCGCTTCCTGCTACTTCCTTTTCATATTGATGTACATTTAGGAGTAGAGTAAGGGGGCGGTGAGCCTGGGGTCC
Source organism: Acomys minous (assembly GCF_964271855.1). NCBI lineage: Eukaryota > Metazoa > Chordata > Mammalia > Rodentia > Muridae > Acomys > Acomys minous. Next base: position 52,321,497 of record NC_140498.1, read on the forward strand.
AGGTGTGGAGCATTTGCTGAAGAGAAAAGACCTAGGTTCTAGCACCCCAATCCAGAAAGAAAATTAGTAACAACTTTACCTCTTTTTCTCATATTGGTAACTTATTTTTTAAAATGATTTTTTATTTTGTGTGCATTGGTATTTTGCCTGCATGTATCTTTGTGTGAAGGTGTTGGATCCTGTTAGAGGCAGCCATGTGGGTATTGGGAATTGACCCTGGGTCCTCTGGAAGGGTAGCCCATGCTCTTGAATGGTGAGCTGTCTCTCCAGCCACCCTTTGGTTTCTAATATGTGTAATGCTGACTCTCATTTTATGAGATACTTTGTTTCTTTTAAAGTGTTTTAACATAGTAAGTGCTTTTTTATTATAAAAAAATTTAAGCTGCACAAGACTGTAGGTTAGAAGGAATGGAGTCATCTGGGCATGGTGGCTCACGCCTGTAATCCCAGCACTTGGGAGGCAGAGGCAGGCAGATCTCGGTGTGAGTTCCGAGGATAGCCTGGTCTACCAAGCAAGTCCAGGACAGCCAAGGCTACACTTGTGAACCCACACTGATGTGGATCCTTGTAGTACTTTCTTCTTCCTTCCTTCCTTGTCCTGTCCTTGTAAACCATACTGGCCTCCCTTTTAGTCTCCCTGCCTCAAACTGTGAGGATTACAGGCTTGCACCACTGTGCCGGCCTTTACCTCTAGAACTTTCCACATATAATATTTAGCTCTAACCAATTGTATAATTAGACTTTTGATGAAATAATGTGCTTTTTTTCTTTTAAGTTTTAAAAGTTCTTTTTTCCTCCTTTTATTGAAAATAGATTTTTTTTCTCATGTAACATATTCTCCCTCTACCCCTTCCAATTCCTCCCCACTTCCCCTCTGATTGGATCTAGTCCCTTTCTGCGTCTTATTAGAAAACAAAACAGGCTTCTAAAGGAAAATATAATATAATATAATATAATATAATATAATATAATATAATATAATATAATAATGTGTATGAAAGATAAAACAGTTAACACATTGGAATTAGAAAAAAACAGAAGGAAAAGAGCCCAAGAGAAGACACCAGAGACAGAGACTTACTGTTTGCATACTTAGGAATCCCCAAAAAAACTGAACTGGTGATATTTTTGCCATGTACTTTTATCCAGTAGACATTTGTGACAGCAGGTTTTTCCTTTGACCCCATGCCTACTGCTCTTCCTGTATGGACCATGTGGCCTTCACACCCACATTCTTCATCTCCCACGTTTCTCTGTCTCATCGTCGGGTGTTTGCTTTGTGCTGTCCTTGGCTGCAGTGATGGGTTCCATGTTGTCTGACTATGATGGGGAGGGGCGGCGGCAGCCTGAGGTTGATGTCATGGTGCAGGCCAGCCAACAGGTTTGGGATATGCAGCTTTGTGTCCTGGAATAAGTAGGCTTCTGTGAATGGCTTACCTCTAAAAATGCTCCTCTCTGTTTTTTGTTTTCAGGTTTAGTTGCATATCGCTCCCCTATCTGTGACCCAGGGGTGACCATGACACTGGCCTGCCTGAGCATGGCATGGCTATGTATGAAATGCTTAGAAAACTGTCTGCCAGGGTGATGTGCCAGATGGTTTTAAAGTATTTAACAACTGTATGTCTTTGTCATGGGTGGTCAGAACCAGTGCCAGCCAGTCCTGGCATGTTTCAGATTTTTTTGTTCTTTTTGTTTTTCTTTTTTCTTGAGACAGAGTTTCTCTGTGTAGCCTTGGCTGTTCTGGACTCACTTTATAGATCAGGCTGGCCTCAAACTCATAGAGATCCGCCTGCCTCTGCCTCCTAAGTGCTGGGATTAAAGGCATGTGCCACCACTGCCCAGCACGTTTCAGTATTTTAATGACCAGAGAGTGGCTGGAAACCAGTTGTGAGAAAAAGAAAAATCATAGTGCCAGACCAGCACTTAGGGAGATGAGGCAGGAGGAGTTTGGGTTCAAGGCCAGCCTGGGCTTACAGAGTAAAACCCATGAAGAAGAGAGCTAGAGGCGGGCAATGAACAGGAAGGAGAGAGGGGGGAGAAGAAGGAAAGGGAGGGAAAAGGAAAAGAGGAATGAATTATTTTCCCGTTTGCATCAGTGGCATAAGGTGACATTCCATTTCCTGAATGCCTCAGGGGCTTGTCTCACTCACCTCCATCCCTTAGCTCTGAGCTGGTTTCAGTGTGTATAGTGGCTGAGTCTTTTGCCATGGTCTTGAGCTGACACCATGCCTCATGGTGTCCAGGACCAGCTCTTGTGCCCTCTGGAGGAGTTGTAGGTGTCCCTAGGGCCAAGGTTGCTGATCTCCCTCCCCCTGCAGGTGGCACATATGAAGAGCAAAGACAACAGAATCAAGCTGATGAACGAGATCCTCAATGGGATCAAAGTACTCAAGTTGTATGCCTGGGAGCTGGCCTTCCGGGACAAGGTTCTGAGCATCAGGCAGGAGGAGCTGAAGGTGCTAAAGAAATCTGCCTACCTGGCGGCTATTGGCACATTCACCTGGGTCTGCACACCTTTCCTGGTGAGTTGGGGCAGTGATTGTCATTTGGGGATTTTTGTTATGTTTTCTTCAGTTTTTAAACCTAAATATTTGTAAAAATTTAAAAATCAAACATGTATTTGTGTGTGTGTGTGTGTGTGTGTGTGTGTGTGTAAGTTATGAGTGCTGTGGCACACATGCAGAGGTCAGAGGACAACCAGGGATTGAACTCAGCTTGTCAGTTTTGGCAACAAGTGCCTTTGTCATTGAGCCCTCACCTAAATATTTTTCAGGGCTGGGGTTTAGCTCAGTGGTACAGCATTTGCTAAAGTATGATGTTCTGGTTTCTAGCCCCATCACTACAAAGCTAACCAGAGAGACGTAAGATTGCCTTTTGAGCAAGGCCTTCCAATCACTCCTCTCCAAGGCCTCTTTATTGCACCCTTGGCAGCTCCATGTGGCCAGTGCAGCAGCTGTCCGTTACAGAATGCAGACGTGTGCTTTCAGCTTCCTTCATTGAGAAAGTCTCATAAGAAAGTATGGCAGGGCTAGGGTGATGGCTCAGCATTGGAAGACTTGCCTTACAAGAATGAGGACCTGTGCCCACTCTCCAGCACCTATGTTCAACAACAGAGCCAGGAGTGGTGGAGAGGCAGAGACAGGAAGATTCCTGGGCATCCTGGCCAGCCAATCTAGCCTACTTGGCTGAGTTCAGGCCAGTGACAGAAAAAACAGCATGGATCGTGCCTAAAGAGTGGCAGCTGATGTTGTCCTCCGGCCTCTGCATGCACATACATACACATGCACACACAGATGGATGTTAACATGTTCATGCACACAGTGTTAGCTGCTGCCATAGCTGATTGACTTCAGGGGACCAGTGCCTTCTTGTTACTGACTGATTGCAAGCTGTGGCTTGTCGGTGGCCTAAGATCATGTGTCCAGTGGCGCTGCCATATACGTTCTACAATTACAGTTTTGTTTATTGCCTGTATCTGAAGTGTCAGCTCTGGGAGGGAGTCTGTGGACAGCCTGTCCTTGTTCCTCAGAGGGTCCATGGCTAGCACTTAGTACCCTGCGGTTCATTGTAATGACCAGATCACATAGGAAGTTTTAAAGTGTGGACATATGCCGTCCCTCATGTCTCTGCTGTGACAAGTCCTTTGCTCCAGTGAGACTGTTCCAGTCCCAGGGATCTGATGCCCTCTCTAGCCCCTGTGGACACTCGTACATTCGGCACATGCGCAGAGAAACACAGATAAAAAATAAGACAAATCTATAAAATAGTTTTATGTATTCTAGTAGATTTGAACTATCTGTAGCTTGACATGCTTCATGCCCTGGATTTGATTTTTAACTCTTAAAAAAAAAGTGTGTTCTGAAATGGGCAAGTCACCCATCCTTCCTCACCCTGTCAGCTGGCTGTTGCTCAGAGTCCATAACCCGCCTTGCCACAAAAATACCTTGGCACAGTAATTAAAGGCACTGAAGATGTCCTCATTGTTGAGAATTAGGTGTGTGGCAGATGGGCTTGGGTGACAAAGCTTACCTGAGCTGTGTTCCAACTGAGAATAATATGGGCCTGAAACACTATTTTATAATAACCCTTGATAGAACCTGCACTTTCTAGGCTGTTACTGAATGTGTAAAGATGTTTTTCCCTTGTCTCCATTCTGAAGCCAGAACTACTGGAGAGAAGGATCCCAGACCTCTGAGCTTGCCCCTCCCTGCCCCCCCCCCTCGGTTTCTGTCTGAATTGGGTATATGTTGCTTTTTTAATTGCTTGATGAAAACCTCTTGACAGAGACAGCTTAATGGAGGATGGCTTGGCTTTGACTCAGAGACCAGTCCACTGTGCTGCCTAGGGTGGTGTGGGTGTGTAGTGCATCTAGGGTGGTGTGGGTGTGTTGTGCATCTAGGATGGTGTGGGTGTGTAGTGCATCGAGACCTTTCGGCATGGCTGTTTCCCGTCTTGGTGGATCAGGAAGCAAGGTCAGGTTATAACCTGCAGGGCCTGCCTTGGAGGCCAGGATCTGTCAGCTGGGCCTGGTGTCCCAGAGGTTCTACATTCTCCCCAGTCAGTGGTACAAGCTAGAGAGCAGGTATCTCAACACTTGAGCCTCTGGAGGGATTTCACCCTGAAACCACACTAGCAGGAAAGGCTGAAAATGCTGGACTCCCAGGACAGTCTTCTGCGCCTTTTGTCAAGAAACAGTTGAGGCCAGTTGTCAGCAGGGACGTGGGCACTGTAAAGGTGCCCAGCCTCTGCCTACATTTGGAGAAAATATGTGGTCTGTGCTGCCTTTCTGCTGGCCGGTTCCTGGCACAAAAACGAGGCAGAGGGACAGACCCAGATTTAGGGTGCACTGACCAGGTTGGGTTCTGTAGCTATGATCTGACAGCCAGCAGGAATAAACTTGTCTTATAAGGCGAATGTAAGTGTTTGTCTGAGGAACAAAATCATGTCCAGGGAACAGAATTGGGTGAAAGGCTCTCTGCCTTTTTTCCCGGAGCCTCTCTGCCACTTCTCCAAGGCACTGTTCACTATGGGTCATTCTACTGACAGTGGTCTAAAAGTCTCTTTGGAACTGCTGGCTAGTTAGTGATGGGCAGAACAGGAAGCAAGTCTCCTTGCTGGTTGCATCAGACCCAGGCTTCCAGGAGGACGGAGTCCTTGGCTGCATGGCTCAAGGGACCTGGCTAAGAGTGTAAGGTGGAATAAACTCAGCCTCCTTGGTGGTCATGTAGCATTTGCACCCAGCATTTGGCTTGACTGTCCTCATAGGTGTGTCAGCTCCGTGTCACGTATGGGGAGCCAACCTACCTGAGGAGCAGAGCCCACACTGGCCACAGATGACGTGCTTGTTCTGGGTGAATAGGTTCTAGTTTCACCCCCCTTCTAGGGAAGATGAAGTGGCACGGATGTGCGTGGCAGCTGCACGGATGTGTGTGGCAGCCCCTGCTCAGGTTATGACCAGGGGAAAGCCTTCGCTGGCTCCTGGTCCAGGGCTACCGATCTGCCTTGTATATGCTTTTCCGAACTGTTTATTCTACTTGTGTCCCAGTGGACCCCCACGGGACCCTGTGGGTGCCCACGCACTACTTGGCAGCAGGGAGGCTCCCATCTGAGCATTAGAGAAAGGATGTGCAGACCCAGATTCAACAGGCACTTGTCCCCTCTTGAACCAAGCCACCCTCTGAGGGTTGTTCAGGACTCTTCTTTCTCCAGACAAAGGATGAAGTTGACATAACAAAGGGCTGTTGCTCAGAGAACCCTGACTTTGGAACATAACCAGCCTGTCATGTGCCATCTTCACTGCTGGGGCTTTCTGGCTTTTTTTTTGTGACTGGGTCTCTCATAGTCTACACTGGCCTTGACCTCCCTCTATAGCCAGGGATGACCGGGTATTTCTGACCCTTTTGGTTCCTTCTCCCCAGGTTGGGATGACAGATATGCACCACTTTACCTGGTTCATGCAGTGCTGGGGATGAGCTCAGAGCTTCTTGCATGCCAGGAGAGCCCTCTACCAATTAAGCTGTATTTTTGTACCATTCAAAATGGGCCCCACGGTCATCTGCATCTCCTGAATACTTACCACAGTGGTCAAGTGCTTGAAAATCTCCTGATGATCTGTCTTTCTGGTCTGTTCTTTATGATGCAGGAGTGCTGCCTCTGCCCTCCTGTCCCCTTCCCATTCCCTTTGGGCTTTGCCATTTTAAGCTCCATGGAGAGGGAGGTGTGACTTAAGTGAATCCTCACTCCCCTCCGGGGGTGGTGCAGCTGTGGCTCCATCACTTACCTCTTCGCCCTGTTTGCAGGTGGCCCTGTCAACCTTTGCTGTGTATGTGACTGTGGATGAGAAGAACATCCTAGATGCAGAGAAAGCCTTCGTGTCCTTAGCCCTGTTCAATATCTTGCGCTTCCCACTCAATATCCTGCCCATGGTCATCAGCAGCATTGTGCAGGTGCGTATCCCACAGAGGGGGCCAGGAAGGTAGCATAAGGGCTCTCAGAATTCTCCCATGGTCATTTTATCATGAAGACATAGGGGGCAGGGGGACAGTGGGAACCAGGAGTGGACATGGCACTGTTACCATCCTTCCATCATTAGCAACATTGTGTAGATGTGTGAGTGACAAGGAACAAGGAGTGGACATGTGTGTTCCAAGACATGGTGTTCACAGTGCCATTTGAGTAAGCTGTACCACTAATTTACTTGTGCAACCCTGAGCACACTCTTCCAAGTTGCTCATGCTGCTGTGTCCTGGAGGACTCAAGTAGGCTCTGTGCATGGATCCACTTGCTGATCCCAGCATGGCTCTTATGTCAGCAGTAAGGGGTCACCTGGTTCTACTCTGAGAAAGAAACACATTTTCTCCTTGACACAGAATGTCTGCCTTTGTAGCCTAGGTTGGCCTAGAATTCAGTTCTAGCCCAGATAAGAGGTATGGACATTAGAATAAGACTTGCCTTTTAATCTTGAAAAATCTTTCTGGAATATTCTGTTTCTCTGGTCTCTCTTAGCTGGTGTTTAAAACAAAAACAAAAACAAAAACCCACAGGTCTTGGCCTACTTTAATTTCATATTCTGCTAATGGGTCCTGATCCGCTCTTTGAAAACTCTGAGGACTTTTCTCTCCCTCTTCCTGTTTTCATCCCTCTCTCCTGGTTTCTTCATTCTTTCTTTGCTGAAGAATTTTTAATCAAACCCAGACCCTTTGCCCCTGTGCATTGCAGTGTGAATTGTCTTTCCATAATTCGGACTCAGAACCCAGTAATTTGCTGAAGTCAAGCTCAGTCTGCCAGTGCAGAGGTGGCTGCCTTCCAAAGTCCATTGCGTGAAGAAATCATTTATTAATTTCTGTGGACATCAGGTTTTATTCAAAGGCTGGTTGGTACCTGGCACCAGGCACAGGGTGGCAGGTGGCCCAGGTCCTACCATGGTGACACATCCTGTGCTTCTTCTGCAGGCAAGTGTCTCCCTCAAGCGTCTCAGGATTTTTCTGTCTCATGAGGAGCTGGAGCCAGACAGTATTGAACGGTGGTCAATCAAGGATGGTGAGTACCTTATCTTGGGCTCCTCAGGGCCTGACTGCCCAGCTTGCCTACAAGACCCAGGGTCCACCCTCTGCAGAGGGCCAGAAAGGGGTTTTCCTGTTGTCTAGTGCCCCTCGCTCCTGCAGTGTGAGAGACACCTTGGGCTTTTCAGCCCAGGCCTTGGTTCTGTCCTGGGTGAGGGATAGCCTGTGTCTGTGCACTCAGCTTCATTTTCCTCCTCCGGATCATGGGGGTAAATGTGCTTTTCATTGGACATTTTTAATTGCTTGATTTATTTACTGCTAGGGATCAAACACAGGACTTCATAAATGCTTTACTTTTGAGCTGCAGCCACAGCTTCCATTTTACTCTTTGAGACAGGGTCTAAGTTGCTCAGGCTGGCCAAACTTGGGATCTTCAGCCTCCTTGAGTAGCTGGGAGTTCAGAGCTTGTGCCCCCAGGCCAAGCCAGGGATCCTATGGATTTTTATCACTGGGTTTATTTCACAGACTTTCTTTCTGAGTGACCCCTGAGCTAGGGTCTTGTTTGGGAGTTTCTAGGCATTTTACAGCCACTGTAAGAGGCAGTGGTGAGCCTTTTCTGGCATGTGTGTTTCATTCAAATACACCCAGTATAGCATGGTGTGTGGAGCAGGAGCCAGGGTCAGCAAACTTACCTGAGACCCTCAGCAGGAAAGTCCTTGGCTGAGGTTTTCTGAGCACCTGTTCTGCTGCCAGCCTTTGTCCCCAGGCTTCTGTGTGCATGTGTGGGACTGCAGTTGTCCAGTGTGGTGCTGTAGGAGCCACAGATCTGGCTCACAGGAGTAGAGAGGTCCAGAGACACTGTCCAGCTGGGAAGTGGTAGCATTGGGGTTCAAATCCTTACCCTCTGGCTCCGAGCCCAGTAAACACAGCTGAAGACCGAGCCTGGCTATTGGTGATGAAGTGTGTATAGTGCCAGGAGCCTCGTGGGCTGTTGTAGGACATCAGAGGTGTGAGTTACAGGGGTGCTGTTGTGTGAGGGTAGTAGCTGGTCCCCACTGTCCTTAGCAGGTTATTACACTGGGTGCCCCTTGGGGTTCACAGTTACTGTTGAGGACAGCCTTACTTATAACTATGGCCATTGAGCAGTGTCCCTGGTCTCTCCCCACTACATCTCAGTAGCCATCCCAGTGTGACAACCAAAGTTGTCTCGAGGAACTTCCAGGAGTCCCTTAGGAAGACAGTTGTTCCTTTTTGAGAACTACAGCCCAAGTTGTTGCTGGAACTTTCCTCCATGGTTTCCTATTGTCCGAGGCTCTCTAAAGCCAACTTGGCAGCCATTTGGAGCTCCCGCAGCCAACCTGTACACAGTTCTGTGCTAGTGCCACTGAGCCAGGACCAGCCCTCCTATTGCCGAGGTGTCCTGCTCCACTAAAGCTCAATTTGCTGGTGCTCTGTTACTGCGGCTGCTTCTGGCCAATTCTTGACGTGGCTCCCAGCTTGCTCTTTTGTGAGGGTGCATGCAGATCCTGCTTAGCATGCACCTTTGTTTGAACTCTACCACAGTGAGACACAAGCCCTTTCCTTTTAGGGGAGCTGTGGCTAGTTTGATTTAAGTCCTCTTGATGTTGATTTTCGGCCTATAACACCTTGGAAGTGTTTCTGGCAGCTTTCAAGGTGGCTGCTAATAAAGGGACTTTAAAAAAAAAATCTAGAGACAGAAGCAAAAGGAAAACAGCGGGAGACAAATGGAGCAGGGCAGGATCCTCAGGGGTCTGGACCTTACAATGTGGGCTTTGGTTCCTCCACCCCACCCTCTCCTGCAGCATTTTCTGCTCTCTAACAGTCTCCTGGTAGACTTTGTTTTCCGTTGATTGTCACTGAAGTTACAGTACGACAGACCTGCTGGGCAGAGTGGAGTGGCTAAGGGAGGGGAATAGAAAGGGAGGATGTCTTAGGATCCAAGAGTTGAGGGGTTAAGACCCTAGCTTTTTTTTTTTTTTTTGCTTCATGTTACATTTCACAACCATTATGTTAAATGTTTTCTTTTCTACAGAAACAGGGTCCTTTACATTACAACTGTAATTATTTACTGCTAGATGTTTCAAATTACAGACTAGTATTCACTGGAACCTGTAGATGGTGATGTCTTAAGGTTTTCTGAATTCCCACCTAAGGTATACCAGGCCCTCTCTCCTAGGACCACACTTGCAGGGGAAGGGGAGGGAGAGGAAATCACAGATCAAGTTCTTAAGATTGTTTCACTCAGTCCAATGCTATGGAGTACAAGAAAACAGATGCTCCACAGCCAGATACGAAGGAGGAAGAAGAGAAGGACAAGAGTGAGGAAGAGGAAGAAGAAGAAAAGCTTGAAGAGAAACAGAAGAGTGATGCTGAAGAAGATGGTGGCACTGGCAGTCATGATGAAGAAGATAGGAAGCCTCAAGCAGAGGAGGAAGACCCTAGCTTTAAACTAGAGGGCAGCTTAGGGCATGGGGCCTGATGAGGGATGAAATTTACACGAGGGTCCTTGAGCTCGGCTCATGCTCAGCCCTCCCAGCCTGAGACAGAGGACGGCACCCCTAAGCACTGAGTAAGGAGTGCGTGTCCTGAGCCTCTGTGTGCTTACCTGTCACCCTGCATGACTCCTCACACCTTGTCCTTGCTGTCTTCCAGGTGAAGGGGTGAGCAGTGTCATGATGAAGAATGCGACGTTCACGTGGGCCAGGGGTGAACCTCCCACGCTGAGTGGGTAAGCCTAGAGGTGAACACACATGGCCTACACTGATAGTGGGCTCTGAACATTCTCCACCTCTGTGACCCTGGTTTTTTCTGCGCCTCAGTTTCCCCATCTAAAAAGGTCTAATCACAACTGCCTGGTGGTTGGGAGGAGCAGCTCATAAGGTGCCTGGTATAGGTGCCCCTGCTGACTGTGACAGGCAAGCATGCTCCTGGGCCACAAGGGGGAAGTGAGAAGATTTGTTTTTAGATGAAGCATGATCCAGGGCCTCAGGAGGTGTTTCCGTCTGAGCCAGTCCCAATGGCTGGCGGCCCAGGTGTGCTGGTGTCTAGGCTGGGTCCCTGTCTTAGTGATGGGGTTCTTCCATGGGTATCCGCCCACACGGCCCTTATTGCTTATCTGCCTATAGCATGCTCCCTGTCCCTGCTCCCTGGACACCTCTTCATGTGCCTCTCATTCACTGTGACTGGACTTGCTTGCTGATCCAACCTCCTTAAGGAATCCAAAACACAGGGCCAGTGGGACTTTTTTTGGAGCCAAATTTGTGATTTGTGCCCCTAAATAATTGTTTCCTGACGTGGGAGCTTGCTTGCTGTATGTATCAAGCACTGTACGGACTTCAGAGAAAGGAGTTGCTCCCTTTCTGCTTCCACTAGGCATTCAAGGTACAAGATCTTCCTTAGGGCTAACATAAATCCTTCCTGTTCCATCTGTGACGCCCCTGTCCTTCCTGGCCAATATGCCCTCGGACATGCTTCTGGCACTCAGCTTCCTAGTCCTGTCGCCTGCATCTTGGAATATCCAACCTTTTATGTTTACCCTTTGACTCCTCTTAGCCTGTAAGAATATTCTGGTCTCCCCTGAAAGAAGGGAGGGGCTGCCTGTCTGGGTGTCCTGCACAGGGTGGTCCCATGCCCCTTCCACTCACAGTGCAGCACAAAAGTCTCAACAGCACTGGGAAGTTCAGGAGCTGGAGAGGTGACTCAAGACCTGAACCCATGTGACAAAAGCTAGGCATGGTGACACCATATAACCCCAGCTCTGGGAAAGCAGAAATAGGTGGCTCAGTAGCCTGCTTAGTAAGTTCTAAGCCAGTGATAGACCGTGTCTTTGAAAAAACAAGGTGGATGGTACCTGAGAAATGACATTGAGTTAGCCCCCTACCCTGCACTCATGTGTGCGTATACAGAACAATCAATCAGTTGATCTGTGCGGTTAGCTGCCTTTGAAACCAGTGCCCAGGGACTGGAAAGGCTCCTGTGTGGGGGTCTGGGATACCTATGGCTTGGACATGGAGGCCAGTGTGCAGAGCTGTCAGCTGCAGGAGCAGCTATGACACGCATGATAACACGCTAGTGTGGCCATAACACTTACAGCTCTTTTTTTATTTTTTATTTTTTTATTTTATTTTATTTTTTTGAGACAGAGCCTTACCATGTAGTCTTAAATAGCTTGGAACTCATGTAGACCAGGCTGGCTTCAGACTTGTAGGGATAGGCCAGTCTCTGCTTGCTGAGCTGTGGGATTAAAGTTGTGTGCCACCACTTCTATTTGCTAGCAGACCATTTCAAAGTCGAGTATGGTTGGTATACACCCGTAGTCTCAGCCCTTGGGAGACAGAGGCAGGAGGATTAGGAGTTGTGGGTCAACCTTGCTTACCTAGTGACTTGACAGCCAGCCTGGGCTATGAGACCTTACCTGGGGTAGGGGATTTCTGGGGAGAGGGCTCAGTCAGTCAAGTGCTTGCTGTGCAAGATGAGGACCTGGGTTCCATCAACAGGGCCATGTTTAAAGAAAACAGCATTAGCTGGGTATAGAAGTGTGTGCTTGAGATCCCAGCACTGTGGAGACAGGAGGATTCCTGGACTTGCTGGCTAACCATCCTAGTGTACTTGACAAGCTCCAGGCTGGTGACAAACCTGGTCTCAAAAAAGTACAAGGCAGACAGAGCCAGAGGAACAGTGTTGCCCTCTGTCTGTCACAAGTACACACATGTGCACACACAAACATACTGGTCTCCTGAACCTTTTTCTAGGCCTGGCCTGTTTCCTTGGTCTTGTACCCTCTGGATTTTCTTAACCAGTCCCAGGTGCCTGAGGATTTGAGTTTGCCTGGAGGTGGTGTGTCACTGGGGACACTGCTGTGGACCCAGTGAGGAGAATATCCTCATCAGCTTTCCTGGGTGACTCTGCTGGCCAGGCTTTGTGATGCATTTACATGGGGCCCTTTAGGCCAGGGCCTACCTTGTTGCATAGCCTTGGAAGTCTCCAGGCACTGAACAGTACAGAGAGCATTTGCCACCTGAGCAGGGAGGGCGTAGGGCCCCGTGCCATCAGCCTCCACCTGAGCAGGGAGGGCATAGGGCCCCGTGCCATCAGCCTTCTCATTGTGTCCTTGCAGCATCAGCTTCTCCATCCCTGAAGGAGCCCTTGTGGCCGTCGTGGGCCAAGTAGGCTGCGGAAAGTCATCTCTGCTGTCAGCCCTGTTGGCTGAGATGGACAAGGTGGAGGGACACGTGGCTCTCAAGGTAGGATGGGGGCCAGGATGGGGAGAGATGGTCTGGCCAGAAGGCTCAAACTGTTCAAGGAAGCAGCCCTCTCCTTCTGCCATCCCTCATGCTCTCTGCTCGTCTGGGAAGGCGGGGCTGCTCCTTGCTTCACCCCACTTCCTTGTCTAGCGTGGTGTCTGGTAGCTGCTCAGTAAACAGGCTGTGATGCTCTGATGAGCTGTGGAGGAGAGGGAATTCATGGCTCCAGCCTTCTGGTTTTGCCTTACTTCACTTCACGTGATCTCTAGCTCCTGGCTGAATAATGCTCACCCACTTTCCCTCCCTCCCTCCCTCCCTCCCTCCCTCCCTCCCTCCCTCCCAGTCTCTGTCTGTCTCTCTCTCTCTGTGTACGTGAGACATGAAAGCAGAAAGGGGGCTATTTGAGGGAGGGACACAAGGGTGAATATGACCATAGCACATTGATATATCTGCTTGAAAATATCAGGACAGAGGTTAGAGAGGGGTGAAGACTTCTGACTCTATCTCCTCACTCCTCAGAGCCCTACACTCGACCCCCCCCCCCTTTCGTCCTGTATTCTCTATGGACAGAATCTTGTGGCTTCTTTTTTCTTTGGAATTCTGTGAATAGGGCATAACTTCAGTGCTGATAGATGTGGCAGGAATTGTCTCAGAACCTGTTGTGTGGCAGCACAGTTTAAATACTTTACCTAGTGTCAGTTGAATTCTTAATATGGGCCTGGAGGGGGCACAGTATAGATTTAGCAATTTGAGCTACAGCATACTCTGAGCTGAGCTAAGCTTCCATGAAGTTTGGCTCGTGGGAAGAGTAAAAGGCTGCTGTAAAAATGAGTCCCTTGGGGCCTTTCTACATGTACCTCACTCCCTCTGAGGCCCTTGCCTGCTAGGTAAATAAGATCCTTAAAGTGTCAGCAGCCAATGGAGCATCTGGAGAGGAAAGGAGCAAAACAAAAACCCAAGTATTTTACTCCAGCCAGCTTGTATCAGATGTGTGTGCCTGGACCTGTCTGTCCTCTGCATCCCCTTCTCTTAGGAACTCAAGTTTGGGGGTGTGGACTTATGTCACTGTGTGATTTCAATCCAGATCCTTCTTTGCTGGTTCAGTGCCCTTTTAGAAATAAGTGGAAGTGTCTGGATCCAGGCTTCAGGATGCGTCCTGTTGTTTCTTCCAAGCAGTACACAGGCAGGCAGTATGAACAAGGTTGATAAAAGGAAATTGCTTGTCATATTTAGATCCATGTCCCATTCTGTTGCATAGTTTCTGGGTTCCTACCATCCCAGGCACTGAAGTTTTGAGTACAAGAACTATTTGTAGCTGGTGATTTCAGAAAGTGTATTGGAAACATTAGTTTTCCCCAGTGTCTTGGTAGATGTGGCCTGTGGCTGAATATCTTGTGAAGTTTACAGTTGAGGTGCCCTGACACTTGAGGCTCATAGAAATTGGAATGTTAGAATGGGAATTGACTCATTTTTCTAAGACTTAGATCCAGATTCAGATCACTGCTTTCTATTCCCTGAGCTTAGAATCACCTGTGGCTTTCTATACCTTTTTTTGATAACAGTGGGCACAATACCAGTCATGTGTGGGCTGGTCTCTGTCACCTGCCTTCCTGCCTGCCCTGCCATCACATGAGTCACCTGTGTCCAGTCAGGCTGGCCTTTCTGTCCCTTGAAAGAATTGGATTAATTTCTTCCTTGTCTGTATTGTTCCCTGGGGATCGACTCCATTCTCCGTTCTTGGCCTTGCTGTGTGTGTTTTGGGCTGTTGGCTCTTTTTTCCAGGCAGGTGTATGCTGTTGTCTTTTCATGAAGTCTGTCTGTCTTTCCTTTCCACTACCTGCCACACAGGGCTCCGTGGCCTATGTGCCCCAGCAGGCCTGGATTCAGAATGACTCTCTCCGAGAGAACATACTGTTTGGGCACCCGCTGCAGGAACGTTACTACAAGGCAGTGTTGGAAGCCTGTGCCCTCCTCCCAGATTTGGAAATCCTCCCTAGCGGGGACCGGACAGAGATTGGTGAGAAGGTGAGTATGATATGGGTACAACTTGTAACAGTCAGCTGCTGCTGTGTAACAAACAGGCACACACTTTGTCACTGCCTTTTACACAAAATGCTGTTCTTCTGCAAGTGGATCGTCAGGAACCTGCTGTCTATAATCTGTGGCTCTACTCGTTTGGCCCAGAGCTGTGAGTTTGGCTGGTCTATACCATATGGCTCTTAGTGCTATGGTCTGAGTTGAGGTATCAGTGTCCACCCAGGTAGGAGCCTCTTCACATGGTGATGCAGAGTCCGAGAGAATAAGAACAAAAGGTGCGCTATGCTTTTGCCCTACTGTCTCACCCACAGCACGAAACATTAGAAGTGTGATTGCCCTTGTCAGTCACACAGTGCACCTAGGAGGTGTGTCTATGAGTGATAATGCAGACAGCTCTAGACTAGCTGACACCCACTTCTTCACTCTGCTGCCACGCTGACATTTTTAACCTAAGTTATCTGCATAGCAGCTCACGAAGGGGGATTTGCTGTGATCCCTAATGTGTTGCTGAGGAAAGGGAGGCTCAGAGGGGCTAGGGGACTTCACTGATAACCGAGTCACATAGCAGAGAAACTCTTACGTCTGTCTTGTCACCTGTTCCACTGTCACTTGAAGAAGGCCTTATGTGTGCCTCCCACTTGCTTCAGTGCAAGTGGTTGTCCTGCCTGTGTGCTGGGCGTGCAGTTACCCACAGTGACAGGGACTTCTTGCGGGAGCTGAGTTTGTCTCCAGCTAAGGACCATCCTACCAACTTACTTATTTGACCATGCTGTCTTTTACTTGGTGTGGACCTGGAAATCCTTTGAGTCACCTTGGGCCCTTGGGTTGGAGGTGCCAACCAAACTGAAGGGTCTGAGTATGGCATGGGATCTAAGGCAGGATTGCCAGGGTCTCCCGGACAGGTTGGGGTGAGTAGGCAGCCTGCTCATCAGCCTTGTCCCATTTTATAGATGCTGGGATCTAGCACTTGGAGACATATGACTATCCCCTTTAAGTCTTAGTGCCAAAATCAAGGGAGTCAAGGATTGATTGATCTTGTGTATTGCATCTGACTACAGGTCAGTAAGCTGGGTCTGAAGGGCATCGGAAGGGACCTTTGTAGCTGGACCTATCATCTCAGCATGTAGGAAGCTGAGGCAGGAGAATCATGAGTTTGAGGCCAGCTTAGCCCTCCTACTAAGATCCCTTCTCTAAATAAAATACGTAAAATAGCCAGCAGTGTGGCTTAGTGGTAGAACACGTGTTCAATATGTACAAAGGCC
Organism: Acomys minous; assembly: GCF_964271855.1. Taxonomy (NCBI): domain Eukaryota; kingdom Metazoa; phylum Chordata; class Mammalia; order Rodentia; family Muridae; genus Acomys; species Acomys minous. The sequence continues at coordinate 52,337,562 of NC_140498.1, forward strand.
CTGAGCTCCATCCCCGGCGCTGGCCCCCCATATTCCCCCCCAAAAAAAGAAAGAAAGAAAGAAAAGAATTGGGATTCACTTTGGCACAGGAAGGGGGAGGTGTCCTTCTCAACAGGTTTGCACAGTTTATTCAATAGGTGTCATTGGGCATTTGAACTGTATGTGGCCATGCTGTTGGTCACCTGTTGTCGGAGTGGGCTGCTGGTGGTCAGTGCTGAACCCTGCTTCTGTGAGTGGAATGCTGGCTCAGTCTCAGCGCCCTGGGTGCCACCAGCTTCACTGTATAATTTTCAATAGGAATGATAGCTTAGAGTGAAGCTCGCCACAGACCATAGCTTATAACAGCAATGGTAGTGATGTCAGCTATAGGTATACAAGTAATAATATCTTTGTCACACACATACTGCGTCTTCTATAGACTCTTCAGTAGGTTGATGGGTCTGGAGATGTCATAGCTCCTACCTCCTCCCCTTTCCTGTGACACTGTAGACCAAACCCAGACCCTTGTGCAGGCTGGGTACGTGATCCGTAACTTTTCACTTGGAGATGTTGCCTAGGCTGGCTTTGAACTTGACATCCTTCTGCTTCTCAGCTTCCAAGTAGCTGGGCTAATAGACATGTGCCAGGAGGCCTGGCTGTCTACTTCCCTTCCCTGAGTACTTGCTTGGGGGTCAGGTCCCCCCGACTCAGCAGCTTTCCTGTTTCTATTCTGGGGTCCTGAGGATTCCAAGAAACCCACACTCCACACTGTCTTCCTAGGGCGTGAACCTGTCAGGGGGCCAGAAGCAGCGTGTGAGCCTGGCCCGGGCCGTGTACTGTAACTCCGACATCTACCTCTTTGACGACCCACTCTCTGCTGTGGATGCACATGTTGGGAAGCACATCTTTGAGAAGGTGGTTGGTCCCATGGGCCTGCTGAAGAACAAGGTAATCTCCTAGGGCCAGTGTGACCCTGGAAAAGAATCAGAGGATTCTTGGGCTTGCTTGCATGCTTCGTCTGTGTGTGTGTGTGTGTGTGTGTGTGTGTGTTGTTTTTATACTGGTGTGCATATATGTACATATGCAGGTAGAGGCCAAAAGACGTCTGTGGGCATCCTTACTCAGGTACCATCCGACAAGGTCTCTTTCTGAACCTACAGTTCACCATTTAAACTGTGCTGCCCTCAGGGGTCCTTCTGTCTCTGTCTCCCTGGTGACAGGATTATAGGGGTGTGCCACAATGTCTAGCTTTTTCACACGGGTTCTGGGTATCAAACTCAGATCCTAGTGTGGCAAGCACTTTATGAACCCAGCCATCTGCCTGCTCCCCAAGGCAGGTATCTTACCAGGTCTGCACAGGGTGAGCTTTTTGCCCTACTTGTACTGACTGCCTTATTGGTTCAAGGACCTTTCTTCCCCATGACAGCTGGAGCTTACGATGGGGCTTGGGGTAGGAAGATGGCCAGTCAACCTTAGCCAGAGAGGAAACAGGCTGTGGTCCTGCATTGTGTTTTGTTTTGTTTTGTTTTTTTAGGGTGATGGAGGAGCATACTGGTTCTTACATCCTGATTGTAAAGTAGTAATGTGTGTAGGAAACAATGCTGTGGTTCGAGAAAAGTAGCAGATCCAAAGCAAGTATTCTTACCCCTTCCCTTAAAGATGGTGTGATGTGCGTATTGACTTTTAAACCCTGGCCATCACCACCTGGCTCTTCAAGAAGAGATTGGTTGTCATCTCTTGATAGTCTGATACACATGCATTTGCCCAGCATGGCAAAACAAACAGAACTGTGCAGTGTAGACCAGTTTTGTGGTGGATTTGAGCTGGAAGGGTATGGAAAGTTACTGTCCAAAACTCAAACATCAGAGTCAGACATGGTGGCGTGTACCTGTAAGCTCAGCACTGGGGAGGCTGAGATGGAAGACTTAGGCTAGCCTGGTCTACATAGCAAGAGCTTGTCTTAAGAGACAAGTACTGGGGATGTAGCCTAGTCATAAGCCTAGTGTGCTGAAGGCTTTGAATTTAGTCCCCAGCACAGCAAACACACAGTGGGGCAGATTTGTGTAGTGGTCTCACTATCCTCGCATCCACGCTCTTGGGTGATTTCTGTCTCCCTTACTCTCTGAATTACCCTTCTTTCTACACTGTCCCTCTCACCCAAGCACTGGCTCTATGCCTGTGGCTCATTTTGCCTCCATCCCTGGAGTCCAGGCTCCCCTGCTGTTCCTGCCTGGTACAGGGTAAGCTCTGCCCTGAGTGTGTGTGTGTGTGTGTGTGTGTGTGTGTGTGTGTGTGTGTGTGTGTGTGTGTGTGTATCCAAAGCCTTTGGACCTGAGCCATGCCACCAGAGATATTCCTACACTCTACAGGACTGTGTTAGTGTTTTTACGGTGCTGATGGGGTGAGTTCTATGCTTTGCCCGTAGACACGGATCCTTGTCACCCATGGAATCAGCTACCTGCCCCAAGTGGATGTCATCATTGTTATGAGTGGTGGCAAGATCTCAGAGATGGGATCGTACCAGGAGCTGCTAAACCGGGATGGGGCCTTCGCTGAGTTCCTGCGCATCTATGCCAGCGCTGAGCAGGACCTGCCTTCAGAGGATGACAGTAAGAATGGCCGTGGGACTTTCAGGGGCTGGCCCTGATCGTCATAGCTACATATGGGAGGGTCTTACCTGTGCTCCGGGGTGCAGTTCATGAGAGTATTGGGAGACAAACACATCAGGCTTTTGGGGACCAACAGATGGATAGCTTAACCTGGCAGGTCAGGTTGAGATGGTTCTTAGCACTTGACACCCAGGAACGAAGGGTCAGGTTTTGGTTTTGTGACCTCAGGATGAGTCTCCATCCTTCCTCCATCCACTTTCTCTGTGGACTTTTAGTTCCTCAACAACTAAAATGGGGGCAATAATAATTGTAGTTTTCTCTATTTCCAAGGGGGTACTTGACAAGCATGGTGCAGCTCAGGACATCATGAGGCTCATAGGGTGTGGCCTAAGGCAGTGTGGACACTCATGATGACCATGTTTCTCATAGCTTGTGTCCCAGGGCCCCTCCTTGAGACCCTCTGAGCTGTATCTCTACCCTTACCCTCTATTCCCAAAGAACAGTGTGACAGCAGGGACAGCCTAGCATGTGCTGGTGATTAGTGTAGCTTTTTTTGGGCATCCGGGACATCCTGAGTGCTTGATAACCATAGCTGTATTGTTCCTCTGACACAGGACACCACACGCTAGGCCATTGCAGCTGCCCCACCTACTGTCCTGGGGCTCTGCTGTTGGCTTGAATTTTAGGTGCCAGTTGAATCTGCCTCTGCAGACTTTGTTGCTGGGGGCCTTCGGTAGCAAATGCCCCAGGCTCCAGCGTCCTGGTTCCCTCTATCAGAGGCTGGCAAGTTGCAGACCATTTTACAGCCTTCTCAGGCAGCCTCTTGTCCTTTTAGTCACACAGACTTTCAGAACCTCCTGGGTTACTACTTTGGGAGTAGTGGCCCCCGTTGACATGCCCAGGGAAGATGCCAATCAATGTTTGCTCTGCAGCCCACGGGACCACTCCTTTGATCTGAGCATCCTGCTTTGGTTACAACTGTTGTAAAACTTGTCTGAAATGCGTTTGATTGCCTTCCACCTAGCCACAGCCTCACTGGGACTTGTCTGTTATCCCATGCGTCCCCAGACAGATCTCATGGAGATGGTCTTTGGATCGAACTCCAGGGCCTCTCCCATTGTAGTTTCCTAAGGGTAAAACTCTCATCTAAGTCAATGATGGAGACAGTGTGTGCTGGAGCCAGAGGGGAGCTGTGTCCTGTCTTTTTGCCTGTGGGACAGCCTGCCTTCCTGTCAGCCTTCCTGTCTGATTGTATGAGTTCTTTACATGTGTTCATGTCCTTGTGGTTACAAAGGTCTGCCTAAGTCTGGCCTATTTGTTCTTAGGCAGAATTGTCATTATCTCTTAGCTCAAGTGATGGATTGTGGCGGATTTTCTCTGTCGCTGTATTTCATTTGTCCATTTTAAACTTGATGTGTAAGGGTTTTCCTGAAGCCCTGTTTGTGAAGGAAGTGTGTCTTGTCTCTCTCTCTTACTCTTCCTGCCCCAGACCCTTGGCCATGAGGGCCCTTTGTACACAATGTGGAGGACTGTGTGTGTGTTTAAAAAAATATATTAAAAAAATTGTTCTACATCTGTTCAGGGTGTGTGCATGTGTGCACGTGTGCACGTGTGGCACTCAGAAGACAACTTGTAGTGATTCAAACTCAGATCTTCAGGGCTTGGCGGCAAGCACTGTTACCCACTGAATCCCCTTGCTGACCCCAGTTTCTTATTTTCTATGCATGTCACTTTATTTGGCAGTGAAAATACCACATTCCCATCCCAATGGTGGCCTCATTTCCCAAGTTCAGCCACCCAGCCTTCTGCCAGGTGAGATGAGGTCTTATCTCACACAGCCCAGGCAGAAGGATCACAAATTTGAAGACAGCCTAGGCTCCTGTTTGTTGCCCTGGGAAACCCAGAAGCTCCCCACTTCCTGGCCATCACCCTAAGCAGCAGATGCAGAGAGCTCCTTCTGCTTGCAAGGTGGCAGTTTCCTGTCACAGTCCCCAGCAGCTGCCTGTTTTCCTCATGGCACTGAGATGCTGGAAAGTGATGCTGGAGGCCTAACATTAGGGCCTGAAATCGCACCAGTCTGTTTTGGGGCAAAAAAACAAGAAATTCACTAAGAAGCAATAGAGCTGTCCCCTTAGGGAAGCTGGCTGGCTGAGCCTAGGAGAAGTTCTAGAACCTCCTTGAGTACTGGTGCTATTGTATGAAGGTGGTAGGTGAGCACAGCCAGGCATCTGTGGTGTGGGGTGGGGACAGCACCTGGCTTGTGTGCTCAGTGACCTTTACTCAGTGCTATAAAAGACACCAGGGACATTTTGTGAATGATGGCTTCCATGTGTCAATATGTTTGCTTTAAAAATACTGATGAGGGACTGGGGCCTTACTTAGCTCAGTGGGTAAGAGTGCCTGCTCTGATGAGGATCTGAGTTAGACTCCAGCACCACCTGTGTGTAGGTCAGAGATCATCGTGTGAACAGAGCTATAAAAACATCTGAGCAGAAGAGCTGAACTTGTTTGCTCATTTCCCTCAGGCTTTACAGTCAGCGTTGTACATGGAGTGTAGCTGCTGTGGTGCCCACCCCTTGTGGCGGGTCACTGATTGTCACTTGTCAGTCATCCCATCTCCCCTCAGAGATGTACGAAGTTCCTGCCGTGCGCTGGGTTGAATAGAGCCCCTCCCAGTGCTGTGTGACTGCATGGGGTGCACCAGGAGCTAGGAGTAGAACAGCAGACAGGACCTTGTCTGTGTCCTAGAGTTTGGCAGGAAAGACAGACCAAATTACAGAGAGTGTCATGGTGGTACCTTCATCACTGGGGAAGGCTGAGGACTGGGAGTGTCCGGAGAAAAAGTCTCACATCACCCTGAGAAAGGGTCCAGGACACATTCCAGCTGAACGGCCTTCTCTCACCCTCATGTGACTTCTCATGCGGCTGTGGTGAGATGGAGTCACCTGCCTCCTGCTGCCATGCCTTCCTTTCCGTGACTGCAGCTCTTTCCAGGTTCCCCTCAGTAATGTGGGGACGGAACTCATGCCAAGCCAGTGCTCGCTCTCTGAGCTATACCTGCCCTCCTTTTTCTTCATTGTTTATTGCGCGTGCTGGAGACCTAACCCAGACCCTGCTTCAGGCTGGGCAAATACTATAATTGAGCCGCATCCTCAGTCCTCTTTTTGCTTTCCATGTTGGGATGTTGCCCAGGTTGGCCTTGAACTTGCCATCCTTCTGACTCAGCCTAAGAGTAGCTGGGACTGTAGGTCCATGCACCCTGGTTGGGTTCCCTGCTATCTTGATAATTAAACATAATTGCAGCTTTTGGAGAAAGGTGCTAGTGAGGGTTCTACCCAGAGCCGGTGAGGTGGGGAGACTGAAGCCCAGTTTCTCTCTTCAGTCTCCCAGGTGAGTTAAGTAGAAGTACAGAGAAGGGGTTGCCTATGGCTCTTAACGGTTCCCCAAGTATCGTGACTTCAGGCAGTGGAGTGGTAGCCAAAGGAAGTCATTAGCATCTGGGCTATGGTGTAGGAGGCTGTGGGCATCCTGGGGCAGCTGCTGTTGCTGCATGCTTGGTGGGGAGTCTGGGGTGCACTCATTTCATCTTGAGGCTTTGTGGGTGGCTCTGGGACATATTTCCAGATCCAAGCTTGCTTATCTCACAGGTCAAGTGACTTCGGCCAGCATGCTTTTCAGAGGTCATGGCAGGGAGTGTTGGGCACACAGCCGATGAATAGGGAAAGGGCAGACTTTAAAAGGCTGTTTAATACATTCCTGGCATGAAGAAAGATGCAGGTGACCTTGGGGGTAGAGGAGGGGTAACTCTGAGCTCTCCCCATCTCTCTTATATGCAACAGTGCGGGTTGAGGTTCAGACCAAGGGCTCTTTGGGCAGGCGACAGAACCTACTCAACCTATTTTAAACAAAGACGCGTGCAGGTAACCACTAAGTCAGAGGCCTAGAGATGAGTGGGCCTCAGGAACTGAGTTCTTGCTAGGACAGAATCATGGGGTGGGCCTTGGTCACTGTGGCCACTGATAGTAGTGTAGGGTCTCAGAAGACGGACTCTGGCAAGCACCTCCTGGCCAAGGGAGCACTGGGTTAAAGGGAGAGGTGAGCACCAAGATCTGAGACTCCCTCTTGTAGAGTTGAGCCCTAAGATGATCCAGGTGGACCAGCAGCCCATGGGCACCTGGTAGGTGGAGAAGGAGCCTGTCTGGAGCCATTGAGGGAGTGCGCCGTGCATGATCGTGTATGCTTGTGTCTGGGAAGGCCTGCTTGCTGTTATTTACCCTAGTAACGTAGCTGATTTGGGGTTTGCGGCATTCCCAGGGCCCATATAAAACGTCAGGTATGGTGTATGTTTATAAACCCAGTGCCTCCTGCATATGAGGGACAGGTACATTCCCATTTTTACATACAGATGTGCAGCTTGAGGCTGGGAGAGGTTTTGTATTTCCTCAGGGCACACAGCTAAGTGAAAACAGCCGCACAGACTGCTGGAACGGAGTCCTTGTAAGGGTCCAGGCAGGAGCCAGGGACCTGCTCATTTACAGAGCCTCTCTCACCTTGGAATGATTCTTTGTTAGCTAAGTCTAACCCAGCTTGGAGCCCTCCCCTAGCTCAGGGGCTGTCCTGGGCCCCTTGTTCCCTCTAACCGTCTGTCTCTCAGGACTGTCATGAGGGAGCCTGGCTCTGCATTTCTGTTGATCTGTGTGTCACCCTTAGAGTCCCTAGGCCATCACGACAGTGTTGCTAGCCCTGTGCTTATATCTATAGCAGCCTCTGCCTTGAGTGCACACACACTTGCACACACCCCCCCTACCTGCCCCTGTCCTTGATGTCTTCTCTGGCTGTCCTTCTCTCTTAGTACCAAAGAATGGAGAAGCCAGTGTAGGGTGGGGGTCCAGATTGATGGCTGGTCCGTGGGAGGGACAGTGATGCCTGGTGCCCCTAGTGAGACCCAGGGGATTAGGCCAGGCATCTAGCAGCTGTGCCCCGTGTGGTCTCTTCTTTATTGTTCAGACATCAAAACTGGCTTAGTAGAGACACGGGTGTTTTAGCAGGCCTGCTTCTCCAGGCTCTGGGTTATTTCCTGAGTAATTGGACCACCTAGGGTGAGCTCTGGCAATGAAGGCCTCTGGGCCCTTACCTGTGGTGGTTGACACTTGTTTGTTTTTGAGACAAGGTCTCAACATGTAGCCTAGGCTGGTGTTTAACTTTCAATCCTCCAGTCTTGGATGACCACCTTGCCTTACATCACCGCTTGGGTGGTGTGAAGTTTGTCTGTGTTAAGCAGCGACCCCTACTGGATACTTAGAGTCCAGCACACTCAGCCTTGTCTCCTCTCCCTGCCTTGGCTCCAGCAGCTCGCAAGGAAGCTGAACTTGATTGTGAGTTGTTGCATTTTACCCATGGCTCCTGGTGCCATGTGTCCCCAGCCAAATAGTCAGTAGTAGAGCCCTGCACCTCCCTGAGGGCCCAAGATGTGGATGGAGCTGAGAACAATGTGGTTTTGTCTTCTCAAGCTCCCTGGCAGCCAAAGTCACAGTTGTCTCCTCTGGAAGTGATTGGGTTCCTGGTCTTTTCTTTGGCCTTGCCCAGCGCTTTGTGCCACATTCTCTCCTCTGCCTGTCTCCTGCCAGGTGTTAGTGGTTCAGGGAAGGAGTCAAAGCCGGTGGAGAATGGGATGCTGGTGACAGACACAGTGGGGAAACACCTGCAGAGGTAAGCACGGGGAGGGTGCCTGGCCCTGTATGTCTGCCTGTGGGAACTGAGAAAGGGCAGGTGGCACCTTCACTGAACCCACCACAGCTCCCAGGTGTTTGAAATACCTGCCGATCTAGCCTGCCTCCTCATCCTTCAGGAAACTTCCCAGCACTGACCTACAACTCACACAGGCCTGCCCTTGAATTATTTGTTCCTACTTCTCAAACTTGCCTTCTGTATGATTTGTGTCTTTTCTCAGGTACCTGAGGCAGGGCCTGATATGTTGGGCTGTGTGAGCCAGCATGTGATCACACAGTCACACATCATGTGATGATGCCTGTTTGGGAGCTAGGCTCAGCTGCTGGCCTGCAGTCTACTAGGCTCTAGCTTGCTCTGGCCTTTTCCCATCTCACACTGAACAGGCAGAGGCTTACCAGTTGTACAACTCTAGAAATGCCCAGCTCAGATTTGATCCAGTGCCCAGAGGCTCTGAGCCAGTGGGTCTATGTTCTATCTGTGCTCCTTCAAGATTTAAAAAAAAAAAAGATATTTATTTATTATGTATATGAGTACTCTGTCTTCATGTACACCAGAAGAGGGCGTCGGATCATAATACAGATGGTTGTGAGCCACCATGTGGGTACTGGGAATTGAACTCTTAACCACTGAGCCATCTCTCCAGCCCCAAGATTTTTTTTTTTTAGGTAGGGTCTTACGCATCCTGGATAAGTAGCTAAGGATGAACTTGAATGCCTAGTCCTGCTTCTACCTCCTTGATGTTGGGATTATATGTGTGTACTACTATGCCTAGTTTATGCTAGAGATTGAACCCATGGCTTCATGCGTTTTGCCAACTGAGCTATAACTCTACCTCTCAAATAATTTCTTTACATGAAATATTGTTCCCACATACTTTCTGCCCGTTGCTCCTCACACGTATCGCAGAAGCCCCTCATTCCTGACATACACATCCATCCCCCTGGAAACTTGATTTTTCCGGGGAGTGCCACAGGGCCACAAATATGTCTGCTCATATGTGCACTTGTACTCCCTATGGCTCTTCCTTGACCTGCACCCTACTCTCCTTGGCAACAGGCATCTCAGCACCTCTTCCTCCCACAGTGGGGGGGATGCTGGCCAGCAGCACGGCAGCACGGCTGAACTGCAGAGGGCCGGAGCCAAGGAGGAGACCTGGAAGCTGATGGAAGCAGACAAAGTGCAGACAGGGCAGGTGAGTGAACCACAATTTCAGGCACAGGGCAGAGCGCTTTGCTTGGTATATGAGTCTCACAGCAAGCCTGTCAGGGTGCTCTGTGCAGTTGCTGGAGACGGGGTCAGAGTGCTGAGGGGGCTTTTGCTGGAGTTGGGATCTGAGCTGCTGCTGACTCCATCTTGGTGCCTCAGTCTCAGCCTATGCTCATGACTACCTAGATGTGAGCAGCCTGGAGTATTGACTGGGACCATCCAGGCTGCAGATAGGGCAGCTGCAACTACCTCTCCATCTTTGTCACTTCCCCAAATGTGTTGAGCTCCCTCACCCCTCAGGGTCTTTACATCCGAGGGTCACCCCCTTCCCTGCCGGTTTTCCATTCATAGCTGTTAAAGTCATCAGCACCACTTCCTCAGGGAAGAACTCCCCTGGTACCTACCCACCTGGGCACTTGCATGGAGTTCTGTGCCTCTTACGGACCTTCTGTGCTTATGTGTTTGAGTGGAGATGATAGAGCACAGCCTGTCCGGGTGCTTAGCTGGAAGGTCCGTGGGAAGCAGGAAGCCTGGCCTTGCCACTGCTGGCCGACATCATTGACTAATGGGGTGGCAGGGTATGGCAGATCTGGGCACAGGAGGGTCAGCTGGGCTGTGAGGAGTCATACAGGAGATGCTAACCTCATGCTGGCACTCTATGGGTCCTAGGTGCAGCTGTCAGTGTACTGGAGCTACATGAAGGCCATCGGCATCTTCATCTCCTTCTTGAGCATCTTCCTTTTCCTATGCAACCATGTGTCTGCACTGGCCTCCAATTATTGGCTGAGCCTCTGGACAGATGACCACTCCTCCACTGTCAATAGGACTCAGGAGAACAGGGATTTCCGACTGAGTGTCTATGGGGCCTTGGGCATCTTGCAAGGTATGGCTGTGATTGCTTTATGTGTAATTTCATAACTGCGTCTCCAAGTACTCAGGGAATTTATACCCCGCCCCTAACAGAGCTAGACCAGGTGGGTAGAGCTGTCACAAGGTAGACCCTGAAATATTTGCTTAATTCATGTCCACCCTCTCTCCCAATCCTTTCTCTACACAGCCACACAGTTGAAGCCACATGGCTAATTGGTGGCTGAGGTGGCACTGAAGAAAACAGCCCATATCTGGAGCTCACTCTGAAGCTGTGCTGTGCAGTGTGTGATCTAGCTGTAGGTCTTTGTGCTCATAAAACTGCTTTGTACACCCATGTCCTGCCCCTAGCCTTGATTCATGAATTTGAGCAGTAAATGAATCTTCTTGGTGGATGAGCATCTCCTATATCCAGGCACACTGCTGGGAAGGCACTTAGTACTGGTTGTGGCTCTGAGCTCCGTGTCACTGTCCCCATTTTACAGATGAGGTGACTCACATTGATTAACAGGGGAGGATCCCAGCTGACAGGGTTGACAACACTGGCTCCAGAGCCCTCCTTTCCCCTGTTGCTGGTAAAAAAGGCTCAGATAGAAGTCCAGAAAGAATTCTGTGGACTGTGGGCTATTTGGGGGAGCCATAAATGTCTCCTCGTCTCTGAGGTAGCTTGGAATAAGCCATCAGAATGTCAGGCGTGATGCTTGAGTTTCTCTTATCTATAACCCCCACTCCTCTCCCACAGAGCCAGGGACTACATCAGCCTTCATCTTGTATTTGAGAAAAAGCAAAGAACAGAGGGGGCAGTATTTCCCTGAGTTCACATAGCATCAGCCTCTGTTATTAGAGCTGTGCTCCCTGGTACAGTAGCCACCAGCTATGAGAGGGGATTTGAATTTTAGTTCATTATAATTAGATGAAAATGCAGGTCTTCAGAAACCCTAGCACAATGTGTAGTATACAGTGAATTCTGGTGACAGAGGGCTATCACCCTTGGCTTGCTGAGACACCTGGAGCCAGCCTCCAGATCACACTCCTGTATCTCACATTCACATCTCTATTGCTGCCCTAGGTGTGTCAATATTTGGCTACTCCATGGCTGTGTCCATTGGAGGCATCTTTGCTTCCCGTCGCCTGCACCTGGACCTGCTGCACAATGTTCTGCGATCGCCCATGAGTTTCTTTGAGCGTACACCCAGCGGGAACCTAGTGAACCGCTTCTCCAAGGAGCTGGACACGGTGGACTCCATGATCCCGCAGGTCATCAAGATGTTCATGGGGTCACTCTTCAGTGTCATTGGAGCTGTCATTGTGATCCTGCTGGCCACACCCATTGCTGCTGTCATCATCCCGCCCTTGGGCCTTGTCTACTTCTTTGTGCAGGTGAGTTGCAGGTGCTCCTTTGTCTGCCGTATCCCCGGGAGGGCTGCTGAGACTGTGACCGTGGCTACTTTTAGTTTGCAGTAGCCATATTTGCTTTCTTTCTCATTGGTGTTACTCTTAAGTTGTATCTTAGGGGGAAAGCTTACAGCTACCAAGACAGTTGTTATTAGACTGAAATACAAAACTCTATAGTGGAGACATGAAAAACAGCCTCATCTGGGTGGATGCTGATACTCATAGCAGATTAGGATGCAGCTTATTTAGAGGCTGGTGTGGCCCTGTGGGTCAGTCAACACCCCAGGTTGTTACTGCTGCCACTAACACCTCTGTTTTTGTTAAGTTCCGCTTTACTGTCTTCACATAGTCTTCAGTCTTTAAGTTGGTCTCATGCTCTAAAATGCTCATCATATCTGTCATATCTGTAGTTCAGACACTGAGATGAGCACAGGTGAACAAAGCAGAGAACCTATGGCCACTGGACCAGAGTTACCCACTTAAGTCATCTGTTCCCCCAGCGTAGTTGTGTGACCACTGCTATTTGCAAAGGAGGGCACGGCATACTGTGGCTCTTAGCAGCCAGTTTCCTCTGGGAGGGGGGCAGCCTGTTCTGGTTTATGCCTTGTCTCTTCTGTAGAACCTACTTTTTTCTTTGCGTATGTGTACTTTCTTGGGTCATTTCTGTGTAGATTACATTTTTAGGCGACAGATGAATGGGTAGAGACTCAGAGAGGAAGCCTCTTTCTCATCTGGCAGAGTCAGGAGTGGAACCCTGGGTCTGTGTGGTTTTGAGGCGTGCGCTAAGAGCTCTAGCTCAAGTATAGTCATCCATAAAGTTGCCTGTTGAGATTGTGGTGGCGCGGGGTAGGGGGGATGGTGGCATTCAGGGAACTGAGACAGGAGGATGGAGAGTTCAAAGCTACATAGCAAGATCTTGTCTGGGGTGGGAGGAGAATTGAAAATACCATCACATAGGGCCCGAGAACCTTGGTACTGCTGTCCTGTCCCATACCTGGACCCCATCACACTGTGGTTCAGTGACATTACCATAAAGAAAGATTGACTTGTAGGGCAGAAGTCCACATCCTAGACCTCCTTTGTAGCTTCTTTAAATCAGTGCCAGCTGTTTAATGGAACATCTTGACTGCATTTACCAAAATGTGGTAAACGGGCTCATTGCTGCCTGGAAAGCTTCCTGAAGGCTCCAGTTCAGAACATGTACAATATAGCACTAGAAACTAGAAATGGTTTGACCTCAGGGCCTTATATAAGAGTAAAGTACTTACTTTGCAAGCATGAAGAACTGAGCTTGATCCCTAGAAAAAGCCAAGCCTGGTCCATCAGGATGCTGTTAAGCCTGATGACCAAGCAGGACCCACATGGTGGGAGATGAGAACTAGCTTTCTCAAATTGTCTCTGACCTCTGACCTCTATGCATGCTCTATAGCATGAATGCCCCCTGCTCCTCAAAATAAAGAAGTATAAATTTTTAAAAAGTGGTTTTTTTTTTGTTTTGCTTTTTTGTTTTTTTAAAGAAAGGCAGGCACAGTGTGTTTATAATCCCAGTGCTGGGGAGGCAGAGATGGAGAGATCCCAGGGGTTCATGAACCAGACAGTCTAGCCATTGAGTGAACCCTAGGTTTAGTGAGAGAGCCTGTCTCAGATACCAAGATTTGGAAAAGAGATCAAGGAAGATTTGACATTGACCCGTGGCTTCTGTGCACATTAACATGCACATATGCAAATAACTCTGGTGCAGTGGTGTGCTGAACATGGTGCTGCGTTAGCAAGGCACGAGCTGCCCATCCCCACACCCTGTGGATAAACCTCAGAGGTGCTACAGAGAAGGGCAGCACCAGGCTGAGAGCTCACTTGCTGCCCTCTATGGACAGGAGGTTTAAGAACAATGCAATGACTAGTGACTAAAGGCAGAGGAGTGGTAGGTCTGGAGGAGGGGTGTCACTGCCAGGAGCCTCTGAGAAACTCTGAGGGCCATGGAGAGCTTGACGGCGGCGTTCTCCAGGTATAGATGAGTGTGAGATGGTGGTTTTTATTTTGTGGGCTGATAATGGAGCCCCAAGTCTCGTGTGTGCTGGGCAAGCTTGTGACTGTGGATCCTCAGCCTGAGCCTTGAGTGTTTGCTCAGCAATGCTGCTGAGAGGATTTAGTGCACTTCACAGCTGCGCTGTCAGTTCTATGTTACCATGACAAAATACCGGACAAAACAGCTTAAGGGAGGAGAATTTTTTCCCCACAGTTTCAGCAGTGTCTGTCCATGATGGTGGGCAGGGCATGGCATGGCCAGGAAGTAGGAAAAGAAGATGCCCGTGCCAGCTTCCTCTTTCCTTTATTCAGTCTTCACCAGAGCCCCAGCCATGAGGTGGTGGCTTTCACATTCAAGGCAGGTCACCTGGCCTCAGTTAATCCTCTCTGGAAACTTTCGTGCCTGCACCCAAAGCTGTGCTTCCCTGATCTTTTGGTAGCTCTCAATCAATGCTATAGTCACTGTTACAACAGTGTATATGTACCATAGTTTAAAGTTGGCTTTGAGATACATATTTATAGGTGCCCATAGCCCTCCTGCCCCAAGAAAGGTCTATTCATCATATTTCCTTCCTTCCTTCCTTCCTTCCTTCCTTCCTTCCTTCATCTATCTATCTATCTATCTATCTATCTATCTACCTACCTACCTATCTACCTATCTTAATTTTGTGGTACTGGGAATGGTAACCAAAGCTTCAAATACACTAGGCCAGCCAAGTGTCTTCCACTTAGCCACACCTCTCACAGCCCCTTACACATTGAAACTTAGGCACTACTTTGTCTTTCTTTCTATACCATTCTCAGTGCATTAATTACGTTTCCATGGCTGTGATAAAAACTCCATGACCAAGGTAGCTTGTTGGAGGAAGGGTTTATTGGGACTTAGAGTTCCAGAGCGAAAAGAGTCCAACACCTTCACATCAACAAATCTTGACAATAAGCATCAGCCCTGGTGACAGGAATAGCTGAGAGCTCACATCTTGAACTATAAGATGAGATGAAAACAAACTGGGAATGGCATATGTGCCTTTTAAAACCTCAGGTATTACCCAGTGGCACACTGCCTCCAGCAAGGCCACACCTCCTAACCCTATCAAACTGCACCACCAACTGAGGGCCAAGTGTTCAAACATTTGTGCCTCTGGGCACATTCTCAGTCCGAGTACCATAGTCAGTAATCTTGGTGGTTGCTGTTGTAGTTTTAAAAGCAGCGCCAATGAGACAGTTCAGCAGGTAGGGATTGCTCCACTCTTGCCGCACAAACCTTATTCTCACATCACATCCTAAGGTGGAAAGATAGAATTGACTACCAAAAGTTGTTCTTTGACCTCTCCATGTGGATTCTGGCATGGGCATGCACACACATACTGCGCACACACACACACACACACTTTCACATAAACA
Source organism: Acomys minous (assembly GCF_964271855.1). Classification (NCBI taxonomy): domain Eukaryota; kingdom Metazoa; phylum Chordata; class Mammalia; order Rodentia; family Muridae; genus Acomys; species Acomys minous. The sequence goes on from NC_140498.1 coordinate 52,352,777, forward strand.
CATCATCTTATAAGATTTAAAATTAAATAAAAACAAGTGCTTTTCCTGAGAAAGTTGCATGGGAGGTGCAGTGATGCAGAATTCAGCTAGGCTGGAGCATGGTTGCTGTTGCACTTATTTGGTGTTCATGGCAACTGCTAGGCACATTGCTGAGAATTCCATGCACTCGCCTGGTCCCATGTGCTCTCCTGCAGTGGTTGTCTCAGGGTGCGGAGATCGTTCCTGACCTTAATTCATGTCCGCTAGGATTTTTGTAGTAACGGGATTCGAAGTGGAGGATGGAGTGATTTGGTCAGGGGAGAGTCTGTCTGTAAGAGAGCCTATAGAGAGAGTGGCCTGATGAGGAGGCCAGGCTGGAGGTAATGTGGGTGAACCATGCTAGAGGACAGGGCAGCTGATTCAGCTCAGCAGAGTTGGCAGAATGGTGCCCAGAGGCTGCCACATCTGTGTATGGCCTGGTGGGAACCACTGTATTCCCTGTGCCTGGCCGGGGAAGACCCTTGGAGGTCATCTTTATTAACCTGCCCTGCTGCAGTGGTCCAAGTCAGCAACAGGACAGGAGTGCCACCAATGATCAAGTGACTTCCTGCCAGGGACCCCATCAGCACCTTCAGAACTGGGGCCTCACTCTCACTCGTTTCCTTTTTACAGAGGCCAAAAGAACTCACGGGGTCAGTGCAGTGTCTCTCATTGGCCTCCGGTAGCTTCCAGAGGGTGAAAGAAGGAACTGGGGTTTTTCAGCACGTGCTGGGCATTTGACTGGAGCAGGAGTAGGGTGGATGTGGCATCTGTGCACAAGGATAGGTGAAACAGGTCTTAAGGCTAACGCGGTTATGGCCCAGTATCTGGGAGGGGACACAGAAAGGAAGTGACATTGGTGTTTCTTCTGTCAGGTGACAAGCACAGGACAGCAGGGGGAGGCATCGTCAAGTACATGAGGTCAGCAAGGGACAGTGGTGACCCCCACTGAGGTAGAAGAAGACAAGAGTTGCTCAGTCTCTGAACATGCCAAAGGGATAGAAGAAAGCCTACAAGGCCTTAACTATACAGGTGTGCTGGATAGTTTTATGCCAACTTAACACAAGCCTAAGTCATCTGAGAGGAGGGAATCTAAATTGAGAAAATGGCTTCTCACGACTGGGATATAGGCAAACCTATAAGGCATTTTCTTATTTAGTGATCAGTGTGGGAGGGCGCAGCCCATTATGAATGGTGCCATCCTAGGCTGGTGGTCCTGGGTTCTGTAAGACCGCATGCTGTGCATGCCATGGGAGCAAGCCAGTAAGCAGCACCATCCATGGCCTCTGCATCAGCTCCTGCCTCCAGGTTCCTGCCCTGCTTGAGTTCCTTCCCTCACTCCACCCGCCCCCCTTTTTTAATCTTTTTTCTTTTTTGGTTTTGTACAGCTCTGGCTGTCCTGGAACTCTGTAGACCAGGCTGGCCTCGAACTCACAGCAGTCTGCCTGTTTCTGCCTCGCGGGTGCTGGGATTAAAAGTGTGCGCCATCACCACTCGGCATGCCCTCACAGCTTTTACTGATGAACTGTTATATGGAACTGTGAGTTCCAAAGTTGCTTTTTGTCGTGGTGTTTCATCACAGCAATAAGGCAACTAATTGCCTAAGACAATACACAACTGAGTAAAGCCAGGAACAGGAGAGGTAGTTCTCCCAAGGAAGAGCACCCCGGCTGGTTGTCCGGTGCCAAAGGGTCAGCCCTAAAGACATACGTATAGGCAGCATTATTTTTACTCAGGTTATTTTTAGGACTATTTATTTGTATACATGCACTTCTATGCATGCAGTAGTGATTAGTGAAAGAAGAGGCTATGAATTTGAAGGAGAACAAGGACGGGCAAATGGGAGGGTGTGGAGTTGCCAGCCATGAGAGGCTGCTGACACAGGCAATTGCTCCTTCTGGCTTAAAGGAGTTCATGGGTTTCCATGCATATTGACATCTATGTCTGAGTGTGTGTGTGACATGCGCAGTCTGTGTACATGCAAGCGCGTGGGACTCACACAGAAGCACTCGTGGCTCTTAGCTATTATCCTCCCAGCCCACTGTGCAGAGTGGCTTTAGTGTTGTTACAGTACAGAAGAAACAAAAGCTAAGACAGTACAGTGACCTGACTGGGTTTCGGCGCTAGCAGCAAAGGAAGATTAAAGAGGTCTGGCAGTCACAGTGGCTGTTTCTGAACCTGTGCTTTTGGGAGAGGAAAGCCCCAAACATGGAGGGCTTCTGAGAGGCCTGGCAGTTTGGAGATACTCAGGTCTTTCCTGCTTGCTCTTTAGCCATGGACCCAAAGAGGAGGTCACTTGTGTCTTGCTGTCTGTATCCAAAAGCAAGAAAGAGCACTGCCTAGGTTTGTAGGTGGCAGATACATATTCAGGTAGCTGTGAAACTGTCAATGGCATTACTGTCTCACAAGTTTACTAGGTAAGCAGTGCATCTCCAGTGTTTTGGTCCCTGGTGGAATCAGCCGTGTCTAGCTTCTTTCAGTATACCTGAGGAGGATGCGATGAAATACCAGCACTGATTCTCCGTCTCTCTCACAGAGGTTCTACGTGGCCTCCTCTCGACAGCTGAAGCGCCTGGAGTCTGTCAGCCGTTCCCCTGTGTACTCACACTTCAATGAGACCTTGCTGGGTGTTAGTGTCATTCGTGCCTTTGAGGAGCAGGAGCGTTTCATTAGGCAGAGCGACCTGAAAGTGGATGAGAATCAGAAGGCCTACTACCCCAGCATTGTGGCCAACAGGTGAGTGCAGCGGTCAGTAGGATAGAGGAATCGGCTGAATGTCCAGTCTCGTAGCCTCCGTTTCTTCTAGGGGAGAAATGGAAACAGAAAGGTCATCCAAAGTGCACAGAACATGGTGACACATGCCTGTAGGAAGATTAGCATGCGTTTGAAGTGGCCTTGATTACCTAGTAAATTCCAGGACAGCTAGGCTATAGAATGAGACCTTGTCTCAAAAATGCAACAGTCTGAGGGCTGAAGAGATGGCTTGTTGGCTAAAATTGCTTACTGTGCAAGTATGAGAACCCATATTTGTGTCCCCACATAACCTTGGCATTGTGGGGTGCTGATGGGGGTGGTCCCAAGAGCTCAGTGTTTAACCCTGGAAACAGCAGCTTGTTTCTTTCTTATGTTAAGGTCCATCTCTTGCCAAGGGACTGATCTTATTTATTTATTTTATTATTATTATCCTGTTATTTTATGGTGGGTACTTTCAAAACCAGGGCCTTGTGCATGTCAGGCCAGCGATCCGCCCCTGCCCCAAGGCTCTTGTTTGCAAATGGCAGTGCTTTTACGTCAATGACATCTTAGGAATTTCCAGGGAACTGTTTTTTGATTTTAAAGAGTTCCTAAGAAAAAGTCAGTCTCTCTAAAGAAAAAGTTGAGGTTCCAGGATGGTGATGGTTTCCAGAGAATTCTATTTTAGTCCCTGGACCTCAAAACCCATGGGCCCTTGGTGCACACCCCTGTCTCCATCCAGTTCTCACATCCTGGATGAGTGGTACCCACAAGGCCTTTCTCTGTAAGTGCTGGGAAATTAGCTCAGTCAGCAGAAGGGCCCAGCTCTGCCCCAGCTCGAAGCCGAGCATCTGTCTGTTTGTCTGATACACTCCTACATATCTCCTTACAGGTGGCTTGCTGTGCGCCTTGAGTGTGTGGGCAACTGCATTGTGATGTTTGCTGCCCTGTTTGCAGTCATCTCCCGGCACAAGCTCAGTGCTGGCTTGGTGGGCCTCTCGGTGTCTTACTCGCTGCAGGTAGAAGATTCTGTCTTGGGCTGAGTGGTTTCCTTGTGGCAACCAGAGTTTGAATTCCTGGATCTTGGCTTTGGGTGGCTGCAGGGGTCGGGAAGGGAGAGGGCTTGAGTGGAGTTTAAGAAGTAGTCGCAGAGCCTGGTGACTACAGCACGGAGATTCTGACCCATGGCTTACATTCTTCTTCAGTCAAAATATTCTCAGTGTTTTCAAAGCTATGAGTTTCCCTCTGAGTACTGTGTTATTGTATCTTATGGTATTGGTCACATTGAGTTCAAAATAGTTTCTTTTGTGTGCCTGAGATGGGTTATTGCTCTAGCTCAGGCTGGCCTAGAATTTAGCATAATTCTCTTATTTCCGTCTCTGGAGCACTGGGATTAACTGTGGACACCAACTATCACATGAAAACCACCTAGTTCACAATATTTTCCAATTTCCTATATTACTTCTCTTTCTGTCTACTTTTCCTCTTCTCTTTTTATTTCTTGGGTTTTTTTGTTTGTTTTTTGTTTTTTTGGTTTTTTGTTTTTTGTTTTGTTTTGAGACAGGGTTTCTCTGTGTAGCCTTGGCTGTCCTGGACTCGCTGTGTAAACCAGGCTGGCTGGCCTTGAACTCAGAGATGCGCCTGCCTCTGCCTCCCTGAGTGCTGGGATTATAGGTATTTGCTTTCTTCCCTTCCTTTTCTTTCTGTTCCCTTCCATCCATTCTCTCCGCCCCCCGCCACTGCCCTCTCCCCTTCCTTCCTTCTTTTCTCTCCCTCTCTCCCTCGCTCCTCCCCACTTCCTCCCTTCCTTCCAGGAGAGTGTGCCACAGTGCACATGTGGAGGTTAGAGGACAGCTCTGTAATTTCTCTCCTTGCACCTTTACATGGTTCTAGAGGTGGAGCTTACGTCACCAGGCTTGCTCAGCAAGCACTTTGCCCTCAGCTGTGTCACAGCTCCTGACCTCTTTCTGACAACTTGTGTAGATCATACGTCACCTTGACAGGTGTGATCCTTAAGAGGTGCAGTATGTCCACTCTAGGTGATGCCTCTTTGTGGGTCACTCGTTTCTCTATTTGTTTGAACGATGTCATGGTGCATAATTCATGAAGATGAAGCCATACTTCCCCCACGAGATCTCCTCACATGGCTCTCTCCACTGCAGATAACTGCATATTTGAACTGGCTGGTTCGAATGTCCTCGGAGATGGAGACTAACATTGTGGCCGTGGAGAGACTGAAGGAGTATTCTGAAACGGAGAAGGAGGTAAGGCAGGGTCCCAGGCTGGCCCCTTGGTCTTGGCCTTCCTGTGGGTGTCCTCTGCTTATTCGGAGGGTGAGCTGGATGCCTTCCAGGCCCTCTTAGGCTTGTCCTGTCTTTTTAAACACTTGCTTAGAACTACTTTATTTGAAAGGAAGAAAATCATCCACGTGTCCTATTTTCCATATATGAAATCTCAAGGTACTCCCAGGTCCTGTGGGCAGTGTCACTCACTAAGGAGCCTTAGCCCTTGGGATTCTTTCCTTCACTGATGATGTCACAGAGAAAGTCCTAGCACTACTTTTTGCTTGAGGCTCACCACCGTCTTATTAACTAAGATGGTTTCCCCACAACTGACTGGTAAACTGCAACATTCTCTCTGACAGCCTTCACCGGGCAACCTCTGCCTGCTCAAGCTGCCTGCTGTTTGCTGTGTAGGTTTATAGGGCCTCTTGTTATGAAGAATTAAACTGGAATTAAATTGTGTCTGTGCAGAACTTTTCCTTGTAAGTTGAAGAGTTAGCTAGAAATGAATTGATTGGCCGTGTCGGAAGGAGGCTGGGGAGAGCTCAGTGGGTGAAAGTGTGAGGACCTGAGTTCAGATCCCCAGAGCTGAGTATGGCAGCTTGCACTTGCTCATTCCTCGTATCCCTCTTGCTGTGTGATCCAGGCTCCTTGGCAAATCCAGGAGACAGCTCCGCCCAGCACCTGGCCCCATTCAGGCCGTGTGGAGTTCCGGGACTACTGCTTGAGGTACCGAGAAGACTTGGACTTGGTTCTCAAGCACATAAATGTCACCATCGAGGGTGGAGAAAAGGTGGGTGTGTACTACCCCCCCCCCACACCCCCAATCCCATCCCATCCGTACCAACTCAGAGTCAGTGGAGTAAGGAGAAAAGGTGACTGTGTGCCACCCTCCATTTCTGTTGACTTAAGGTCCATCATGAACCCCCACATCAGCTTGTAGTTAGTCACAGCACATACATACTGTGAGATTTAGGGGCTTTTACAGGATGGAATCATGGAAATAAAGGTGCTGAATGTGTTCAACAGGTTTCACAGTGAACTGCTGAAGGACAAGGCCCATAGACATGCACATTTGCATGAACTATAAATAATAAAAAGTCTATATATTTTATATAATGGTCTCTCTGCTCTTCTTGGACAGTTAGAACATGTAATCTGTGCTATGTGATCCCTTTAAGGCACTGAAGTATGTGAGCTCTAGAGTAGTAAGGACATGTAACCATCACCAGGGTGGCTAGAGGGGACATAGGAAAGAGCTGGGATTTTAGGACCTTCTTATGGTTCCAAGCTGTTCCTGAAAGACATTCCAGACTATGACCCATAGAATTTTCTCAGAAAGTTGGTCAGAGATCACCCCAGCCACCCACATCCTGTACATACTGACTTGTTAAGCTGTCCATCACATGGGCCCTGTTCCCATAAAATAGTCTGAGTCTTTATGTGCTGTGGGAATTCATGCGTAGGTGCTAGGGGAGAGAGCCTGTCTCAAACATAGGAGAAAGAACTGTCACTGAACACTGGGAAAGTCAGTCACTGGGGTGCCCAGGTCATAGCAGACTGGTTCGGGGGCTTGCATGAATCGGAGGTGTGATTATGGCTCAGGAACTGTGTGGGAAGCCATGTAAAACCTCATAATTTTTTGACACTCTTAACTGAACCTAACATAACTCAATTAAACCTTCCTCTGCATCCTATTCCTTTGAGCGTCTTTACTGACTTATTAAAAGTCCTTAGCCTTCGGAAGCCTGCAAAGCAAAGGGTGTTCTTTCCAACCTTTTGTCAAAGTAGCCTCTGAAGGTGGGGCTCAGGGAGGGTGAGCACCACGATGGTAGTTGGAGCAACCGGATGACCACCTAGCTCCGACCCAGCCACTTGCTGGGGGAACACTGAGTCTGAAGCATTCCTACCTCACCACAGCCTCTTTCTGTACTGCAGGTTGGTATTGTGGGTCGTACAGGAGCTGGGAAGTCATCTCTCACTCTGGGCTTGTTCCGGATCAATGAGTCTGCAGAAGGGGAGATTATCATTGATGGGGTGAACATTGCCAAGATTGGTCTGCACAACCTGCGCTTCAAGATCACCATCATTCCCCAGGTGGGCCCTGCACACTGAAGCCACACCCACCCTCTGCATCCATAGACTCAGCCAACGGTAGATAGAGAATGGCGTTCTTTTCATTCATGTGTTTATTGAGAGGAAGGGATCAGAACATGTGTGTGTAGGCCATGACAGCCTGCGGGCGTCATTTCTTTCCTTGTAGATTCTGAGGGTTGAATTCAGGCCATCAAGCTTGGTGGGATGTGCCTTTAATCACCGAGCCCACGACTCGCGCCCCCCCTCCCTGTTTTGTATCTCCATTTAATACATAGACTTTTATCCCTAAGTGTGCCCAGCTGTTTTCCCAGCATTCTCTTGGCATTAGGCAGTACATCATTTAGACATGGCTATATACAAGAGCTACTAGTAGATTATATGAAAACACTGTACTGTTCCATTCAAATAACCAGAGCATCTGTGGGTTTTGGTGGTGGTGGAGGGTTAGTAAGACACTGACTATGGGCTGAGCAGATGGCTCAGCCATTAAAGGCTAGGCTTGCAACCAAAAATATAAGACACTTATCTTTGCCAGTTGCAGGAGTCAGTGTGATAATCTCTCACAGTTCCTGGAGCTAAACTACAAATAAGAATTTTCTAAACCAGTCCCTGTGGCCAGCAGTTCTCTAATGCATTGCTTGTGGTTGTGAGTTTTCCTTAAATTTCTCTGAGAGTGCCTTCTGGAGGTGGGGTTGAGTGAGTGAGGTAATTACTTTTCTGTTGCCGTGATGAAACACCACCACTAAAAGCAGCATAGAAGATTTGTATACTGAAAGTTTGGAGAGCTTTTGCATAAATCCTAGTTACAGGCATTTTCCATTACAGAAGTCCCACAGAGTTCATGCTTTGGAGGGACCCTGGGACCTCTTTCTGTTCTGGTGTGAACATCTCATGCCTCATATCTGTAAGATTCCATTCTTCACTGTGGTGTGAACATCATATGCTCTTGGTTGCTTTTCTGATAGAATCATTTACATGAACAGAAGTTTATTTTCATTCATAGTGTCACAGGATTGCTGTCCATCACAGTGGGGAGAGCATGGTCATGTAGTACGGTGTGTGTGCTGATGACTTCTCCATGTTAAGCAATTAGGAAGTCGGGGCCCAGCCAGAATCAGAGCCACGTCTGACCTTCAGGTGTTTGCTCCTAGCTACCTACTTCTTTCAGCCAGGCTCCGTCTCCTTAAAAGCTCCACAGCACCCCAAAATAACACCACCAACTGAGGAATAAGTGCTCAAAACATATGAGCCTCTGTGGGGAAGCTCTAAATTCAGGCCCTCATACAAGCCACCTGCTGTTCTTGCACAGGATCCTGTCTTGTTCTCGGGTTCCCTCCGCATGAACCTGGACCCTTTCAGTCAGTACTCTGACGAAGAAGTTTGGATGGCCCTGGAGCTGGCTCACCTGAAGGGCTTCGTGTCAGCCTTGCCTGACAAGCTGAATCACGAGTGTACAGAAGGAGGAGAAAACCTGAGGTAGGCGGGCAGGAGCCGGGTGTGGGAAGATTCCGCCCTCTTGCCTCTGTGCTGCCTCCAGTTGTCCATCACCAGCACAGCCAGCTTCCGTCCTGCTTCTGTGCAGGGGGTCAGCCAGGGGCTGGGTTCACTCACGGGGCAGGCTTGGGGTGCAGCTGACCGTTGGAGTTGCTTGACCTCAGTGGCCCATGTGGTCATGATGATGTGTAAGAGTGAGCATGCTCAGTGTCTACTGGCAATCATTGCCTGGTATCCCATTGGCTAAGGCCAGGTACATAGCTGAGTCCAACCAGGCCTCTGCAGCTCAGTGAGATGGTGAATACTGAGCCACCTGTGCTATCCTCTCTGTCATCCACACTGAGCTGGGCTGATGCTTTGAATATCACCTCTGAGCTTTATGCCAGGAGTGATCCTAAGCTCACCAGGAAGTATAACATGATTGATTAGTAATGCCTGTTACAGGCATGGGATATGGGGAGTGGGCTTGTTCTCCTCCCCAGAGCCCACCCTCAGACTGTCCACTAGCCTTCTCCCCACCAGACCTGGTTCACGATCAGGATAATTTGAGCTCCTGTCTCTGAGCCTTTCTCCCTTCCTAGTGTGGGGCAGCGACAGCTTGTGTGCCTGGCCCGGGCACTGCTGAGGAAGACAAAGATTCTAGTGTTGGATGAGGCTACAGCAGCCGTGGACCTAGAGACGGATGACCTCATTCAGTCCACCATCCGGACGCAGTTTGAAGGCTGTACTGTGCTCACTATTGCTCATCGGCTTAATACCATTATAGACTATACAAGGTGAGTTCTGCATAATGGATCTGCAGGCCTGAAGGGTCTGCCATGTCCGCAGTCATTCATCACCTTCTTTATGCTCAGGGACAATCCCAGTTGGTGGGACTCTTCTGTCACGAGAAGAAGCCGGTTGTCCAGTATTATGTCAGTCAGCTTATTTATATGTGTGAGGTGCCTGTTATGTGCCCCATATTATTCTAGGCTCTGGGTTCCCCTCTTAAACAAGGCTTCGAAACCATCTTAAGGACCAGGACACTTAATTAAGCAAAAAAGAACAGTGATCTCAGAGGCTGCCATGTGCTAGGTACAAGCGACAGGAAGGAGGTGGGAGGGCGGGACAGGCTGATACCATCTTTCCAGCCCCTAGAGGTTATAATACTTCCTGCAGAACAAGCAATCCTACAGACATCAGATGCATCTCTTTGGATGATGCTAACATCTGCATCCCTCCCCATGCAGGGTGATTGTCCTGGACAAAGGAGAAGTTCGGGAGTGCGGTACACCCTCGGAGCTCCTGCAGCAGAGGGGCATCTTTTATAGCATGGCCAAGGACTCTGGCTTGGTGTGAGCTGGACTCTGGCATGTCTGGTAAGAACTATAGGGCCAGCATCCCAGTGTCTAGGGATGAGCCAGCAACCCTGGGAACATAGCTTCCTAGACAAAAACCAAAAAATAAAGAAAGAAAAGGAAAACCAAACTAATAAGAAGTGAAACACACAGAGCAGCAGTCACCATTTGGTGCCATCCTGGATCTGACCTTGAAGCGACTGGGAGACACATGCACCCATTTCAAATACACATTGGCCTCTGGCACCACTTCTGAGGCCCCTGGAGGCTCACGCACGGTCCTGCTGTAGCCCACAGCACAGCCTTGGGCAGCTAAGCACACTAGTGACCAAACACAAGCCACTGCCTCATGTTTCTTCAGCCACATCCATGGATGCCAAGCCTTGGAAGCCTCTCCCGGCTCTGCCAGCTCTTGTATCACTTCCACAGTCCTGTTGGTTATGGAAGAGTGCTTCTTTTCTTGAGGCCTGCAGTTGAAAACATGGGAACAAAAAGAAAGAAAGAAACAAACCACCACCACCGCCGCCGCCAAAAACAAAACAAAAGGAAAAGAAAAGAAAGGAAAAAAAAAAAGCAAAACCAAAAACATGTTGCCTCAGAGTGGTGTCTCCTTGCCTGCCATCTGGTCTTCAGGCACCCTGACACTGCTCCCTGTGCCCAGCACAGCTCCCGCTGGACCGGCTTTAGAGGCGGCCTTTCTTGTGACAGGTCCTGGTCAGGCAGGCTTGGAACCCAGCCAGGCAACACTCCGTGCTTCACAAGGACTTACACCCTGCCCCACCATCCCTCCTTTGTTCTCCACCTCCTCTGCCCATCACTGGGGAGGACTCACTCCTCACAGAAAATCTATGGATAGTTAGCAGGAAAAGTCAATGCAAGGCATGGTACCTACAGGCAAGAACCTGGCACCAGAAACAGAGCTGGAGTTCCCTACAGGACAAGAAGAGAACCCTTCCCAGTGATGTCCCCCTTCCGCTCCAGGTTTTGGGCATCTTTCCAGGGAGATGGTACCCAGAATTTGACATCTAGGGTGGAGGTACTAGACTCAGGGAGTAGCCGTGCCCAGCTCTGCAGTCGATCCTCAGTCTGAATCCTTCAAAGTGCTTTTCTAGGTGTTTGGGTCACAGAGCAGAGAGCGAGCCCATGGGTAGCAAGAACTTGCTGGCAGCCACAGTTCATGCTTGCTTTGAATTTTGGCCCTGATTTCAGGCCCCAGAGAAGCATCCTTTTTCTTCAGGTGTCAATATATGTATTTATTATTTTTTTTGTTGTTAAATTAATACCATTTCACATTAAAGGACCCAGATTTCTCCTGAGGGTCTGTTTTGTAATGACACTGGAAATGTGAATATTTACAGATAATTTGCAGTAAAAAAAATATTTTATTTCTCTCTAAACAACCACTTTATTTTCTTTTGGGCACAAATGTTTCCAGCCTCTACTCTAGAAAAGCCAGGCTAGGACAGCTGTGTTACCGCTGCTGTCAACAGTGACAAGGTAGGACTGGAGAGGCGGCTCAGCAGTGAGGAGTGCTTGCTCCTTTTGCAGAGGACCGAAGCTCAATTCCCAGTACCTGCGTCCAGTGGTGACCGTTGCCTGAACTTCTAGCTCCAAGGGGTCCAGTGTCCTCTTCTGAGTAAACAAATTAAAAATAAAAAAGAAACTGGGGAGGCCAAGGTTAAGAGCTGCCTGGGGTCTGGCAGTGAGGCAAAATGGCAAAGCACACAAATACATGGGTTTAAGTCCTGTCATTTTTTTGGTCGTGTGACTCTGGGCCAGGCACTTAAGCTGTGTGCCTCAGTTCTGTCTGTGTAAGGTGGCCAAGTTAAGGTTCTGAGACAAAAGTCACAAGTGGCCCACATACTTCTTTGTCGTGGGGTGGGGGCAATAAGAATGCTTGTGGTCTTGGGAAACGGGGCTGGTGAGATGGCTCAGTTGGTAAAGTGCTTGCCCTCTGTGCACAGGACCCTGCATTGCAGTCCTCAGCAAAAGCAGATGTAACATTATATGCACATAGTCCCAGCACTGGGGAGAAAACAGCAGAGCTCCTGGGGCTCTCTAGCCAGCCTCGCCAAATCAGTGAAACTCGGTTCAGTGACAGCATAAAGTAGGGGCTGGAGCAATGGCTCAGTGGTTAAAATGGGTGATGCTTTTGCAGGGGAGCCAGATTCAGTCCCCAGCACCCACACTGGGCAGCTCATAACTACCTGTAATTAGTTTCTGGCCTCTGAGATCATCTGCACTCATGCACATAAACACAAACTTACACACATACACATAAGAAATGAATCTAAAAAAGCAAAAAAGATAAGTTAGAGAAATGGCTTAGTGGTTAAGGGCACTGGCTGTTCTTCCAGAGGACCTGGGTTCAATTCCTAACACCTACATGGTAGCTTGCAACTCATAAACATCTACAACTCCAGTTTCTTCTGGCATGAACATGCACAGGCACATATGTAGACAAAATGCCCAAACAGATAAAATAGATATATATTTTAAGAGGGTAGAGGAAAAATACCAAATGGTCTCTGGGCCACACATGCACACAAAATGGACACAGGTTTGACAATCTCCAAGGAGAGTTGGGCCCCTCTCCAGAGTAGGAACTTACATTGGTCCCTTGTCCTTGCCACTCAAGGCCTGGCTTCTGGGTCTTCATAGGTGGGGGGTCGGGGAATGAGGGTGACATCCAGCCATTTCTAAAACTGGAGGGGATACTTGTGTCCCCTCCTAGTCCCTTGGCGAAGTCAACCATGTGCTTGGCTACAACCAAAACACAAAGGAAGTGGAGGAATGTGCTGATAGAAGGACATTTTCTCCATCTCCTCATTCATAGTGCTCAGTGATTTGGATAGTGGGGTAGTAAAACTGGGAGATGACTTTTGGGTTGGTCCAGGTGAGTTTGGGTATTGAAGAATGCCCCTTCCTGTGTGTGTGGGGGGGGGGGGGAGGGGTGTGGGCACTAAGATCATACCCCAGGCATGTGTATACTGCCGTTGCTGTCCCTCACTGAAACCATTGGTCTGGCTTGGGGACAAAGCAGGAATGGGACTATGTCAAAGCAGTGAGGTTGGGGAGCCCTGACCGTGAAGACCTGTTGGCGTGACCTGAACTTGTGACTTTTGTCTCAGAACCTTAACTTGGCCACTTTACACAGACAGGTGTGTTTCTGAGCCTCAGTCCTAGGCCAGATCCTCAACCGGCTTCAGAGCTCACTGAGGGGAGAAAGAGTTGGGATTGAGTTCTGGGGTCAAACTTGAGCAGTCCTGTGAAGAATCTGTTAAAGAAAACAATCAAATTCTCAGATTAGGACTTCAGAGCACAGGCAAAAAGGGAGCTCCCCAGGCTCTCTCAATGGCTGTCCTTAACCATCCCACCCAGCCGCATACTCTGTCTTCTGCCCAGCAGCCATACTTACTTCATGAATATATGAGTCAATGCTGTGATGCTTGTCACATCCTCCTGTCCTCTCTCAGGTCTGGTTCCAGCTGGTTTTGCTGCACAGTCCTCTGCGATTTGTGTTTTCTCCAGGCCCAGTGTATCTTTTATAGCCTCTCCTGCAGCTCCTACACAGAGCCTAGGTGCATTGTCACCAGGGACTCCTGAATGTGACCCATCTAGGAAGTATAGATCCTGCCACAGAGGTCACACTGCTGGCTGGGGTTAAATGAATATGAAGCAGTTGAAAAACACCTGGTACCATGCCTGGACCCTGAGACCACTTGCCATCAGAATGCTTGTATTATCTAATGCTTCCTGTCCCTGGCTCTCCCAGTCAGTTGTATTGAGTGTCTGTGTTTTGCACTGTACAAGGTTCTGGAGACATCGTAGACAAACTGCGACTTTTTTTTAGAGTGGAAGAAATCTTTTTAAAAAAATATTTTATTAATTTATTCATATTACATCTCAGTTGTTACCCTATCCCTTGTATCCTCCCATTCCTCCCTCCTTCCTGCTTTCCCCTTACTCCCCTTCCCTGTGACTGTGACTGAGGGGGACCTCCTCCCTCTGTATATGCTCATAGGGTATTAAATCTCTTCTTGGTAGCCTGCTATCCTTCCTCTGTGAAACTGCAACTTCTTAAGCAAATCTCTCAGTTTAAGAAGGGAAGGAAACTTGCTCCTCACGTCTGCCCTTAAGGAGGGAGTCTGTGACAGAAGTCAGTTCTGGGCATGTGCTGAGGAGGTAGGAAGGCTGGATTGGCTGGAAAGGTAGGCTGCTGGGGAGAGATTGGCATTAAAATTCTCAGGCCTCAGCTTTCTGTCAAATGGATTTAGTGACTGTCAGTACACACACAAAGAGACATAGGAAGGAAAGGGTGAATGACAGTGCCTGTCACTGGCTGAATGACTGTGTGACCTCTATTTACATCCATGCTTGGCACACAGCTGTATCTGTAGTGAGGAAGACACCTGGTACAGGTGAGACATCTTCAGTACCAGCCTGGGAGGTGGCTCAGTGTTTGCCCAGCATTGGTTCCATCTCCAGCACCACAGAAAGGAGGTGGGGAAAAGCCTATAGGGACTGTCAGAGGCTGAGGATGAGTGCCTGAGGCCTGCTGGTCCTGAGTCCTGCTTCTGCCGCCAGCTGGGCCCTGCCAGCAGGAGACCTTGGCTGGATCACCTTGCTGTCGTCTTACCTGGTGCTCCCATGTGCTGACCACCCTGTGTCCCAGGCTCTATTTCTAGACTGACATGGGTATCTATCGAACCTCGTAAGCATCCCCAGCTGGACTGAGAGATATGCATCAGCCTCTGCCCAGTCCAGGCATTACTACATCCCCAAGAGCAGAATTGCCAACAGGACCTGAGTGATTAGAAGCCCAGGGGCAAGTTTCCACTTTGTCACTGGGCATCTTGTATCCCACTTTCTAGTTTCTGTTTCCTTTTCTGCACAGCAAAGGCAGCTGTGGTGATGAGGCTGACTTCGCCATGTGGAAAGCCTCTGAGCTGGGCATACTTAGGAAAGGAGGCTGAAAGGCAACCCTAGAACCCTGTATCAAGGTGGGCTATCAGAAAAGCTTCTGGACATGGATGGGGGTAGAGCGGGTTCTGTATCCTAGAAGCAGGCAGGCATCCTCTCCAGACGCATGTATTTGTGAGTAATGGATGGTACTAGGGCAGATTAGACTAGTGGTGGGGCCCTGGTGTGGGGATTGCTCTGCCACAGCGACATCTCTGAGTAGAACCCAGTGATACTGCTCAACATACCTAGTATGCACAGGACCCACCAGCCCTAGCCTGCAGCCAACAGTGGCAGCGATGTTGCTAGGTAACGGTCACGAATCAAGGTGCATATAGTGGCACAAGCTTATTCCAGCTCTCTGGCTGTTGAGACGGGAGGAACTTGAATTTGAGTCCAGCCTGGGCTTTGTAGTGAGAGTCTCAAATTTACAATTTTAAATAGGTGTCGAAATGAATCTAGAGCTGTGGATGTAACGCAGTTGGTAGAGTGCTTGCCTAGCATGCACAAAGCCCTGGGTTTGAGCCCCACAGGGCATGGTTACACAGGCCTGTAACACCAGCACTTTGGCGATGGAGACAGGAGCATCAGAAGTTCAAGGCCATCCTCAACTACAAAGAGTTTAAGGCCAGCCTGCACTATGGGACACACTGTCTCACAAAATGGCAACAGAAGCTCTGGTTTCACAGGCAGATGCACAAGCAATAGAGAAAACAGCAACATAGTATCAACTTGCTCCTTGATCTTGTCCTAGAATTGGACATCCCAGAAACAGGCAGAGTAAGAGGGCCTATAGGTTCCCTCTCATTTCTTAAAACTGCACGTGAAATCTATGACCTCAAAATAAGAGGAGTTGGTAGATGTGCACACCATCACTGAGGTTCAGGGCTTACAGCCTGATTGGCCTGGGGTGGGTGTAGACTTGGAGTAGACCGCTAGGGCTCAGAGTCACTGCTCACTGACTGTAGGGTGAGCATGGCTGTGCAGGCCTTGCCCAGGCCAATCTGGACATGCTGGGTCCTTCCAGGTTGGTATTCCAATAGTCCATTGCTTTCTTTGCCATCTTCCTTCCATAGAGGAGTCTACATTGAACACCCGGTGGAGCACTGAGACACCTTGGGTCTCTGGCATCTCTGGCCACTGCAGACTGTATAGCTGGCTTTCAAGGGGCTATTGAAAGACCCAATTCCCGGGCTAGCCTGTAAAGCAGACCTTTCTGGGCCAGCAGCTGGCCTGCATTGCTACAATTACCTGCTCCTCGTCCATGACCAGCACCCTGCAAGGAAGAGAGACATGAAACAGTTCTTGGGATAACTGAGAGCCCAGCTCTGCTCCAAATTTCCCCCCTAAATATCTGATTTTTCTGAGCAGCTTCTTGACCTAGTTTCCTGCAAGTACAGATTCTAGGCTGCATTCTTTCCCCTGGGGCCTTGGATGTGCCATCTGCACAGTGGGCACTTCTTGATTCATCCCAAGAAACTTCCAGATGAACACATTATATGCCTCCATGGTCCTATCATCACAGGAGGAACACTACCCATCACAGGCCGTCACAGAGCACAGGCATTGAGTGATGACCAGCACTGTGCACTTAGTAAATGGGTGCTCAAGGTTTCCCTTCATCTGTAGCCCTGTCCGTGGGTCTATTGGAGGCAGCAGCCTCATCCAGTATAAAGATCTGGATTTTCCGGAGAAGGGCATATGCCAAGCATGGAAGTTGCTTCTGATCAATACTGTGAAAAAGCCACATGGTTAGGCCAGGTGAGTGTCATCACTTAGAATAGAGTTTTTCACAAGCAGGCTCTTGGGGGCAGCTGCTGATGTCCCCACCATGATGATCAAAGTCTGCTGGGCTTGGATAATTCAATTTCTTTTGTCTTGTAGGTTGACTGTGGGCAAGTCATTCACACCTTCTGTGCCTTGATTTCCCAGCCTGTAAAATGGCTTCTTCTTTGCTTTGTTCCTTTTGCATGTGCAATGTGTACACACACTTGCAGGTGCATATGTGTACACATGTGCGGAAGCCAGAGGTTGATATCAGACACCTTCCTTAATCACTCTCCGCCTAATTTATAGGAGCAGAGTCTCTCCCTGAACCCAGATCTGGGTGATTTATCTAGCCTGGCTAGCCAGTTTGTCCTAAGGATCTCTTGCCTCCAGTTCATGAACACTAAGAATGTAGGTAACTGCTACACCCACCTGGCACTTACATGGGTGCTCAGCCTTACACTTGCACAGCAAGCACCTTACCTATTGAGCATCAATCACCCCAGCCCCCGCTCTCTAGTCTTCTCCAGCCGTTGCTATTAGAACCTGTTAAGTGTTTACATATCAGCCACAAAGTTGGATGATGTCATCTTTTTGTTTTGTTTGTTTTAAACCAGGTCTTACTATGTAGCTCTGGCTGTCCTGGAGCACGCTATATAGACTCAGTCTTGCACTCAGAAATTTGCCTGCCTCTGCCTCCCAAGTCTGGTCTTAAGGGTATGAAACTGCCCGTTCTCCCCTGACAGTGTTTCACCGTGTAGTTCAGACTAGCTTCAAACTTGAAATCTTACTGTGTCCATCTCTTGAATGCTGGGACCACAAGCATGAACCACCAGGACCAGCTATGTATTAGGGTACTTTACAGAGGTAAGCAGAAAAGGCTATGTGCTATCCCATATAAACTGTAGTACAGTGGTAGAACACTTACTCAGCATGTACAAGGCCTTACATTAACTGCTCTGTACTGAAAAACAAAACGATGATGATAAAGTTTATGTTATGTGCATTTCATGCTTAAGATATTTTACTAAAAAAAAAAACATTATTGGAAAGATTGCTCAGTGAGCAAAATGTCTGACATACAAATGTGAGGACCCAAGTTCAGATTCCCTGACAGCACAATGGCGTGTACCTGTAATTCCAGCTCTGGAGAAGGAGAAACAGGAGGATCCCTGGGGCTTGCTGGCCAGCCAGTCTAGCAGAATCAATAATCTCCAGGTTCAGTGAGAGACCCTGACTCAGAAACTAAGGTGGAGAACAATACAATGGAGGAGTACATTCAAGGTTGAACTGTGACACACACACACACACACACACACACACACACACACACACACAGAGAGAGAGAGAGAGAGAGAGAGAGAGAGATGGATGAATACACGTTATTACTTAGCTCCAACAAATATCAAGCATAGTATTTTTGTAGTAAAAATAAAGTGGGATAAAGAGTCTAGATTGGGTTTTGCTATGAAAAGGAACATGACAAAGAGATTCTGTGTCTTGCGCCTGTAGTGGAGGATTGGGACCTGGATTGGAAGAAGGGGACTGAGGAGCTGCTGGAGTCTGTTCAGAGCCCAGGAATGTCCCTGCCCTTTCACACTTCCAGCTGGTACTTCCACTGGTGGATGGCCATTTTTCATGTTATCTTCCTGGCCAGTGTGTTCGTGTTGCAGCTGGCCTGGCAGTCTTGTTATGGAGGCCTCGGGCTGCACTCTTTCCAAATGCCTTCATCTGTTTGCTCCTGAAGCAGGACCAGATTCATTCATAGAAAACCTGGGAATATGACAGGATCCTGGCAGGAGGGATGCTGGGCTATTCCATAACTCCCTCCTCCACCTCCTCTCCACAGCCTCTGGCTTTGCCTGAAGGATGATGGTGATTCAGGACAATGTTGCAGACCCACATGGCTGATGGAGTCCCTATTGATCCAGATACCATCCTCAGTTGCCAACTGAAGCTACAGTAGGCTCCCAGTCAGGAAGGAGTTCCTGGGTCCTGTCCTGACTACAATGTCCATCTGCCAGGTAACAGGAGCATGAAGTCCACACCAAGCAGTCTTTGGAGCTCATGGATGTGAAAGATTTTTTTTTCTGCACAAGACTTGCCACTACACTCAATATCCTTTTAGCCTGCCCCCTTCAACAAACCATCCACCAGTCTATCCTGTCTTCTGTTCAGCACCCTCCAGCTTCTCTCCATCAGGCGTTTTGTTTGTTTGTTTGTTTGTTTGATTTGCTTCTTGTCTTTCCTTTATGCTACAGCTGTCTCCTCCACTCCCCATCCATCTAGACATACTCTTCAATTACCCCACATCCTGTTCAGTTTATGCCTCCTCCCAGATCTTATTTTTTCTTCTACCCATCTGTTGTTAATTTATCAGAACAGCTTAATAATGTTTATTATTTGGCCTGTAATTATTATTATTACAGCAGTATAACCTGCTAGCCATCAATCATGACACAGGCAACTGTTATATTTTAAAACAGTCTTAGTTAACCTGGGACAGGGCAGACATTAATCTGCTAAACTACTTCCCATAGTGGGTCAGGTATCCCATGCCACCTGTTTCTAATAATTTTATCAAGCTACCTCCCATCCATAATCCCATATACTTGCTAATGTTTTTCTTCTGGCCCAAATCCTCTATCTATGCTGGCCATGTGCTTCTCTTCCATCTAACCCATGATAGCAAAACCTTCTTCTCTCTTCTCTGGTCTTTCTTCTTCCCAAGATTCTCTCTGTCTCCTAGCCCAGGAACCTTAGCCACACCTGTCTCATTTGCTCTGCCCAGGTAATGGCCGTTTATTGGTTAGCATAAAAATACATCAGACCAACCCCCAACACCCATCCATTGATCCATCCATTTTTTTCTTCATGCACCCAACTATTTCTAGTCATGCCCTACCTTATCGATCTCATTCTTTCCTATGCCATATCCTCCCTGATATATTCCTTATCCATTCTTTCATGCTGCCCAACATGCCCCTCATTAGGAGACATCAAGGCAAATGAAGCCCAAGTACAGAAAGCCACTCCTAGAGGCAGATCTGGGTAGGAGAGAAACCCATTCAGGGAATGCTGGGTGGGAAGCTAAGAAGCCTAGGTAGAGTCTCAGACTTGTGCCCTGATGCTCACAAGGTTGTATTGGGAGGGGCACTCGCCTTCCCGCCTCCAAAAAATCTTTAGGGAAACACTCTGAACAGCTAGCAGCAGCTCTGGTCAGTGTCCCAACCCAAAGTCCTGGAAGCACATCTATTTCCAACAAGGCTATGGAGGAAGGGCTACACACGTGGACAACCTCCAGAGAGCCTGAGGCAGAGTGGGCAGGCATAAAAGTAACTGTCCTCTCAAGCTCTTCAATGGTGTCTTGCCTCTCAGAGCCTCAAGCTTCTGAGATATACTAATACAGCAAAACAATGTACAAGGATATACTAGTACAAAGCATACCTGCACATGGATTGTACATGGATTGTAATGGTACTACCATTTGCAGTGTTTCTCAGTCATGGTGCATGTAGGAATGTGTGTGCTACTGAGGGGGAAACTCATAGGTATGCTTTATTGTAAATGCACATTAGTTAGCACTGAAGTACTAGTAAGTATGTTGGTTTTTGCAATGATTTATGTATGAGTGGGCATGGTTTGCAAAGGTGCTATTTTGTAGTGCTTGAGTTATAGATGCATGTGTAGTTCATGTTCAATCAGTGTCCAGATGTACTGCTATAAAAAATAGCCTCATGTGCTATGTTTTCCCGTAAATCTTCTGCCGCTTCTGTTACACTACATCTGTGTGCCATGCACTGGTACTATAATTGTCTTGGTATTTTACTTTTACTACCATTTTCACTGTGACTTATCCATCACCAGTGACTAGTCTACTCTTAAAAATATGTGCAATGCTTTCCTAACCCAGAAAGTTAAGAGTTGTAGAGGATATAACATATTTTAGTTTTGATCCCAAGTGTGAGATGTGAAACAGACTTGTATGAGGGTGTGCAGTGTTTTTCTGCTGGAAACAGACTTGTGAGAGAACAGGTGATGTTTGTCCACTAGAGGAGGAACTGCCTCTTGTGGTGGCATGGTCTTTGCCAACTGATAAACATTCTACTGTGGACTCTGAGAGTATATATATATATATAATATGAGCCCCAAAATAAGAGGCTTGGTTTTTTGGTTTTGGCGTTGCTTCTTACTGTTTGGCTGTTCATTGCTCCACTTCAAAATGCTCCTAGAAAGAACCACTCTAAATAACACTTTGAGGTTCTGGGTTCTGGCTGCTGCTTCTGATTCCTGCTACTGCAGTTGCAGTCACCTTTGCTGAATTGCTGGTTTGCTGCTTAGTGGGTCTACTGGAATCCCACTGATTATGCCAGTGGAATCACTCCAAAGGAACCGAGTCTATAAAGGTCTACTTCTCCTGTTGCCTCTAACTTCTTTTCTCTCCTATCTAGGACAGGTGTGTTGGAAGGGAGGATAACCATTAAAGAACCCAAAATAAAGTAAGTTTGAAAAGTTCAAAGCCTATAGGTGCACCCAATGTCGCTTGAGCATAATGAGTAACTTCTAATACTATAGAGGAAAATACAGGTTTTCAAGGTATAAAGATACTGTTTCAGGTGTCAGCAAAATGGCAGCTGATGTTGCAGGCTTTTTTCTGCTTTGTACTAAGAGAAAAAATTCTGTTTTTGCTTTGTCTTCTTTCTGTATCCCATTTTAAAAAGATTGGGAGGAAGACTGATAAGATATGAAAACCAGAAGTGTTAATAAACTCTATAGTTCTGGAAAAGATTTCAGAGTTGACAGTACAAGACAGTTTATGGGTAGAGATGGAAGCACTTGGGAAGCTAATAGCAACACAGATAAACAGAGAGAAAAGTGTTTATTTTTTGTGATAACTGAAGATGAGAATTCTCTGCTCTTGCCACCCCACCCTGCTCCATGCACTAGGTATTCAGAGCACCTGCATGTGGAAGGGGGTGGAGAAGAAGGGGAAGCCAAAGAGGCCAAAAGGATTTCAGAATGGGAAGCTGGGCAGGCTAAGAGGGCTTTGGAGGCAAGTGCACCAATAGAGGAATTCTCTACAGCTACATAGACACCATCAATTTTTCCAGTCTTTGTGCAACATATCCCTGCTGCTGCTGATGGTGAAGCTTATGATGAGATGGTATGGTGTTCAGTAGATATGCTAGATTTGAAGCATTTTAAAGAGTCTATTGTATGGTATAGAATGCATTCATCTTTTGTTAAACAAATGTTAAGCAACTGGGCTGCACAGCATAGATTTATTCCCCAAGATTGGAAGGGATTGGTGTCAGCTGTTTAGAAGCTGCTCAACAGTTACAGTGGTTATTGTGGTAGAGAAATGAAGCCACAAAAATAGAACAACAAAATATAACAAGGAGGATAAATGTTTTTAAAGGTCAATTTCTTGGTGAAGGGTGTTATGCTGACTTATGAGAGCAAACCCAATCTGAAGATGTAGTAATTGAACAATGTCGTGTTGCAGCCTTAAGAGTTTGGGACATGTTGAGGAGCCTAGTAAAACAACCACTAAGGTATTTTAAGGCCCTGGAGAAGCCTTCACAGAATTCTTACAGAGACTGGGTTCAGCTCTAGATAGAGCCGTACCAGACCCTGAGACCAGACAGGCATTGAAACAGATCATGGCATGTGAGAATGAAAATACTGAATGTAAGAGACCATTAAAAGCATGAGGAGCCTCATTAGATGAATGGGTAAGAGAGACAGCTAATATTTGCTCTTAGGAGCATCAAGCCAAATATAATACCTAGAGGTCTCAGATACTAAAACACCCAGTGCTTTAATTGTGATAAATTTGGCCATTTACAAAGAAACTGTAAGGTTGAAAATTCCAGACCTCAAAAGAGCAGGTGCACTAACTCTGGAGAAAATGGTACTCATGGAGGAGAACAAGGAGATTCTGGCCATGATTGTAAAGGTATGTCAAGATTTCCAGGGTATTGTAGCCTCTGTAGGAAGGGAAAACATTGGTCTAGGGATTGCCAATCTTAGAGAGAAGTATGAGGTAATCTCTTGCCATCAGGAAATGAAAGGAGGGGCCTGTTAGCTCAAGGCCACAGCAAACAATATGAGCCATCTTTCTTTGGTCAGCCAGAAGGTAACAAGCATGCAAGAAGACGAAGACTAGGTATCAATGATTTAATGCATGCTACTGAAGGCAGCGCAGCTTTGGATCTGGCCTCAAATAAGTCTCTTACACTATTTCCACAGGTTATATGTTACAAAATAACCACTGGTGTTTATGGTCCATTACCTTCAAGGACAGTAGAATAACTTTGGGAAGAAGTGAATTAACTTCTCAAGGCTTTATTGTGCATTCAGGTATTATACATGGGGATTTAAAGGTACTGTGCTGTCAGAAATGAGTGTTTCTACAAGTTTTAAAACCAAAGAAACAACTTACTGAGTGTTGCATGTGTTCACTTTCGTTAGAATTGATTCTCCCCCCCCCCCCCCACCAAGGAACGGCTTTTTAGAGTGCATTGCTTTTGCCAACAAATGCACACAAGTGACTCTGCTTAGTGAAATAAACATCTCTCAAACTTTTCAAGGAGTAGGAAAGTTAGATTTATTGAGAGAAGCTTACACGTGTGTTTCTTTAGTGTATTCAGTTTTCCATAGAAACAGTGACTTTGCTTTAAGAAAAATACATTACAGTACATTTCTTCCTGAAACAAACACATTTGCAAAAGTCATGTGTTTTCAGAAATGAGTGTTTCTTCAAGTTTTCAACCCAAAGAATCAATTTACTAATATAAGTGTTGCATGTGCTCACTTTCCTTAGTAAAGGGTTCTTTTCTTAAGAAATGATATATCGGAGTGCACAGGTTTTGCCAGTGAGCCCGCTTGTACAAGTTCTGAATAAGTGACTGTGCTTAGTGAAATCAAAGTTTCTCACACATTTCTGAGAATAGGAAGCTTAGATTTAGATAGAGAAGCTTACACAAGTGTGTTTAGCATATTCTGTTTTTCTTAGAAACGGTGACTTTTCTTTCAGAAAGATACGTTACAGAGTGTTTTTTCTTGAAACAAACACATTTATATAAGTACTGTGCTTTCAGACATGAGTGTTCTTACAAGTTTTCCATACAAAGAAACAACTTACTTATGAGAGTGATGACTCACTTAACATTCCTTAGAAATGGGATTCCCCCCCCCCCCCAAGGAAAGATGTCTGAGTGCACCTTTTCCAACCAAAAGAGTTGTACAGGTCTGAGTAAGTGACTGTGCTTAGTGAAATCAATGTTTCTCACACTTCTCTAGAGTAGGAAGCTTAGATTTAGTGAGAAAAGCTTACACATCTGTTAGTTCAATGCACTCAGTTTTCCTTAGAAACGGTGACTTTTCTTTAAGGAAGATGCGTTACAGTGTGTTTCTTCCTAAAACAAACACATTTGTACTATTACTGTACTTTCAGAAATGAGTATTTCTACATGTTTTCAAACCAAAGAAGCAATTTACTAACGTGAGTGTTGAATATATTCACTTTCGTTAGAAATGGTTTTTTTTTTTTTCCTCTAAGGCATGCATGGTATGTTAGAGTGCACAGCTTTTGCCAACCAAAGCAGTTGTACAGGTTCTGAGTAAGTTACTGTGCTTAGTGAAATCAAAGTTTACCACACTTTTCTAAGAGTAGAAAGCTTAGATTTATTGAGAGAAGCTTACACATATGTTTGTTTAGTGTATTGAGTTTTCCTTAGAAACGGTGACTTTGCTTCAGTAAAAACACGTTAGAATGTATTATTGCTGAAACAAACACATTTGTACAAGTACTGTGCTTTTAGAAATGAGTGTTTCTACAAGTTTTCAAACCAAAGAAGCAACTTACTAATGTGAGTCTTGCATGTGCTCACTTTCCTTAGTAACAGATTTTTTTCCCCTTAAATAGTGATATATTGGAGTGCACAGGTTTTGTCAACCAACCCACTTGTACAGGTTTTGAAGAAGTGGCTGTGCTTAGTGAAATCAAAATTTCTTACACATTTCTGAGAATAGGAAGCTTAGATTTAGTCTGGGAAGCTTACTCATGTGCGTTTAGTGTATTCTGTTTTCCTTAGAAATGGTGGGTTTGCTTTAATATACATGCGTTAAAGTTTATTTCTGAAACAAACAGATTTCTAAAAGGACTGTGCTTTCAGTAATGAGTGTTTCTACAAGTTTTCAAACTAGAAATCCAAATTACTAACATGCCTGTTGCATGTGTTCACTTTTGTTAGAAATGGGTTTTCCCACCAAGGAATGATGTCTTGGTTTTTGTCAACCAACCAGTTGTACAGGTTCTCAATAATTGACCATTCTTAGTGAAATCAAAGATTCTCACACATTTCTGAAAATAGCAAGTGAGCTTAGATTTAGTTTGCAAAGCTTTCACATGTGTGTTTAGTGTATTCAGTTTTCCTTAGAAATGGTGACTTTACTTTAATAAAGACACGTTAGAGTGTATTATTCCTGAAACAAACACTATTGTACAATGACTGTGCTTTCAGAAATAAATGTTTCTACAAGTTTTCAAACCAAAGAAACAACTTACTAATGTGAGTGGTGCATGTGTTCACTTTTGTTAAAATGGATTTTCCCCCCAAGGAGTGATGCCTTAGAGTACAGAACTTTTACCCATCAATGCAGTTATACTGGTTCTGAGTAAGTGACTGTCCTTAGTGAAACCAGCGTTTTTCTCACTTTTCAGGGGACATGCACCTTAGTTTTAATGACAGAAGCTGACACATGTGTTTGTTCAGTGTGTTCTGTTTTCCATAGAAACAGTGAATTTGCTTTCAGAAACATGCATTACACTGTTGTTTCTTCTTGAAACAAACACATGTGTAGAAGTACTGTGCTTTCAAAAACTGACTGGTTTTCCAAGTTTTCTAACCAAAGAAACAAGTTACAAATATTGAAAATGCATTTGTTCAATTTCGCTAGAAATGTTTTTTTTTTGCCTAAGCAGTGCTGCCTTAGAGTACACTACTTTTGCCTATAAATGCAGTTGTACAGGTGCTGAGTAGTGACTGTGCTTAGTGAAATCAGTTTCTCTCACTTTTCTTTGAGTAGGGAGCTTATTTTAGCAAGAGAGGCTTACACACATGTTTGTTTAGTGTATTCAATTTTCCATAGAAGCAGTGACTTTGTTTTTGAGACATGCTTTACAGTGTTCTTCTTCCTGAAATAAACAATGTGTAGATTTAGTGTGCTTTCAAAAAATGACTTTTTAAAATACATGTGTTCTTACCAAGGAAGCAACTTACTAACGTGAGTGATGCACGTGTTCACTTTCTTTAGAAACAGTTTTTTTCCTAAGGAGTGATGCCTTAGTGTACACAACAGTTGTCTATCAATGCAATTGTACAGGTTCTGAGTATGTGACTATTCTTAGTGAAATCAACATTTCTCTCACTTTTCTGTGTGTAGGGAGCTTAGTTTTAGTGAGAGAGGCTTACACACATATATGTTTAGTGTACTCAGTTTTCCAAAGAAACAGTGACTTTGCTTTCAGAAATATGTGTTAATGTGTGTTTCTTCCTCAAACACATGTGTAGAAGTACTGTACTTTTAAAGCAGTAACTTACTGACGTGAGTGATGCATATGTTTACTATCATTAGAAATGGTTTTTTTCCCCCTAACGAGTAATACCTTAGAGTACACAACTTTTGCCTATCAATGCAGTTGTACAGGTTCTTAGTAAGTGACTGTGTTTAGTGAAATCAATGTTTCTCTCACTTTTCTGTGAGCAAGGAGCTTAGTTTTAGAGAGAGAATCTTACACATGTGTTTGTTTAGTGCATTCAGTTGTCTGTAGAAATAGTGACTTTGCTTTCAGAAACTAGTGTTACAGTGTGCTTCTTTCTTCAACAAACATGTGTAGAATTACTGTGCTTTAAGAAAGACTGTTTCTACATGTTTTCAAACCAAAGAAGCAACTTACTAACCTGAGGGATGCATGAGTTCACTTTCACTAGAAAGTGTTCCTCCCCGCCCCCGCAAAGAGTGATGTCTTAAAGTACACAGCTTTTGCACATCAATGCAGTTGTATAGGATCTGAGTAAGTGACTGTGCTTAGTGAAATCAATGTTTCTGTCACTTTTCTTTGAGTCAGAAGATTAGATTTAGTGAGAGAAGCTCACACATGTGTTTGTTTAGTGTATTCAGTTGTCCATAGAAATAGTGACTTTGCTTTCAGAAAGGGGGCAGAAAGAGGGCATCAGATTCCCTTGGACTGTAGTTAGGATGGTTGAGTTTCCACATAGGGTGAGAACTGATCCCTGGTCCTCTACAAGAGCAGCCTGTGATTTTAACTGCTGAGCCATATCTTTAGCCCCAATTTCTATTTCTAAAATGAAGTAGTTAGTACACTTAGATGACTTACAGGTCATCTGGGTTCTGATGTTGTTTTTTGGCGGGGTTGGGTGGGGATTATTTGTTTGTTTGTTCGGTTTTGAGTCTGGGTTTCTCTGTGCAGTGTTGGCTGTCCTGGACTAGATTTGTAGACCAAGTTAGCCTCAGACTCACAAGGATCCACCTGACTCTGCCTCCTGAGTACAAGGATCAAAGTCATGCACCACCATGTCTAGCTTGGGTTCTGATATTGTATATTTTCTCACAGTCAAAGTGATTGTGCTATCACTTGACAAAATTCAAGCTGAGTACAGTGGCACACTTACATTCCATCTACTCAGGAGGCTGGCAGGGATTTGGAGCTGACCTAGGCAGCACAATGAGACAATACCTCTTTTTAAAACAGCCCCAACTCAGTAGTCACACTGGAAATGAACAAGTAAGATGAGAACTTCATTTGCGCCAGTGTCTTCCTGTGACATGGTTGACTTCCATAGTAAAAATTATATTTTTGGCTGGAAATAAATGGAAGTTATCAAGGTACCGTACTTCTCTGTGAATTTAGTTTTTTATTATTAATGAGAATGAGGACATGACCACTCCAAATTCTGGTTGAGGAAAATGATTTTATTGTAGATATGAGGGAGAAAACAGCCAGAGGCATCTGGGAAGACTCTGGACTAAGAAGAGAAAGTGGTGGACAAAATATGACCATAACACAGAACCAGGCCATGAGAAGAGGGGAAAGAAAGAGAGAGATAGGAAACAAAGAGGAGAGAAGATGAGAGAGGGCAGGGAACAAGAGGAATCATAGACCAGGCGACCCAAGAGATTATGTGGTCTAAATGGCAGGTTTCTATAAATATGAGGAGCTGGGAAGAGACTGAGCCCCACACTGGAGAGGTTTAGGGTAGGGGGCAAGGTGAGGAGTGATGGGAGGAGCCACAGGTACTGAGTGAGCCTTGTTGTGGCTTTCTTTGGGACCTGACAGTTAATTAATAATCAATTGGATACAGATATCATTATGTAACCCCATGTGTCATTCAAAGTAGACTAACTGACTGAGTCTGTATAGGTACAACCTTTGGGCTGGATGCTTCTGGGAAGTAGGATAGTCCAGGCTTGTGAGTCCCAGGGCCAGATGTTCTCTAGCCTTCCTTACTCTGAGGGCCCATATCTCAGGCTGGCTGGATTGTTGGGTGGTGTATGGGATGGAACGCTGAGGTGTGGAAAGATCTCTTGTTGCTCCTTGCCCTAAGCCTCTGCAATGGTAAAGCCAGGAGAGGAACTGACTCTCTGCTACTGGGAGAGCTCCTCAAGGCCAGGACTGGGATTTTAGCTCAGTACCTGCACAAGGAATGAATAAGTAAATTGTTGAGCGACTAAGTGAGGGTGAGGAAAGCTCATCCTGTGGCACATGCAGCAGTAGTCACTAAACCTGACAAGGCTTTGATTAGCAAGACCTAAGGAATCCAGTCTTCCAAGCTGAAATAATTGAGTCATTGTTACCCATTCAATTTTCCCAGCCTCCTGCCACCCACTTAGTGCCCTTGTGTGGTTTTGAACATGAATTCCTTCTGTTTAGTCAGTGCCTTCTCCCCAAGTCTCTGATAGAAGTTGTTTGCCTTAAGATGGGGGATGTGGCGAGGCACCTGATAGGGAACAGAGTTTTGGGGGACCACTCAAGAAAGAGCCTTACTGAGTCCAAAGCCCATGACAAGATGAACAGAGCTGACATGGGAGCAAGTCAGGAGGCACTACACATGCCTCTGATGGATTGTGCTTCTGTGCGCAACCAAGCAGGGCTGTGACTGCCACAGGTTGAGCAGAGACCAAGCCACTTCCACATACCTGTATAGGTCTGACATCCCTCAGGACCCCTCTTGTCACACTGGCAAAAGAAAAAGAAATTTCTCTTGCTTTGGTCCACACTTGGAGCAATTTTAGTCAGATGGAGAAGTGAACTGAGGAACCTTTCCAATTTAGGGTCCTTCCTTCTTGACAGACCAGAAAAGATAAAGTAACTGCTGGAAGTGCCTGAGTATGAAGGCAGCTGACCAAGCACAAGTCTACAGGTGCCTGAGGAGGCGCACTATGGAAGGCAGCGGACCAAGCACAAGTCTACGGGTGCCTGAGGAGGCGCACTATGGAAGGCAGCGGACCAAGCACAAGTCTACAGGTGCCTGAGGAGGTGCACTGTGGAAGGCAGCCGACCAAGCACAAGTCTACAGGTGCCTGAGGAGGTGCACTGTGGAAGGCAGCCGACCAAGCACAAGTCTACAGGTGCCTGAGGAGGCGCACTGTGGAAGGCAGCCAGGGGCATTAGCTTCATAGTGCAAGTCTTCTTGCTTGATTATAGCTTTCTTTTCATTTTGGGGGTGAGTGGGTGGGATGGAGAGTCTAATACTGTAGTCCAGGCTGTCCTCAATCTGGTGACAATCCTCCTGTATCAGCTGCCAGAGTGATGGGATATTTTGCAAAGTACTTAGTTATACTTTCAACAAGTTTCCCTCCCCCCCAGGCTTCATTTTTGATAAATGAATTATATTTTAAAGTTGTTTCTTAAGAGAGATCCTGTCTCAAAAACAACAACAAGAAAGGCAATTGTTTCTTAATAAAAACAGACCAGAATGTATTTAAAAAATAAACTTACGTAAATTCCTTATAAATGAAAACCCTAAAATTTTTTTCTTTATCAATGTTGCTTTCTCATCCCTGAAGTTTGCATATTTTTCTGGTTAGCTCTTCTGAATTCCAAGAGCGTTTATTTCCCTAGCTAGAGAATCAGGAGCCATTTTTCCAGTTTGTCACTTTCTCATTTCACGTTGTAGCCATGACTTGTCTGCTTCATGCCCTTCCCTGAATGCAGTGCCTTCCTGCAAAAGCACCTGTGTGGGGAAACAAACCGGCTTTTGGAGCCACAGTTCTGTTACTCACTAGGAGGTAAAACAAGGATAAGAGTATAGTTGCTTTGTGTGATTTTTTTTTGGCAAGGATTAAATGAGATAGATGCAGGAGACACAGAAGCCTGCCATGATGTCACCTGTTATCGTCTGCTGTCTAAAAGAGTGGTCTGTGCACTTGCGCACCCGTGTTTATTGTCCTAGTATTCAAGCTAGCAGGAACTAGAACAGATGAACGGATAAAGAACACGTGGCGCATACACACAATGGAATGTTATGTAGTCAGAAGAAAGGTGAAACCATGACAATCACAGGAAAAGGGCATAAGTGGAGATCATGACTTGAAGCAACCTGACTCAGAAAGACAAGTGCCATGCTTTCTCTTATACGCAGAATCCAGTTTTAAAAGTAAGTGTGTGTGTGTGTGTGTGTCTAGAAAGAAGATAAGGAGAGGAGAGGAAGAGATGTTCAGGGAAGTAGAGTGAGTGGGAGGACATGTGCAAGAGGAAAGCAAACAAGAGGGGCTGGAGAGATGGCTCAGCAGGAGGACGGAGTGCCAGGAGGCAAGCACATGAAGGGAAAGTGACTGTATGACACATGCATGTGCAGACGCTGGAATGAAACCTATTGCTGTGTTTACTAACCTAAAGATTAAACAACAGAAACAAAACAGAGAATGAGCTCTCTTAACAGTGTGCCTTGTCATTCCTGCCACCAAGAGGCTCATAAGCCATGGCTGCGTTTACTGCTGCAGTTAAAGCTCCAGTCTTCTTCCCTCTATGTCCGCAGCACCCAGAGCATGGCTGGTACTCAACACGCAGTCAGTGAACATTTATTTACTGAATGAATGTATATAGGAAATTACAGTATTTTATGAATAGGGAAACAAAGGCTAGAGCGCGTCGATGACGTAAAGTCTCCCCGTGACTTTGAGGGGACTAGGAAAGGGTTCTCTAGCTTGGCTCTCTTCTACCACTCCCTTCCTAGGCCTTACGTCACCATCTACATCTTTAGATAGGCTTTCTTTGCTATTAAATATAAAAAGGATTCTGAAAGTTTGGAATCTACCGTGGTGTCCCCCACCTTGACTGCTTCCGTGGGAATGTGCTTTGGAACTGGCTCCTCTTGTGACAGGGTCACACATCCTGAAGCCCCTAAGGTGATGACCGAGACCTGGCAGCCCCCGTTCTAGGAGAGTCCATGCAGCCTTCCCAGCCTCGGTCGGGTTATTCACTGCAAGGCCCATTAAAATCTCAGCCTGGAACACACATGAGAAAAGAAGCCATGGTGACAGTAAAGCAACTGAGACCAGGGCTGTCCTTTAGAAAGCGTGTCCCCTCCTCTCCTCCCAACACTCAGAGCAGTGGGCATGGTGCTCTCAGGCTCACTGTCTCAGCATTGGGGAGGTCAGGATGGAGGATAAGGAGCTAAGGGCACAGCAAGTTGAAGCAGCCTGTTACAGAGTGAGAGCCTCCCTCAAATGACAACAAACACAAACAAAACCCCAGATAAAACAAAACACTCTTGGGGCCTGGAGAGATGAGTCAAAGGTTAAGAGCACTTGCTGCTCTGGTACAAGACTGAGGCTTAGTTCCCAGCACCCACATGGTGGCTTGCGGTCATCTGTACTTCTACTTCTGGAGGCTCTGACCCCCTCTTTTGTCCTCCACAGGCACCAGTCACATATGAGGCGCACTTACACATACACAGGTAAACACTCAAATGCATGAAATAAATCTAAAAATATTTGTAAGCGTCGTGGGATAACTTTGATTTTCTCTGTGTAGTCCTGGTTGTCCTGCAACGAGATCTGCAGACCAGGCTGGCCTTGAACAACCAGAGATCTGCCTGCCTCTGCCCCTCAAGTGCTGCAATATGTTCATTGAGTGTATGTGTGCATACCAGCTGAGTCCTGGGGATTGAACTTAGGTCATTTATCTTAGTAAAGGTAAAGGGTAAAGGTGTATGCTTCCGCCGCCCTGCTTGCTTTTACTTTTCAATAAAAACAAAAAATAAATACTCGCTGGGAGTAGGAGAAGCAACATGGCAGTGTTGGCAGCTCACAAGGTGAGGGTGGATGGCTGTGTTGCTCTCTCAGATCCTCTCGATACAGAACTGGGGACAACAAATGCAGTCTGTGGAAGGAAGCGAGGAAGGTGGGAAGTGGAGAGAGGCTCATTGCCAGGGACTCCAAGTTTGCTGCGCCTGTAAACACTGGCACCTAAGGACGCCATTGCCCAAGGCCTCTCGTGGCCTGGTGTCTTCCTCATGGTCCTGCAGACTACTCAATTCTGTTTGCTTCTGCTGAGGAAGCTGGAGGCACGTGTAGTCTTGTGTAGTGTATGGTTAAACTACAGTATAGAGAAGGGAATATAGTTATACACTCTTAGTTAAAAAGTACCGTATAATTCCTCCAGTGCTGGAATATGTATGAGTTTGTAGTTTAACCACACACTATATAAGGGTGTGCTGGGTGTGGTGGTGCATGCCTGCAATCCCAGAACTCAGGAAGCAGGGGCAGGTGGATCTTCGTGAGTTTGAGGCCAGCCTGGTCTACAGAGTGAATGCAGGACAGCCAAGGCTACAGAGAGAAACCCTGTCACAAAAACAAAATACAAACCCCTGCCCCCCAAAAAGACAGCATATATCCATTCGCTATATAAAAGCACAAAGCACACAACTAGGCTGCTGAGATGGCATAGGTAAAGGCAGGCATTAAAGGCATGTGCCACTGAAACTAATGTCCTGAGTGTCATTCCCAGGACTGGTGGAAAGAGAATATTGAGTCTATCAAGTCCTCTGACACTTCCATGTACATGTCATGGCATATGAGCATGCATGCACACATACACACAGAAAATGTATAAAACACTTTTAAAGGGGCTGGAGAGATGGCACAGGAGTTAAGAGCACTGACTGTTCTCTCAGAGGACCCAGGTTCGATTCCCAACACCACACGGCAGCTCACAACTGCCTGTAACTCCTGTTCCAGGGGATCACCTGACATAGACACACATGCAGGCAAGACACCAATGTATATAAAATTAAAAAAAGCTTTAAAAGTATATTACCAAATTCTGTCTTTTCTGTAGTGCAGTTTAATCACATGCTGTGTATTCCTAAGAATGGGACTACACTTCACTTTTATTTGCTCTGAACATGCCCAAATCAATACTTATGCCATATGAAAAATCATTCCTCAAGTGTCTGCTCACTCTGAGCCTCAACTTGGCCATGTACCTTCTCTTCCCGTCTTCTGAGTGGTCCCTTTCAGTCTGAGTTGGTTGTACTCTGAGGCCATCTTTAAATTTTAAGTATTTAGGTGCATGTGTGTGTGTGCCTGAGTATATGTCTATGTACCAAGTGTGCACAGGAGGAGCCGAGGAGGCCACCAGAACAGGGCACTGGATCCCTGGGACTTGAGTTTTAAAAAATGGTTGTTAGGCACTGTGTGGGTGCTGGGAACAGAATGTGAGCCATCTTAATAAGTTTTGTGTTAATCTGTGTTACTGGGACCACTTCTGTCTGCAAAATTCACTGATTTAGTTTCAGAGACGTTCAGTGACATCTTCTTAAAACTCTGTAATCTCTGTCAATACCGTGTGTGTGTGTGTGTGTGTGTGTGTGTGTGTGTGTGTGTGTGTGTGTTCTGACCTACAGTACCACTGTGCACCAGGCAACACTAGTACCAACTGTCAAACATGAGTGAAGAATCCCTCAGCCTTGCTCCGCAGGGACCACAGAGTGAGGACAAGCCATGCTGGGCCCTATGTGAATTCTCCATCTGTGGCAGCTGAGAACGGAAATCATGAACGTTGCTTTGGAGAACTTATTGCATTAGGTAAGTATACAAACAGGGACAGGACACAATAAGGCAGATGCTCTGTCTTAATGAAATTTGAAATTCAGTGGAAAAGGTAGATGAGCTGATTAAACAACTGTCCGAGGAATAAATACAGTGTCTTTTAAGTGTCACTGGGGAACTCTAAGCCCATCTGGTGGTTGAGAGTAATGCAACCTTGTATTGCGAAATGGTCGCCCAGTGCCTAGCCATGGTGGTTGCTCAAAAATGTTGCATACCCTACTGTGGTTTGTTAGAATTAGTTTCCACGTAGCAGCCTTCTCTCTCCTGTATGTTCTGACAGATAAAACTGTCAAGCAAGCAGGTTAAGAAAGCCTAGACCTTGATTGAGCCCTAGAGCCAAAGGAAAGCTAACCTTTCCTGACCACCTTTCTCCCTGTGCATGCTGTATCTCAATGACGACAGAACTCTAGTGTAGCTGGCTTTCTGTAACAATGGCGACTGACTGAGACCTCGTTCCCAACAGTACTTACAGACGAGTAGGTTATATCCCCACACTGACAGGTATGTTCCGCGACCTGCACATTATGACCCTTGGGCAACAACACACTGCCTTCCTTGTACAGCAGCCTCCATGGGATCCTGCATCTCTCCACCACTTCCGTCGCACGAGCTGGACACTGGAAGGCAGCAGCCACCCCAGGAGCTGTATAATAATTGCAGTTGCCAGATAAAATACAAAAAAAAGCTCAGTTAAGTTTGATTTTCAGGAAAACAACAAATAGTTTGTATGTTTTTTTCACTGATTATTGGATATTCAAATGTAGCTGGGCATCCTGTATTTTAATTTGTTCAACTTAGCAACTTTATTATTAGTTAGTCTAGCTAGGTGCATGCCTTTAATCCCAGCACTCGGGAGGCAGAGACAGGTGGATCTCTGAGTTGGAGGCCAGCCTGGTCTACAGAGTGAGTTCCAGGACAGCCAAAGTTACACAGAAAAACAACTTAGTCTAGAAAATGTGCAATAATTAAAAAGAAAACAATATATCAATATTTGTGGACTGGAGGGTGCTAAAACTGGCAGAGGGCTAGTCAGTGTCAGCTTATGGGGCATGCCTCAGAATCCTTTATGGTCACACAAGGCTTAGTAATTTCCTTTCCTCCACCCCTAAAACAGTGAAAAATCTCTTTTTACTGAATTCACATGTGCTCAAACTGATGCAGCTGGTCCTGCCTCTTTGTTTTATCCAACAGAGGAACCAAACCAGCTGTCTCTACCTCACTTTCATTGCAGCAGAACACACTGGAGAGGGTATAGAACCGGGGGTCCAGGCAGGCAGTGGCAGGAGCTGGATTGAATAGCGTTTCACTACCAAGGAATGGGAAAGGGGATCAATAGTTATCATTTAAAAATATTAATTTAATCTTTTTAGTTCTCTTTTAGGTCAGATGTAAAGTAATGGGTTTTGGTATGGCATTTTCATACCATTTTGACAAGGGGTATGCACAGACACTAACTGAGAGAGATCTGAGGGCCATCGCTTTTGCACTCAACCAGATTGAATATCTTTAAACCACAAGCACAGAAAGGCTTGAGATCTCAGTCCTCACAACAGCCTAATGTCTCCATTTCCTCTGCGTGTTTGTTTATTTTTGTTTGTGTTTTTTTAACTTTACCATTTCAGCTTCAGGGGCAAGCGTCAGATTGACAACTAACATGATTATACAGTTTAGGTGAGGGCAACAAGTGTATTAGAGTAACAGTTGGTATATAAGGACATAGATGAATTTGAATGGAATGGTGAACATTCTTGTAGGTTTGTAAGGTGTACTTATCTGTTGGGGTGGTCCACAAATTCATTTTTCAGGGGCGAAAAAGCGACAGGAAAGAAACAGCAAAGAATTAGAAATTTTCCTAGTAGTAACAGCATGTAGAAAACTGAGGTGTGGTGGCGCACGCCTTCAGTCCCAGCACTCAGGGAGGCAGAGGCAGGCAGACCGCTTGAGTTCGAGGCCAGCCTGGTCTACAAATTGAGCCTGGAATAGCCAAGGCTACACAGAGAAACCCTGTCTTGAAAAACCACCACTACCACCACCAACACCAACAACTGAAAAAAGATTAAAAAAAGAAAACACTTAAGTATATGTATATTTATACAGCCATTAGTACAGGACAGAAGTGCTTTTCAGAGGAGAAAAATGAAACATAGAGAGATGAGGCCCAATGCTGACGTCATACTTATACTCTGGCACATGATAAGGCTGAGTCCTAACCAAGAGTCCCTTGGCTTTGATTTTAAGGTTTGAGTCTCTTTAAAATAGCAACACGACGTTCCTTCTTCGTCCTCCAGGCAGCCCGCACAGTCCCTTTACCACCATGCCGATGTTGATCGTGAACACCAATGTTCCCGGCACCTTTGTGCCAGAGGGGTGTCTCTCCGAGGTCATCCAGCAGCTGGCGCAGGTCACCGGCAACCCGCACAGTACATCTCAGTGCACGTGGTCCAGGACCAGCTCATGACTTTCAGTGACATGAATGACCCCTGTGCCCTCTGCAGCCTCCACAGCATCTGCAAGATCGGCAGCGCCCAGAATCGCACCTACAGCGAGCTGCTGTGCATGCATCAGCCCGGACCGGATGTACACCAACTATTACAACATGAACGCAGCCACCGTGGGCTGGAACAGTTCCACCTTCGCTTGAGTACTGGGCTGACAGACTTACCTGCACCTCTGTTCTTGGAGCCTTGCTGACGCTGTGTTCTGTGTTTGTCCACCAGTATTGATGCCCGACTTCTGGTTGGGAGAACTAAAAGGTCTCTATCCACAACAACACATCCCTCCAGTACCAATGCACTGTATCTCACAGCAGTTCCCGGTGTGAAATTCTGCAAATTATTTTAAAGGACTTAGAAATTCCATTTGCAAAAGGCTCCTACTTTGTGACAAAACAACTGGGTTGGCTGGATTTCTTTTATCAGCCTGGACCCATAGATTCACACGGCAAACAATGCCACCTGATTAGTTCTAAGGAAAAGTCCTTCAGCTGCAGTTCTTAGAGACTGTTCTAGAACAATGGTTACAAGTTTGTTCACACAGCAGGAGAGCCTGATCAGACAGATGGGGGGCTTCCAGCCTCCACTTCCAGCCCACTGATCCAGGAACCCCCACACTCACAGGTTCTCCAAGTGGCTCTCGTAGCTAGCTCAGCAGTGACACATCCCCCTGTCCTGAGGAGATGCTAATCTGCTTATGGCTGATAGAGACCCCATTGCTGCAACACTGAGTGTGTCCAGCCCGCTCTGACCTTCCTAGGTCTTACTTAGCAGTTGGGTCAGTCAGTGGTCTTGACCAGTCTAGCCTAACAGTAGCACCACACTTTTGTTATTTTAAACTTTACAATGTCCTCCCACACAAATTTTATGGGGTTTTTTTTTCCTGCTCTGATTTTTGTACAGGGCAATTGTTTGGCTTAAATTAGAAAATGCATGTAAAAGCCCCATGTAAACTATAAAGTGTTGTCCAAATATAAAGGATTATTACTGTTATTATACTGTCTTTTGCACACAGCCTACAGCCACGCCTGTCCACCCCTCTTCTGCCTTCTGATAGAGCATGTAGCCCACCCCCAACCTCTTAGTGGTTTTTTTCATGTCTTCAGGGATGAGAGATGTCCACTATGCACACATATTCCTCAGGGCAGTCAGGTTTTCAGTTTTCTGACTAGCACTGCGTGGGTGGGGGTGGGGGTGGGGGGTGGGGTGGGAGGTGGAGGGGTAGGGGGTGGGGGGTGGTCTAGATGACAGTGGCTCCATAGGTGCATATGTCCCAGCTGAGGGAACTGACAAGGGGTAGGAGGTGTAGCCCTGTTGGAGGAGGTGTGTTTCTGGGGTGGGCTTTGAGGTTTCAAAGCCTCTGCATCATGCCTGTGTCCAGGATGTGAGCTCTCAGCCATTTCTCCAGTACCACGCCTGCCTGCTTGCTGCCATGCTCCCTAGAGGGCCACAGACCGTAAGCCCCTGAGACTTTAAGCCCCAAATAAACTCTTTCTTCTATAGGAAGCTGTCTTATTCAGTGTTCTTGCTGTGAAGAGACACCATGACCATGGGAACCCTTATAAAGAACAATACTTAATTGAGGCTAGCTTACAGCTTCAGAGGATTAGTACATTATCATCATGGTGGGGAACATGGTGGCACATGGGCACACATGGTGCTGGCGAGGCAGCTGAGAGTACTACTGTAGCCAATAGGAAGACAGAGCCACTGAGCTCGGCTCGGACCTCAGAAACCTCAAAGCCCACCCTCAGTGAGACGCTTCCTCCTACAAGGCCATGTCTCCTAAGCCTTGCTGCTCCCTCATGGCCAAGCATTCAAATCTCTGAGCCTATGGGGACATTCTCATTCAAACTTCCCTGGTTGCTCTGATCATGGGATCTCATCACAGCAGCAGAAAAGAAATCAATGCAAGCATACTGTTCTCTGATTGCCTCAAGCACTAAATTGAATGCAGTTGCTCATCTAGCTTGATCCTCAGCATTCCTCAGCACCTGAGCACAGGTACCACACCAAGGTACCAGGAACAAAGATGCCGGATGAAGCCTTCTTAGAGAAGTTCCTGTTGGTTCCTCCAGAGACCCAGGATCTAGCACTTCCTCTCCTGTGCTCATCTTCAGAAGGTGACAAGCTACAGATATGAAGTATGGTGATGGTCATGCTACTGCTTATGGGAGAAAGCAAAAGGAATTTTAGACATCTGTCCATAGAGTTGCTTTAGAGAATTGCACTGGCTGCTCTAAGCTATATGGCTGGTCCTCTTTTTTCTTGGCCTACACGATACGTACTCTAAAGCTGCTAAAGAGTGATGCTTTGTCAGAGAACTATTTCTATACTTTATTTACTAAAAAGAAGTCAGTCTTGTGTCAATCCTTCCATCTAAAAGAAAGCAAAGCATCACTGGAAGTGTATCTGCTTGTAGAGAGGAGGAAACATCTGAGCCATCCCTCACTAATCTCACACATGATTAGTTATAAAGATTGCTGGGAACAAGCCTGGCTGTAGATTCGGTGTTGTACTTCATGGAATGACCTCGTTCTTAAAACACTCACAGTATCTTCTACCAATGAAGAAATGATACTCGGATTAGTGGTGGGGGATAGTGGAAAATAAATTAGGATACAAGTGAAACACCATCAACAAGGTCTGGGAAATCGTGGACGGTAGATGAAGGTACTTTGTGGGCTTACTGGGCTATGCTCCCTGTCTCCGTGCCCGTAATGTTCTACAATGAGAACAAATGTTAAATAGAATTACACTGTATTTTAAGTATCAATGCTGGAATGAGGAGCTCTATAAATTAATTACCATAAATATTGCATAGAACCAGGCAAATCCTATTTGTCTGTACTTCACTGGGGCAACATTCCTTCCAACCGCCACTGTTTATGTAAGCGCAGAGTCTGATGTGTGGTTTATAGCACCCAAGCTTAGGGCAGAAGTGGAATTGCTATAAGGAAATCACTCTTCTTGGCTTCTGCTTCTATAAATAAACAGAAACCCTTTACCAGGATGGAGAAACATGAGGAACTAGTGGACACAGGTAGTGAAAGAGAAGTACACATTTTTAATACCCGAGGTGGAATCGATACACAGCTATTCTGAGTTGAAATCCTCTCCTCCTCTTTTCATAGCCGTAAAAATATATCCAAATTGGTAAAAATCAATCAATCAATCAATCAAATCCTGTGTGTATGCTATTTCCCAGCACCCATCTCATCAATCTACCCTTTGTGCCATTCTAGTCCCCCCCCTCCCTCCACTCATCCTGTCCTTACAGAGAGTCCCACAGAAATGCCTATGACAGTCACTTCTTCCCAGCAGCCACCTAGGAATGGAGGGGGCGTGCATTAGGGTTTCCAAGGGAACATACAAATCTAGTGTGTGAGAAAATCAGGACCAAAAGAGGAGCCAACCCTTGCCAGAAAGTTGGGGTTTTTCCAACCCCATGAAAAGGAACAGGTGGGCGTCTCTAGGTGAGTGGTAACAGAAAACACAGAACTTCTTCAGCTCCTCAATCCCATGTAGGGTGCTATCTTCTGTCCGTTCCTGAGAGGCCATGGCAGACCTAAGAGTGTAAATCCAATAAACGTCAGCGGCACTGGCTAAGAAGCAGATACTTACAGCTGCTTAAGGAAGGGCACGCTGAAAGAAAAGATTGGAGGAACGCTGTCATTGAATTGGTACCTATTGTTTATCAGTGCCATGACAGACTCACCACAGATTAAAAAACACAAACAACAACAACAACAACAACAACAAAAAACAAATTAAAAAAAAAAACCTTCAAATACCTGCAAGTGCCATGAAGGCAATAAACATCTGTGAAGGGTCCAGAAGCAAGGCAAGAAGGGATGGTGGAACCTGAGGCAGGTTCAATATAGCCTTTCACTAAACACATTCAAAATCAGTTTCTAAAATACAGGCCACCTGCACAGGTCAAGGGAACTGACCTGTTGCCTCCTGCAATGAGGTGTGTGTAAAGAGGCTTTTGTCCTGGACCTTTCATCAGCGGGTTAATAGAGACCTGTCTGGCAGAAGCAGGTATGAAAAGGGAATAAAAAGAAGATATAACAGAGTCTTAATTCCTGGAGGATTAGGGGCACAGAATGATCTTCTTAGGCAACATTCAACTCTTAGTTAGAGCCTGCCACTAAAAGAAGCAACTTGGAGACCATTAATGATGCATGAGGTGTGGGGATGCTAACAAGAGAGGTGGGGGCGGGGGTCTCCAATAGGGCCAGAGAAATCGGATGCCTTACTGGACTCTAGGTTTTAGAGAGGAGGTGGGGAGAGACTATATCTATGGAGAGGACTTATCTCAGGTGAGCTTTATGGTTCCTGGGATCATGCCCAGAAGGAGAAGGGTCAAACAGGGAGTTAAGGTACTCACAGACATGAGGAATGCCATCCGGCCAGAGGTCCCCCATCCACTCAGCACTACCAGGGCCCCATCTGGATCCCGAGGAAGGAAAGAGGCCCAGCTCAGGAGAGAGGAATTATTTTCCTCCTTGTCAGTAATGGAAGAAGACTTATAACTCCTTATTCTCGTTATAAAATTGAGCAGAACATAAGCCATGTGAGGTAGTAAAGTGAACAATGATTTGTAGAAGGATGCTCTTGGCTCTCCTCTCTGACTAAACCAGTTATTAAAATTTGTACTTATTCCAGAAGGGACTTGAGAGCAGCTTTGTCAATTAAGTAAAAGTAAATAATCAAAGCAGCAGCAGCCATCAATCATCAGCGGATACATTTGAGTAATCTACTGAGACCATCCTTTCTTTGTTTCCTGGTCTGGGAAAAGAAAACACATTTAAAGAATTATAATGCCTACTTTACAGACTTTTGTGAAGGTTCTGAGTGTGAAAGTACATTGCTGGGGCTGACGGCTCAGCAGTTAAGGCCCTGGCTGCCTTCCATTGGTCCCAGGTTTGATTGACAACACCAACATGGCAGCTCACAATCATCTGTAACTCTAGTTCCAGATGATCTAACACAGTCTTCTGCCTTTCATGGGTACCAGGTACACATGTAGTACACAGACATATATGCGGGCAAAGCTAACACACACACACACTATTTAAAAAGCAGATGCACAGCCGATGATAAAGTATTATTCATCTAGTAGCTATCATGACTATTATCGATGACTAAGGTAGCAATAAATATCCAAAGGGAGGACCAAGCAATTAAAGAATTGAAGTTTATAAAAATGAGAGATGGAGACCCAGGAAAGAGGAAGTTAGAGGGAACAGAGTGTTTTGATGAGAACCAGGTGGAGTGTTTGTACCTTCAGAACTTCCTGGACTTTGCCAGCCACTTGCAACATCGTCATCAGAACTACTCACTGTACAGAAAGTGAACACTCTGCAGAGAGTGGACAAGAATCAGTTTGAAGAAAAGGAGGATAGAGATAGGAGGAAGGCAGTAAGATGGCTCAGTGGGTAAAAGGAGTGTGGCCAAGCCTGAGGATCTGAGTTCAATCCCTGGGCCCCACATGGTGAAAGGGCAGACTGATTCCCAAAAGTTGTTCTCTGACTTCCACACATTTCTCCAAGGAACAAATCCTTCCACCTCATAAAATAAATAAATAAATAAATAAATAAATAAATAAATAAATAAATAATAAAAAAATATGAAAACATGGGAATGGGTGAAAAAAGAAAACAGAGGATGATGGTTTGGGATGGAGGAGAGGGTTTAATATTTCCAGTATCAGGAAGGGAGAGGTTGAGATATGGCTGGCTTGGCATTGCTGTTTGCAGTGTCCAAGGCTCGATTTTGGGTCACCTGGTAGGTGGGCATGACTTGCCCCTTCTCCTGGAATATCTCAGCATCACACTGTCCCAGCAAGTGAACAATTTTCTCTGCATCTGCTTTGTCCATGTTCCGGGTCAGTGGGTTGGACTTCTCTGTGATTGGCACAGCTGCTCCATACCCTAACAACTAAGAGAAAAATGCCCAAGGGGAGGGTCAGGAAGCTAAGTCTGTTTTATACCTGCTGGACTGGAGGTGGGAGTGGCAGTAGGACACTGGTTGGCTTGGATTCACATACTACACACACACACACACACACACAGACACACACACACACACACACACACACACACACACACACAACCATTCACAACCAAGAACTTAGTCTTCCTGTGATGTTGTCATTCTTTTAGGGAAGGAAGATGACAAGGAAAGATAAGGAAAAGGGAATCTATCATGGAATATGTGCCTGTAATACCGGCATTTGGAAAGTGATAGCAGGAAGATCAGGAGTTTAAGGGTATCCTCAGACACATAGCAAGTGTGAGGCCAGAATGGGTTAGATCCTGTCTCAAAAGCACACATACACACACACACACACACACACACACACACACACAAAAAAAAAAAAAAAAAGGGACGGAAGAGTCCAGAGTTGAGGCCAGTCCAAATTTAAAACTACTTTTGGAATCAGTGCAGAAGGCTAAAATTGAGAAAGGACCTCATCTCCCATTCTCTAGGCTCAGGGGTCCCGATCACGTACTGATATCTTTTTGTGCCTGGCATGGTGTCACACTGTGGACACTCTGTCCTGCCTGCCTCTGCAGTCACACAAACCGTATCTGAGTCATGGAGACGATTAACCTAAGAACCCTGCCTCTCTGAGCACCACCCCTACACCCCTCTCTTCAACACCCTTTCCTGCCACTGGTTTCCCAGCCCTTATGGAGCTCCTGCGGGTCCTCTCTGCATATGCTCTGCTTGCCAGCCTCTGCTTTGCCCTTGGAGAGGAGGACCAGAAGGTCACTGCTCTTGCCCTTCAGGTGCAGTGCCTTCTGGGAGGCAGGGAGCCTGGATGTGCACAACACCCAGGTCAGAAAGAATCCTGAACAAGAGAGCTCTGGAGCCCAAATGCCCCTGAAGGCCAGAGGTCAGGGTCAGTAGAAGTCAGAGGACCTGGGTCATGGCTTGATCACGTGTCAGCATGCAGTCCTCCCCTGTCCCAGTGGCCCATTTTATCCTCTCAGAAAGAAAAGCGACAGAAGCTGCTGGGCCCTGGGTTTGCATACACTGAACTGAATATCACAGAGGAAAATTCACAGAAATAGAAATAGTGCAAGAACAGTGAGGACCGAAGAGCCTGCCCTAAATACAGGCAGCATCTATTTCTCCCGACCCATTCGCTTTCCCCCACATGTTAGGTATTATTGGATACAGCGACGCTTAGAAGTCATTGTTGACAGCCTCATTTTTAGATGAGGGAACAGGTTCACACAAGTGGTTGGTTCTTTAGGATCACACGGATTTCATACTCAGCTAAAATATGAAATAATTCAAGGACTTACATGTTTACTGAAGGAACGCAACAACTAACAAGTTTATCCAGATTAATAATACTGCAGTAGCGGAAGGTTTTTAAAAAGATCCTTGTCCAGTGTTTGACATTTGATATTCCTAGTGTTTCCACATTTGATATTCTAACAACTGTTTCTGGTTTCTATGCTTTACAGATGGGAATCCTGAGGCACAAGTTAATGGAGTTCACTTAAACGAATGAGTCACACACACACACACACACACACACACACACACACGCAAGCACGTGTACACACACAGAGGGTGGGTGGGAGAGAGAGAGAGAGAGAGAGAGAGAGAGAGAGAGAGAGAGAGAGAGAGAGAGAGAGATAGATCTGCTTTTTAATAGTCCTCTCCAGTTCTTTTTTTTTTCCTCTCCAGTTCTTATAATGCCAGGCACATAGAAGATGATAAGTGAATATTTGCTGAATAAATGAAAGAAAGAGTGAGAAAGCAAATGGAATCAAGTCAGATCATGAATGGGAAGGAGACTTAAAAGCTGCCGCAGTCTCCAAGAGATTGTTAAAACAATTATC
The DNA here is from genome assembly GCF_964271855.1 of Acomys minous. NCBI lineage: Eukaryota > Metazoa > Chordata > Mammalia > Rodentia > Muridae > Acomys > Acomys minous. The sequence goes on from NC_140498.1 coordinate 52,396,969, forward strand.
TACATCACTCAGTCTCCTCTCCTCTTAAGTCCCCTCCGGCATTCGGAGATGGAATACCTCCTCCCAACTTGGCTAATTTCACGCGGGGAAGAAGGAGCTCTCTCAGGTGCCAGAGACCCTCATACCTGTGCCTGTCCTGTTCCCTATCAGTTCAGCTGTTAGAGCAGAAAGGGTTAACCGAGAGGGACCCAGCAGGCCGCCGTTGGGAGTGTCTTGGGAGGAGTCCTCAGAAACAGGGCTTGGGGAGAGTGTGAATGGGGCGCTGACCGCGGGAAGAACCAGGGCGGGGCCGGGGCGGGGCCGGGACAGGGCCGGACCAGGCTTGGGGGGGGGGGGGAGCGGGGGGGGGGGGGAGAACGGGGAGGGGGAGAAGGGCGGAATTAGTGGAGGGGGCGGGGCTGCAGCTGAGAGTGCCCGGCCAGCTTGAAGAGCTGCAGCTGGCTGGCCGGGATGGCCACATCCTGCCGCAGGGGCCCATCTTAGGTGGCTGCACTGTCCTCTGCCCTAGGGAGGCAGGCCAACTGCCGGGCCTTGCTGGCAACGCCCTCTGCTCAGAGACAGACCAAGCGCGGCCCCTGGGAACTCCGCCTTTGCCCTCTCTGCCGGCAGCTCGTCTGGAGCTGCCCACCTAGGTATGCCCGCGTCGGGATGGGGTAGGGCCAGCTTTTAGGGGGGTAAAGGTTCAACCTTGGACCATTTAGAGGCCTATGGATATCTTCCTTTCTGCATTTCATTCAATCTCTCTGATATATTGCAAGACATTAGACCAAAAAATTCTTGATAGGATCTGAATCAAACAAAGAAGATAATGTCTTTTCTGCTTAACCAATCCCCAACCCCAGGGGTCAAACCGCTCTAAGCTAGAATGGGGGCCAATCTCTGATCTGTCTCCTGCACTGACCCATAAAGACATCTAACTGGATTTCAGTGACCAGCCTTGAACTCACCTGTTACCCAAAGACCAAACCGGGTGCCTTCCCTTTTCCTAGCCAGTGCTACCAACATATCCCTCAAACCCGGGATCATTTCCTTGAGACTATGGCAGGGAAGAGAAGTTGGGCATGGAGGCAGTAATCTGACAAGAGTTGAGTTATCTTATGGGAATAGCTTATTAAGTCCGGGATGAATCCCTGTTCCAACAACTCTTACTAGCTGTTTTAACTTCGGCGAGGCGAGCGACCCTCCTGTGCAAAATGGGACTGTGCTGCTGCCCACTGAAAACACGGTGCCTATCAGTATTGAGTGGCCTCCTGCAAGTCACATACCTTTTGGGGGAGGCGGAGGTTTCAGCTTGGCGAACTGTCTTTCTCCTCTTGTAGCACCTGCTTTGTTTTCGTCTAAAGCGCACCTGACAGTCTAGCAGTGAGGAAAAAGTAGGTTTAAGGTGAAGTAAGCTCCAGAGAGGGAGGAAGACGCACAGGGTGGAGCTCTCCTTTAGGTTCGCAAGCAGCTGCGGGATTGGTCAAGGAGAGAATTCAACAACCCCTCTTTATGGTGGCGCTATAGGACTCATTGAGCTTGCGCATGTCCGTTTTGCTCCCTCACATACCCACTATGTGACCATATGACGTGGGTCGCACTCAAGTCTCCTGTCTGTCAACGGTTAGCACCGCCGCCACTAGGCGGGTTGCCCAGGTAACCAACCGCAGGAGCATCAGCGACCAGTGTGCCTCACGCAGTTGAAGCACCTGAGGACGCTTCTGAGCCCTCAAGTAAGGAATCTCGTGCCTCTCCCATTCTCCGGCCACCTGGCGTTAAAAAAATAAATGGAGAAACAGAAGTTTATACTTTTGAGTGCCTACTTTGTGCAGAAGATTGTGAAAGATCTTAGAGTAGGCAACACGCACAGCTATCGACCATAAGCTTTCATTGCAGCATGTACGCCAGTTGAGTGCCAGGCCCCAAGCTTAGGCTCTAAGGGATTGGGGATCAAATCCACCTGCGTTACATCAAAGGCTCTTTCTGGAGGGAGAGGCGTTTATATAGACAGCAATCATAACTTTACACAGGATGCAATAAGCACTTTAGATACAAGCCCTTAAAAAGGTATGGTAGAAGGCTAAACCTTTTGGATTGTGAAAGTGTGTTTCTTCAGATTCAGAAGAGGCCAGTCAACTAGTGGGGAAGCCCAGAGACATAAAGGAAGAGTGGGTCTGGGAATGAAGAGAACGGAATTTAGGTTAGCTCCAGCACTGATGTGACCAAAGGGTACCTCTGGCTTTAACGCTCGTCATGCGCAGTCCTTTTGTCGCTAGCTTCTTCAGTTGGGGAAAAAAAGGTAGCAGTGAGAACAACTCTAAGAGACTTAGGAGAAAGTTAAATAAAATTCTACACACAAAAGAACCCCACCATAAATGTGAGGAAACTATTTATGTATTTTGGTTTTTTGGGACAGGGTTTTTCTATGTAGCCTTGGCTGTCCTGGACTCACTTTGTAGACTAGGCTGGCCTTGAACTCGGAGCGATCCGCCTACCTCTGCCTGCCTGAGTGCTGGGGCTAAAGGTGTGCGCCACCGAGCCTGGCAAGGAAAACAAACTGTAAAGCTCAGTGAAGAATGACAGACAACAAGAACATTCGGAATTGAAAGGGCAGGTTAACACAACGCAAATAAGGTTAGCTATAGAGGAAATGACTCCGCGCCAGCATGAGAAACTGAGTTAGGATCTCTGGCATCCACTTACAGGTCAGGCACTTCACTCCCAGTGCTGGGGAGGCAGCCAGCTGGTCCTAGCGGTCTTGTCCTAGAACTCCAGGCTAGCCACACTCATGAGCTCTGGGCTTAATGTCATTAAAATAAATAAATAAATAAATAAGGTGCAGAATGATGGGGGAAGACACTTGATGTTGACCTCTGACCTCCACATGCACACACAGGCCTATGTACCTCGCCCCCCACATCTACATACAAAACGAGTATGTCGCGGGCAGGAGATGCCGCTAGTGGTCAAGCGCATATTGAGCTTGTGTGTGCTCTCACGTTCATCCCCAGCACTACAAAAACAAGTCTCTTACCTGATCATGGTGCTGATGCCTGTAATCTTAGAACTTGGGAGGCTGAGACAGGAGGATTGCTGTGAGCTCTAAGTCAGCTTGACTTGTAAGTAAGACCTTCTTTAAAAAAAAAAATAAGGATAGCCAGGTGTGGTGGCCCATGCCGTCAGTCACAACACTCAGGAGCAGAGGAGGGCAGGTTTCTGGAAGTTTCATGCCAATCTACTCCACAAAGCGAGTTCTAGGACTACATAGAGAGACCCTGCCTCAAAAACTAATAACAATGAATAAGAATAATTAAGTCATTAATACAGATGCTGCAACAGCATAATTAAACACATTAGAGGTATAGCTTATGGGATCAAACATACATAGATTCAAATAACACACCTGCCATCTAAAAACTATATATATATATAAACCTGAACAGATTCCTTATTCTTCAATGCCTCTGTTTCTCCATTTGTAGAATGGAAATAATAATAGCTTCTACCTCAGAGTTAGGAGGGTGGCACTTAATGGGTGTCAGGCATCTGTGGAAATGCCTTCCTGACTCCATTTTATTTAATCTTCAAGACAGTCCAGTCAGGCACCTCACTGTAGAGAAAGGAGAACTCACTGAAAGGAGCTCAGGGATGTTTGCAGAGTGTGCGGAGGGTAGAAGTCAGAAGAAAGAAGAGTTGTCGGGGATGGAGCCCTAGCTCTGTGGTAGAAGACTAGAACGCTGTGCTCCTTGCTCTGTAGACTGCTGTTGTAATCCATAATTTCAAAATGTCCTAATGGAAATAGAAACTTCTGGTCTCTAAAAGAGAGAGAGAGAGAGAGAGAGAGAGAGAGAGAGAGAGAGAGAGAGAGAAAGAGAGAGAGAGGGAGATGATGTCATGGTGCAGCTGGGCCAGATGCCCTGGATGGACTAAGCCAGGAGGAAGGACCAGCCAGAGCTGACCAAGTGCCAGCACCTGCCTCCAACCTACTGCAAAGAATGGTTGGGCCATGGAGGTGATGGTGATGGTGATGGTGTAGTTATTTTCTGACTGTGGTTTGAGGACTTTGGTGCAATGACCTCTTTCCCTTCTAACATTGGACGTATTTAGGTTAGATGTGAAAAGTAAGTTTTGTTTTAAGCCAGACCTCTAGTAGCCCAAGTGGTTAATCAGACATTTGTAGTAGGAGCTACATTTTATTTCAAGTTCAGAAACCTTTAGTGGCAGTGCCTTAGAGGACCACAGCTGGGGCAGTGAACACACAGTAAAAATAATGCACTGGGTAGTGATCACTTTGTGTGTGTGTGTGTGTGTGTGTGTGTGTGTGTGTGCGCGCGCGCGTGCGTGTTTAAGACAGGGTCTCCATAGCCCAGGCTGGCTTTAATCTTACTGTGTAGCTGAGTAAGATCTGAGCAACTGGTCCTCCCGCCTTCACCTCTCAGGTGCTGGCATTACAGGCGTGTGTCACCACACCTGTCACTCCCATATTCTTTTTACTTACATTTTCGAGTTGCCAGGGATCAAACTCATGACTGTAAAGACGGGCACTCTACCAAGTGACCTATATCTCAGGATTAGTGGCGGCCACTATTAACTCTAGACTTTGATAACACAGGCAGTTAGGCAGGGGAAAGTGGCGTTGGTTATTAGAGATTTCAACTCTAGTTATGTTTCTCCTTTTTTCAGAGCTTCCACTTTCTCTCCTATCCCTGCTCAATATGTTCAAACCATTAGCTTGCATTCAAAGGCTCATCCTGGGCTGGCCCAGTCCATACTGCTTGCCTTCTCTCCTTTCTCTCTCCTCTCCTCTTCTCTTGTCTTCTCTCTCCTCCCTCCCCCCTCCCCTCTCTTGTTTACAAAAGTCTCAGCTTCCTTAAATCTCAGGTCCTTGCCCAGAGCTTGACTTTGTTGTGCTAGCCACTCCATCTGAAGTAATTCACCATTCAATAGCATCCATTCTTCAGAGTTTAATTTTGATCATCTAAGTACAAAATTGTCTTGTGCTTCTCTAAACTATTAGTGCACTCAGTACATATTTTTCTTATGGGGCATTTCCAATTCTGCAGCATCTTATTAGGTCCTGGGGCAGGGTCTGTGTTTTGCTCTTTGTCTCTCTGTCAGCTCCTGGCCATATGCCTTTCTGGTAAAGTGCTTGAAAACGCTAATTGAATGAGTGGCTCTAAAGACAAAAATGTATCAAATTAATTGAGTTTATTTGCAGTAGCAGACATGAAAGCTGAAGGAACAAGGAGGCCATTGCCTTTGGAACAGTTGATGAGTCTCAAAAAGCACATTAGGACCTGGGGAGATGGGTTAGTGGGTGCAGTGTTTGCTTAGCTTGAGTGAAACCATGGGTTCGTTTCGCAGCGTGGCAGAAACTAGACATGATGATGCATGTTGGATGCCAGCACTCAGTGACATTCATGGCCTGGTCCTAGAACAATGCTCAATTTGCTTTCTGCACAGTGGACTGAGTGGTCCTGCTGTATGATGAATATGGAGAGTGGAGAGACAAGTTCTCCACCAAACCAGCGGTCGTGAAGGTGCAGAGGGCTCATCCATGCCCTACCCATTAACCCAGGACACTTTGTAACCTGCCTTCTAGCTGAGGGCGTGGGAAACAGTCCACCCCTTTCCTTAGTATAAATCTTCCGGGTCTGTCGGGACATATGTGTGTCTTCTTTTCTCTTTCCTTTGTACTCATTAGTTGTGTTTTTGCTGCCAGTACGGGAGGAAGAGCTACATGGTGAAAGGCATGGCTGTCTCTCCTGATTCCACTAAAATTGCCGTAGGACAGACCGACAGCATCATCCATGTCTACAAGATTGGAGAAGAATGGTGAGGACCGAGACGAAGGGTGGGTGGCCCACAAAAGAAGAGTTATGCATGAGAAGTGCCTCGCTGGGGTGGGGATGACGCGCGTGCGCGCGCGTGCGCTGGGGTGGGGATAACGCGTGCGCGCGCGTGCGCGTGTGTGCGCGCGTGCTCACCTTAGGGGATTGGTGCGAGGGTCAGCTTGGGAGGCGGAGACTTTCTAGAGTCTGTTTCTGTTATGTGCCTGCCTTTGCCTGCCCCACGTCCCTACAGTCCCATCCCTGGAGGGAGGAGGGGATGACTGTAAGGCCAGCAGAAAGTCTTGAAAGCCAGTGTGACGCTATGTCTTTGACAGAGCTCCAGGGGTTCTTGGGTGCCCACTCACATCTCCATCAGACCTCCCACAGAGAGATATGAAACACGAGTGGGCCAGGAAAGGGGTCTGGTCTTGCCTCTTTCCATCACCACCCTTGGAGGCACGGTTTAAAGTATGCTTCCTTTCCTTTTGTTTGACAGGGGTGATGAGAAGGTGATCTGCAACAAGTTCATCCATACGGTAAAGTTCAGACTTTACCCACTTGTGTATGCGCCCACGAGTTGTCCTTTCTAATGTCTAAAGCCAGTATGAGCCTCTGAGAGCTTGATGCCTTTTCTTTTGCTCAGGGAAACCTACTTTTCTCTAAAACGAGATACATTTTTCTCAGGAAACAGGTAATGGCCTGGTCTATACATCAGGTGCTGTAGAGGCTAGAGAAGGACATTTAGAATTATACAATCTTGCTCTGATTTCAATTAGATAATGATTGTATGTTCTTTGGTAATGGTAATATTATATTTTCTCTCTGAAAGAGGAAAAGATGAAGTAGACCTGGATGAAAGGAGAGTGAAAACTTAAGTCAGTCTATACATACATGAATTCAAACTACAGGTAGCATGTATTGGTAGTCCCACGGCATGGGAATGACTCTGAGACTGCCTGAGACATGAATGTCTATGCCTTGCCAATGCTTCTTGCGAGTTAGAGAATGCCCATGACATATTATCACATGCCAGTCTTTGTGTGGCATGAATGAAGGTTTATAGATATCTCTCTTCTGCTCATACAAAGAGCAGAGAACCTGTTTTGATAGTTTTGTGAATCCTGAACACCTCATGCATTTATAGTTTTAAGACTGTATAATGGTTGTGAGAAATTTTATATTTTCAGAACAAAAGAACTGGACACTGATGCTGGATCAGATCTGACTAGATTCATTCTCCATCATATGGAGACACTGACGTCATGCATCATTCATGTTTCAGCCACAAGTGCTTCAGTTGCTGTCTGTCGTCAGAAGAGAACAGCTCCCAAGACAGCTTCAAAGACATCTCCTGATTCCAATTGGTCCAGCATCTCAGACTGTCCCACACAGGACTTCTTTTAAACCTGGAATTTCTCAACGTTTATAGAGACTGGGCCACAACTGCTATCTCTAGCTTGTTTAATCACTTTCCCAATTATATTTGGGCCCTGACATAGGTATTATCCACCCCAAATCAGCCGGAAGAAGCCTTAAAAAGACAAAAATGCCCCATTTCCCTTAAAATATATTGGGTAAGCTTTTGGTTGTTTTCTTGGGCTATGGATGCTTATTTCTATTGGGAGTTGATTATGTTATTATTGGTCTTATTCAAAGAGAGAATGAGATTGGACACAGGAATTTCTTTCTGAGAATATAGAAATATACAGGGATGATAGGACAAAAAGTAGATTATTGAATCTACTCTTGAATTTAAGGCCTTAATTGTTACTTACAAGGTTATTTTTAATTCTGATACATTGGTATAAAATTCAAATTTAAGATTATTCTTTACACACATTATATATATTACTATCCTAATATGAGGTTTTGTACACATACAACTCAATTCTGACACAGGGTTTATTTCCAATATTTTGAAAATGCTATTGTAGGCTGCTTAGGATAATTAGTAATACAAGTTAATTTTTAGTTGAGCAACTCATATTCATGTCAAATACTATTCTATTTTTAGCACAAGAATATACATCCTAGGTTTAATAGATAGATATAATTTAATAGATGATGTAAAATATTTTGATAAGGTCTTTAAAAACTTCAAAGACCTACAGAATACAGCATGTAAAGATATGTTTTTATTGTTTTGAGGATTCTTTGAAAATGAGACAGGTTGACTCCTGGAAACACTTAGCCTGCCTCAAAGAAGATGATGAACATCGAAGAACCTCCTTATGGAGATGGCTTCAGATGTGGCAAACCAGCCACTAAGCAAAAATTTCCTTGTTTTCTGCCACAGAATTCTGTCTGAAATGGGCAAGCTTGGATGCAGGTGAAACTGATGGCCAAACTCTGACAAGATAGGGTAGGCAAGTCTTTAAGAGTGCCTGCTTCACAAATATGTCTGTCAGATAGATATACTGGACCAGAAGGCTGAAGATGATGCTCCAACATGTTAGAGAGTTTTGAGTGACTATTCAGGCAGCAAAGTGTCTCTGTAATTTTTTCATTTTGGAAGATGCTAACCTGCACTTATTTACCAAGATAATTAATTTTATTCCTTCTCAAGTCTCTGATGGGGTTGAAGAAAGATAGTTTAGTTTACAATTAAGCTTAATTGTTTAGGTATTAAGATGTTTTTAGGTTGATAGAGAGTAAACAGAGTTTTGTTTTGTTTTGTTTTAATTAAACAGGGGAATTGTGGAGGAATGCTTTGAGTGAATATAGCAAGTCAATAAAGCCCTGTTTAGCTAATCAGCTTGGCAGAGTAACAGGAAGTGGAAGGTGGGAAACCACCCCCCCAAGGGAGGAGGGGAGAGCTGGTGGCTGGACAGTTGACAGTTGGGGAGAGATGCTGCTCCAGGAGGATCAGATTGGCAAGTGATTGGGATATATGTAGGTTTTGAGGCCACAGGATTAGAGTAGTTTAGTTTGGTTTACTAGTCACTAGTAGTAGTTTATATTCTGCCTAGCCTAGTGCTTGCAGCTTTAAAACACGCTACACTCTTACTGTATCAGTTATTTACACACTAGGCCATACTGATAATTCCAACAAACTGGCACCCAATGAATTTAATGTATACATACCCATGAAATACCATACTTTGTCATAGTTTGGTGGGGGCACTAGCTCCCAGAGAGAGAACTCAAATAATAAAATAGAGGCTGCTATAGTCCCTCTTCAAGTCACTATGGCAAAAGGCTCCTGGATCCTCTTTGGTTTGCTTTGGCTTTTGTTGTTCAGGGAGAAAGAAAGTTGCGAGATGCAAGGCTAATTTACCAACAATGGGAAGGGAAGAAGGAACAAAACTCTTCTCCATAGAGTTCACAGTTGTCCTTTCTAGTGTCTAAAGCTGATGTGAGCTACTGAAGGACAGCGCTGCCTACGTGCTCCTTGTATCCTACTAAGAACCTAGTTGTGTCTGCTCCTTGCACTCTTTCCCCATAGAAGGCTAGGGTGATGGGTGCAGTGTGTGTCAAGTTGTTATAAAGTTCTGATCAATACATGTAGGGTCATCCCTTCACCCTTTTGCATACAGAGAGCACTGTCACTTGTCTGCAGTGGCCTGCAGAATACATCGTCTTTGGACTGGCTGAAGGCAAGGTAAAGGAGGGGACGGGAAACACGCAGTAGGTGCTAGGTGGGGATAATGGTCCTGGGTGGGGAGTGGGGGGCAACATAGTTCATCCTTTCCCCTGGAGCCTAAGTGTGTACTGCAGAAGAATGCACAGGGACCAGTTTTGTACCCTTTGGGTTTTTGTCTTTGTCTCAGAGCCTGGGTGAAATTGAAAGTAGTCTAGCCAGACATGTGTGTACTCTTTGACTTTTTAGGTTTGATTAGCAAACACTAAAAATAACAGGTCATCTACCACCTATGGGACACATTCTTATGTGTTGGCATTGACAACCAAGTGAGTACCAAAAGGAAGACTTGGAAATGTCAGGAATGAGCTGCATTTGACAGAAAAGGGCCTTTGAGTGAGGTCAGTCTCTGGCTCTAAGTTTGCCTTTCTGCCTTTACTCTTCAGCTGCTCTCAGGTCACACAGATGGTACCACTGTCAGATACTTCTTTGATGATGAGGGCTCTGGAGGGTCACAGGTATGAATAAAGCATACTGTGGGGTGGGGTGGACATTCCAGGAGCATCCTAGGGGAGCTGCATGTGTGAGCACCATGACTGAGCTACTGGGGGAGGAGGCTGGCAGGGTGGGGTCTTGGAGGGAGGCATTTAGATCCTGCCATAGAGAAGACTGTGTTTAGGAGGCTAGAGGTTACTATTGATAGGGAGGAGTGGGTGGAAGATTGTCACCTGTTGGCATGCTTGCAGCTTCAAAACGCAGTGTGGTGCTCAGCCTGGAACCCCACAGCAGAATTCATCAGCTTCTCCATGTTCTTGCTGCCTATTTGAGACGTTGAGATCATCCTGCTGTACTCTAGTTGCTTCTAATCTGAGGGGTCCTTGAGAGGAAGGCTTTTAATCTCCAGTGCCTACCTACACTGGCATCTGGTGTGTGATGTATAGCCACCATTTGGTGAGCCAATAATGAAATAGCAGATAAGAAGCCAATTCAGGTCCCCTGTCAGTCCTTTGTGTCTTTCAGTCTTGTGTGTCTTCTGATGTTCTTTTCTTCTCTGAGTCCTATATTTTCTTGTCTCCTTTCCCTGTATTCCTGGCAGTTCATTTATCTCATTTGTCCTCCTTTCTCTACTTCCATTTGCTTATTTTCGAGATAGGGTCTCACTCTGCAGCCCTGACTAGCCTGGAACTCAGTAGGTAGATTACAGGTGTTCAGCATCACACTGGCATCCATCATCTCACTGTTTCCTTTTGCATCTTTTTTATCCTCTCCAGCTAGTCTGTCTCACTGGTCTGTTGTTTTGTATCTGCTTCCCTTTCAGACAGAATCAGACTGGTTTCTTTTAGGTACTAACTTATTTTCACTCTTTTGCTCAGCCTCTATCTTTTCCAGAAGCCACATACCTCTCTAGACACTTTGGGTGTTTAACTTGAGTCCTCGAAGAAGCATCTGGGAAGAGGCTAAGCCCAAGGAGATTGCCAACTTATACAATGTCGCTGCCTTGGCCTGGAAGCCAGATGGCACACGACTCTGTGCAGTGTGTTATCAGTGGCCCCTGTCTGTACTGGTGGTTGCCTCCAAACTAGACTAAAACGCTCCCTAGGCCACGGCACTCTGCTGTGGTACTAGAGAGGCCCAAATTGCCTTGTGACTTCAACTTAAAAGTCTGCTGCTAGAGGCAAGAAAGGGAAACATACATTTATTGGAGGCCCCAAGGGACCTCCAATTATTATTATTAATACCACTACTACACAGCCTTCTGTTTTAATAGGTATATTTGTACTAAGAGCTGTGGGAACAAAGTGAGTGATAGGTGTTATTCAGTAGAACTTTCAGAATCACATGTACCATGAACAGCAAAAGAGAGATGTGAAAGCATTTCCCAGGTAAGAATTCCTGTGTGAGTGTACGGTACTGTCACTATGAACACCATCCTCAGGCAGGTGCAGACACAAGGTATTAGCTGAGCTCAGCATCATGGAGGTGTGTGAGGGGCATGGCACCTTTGCAACTCTTGTGCTGAGAAAGCCTGAAGGGCTCAGACCTGTCCCTTACAGGTGACTGTGAAGAACCTATCTTCGGGGACCAAGGTGGTGCTCAAATCACACTACAGCTGTGAGGTATAAGAGGCGAAGATCCTGGGGAAGGAGTGTTACTTGGTAGCCCACACGTCAGATATGCTGCTGCTGGGAGACTTGAACACTAACCACCTCAGTGAGTTGGGAACTGAGAATAGACGGATGGGTAATGGGACATCTTGGCTTGCTTTCTGGGGACCCAGGACCCCAAGAAGCAAGATCCCCAAAGGAGGCCCTGCCATTCTGATGCTGTTTCAAGGAGTGAAAGGTCTGGAATCCTGGAGTATGGATTTCCCTAGTCAGACTGTATTTGTGCGGCCATCTCTCAGAAGTGTAGAGATCAGGGCAAGACTCTGATGCAGCGCATCTTTTGTGTGATGCCAGACCTCCCTGAATGCCATCTCTCTTTCTCCCTACCGACATCCTTCCAGCCTTGTCTTGGGTAATTGTCTCTGTTGTTTTCTCCTCACTTTGCAGATAGCCTGGCAAGGATCTGGTGGCAATGAGAAATATTTCTTTGAAAATGAGAATGGGAGTAGAGCTTGACTTCTTGCCACCATTTCGATAAGCCCCATTCCACTCCTAGATAGAAGGGCCAGTGGGAAACTGGATCTTATGTGGGGCTTATGATGGGCTCTGAAAAATCCAACTCTGTAGGGGTTTGAAGTTTACTGCATGTATTGTCCTTGGCTGGTGCCATACTTTGAGCCAGACCCCTGGGCCTAGATCTGCCCATCATAATGTTCTTCTTGTAGCTTTCTAGGATCCTCTGGATCCTTCTATTTCCCCATTCTCCCAAACTTCTCCCATTAATGGACAGGACATTCTCCAAAGTTGAGTGGAGAATGGGGTCTGACTTTCACACGAGCTCTGGTGCCCCATATTTGACCATGTCCTCTGGATGGGGAGACCTGGTGGCACTCAGAGGAAGGATAGCAGGCTACCAAGAAGAGACTTGATACCCTATGAGTATATACAGGGGGAGGAGGTCCCCTTCAGTCACAGACATAGGGGAGGGGAGTAAGGGGAAAATGGGAGGGAGGGAGGAATGGGAGGATAGAAGGGATGGGATTACAATTGAGATGTAATATGAATAAATCAATAAAATATTAAAAAAGAAAGAAAGAAAAATCCAACTCTGAGTATGGGACAAAAGCAAGGGGCTGTGTGTTCTCAGTTCCACAGTTTCATCTCTAAGGTATAATGCTCACACCAAGAACATCACAGCGGTGACTGCACTGAGTCTGGACGCTATCACTCCCCCTCCACACCTAACAGCTTCACCCAGGGGCTCCAGCCAGACCAACACCACTTCTGCTCTCCTCCCCTCTACAGGGTGTGGTCTAGCCCTGTTCTGAACATCTACTCCAGCCTTCCTTCTTTGGAGGGGGCTGCAGCAGGGAAGGAGTCACGTGATGACTGGGCTTCCTCTTCTATTGAGACCCTGCCCTCCCATCTCCACAGCAGACTAGGGAGGCCATTGTGTGTGTGAGGGGGGAAGGGTTGGAGCCAATAGGAGAAGCCTGACATTTTAAGGGATCCTTTTGAACCCTGACCTTGAGTTCCTGTCATTTGCACACCTAGTCCCAGCCATCCCACAAGGGGTCTTACAGATGCAAATGGAGTTCAGGTACTGGCCCTTATTGATCTCAAATTACAGACCCATTCTCACCCCCTTCTCTCCTAGATTGCTCTTTCACTGTAGCAGTGGCTGAGCAGGAAGGGGCAGCTAGGATGTACTTACTAGGGGCACATCTCTCCTATCCACTAACTTCATGCCTGTAAACTTGTCCAGCTTTTGAAATGTTTGGTGTGGTTGTTAGTATTCTGCTTCAGTCTGCCTGTGATGCCATTGCCTACCTGCCACAGGGGCGTGGCCCTGCCCAAGGCTATATGAAAAGACAGCCCTCCCTCGCCCCTTCCTCTCTCTCTCTCTCTCTCTCTCTCTCTCTCTCTCTCTCTCTCTCTCTCCTCACTCTTCCTGTCTCTATCTGTGTCTCTTTCCCTCTCTCTCTGGGGTGCCCCTTCCCCCTTTCTTTCTCCCCCCCCCATGCTCATTTAATAAACTCTTCTGTAACATAATATCTGGGACCTTATCTTATTGCCTTATATCTTTATTATTAATTATAAAACTGGTGGCCCTGTATGCAAAAGGCTCTTCCATCACTAACAAGTCTGGAATCCTTTATAGCGAACTCCATTCCTCCAAATTTCATTCTAAATCTCCATTCATTCCCCTCTTAACCCCTCTCTGCCTTCCCTTCAGACCACGATTCTAAGCTGAGATAAATTTCTACTGCTTCACTTTCTCCCAAGACTCAGGGCAGAATGCAGACTAAGCTAGCCTCACTTGCTCCAGGCCAGCGGTGGAGAACCCTTCCTGATCAGCCTTTCAAGACTGCCACTGAGGTAAATGGATGCTCTCTTTGTCTAGGTTCACCAACCCTCAGGAGCCTAACCTTGGCCCCAAGAACACTCAGGCACTGGGCTTCCCATCCCTACTGCCTGCGCAGGGGAGTGGCCTGGGAGCTAAGCCTAGCCAGGTAAGAAAAAAAGACGCTGCTGCACTGCTACATTACATGGTGTTCATTAGAAGATGCTGGGAACAGACATCATCGCATGGGGTGGCCAGATGGCACTTGCTACCGCCACTCGCTGCTTCGTGGCCAGCTTGTGCATCCAAGCTGTTCCAAAGCCAGCTTGTAACTCTATCAGTGCAACAGCTCTGGCTCCTCTCAGAGTGACTGCTGAAGTGCTCAGAAGGATTGGAGTGAGCCTGTTCAGGACTGCAGATGAGTCTGGAAGAAGGCCTGTGTACCATGTTACTGCAGATAATGTAGGGTGTTCTTTCAGAAGAGGTATGACTTTTCCTGCCAGAGGGAATGGAAGAGATTTTTTCAGAGAGACGACCATGGATCCTTTCCAGAGAACTGCATCCTGGCCTCTGGGTGAGATTAACGTAGAAGCTTTTTGAGGGACTGGGACACCTCCAAGGAGAGGAACTCTGTTGGCTCCTCCCAGAAAGACTGTGTGGACTCTTTGCAGAGGGACTGTGTCCTCTTCTCTCTGGAGGACCACAAAGGCTCCTCCCTGGGGAACTCTGAGAGGGTCTCCTTGAGAAAATCTGAGTGCTTCTCCCTGAGGGACTCTGACTGCTTCTCCTTGAGGGACTCCCAGGGCTTCTCTGAGAAGGACTGTAATGATTGTAATGTCTCCTCTCAAAGACATATCGACGAGTTCTCTTAGAGGGGCTGCGATGGCGTCTTTCGGAATTATTACATAGGGCTCTCTCCCAGAAGAAGCCACGATGTTCCTCCCGTGTGTGCTTCTCTTTAAAATGACTCTGCAGGGCTCTCTTCAAGGAGGAGTCAGGTACTGCTCTCTCTTGGGCCCGAAATTCGGCTCCTACATTCAACTTAGGCTCTGAGCAGGGGATGTCATCACTGTAGTTTTTCTTTGCTGGACTACTGACTTTAGCCTGGATAGAGACATCTCTTTCAGAGATCATGGTCTTCTGCAACTGCAGAGGTCTGGGTTGGAGAGCATTCACCTGTTTTGACTGTTGAGCTTGTGTACATTGGTCACCTGTCTCCTGCAATTTGTCCTCTTGCTTAGGGATCGAACCTGTGGCCCTGTGCTTGGCAACTGGCGTGCTGGCCCATGTTGGGCAAGAATCCTTGGCTTTTTGTTTGGGGTGCATATTTTTGCTTGAGCACAAATTGTCTGGCCTTGTCCTGCCCTCAAACTTCTGTCTAAAAAAACGCAAAATTCTAAGTGATTTTTGGAGTATCTTAGACCTTAGGCGCTGAAAAGGCAGTTGGATGAACTTGGACTTGGAGGATTTCTCAGGCTGTCTCTTCGAAGAAATGGTGCTTGCTTGATAGGGTGTAATACTCTTTTTTTTTGACAGATCTGTCAGTGTTCCAGAAGGATTCTCTTCTGTCATGCCACTGTTTTTGTAGAGGTTGGTGTTTTGTGTTTTAGGTCCCTTAGTGGTTGTCTTCTTTGGGTATTTTAAGGGCGAGCTCTTTCTGAGCCTTGCTTTGGCTCGTGTTCCATCCTGAGAAATTTTAGAGTCTTTGGCCTCTGTCTTTCCTCCCACACCTCTGCTGCCCCATTGCGTTTGTCTAATGTGGCCTTGGACAGAAGCAGCAGATGGGGATGAACTGGACTGGAAATCTCTTTTAAGAGCAGGACTTCTAGAAGCCACCATAGAGGTTTTAGGTTTCCGTCGTGGTGGTAATGTAGTGCCCTTCTGTGGACCCGCTTCGTTTCTTCCTTGGTACTTTGAGACTTGAGGTCTTTTCCCAGGTTCCACTCTAAAAGCAAGACGACACTGAATCTCTCCATGGCCTTCGGGGGTCCTTACAAGGTGGAGCTTTGGATAGATAAGAAGATAGGGCCCAAAAGCAGACTGGAACTTAGGGCAGCAGTTAGTCCCTGACAGTCGGCCACATTTGACGCAAATAGGATATTTTAGGAGAAGACCTGACGATGGAGGCGGAGGAACATTGTTGGGTATTTGACTCCTTAGGGGTTTTGCTGCTATTTTTAGCTTCAGTTCTTTTAGCATATTGTGCTGTTCTGAGATATCAGTGTTGGCCAGGGGGAGAGAGTTTGCTGTGAGGGGCTCACAAATCCTTGCCTGTGAATCATTCTGTGAGGTTTTACTTTGCTTCCTGGAAAGAGGATGATCGTCCATATTATAAAGTATCCCAGGAGTGGGTGCTGGGCTCACTATTGCAGGCAACTGGGGCCCTGTACACGAGACAGGCTCCTGCTGAGGGACTTCCTGGAGTGTATGACTGAGCTTCGAGTCCGTCTTCTTTATTCCCAATCGAGTGCCAGAGTATTGCCGTATTATGGAAGAGGTAGAGCCGCGTGTCCACATTTTCAAAGGTATTCTCTTCTCATTACAACAAATATGTCTCTGAATATAATTTTTAACTAAATTCTGTGAAACAGTTCTTGGACCCTTCTCTAGCAGGCTCTGGGAAAATTCCATCAGTTCATCTGGAACCCCAAATAAATTCTGGATAGATCGACAGATCTCCATAGTGGATCCTTCGGTTAAAAGTGCCTGAGAACAAAGCTTCCTTTCCATCGTGCTTCCCAGAACACTCCCCAGCATTACCATACTGGAGAGATATTTCCTAGGCAGTCGCTGCCTGCAGACATGGCTTTCCCAGACATTCTGTCGTCTGCCCAGGAAAGAACGCAAAGGGCTTCTTCGAGTCCCTAATCCTGCCTGAAACTCCTCTGGTAGGAATCTCAGTGGATACCGAGAAGCGCTCTGGAGTGAACCCCCAAATTTCTCCATGTGCTTCTTTTCAGCTCCTTCCTTAGATATGAGGTTCCTCTCCCAGATCTCAGGATATGGGGCTCCCATGGTGTTCTCTGCCTTTTCATGGGGTTGATTATGGAGAGCCAAGAGAAGAGCTGACAATTTAAAAATGATACAGTCTGTATAGGGCTCTGCAGGCTGTAGAATACCAACCCCAAGGTTTTTCATAGACAAAGTTCTTGATACTTTTGACATCCCAGATCCCTGAAGGTGCCCAAATTCTGTCAATTTGACAGAACCTGTAATAAATGGGTTTGAAGGGCTGTGTATGAATCTAGAGAAGTAATTCTCTGCTTGTAGTTTTTCTGATGTGATCGTTTTTTTGTTGCTATTCGGACACACCAGTTCTTCATTCAAATCCTCAGTTTCCACTGCCTTAGGAGATTCTGTTTTGAGCCCTAGAGGTCTTTCAGCATGAAGCCTTTGCTCGCGAGTTAACACTGTTGGTTCCTCAAGTGGAGGTGTTTGCTGTAAGATGAACTCTGCAGAATTAATTTCAACAGTTGCCCTTGGTGTTAATTCCATAGGTGTTTCCTGCTCTTGAAGATGTGGTTTTGGGAGTAAATCCAAACACTCCTTTACTTTAATGCTTGATCTTGTGGTGACTCCTATTGGTTCGATAACCTGAGGACATGGTCCTGGTGCTAATTCTTCAGATTTTGCCATCAGAAGCAGTGGTTTGGGAATCAATGCAGGTTTTAACATTTGATCTAGTGGCTTTGCACTAATACTTAGATAATTTATAATTTGATCCTGTGATTCTATTGGAACAGATGGACTTGATGTCGAATGACTCACACTTTGCAAATGTGCTGCAGGCTTGCACTCAGCAGAATTTGCACACTGGGAACTTGGCCCTAGGGTGCATGCAGAAGAATTTACATCTTGGAAATGTGGCT
This sequence comes from Acomys minous, assembly GCF_964271855.1. Taxonomy (NCBI): domain Eukaryota; kingdom Metazoa; phylum Chordata; class Mammalia; order Rodentia; family Muridae; genus Acomys; species Acomys minous. Next base: position 52,414,677 of record NC_140498.1, read on the forward strand.
CAGAGTTGCACCCAGTAGAATCTATACAATGCAATTTTGATTCTGAAAGGCATGTGGAAGAATTCATTCCATGCAAATGTGGTGCAGGGGTGCACACTGAATTTATACACTGTGGCTTTGGCTCTGGAATGTTTGCAGATTTACTGGCTTGCCAATGTGACCCAGGTGTACACCCGCTGGAATTTATATATTGAGAATTTCTATTGGGAGTACATGCAGAATTCACATCTTCAAAGTGTGGCTCAAGGCAGATCACCTTAGATTTTATACCTTGAAGGTCTGGACCAGGGTGCAACTCTGAGGACTCTATATCCACCATCTCAGTGTTGGATGACATAACATTTTTACAGTGACTCCAGTCACAGGATTTCCTACCTTGTAATCTACGTTCAGGCTTGAATTCCAGAGATGACTCATCTAGAAGCTCGGTCTCTATACACACCTGAGAAGGTTCTATCTTTGTTCCCTGAACCAACTCAGATGGATTTTTATTTAGTGTCTGTGGTCCAAAACTGAAGTTCACTGATGTTCCACTTTGGGATTTTGTCGGTGTTACCACTTGAGAAGATTTTATACTTGCAAAGTGTTGTCCTACAGCATCTGCACCTTGAAGTTTTGTGCCCATGACCAGCTCAGGGTATTTTGATTCTTGCAAATGGGGGCGTGAATCAAGCCCTATAGACTTTGTGCCTAAAAACAATTTCTTTGGGGTGGAATCAGGTTTCTCACCTTCTAACTTTAGACTAGGTTTGATTTCATTTTGTATTTTGGTCCCCGTGGTTAAGTCAGTAAATGGCTTACCTTTCAGTGGTGAGCTGTGACTTAGCTTGACACATTTCATATTTTGGGACTTTGTTTCAGGTGTCAAGTCAGGACATTTTGCACTTTGCCACTGGAACCCAGACTGGATCTCAGGTTTCATACCTTGAGGCTTTGTCTGAAGTGCCAACTCAGAGACTTTTGCACTTTTCAACTCTGTGTTTTTATTGTTTTGCAATTGTGGCCCTTGGCTGAACACCCCACATTTCACTTGTGATGACTGTGACTCTGGTTTCAACGCTAAAGATGTCACATCTTGAGGCTGTGTTCCTGGGCGTGACCCTAGGGGTTTTACTTCCTGTGGCTGTGTTCCAGGGGTCAGTTCAGCAGAGTTCCTATCTTCACAATGAAACCTGGGTTTGAATGTTGCTGATTTTATATCACTGACCTTTGACCTTAAGGCTGGGTCACATGCTTTTATCCTTTTAAATTGCAGCTCAGATGTAAAATCAATACTTTTGCACTTGTGAGATGAATATTCCTGGGCTGGTACGGAAGGTTGTTTGCCTTGTATCTTGGGCCTTGTAGTCAATGTATCTGGTGTCTTCTCATCTATTAGTTGTACTGAGGGTTTTAATTCTTTGTGTGTGATGCCTTCAGATTCTAACCCAAGATTCAGCGTGGATTTCTTAAACTGGAAGTCAGACAGTGGAATCCACTGAAAAGGTTTCGTATTTTCAAGCTGTGTCCCATGCTGTAATGGCACAGTTTCCACTCCTTGAGGCTGTGGCTCTGAGGCTGATGCACAGTTTCCCCCCCCTTTTAGCTCTGGTCCTGGTTTATAATCCACAGATTTTTTCCCTTCAAGTTTTGGCCCCAGAGTCACTTCAGGTGGCTTCCCAACTCCCAACAGTGTGGGTTGTTTCCGTTCTGTAGACTTGCCACCTTGAGATGATAAACCACAGTTTAGTCCTAAGAACTTTGCACCATGGAACTCAGGTCCTGGTATCCACTGGACAGATCTTACACTTTCAACCCGTGTCTCCTCGGTTACCTCCACAGTTTTGAGACCCTGAGGCTGTGGCTCTGAAGTTAAGTTAAAAATTTTTGGTTTCTGAAGCCCTATTGCTAGCGGAGAGGTTTTTACTTGCTGCAACTGCGGCTCAAGATGAGATGCCACAGATTTTTCTCCTCGACCTTTTGACCTGTCAGTCAATTCAGATGACCTCACACCTCCCCATTGTGTAGATGGCTCCAGTTCTGTAGATCCAACCCCTTGAGACTGTGACCTCAAGTTTGACCCTCTGCATTTCTCACTTTGAAATTCAGATATTGGTATCCATTGAGTAGTCTTTGTGCTTCCGGTCTGTGATTCTGTAGTTAGTACCACAGTTTTCACCCCTGGCCACTGTGGCTGGAACCTTAACTCCGAGGCTTTCGCCTGGTGAATCTGTGATGCTGGAGTCAACTGGCAAGGTTTCACACTTGGCACTTGCACGCCATGTTGCTGCTCGCTACCTTCTACACTGTGCACAGCTGGCTTAAGAGCCAGTTCAAATGACAAATCTTTGAATTGCACCTTAGAGTTAATCTCGGTGGATTTTACATGTGCAGGTTTGGGTTCTTGATCTGAGTCAAACTGTTTGTTCAGTTGGTTGAAAATCCCACGTTTCCACTCAGGTGAGTTTATCAATATCTGGCCATCCAGTCCAGGTACAGGAGTTAATCCGATGGGTCCCATCCCTTGATGCTGTTTTACAAATTCCATTCCTTGGATCTTTTGTGTTTTTGCCACAGCCCCAGGTTTTAGACTCTGCTGTTCCAAACATGAGGTAACCGCATGTTTCCTATCTGTAATTTGAGGTTGTGAAGTCACTGCTTTGGGCTCTATGCCTTGCAATTGCGGCCCTTGAGCGCCCTCCATAGGATTCTCTTGAGACAGCAGCCCTGGGACAGAGGTCACAGGATGCTCCCCGGGCTTCTGTGGTTCAAGTCTGAAACCCATGGCATTTGCATCCTGAGCCTGTATATCACCAAACAAACCCACAGTTTTCAAGTCTTGAATCCTCGAACCTGGAATCCTCACAGTTTTTATATCTACAGCCTGGGAAGTTCTTGGGGATACCACAGTAGATTTTATCCTCTCTAGACATTGTCCTGGGGTTAAGGTCACAGATTCCCTATCTTCTGACTTTTGCCTTGAAGGTAGAAACTCAGGTTCTACGCCTCCTGAGTTGGAGCATGGAGGCAGCTCCTCAAGTTTCCTATCTCCTGCTTGCATCCCTGGGGTTGACAGCATACATTTGACTTGTCCCAGCTCTGAACTTGGCCTTAACTGCGTAGATTTCATAGCTCCCAAATTTGGCCCTGATGTTATCTCTACAGTTTTCAGCTTTTCTCGCTTTGCGACCTCCACAGGGCCTTGGATCAGTTCAGAAGATCCTATACCTTGGGCCTTGGGTCTTCTGATCAACTCAGAATGATCTGCGTATGCTAAGTGTATCCCAGAAGTCAGTGTCATTGATCCTGCATTTGCTATGTGTGGATCACATGCCACTCTATATGACATTTTGTCTTCAAAGCCAGGTGCTTGATTCCCTGTAACGTGTTTTATGCCTCGAAACAGAGACTCTTGTGCTGTCAACTCTGGCTTCATCCTTTGCCTCTCTGGCTGTTTGGTCCATTCAGAAAATGTTACACTTTCTAACAGTGGGCCTGAGTTTAGCTCTGAAGTTTTCACACCTTGAAGTTGAGTTCTTGGTACATCAAACAATTTGACATCTTTTAGGCACGGCCCTGAGTTAAAGTTCGCCTGCTTCGTATCTTGTAACCCTGGAGTCATCTTTGTTAGTTTGGGAACATGAGTCACTAACTGTGGAGTCTCAGAAGTTACACCAGTAAGCACCAGTCCTGTAAGTTGTTTCCCAAATTTGACTCCTTCAAGTTTTGGCCCTGGAGCCAAATCAGAAAACTTAGTATCTTGTTGCCACAGTCCTGGGCTTACACCCAGAGACATCACATTTGGATACCGAACTTCAGAGGCTTGTGTTGCGGATTTCATTCTGCTAAGGTCCCATCCTTCTGTAGGCAGAGCAAGCTTCCTGTCGTCCAATGGTGGCTCTTGCTTTAGTGGCCAAAATGATTGTGGTGTAAATCCCTGAGACTTCCTCTCCTGAACGTGAACACCTGGGATGAACTGTGTATTTTTGAAACCATGGTGCTTGGGCTCTGGGGTCAGATCAGAAAATTTCACAGTTTGCAAGCATGGCCCTTGGTTTACCTCCACAGGTGTCATGTGCTGTGGTTGTGCTTCTAGGGCCTTTGGATGTGAAATAAAGTCTGTTAACCTGATTTCCAGTCTTGGAGGATGTGATGTCACTTCATCAGGTCTCACAGTGTGACATGAGGGGTCTGAGATGAAATTTACTGGTGTTTCCCCTCGAAGGCTTAACCCTTGATATGAATTTTGAAATCTGACACTTTCTAATTGTGGTCCTGGAATCAATCCTGATGTGACAATTGGCTGTTGTGGACCTACATTCAAATTCATGGATTTCACTTTTGGAGGTTGTATCCCCTTGATCAATTCCTCTAGTGATGAACCCTGTAGCCCTGTCTCTGGATTTGCCTTTTCAGGCTCTACCACTCCTCTAGATGACGGTTGTGTTAAACTCACAGATTGCTCATTTGGCAACTGTGATTCTGTGTCCAGCTGCCTAAATCTTACTTTATGGAGCTGTGGCCCTGGGACCGCATCTTTAATATGAGGTTTGGGTCCTATAGTTAACTCTGTAGGTTCTACAGCTAGGATAGATGGTTCAGAGGTTAATTCTGAAGATTTCAAATTTTGTGCCAGTGACACTGATCTCTCGCATCGTACTCTTGGTTCTAGAGTCAAGCCCAGAGACCCCACTTCAGAATATGTCTCTGCAGTGGTTCCCTGTGTGTCACCCAGTTTAGGCGATATCAATCTGATATTTACTGTGTTTTCGTATTCTGATCTCAGAGTTATTTCTGATGAGTTAGTAACTTGTGAATGTGATTCTAGAGTCACATGAGCAAACTTCACGTCTAGGGGCTGTGGTTCTGGGGCCATCCCTTTTGAGTTTATGTTTGGCACTTCTGATTTTGGTAGCAAATCCGGAGTATTTTTGACTGCGTGTCGTGACTGTGGAGTCTCTTTCCTTCCTTTTACAGCTTGGGTTTCAAGAGCCTCTTGGAGTGGTGGCAGGCTCAATTCCATAGATTCTGAGTTTGGGGTCAGTGGTGCTGGAGTCATTGCTAATGATGGCCATGTCAGCTCTAAAGAGTCTACCGTCTGATGACAGGTAGCAGAGGTCACCCTCACTTTTGAGGCTTTCTGCTGTAGGGTCAGCCCTTCCAGTTCTGGGAAGTGATGACTTGAGTTGGGGCTCACTCCTAAAGATTTTACTGCATCAAGGTGTATACTTGGGATCAACTCACCAACTTTCATAGTTTCCACCAGGGCCTCGGGAATTAAACTCGTACCTTCTACCAATGAAGCCTTCAAATCTTCAAGCACCATAATGTGGGCTACCTTATCAGAGCTGGTGTTTTGTGAACATTGTTTTGGGGCCAAGTTTACAGATTTTGTATCTTCTAGTGATGGTCTTGGGGTCAACTCCACCATATTGATATCCGTTTGTAACTCCTGTGGTGCTGCTGAATGAATGTGTTCCATACCTTGACATTGTGAACCAGAAATCAAACTTACTGATTTATTTCTTTGTAACTGTGAATCTGGGGCCGACCCATCAGATTGTACATGGTGGGGTTGTGCTCCAATTGTCAGCTGGCCTGACTTCCCATCTTGAAGGTGAGACTCTGGAGCTGATGGCACAGAACCTGACTTCACATCCTGAGGCTGAGACTCTGGGGCTGATGGCACAGAACCCGACTTCACACCTTGAAGCTGAGACTCTGGGGCTGATGGCACAGAACCCGACTTCACATCCTGAGGCTGAGACTCTGGGGCTGATGGCACAGAACCCGACTTCACACCTTGAAGCCGAGACTCTGGGGCTGATGGCACAGAACCCGACTTCACATCCTGAGGCTGAGATTCTGGGGCTGATGGCACAGAACCCGACTTCACACCTTGAAGCTGAGACTCTGGGGCTGATGGCACAGAACCCAACTTCACATCCTGAGGCTGAGACTCTGGGGCTGATGGCACAGAACCCGACTTCACATCCTGAGGCTGAGACTCTGGGGCTGATGGCACAGAATCTGACTTCACACCTTGAAGCTGAGACTCTGGGGCTGATGGCACAGAACCCAACTTCACATCCTGAGGCTGAGACTCTGGGGCTGATGGCACAGAACCCGACTTCACACCTTGAAGCTGAGACTCTGGGGCTGATGGCACAGAACCCGACTTCACACCTTGAAGCTGAGACTCTGGGGCTGATGGCACAGAACCCGACTTCACACCTTGAAGCTGAGACTCTGGGGCTGATGGCACAGAACCTGACTTCACATCCTGAGGCCAAGACTCTGGGGCTGATGACACAGAACCCGACTTCACACCTTGAAGCTGAGACTCTGGGGTTGACGGCATGGAATCCTTACACTGTGATTGTGGAATGGGGGTTAATTCCTCAGGGTGTACATTCTGCTGATGGAGTTCTGGGGCCAAATTGGTAGAAACCATCGTTGAGGTCAGCGGTCCATGTTTTGCCCTTTCTGGGACTAAATCTGTGGGTATGTCCACAGATTTCATACTTTGCAATTTTGGATCCAGAACTGGGTTCTCATATTTTATATCCTGTGAGTCCCAGGGCAAGTTCATTGAATCCCTGAGCTTAGGTTGTGGGATTGTGTGACCTCTCAAATATCCCATTTCTTGAAGTGGCGGTGTAGCTGGCACTACGTTGGGTTCTGTAACTGGATGCTGTTGGCTCATTCCTATAGGTGCTGCCCCTTTATCTGGTGCCCCTCGGGTTGTTCTCACATCTTGGTGATGTGACGGTGCCATCTCTAGAGTAGTCTTCCTTTGTGGCCAGGTCCTGGAGGTCAACACTTCAGTCTTCACGACTTTGTGACTTTGCCATGAGCTCACCTCTGAATAGCCCAATTCTTTGCGCCATGGGGTGAATTTCGAAGGGTCTGTGTCCTGATGAGGCTGTCCTGGAGTTGATGGCTTTGGGGGAAACCTCACAGATGTGGTCACCCTCGAGTGTGCTTCTGGGCTGATTCCCATTAAGTTCATATCCTGACGCAATGGCAGTGGCGTGACCTTTATGCTGGCCTTGGCTGAACACGGCATCTTGGGTGCCAGCTCCACATTAGGTACTTGTGCCTTTTGTGGCTGTACCCTTTTTTCTGGGAGACCTATGGTCCTCTGTTCTATACTCTGTTCTGACAGGTGCTTTGGATCCTTTTTCAGTGAATGAAGTGATGAAACACCTGAAGATCTGTATGTATTTTCCTCATCGCGCTGAGGAATGGGTATAGGCAACTGAGTCTCGGGTCTCTCTTGTTCAGAGACCCCTGGTACCTCTGCCAGATCATTGAGCATGTCCCAGGATTTCTTTACAGGCAGAGGTACTAGGTGTTTCCGCAAAGCAGAAACCTTCCGAGATATATGCCCTTCCAGGTCTCCTCTGGCAGAAGGAGAGAGCTGGAGTGGAGACCATACTAGGGGTCCCGGGCTCTCATTCAAAATAGAATTTGGCCCATGTAAGGGAGGAGGAACTGACAAATCCTGAAAAAAACCTGCCTTTGGCCAGGAAACAGGTCCACTACTGCTGTGGGATTGCAAAGTTGTTTCTTCAGAAAGGACAGGGAAAGAAGACAGGCTCAAGCTGTTGTTGGAGGATCCAGAGGACGTGCTGTACTCACAATAACACTTCTCCCTTTTACAGTAGCAGCCAGGTGAGACAACCTCCTGAGCCACAAAGTCAGAGACAGAGGAAGAAGACACAGTTTGGGAGTCATGTAAATTTTGCTCCATAAGTGTCACCCTGAAAAACAAGAGAAATGTTTTCATTTTCATAGGAGCCAGTAAGGGAAAATTAGGAAGAAGAAAGGGAATAGTCATTTCAAATCCAAACTATGCTTGGCCTAAGGGAGATGTGACGGGGATAAGGAGTTGCATTCACAAACATCAATTATGTACATGAAGAATTCCTCAATCAAGAGCAAGATAGACAAGTCAGTCAGTCAAGCACATGCCACACAATTAGAAAGCTGAGGTCCATGCCCATAACCCACATGATAATGAAAGGACAGGGTGCCCTGGTGCTGGAAAAACAGAGACAAGTGCATCCGTGGGCTCACTCACTGGCCAGCCATGGCCAATCAGTGAATCCAAGTGAGAGACTCTATCTCAGTAAGCAAGGTGGATGGCACCAAAGAAGTGACACGCTTGTTTTACACACACACACCTGTGCTTGCCATTAAGCCAGAAGACCTGAGTTTGATCACTAAGACACCCATGTTGGAGAAGAGAACTGACTGCCTTGGCTTGCCCTCCAACTTCCCCATGCATGATATGGGACAGACGTGCACACATGCACACACACACACACACACACACACACACACACACACGAAAAAATACGGGTAACATAAATGTGCTTTTAACAAGCAAACAAAACCTCACTGCTGTGGGAGTTGGATAGATGGCTCATCAGAGAAGCAATGGCTTCTCTTCCAGAGGACCCAAGTTTGATTCCCAACACACACATGTTGGTTCACAAACTTCTGTAACTCCAGTACCAGGAGATACATACACTCTTCTGGATGGTGTGTGCAAAAGGCACACCTGTGGTGCACAGACATATATGCAGCCAAAACATCCATACACATAAAACATAAGTACATCTAAAAATTTCTTTTATTCAAACTTTTCTCTTTATCTCTTTTCATTCTGTTTTCTTCCTTCCTTCATTTTAAATTTTTCTCTACCCTCCACCCAGAAACTTTGTCTCCTGACCTTGCATTTTCTAGTTGTCGTAAGATCCGTTTAAGACGCTTGTATATTGTCCATAGTACGTAATCCTGGGTCCAATCAATATTCAATCCTGAAATACTGGGCACAGCAAAGAATGTCAATGGAATTGAAGTGATATTAAAGTACCAGTAAGCTAACCCAGTAGAAATAGTTAATCTAGGAAGGAGATAATTGCTCTTACAGTAAATGAAGTACAAATATTTTACTTATAGCATTTATAATTAAGATGGTGCCTTCATTAGGGTTTCTATCATTGTGATTAAACACCGTGATCATAAACAACTAGTGGAGAAACAATATGTTTCATCTTACTATTCTCAGATCATATTCCACTGCTGAGGGAAGCCAGAGTAGGAACTCAGGTCAGGATCCATGAGGCAGGTGCTGATGCAGACGCCGTGGAGGAACTCTGCTTACTGGCTTGCTTTCATGGCTTGCTCACCCTGCCATACCACCTACAACCACCAGTCCAGGGGTGGCACCACCCACAGCGAGCTGGACCTTGCCATACCAGTCATCAATTAAGAAAATGCACCCTGTCTTGCCCACTGGGCAATCTGGAAGGGGCAGTCGAGGGGCCCTCTTCAACACAACACTGGCTTATATCAAGTTAGCATGAACCAAGCCAGCACAGGTATTTTGTCAGTAGGACAGACTGAAGTCAGACTCTGCTTACCCTGTCACTTCGTCACCACTAATAAAACGTAGCCTGGCTTCTTCTGCCTGTGAAGCTGGTAACAGGAGTAAAGAAGATGCTGTTTAGCATAGTGCCTGCTGACGTCATCTAAGAGAACCCCCTTCATTGAACAATCATGAGGGCAAAGGTGACGTCGTGCCCATCATGGAGCCAATTAGTGGCACAGCACAGCTATCAAGTCTTTTAATAGTCCATGCTATGCTCTCTCCATCATGTACTGTAAGCGTCCCATTAGAAGCACAGGACTGGGAAGTACATGGCGGTGGGGGACACAGAGATCCTGATGCATTTTTCCCTCAAAGATGTCTACCCCAAATCCATGCTAGAGGAATACAGGTAACAGACCTCCCTCATCAAACTCTTGGGGGTTATCTCCATCCATTCTCCTAACCCACTGAATTTCCCTCCCACACTTTGGGATTTGCATAAAAATACATGGACAGAGAAGCATGAGAAAGGGAGGTAAGGGGGGATATGGGCTGTTCGCATGACTTTGGAAGGTGTTAGAAAGATGGTATACTCTCCAGTCACATCCCCTTTCCCCACTTTCTTCCACATGCTGTTAAAGACTAGAATGTTAAAGCAGATCTGCCATCAGCCTTGAGGTAGCAAAAAGGGGTAGAACTGTTCTGACCTGTGAGCTTCTGGGTCTGTTGCTTCAAAGCCTAGAGAAACACAAAAAGAAACATTAAGTCAGGTTTACACTCTAGGTGGAGATTTTATTGACAACACATTTCATCTCATCTATGGATATTCTTATGTCCCACATCAAGTATCAACTCAGTTGTCTGCCGTAGCCATATCATTAGTTACCATCTCATTTATTTATTTGTGAATGATTTATTAAATATACTAAGATACCAGCAAGATAGTATCTCTGACACCATGTCTGATGACCTGAGTTCCATCTCTGGAGCTCACGTAGTAAAAGGAGAGAAGCAATTTCCACATGATGTGCTCTAACCTCCCCATGCACACCATGGCTTCTGTGCATGCATGCACACTCATACAAATAAGGTGTTTTTTTTAAAAACTATGTCCTAGATTATTGTGCAGGGTACTGACTCTAAAGGTAAATATGAGCCATGTACTCTAGAGACTTGCATTAGCAAGGGAAACAGCCACTAAAGAGTGGTCAGTGGGTAAAGGTGCCTGCTGCCAAGCCTTGGCTGTTTGAATTCCTAGGACCTTCAAAGTGGATGGAAAGAACTGACCTTGCAGCTTATCCTCTACCTGCTGCCCCATGACATGTGTGCATGCGTGTACACACACACACACACACACACACACACACACACACACACACACACACACACATTTTTTAATGCGGTAAATGTTGTAATAGAAAGATGTCAGTGAACAGAGAGGACCTTGATTAATTTCCCCATGAGTTGCCATTTGTGCTAGAGATAAAGAGTCATCAGATTTCTGGATGAAAAAGAACACGGTGAGCAAGTGAGACTGTCACCGAGAATGGCAAATTATGATTTTTGTTGTGGGGTAGTCACTGGAGAAGACTGGACAGACATGGGTTTAAACCAACAGAAAGCTTTTATTAACCTGGCCAGCAACTACACTGGGTGTTTGGGATCCCACTTGTAGCCTCAAGCTTTTTCCAGGATAAGATTTCAAGCACAAAAAAGCATGTTCTGTGTTGGTAATATTTCAATTAACAAGAACAGTTACCCAGAAGCAGAAGTACAGAAGCCAAAAAGTGAGGTTAGTGTATGTTGAGGTTTCCTCAGAACTTTACGGACGTTGATGGATCAGGCCCTCGTCTAAGTCATGGCAGGAGCTGCTGTCTATGTGCTGAGTTCTACAGCATGAATGGCACTTCCATCATGGAGTCAGCTGTGCTAAGGTTTGGGCCCTGTTCCATCATGGAGTCAGCTGTGCTAAGGTCTGGGCCCTGTTACATTTTTCAGGTGCACTTTTGCTGAGCTGTGGGAGATGGGGCTGGGAAGGTGAGAAGCCGAGTGACGCTTGAAGATAGAGTTTCAATTCTATTCCCTAAGTCCTTCTTAGCACATAGCAAACTCCTGGGATTTCACAATGATGCCCTGGTTCAGTTTAAGGGTATTAATGGTATTTGTCGCCATTAAAAATAAAACAAAGCCGGGCATGGTGGCACACGCCTTTAATCCCAGCACTTGAGGACAGAGTCAGGTAGATTGCTGTGAATTCAAGTCCAGCCTGTTATACAAAGTGAGTCCAGCACAGCCAAGATTACACAGAGACCCCTATCTGGAAAACCCAAATAAGTAAGTAAGTAAATAAATAAATATAAAAATAAAACAAATGTTTATTCCTTTTCTTTGAACCAAGGCATCAGTGTCCTGGAGTGCATTTAAATGGTGCCAGGAGTTGTGGCACACCCCTTAAATCCCAGCACTCAGGAGGCAGAGGAAGGCAGATCGCTGTGAGTTAGAGGCCAGCCTGGTCTACAAAGTGAATTCAGGACAGCCAAGGCTACACAGAGAAACCCTGTCTGGAAAAAACAAAACAACAACAACAAAAAGCTCAATTATGTTATATAAACATGTTTTTGTTTTAATCGCAGGGTTGGGATATAGGTCTGATTCAGAATGTCCACAGCAACAAACTCTTTGCCTCCTGTGGCTCTGAGAGGCGCTCTTTGCCAGCTACAGATAGTTTAATTCTGAGGACTCTAGAGAGGGGGAGGCTCTGAGAAGGAAGAATGCTGATGCTCCCCCCTCCTTCACCCTGCACTCCCCCTCCTCCACCCTGCACTCCCCCTCCTCCACTCTGCATTCTCCCTCCTCCACCCTGCACTCCCCTCCGCCACCGTTCACTCCCCCTCCTCCACTCGGCATTCTTCCTCCTCCACCCTGCACTCCCCCTCCTCCACCCTGCACTCCCCTCCTCCACCCTTCTCTCCCCCTCCTCCATTCTACACTCCCCCTCCTCCACCCTGCACTCCCCCTCCTCCACTCTGCACTCTCCCTCCTCCACCCTGCACTCCCCCTCCTCCACTCTGCACTCTCCCTCCTCCACCCTTCACTCCCCCTCCTCCACCCTTCACTCCCCCTCCTCCACCCTGCACTCCCCCTCCTCCACCCTTCACTCCCCCTCCTCCACCCTTCACTCCCCTCCTCCACTCTTCACTACCCCTCCTCCACCCTTTACTCTCCCTCCTCCACCCTGCACTCCTCCTCCTCCACTCTGCATTCTCCCTCCTCCACCCTGCACTCCCCCTCCTCCACTCTGCTCCTCCTGGTTACTGTTGATGCAGTTTGTAAAGAAGTTGGAGATATCCTGAAACAAAGGTTGGACTTGCCCCACAGAACCCAACAACCCTAACCAGCAGGAGGTAGCTAAAGGGAACTACACCCCATCTACCCACTGATCTTTCTCTCCTACCTTGTATTGGGGTGTTGGAAGGTATTAGAAGGGATTTGCAGTAGGAGCCAAAATAAGATAGGATTAAAAAGGGTGCTACACTTCTCAGTATCTAGTACATTCTTCCTCAGTGTCTTAATATATTCCTAAAGCTTCTGCTGTTGCTATAGCCACCACTACTACCACTCCCTCCTCCTCCTCCTCCTCCTCCTCCTCCTTCCACTTCTTCTTTTCTTCGTGTGTGTGTGTGTGTATGTGTGTGTGTGTGTGTGTGTGTGTGTGTGTGTGTGTGTGTGTGTAGACAGTAGTCCTTGCTGCCCTGGATCTCCACATCTTCATCAGGCTGACTTTGATCTCAGAGAGATCCTCCTGCCTCTGTCTCCCAAGTGCTGGGATGAAAGGAGTGCACTACCATGCCCAGCCTAAAGCTTCTAAAGTGAATTGAGAGAGAGACATGCTGTCTCAACTCTCCCTTTCCCTCCAGTCATTTCCTCCTATGGCCCAGAGGCTAAGCATTTATACAGACCTACAGGGGTCCAGCATGTGGAGAAGTGAGGTCAGGGACAGAGTGGCTGTTACCTACCTTTGTCTTGGGTGTCACCTTCTTCAGGCTCTGACACCAAGAAAACACCTCCAAAATTCCACTAACTAACAAAACGAGAATTATAAAGCTAAGACTGGCAGGCAGTGGGATAACTAGCTCCCAACCTTGCACCATTTCTCAAAACTATGTCTCTCTCAACTGAAGAGTTTCTGTCTCCAGGCTGAAATTCCATGACATCACAACAGGCACATAGTGTGGCACACTCAGGTCACAGCCACGCCCTTCCCTGTGGTTGCCCTCTGCTCTGAGGTGTCTGATAGCCAAAGCTCAGGGAAGAATCCATCCAGGAATGTTCTGGGGCCTAACTACACAAATTGTCATTAAGGGAGGAGTGATGAGGCAAAGTTTCAAAGGGCCTCCAAAATGGCTTCTTCTGACTCACATTTTCTTTGGAGCCGGCCACTGTCCTAAGTTTGGACTGGGTACACTGCTATAAATTTCACACTGTAGCTTAGTGCACAGAGTCATGTAGGATCGGAGAGAGTTAGGACAGTTGAGGTGGGAACCCACATAGACTTCGAGGCGCTTGGTGTTGTAAGCCCATGGGTCTCCATGTTCTCTAGTTTCTGTCGCCCTGAGACACATCACTGTGAGTAGTGGCCTTCGAGGAGCACACTCTCTTAGGACCTACTGTCTCACTGCTGCATTTGTATTTATTTTGGAATAATCACAAAAGCTGAAACAATAGTACAGTAAATCCCATTGACCCTTGCTCATGAATCCTTAACATGGGTATTTTGCCTGCACCTATGTCCACCACATGCATGCCTGAGAGCCAGAAGAGGGCATCAGATGCCCTGGAACTGGAGTTGCAGGCAGTTGTGAGCCACCAGGGGGCCTAGGACAAGGCTCAAGTCCTCTGCAAGAGCAGCCAGTGCTCTTAACCACGGAGACATCTCCCCAGCCCCATTCTTAACATCTTATATAACTTTAGCATGCTTGTAAAGACCATGAGACTAACATGGGAGATGGAGGTGGGAGGATCCAGAATTCAAAGTCATCCTTGGCTCCACTGCAAAGCCAAAGCCAGTTTGAGCTACACAAATCCTATCTAAAAAAAAAAAAAAAATCAATGCCATTATATTAAGTAAATTCCAGTTGTTATTTGGATCTCGTATTTTTCCACAAAAGTTCAGTATCTAATCCATAGTACCATGCTGGTGAACACCAAACCTAGAGTCCTCTGAGTCCTAGGCAAGAGCTTTATAACTTCGAAAAGAAAAAGAAAGAAAGAAATTAAGAAAAAGAAAAGAAAAAAAGGCCCTAAATTTGAGTGTCTGTGATGTTCTCTTTAGGTTTAGACTGATCTTATGTGTTTAGGGTGGATGGGGATAGGGAACACACAGCAGTGGTACACCCTTCGCATTCCCGCATATCAAGACTGATGTGCTATCAATTTGTGACCCCAGTGCCATGTACTTTTTAGGCTGGTGTGTGATGCATTTCTCTACTTGAAGTTATCATTTCCCTTTGTTCATACTTCGCTCCTGGAAGTGGTCTATAGATCTCCTGTTGGGGGTACAGGGGCTAGCATGACTGAGTCCCCATGTCCTGGAGGAACAACATAACACACATATTACTTGAAATTCTTGTGCCCGAAACATTAGCCTCCCTTCCCCTCATTCTTTGTTTGATTATATTTATTGCTTTGGATGTGTGCATGTTTCTCTTGTGCTTTGTATTACGGCTCATTATTGTCATTATTCATCTTGGTGCTCCATTTTTTTTTCTTCAGTTTTTTTCTGTGGTAAGTTCTTCTGCTTGCTTGCTTTGGATATATGCCATCACTGTGTAGTTTGGGGACCCTATAAAACAGAGCTCATTTTTGGAGTCAGTCACCAGCTGAAAAGAGACCAGTTCTTCCCTCTCCCATGAGGGGAGTGTTTTATAACTAGTTTCTATATGCCACACTAGATTTAATCCATGTGGGCAAACCCTGCCTTGAGTTTAAGGGGGACACTGGGCATTTAGCTGTGTGTGTGTTGAGACCATATGTGGAATCAGGTTAGTACTTTCATCCCACGTCAGGTTCAAACTCCCTTCCTTGACCTTACACAGTCTATAGCATATTCAAGATCTGTGCTAGCCGGCCTAAGTTGTGAAAATAACAATGGTCATGAGTTCCATTTTTAATATATTAGGCTTCAAACATGCTCAGTATCCAACTGTCTCCTACCCTAAGTCCTCTTGGTTTTGGTCCAGCAAATGGGTATCAGAGAGATCATTTCCTTTATCTTCTTCAGTCCTGGAGTCTTCTGGGTCAGCTCCCTGTCATCAGTGTGTCATCACCACTGCCTACGTTCTTGATGTTTTCATCCCCTCAGATGTCTGGTTTTTCCAAAGAGTGCTAGTATTGAGAAGCACGCTGTAGCCCATTTGTCTCTGAGGAATTTTTTAACAGGGAGAAAATCTTGCTGAGTAGCCTCCAATTCAATCTCCTACCACATCCTCCCACGTGAAGGGATCAGAGGCGCATGCCTCCACACCCTACTCCATTCTAACAAGTTTCTGAACATCTTTAGCTCTTTTGGAATCTCCTGACAAAGACCCAACTCTCTGTTATTCACTCTGTATAAGCCCTGTAAGCCTTAAAACATTTCCAAGTTTTATTTGTCTCATTTTTCCTTTGTTGTCCTGGATTCTCGACCTCCCTTTGTAATATTCCAAGATAGTCCTAGCCACTAAAAGTTCCTGTAACTCCATGGGAGAGGTCCTGGGGCATCTATTTGTTGGCTATTTCTCTGCCACAAGGGGGAGCCAGATTTCAACAGTGAGAGCCTTGCTTGTAGACCCCTGAAGAATGGATGGGGATGAATTTGGGTGCCTTTGATATATCAAAACTTATGACAGCTTAAGTCTAAGCTGTTCAGACACCTTCCTAGTGTTTTTTGGGTCCAACCACCAAAGGGTACCCAGCACCGCCAGAGTTCCTTATACTCTTTCTTGCAAACACCGGGGGAGGGTGTAACCAAAGCCCTGTGCTCACTGGTCTCTGAGTGGATGTGGCATTCATTCTAGTTCCAAGGAGAACATAAAGGGAAATTTCATAGAAAGGTGACAAATTCAAAAGCTAGACAAAACTCTCTGGGAGGCTGCATGGAGCTAGGCTTCTCATAAACAGTAGCTATGAAAAGCAAAGTGGCACAAAACCTATGGAAGAAGAGCTCCCAACATGTAACAAAATTACATTTGCATTTAACCTTCGACAAAGAGCTAACGTTCCCAGGTGTCTATCTCAAAGAAGCACTTAGACGCATGTGTACTCCTTGCATCACTATTGGCAACAGCAAAATGTTGAGAACAAGCTAATGCCCCACATAACAGACTGGTCAGGTAAAGTATCACATATGTACACACAGCTGTCAATGTACATGTCATCTGTGCACGGCAATGGAGTAATACATGAGATGTAAAATGTATGCCACCCTTTGCCCAGAAATAAGACATGTTTTTTTTTCTGTTTTGTTTTTTCAAAAAGAAACGCCCAAAGTATGTTTAAATATGCATATAACTAGTCCTGAGGAAGCCAACTTGAACAAACTCTCATTCTGACGATTAAAATGACAAATAAGTATCAAGAGAATTATTAGACTCCTAATGGTGGGAGTGGGAGCTCCCTGTGACTCTCTGCCTGGTTCTGGGTGCTTTTCCTCCTGCTGGGTGACCTTGTCCAGTCTTAATATGAGGGTTTATGCCTAGACTCATTGCAACGTGACATGCTATGTTTGGTTGCTATCCCTGGGAGGCCTGTCCTTTCCTGAAGGCAAACAGAGGAGGGGTGGACCTGGGGGTAGGGGAGGGGAACTGTGAGGAGAAGTGGGAGGGGAAACTGGTTGGGATGTAATAGAGAGCAGAATAAAAAAATGTTAACTTGAGAGATGTATTGGGGATGTATTATAGGTGCACTCGCTAACAACTGTTACCTCTACTTGATAAAGAGTGTCTCCTGTAGATGCCATCTTAGTTGAATAATTGTTTTGCTCTTTTTGTCTGTTTCAGCCTTTGATTGGAGTATTTAGTTCTTTTCTACTTAATCAATGATGATATAGGTAAATGGCAATCTTCGTTGTTGTTGTTTTGGTTTTGGGTTTTTTTCCAGACAGTGTTTCTCTATGTAGCCTTGGCTGTCCCAGAGTCACTTTGTAGATAAGGTTAGCCTCCAACTCACCAAGATCCACCTGCCTCTACCTCCCCAAATAGTGGGATGACAAGCGTGCGCCACCACACCCAGCTCATCAATCGTTTTTTAATGTCATACCTTTTCTTCAGTCTTGTTGCCATTCTGTTGTTCTCCACTTCATGCAGCTGTGAGATTTATCAGTAGTCTCTAACTGATTGCAAGGGCTTTTCCCGGTGTGAGCTCAGACCTGGATGAAATGCCAGTGGGCCCTCCAGGCCTTCATCAGATGGCAGATGACAGGAACCAAACCCAGTGGGCTCCCTCTGGTGGCTGCTAGACCAGTTCCCACTGCTGCTGTGGACTGTGGATTTTAAGGAACACTACAGAGTTGGAGGGGAGGGAATAGACATGGGACAGTGCCCGGTGTCCTCATCCCGATCCGGCCATTTCTTTGGCATGAATATGGTTTGTATTATTGCACACATGTACTTGGTAACTTTGAGAGCACAAAAAAGCTGGTTTTCTTTCTGGTGGATTTTCAGATGACCTTATGTTCTTGCTACTTTCCTTCCTTCCTTCTTCCCTCCCCCCTTCTTCTTACTGTTATTAACCCATGGAGTAGTATTAAGCCTGGAAAAAGGTTCTGGTTTCCAGGTTTGTAGCTTTTGGTTGGAGACCAACCACTTGATTGAGAAATCTAAGTTTTCACTTTGTCTCACAAGGTTAATACCCACATCTCAGAATTAATGTAGGAATTGAGGATAATACACTTACCACTGACTGACAAATGAACCCGAGTCCCCATTTAATGGGAGGGTACAAGAGGTAAAGGTGATGTTGATATAAAAGATAAAAGTGTCAGCAAGGTTCTACCTCCAGGCTTGCTTGCTTTGTGCAAGTAGTAGAGGCTTGGAATCCTTTTGGGAATAAAGGGTTTCCTGGAGCCAGGGCTTGTCTAACTACAGGAAGATCATATGAGGATGCTTTGCAGCCTGCCATATGTCTTCAGTTCAGGCCGACAAACAAATGCCAAACTACATAGGCATTTGGTGCTTCAGGTGTGTAGAACTGTTACGAGGTATAACTCAAGCCCTGTGCACTTAGAAACTTGTGACCCAGGGTTGTGTGTTTCTGAAGTTGTCATTACACTGTGTTGTCTCCTTCAAATGCCACAAGAAAGAGAAGCTAGAATTTAAAAAGACAAATGTTGTCCACCATTTTCATATCTGTCCAAAAGATTCGGTTTAATGTGAAATCTAGGTAAACGGAGAAAGGCATCTCCAGAGCATTGATACAAAAATTGGCACTCCCCAACACCAGCTGCAGGAACGGCAAAGAGGAGAGAAGAGAAGGGGATCTGTGGTAGGGAGAATTGAGCAGGCAGTGAATGGATGGGTAAGGGAAACCAACCACTGTTTGAACAAGTAGCTAGAGGATCTACTTGTTGAGTAGAGGTTGAGGAGAGGAGGAAAAAGAAATACTTAGGGACTCAGGCATATGCGGTACAAGCTGAAAGTCTTAAAGCCCAGGACAACTTTTCTTCTGTCTCCACCTCTGTCTCATTTGCTGTCTGTCTGACTCCTTGCTCCTTGCTTGCTTACCTGCTTACTAGCTTCCTGTCCATCTATTATCTATCCATTTGTCTGTATCTATCTATCTATCTATCTATCTATCTATCTATCTATCTATCTATCTATCTACTATCTCTCTAGTTTGCTGTTACCTGTTTTTCTAGCTCCTTGCTTGCTTGTTCCTCATCTATCTATCTATCTTCCTGCTGTTACCCATCTCACTCTAGCGCTCCCCCTCCCTCCCCCCTCCCCTTCTCTCTCATGTCTATTACGTGCTTGCCTTTTTTTTTTTTTTGCCATGCCCCATCTATCCGTCTCTCTTGCTGTTCCTCCCTTTACTCTAGCTTACTCTCTCATGTCTGTTACTTGTTTGTCCCTGCCTTCTATCTATCTATTTACCTAACTAGCTTCTTGCTTGCTTGCTGTCTGTTTGTCCAACTAACTAACTAATTAACTCCATGGGTCAACCCCTGTACTTTATTGAGATGAAGTTCGACTGTTTTCATTATAGATCACATCATGGTATTTTCTTTTACAATCAAGAGAGCCTTTGAAAATCAATAGTGGAAGAAAACAATCTAACAAGGAAATACGCACAGTTCTGTATAACCTACAATAACACATACAGCACAAATCAATTAATTTCCAGACAATGGTCAACATAACCTGTTCATTATCTTTTAAACAATACACAGGAAAGTTTAATCATAAATTTCCCCGGGCTAAAGCCAATGTGATTACAAGATGGTCATAGCAACATAGCTTGAGCTAAATGTTCTCTAAAGAAAAAACTTGGCTCACTTCCAGTCCCAGGCCAACAGATGTGCGATCCAAGCCTAGGCTAACTGCCAAGGGATCCTCTACTGTAAAATATCTGTAAAGCATGATGTTCCAAGCCCATCTTCTATTGCTCTCACAGCAGATTCTAAAGAAGCGTCTCTACAGGTAACAGTATCTAGCCAGGTGCTGCTATGTGAAGGTCTTAACTTTCTTACATGCAGTTTCTGCTTGGGTGCTCACAGATCAAAAAACTCTATCATTGTCTCAAGCCTTTGGCCAGATGCCCTCTTTCAACATTCTCTGTGGGACAAAGTTTTCCCTGTATGAATTTCCTAAGGGCTGAGAAATAAAGAGAAAAACCAGTTTTAGGAGAAATAGCAGATTTCTAAAAAAATTATGCCTGGACGATACAAACTTGGGGTGCAGTGGTGATCAGCTGGAGATCTTTGCAACTTTGACAAGCAAAGCTTCAACAGCTGCTCTGGCTGTCTAGAGATCATGCTGGACAGTCGGAGGTCTCTGGAACTTTGTCAAGCAAAACCTCTATGACTTATCCTCATGTGTGTGACAAAAAAATAGCACCACTTGCTTTATGTCAGTGTTGGGCTGAACAGTAACATACTGTTTATGGTGCATTTATTGGAGAGCTGGAAGACACACAGCATTTGCCTCAGTGCTTTTGAGATTGCTAGCTCCCATCACCCACACCCGCCTGTCTTCTTTCTTCATTTGGTTTTCCATGAGACTCAAGACACTAGTAAAACATAATCTTGGACTTCTCTGACTTGAGGGTACTAAAATCTGAAGAAAGTAGGGGAGACATCTAACCAATTCTTCAAGGCAGGATTTGCTGACGTACAGACCAGTTTAAAATGTGAGTTCTTATTTCTGTTGTTAGTCATTTCCCCGTTGTCCCAATTTTTATACAAAAAGTAAAAATGAATTTCCTTGGTATCCAACCAGTATGTGTTGCATGGAAAGAGGACAGTGATCATTCCTGTCAAGTGTGCCAACCCAGCTCAACATTTCTTTATTTTGTTTCTGCCTTTTGAAAAGCTTCTTTTCTCCTTCACTGTTCTACTTGGTTAATGGATTACTCACTTTTGTGAGGTCATGTGATGCTACTCTAGTGTGGACTCGAGGCTCAGATAATCAAGGAGATTGGTGAGGCCAGTAGTGTCTCTGCTGGGTGGGTGAGGGGAAGCTTAGTGCCGGTGTGAGGCAGGAGGTAGTTGATGAATGAATGAGGGGAAGCACAGGGATGGTTGGAGGGGAGCTGGTTTCTCAGGTGGAGAAAGAGCTTGAGGAAAAGCATGGATTCGGGAGTTTATATGGCTGTTCCAGTATACGCTTGCTATTTGGGTGGCCCATTCAAGGAGTGTTTGTTTTTAATTCTGTAAGAATTAAAATTGTTTTAATTAATTAAAATCTTAAAGATTTATTTCCATTTTGGGTTCAGGGAGTTAAGGGGACTAAGGGGAGGAAAACAGACAAGCTCACAAGTGCCTGTAACCCCACCTCAGCAGATCAATGCCCTCCTCTGGCCTCTAGCAGCACCTGCACTCATGTGCACAGTGCTATGCTCAGATACACATATACAGAGCCTAAAAATAAAAATAAATCTTAAAAAAGAACAGAAGGCTATATCCAAATGGAACTTGTACCTGTGAGGGATGAATTTTCTTTTTTGTCATTCTTTAACACTTCACTTTTTATGTTTGACAAATGAAAATGTGAAAATTGGTTTCAATAGGTTAACTTCTTGTAAAAGTTTAGTTTTTTGAACTATGAATGCTTTCTGGACAAAAAGTATTAGAAATTCAATGTCATGGGGCATACCTAACATTTGTAAGTGCTGTTATAAATTCATTTAAGCTAAACAAACATTGTAGATGAAGATACTTGTTTTAGGGGATACAAATTACACAAAATAAGATGCAATTTTGCTTTATGTATTTCCCAGTAAGTAGCTTCTGTGTTGTTATTAATAGTAGGTGATATATTGAGATACTGTCTAACTTTGTAGTCCCCAAATGGCCCAGAGTTCAGTCCTCTTGCCTCAGCCTCCTGAGTCCTAGAATTATGCTTTATAATTATACTTGAACTTAATTATAGCTGGCAATAATACCACTTGTGAATACGGCCTTTTAAACACCCTGATCTTTAAATCTTCTACTAACGTGATAAAACCAACACTTGGCGATTAGTTAATAGACAGGCTTTTACATATCATTTATTTTACATTGCGTTTGTGTTCTTTGTCTCCTTGAGAGGGTTATTGTTTGGATAGAATATTGTGTGGTCTCCTGACTAAACAGTACCGAGTCCCTGCCATGTAGTGTACCAGATGCAGATGTGGGATGCATTACACTGTGCCAACCCATGAGCAGAGAGCAGAGAGTTTGTGGTGGTAAATGATAAAGGGAGAACCACTCAAGGCCCTGCCTTAGGGTTACCTAACTTTATGGATAGGAGACGTTATTGTAATAGATTTTGTGTAATTGACCAATATGTCACAAATGGTACTGTCCAAAGTTTAACTAAAGAATGAAGGTCACAGGTGAGTACCAGCAACCTTAGCAGTAAGCACAAGCAGGACGAGGTTGATGTTTGTTACAAAGGAAAATATTCTGAGTTTACTCTTAGGTTGGCAGGATTGAAGGAAGCCTTGGGATCAGTGTGTGCCTGTGTGTGTGTGTGTGTGTGTGTGTGTGTGTGTGTGTGTGTGTGTGTATGCCTGTGTGTGTGTATGTGTGTGCCTGTGTGTGTGTATGTGTGTGCCTGTGTGTGTGTGTCTAGTTGAACCCTGGTGCTGGCACTTGCTAAAACCTCTGAGTGACATCACCAGACCCAGACTTCTAAATTAGTCATAGCAAGTTCAGGAGGAAGGAAAACACCCTTTTGAAGGGCAGATGATGTGGTTTTTGGATTTTGCATCTGAGGTGATGGTGCTGTGTTCAAGCAAAGATAGCTGATGGTCCTCTACAGCAAAAAACCCAAGTGAAGGCCCATTGTGAGGTGGAGTGGAGCTGGCAGGTGCTGAAACTATGATAGTAACTGAATTCCTTAGAGAACACTGTACCAGCTGAGACTATTAGGCAGAGGCTTGTCCTCTGGACATCTTTAGCAATTGGAGGAAGGTAGAAGAAAAGACACTACTGAAATACAAGTCAAATGGAACACACTGGGGTCAACACAGCAGACTTGGTCAGAGAGCAGAGAGCCAAGGGGAGGAAGCATCAGCGAGTGATGCCAAAAGCCACACCATTCTTAGGAGGCCAGTGGCTTTGAAGCCCACTGCTGACCTTCAGAAACAGACTCTGGACTGAAGAGTGAGTGATGGGTCAGGCAGCAGATTAGTATCAACTGTTTACTTACAGCCATATCAAAGCGAAGAGGATCCCATGCAGTGTTGGGCTCACTGCAGAGGGGTTAAGTAGAGCTTTTAGATACTCGAGGCTTCAGGCAGAAATGAGACACTCTGCTGGACAGAGATGGAGGGAGGCTGGTGGCCATGGCTGAGTGGTAGAGCTGCCAGTCACCAGGAGACACTGGGACGAGAGGAGAGGAAATATCAGCTCAAAACAGGCAACAATGCTTTCTTGAGACTGGAGGGACATAGTTTCTGCTTGTTGAGCACTGATGATCTAAGAGAGTATGTAGTGTGGATTCCCTTTAGACCATTTAGTGGTACTGAGAGATGCAAATTATGATGTTAAGATGCAGACTTGCAAGTGTTTGGTCTCCGTGTGCTAAATGGAGAGGGAAGAGGTATGAGTCACACATAAAAAGTGGTACACTAGATGGGCAGGGTGCTGCCCAGGGGTGAACGAGGCTTTGATGATTAGAAAAGGCCTGATAGAGAAGAAAGTATTAATGTGGCTGTAAAGAGGGCATTAGATCTGGATTGAAGTGAAAACTGGGAAGATGTATTCTGGGAACAAGAGCCTGCATATGCAAACAGCAGTCATTTGGAAAGCAGAGATTCTTGGTGACTGTAGAGTTTGACTTTATTTTATTCTGTCCTAATGGTAATACAGGAACTAGTATTGCATGTGACCTGGTTCCAGGTACTGTTTTGAAAGCACTCTGGGGGTTTCATTAGCCAGAAGCACAGTCTCCAAGGTCCTTAATGTTTTTACCCCCTTCATAGGTGAAGAAATAGAAATGTTAGTAGTTTGTACCAGCTCGTGTAGTTCATGAGGACTGGAGCTGCTATTCAGTCTGGACTTCTGTCCCAGATCTAGAGCTCTTAACTTCCCAGCTTACCTCCTGAGGAGATCATGACAGGACACAATGCCATACTGGCCAAGGCCAAGTGGTAGAGAGCCCCAGATACCTCAGGCTGTCATCTTAGAACTCTTCCCTTCAAAAACAAAATGAAGTTGTTTGGTTGATTTTCAGGAGCCATCCAGCACACCTCCCTGCCAACCTGACCTTTGTAGCACGGTACTCTGTGGTTTTAACCATCCCAAGGCCCAGGTCATGCTCACCCATCATTTGCAGGGGCAAATGTGCCCTGCCAAGTTAGTGGGGTTTGTTGTTGTTGTTTTGAGACAGATTGTCACTACATAGCCTAGGTTGGCTTTGAGGCTGTCATTCTTTTGCCTCAGCCAGCTCCCTAATACTGGGCTTATAGGCATGTGACACTATGCCTGACTCATTTTAGTTTTCAAAAGGATAAAATGTTTCTATTTGAAATGTAATCTGATAGTCTCTTCATAAAGTTGTATTACTTGTAGTAGAAGATTCAAGGAGGTTGGTGTTCACATTTCAAGGATGGAATATGTGAATAATATACACAGAAAAAAAGAGATTCTCTCCCCCTCCCTCCCTCTTTTCCTCCCCTCGTCCCTCCTTCCCTCCTTTTACCCCTCCTCTTATATTGGTAAGCAATTAAAAAAAACTCCTAAAGTTTAACTTGCAGAGCTGTCAATAGATTTGAGGCCTGCAATAGCATCTGGGCTGACTGAGACTAAGTACAGTGGGGAGGGCAAAACTTTGCTGCCTGACACCTAGTTCTGAGTCTTAGGACCCCAAAGCAACATGGCACAGGCCAGTCCATCCGTCCTTGCATGGGGTGGAGGTTCTAGTTGGTGCATCATTTCACTGCTGGGAAAACAGAGCCAGCACATGTGCGGGGCTCGCACACTTCTGGTCCCAAGTCAGCCCTCTATAATCAACATGGGACTTTTCTCTCCAGCCTACTGCACTGCACAAGCCACGGTAGCAGATTACTGCTGCCCATTTTTCCAGACCAATAGGATGATAAACCTAGCAGGAGATTCTCAGAAGCATATAACGTAAACACACTGACTTTTCCAGAATGAGTAAGCAAATAACAGACAGCTGTAACCAGGTCCAAACAAGAAGGGAAACAGCATTCAACAACCACAGCCCAGAGTGATGGGAAAACAGAGGAAACTATCCCTTTAGGGAGGCTGAGACAGACAGGTTAAGCGTGTGCACCTTCAGTGAGGAGAACCTGAGACTGCTGCGCACATATTTAAGAAGTGAGCGTGAAGCATCCTCGGGAAAAGCCACTACCAAACAGTGATCTGGGATTTGGTCCAGGGTGCTCCCTGTTTGTTGAGCTACATTCAGCAGCTCGTTTGCACTTGTGCCATGGGACTGAAGTAAGGAAGCAGAAGGCAGAGAATGGAGAGCTGGCTGGATTAGGGCTGGGTTGTGGTAACCTTAGTACATGTGACAGACCATTACACAGCAATTAACTGGCCTTAAAGGGACTGAGCAGAAAAGTGTGAACCTTGGATACTCATGTGGAAACACCCACCCACCCTTTGGAAGAAGGAAATCTGAGTAGCAAGTCAGAAAACTGGCCAGGCAGTGGTGGCTCACGTGCTTAAGCCCAGCATAGGCAGAGGCAGGTGCATGCCTCAATTCAAGCCCAGCCTAATCTACAGAACAGGAAGGAGTTCCAGGACAGCCAGTGCTACACAGAGAAACCCTGTCTTGAAAAAACAAAACAAAATAGAAAACTGATTGTGATATGCAAGCAGGGAGTATCTCTCTGTGTTTTCCTGCTTTTGTAAAGGTTATCTTTTCAGACGTAAAAGTGACTTCACCTGTTCTCCAGTAGCTCTCTGTGAGCCCCTCAGTGGTTGCTTTCCACTTCAGGTGCTGAAGTCTGGGGAGTACTGTAGTCACTGCACTCCAGGAACTAATAATCCTCAGGCATTGAGTGAGCTATTTTCTCTCTAGGCCATGACTTTCTCTTGGTTTCTTTTGAATTTATTTCTTTTTTTAAAAATCATTTCATTCATGTAATTCATAATTAGAATATTTAACATAACCTTCAGATACATGATAACATCT
The DNA here is from genome assembly GCF_964271855.1 of Acomys minous. Lineage (NCBI taxonomy): Eukaryota > Metazoa > Chordata > Mammalia > Rodentia > Muridae > Acomys > Acomys minous. Next base: position 52,440,882 of record NC_140498.1, read on the forward strand.
CTTTATGCAATAGTCTGAGGTTTGGTGGTTTTCCATTTGAGAAGCAGAATTTTCCTTTCTAACTGAATGAACTCCCCCTATAGCTCTCCAAGCCGGCTGATTCTGAATCCTTTGTGTGACCAGTGTATTTATCCCACCACTAGATGGCACCAGTGCACCTCTGAACCCTATCACCTCTGGGGCGTCTCAGAGCCTTGAAGTTTACCCCCCACCCAACCTTAGTGCCCAGGGCCAAGACTCAGAGATGAAGTATTGCAGCTGTAGCCACACAGGTGCTCAGAGCTCCTGAGTCAGCCACATCTTCTCACTTCCTTTGTTCTGTGTGGCTCTTTTCTCTCCCTCTCCCTCTCCCCATCCCTCTCCACCTTTCCCCCTCTCTCACTTACTCTTCTTTCTTCCTTAATAACTTAAAAATGTTTAAGCAATCATTTAAATAAGGCATAATTAGAGCAGGGTGTGGTGGCGCACTCCTTTATTCCCAGCATTCGGGAGGCAGAGGCAGGCAGGTCACTGTGAGTTTGAGGCCAGCCTGGTCTACAAAGCAAGTCCAGGACAGCCAAGGCTACACAGAGAAACCCTGTCTCGAAAAACCAAAATTAAAGTTAAAAAAAAAAAAGGCACTATTTCATTCAAAACAAGCAATCGCTCTGCTTTTGTGTTTCTGCACTGGCACCCACACACTGGACTCTGGCTTCCACAGGTCTTGGCCAGCAGTGGCAGTGGCCTTCTGGCTTGCCCCAGATATGTGAGCTCTATAGAAATCTCAACAGAGCCTCTGCCCAGCGGTTGTTTCCATTCTTGGCCAGACCATCTTAGCTCTTCCTTCCAGCTGGCCACGCCCATCTCCTTGTTGCTGCTTCTCTGTGCATTTGTATGGCTCTGGGGAAAGGAGCCAGTTGGGGTCTGAAGGTAAAGGAGCAAGCAAATGAGCGGGCCTCTTGGGTGCCCCAGTACATGTTACATGCGCTATTTTTCTCCCTTCTTTCTTTACTGGTAGCAAGAGTGGCATTGTCATAAGTCATGGCTCATTTGAGGACAGGACAGGACCAGGACGGGACCGGGACCGGGACAGGACAGGATTTTGTATGTCATTAGAGGTCTCTTATTCTACCCATGTCCTTACTATGCTTAAGGTGAGATGTCATTCCGGGGGCTGCTCCTGCCTTCCTGAGGGATGGCCCCTTAGCAAGGTCTTCGGATTAACTCTAAAGGGAGGAGACAATGGCATGTGTCTGCTCGGAGGCGGTACTGAAAGACCTGGACACACATCAAATTTAAAAGACTTAGTAGGAAGAGGATGGATATAAAATAGGTCAAGCATGTTATATATTAATAGCACGTTGAAGCAGTCTCATTTTAGTTATCTAGATTTAAATATTATTAAAATAAACTTTAAAATGTACCGCCAGAACTTGCAAGGAAGCTATGCTCTTACCCACCTGACAGTTCTGGGCAAATTAATAGTGATCTTGGAGCTTCAAGAACTCAACTGTATTTTAAGGACTTGTGTGAAAGTTTTGAGGGTTCCTGATTTCATTATTATATGCATTGTGTTGGTGTGCGTGTGTGTGTGTGTGTGTGTGTGTGTGTGTGTGTGTGTGTGTGTGTGTGTCTGCCTGTCTGTGTGTCTTCACATGCATGTGTAACTAACTCAACTTGCAGGAGCTGATTTTTCCCTTTCATCTTTCAGTGCAGTCTCTTGTCACTGCTGCTCTGAGTGTTTCAGGCTAGCTAGCTTACAAGCTCCCCGGCTGTGCCTCTTGGGAATGCTAGTCTATCGATATGTGCCACCACATCTGGCTTCTTTCTTTCTTTCTTTCTTTCTTTCTTTCTTTCCATTTCTTTCTTTCTTTCCCTTTCTTTCTTTCTTTCTTTCTTTATCTATTTATTTATTTATTTATTTTTGACATGGTTTCTGGCCATCAAACTCAGCTTAGGTTGTCAGGCTTGTGGGACAAGGGCTGTTACTTGCTGAGCCATCTCACTGGCCCCATCAGTCATTACTGATAGCGGTAGTTTAAGTAATAATTTGAATATAAAGTAAAAGAGATGTCAAGGATTGTACACAGTTCTTCAAAGTCCAACACCCTGAATTGAGAAATAAAAAATAAAGAGGATGTAGTGAGTCAGATGTAAGTTTAAAAATGAGAGCTTTGTGAGTCCAAGGGACAGGATACTTACAGGCCTCTCCTTTCATGGCTACCTGGTACTGATTGTAGGCTTCTGTTCCATGCAAATTACTAAAACAATGCAAAAAAATAAGCAAAGGTAAAGGATAACAGAACAGTATTAATACTTTATTAGATTAAGTCATATATCTAAATTTTTATTAACATTTTCTAATATGCTAAGTATAAAACATTAGCTAGTTTTAAAACTTAAAGGTAAGTAATAAACTTCATCTGATCAGTATGGGTTAGAGCTCTATTGTAAGTGCTGTTATTTGCAGTATTTGCTAATCTTTTCTGAAGGATTGAAAAATAAGGTTCTTCATTTGTATCTTAACTTTACACAGCCTCCTTTTTATATCAACATGTGAGGAAGAATATTTGTTTTATCTGTCTGTCTATCTATCTATCTATCTATCTATCCATCCATTGCTGTTGGGGTTCAGGCAGGAGATTGCCGTGTTCTTAATTTAGTCCCAATGAGATAGTCCTTATTCCAAGTGACTTAGAATTCATTGTCTCTAACTTGCCCTCTTGGAAGGGACCCTGGCATTTTGTACCATTTTGTAAAGAAAAAACTGCAAACAAATAAAACCAGGTATGTCTTTGTTTTGGAGATGTTAAAAGCAAGGGTGTACCCTAGTACTGATGAAACGAATGAAGACTTCAAGGATGAACACGTTTGGGTGGCAGGGACTTGTTTTACATATTGTCACATAGGTTAGGGCTGCACTTGGGTCCTTTTAAACTATGTCACTTCAGGGAATGTGGTTTTTCCCTGAATGGTTCTTTTTATTCATTCTATAAATAGCCAGGTGAAAGCCGAGTGGTGAGCTGACTTTCAACCATAGTTCAGGGCAGTGAACTAGGTTCCAGCAAGTCTCTTTGCCCCTCCCCACACCAGATGCACACCACCCCTGCAGCCTTCACCTAGCCTCTACCAAATCTGTTCTGCATAAAGGAAGCCCTTGGTGGTCATTGGTAGCCTCCTGTGAATTCTGAGAAGTGTCAAGTTGCTCTGCGACATTTGGTTTGGAACCCTTTATCTCTAATTATCAGCCAACAATCCTTATCTGCTTAGAGAACTTTCTGGTCTCTGCGCCCTCCCTGTGGAACAGGTGTCTGTGGGGGAGGTTTGGGAGGAGGGACTGGAGGTATCTCCTCCCCTGCCCTGGGAAAGTCTGGGGCAGTTGTGGAGTGTGTTATCCCTTTCGCAGAGCTCTCCCTTGCTCTGTGTTCAGTCTGTAAGAAAGTAGGCTTCCATCTGCGAGGGCTTGGTGACTGAAAAGGAAAACAAGGGTTCCTGACTAATGCTCTTGAATTTTTACCAGTTACAGCTCCTTTGATAGGGTCTGTTGAATTTTAGGGAAACCCTGTGATGTAAAGAAACTAGTTACCTGTTTTCCAAATATCAACCAGATTAGGACTGTATGTTTTCCAAGCTTTCTGCAAACGTGCCTACACAGATACGTGCTAGGGAGGTTGTTCTTGATTAAATAGTGGAGGTTTTCTGTGGGACTGAAGGATGAAAGCAGAACCCGGTCCTTGTGTTTGTGTTACACAAACAGTTGTGAATCTGCTGATACTTTGTAAAGGTTTTTTACATCATTAGTTCCAAGTTTAAAATACCAGACCCAAATATAAAGGCCTATAAAGAAAGCTGCCCGCTACCTTTAACTGACACCGAGTGTATAAATAATATCAACATTGCAATGCTTTCATTGCTATACATGCTTTGACATTTTCATGTTAACTTTCATGTCCACTAAGTGTCCTACATTTAAACTTAACACAAGGCAAATATTATATAGTTCTGAATTCTGCATAGCCATGTATTCCTCCATAGTACTCTAAATCTGTTCAGATTGTAGCTTCTAAGTGTGACATGTGCTTGAATCACTCTGACTTTTGATCTTTGCATCTTGGGTAGGCTGCATCTACTTGGCCTTGGAAGACTACGGCAGCTCGGCGAAGGCGTTCCAGCGCTGTGTGACCCTCCAGCCTGATGTAACTTTGTTGCCCCCTTACTTACTTCCGCTCCTTGTGATCTTTTAAGTTAACTGAGCTGTGCTGTACAGCTTAGAGTAGCAGTTGCTTCCGTGGTGGAAGCACACATTGGATGGAAAGTCACACGCAAGGTATGTGGTGTATAAATCAAAATGCTTTTTCAGGGGAATCATATAATAGCTACGGTTTCATTTAGTAAACAATTTTGGTAAGCATTTTTTTAAGTTAAAACTAGGTATGGCTGACTAGTACAGCAAAGTGTGGTGCATCTTCTGTCATTCACTAACACGTTGCCTATGTTCATTGCACTGCTAGGTGCTAATTGCTTTAGTGTCGTGTTACTTTCTGCTTAACAGCTTTGTAGACATGGTCATTCACACACTGTGAGTTTAGTTAAGAGTAATAATTGAGTGCTTTATTTCTGAGTTGCAACCTTAGCATATTCATAGAACATTTTTATAACGCTGAAAAGAAGCCTAGCTCCTATCAGCAGCCACTTCCCATTCCTCCCTCCTAACCTTCTTCCCTTCTCTAGCACCAGACAGCACTATCTCTACAGATTTCCAGTTCTGGGAATTTCCTAAAAGTAGACGTAGAGGTTAGTCCATTAGTGTTTTACAACTGTCCAGGCTGCAGACTGCATCAGTGCTGCAGTAACTTTTTACTGGCAGGTAATGGTCCACTGTTTGGGCAGATCAAATGTATCCACTTATCAGTTGATGGCATTGGGATCTCTTCGGGGTTGGCGCACTTCTCAGTGCTTCTGCTCTTGACGTTTGTTTGCCAGCTTCGGCTGGACTCGTGTTTCCATTTCTCTTGTGTGTATAGTAGTGGCGGAGCTGCTGGATCCTGCGGTCAAACCTTCGAGGACCTGACAGGCTTTTCCAGGGGACGTTTTACATTTTTGCCAGCAGTGAATAAGGATGCCAGTTTCTCAGCATCCTAGCCAGCACTTGCCACTTTCTCTTTTTGCTCCAGCCGCCCTGGTGGGTGGTATCTCATTGCTTCAGTGTGTTTCTTTGATGGCTAATCTGTTGAGTATCTTTGCATTTGCTTATTAGTTGATTACGTGTCTTCCTTGCGGAGAGTGTTTATTTGCATACTTGCCCACTTAAAAGTTTGATTTTGATTGTTGAGTTGTAAATTCTTTATGTATTCTAACTCTAAGGCCTTTATGAGTTGTATATAATGTCCCTTTCCTTATGTTTCCCCCCTTTCTTTGAAGATTTTATTTATTTTATTATACAAATACTTTGCCTGCGTGTGTGTGTGTGTGTGTGTGTGTGTGTGTGTGTGTGTGTGTGTGTGTGTACCATGTGTGTTCCTGGTGCTTGAAGCAGAAGAGGTCACAGGAGAGGGCATCAGCCCCCTTCCTGCTCTGGAGTTACAGATGGTTGTGAGCCACCGCAGTGAATCAAACCTGAGTTCTCTGCAGGAGCAATAAGAGCTGGGCTGTTCCTCCAGCCTCATTACACTTTCTTAATGGTGCCCTTTAAAGCACAAAAACTGTCAATTTTATGTGTATGGATGTCTTGCCTGTACATATGTCTGTGTATCACGTGCCTGCCTGTTGCCCAATGAGGGACCAGAACTGGCATTACAGTAGTGAGCTGCCATGTGGGTGTTGGAGATGGAACCTGGGTCTTCTGCAAGAGCAACAGTTGTTCTTAACTGCTGAGCCACCTACCCAGCCTATTATTTCACTTTTAAGACCAATTTAGTGTGCACGAATGCATACTTTTTTGCGCATGCATGGTGGGGGGGGGGTAGGGGTAGGGGTTGAATGAAAACCTTGACCTGTGTGGAGGTCAGATGACTGCTCAGTTCTCTTCTTCCACCACATGGATCCAGGGGTCAAACTGATGTTGTCAGGCATGGCACCAGGTGCCTTTACCTGCTGACAGCTCTCTGGCCCTTACGTTTATTAATGTGTTTGAGTGTGCTGCATGTGTTGCACGTGTGAAGACCAGAGGACAGCTTTCTAGAGTTGGTTCCCTCTTTCCCTGAGTCCTGGCGATCCAGCTCAGGACCTCAGGGGTGTGCAGCAAGTGCCTTTACCTACTGAGCCATCTTGCTGGCCCCAAGACTTAAATGTTTTGTATTCGTTTGGTTCGGATTTGTTATTGTCTGTGCTCACCTGGATCTCACTATGTGGCTCAGGCTGGCTGGCCTTGAGCCCATGGTTCAGCTGAGTGCTGAGATCACCGCACTGCCATGCCCAGTCATAATGTCTACCTCATCTGCCTTTTCCCTTTGTTTCTAATCCATTGCCCAAAGTATGATCTGATGACTGACCCTCCCTGCCCTTTTTTCTTTCATTATGCGAGATTGACCTCAGAGTTTTGTGTGTGCTAGGCAACTGCTCCACCACTGAGCTATATTCCCAGTGCCATTCCTACCTCTTCTTCTAAGAGTTTGTGTAGTTCCTAACTGGTATGAAACTATAATGATTGGCAGTTCTACAGCATAGTTCAGGGGTTAAGAGCAGTGATTGCTCTTCCAGAGGACTCTGGTTCAATTCCCAGCACCCACATGCAGCTCACAACTGTCTGTAACTCAAAGATCTAACACCTTCACACAGACATATATGCAGACAAAACACCAATGCACATTGAAATAAAAATAAATAAGGTATTAAAAAGATTACTTTTTTAGATAATTGATCCTTTCTTTGTAATCACGAATTGCAGTCTGTCAGTAAAAAGAAGCAACTGGCTGAAAAATTACCTTGCTTGCTTACACTTTGTTGATCTATAACACACTGCTTAGTTGTGAATGTATGTGGGTTCTTGGGCATAATTTGTTTTCTTCACTAATAATACGTAAAAAGTTTTTCATGTAAAAACATTGGGGTATATACTGTTTTTCAATGACCATTCACTAAAAGAAAAATAGAATGTAATCAAATTGTAGTTTTTATACTGCTTGGAAGGTGTTTGTTGGGATATGTAAGCTATGAGAAAAAATAAAGTTGTTGGATCTTGCCTTGCTTCATTCACCAACTGTATGTGTGGGGTGTGTGTGAGTGTGTGTGTGTGTGTGTGTGTGTGTGTGTGTGTGTGTGTGTGAGAGAGAGAGAGAGAGAGAGAGAGAGAGAGAGAGAGAGAGAGAGAGAGAGTGTGTGTGTGAATATTCCCTCCTTTTTATTTTTCTTCTTTGCTAGTCACAAGCAATATTGGCCCTCAGCTGCTGGCCAAAGGGAGAAGTGGCTCCAGTAAATCAAGCCTCATCCCATCAGAGAAATGTCTGGTGAGTGATCAGTCACCAACTCTATGTCCTGCCTCAGTTTACCCTGTAGTGTTCAAGCTGACCTTCAGCAGAAATGTACAGAGGCTTCACCTTATTAAATATATTTGTACAGTTTCTCTCCAGTATGAATTCTTTCACAATGATGAAGACTACAGAAACATGCAAAGGCTTCACCGTATTAAATATATTCACAGAGTTTCTCTCCATTATGAACTTTTTCACGCCTTCGAAGATGACGGGGACATGTGAAGGCTTTACTATATTCATTAAACTCATAGGGTTTCTCTCTAGTATGTGTTCTTTTATGATATTGGAAACTACTGTGAAGTGCAAAGGTTTCACCATATTAAATACCTTTAGAGTCTCTCTCCACAGTGAATTACTTCATACCTTTGAGGATGGCTCTGATGTGCGAAGGCTTTACCACATTGAGTATATTCAGAGTGTTTCTTTCCCGTGTGACTTCATGCCTGCAAAGATAATTAGAGCATGTGAAAGCTTTCCCACATTCATTACACTGCATTAATTTTTCTCTGTGAATTAATTTTACAATTGGGTCTAAAGGTAAAGAGGAACCAGATCTTAAGGTTTTATCATTTTGTTTACATTCATGGTGTTCCCCTTCTTTATGTGTTGAGTCTCTGAGGATAACTATGGTAGTGAGAGCATTTATTACATGGCTCACATTTATAGCATCGTTTTTTCTATATGATGTTTTTCATATATTTAAAGAGAACTGGAAGAACTCAGAGCTTTACCACACTGACTGCATTCACAAATTTTTCTATAGTGTGAGTGATACCACATTTGAAAAGTGAACCAAGACAAACAGAAGAATTAGTATTGATAGAGACTTTCTGCAGTGTGAGTTTATGGATGTTCACAATGACGTTGGAATACTAATTAATTGTAAACTTGTATCACATTCATAAAGTCTAATCAAAGTGGGAACTCCTACATATCTTCTCATGGTTCTGGAGAGAGGTATGTTGCTTCTTTCAATATCCCTATGCTCACATGCCTTGTATCCATTGTGACATAGGATACACTCATTAAGAATAAAATATGAAAGGTTTCTACATTGTTTCAGCTTGATTCTTGTTTCTTACAGACATGGTATGAGATTAAGGCTTTTCCACAACAACAGTCATGATTATCATAAACTGTCCTCTCACTGATCTTAGCAACATTACTACAAGTCTATGTCTAACACTAGCAATGCTGTGGACTTTTTGTTTATGCAAGGTTTTGGACATATACCTATCACATATTCAATGTGTATTCCTTTTGCAATACATAAGTGGTATGAAACTAAACTGACTGGCAGTTCGACAGCACAGCTCTAATGGGGCTATGATTCAAATGATGACATCTGTTAAGTCATTGTTTCCTTGTTTCCGTTCTTAGATGAACACCTTAAGAACACAAATCAGATTCTTGACTTTGAGATATGTGATTCTGTGAGAATGTAATAATCATCACTGAACTTAAAGTAATGGAGTTTTTTTTGTTGTTGTTTTTGTTTTTGTTTTTTTTAGAAGATCCTGAGTTTTATAGCAAACCGTATTTTGCAGACTTGGGGGTTTAGGGATCCAATCAGGCTGGGTCCCACACTTACCCCTTGCTGGAGTGCTTTCTTCCCTCCCTCAAGCAGCCTCATGGTCAAGCCTTTCTCCAATCCCAGGCACCCCTGCCCCACCTGCCTTTGGTCTGCCCAGCCCCCACTCCCAACCTTCCTGTTACCTGAGGTAAGTAGATAGATTTCTCCTCTTCCCACCACCATGTGATACAATCCAGTTCCATCTGGCCTAAATTGAGTTGGGTCTGGACCGGATTCCTCCCTCAGACTCTAGAGACCCCACCCCCACACTGGAAGAAGGAAAGAGGTGGGGAGAGGGGAGGTGCCAAGAGTCCTTTTAACTAAGTTCCCAGAGGTGTCCATTGGCTGCTATTTCCATGGCAACCAAGAGTGGCAGTTCCCTGGGCAAATGAGACACAAGCTTCCATGAAGATGAAAGAATGGGATGAGCCAAGCTGGAAGAGTCCCATCTTGCCCATCTTTAATCTGACATCCCCCCCACCAGGTCGGAGTGGTGGAGCTGTTTGAGACAGTAATGCACGAGAGCCGGGGGGTGGGAGAGTCCAAACTGGGTACCCACTAGCCCAGTTTAGGTCAAGCTGCCGCCTCATATCACAGTCCCCTAGGTCTGAGAGTCCCTGGGTTCAAGTACAGATGAATGTTCAAGCATTGTGTTGAGAGCCAGGCAGCGGTCTGGGCTATCCCTCACCACTCTCCCGGGCCATGAGCTGAACAGTAAGCAGGTTGACTTGCAGCCCCCCACTCCTTGCAATAGCTGCCATGTTCAATGACGTTCAAGGAGTCAGGGTCAGAGAAAGAACTGGAATCTGGGCAGAAGGAAGGGAGAAGGGTAACCCCTGAGAGGGAATGAGTCCCAGGCCCCAGTCCTGGCATTTCCTAGCTTGTAGAGGACCCTATCTTACACCTGGATCCCCAACTGCTCCTCTGGTTTCTTCTTTTCCAACCCCCATCCCACCCAACTGGTCTTTGTTCCCTGAGCCCTTGTTGGTCTGCTCTCTGCCCTCCCCAGAACCATCCATCACCTCCCACTGGGAGCACTGTGGCTCCCAGTATCCTGCCTGCTCACCCTTCCCTGCTCAAGACTTGCACCTTTACCACCCTTCCCACCATCCATTTGGCTTAGCACTTCCCCTGTACCTCTTGACCCACGCCCCCAAGGGGATGGACAATGAAGCAGGTGGAAGGCAGAGGTGGGAAGCAAAGATCCCCAAAGACATCAGTGCAGGTGGGAAAGGGGAAGGCTGGCTCAAGTCCCTGGGCAGAAACTCCAAGATATTAAACTAAGGAGTGTCAAGTCATGAAGAAAATAACCTGGACTCCCATCAGGGGGCGAAAAGAAGACAAGAGGTCCAGGAGCTGTCCTTGAGAAGTAGTTTCTATTCTGGACAACAGAAGGGGCCAGGGGGCCCAGCGGCTGCCAAATGGAACAAGCTTCGGGTGAGAGCCGGCAGCAGGAGCGTAGGTCCAGACAGATCAAGGTGCATCTGAAAGAGAATTTTTAATTAGCATTAAAGCAACCAGAACAGCAGAGCTCATTAACTCATAAGCCCAAATAGTTGAGAGTGCAGGTCGGCAGGTTTGCTAGCCCAAGGCCCCAGATGATAAGTCACAAAGAATGCAGAGATAGGAGACAAAGGCCTACTGAGTGTTTCAGGGACTGGCTGGCCATAAAAGATAGGGAGGATACACAAGGACAAATTCCTGAGAGAAACAGGTACCGGACATGGTCGAGTGAGTAATGAGCCAAGACCCCTCATCCGATCTTATGGTGTTTGCTTAATCCCCCCTTGAGGCCCGCACACAATGTTCCAGGTTTGAGTTTAACCAGATGTGTCGTTAGCTCAGATAAACATCTACCCTCGGGTTCCGAGAAAAACAGGAACCAAGGACTGTTCCCGTGTGATTAAGTCTGACCTTACCCCAGATCTGCCTACGTAATTTGCTGATGTTCAAATGTTTGAAACAACCAATCGTGTGTGGCCGCGCCAAAACTTTCTGCTCCCCCCGACCCTTGCCCATATAAACCCTACGCTCCTGGGCTTCTGGGTCGACCCCTCTGTCTCCTGCATACGTGTCGACCCGGAGCTCTGCCAATAAACTGCCTCATGTGTTTATAGCAAGACGGTCGTTTGTGTGTCTTTGGGTACGCGCTATTCCGAGGCTTGAGTGAGTGTCTCCCTTCGGGGGTCTTTCACATCAGCGTCTCCTGGAGAGTGGTGTGGGCACTGTAATGAGGTGGACACTGGGGTCTCCATCATAGGCGCAGTTACTCAAGTTGAGGGCACTGACTTGGGAAGCATGGCACAACAGGAGAATCAAGGAGGCATCGGTGAGCTCCAGGCCTGCGGGGAGAAGTTATGCCACCCACTGCAGGTGGCCTCAGCTCTCGGTTTTCCCAGTCTGGTGGAGGCAGCAGCAGCTCTCGAGGCTGGGAGTCTTTAACATCCTCAATCCAGTGGAGGTCCAAGAGTCACAGTGAGGGCAGTGGGGCAGAGCCCACAGCAGAGACAGAGAGCCAGGAGCACCCAGAAAGCACCAACTCCTGCAAGCCTTGAAGTTGGTTCAGAAGCCACATGAGCTGCTCTTTTTGAAGACACCTGTCCAGTTGAGGTCCAGAGCACATGGCTGGCAGTGAACCACTCCATTAAGCATGGGTGGGGTCAGCGACTTCCTCTGGCTTAGGTCCATCCAAGGCCACAGACACTTGTCGAAGCACCAGCAGCTCCAAGTCCGGCAGAATAGCATGCAGACACATCGCTCTTGGGGTCCAAGGTACTGGAAGACATGGAGACAAGAAGCCCGAGGCAGCAGCAAAAGCAGAGTGTCAGGCTTGGGGCTTCAAGGAGAGGGGGGCGTACCACGTGCCACTCCAACTGTGGAGGCCGTGGTGGTGGGGCAGGGCCCAGGGGACAATTGAGCAGTGGTCCCCCACTGCCAGGGCATATAGCCCACTGCGTCCCACAGTCTCCTTCAGCTGGCCTAGGCTGGCTGAAGGCCATTCCAGGCCTCTCCAGGAGCTTTGTCCTCACTAAGCGATGTGCTTGCTAAGTCTGAGTCTGAGGAGGAAGAAGAGGTATCAGGCACCTGCTCCAGCAGCTGGCACATAAGCTTGAAACACTCAAGTTTCTCCCTCTGTGGTGATGGGATGGCACTGCCAGGCACTCAGCAGAAGCCATAGGTGACTTGGGTTTCTCCCAGTTCTCTGAGAGAGCCCAGGGTGGCAGGATGAGAATGCCAGGCTCGGATTCAGAAGCCTGGGGGACAGAAGGCCAGGGCAGCCTGGGCCTGCTCCTTGGAGGAGGTAGGCATCGCCACCACACCTTCTTCAAGTGCCTCTCTTGGCCTCCTTTCACCTTTTCCCTTGGGGTGAGGGTCTTATTCCCCGCCTCCCACTCCCTCCGTTTGGGGGCCCAGACACATCAGGGTTAGGGTTAGGGCCCATCAGCAGGGAGAGGGCCAGCAAGCAAGCGTCCCTTTCTTCTGAGTAGAGGTGGAGGGGGTGGCTCCACTGTCGGCTTCCATCCACCCCCTCACCATTGTTAGCCCCATGGTGCCCTGGACCCTCACCTGCATCCTCGCTTGTCCGCCCTTCCTGGGTACATTGGGGGCACTCCCAGCATTGCGGATCTCCGAATTGATAGCACCCTCAGCCTTTCCCATCTTCAGGCAGCAAGGGTGGACAATCTCGTTAGAGATTGTACACTCCATGAGGCTCAAACCAAACTTCTCTTCCTCTCCATCCACCTTATTCTGCTTCCCAGCTTCCCCACACAGAAGGCATACAGCTGTGTGTGGGAGCACAGGCATAGTGCACTGCTTAAGCAGGAATGACTGCTTAATGTGCCCGCCATCCCATTTCATGTCTCCACAGAAATGGCAGTCCCCACACTCAGTTTGCACACAGGCCTGGCAGTGGCAGCAGCGGGTTCCAAGTCTGCGCGCTCCAGTCCTGCCCTCAGATGCTCGACGACACTGGGGGCAACAGCAAAACCAAGGGTTCACACGTGTCCCAGGAGCCATCTCTCCTGTCTTGGTAGCTCCCGACAGGCATGGTACGGGGCACTCAGAATGCTGGGGTCCACAACCCTCTCACCCCAGGGTGCTCAGCCCCTCCCTCCAGCAAAGGCCGGGACAACAGCGAGTGGAGGTTGGGAGCGCCAGGGGCAAGGCCCTCCCACCAGCTGCCCTGAGGGACAACTGGGGCTCCTTGGGCACAGGGTGCTTGCTCAGTTTCTGCCAGGGCCCCACTCAGTCCCAGGTACGAGTCTCAGCACCTCACCCCCACCACTCCTCAAAGCCCCTGACCCTTAACTGGTCCCTTCCCAGCTCCAACTGCCTAGGGATGCAGGGAAAGACCCGGGACTCCTCCACCATTTCTGGCATTCAAATCTCTCCCACTGCTGGTTCTCAGGGAGGGGGGGGGTTGCAGCAACCTGCCACCCTCCCTCTGATCCACCCCTGTCCTGCAGCTCCCTGACCCACAGAGACAGGGTTTGCAGGGGGGGGGGGTTGGTTTTTTTGTTTTTTAACTGTTGGTTTTCTTTAAAACTTGCAGGGCACATTAAAATTTCTTCTGCAGGACATTTATCAGCTTGCACATGAAAATTACCTTCCATGCCTTCTAGACCTTGACAATGTTCTTCAATATTATGGTTGTCCAATTTGTAGCCTGAAATATAGTACCAGAAAATATATTATATATTATTGGAAATTACAAAAAAATGAAATTATTGTATTCAGAGTCTCTTAGAACCATGCCTGATTTATTGACCTCATTCTTCCTCATCCTCAATTGAAATTAAAGAACATCAGTAACAGAGAAACATTTGTCCCCTGACTATAAAAAGCAAAAGATAATTCAGTTCCACCTACATCAGCTTGGTTCATGTAGGTCTCCAGCATCACATCTTTGTCGAGACTCTACTGTGAAGGATCCAGCAAAGCCCACTCTTCCCGAGTGAAGTTCACATGCACATCATCATAGGTCACTGCATCCTAAAGTAGGCTGTGCCCTGGCCCGCAGGGTCTTCCAACAAAACTAGAAGGGGGTGTCAGAGTGAAAGATGGACAGGAGACATGAAGAAATGAGGGCAAGTCTGAATTTTGATCAAGCCCCGTTTATTGAAAAATTTCACAGGGTTTTTATAGAATCTCAGAAGGGCAAGGGCAGGGTTGCTATGGAAACCTAATGGCAGCTATTCTGCTCTCTAGCCCACTAGTAAAATCTTCATGATAAGAAAGTAAGTGAAGGTGACAAGCAAGCGGGTTCCTAGGACCTAATGAAGTTGTTCTGCTATATATCTCAGTAGTGAAAACTTCAAGGATAGGGAGGTTAGTTCTGAGGAATGCAGCTGCAGAAATAAGGTAAGCAAGCAGCTTCCTGGGACCGGGATCGGGTGGTGTGGCCTCAGGCTGACCCTCAGCTTGCTACGTGCCAAGAGGAGGTGTAGAAAATGGGTAAGGTGGAATTGCCTATGTTTTAAGCCAAGAGCCACTAAGGGTGGCCCCCCAACAGGTCCCCTTTTTCTAATATATATATATATATATATATATACACATATATACACACACTGGATGGGTGGTTCAGGCCTGTCTTAGGCTGCATCAATCTCGTCAGACCGTCCCTTACCCATCATCGAGAGGCCAACAGCTTGATGTTTTTGAAAATTGGTTGACATCTCTGTCTTAGGTTGGATACGGTCCCGATTGTGCATAATCCCGTCACTAGCTCTGAATCCCCTGCTGCCCTCTATAGCCCGTCACTGGGTCCAAGGGTAGCGTTTTGACTCCTGGCCCTGTTTTAGGTGAGGTCACTCTGGGTATTGCCTGTTATTCATCTGAACAGCCTTGGTCTGTAAGCTTCAGCCTGTGATGAGGGACCTGTATGCCATCCACTTGCTGTTTGACAAAGGCCATGAGTTTGCTAAAGACAAAGGGTCTTAGTGATAGTAGTATTAGTAAACCAAGGAAGGGGCCTAAAACGGGGAGAAGATATGGGAGAAACCTGGGGAGCCCACTCCAAAGGGGATTATCGAAGATTTCCTGTGGCCACTTTTCCAGGTCTTCTTGTAGCCTTTTAAAAATCTTATCTCGAACGATCCCAGACTTGCTAGCATAGAAATAGCACTTTTCCTGTAGAGCCACACAGATACCTCCCTGTTCTGTTGTTAGCAAATCCAAGCTCCTGTGGTTTTCAAGAATGACCTCAGCCAGGGAGTCGACCGGATCCTGTAGATCCTGGATAGCGCTGGGCAAGGTTTGAACATTGTCTGTGAGTTGTTTTGAGAATTCTGCATATTTATGAATGGAAATACCCAGGCCTGCTGAACTTGTAGCAAGGGCTGAAGTAATTTCCAGTCCTACTAAAAGGGGAATTAGCTGGACAGCCCTTTTAGGTTGTCTAGCAATGTAATCAAAGCTAGGGATTGGCACTGGATCATTACCAGGAGTAATGCTGACATCAGGGAGAAGCGTAACCAGGGCATAGCTCCCTGTCCAATTCTGAGGCAGGTAGGTGTAAGCAAGGTCGGAGCCACAAACAAACACTGTGGTGTTATCAGTACATAGTGCAGAAGAAGCATTAATATAACTTTTACAGTTGGCAAAGGCTACAGTACCCACATCTACATCATACACACACACACACACACACACCCAGCAGCCCTGTGTCAGAGAAAGGGGAACGAAAGTACATTAGTGTTCAAGCACATCATGGACTTGGTCTGTCAAGTCAAGGCTATGATAATGCACCTGTATCACTCAGGCATTTCCAGCATCCAGCTGTTCTTTTACAAAGGTAGTAAGGCGTCTAAAAGCCCAGGGGCCAAAAGAGATAAGGAGAAGAAATCTTACCAGGGGGCCCAGAATGGAGGGCAACAAGGTAGTAAGCCAAGGGGAGGTGGAGAACCAATTCTCTTTCTGTTCTCATTGTCTTTTTCTCTTTTCTAAGCCTTCTCTAACCTTGGCCATGCTATCTTTGACCACCCTAGAGCGGTCAATATAAAAGCAACACTTCTTTGAGGGCAACACAAAGTCTGCCTTTTTGGAGGAATAGTAGGTCTGAATCTTAGCAGCTTGTAATTTACAGGTGACCTCTGCATGGAGTCTGTTAATCAGGTAAAAATCTGTTGAGACAAATACAGACTGGAGACAGAAGTTAAAATTGTATCTAAAAGCAGTTAGAGTAGGCTTACGTTTTTGAAACCCAGTAAAAGCATAAACAATTTCTTTTTCCAGAAGACTTGATATACAGATTTGACAGACTCGTTTTTAATAAGAAGCCAGTACTTTACCAGTTTAGTATAACCACTGATCTTATTTTAAATCTGTAATTTGTACTTACCAACATTTAAAACACATTTTTAGGGCCTCAAATATTAAACATTTTTTAGACCTTTAATCATAGGAAACCACTGTTAGGATGTGTTAATCTCTGTTTTAATTAGTTTAAATATAATTAATGCTATACTTAGCAGATCTCTAATAAGCTTGAGGACCAGCATATCTGTGCTCAATCCTCGTCTGTCTTTAGTTGTCCGTCCTAACCTATATTTTATAAACATAAAGCAGAATGTTATAATCTATAGTTTGTAGTTAAGTGCTAGAGGACCATATCTGTTTAATTTTAGTGTATCTGAATTGCTTGTTTCTAGCTATATATTGGCTGATTACTTTTAGAAAACACCTGTGATTAACTGAGCTAGTACCTAACAAAACCATAAGCTTTAATTATTTTAAACAGTTTGTGATAGTAGCTCTTAACTTTACATACCAGTTGTAGTTAAAGTACCAGTATGGCTTAAGAATGTTTATTATTATGTCTATAATTATTATTACTGTTGTATTTTAAACCCCCCCTTTTTTTTTTTACTGGAACTGCTTTGCTCTTAATGTAGGGAAATAGTAATAGCTGAGCAAGTTTATGCCCAGCATTAATTTGTATCTCCTGTTTTACACACCATGATTTTAATGTACAATAAGACCTTGAGAAGTTACATAACAGTTGTTAATAAAATGATAACCATTAAATTAGAGTTTCTTTACTTTGGCATCAAGATCTATAGGGGTTGGAAACATTTTTGGTTTCCATATGGCATATCATTATAGAATACAACAGTTTTATAAAGAAAACTTATCAGTGTTACTAATGTATTTAATTTATTGACTGTAATGTAATTAATACAAACGAGTCCTGTTACGTTTGTTTAAGAATGAAGTCATAGAGTATAACCATAACTTTTAGAACTTAAAACCAGATTTTTACAGTGCTTTGAACTAGGACTGAATCACATAATATCTGTGTTACAAACACATATGCACTCATATATTTTAAACAAGAGTTTGAACCTAAAATTTAAACATTATATTTAATAAGCAAATCATTAATCTTTAGATAAAAGTTCAGATATATGCTGGAGATGCAGTTTTAATACCTTTAAAGTCAATAAGAAACAAACATGTAGTAAAACTGACAAAATGTTTCTTTAATTTTATAGCATAATTTAAAAGGATCTTATACCTAAATGTTAAATGCTTAAAGGCAGAACCTGTGAAAGATAATAGAGAAACTAGGAGTATCCAAATTGGCTCCTGCCCAGGATGCTGTAGTGGATACATAGATAAGAGATGTTTAGATTTTAAACATGTAACCTGTTATATTTTAGAATTCATCTGTTTTTGTGATTAATTGTACTCTTTTGACTATGAGGTAATTCGCTTTTCTCAGAAGTATAAGTACGGTCTCCTACAACAAAAGCAGTGGGGAGAATTGAGAATCTTCAGTTGAAGTTAAGATGCCTGACTTCATCCACCTTTTCTCCTGATCCTCTCCTCTTGAATGTATGTGTGTGAGTGGTTTATTCTCTCTCTCTCTCTCTCTCTCTCTCTCTCTCTCTCTCTCTCTCTCTTCTTATTTCTCTGTAGATTCGCAAATAAGTTAGCTGACTGAGGGCCATCAGCCTTCTATGGCTAATAAGCCTAAGTTTACACCAACTTATTGGAGATCTCCGCAAAGAGGCCTATCTACAGATCAAAGAGCCTCCTTTTATGACCCCCATGCAGTTTCCAGCCAGAAGCCGCTTTTACAGCCTCAGCCATAGGAAAAATGTGGCCAGTTTAAGTTCTCCTCGGCCTCAGTTACAGCCAGTCCCTAGAGAAGAAACCTTGGGCTCTCTTTCCCTTTCCTTTTTGTTCTTTTTAATTTTGATCGGTTGTCTGAGTCATCAGTTCTGGCCACCCAAGAGGTGAAGCACACTGGAAGGGCATCCTCATCCAGCACCAGAGCCCCCCCACCCCCCAGAGCACCAGCCGGGCACCAACAGACAGAGCTAGTTTATCAGTTTTTGTTGTTTCTTTTTCTTGAGAATCACTGAAATGAGTTAGAGCTAATAGCCAGTAGATGAAACCTTGTTCTTTTTTCTCCAACAGAATATAATATATAAACCAACATTTAAACACCAGACAAAGACAAAAAAAGTAACAGATTTGTCTTTTTTCACTATGAGGGACAAGTTATATGCCCCAGACAACAGTCAAGGGGGGTTGGGTTTTTGTTTGTTTGTTTGTTTGGTTGGTTGGTTTTTTTTTTTTTTTGTCTCATAGTGAGAAAGTCTACACAAATAGACACAAATAAACGAAACCAGAAAACGGAGCCAAAAAGCCACAATAGTCTGGACTACACCAAAACCAGAACCAAGTGAGCAATCGGACCTGGTGATCAGGCTTGCGGAGAGCACTCCCCAAGTGGAGGGGGATTGACTCCCCCTCCTGGAGGTCAAGAATGTCTTCCAGCCTCCCTGTCAGGAGGTACACTATCTCCTGGTACAGGCAAAGAGCAACCTTGACATTGTGACCTAAATGCTCTAGCTTTAAAGCGAAACTAAAGAAGTGAAGCTGGAGAGATGGCTCAGCGGTTAAGAGACTGTCTGCTCTTCCAGAGGTCGTGAGTTCAATTCCCAGCAACCTCATGGTGGCTCATAACCACCCACACCCTCAAATGCTCTCTCCTGGCCTGCAGGTGTACAGGCAGATAGAGCACTCGTGTACATGAAATAAATAAAAAAGAAAAAAAAAGAAAGAAAGTGGAGTGACAGAGAGACAGACAAAAAAGACAGACAAAGAAGAGTGGCAGCGCCCAGGTCTGGGAGGGGACTCTTCAGGCAGAGATTTACAGCCTTTGGATTTAATAGGGGTCCTTAATGGAGGACTGGGTAGGCCGACTTTTACATTTTCCCAGACCTTTTCTAAGTTCTTCTTTAAAAAAATTTTCACCTTCATCTAACACATTTTTAATATCCTCATGAAAGTATCTTATACAGAAGATATCACTAATCAAATTTCATCATTTAAACCATCGCCCACTCTTTTCCATCTTTTTTCATCTATGGTTCCTTCCTGCGGGAACCAGAGACAAATGTCCTTAAGGAAGAGGAAAAAATAAACAAAATCTTTTTTTTAACGCTAGTTCTTCGTGCCTTGAGAGAATCTTTAAGTCCACCTATGAATTGTTCATGTACACTAATTCCCTGTCCCATAATATCACCATCTGCTTACCTCTCAGGTCTTCTCTCACGGAGTGGACGTTTCTCCGTGGCGATCTGTATGCGAGTCTTCACTCAGACAGTGGGCGTTTCTCCACAGCGACCTCTTTGAGGGGCTTCACTCACGGAGTGGACTTTCTCCGCGGGGACCTCAATGTATGATGCGACTGCAGTCTTAAGATGGCGCTCCTTGCATGCTCCCCGGTGCCTCAGGCCACACATCTGGGCACCAAACTGCCCCGCCCGCGGGGTCTTCACACGAAACCTAGGAGGGGGTGTCAGAGTGAAAGGACAGGAGACACGAAGAATTGAGGGCAAGTCTGAATTTTGATCAAGCCCCATTTATTGAAAATTTTCACAGGGTTTTTATAGAATTTCAGAGGGGCAAGAGCAGGGTTGCTACGGAAACCTAATGGCAGCTATTCTGCTCTCTAACCCCCCTAGTAAAAACTTCAAGATAAGAAAGTAAGCAAAGGTGACAAGCAAGCGGGTTCCTAGGGCCTAATGAGGTTGTTCTGCTATATACCGCAGTAGTAAAAACTTCGAGGATAGGGAGGTTAGTTCTGAGGAATGCAGCTGCAGAGATAAGGTCAGCAAGCAGCTTCCTGGGACCGGGACCAGGTGGTGTGGCCTCAGGCTGACCCTCAGCTTGCTATGTGCCAAGCAGAAGTCTAGAAAATGGAGCCTACAGGTAAGGTGGAATTGCCTGTGTTTTAAGCCAAGAGCCACTAAGGGTGCCGCCCCCGCCCCCCCCCCCCCCGCCCCCCGCACAGTTATGCATAGTTACACGGTAGTTGTCTAAGCCTAACATTAGTAGGTATTTTCCATACTCAATCGATTCTAATGTATCATGTCCTTACTACTCTCTAGTGCTTTACAGGTCTGATGCCTGTGACTCTGCTGGCTGTTTGAACAACTGTTTTGGCCAGATAAAGAAAGTCAACCACCAAGTGATGAGAAAATATATAAAGTTGTAGACATAACTTTTTTCGTTAGTGAAATAGGACTGAGTAGCAACTTTAGATAAATGAGATTGCAGATATTAGTATTCTTTTAACATAATAATTAGTTCAAAATTGATATTGGAAAAAATGAGGGAAAACTTGAGCCTGTATCTTGTTCCTCTGTGTTCCCACAAGGCCTCTCTGCCAAGGGGCAATGATCAAAGCCAGGGCACCAGGGTTCATGTCAGAGGCAGTCCCCCACTTCCCCCCCCCCCCCCCCCCGTTGAGAATAAGCTGTCTATTGGTTATATCTGAACAGGGGGTCTAGGTTCTCTGTTTGCAATGTCCGTGGTTGGTGCATCAGTTTGTGCAGGTCCCCCTGGGTCCAGATCCCTCAGCCTTGATAGTCCTGTGGAGCTCCTGACAAGCTCCGCCCCTCTCCCGCTCTACCATCCCCCAACCCTTCCATACAGCTTATACGACTTGCAGTGCTTCGCCCATAGTCCGGCTGCGAATCTCACTATCTGTCCCGATGCCCTGCTGGGTGGAGTCTCTTAGAGGACATTATGTTGGGCTAATACCTACTTACAAGTGAGGATACACTATGCATGTCTTTCTGGGTCTGGGCTACCTCACTCAGGATGATCTTTTCTACTTCCATCCATTTGTTCTAGGATGGCCAAGGTTACACAGAGAAACCCTGCACTCCTCCCCACACAAAAAGAAAAATCACAAACAAACCAAACTGAAACCCACTAGACAGCAAAAAATAACAATCAAAGCTGAAATTTAAAATGCAGAAGGATTCTTTCATGAAGTCCAGCATGACTTCATGATGGAAGTTCTACAGGTAACAGAAATAGAGGGAACATGTCTCTATAAAGTAAAAGCTAGAATCCTAAATCCTAAAACAAGTAAGCCTAATTTTTGAACTGTGTACTGAAGTCATTTCTTTCTAGTAGGTTTGTGTTTGTTTGTATTTTTCCTAATTTTTTACTTTATACTGAAGTCAATTATTTGTATTTATATACATTTTTAAAGGTAGGCAATTAAGCCAGGTGGTAGTGGTGCACACCTTTAGTCCCAGCACTCAGAAGGCAGAGGTGGGTGGATCTTTGTGAGTTTGAGGCCAGCCTGGTTTACAAAGTGACTTCCAGGACAGCCAGAGCTGTTACATGGAGAAACCCTGTGCCAACCCCTTCCCCCCCAATAAAAGGTAGGCAATTAAAGCTATAAATTTCCTTATATGATAGACTGTACTGTACTTCATGGGTTGTGTAGTATTATGTGCTTTTATTTTCATTTAGTTGAGGAACTATTACTTCCTTCCTTTTTCTTCCTTTCTGCTATCTGTTTTCTCCCTTTCATCACACAGTGATTCATGAGTTCTTGAATCTCCAGTCCCATAGACCCTGATGACTTCATCTGTCCTCTGAGGGCAACTGGCAGGTTGTTAGACATAGAGTAACAGGCCAGAAAAATACTCATTCCCATAAAAATGAAGTACCCATTCAGCGTATCAAAGCGGACCTGGCCTTGAGATTCTCCCGGCATTCCTCTGTTCCTACCTGAACTTTCCTCCAGAGGATCTCCACTATATAATCCAGACACTTGGGACTGTCGGTGTTTGTCTGTCTGTCTCTGTCTCTCTCTCTGCATTTCTTCTATCCTCTTTCTCTGCCCCCTGCCACTTTGTCGTCTGCATGGAGACTTCACTGACCTCCCCATATGAGATCAGTAAACCTGCCTGAGAGCTGCCCCCAATAAAGCTGTCTTTACCCTCTAATTTGTCTTGAATTGGCTCATTTCATTAGCAGAGAATACCTACCAAGAATTTGACAGCCATCATCCTCCTAAATTGAGAAAAACTTGAAGCAATTCAGCAGAAGATAAAATTTGTGTGACAGTCCCTGAGGATCTCTGGAACAAGGCAAAAAATGCTAATTATTTTTTCATGCACTTGATTCCCCCTGAGGACACATAGAAGTTTGAAACAATATCAGTAGCCTTCCATGAATGTCTCTGTATGCTGACCATGGAGCAAAGCCTGAGGGAAACTGTTGCAGTGGGTACTACAGAACCATGGCGAGTCAGGAACCAGACTGACTTACTATACTGGTAGGCATTTCATTACAGATGTCTATACCTATACCTATATCTGTGTGTGTGTGTGTGTGTGTGTGTGTGTGTGTCTGTGCGCGCGCTCACGTGTGTGTCCTCCTTGCCCCCTTCCACTGTATTTCTCCTTGCCAAACCTCCAAAGCAATAGACTAAACCTATAGAACATCCCATTCATTCTAATGATTCTCACAATTAAAATTACCTTTTAGTATTAATAAAATTTAAACATGAATCTACATTAACTAGTTCAAAACTCATTTTCTTTAAAAAAAATCTCTTAAATATAATTTACCTATTAACAAATTAGTTAATGTAGCTTAACACAAAGTGAAGCACTGAAAATGCTTAGCTGGATCTTCTCTTATTCCATAAACATAAAATTCTGCTCCTAGGAGGTAAGATTATACATGCAAATCTCCATAACCCAGTGTCAAATCCCTTAGAATTTCTTACAAACCCTAAGAAGAGGGTATCAAGCACATTAAAAATTGCTTAAGACAGGGAAGAATGGGAGGATACAAGGGATGGGATAACCATTGAGATGTAACAAGAATAAATTAATAAAAAAAGGAAAAAAAATAGCTTAAGACATCTTACTTTGCCACATCCCCATGGGATCTAGCAGTGATTAAAAATTAAGCAATGAGGACTGGCCCTACAGCATATGGGCTCCTGGGCCCGCCAGGCCAAGATGCCCAAACAAAAGGTTAGCCTGGATGGAGCGGCGAAGGCGGAGCCCAAGCCCGCCCCTGCTAAGGTGAACAGGAAGCCAAAAAAGGGGAAACAGACACAAGTGGCTGACCAGCAAGCTATAGATCTGCCTGCAGAAAATGGAGAGACAGAAAACAGAGTCCAGCCTCTGAAGTAGAAGAGAAAGACGCCAAGTCTGACTAACCCTCCATCCTGTCTGTCAGTGGTCCCTGCCTCCCTTCTTGTACAATCCAGAGGAATATTTTTATCAATTATTTTGTAAATGCGGGTGTTTTAGAAGCTCTAGAAACATTTTAAAGAGGTGGGGGAATCCTACCTCATCCCATTTTTAAAGTGTAAATAATTTTTAAGAGGTTAAATCACTTGCTGGTTGTTTATTTTTTGGCACAACCAGAAAGTAGCAGGATACTGAATGAGGAGAGGCTGGGACTGTCTCGGGGTCACCATAACATTCCGCAGAGGGGCTAGTTTTATATCCTACAACACAGCGTGCTAAACAGCAATATGGAGTCTCAGTCGTGCATTCCTGTCTGGAATATTAATATTTTCAGTTAGATCTGGTCTC
The DNA here is from genome assembly GCF_964271855.1 of Acomys minous. Lineage (NCBI taxonomy): Eukaryota > Metazoa > Chordata > Mammalia > Rodentia > Muridae > Acomys > Acomys minous. Next base: position 52,464,785 of record NC_140498.1, read on the forward strand.
CTGTTTCTAGTAGAGCTGTTTCCTAAGAAAACCACTCCTTGGTCCTTGCTCTGTCACAATTGTAACGTCTCTGGTCATGGCCGTCCATTTTTCTAATAATTGTGATAATGTGCTGTGAAAGCTGGAAATTTTGAGTATGTACTGTCTGTGGGATAAAATTGCGAGTCAGTGGAATTGAGGTTATTGTGTGAGGTCTTAAGGAAAACCTGTCAAATTTGACTCTGGAACATCACTGGAATAAGCTCAAAGAGGGACAACTCATGGCTCTTCATGTGGGCACGTGAACGCAATGTGTGTGTGACTTCAGAGTCTGGGTACTTTTGTTAAGAATTGAAATGTCTGTATTCTGCTCCTCAGCCAATAAAATCTCAGCTGTGAAAGAGGAAAAAAACGTAAGCAATGAATGAGAGCTATACCTCTAAGGGTTAGTAAATATTGTGCCAGCCTCCATGGTGGAATGATTAACCCAAACGAATTATTCTCAGCATAAAACATTTCATTTATACTCATGAATAGAATTAAAATCCAACTTTATGTGAAACTCATTGTTTGGGCTTAAACTCAATCATGAAAGTAATTCTACTTTATTAAATACATGATAGCTACTATCCAAACTGTGATTAGATACCAACTATGCTTAGCCCTAAACTTCAATAATTTTCCAACAAAATTATTCGCCAGAGAATTACTAGCCACAGCTTACAACTCAAGAAGACTTGGCGGCACTTTACATCCATCTAGAGGAGCCTGTTCTATACTCAGAATCTCAGCATCTCTTGCTAATTTAGTTCATATACCACCATCTTCAGCAAACCCTAAAAAGGAATTAAAGTAAGCAAAAGGACAAACATAAAATGTTAGGTCATGGTATAGCCAATGAGATGGAAAGGAATGGGCTACATTTTCTTAAAAAGAACATTTTATGAAATCCTTTATGAAACTAAAGGACTAATGAAGATTTGGTAGTAAATTAAGAATAGAGAGCTTAATAAAATAGAGCAACGAAGTACATACATACCACCTGTCTCCCTCCTCCAATTAATATTCATCAACTAATTTGTGAGAGAAAATAAGTCAAAATATTGGGTCTGTGGTCGTGCAAATGAAAACATCAAGTGTCCCATGAGAGGGTTGAGAAAAAAAAAAAACAACTTTATTTCCAGGCAGAAAGAGATACTGATGTCATGGACACTGTCCAATGTAAGACCATTGGAACTGTAACAACCAGTCTCTGCCAGAGTTAGTTTATATAGGCAAAAACCACAATTTGGTCAAGCAAGGGGTTGCTAAGGGAATAGGGTGGTTAGCAGGGTGGATGACTTGACACCCTTAGACCAATGCACATAAAATAAAAATAACTAAATTTTTTAAAATGAAACATATTCTGGTTCACAGAGGACAGTGGCCTCTTCTGACCACCAGCATTTGGGTGACCTTACAGTTACCTTTAGCTTCAAGAACGGTCCTTGCCTCTTGGAGCCATCACACTCCCGTGCTTGGGGGTCACTGTCAGTTCTCTATGTAAGTAGTCTGGCAGGAACAGGCCCCTCACACTGCGTGTGCCACCTCTGCTTCTCAGGTGCATCTCTTTGAACTTCATTTACAAAGCATAGGGCCAAAGAGAAAAGTAGGAACTCCATGATGGTGGGCCGGGGAGACAGCTCAAGTCACTTGAAGGTGTGCCGCACAAGCCTGAGGGTCCGAGCTGACATCCCCAACACCATGTAAAGAGTGAGACATCCCAGCACACGTCTGCAATCCTAGACCTGAGGAGGGAGAGACAGAAGGATCCCTGAAGCTTACTGGACAGCCAAATTAATAAGCTCTGAGTTCAGTGAGAGGCACTATCTCAAAGTAAAACAAGGTGGGGGGAGACTGAGGAAAGCATCTACACACACACACACACACACACACACACACACACACACACAAAACAGATAAAATTAATGTTTTTTAAAAGTAATTGCGTGATGATAAGCCCAGAATTTACAAAAGCTATCTGTCCACAACTCCAGGTCTACATTAGGGGGTGGTAATAATAATAATAATAATAATAATAATAATAATAATAATAATAATAATAATAATAATAATAATAATAATAATAATACACATAAGGTATACACAAAATAATGTACACACGTAAATGTACACACGTAAATGTACACATGGGCAGACATATGCTTGCACTTCCATGCAGACACACACCCACAGGAATTTTAAAAGATCATAGCCACACACTGCAAGGTTTTGTAAATGCCTTTTATTCTTTGTTCTGGGCTCTGCTGTGACTCTGTGGAAAAGCTGTTTGTGTAATGGTGAAAGATAATACATTCGTACTACTCTTGCTTGGGAAGTCATCTTCACGCAGGCTCAGTAAGAAGGTCAGAGGGTGAACAAGTCTACCTGTGCATCATCAAGGCAGGAGCCACGCCCACTCAAGCACCCTCCTCCCCTCCTCCCTTGTCACACCAGGATGGAGACAACGTGCCAGATGTTAAGTTTTTTTGTGGTCCTTTTAAGATGACTTCATCTATTGTTGAGACTTAAAGCACATAAAGGTGCTGCCTTCTACTGTTTGCCAGACATGCCACTTGACAGGAAAGGCACGTGCTATTAAAATGGGAACTGTTTTCTAAAAATGCTGAGCGAGTTGCTCTGACGGAAGCATTGTTCTTGCTTTCCCAATCCTCTTCTCCTTGAGTCACAGCCAGATAGGTGCATGGATTACAGTCGCGTGCTCACTGTATTACACCTTCCCCTTTCTTTCTGCTCCCCATTTTGATGGATGAGATAAGGTTGGCAAGTGTTCCTGGTCTAGCACAAGTCATCATTTTAGCTCTGGCCGTCATTTTTCACTACCTGCCATATTGCCCCATTAATCACCCACATCCTGGGCATTCCTTGTAGCCTGCAACAGAGTAGGTGTTTAGTTAATGCTTCTTGTATGAGCAAGCAATGCCTGTGGGATTTTATGAATGAATGAAGTTGATAATCGACTCCATTAATCCAGAGCCAAAACTCACTTTTCTTAGAGATAAGAGTCACACACACACACACACACACACACACACACACACACAAACACACACACACACACTGAACCACAGAAACAGTTAAAATATTTCTATCATGATAGCCAGATTTCTACCAAATGAGATTTACTTCTTTGAGTTCATTAAGTTCTGAAGTCCCCTTTTAAATTTCAAAGATCTATAGGAGATAAATACACATTTAGCGTGTGTGTGTGTGTGTGTGTGTGTGTTTGTGTGTGTGTGTTTTGTTCTGTTTGTTTCGAGACAGGGTTTCTCTGTGTAGCCTTGGCTGTCATGGACTCAATTTATAGACCAGGCTGGCCTCGAACTCACAGAGATCTTCTGCTTCCCTGAGTTCTGGGATTAAAGCATGTACCACGACACTGGCTTTTTTTCTAAACCATATTTTAGCTCATAAGTTAAGTAGTGTTTGCCTGGGAAATTAGAGACAGCCAGTGGGGTCACATGTACCCAAATGAGAAGAAATTTCAGGCTTCCTCCTGGGTGAAGCTACACAGAGGGTGTACACATATTCCACACATATGTACACACATGAACATATGGCAGGATGGTAACATGTGTGGTCTGTGACTTGAAAGGAGAAGATGGTATTCACATAAGGACGCACACAAGGGGAAAGAAGTGTGGATGGAAAAAGAGAAATATAAATACATTTCATGCATTTGAAATTTTTCTTTGACTGGCATTCCTCTCTGGCGTTTATCTCTGGTAATGTCCCACACTATCGATATACCCAGTACCCAGCCTCCTAAGAGGTCGCATCTCACTTACTCCAGGTTGGCAAATGTTAGAGAGGGTGGGGAAGGGCTTGGTAATAGAATGATTAAAGCAATTTACACCCTTACAAAGATTTGACCAAAGTACCATGATGGAGCCTTGGTGTGCCTTCCAGACAGGATTCTGACACCTTCCAGAATGAAGTGGAAGAAGAAAACCAAATGGAATGGAATGGAGTTGACCAAGAGCGGCTAAGCTTTCACAAGGAAGATGTATCATTTCAACAGTTCTCACTGTGATGCAAAATCCATGAGAATAAATTTGGGAGAAGGATCAAACATTTGAGGAAAAGATGAATAAGCTGTCTGGACATTCATGGATGTTACAGCTTTGTGAATATTGAACAACGTGGCTCTCCTTTAATTTATATTGCTCCATCCATGCTGCACCTGTCACCATCCATGCTGCACCTGTCTCTCTCCACCCGTGCTGCATCCATCGCTCAGCCATGAAAAGGCTGCTTCCTGACCTTCCTTTCCCCATTGTGCCTCCTTAGGCAAGAGTGAGAAATGTTCACCTTGTTTATCCAAGTCATTATCAGAGTAACTAGAGCTAGGCACGCTGCATGTCAAAGGGCTGGCTTAACAAATAAACAAATGATTTTCAGTTGGGCTAGCAACAATTAAGCAGATGTAAGGCTGATTCCAAGGTGGCATCAGTGTCTTTGTACCCACAGAGTGTCCTCATCGCCAAACTGAGACCAGTAGTTCTCTTCTCCAGAACTTGTAATACATGATCCATGGCTGTTGCGTGCACACACACATGTGCACTCATGCACACACATGCATGCACATGCACACACACATTCACACGTGCACACTGCTCATATACATTCTATCTAAAGATAACTTGGCCATCACATTCTCCACAAATGTCATAGGAGCAGACAGGCACTAAGGGAACATGGCAGAAAAGCCACATCTTAGTCACACACTTCTTACCTATCTGTCTTCCCTTCAAGGTTCCTGGGTATTTATTTCCTGAGGATATTTTTTCCATCTGTCTCACCATTCCTTTCTGTTCCCCTAACCCTCACTGACTCTCTGCCTAAAGAGTGATCTCACCAACACTTCAAGTGAACAGATTCTGTCTTTGAGTTGTCTGCTGTGCCTCTCACTCCTGCTGTCTCCTTTGAGCTGCTCAGGGCCCTCCAGCTTCCCCCTCCCCATCAAGGCCTAATTAAGAAAGGGCTCATGCCTGTTGGTAATTCACTACTGTGATGATTTCCATTCCAGCTCTCAGACTCATCAGAAGTCTTCCCTGTGTGCCTCACAAGGACATCTGGAGCACTAGTGGTGAGATGAACAAAAGGAAGGGAGGAACGAACGAATGAACGAAGTAAAGAAGAAGAAAGCCGGGTATCTCTGTGATCCTAAGTCTCCCCACTCCCCTGCAGTGTTGTGAAGTGGATCACTCTGCCCCTCCAGAGTATCCAGTGCAGAGTTGGCACAAGTGATCAACTGCTTCTCCCAATGGAAAGCATGTGTCAGGGTGAGCAGAGATGCACAGGGGTAAAGCATTCTTGGGTCCTGTGGCAGTGGGGCTGGAGGACCTGGGAAAGCTTGGATCAGAATCTGCAGCTTTACCAGGTCCGCCAGCCCCACTGCCACATGACTCAAGCTACTGCATGACTTACCAAGGGATATACAAGTACCCAGAACAGAGAGCCTCCACTGGACTCCCCAAACAGAACTTGATACCATGCCGCTCCCAACTCAAAATGATGACTCTAAAAGCAACTGGGCCCGCCTCTCAGCTTAAGACCAGTGTAGGAAATGAATGGCAAGAGCCTGCTCAAGACAAGAGTTCAAAGCTGTCTAAAACCAGAACATTGCTCCTCCTTCTTCAAATCATAGGCAAGCAAGTGTCCTGACTGAGTGATCAGATGGAGGTCTTGGCAGCAATCCTAACTTTCCACATAGTAGTGGCACGCTGCAAGAGCTGCTTTATTAAATATTACTACTTATATAAATAAAACTGATGAGCTCCTTCCTCTGGCCTAGCACTTTTCAGCAGGATGAAACATCCCACAGTACCCTTCTTCTGTGTGAGAGGGGTTGAAGTTGGTGTTAAAATGCCATTAAGCGGGCATACGGAAGTAGCATGGGCTGTGACCTCAGAGGTCAAGAAAAGAAGAGAAAAGGAAACAAAAACGTGGTATTGGCGATTACAAAGGCTTTGTCTACACAACCAGTGATTAATGACCTCTCATCAAACCTAAACACATCCACCTCTCTCAGTGAGAAGGACCAGTGTCCCATCTGAGGCTGACTCGCTGACCCATCCTGAAGACGGCCCAGATCAGTGACTGAGACTCTAGCAAGCACATCTCATCTCTGAGTCTTCCAGCTCCCATAGAGTCAATCCTCCCACAGACCTGCTGAGAACAGGAAGTGGGATGGAGCAGAAATCAAAAGACGCAGAGCTCAAGGATGAGGAGAGACCATCCTGCCTGCACGCTGATGAGCAACCCAGGATGTGTGAACTCGGGTATGGCCCTACTATGGCCCCAAACTGAGTACTGAATTTAACACGCCTTCTTAAGACAAGGAATGAACTTTAAGAATCTTAGGGACTAGCTCAGCACACTCCTACGACCTCAAACAAGCAAGCAGCAGGTTTTCTGAGCAATGAGATGCACGTTTACGCCACCGTGGATGGTGATCACTTTAACTCCACAGGTGCAGAGTAACTGGAGCTCTTTGGCCCCTGAGATGCTTGCAGCTGGACCTGTTTCCATCGCTGGCTGTCTCCAGCTGTTCAGGTTTAGTTGGTGACTTCTAAGAAGGAGGTTTCAAGTGGAAGCTCTCAACTGGTATCCTGCTAAAATGTACTGCTGTTCAGTTTTGTTGCTCCGAGGTTCAAAAGGAGAAAGTCAGTTGGCGAGGAGTAAACCTGGCTGAGATTTCTTAGCAGAAGTTCCAAATAAGGTAGTTAGAAGCCCCGGATAGGCAGGACTGAAAGAGGGATGCTACCAAGAGAGTAAGGCAGAGTTGCTAATGCTTGGAAGCTTCTGTTCTTGAAAGGCATCCTGTCGAGAGGGTGAACAATACCAGGCCTTGTGGACTGAGAGCCGGATAACGACTGCCCATATTTGCTTCCCATGCTACATCTGTAGCTCTACCTTCAAATCTGCACTTTCCTTCCCTTCTTGTCTCGCCTGTGGCTGAAAGTGGTTTTATGTGAACACAGGTTCTGAAGTGATAGCTTCAAGGGCAGAATACAGGAAGAAATGTTGCATGTGTTTATGTTTAATAAAAGAGTTCTACTGGGGGGGGGCAATTGGAACCCCTTTGTTTTCTTAAGGCAGGAAAAAATGGAGCAAGAGTCTCAGTATGGTGTGGGCTATCAAGTCCACCTCAGCATTAGTGAGACAGGATAGGTGAGTGCTTTGGTAATGTTCTTTACACATGAGGCAGTTTTAATACCAATCATTAACCCTTGAAAAGGGCTTCTAATCATTAAAGAATTTCTCAATTCAGGGTCCAGTGCTCTGTAAGATAGTCTTTTACCTAATCTCATATATATGTGAACAGACTATGTGTGTTTGTGTGTGTATGTGTGTGTATATATGTTCATAAGTGTTGACCAAGGAATGCCTTGTGTAACACAAATGCAATACAGTGACCTAAGGAGGTTGCTATCGTAGTGTGGCATCCACCTATATTTCCTCAAAGACACAAAAGACTAGTTTCTCCTTGTACATACTATCTGACCTCACTTCTGACATCAAGAGCACACAGAGAGCTCTGGATCTTTTGTCTGGGTGAGGCTGTTGTAGGAAGGATGAACATTCACCCTTGGCATACAGATCCTCTCCTTTGTACATGAACCGAACAGAACTGGGGGGGTTGTAACAGATTACTCTGGATCTAAGAAACAGAACATAGTCTCATACCCCAAAGAAACCTCTAGAAAATATTACTAACCTAAAAATACAATCATATTCAGAGACAGACTTGCCTCTCAATATTTCAGCTGCTTGGCAAAATAAGAACCATCTCTACACAATCTCGCCCATACCATGATCTAACATTCAGAAAATACATTTAGGAACATGCTGAACACCCAGACACTGGTGAACACCATACGCGGCTGAAGTGCCGGCATTTAGAGCAATCTGGATAATAATCCACACTTTTCCTCCTGTCTCCCTAAGAGGAAAGCACATTTTAAAAACTAACTGTAAATCATCCTACACATATGAAGTACTGTCCTCAGTGAGATATTTGCTCTTAAATATTGATGTCACACTTCTAGAAGTATTTGGGGGTAAGAAGCATTATTCTGGATGTAAATCACCAGGGCTCCATATCCCCACCCCTTCCATGCAGAAAGGTGCAGTGGCCGCTTTAGGGAATAAGGAAGAGCGAACGGTAGCACAGCACTGACATTAAGTGAAGGCAAATGGTAGCACAGCACTGACGTTAAGTGAGGGCAAATGGTAGCACAGCACTGACGTTAAGTGAGGGCAAACGGTAGCACAGCACTGACGTTAAGTGAGGGCAAATGGTAGCACAGCACTGACGTTAAGTGAGGGCAAATGGTAGCACAGCACTGACGTTAAGTGAGGGCAAATGGTAGCACAGCACTGACATTAAGAGAGAAATGCTAGGAGGGGCGGATGGGAAGGAACACACCCAGAGAGAAGGTTTTCTGTCTAAATAAGTTCATAATATGCGAAGTGCAGAATGGGAGCAGGCAGCAGAAGTGGAGGTAAGCTGCTCAAACGGCATCCCTATAAACACAGATGCAAAGGAAATCGGCTTGGGAGAAGGGACAGCCGAGCCTGAGTAATGCCACTCCACCAATCAGAGCCATAAAAAGAGGAGAATACGTGGAGTGCATGATTGTTCCTGTGAGCCCAAAGATGGGGGCGTGGAGGAGTGAAAGAACGCCTGAGCTATTCTTTAGTTGGCTATTTCTGCTACACTGCATACTTGTTCCAGGTTTCAACAACTCATAAAGCGTCTCTCTACCTGGCTATATGCTATGCGAATCTCCATCTCAGTGTGAAGATGTGCCCTGGAGCCCTGGGACGTTGTGGCTCTGGGCTGCATGTTTGGCCTGATCCTCTTTGGACTGAGCACCACATGACTCTGTGTGTTGCAGCCCCTGGTTCTGACATGATAATGGTGTGGCTGAGCAGCACTTTGAGGTGACATCTGGCTAGTTGTTCCCTTCACTCCTTGTGACCACCCTTGTTCCATCTGTTGACAAAGCCACTTCTCGTCCCACAGCAAAAGAACAAAGGTGGGGCACTGTCACCTTCTAAAACAGAATGCAAAGGTTCTAGGGAAGGAAAGGGAATTTACAACAGGGACTTCCCTGGGTAGAGCCATCTCTACCTGATAGCCTCCTTAAACAGTGGAGGTGGGGAGGGTCAGAAGGAATACGGAAGGTAGATTTGGGTAGACCTTTGTACCATGTCTCTGCCACTCTCTGGCAGTCTCACAGAGGAAATTAACCAGAGTCACTGGTTTCTGAGAATGAGAACTGTGCCTCACTGGGCCCACATGCCAGTGCAGACCTCAGCATTCCCTTCACAAGCCTTTGCCTCTGGGCATGTGACCAAGTAGGGGAAAGGCTGCATGGGTGTGCTGAGGTGCCACGAAGACACCTGATGGCCCCCTGGTCTTTCTAGGGTCCTAGAAAGCCTGTCCACTCGCATGAGAAGGAAGACGAATGGAGGGGAAGGACTGATAGGCACAGAAACAGGAGAATGAAAGTGAGGCAACTGAGGGTGATTTGTGAGCTGAGCGACCAACTTCAGAGAGCAAGACTGGCACCAAGGGGAATCATAATTAAATGTGGCTGAAGCTCTGCGAAAGGAACCCTATGCAGGACCTCTACATGTGCAGCCTAGGACCATGACAGGTGGTCTCTGACCTCTACAGGTGCAGCCTAGGACCAAGACAGGTGGTCTCTGTGCCGTGAACAGCGCCTCTCCAGAACCCTGTGGCAGGAACCTTTGTCATACCTGCCCCTTCTAAGAGTCATTTACAATACAACTGAGTCTCGACCTCATTTTTCTTAGCTGATACTACATTGTCTGAAAGTGACTAGATTAAGTTTCTATACCAAGTACAATGAGGTCAGACATAGAAAATTAAATCTCCATTTAGGAAAATGAACTAACTTATTTTTGCTCACTGGAGCCTATGTTGGTGAAAATTCATACCCAAAAAATTGGTTCTGCCCCCACAGAGACACTCATGTTACATATTGTTAAGCAACGGCATAAGTAAGGACTTCCCATAGAACACGCCCTCTCTGTGCCCGCAGGGATCTGAGTGGCTTAGTAAACTCCCCACTTGGGCCAGGACTGCAGCAGGAGATAGCAGTTCTAGCCTGAGAGAAGCTAGCAGCAAGCACCATCCCACTAGGATTCTTTTCCCAATTAATTATGCAAATGGTTACTGATTACTAATTAGAACATTTAGTGATATTATTAAGAACTGGGAAGATAAATCTTTTTGACAGTATCCCAGATTATGAGTTTCTCTTAAACACAGGAAGGGACTGTTTCTTAATGTTTTGTTCATACTTCAACTGGTGGCTTGAGCCCCAAGTGTCATCTGGCTCACTCAGTCAAATATTAGCCACATGCAGAAGCACCCAGAACATTTTCTCTAGTGCACAGTGCCCGTGGCCCAGTCATGCTGACATCTCATAGCACTCTCTAGAACTCTTCCTGTAGATGGGAGCTGTGAGTATTTATGCCCTCTCCTGTTAGCTTTTCTGTTTTCCTGTTGCAGTGTTAGAAGCTAAACACAGGGTGTTGAGTCCAAGACAAGAAATCTACCATTGAGCCACATCCCCAGCCTGCTCACCTCCCTCTGAATTCCTTCTTGCAGCACAGGTAACCATGGGAAAACAGGCAAGAGGTGACCCAGCAGAGGTCAAACAATGGTTTTCAGAGCTGTACCTGGGATAGCCTGGATTTACCTTAGTAAATTTGTTTTTTCTTTCCATGCCCTTTTTTCTTCACCTCATATGAAGAAAGCCTCAGAGCTCAGGGAGGGATAAGCATTAATTTTAGCTATTTGACTGCTTAAAACTGGAAATGTAGTGACTCCAGGGTATAGTACAATGCTGTGTCTAAGAAATCATCCCTCATCCATCATAACTGTGGCTACATCTCCGCTCCATTGGTTTGTGCCCCTGGGAAGTCAATTCCTTAACCTCTGTGAGACTCACAGGATGATTGCAAACATGGATAAAACAATAAAGATGTGAACAATGCCTATGCCAATGCTTCCAGGCTTTCCATAGGTTTCCTTGTTGTGACACCAAGCAAGAGGCAGACCCATTTCCCCCTGTATCAGTCACTGCCAGTCAGTGGACCGTCCAAGAGGGCCTCTGTTGCCACCCAGTGGCCACTGATCACACTATGAGCCTAGGTCTACAACCCAAAGGCAACTCAGTGCTGATGAACAGAGACTTTAGAAGAGACAGAGAAAAGAAACTACAACCTCCAGTCGTTGCCTCTTCACAGGTGACAGTAGCTACTCCTCAAGCAAGCACCAATGATGCACAACTGGCAGAAGAAGGTGTCTGTTGTCAGATTGGAAATTTGTTGTTTCTGTCTTAAATTGACATTGCATAAATTCATTGTATGTGGAACTATGTTATAAAAGGTCATTTTCATGGGAGCACATGCTGACATTGAGCATATTTCCTCCATTTGTGGTATCTTAGGAGCCTATTCTCAGGTTCGTGTGCATGCTTGTACAGGGGGTGGAGTTCAGCGCGTGTTCTGACCACATGTGGATCCAGACAGTGCAGCTGGGAGGGAACTGCACTGCCTCTGGCTGCCTGGAGCCACACAGGCATCCCAATCAAACCAGGTCAGAGTGTCATAGGCACGGCGTGTCCAAAGCTCAGTACACTCAGCAGAGAGCAGGCTTCAAACTCCTTCCCTGGCCTTCTTTCCTCTTTGGCTCCCAAACCCCACAGAGACACCATTTAGGGGTACCTGGGAGGCAGAATGGTTGGCAGTCTCCTTCTATTTCTCCAAAAGTCAAATGAAGTCCAAGTGAAAGCAATCAACAGATGTCTGCCCAGCAGACTGTAGGAGTCCCCACAGAAAAGAGAGAGGCATCTCTTAGCATCTCACAGGGCTGCTTCCTTAGCCCTCTATCTTCATTAGCATCTGTCCCAACAGGTTAGGTCTCCCTCCCTTGAAAGCCTTCTTAAACAAGGAGCAAGGGAGGAAAACTAAATTCAGACTCTGCTGCAGTGAAAATTTCCCAAGGGAAAAATGTCTCCTTGCTCTTTGGGGGTGACCTACCACCAAACAGTCCCAAAGTGTAACCCCAGCCAGCACCCATCCCACTGACAGGAAAACAGCCAATGTCTCCCTGGGGAGAGACAAGGAGTCTGTAAGTAAAAGATGCTGTGTGATTAGGAAGCACAGTCTTATTTGTATCATTAAATGGGCAAATCATGAAGCATCTCAAATGATTAATTTCTCACTAGGGTTGTCAGTAAGCTGTCACCAGCTGACAGTTCTGTCACAGTGTCATTTATACTAACCCCATCAATGCCATTAAACAATTATACTTGGTTTAGAAAAGGAAAGGGGGAGTATGTGGAGGAGGACACACCCACAGCCATGTGAGGGGCTGGGGCAATTAGATACTCTGCCACTGCTGGGTAGCAATCCCAGCCAACAGTTAAATCTTACTTGACTTGTTCATTTAGGCAAATTATCAATTACTTGGAAGCATCAACCTGGGTAATTTATTTTTCTCCACTGGCAGCACCATCACAGCCTGCCAGGATTGTTATCATGTGGCTGGGGGCAACTTTGATAATTACCTCACTGTGTAAGACCCCCCATCAAGAACCAGCGAGACCAAGGTTTCGGTTGCAACACGCAAGAGGCTTTATTAAGGGGACGGGTACCCGGGCGTTTCAGTCTCTGGAGAGGCTGGCGCGCCGAGCGAGTCTTTTGGGGGCCTTTTATAAGGATTTTAGCGGGAAGCGCGGTTACAGAAGCGAGAAGCATAGTTACAGGGTTCTGATTGGTAAATTTAAATGAGGCAAGGTTATGGCCCGGTCATCAGATGGGCTCTGGGAACAGGGGAGTTTGCCTGTTCCCTGGGCCAGAGGGCCGACCATAAATATCTTGTTTTACAAGGACAAACTGTTTCTGTTATTTTAGCACGCTTTTGTCTTTCTCCTCTGGGCCCCCGGCCTCCTCTTATCTCGGGAACCTGTTATTTTAGTCTGGCCTTGCAAGATAGCGTTACTGCTGCTATGCTTGCTATGGCGGGTGCACAGGGGCGGGGGTCTTACAACTGCTCTGGCTCTTGGACTCTATCTTGTGTTTTCTTCATCAGCGCTGGATATATATATAGTTGACGCCACTAAAGATTGCTCTTGTAATGAATAAGTATTCTTTTTCTTCCTTCCTTTGAAATAGTTTGGTTCTTCCTTTTTCTACATGCAACTTTCTTCCTAATCCACTGGGCCACTTTGCTGGGCTCCCTCCCACTCAAGTCACAGGGTCTTGTGTCTCCTTTTACAAAACGAGGTTGTTTTCATGGGCATGGTCAGCAGATAGGAACACAAGTGCTCTTTTCTTTTCTTTCTTTTTTTTTTGGGAGGGTTGGTTTTTTTCGAGACAGGGTTTCTCTGTGTAGCCTTGGCTGTCCTGGACTAACTTTGCAGACCAGGCCAGCCTCAAACTCACAGCGATCGCCTGCCTCTGACTCCCGAGTGCTGGGATTAAAGGCGTGCGCCACCACGCCCGGCACAAGAGCGCTTTTCTAATGAGTATGTAGCACAAAAGGAGAATACGTAGGACGCCAGGAGCCAGGTAGTGAGGTGAGAATATGACCAGAGCCTGTAAGGATGGAAAAGGTAGTTAGGACATTCTTGGTGCTAGAGAAGAATTGTCTTCTGGAACAGGCTGCCTGGGGAAAGCCCTGGCTGGTGAGAGTCAGATTCTTTCAGTGTCCCAGGAAAGCAAGATTCTCCTGTAGAATGTGCTCAGAATGCTGTCATTTAAGCACTGCTGCCTTGGGTAGATGTGACTCTCTCCTGGCGCATTCCAGAAACTACTGCATAGCTACAGTTGGTTCATTTTTATGATTTTGACATTTTGTTGGCATCTTGGGTAGACATTGTTGTTTTTGCTTTCCAGTATCTTTCCTAGTCTGAAAATAAGATTTCCATTTTTTTTGAGGCACATTGGTCCTTGCTCACTCTCGATCTTTGAGTAGGCCTGACTCCACTCCCGCTTCCAAGAGTGAGCATCTAACTAACACCCAAGCAGTGAACAAATTTTGTGGCCTGGAATGGCAGCCAATCCAGAAAGGGCTGTAACAGGACCTCACCCCAAGCCTTTCCTGACATCAAAAGTCTGAGTCAGGCAATGCTGGGGACTCTCCTGCCATCCCAAGAGAAAGCAAGACCGAGAACAAGGTTAGGGCCAATAGGCACTGGGAGTCATCAGCATGCTTTCTACAGGGTATGTGGCGGTTATCTTCGATTGACAACTTGATGGATTGAGGAGCACCTAGGAAACTCACAGAGCACATTTCTGGGTATGTCTGTGAAGATGGGAGAATTAGCTGACAAAGAACACCCATTCCATGTAGGCAGCACCATTTCAGAGTCTGGAGGCACCAATGGAATCAAAGAGGAAGATGGAAATAAGAAGAAAGTGTTCTCCCACCTCATCTCAGCCACCATGGTATAACCCACTCTGCTCTGACACCCTGTCCCTGCCATATGACAGACTGAAACCCTAAGCCAAAGTAAGCCTTCCTCCATAAAGTTATTATGCTTGGCATGAGTTGTCACTGAGAAACTGTCCCTGTCTGCAGTCTAGGTAGGTGTCTTTGGAATTGGCTTGTGAGAGGAGTTTGGAAAAGTCTGGAGATGTGCGCTAGACAAGTCCTCCAAGGCTGTAGCCAGATCCATTGCCTAGTGGGAGTTCAGATCAGAATATGAGGAGGATGCAAATACTCCCGTCAGGTGGAAAAGAGGACACCATGAGAACTCGGCCTGGCAGCATTCACATATATGCATTTATATTTGCCTGTGTCCTGAGAATCTGTCAGAGGTGGAGTTTAAAGTCAATAAGATGATTGGCCCAAGGCTGCTCATCCTTCAGACTGCAGCATGGCTTTTGCTAGCTCTGTTTAGTGAGGTTGAGAGCAAAAATTGTGAACAAGAACAGAGCAGAGGGGTCTGAACAACTTGTAACCTGTCCAGAAGAAAAAAAATTAAGTTAAGCCCAAGGAAACTACAGCTGAGATGTAAGGGGCCAACCTTAGTGGCTCTTGGCCTGTGGGAAAGATTAAGCTTTGTCATAGGTGGAAGCAATCTTGATGGGCTTTACCCTTGGGGCACCCCATGAATACCTTGTGACAGACTGTTTGGAGCCTTCCTGGGCTTGGAATTCAGGAAGCCGACCTGAGAACCCCACCGTGGCTATTGTTTTCCTAATTGACCCTCGAAGGGAGAAGGAGATCGCCCTTTGCATGTGACTGAGAAGGTGGGGAGGAGAGAACAACTAGTGCAGCCCAGATGAGAGCGCGAAGGGAGCAGCAACCGGGCCGGACTAGCACGCGGGACAGAGAGACACCTAAGGACCCGTCCGGTGGAACAGATACCAAAAGGTTCACTCTTTTGTCCCTTTAACCTTTTTTCCTTCTTGTGTATGCTAGTTGGGTTGTATAATAAAGTTTAATTGTTAAGAAACAGAGCCAACATGTGGCGCCCAACGTGGGGCCCGATGGGTTCCACAGTCCCTAATGGTATGAGGGAAGATTCAATATTCGAAGGTATAAAAATACTTTTTCAGGGAATCAACAAAGTTACAACTGCTGTTACAAAACTCTTTCCTGCATTATACTTAAAAGGAATTCTCTGCTTTCTCATTGTCCTTTTATTACAATATTTCATCCTTAGAAGGATTAGAAGACAGGCTAATGGCATAGAAAAGCCGGAAGGGTCAGTAAGTTCTATCCTTTTGGAAAAGATTACAGATTTGACTGGACAGATAGAAAGACTGAGAAATAAAAATGAAGGGATGGGAAAACGGATAAAATTTTTGACATTTGGTAGTGATAAAAGACAAAAAATAGAGACCAAAAAGCCAAAAAACAAACAAACAAACAAACAAACAAAAAAAAACCAGGAAGAGTCAATAAGCTCTATCCTTTTGAAAAGAATTACTGACTTGACTGAACAAATGAACAAAATGCAGAGAAAACTGCAAGGGCTGGAAAAGCAGAAGGCACCTTTGGTTAAAAAGGGTGGAAAAGGTCAAAAACCATAGACAAAGGAAGCCAGAGCGACCAAAAGGTCTTTGGAAGTAAATGTACCAGTGGAGGACACCTCCACAGTCACCCAGGCACCTTCAGCTTTTCCAGTCACTGTAAGACATGTACTCAAACAAAATGGTGCTGAGAGTCATGACGAAATGGCCTGGTGTCCTGTAGACATGATGGATTTAAAACATTTTAAGAAATCCGTCGTCAAATATGGTATGCACTCTACCTTCGTTAAACAAATGTTAAACAGCTGGGCCTATCAGAATAGACTTGTTCCCCAAGATTAGAAAAATTTAGTTTCAGCGGTATTAAAAACAACACAACAGTTACAGTGGTTATCATGGTGACGAACAAAGGCTATAAAAATAGAACAAAAAAATACGACACAAGAAATAAATATTAATAGAGATCAATTGCTTGGTGATGGACAATATACTATCATAAGAAAACAAATTCAAGCTGACGATAGAGTGATTGAACAATGTCGTAAGACAGCCTTGAGAGCTTGAGAGCTGGTAGAGGAACCTGAGAAAACAACTATTCCCTTTACTAAGGTGTTCCAAGGACCTCTGGAGCCCTTTACAGAATTTTTGCAGAGATTAGGATCTGCTATAGATAAGGCGATGCCAGATTCTGACAACAAACAGGCATTAAAACTTATCATGGCTTATGAGAATGCAAATACTGAATGTAAGAAGGTGCTTAGACCGTTAAAGGAAAGAGGCGCTCCATTAGATGACTGGGTAAAGGAGACAGTTAATATCAACTCTCAGGAATATCAAAATAATAATGTGGGACAAGCTTTAGCCAGAGAGCCCAGATATCATAATACTCGGTGCTTCAATTGTGGTCAAATTGGTCATGTGCAAAGAAACTGTAGAAATAGAAGGCGCAATAACCCAGGAGAAAACGTAACTTGTAAAAGAGAACAAAGAGGTTCTGGTTATGATGGTAATGAGGTACCAAGACTCCCAGGGTACTGTAGTCGCTGTGGAAAAGGGAAACATTGGGCTCGGGATTGTCAGTCTAAGCGAGATGTGCAAGGCAACATCTTGCCGACGAGAAACAACAGGAGGGGGCCATCGGCTCGGGCCCCTGTAAACAATGCCAGCCGAATTCCTTTGGCCAGTCAGGAAGTGACAACCCCACAAAAAAACGGGAACTGAGTGTTAGTGATCTAATACATGCTACTGAAGGCAGTGCAGCCTTGGATCTGCCTTCAAATATGTCTCTTACTCTATCTCCTCAGGTTGAATGTTACAAATTAAATACTGGTATTTTCAGACCTTTGCCTTCAGGCACAATAGGAATGGTTCTGGAAAGAAGTGGGCTGACTTCCCAAGGTTTTATTGTGCATCCCGATATTATAGATAGAGATTCTAAGGAGAAAATAAAAAGCATGGTATGTGTGAAAAAAGAGATAAAAATCGATGCCGGGGATAAAACTGCTCAACTCCTACTGTTTCCTTACATTAAGGACAAAGCCGCTCCAGTGGAAAGGACTGGTGCATTCAAAAACACAGGGACACGTGTGTTCTGACAAACAGTAATTAATGATCAGAGACCTAAGTTAATTATACAGTTAAATGGTGTTAAAAATAAAAGGCTTGGTAGACGGTAGAGCCGATGTCTCCATCATTTGCCAAAAGTCTTGGAACCAAACTTGGCCACTTCAAAAGGTTTATACAAAAATTGTAAAAATAGGTAAGTTATCTCAAATAAAACAAAGTGTACAGTGGCTTGAGTGTGTGGGACCAGGGGGGCAGATAGGGAGGCTGAAACCCTATGTGGCTGATATTCCTATAAATCTATGGGGAAGAGACCTTTTACAACAATGGGGTACTCAGATTACTATTCCTGCAAATACCGAGATAAACAAGGTTGAAACTATGGGTGAATTGGTATGCGCTTCTAGGAAAGAGATTAATGTAAGTGATCAGAGGCGACCACAAGCTGTGCCCATTGTCCAACCTCAGAACTCTTCAGGTTTAGAGTGTCAAAATTTATAAAAGGGGCCACTGCTGAGATACCAACCACCTTGCCCCTAAAATGGATTTCAAACAGACCTGTATGGCAGGAGCAGTGGCCCTTAACAAAAGAAGAGTTACAGGCGCTTCAAGGTTTAGTGAAAGAGCAGCTGGAGGCTCAACATATCGAAAAATCTTCCAGTCCCTGGAATTCCCCTGTGTTTGTGGTAAGAAAGAAATCAGGTGGATGAAAAATGATAACAGATTTGAGGGCCATAAACAAGGTGATTCAACCCATGGGTTCGCTTCAACCTGAAATTCCTTTGCCTTCCTTACTACCTCAGTCTTGGTATATAATTACAATTGATTTAAAAGATTGTTTTTTTTACCATACCTCTACACGAGAAGGACAGGAAAAGGTTTGCTTTCTCAGTACCTACTCTGAACAGTAATTCTCCAATAAAGAGATGTCATTAGAAGGTACTTCCACAGGGAATGTTGAATAGCCCAACTTTATGCCAGTATTTTGTACAACAAACTTTAGAAATACTTCGTAAGCTGTTTCCTCAATCTATCATATACCATTACATGGATGATATTCTGCTAGCTGATTCTGATCCTAGTGTTGTAAAAAACATGTTTCAAAAAGAACAAAGAATTCTGCCATGCTGGGGATTACAGATTGCTGTGAAAAAAATACAAAGAGGAGATTCAATTACCTATTTAGGCTATAAAATAACTGAACAAAAAATTCGACCACAAAAGGTACAGATCCGTAGAGATCAATTACAAACTCTTAATGACTTTCAAAGATTATTGGGCGACATTAACTGGTTAAGGCCTACAATCGGGTTAGCTACCTATGAGTTAAGTAACTTGTCTCAGACATTACAAGGGGATTCGGATTTAAACAGTCCTAGGTGTTTAACCGCTAAAACAAAAAAAGAGTTAATTCTGGTGGAACAAAAATTTCAAAAGACATATGTGGATAGAATTGATCCTAAACTTGATTGCATTTTGGTTATTTTGCCTTCAAAACATTCTCCTACTGGGCTTCTCATGCAAAGGGAAGACAGGATCATAAAAAGGATATTCCTGACAAATAAACAAAACAAAAACTTAAAAACATACATAGAAAAAAATTTCTAAATTGATAACAAAGGGAAGAATAAGGTTACGCCAATTGTCAGGGATGGACCCGGCGAAAATTGTAGTGCCTCTTACTGATTCTGAGATTATGTCATTATGGGTAATTAATAAAGATTGACAAAAAGCTTATAGTAACTGTTTGGGAGACATTAACAATAGATACCCAAAAAACAAACGTATACAGTTTATAAAAAAAACTAATTGGATCCTTCCAAGTATTGTAAAGAGGTCACCAATCTCAGGGGCACCCACCTTTTTCACTGATACAAATAAATCAGGTATGGCTAGTTATGAGTCTAAAAAAATGACCAAAGTAATTAAAAGCCCATTTACATCAGTTCAAAAATCAAAATTTTATACTATCCTTATGGTATTGTTAGATTTTCCTGAATCTTAATATAATTACTGACTCTCAATATGCTAAAAAGGTTGTTTTACATATAAAAACTGCTAAATTTACTCCTGATAACACAGAATTGACTACCTTATTTATAGAACTACAACAGATCATCAAAAACAAAAATTATCCCTTGTATATTACTCATATTCGATCCCATACAGGTTTACCAGGTCCATTGACACAAAAAATAAAGAGATCGACAAATTATTGATAGGTAATGTATTCAAAGCCTCAAAATTTCATAAAAAACATCATGTCAATGGTAAGGGGTTAAAAAAAAGATTTTCTATCACTTGACAACAAGCCAGAGAAATAATAAGTGTCCTACATGTTCCTTATATAGTCAACTACCATTACCTACTAAAATTAACCCTAGAGGTAACAAAAGAAATAAAATTTGACAGATAGATGTGTTTCATTTTACAAAATTTAAAAAAATGAGATATGTGCATTATACCATTGATACATATTCAGGTTTTCAATGGGCAACTGCCTTAAGTTCTAAAAGGGCTGACTGTGTGATTACTCATTTGCTGAAAATAATGGCATTTATGAAAATACCTGCACAAATTAAGACTGACAATGCTCCTGCATATGTGTCTCTTAAGATAAAAAAACTTCTTTATGTATTATAATATAAAACATGTTACTGGTATACCTCACAACCCCACAGGACAAACAGTTATAAAAAGAACTAATCATACCTTTAAAAAAAATACTTATTAAACAAAAGGGAAGGGTAAAAACACCCAGGGACCAATTAAATAATGCTTTGTTGACTCTAAATTTTCTTAAGGTAAATGATAAAGGGACATCAGCTACAGAGAGACATTAGATAATAAAAAAATTAAAAAGTTGGGACAACCAATATTCTACAAAAACTTTACAAGTATGAAATAAAAACCTACAATAGTTTTGAGATGGGGTCATGGGTATACATATGTTTCCACAGGGAGTAAAAATACATGGCTACCAACTAAACTTATAAAGATTAGATCTGACCATATAACAAGTAAATCTTAAGAGCTATCTGGTTCTTAACAACTTGACATTGTTCCTTACAGCTTGGAGAATTAATGCCCTCTTCTGTCTGTTGGTGTATATACAGGTAGAGCCCTGTATTTACAAAAAAACAGGACAATACTAAAAACAACAGACAACATAGATAATTTAACCCCAAAAACATGCCTCTGGCACCTCGAACAGGATGCCTCAACTGATGTTTCCTTAAAAAAATCATATGTGTACTAACATACCTGTACTAATGGTTTAAAAAGTCTACTTACTTTCAAAACAAAAAACAAAACAATTATGAAGATCAAACTTCTGCCTCTGGCACTACTGCTTCTTCCAAAAATTACATACATATTAATAATAAATCAGCTAGCCAAAAGGATCGATCCCAAAAGGACTGAACAAAAACAGCTAGCTTTTCCAGCGCTTGGCCAATATATTATTTTTCTTGGGTACCCAAAAAAGATTTTTCTCCTAAACAACATAAAGTAATTTTGAGAACACGACGCCCCCATTCCCAGTAGGTGGTGAGAAATTGTAAAATTATAAAATGTAAGACTCTTGCTTGCCCTGCCCAGAGGCTTCTCCCAGTTCTCGTTACTACTAGCCTCAGAGTTCCACCCTAGTTCCCAGAATAGCTACATGCAAGCTCCCTATATCAGAAGTCCCATATGGTTTCTAGTAACCGCCCTAGGGACCCACACCAAAGTCCCCACAAGAAGTCTCCCACTGCCAATGTCCATATGGTTTAAGCTTGATAAGGAACCCCACGTACTTGTGGTTTTTGCCCTTAAAAACTAGTCTGTAACAGCTACTCGGGGTCCTTCACCTCCCGAGTGCTGAGGTACCCTTGCGCGTCAGCAATAACAATAAACCTTTGCTTTTGCATCAGTGTGTTGTGCCTCTCGTGGTCTCTCACGGCGACCCCCCTTCCCGAGTTGGGCATGAGAATCCAACATTTGGTGCATTGGCCGGGAAGTTGAGGTCGCCTGAGACCCCCGACTCATCCACTGAAGGTTCCCCTCCCCCCCTCCCCCCCACCCCCCCATCCCCCGGCCCCGGGCCGCAGACGGACGACGGAGACGTAAGTGACTTTTGTTTCGTATTTGTCTGTATTTTTGTTTCTCCATAGCGCGCAAGTCAGCAGCAGGGACGAGAAGTAAGGGCAGACGTGCTGGGCACTCTCTCTCCCTCACCCTAGAGGACGCTCTAGGTGGTCTGATATCACCCTGGGGGACGCTCCAGTGGTGGTCTGGATGAGTACTGACGGCAACACCGTCAGGCTCCTCAAATCAGTAGGTGGACGTGTCTTCACGCCGCCGTCAGAATCCGTATTTCTGGTTTGGCGCCGATTCAATGCTGCGCAGCGTGTGTTCGCTTGTCTACTAGTTTCGTTTGTGTGTGTTATAGCCCTCTTTGTATTTGTGTTGACTGAAGCAACCAACGCTGACATGGGACAGACTGTGACCACCCCCTTGACTCTAACGCTTGACCATTTCAAAGATATACGTGCCTGCGCACACAACCTCTCTTTAAGTGTCCGCAAGGGACGCTGGCAGACTTTTTGCTCTTCGGAGTGGCCCGCCTTCAATGTAGGCTGGCCACCCGAAGGGACCTTTGACTCACTGACTATCACAAGGGTAAAATCCATTGTCTTTAGTCCAGGGTCGCGTGGCCACCCCGATCAGGTACCCTATATCTTAATGTGGGAAAGCTTGGTTTCAGACCCTCCCCCCTGGATCTGCCCATTCCTACCGCTGAAGCCTCAATTGAAACATGACACCACCCTCCTGCCGGTAATGTCCTCAGCCGCTGGAGACCAGGACCAGACTTCAACTTCCCGCGATTCGATTTCTCGGCAGTTCTTGAAACCTGTTATTCCCCAAGATCCAATGCAGGACCTTCTCCTCCTGGACTCCCCTCCTCCGTACCCCCTACCTCTAACCCCACCAACTTCGTCTCTACCCTCTACCACCTCCGTATCTACCCCCTCCACTGTCTCACCCACTGCACCT
Organism: Acomys minous; assembly: GCF_964271855.1. Classification (NCBI taxonomy): domain Eukaryota; kingdom Metazoa; phylum Chordata; class Mammalia; order Rodentia; family Muridae; genus Acomys; species Acomys minous. Next base: position 52,487,456 of record NC_140498.1, read on the forward strand.
CCTTCCCCCGACCCTCCTTCTCTTACCCCAGCAACAGGCCTTTGAAGCCATAAAGAAGGCCCTCCTGTCTGCCCCAGCCCGGGGATTGCCAGACACCACAAAGCCATTCACCCTCTTTGTAGATAAAAAACAAGGGATCGACAAGGGGGTATTGGCACAAACTCTGGGACCTTGGAAACGGCCTGTGGCCTACTTATCTAAACAACTAGACACTGTAGCCGCTGGATGGCCTCCATGCCTGCGCATTATGGCTGCCACTGCGCTGTTGGTTAAAGATGCCAACAAACTGACCTTGGGACAATCCCTGATCATAGTCACACCTCACGCATTAGAGGCAGTGATACACCAGCCCCCCGATAGATGGGTCACCAACGCCCGTCTCACTCACTACCAAGCTCTACTCCTAGACTCTGAACGTATCACCTTTGGCCCTCCAGTTACCCTCAACCCTGCCACATTGCTGCCAGCCCCAGACCAAGGACAAGAGACTCCACATGACTGTCATCAAGTGTTGGCTGAGACACATGGAACTCAAGAGGACCTCCAAGATCGTGAACTTCCAGAAGCCGACCACACTTGGTATACAGACGGTAGCAGTTATTTGGACTCAGGTACCAGACGGGCCGGGGCAGCAGTGGTGGATGGGCAGAAGGTCATATGGGCCCAGGCCCTTCCCTCGGGGACCTCTGCCCAAAAGGCTGAGCTTATAGCCCTAACCAAAGCCTTGGAACTCTCTCGAGGCAAAAAGGCTAATATCTACACTGACAGCCAGTATGCCTTTGCCACTGCCCATATACATGGGAGCATCTATGAACAGAGGGGCTTACTAACATCAGAGGGCAAAGAGATTATAAACAAGCCCGGAATTAAAGCCTTGCTAAAAGCCCTCTTCCTACCTGCTCGGGTGGCCATTATTCACTGTCCTGGGCATCAAAAAGGACAGGACCCCATTGCCCTGGGGAACCAACAGGCAGACAGAGTGGCAAAACAAGTCACCTGCATGGAGGCCCTAACACTGGCCCTAGAGGCTGATAAAGCCAATCAGGCAATCAGCCAAGTAGAACCATATATCTATACTTCAGAAGACCAAGCCAAGGCTCAGGCCTTAGGGGCCTCATTAGACTCAAAACTCCAACAGTGGATCAAAAATGGCAAGACTGTGCTACCAGCCAAAGAGGCAACTGCCATGATCCAACAGATGCATGCCTAGACCCACCTAGGATCAAAAAAGCTTCGACAGATCCTGGACAAAACAGAGTTCATCATCCCTGGAGCCAATGCCCTGACTGACAAAACTGTAGCCAATTGCCAAGCCTGCCAGCAAGTCAACGCTGGAAAAAGCCAAGCCCCAGAAGGAACCAGGGTCCGTGGGGACAGACCAGGAACTTACTGGGAAGTTGACTTCACTGAGGTAAAGCCCCCAGCTGCGGGTTATCGATACTTATTGGTCTTTATAGACACTTTTTCAGGATGGGTAGAAGCTTTCCCAACCCAACGGGAAACAGCACAAACAGTAACCAAGGCCATCCTAGAAGACATCTTTCCTCGGTTTGGACTCCCTAAGGTAATTGGGTCAGACAATGGGCCAGCCTTCGTCTCCCAGGTAAGTCAGGGATTGGCCAAGATCCTGGGGACTGATTGGAAATTACATTGTGCTTATAGACCTCAAAGTTCAGGACAGGCTGAAAGGATGAATAGAACCCTAAAAGAGGCCTTAACTAAATTGACCATAGAGACTGGCTTAAAAGACTGGAGACGCCTCCTACCTCTGGCCCTGTTTAGGGCCAGAAACACCCCTTCTCGTTTTAATCTGACTCCATATGAGATTTTATATGGAGGGCCACCTCCTCTGTCTACTATGCTCAATTCTTATCAGCCCTCTGCTTCCAAAACTGATTTGCAGGCTCGCCTAAAAGGACTACAAGCAGTACAGGCCCAAGTTTGGGCCCCCCTTGCTGAGATCTACAAGCCTGGCCACAACCAGACAGGACACCCTTTCCACGTCGGTGACTCAGTCTACATTCGACGACACCGGTCCCAAGGACTCAAGCCTCGGTGGAAGGGACCCTATACAGTCCTCCTGACCACACCTATCGCTCTCAAAGTAGACGGAATTGCAGCTTGGGTACATGCCTCCCACACCAAGGCTGCTCCTCTTCCTCCAGACCCCGAGCAACGCTCCCAATGGCACCTACACCGCTCCGGAGATCCTCTAAAGATAAGACTCACCAGATCTGGTCTTTAACTGTGCTCTTCCTCATGCTGGCCCTAGGGACAGTGGCCTACCTCAATCCCCATCAGCCCATGAAACTCACTTGGCAGGTCCGATCCCAATTGGGGGATGTGGTCTGGTCAATATCCCGAGAAGCCCCCCCCCCCCATACCTGGTGGCCTGATCTAACCCTAGACTTGTGCCTCTTAATTGCTGGCTTAGATACTTGGGATATCCCAGAGAGAAGTTATAAAGAGTTACCCATTCTTTCTGAAGCCACCCATTACCAAAGAACAGCAGCCTTAGGTTGTGCCAGGCCCTGGTCAAGATGCCAGTTACGACTGGCTCCTTTTTATGTTTGTCCTCGAGATGGTAGGTCAAGATCAGAAGCCCACCGATGCGGAGGGCTGGAAAGCTCTTATTGTGCTGCCTGGGGGTGTGAAACGTCAGGCTCTGTCTATTGGAAGCCCTCCTCGACATGGGATTTAATAACTGTATCCCGTAACCACTCTGGCACTACTAAATGCCCTCAGCGGGGACGGTATCTTCCTAGCTCCCAGGCTACTTGCAATCACAATAGCCAATGCAATCCCATAGTTATAAAATTCACAGAAAAAGGAAAAAAGTATTCAGATTGGGTAACAGGGTGACAGTGGGGCTTAAGATTTTATGTAGAAGGCACTGACCCAGGACTTACTTTCTCCATTAGATTAAAATTAGAAAAACCCCTAAAAATGTCTATAGGCCCCAACCCCGTCCTTGCTGACACTGGGGTACAACCCCCATGCCCCAGGCTCCCGACTATTGCCCCAACTCCTCCGCCCACTACCCCAAACACAGAGCCACCCTTACCCAAGACTGGAGATTGGCTCTTTAATCTGGTTAAGGGGGCTTTCCAAGCCCTCAACACCACCAACCCCCAAGCAACCCAGTCCTGTTGGCTCTGCATCACCCCAAGCCCACCTTATTATGAGGGAATTGCTACCTCAGCCACTTTCTCTAACACAAGTAATCATTCCTCCTGTGACTGGGGTCAGCACAAAAAGCTCACCCTGATGGAAGTTTCAGGTCAGGGGACCTGCCTAGGCACTGTTCCTCCTAGCCACCAACACCTCTGTAATCATACCTTCTCCATAACTACCACCACCAGTAACTACTTCCTTACTCCTCCCTCTAACCTATGGTGGGCCTGCAACACTGGACTCACCCCTTGTGTCTCCACTGCCATATTTGCTGCAACCCACTATTGTGTGCTAGTCCAGCTTGTCCCCAGGATTTACTATCAGACAGCCCAGGCTTTCGAGGCCAACTACGAGGACACACATCCCTCCCGTTTTCGGAGAGAGCCAGTCACTCTGACTCTGGCTGTCATGTTAAGTTTGGGGGTTGCAGCAGGGGTGGGGACAGGACAGCAGCCTTAATACAAGGGACCCAACAATTTAACATGCTTAGAACAGCTATAGACGAGGACCTCAGTGCCATAGAGCAGTCCATCACCAAGTTAGAAGAGTCCCTCACGTCACTATCTGAGGTGGTCCTACAAAATAGAAGAGGGCTAGAACTAGTGTTTCTCAAAGAAGGAGGTTTATGTGCAGCTTTAAAAGAACAGTGTTGTTTTTATGTGGATCATTCTGGGGTAGTTAGAGATTCCATGACTAAGCTCCGAGAGCGCCTTGACAGGCGGCAACGAGAACGGGAAGCCAACCAGGGATGGTTTGAAACATGGTACAGTCAGTCCCCTTGGTACTCTACCCTGATATCGTCTATTATTGGGCCCCTGATCCTGCTCCTGCTTATACTCACCTTTGGCCCTTGCCTCTTAAACCGCCTAATGGCTTTTATCAGAGATCAACTTAATGTCACTCAGGCCTTAATCCTGACCCAACAGTACCAAGCCCTTAAACAAGAGCCTCAAGATTGAGGCCAGATAAAAAAAAAAAAAGGAGGGAATGAGAAATTGTAAAATTATAAAATGTAAGATGCTTGCTTGCCCTGCCCAGAGGCTTCTCCCAGTTCTCGTTACTACTAGCCTCAGAGTTCCACCCTAGTTCCCAGAATAGCTACATGCAAGCTCCCTATATCAGAAGTCCCATATGGTTTCTAGTAACTGCCCTAGGGACCCACACCCAAGTCCCCACAAGAAGTCTCCAGCTGCCAATGTCCATATGGTTTAAGCTTGATAAGGAACCCCACGTGCTTTGTGGTTTTTACCCTTAAAAACTAGTCTGTAACAGCTACTCGGGGTCCTTCACCTCCCGAGTGCTGAGGGACCCTTGCGCGTCAGCAATAACAATAAACCTTTGCTTTTGCATCAGTGTGTTGTGCCTCTCGTGGTCTCTCACGGCGACCCCCCTTCCCGAGTTGGGCGTGAGAGTCCAACACCTGTATTGTGAGAAACAGTGCACTTTGTCTATTTTGATATATGAGACAAAAATAATTTTATGTGATAAACAGCCTTATTCAGTATATACACATGTATTTAAGAATGAACAGCACAGAGCCGACCTAACTCTTACTACCCAGATTCCTGACTACCAAGAAATGAAAACAAACTTTAGAAAAATACAATGCAAGAAAAGATTCAAGTCAAAAATATATTCCTTTGGTTAAAAATCATCCCTCTGTATGGTCATTTGTACTCTACAAGCATGTTCAGTAGCCATAGGCATCCACTCCCGTCACTACTCTTACATGCTACAGCGGTTTTTCGGTCTAGTAGTTGTGGAGCTCACTTGGTTGCAGAAACAAAAACGAACTCTGGAACAGTAAAGCCTTGTAGCATTACCCTCTTGATGGTGGTTTTTAGTTTAGCTGTCTCCGACACATGTACTTTTCTTCAGATACTGTATAGCCAAACTTTTTGTAGAAATCAACATTTTGTGGTAGACATTCAAGTGTGGTCTTGTAACAGTTCAGTTTCTTGCTTAGCAAAGTAAGAGTTGATAATAACAGTATGCCGAGCTGCTTCCCTCTGCACTCGTCACTGACGACAACATCTTCCACTCTTCCTCTCTTAGCATATGAGTGGATAAATTTATGTTCTATTATCAGAGTCGCTGTGGCAACAATTTGCCCTAGGGTCACATCTTCCACCACTGTGACATAGTAATCCCCGGACTTCTTCATATGTTAAAGACTTCATGAACTGCTCAGGGCTGATGACGCCAGTCTCCATCAACTGACCCAGTACCTTAAAAAAAAAAACCTTTATTCAAGTCGGCAGTACAAAGAGGCCGCAAAACCAAGCCTTCTCCAGGATGCGTTGGGGAAATGGCCGGAGAAAATGTGACTGTATTTTCGCTCCAGTCGACATCTCTGAGCAGGCTTGGGTCAAACATAGGCGTTTCATCAGGTTTCATCTTCCCAGTAAAGCCGGCGCCTCAGTCTCCCGGCTGGTCACAGCGCCGCCGCATCCGGAACCGGCTGCAGCTCCAGCCCCACCTCCTCCTGCTCCCTCAGCGCCACAGCTGGAACTGCCGGGTCTAACGTGGCCAGACCAACGCCTCCGCCCTGCCCCACCCTCCAGCACCGCTGCCCATGCACGCCGCCCCGGGGTTCCGGGGGAGAGCTATTTTATATATCTTTTTAAAGACTTATTTTTATTATGTATACAGTGTTCTGCCGTATGCCAGAAGGGGGTAACAGATCACATTATAGATGGTTGTGAACCACCATGTGATTGCTGGGAGCTGAACTCAGGACCTCTGGAAGAGCAGGAAGCACTCTTAACCACTGAGCCATATCTCCAGCCGCAGTAAGTCCTTAAAATGTTTTAAAAGACTGTGTGTGCTCTAAGTCTCCTTACACTGTTTGGGTTTATCATGTGCTGCTAGAAAATGAGCTGGTGTTGGGTGACGAGAGTGCAGGGCCATTTCCAACATGCTGGACTTCACACCACCCAGGAGCTCAGTCTCTGGGGTCTTCACTTTCTTCAGCTGAGGACACATGAAAATACCCATTTGCAGGGGGTGTGAACTAAATAATATAGTCTCATCAGCACCACATTAGCCACACAGCAGTGGTGCCAAGCCAGAGAGAAAGAGGGCACGTTACTGCATTCCCCTAACTGTACCAAATAGCTTTAATACACACACACACACACACACACACACACACACACACACACACACACACACACCCCTATATATAAAGGTTTCTTTGGGCTTGCAGTTTTAAAGGTCTCAGTACGATTATTTACCTTTGTTGTTTCTGAGCTTGTGCTAAGCCACCACATCAAAGCTGGAAGGCAAGAAAGGGGGGGGGCGGTGTCAGAGTCCCTCAGGGGCACCTCCTCAATGACTACAAGACCTGATGCTAGATCCCAATCCCAACAGCATCACATCCTGGTGGGCCTTCTCTCTGCCAATATTTCATTTGTTTCATTTTTAAAGGTTATTTATCAATTTAGTCAGTGCACGTTCGGGGATCACATATGCTTCATGGAGTGCACCCTTGTCCAGCAAGTGTCTTACCAGCCACACTGTCTCCCAGACCCCAAAAGGTAGTATATTTTTAAAAATAATTACTTCCCATTCCTTTTTAAACACACAAATGGTAGAGCACAGGCTCACATCCCATCACTGAAGGAATGGTGTTTGGACCCCATCCTGAGACTACCTGATTTCCCACATGAAGAAAGTCATTTTTCCAGACAGAGATCTACATTCTCAATTCGCCCTGAAAATCACTTTGACAGACAGATTACCCTTGTCTCCCCAGCAAGAAAAACTGAGTCGTCATAGGACACAACATGATCCCCTTTTGTGTGTGAACCTGATGTATCATTTTGAAGCCAAGGATCTGGGAAACAAGGCTCCTGCTAGCAGCCCATGCTGAGACCTTGTCTGTTCCCAGCAACTCAGCAAAGGCTCCGCAACATGCTGGCTCAACAGCCTGGTCTGGCTGACTCACCAAGACTGTAAACTGATCAGCTGTCTGTGCAATGGTCACTGCTCTCCTTTCATTTCATACATTCTTTAGCAGTTGTTCAGTAAACCCTTGAGCTAATGTTGCTCTTTTCTGTGTGTGTGTTTGTTTTGGTGCTGAGCAAAACTGTACAAACTGAAGTACAGACTTCAGTTTGCTAAGCATGTGTTCTCCCACTGATAAACATCTCCAGGCTTAACATTCTATTCTCGATACAGGATTAAATGAGAAGCAATAACACAACTTCTTTCTAGTCACTGGACTGTGTTCGTCTTTGATTCTTTGTATTTTGTCTTCTTGTTCCTGACTGAAGCAGGGGAGGAAGTGGTAGCATCTCTGCAAAGGTCGTATGGTGTCCTTGAGCAAGCAGCCCTTTTAAGAATCTCTTTATTCTACCACGTGATATGAGTGGCCTTTGGTTTTGGTGTTGCAGATTGAATGCAGGGCTGTGTGCGTGCAGGTATATGCTCTACCACTCAGTTTCACTCCCAGCTTAGAGGTGACCTTAGAACTCCCTGCCTGTTTCTCCCTCCCTCCCTTGCACCTTCCCTCCCTCAATTCCTTCTCCCTCCCTCCCTCATTGTCCTTCTCCCTCTCTCCCCCCTCCTTCTGCCCTTCTCTTCCTCCCTCCCTCCCTTAATCACTGAGCTGTATCTAAGGAGGCATTCTTGCCCACTGTTTCTGGTACCAGTTGCCTGTAATGTGTGGTTCCCCTCTCCACACCCGAAATTCTCTCCTCACCCTGTCCTTCTCGTCCTTCATTTTGGGAGACATAGAGTCTTTCTATGTAAATCAGGCTGTGAGGTGTGCATGTCCCATGACGTGTATATCAGAAAACAACTTAATGGACTCCTTCCATCTTTATATGGATTTGGGGGATTGAACTAAAGATTGCCAGGTTTCATGATAAAGACATTTGCCCACTGAGCTAAACCACAAGTCCCAGACTGCTAATATTCTTAACCAGGATGTATGTGGTACTCTCAGGAATTGTGTTTGCTCCAGACCTTCAAATGTTCGCAGCCCATCTCCGTACTCACACAGGGCACTCCACTCATCAGGCAGGCATGTGTCCCACACCACACAGCAGACTTCCATACTCGGAGTCTCTCTAGGTACAATCCACCTTCAGGAGACTCTCTGTCACATGTCTCACTAACCACCAAAAGGCTCACACAACTTCTGACACAAAGGCGCTATCACATCCTACACTGAGAACAGAAGTCCTATCAGAATTCCCTCTGAGCATGCTCTGTCCTCACACTGCTCAGCCTTAGCTGCATGCCTTACAAGAAAGGGCCATGCAATCTCTGCTCTCTTTCATCTATTTATCTGTCAAGTTCCTCTTGGATGCCACGTATGTTGCCTGGGAAAGTAACATAACTGTCCCTTAAAAATGTAATTCCCAAGACACCTCCCCTTCTGAGAAATGTGAAGTAGACTTGACAACAGAAAATGGTGACTAGATGCTGAGCAAGAATGACAGAGTAGGGCTGGCACAGGAAAAGAAAAGATCACTTAGGAGGAATCAGACTAGGGACCATCCTACCACGGGACCAGCACGGTCCCTATTTCTAACTTGTTCCCTATTTCTAAAATGTAATCTTTTAAGAAGCAACAAATGAACTTAATTATGTGTGTTTGAGACCAGTGGCTCTTTGTTCAGCATAATTCTCTGGAGATTTATCAGCTGTAGCATGTTTCAATGGTTGGTTCTTTCTTACTGATGAGTAATTGTTTATATCTTTACAATTTTTTTGAGATTACAATCACATCATTTCTCTGTTCTTTTTCATCACTCTAAACCCCGCCGTACATTGCCACCCCCACTACAGCCCTGCCCTCTATTGGAGTAACAGTTTCCTTAGAGGTCTGGCAGGGAAGTTCCTGAAGCAGGGAAGTAAACAACTTAAAATAGTTTCAGGATGTCCATGAAACTGACCAGATTTGCCGCCCAGTCAGAGTAAACAGGAAAACCTTGCCCTGGCCTGCAGGGTCTTCAAAAGGAACCTGGGAGGGGGTGCCGAAGTGAAAGGTCAGGAGACAGGAAGAAATGAGGGCAAGTCTGAACATTGATCAAGCCCCGTTTATTGAAAATTCTTACAGGGTTTATATAGGCAATATCTAGGGCAAGGGCAGGGTTGCTGTGGGAACCTAACAGCAGATATCCAGCCATCTTCCTTGGCAGGAAGACTCCAAGATTAGGGATTGAGCTCTGAGGGAACACAGCTACGGAAGCAAGATAAGCAAGCAGCCTCCCAGGATCTGGAGGAGCCTACTACGTGTCAGGCAGCAGTTCCCAGGGTCCGGGTGGAGTGGATTGGGCTGACCTCAGCTGGCTACGTGCCAGGCAGAGGTACAGAAAATGGAATCTACAGACAAGGTGGAATTGCCCAATGTTTTAAGCCAAGAGCCACTAAGGGCAGCTCCCCACAAAACCTGAGAGTCCCTCTTAGACCTGAGGAACAACTGCAAAGAAAGCTCTAAGACTAGCCTAGCTGCAAAGACTCTAAGACCAGACCAACAGCCTCAAAGAAAGCAGAGACAACTGCCCAGAAAAGATTTAGACCAACCTAGTCGTTTTGGAGAGGACACTCTCCAACCTGTTGAGCTGCCTGCAGGCTGTGCAGTGTGCTCCAGTTTCCAGCATTGTGAGCTGTCACCCATATTGGGTTGGGCTTTGGCGCTGGACTGTCTGTGGGTCATTTCTGGGCCTCTACACCCTTCCCTGGGGCTGCATGTGGGTGAGGGGCTCTGATCTGCAACTGATTGTGAGCTTGCTCTCTAGAACAAAAGGACACTCATATCTCTCCTCAGTCTGGGATACTTTTCAGTCTCTAGTAGAAGTGATTGTTTTCCAAAAACCCACTCTTGCTCTTGCCCATTAGTGTCCATCTGCACACTTGAGGACAGAGGAGGATGTTAAGGGTCCTGCCCTGCCAGTTAGTGTCCATCTGCTCATGTGAGGAGGACAGAGGAAGATGTTAAGGGTCGTGCCCTATCACTCTCGGCCTTGACCTCCTAGTCTCTCAACCCGCACCTCGATACTGTTTGGCTGTCTGCCAGCCAGGAAGCGTCATCAGTTTTTGTTTCTCTGCCTCACCCTAGTGCTAGGGTTACATGTACAAAAGGCCACATTGCCGGAGTCTCATAGTGCTGGGGTGACCGTCACACAGGGCCACACTGCTGGAATCCCATAGTTGTGGCACCCGCGACACCATAGTACCGAGTCGAGGGTGAGGGACTGCGGATTCAACTCATGCACACACACAATAACACAGCGGGTCCTTCGTGCTAAGAGAGCAGCAGCCACAGCAGCAGCCGCGGCAGCAGTTTATTAATAATCATCCTCCCAGAGTTCCAAACAGCCTTCTTATAGGCAGCAAGACAGGAATCCTCCTCCCAGGTGAAATCCCTCAAGAGGTAATCGCACACAGGAGGAAAAGCCTCGAGGAAGGGAGGGGCACGTTCTCAGAACAGTAAACAAGACTAGCTAACCAAGATAAACACAGACATGGAAGCTGCTAGAAACAGTACATGAAACAGCAAGACAGGCAAGCAGCCCAGTCGGGCCTGGTTCCTACACATAGTGCTGGGGTAACTGGCACACAGGGCCACACTCCTGCAATCTCATAGTGCTGGGGTAACTGGCACACAGGGCCACACTGCTGCAATCTCATAGTGCTGGGGTGACCGGCACACAGGGCCACACTGCTGGAATCCCATAGTGCTGGGGTGACCGGCACATAAGGCCACACTGCTGGAATCTCATAATGCTCGGGTAACCATCACACAGGGCCACACTGCTGGAATCTGAACTCGGGTCCTCATGTCTGTGCAACAAGTGCTCTGACCACTGAACCATAATTATCTGAGTCATGGATGTAGAATGGAGGGATGATTACATCTAATGCATTGTTGGTTTTCTGCATACTTTTTGTCTCTGTATTTTTTGTGATGTTGAGCATCACTTCTAGGGCCTTATGCATGTTAGACAAACATTGTCTCCTGTGTTCCATACTTGTATTTTTCTACTACATCACATCCCACAGGAAGGTGACTCTAGCGCAGGGAAGGCAGGGGATTAAGTATCTCTTTTCTGTTAAATTCAGCTCTCCCAGGAACACGCTTGACAGCTCCCTACTCCCACAGGGATGGTGTGCAGGTAAAGGAAAGAGCACTATGCTGTAGAAACATCCGCTTAACTGGTGGAGACGGTGAACTGCCAATGCAGCTCAGAGGGCAGTGAAGAAAGGGGCCAGGCTGAGAGCCAAGCACAAGTCGGCTGTCAGGAGAGGGTGTGGAGAGGGTGAGCTCTGATGGTGATGGCCAGTCACTAATGAGATCCTACACAGTCACGGTGGACTGGCATTTATTTGTAGGGCGTAATTAGTGGACTTCTATAAGCAAAAATGGAACACAGAGAGCAACATTCTACTACATCTACTACTCTTGCAACATTAGAGAAGTGGCAGCTGCTTTCCTCTCCTTTCTCCTGCATCCTCCTTTCCGTCTTTCCTTGGACTCATTTACTGACCATCTAGATCTTGGGCTAGAAATGCAAATAAGCAAGAGAAAGCACTCGGAGTCCAGATCAGCCTTACAGCACCCAGATTTTGTACACAGTGGGCACAGGAGTGGAGCAGATGAACTTGTGAGCAAACGCACCTTACCAGTGTGGTGGTTAATCTTTTTGAGCCTGGCTGCATTTAGAATCACCCAGGAAACATGCACCTCTCTGGACACATCTGTGAGTATCCCTCCTGAGAGGTTTAACTGAGGAGGGATGACCCACCCTGAACGTGTCTGGTCCCTCCCTATGATCTGTATTGCTAGACTGAACAGTTCTAGAAGCTGTCTGTTCTCTGCTTCCTGTCTGTGGATGCAATGAGACCAGCTGTCTTAGATTCCTGTTGCCATGACTCCCTCCTAATCAAGAGGGACTGTTGTGTAACAGTTTCCTTTGAGATTGAAACATCCCATCCCCAGGGAAGCAGGAAGGTGAAGGACTCAATATGGCTTAAGGAAGTCCGAGAAACTGACCAGATTTTCTAGGCCCCTGTCTCCCTGAGTAATATAGAAGGCCCTAGGTCACTCTCAGACAAGTCAAGCTGCAAAGTACACTGAGGCCCCACCAGATGTCTGGTAGAAGCAGACACTAGTCAAGCTGCCTGGAACATGGTTAGACCAACTGAGTCGCTTGGAAAGGACACTCTCTAACCCATTGAGCTGAGCTGCCTGCAGGTTGTGTGATATGCTCCAAGTTCCTAGCTCTTGTGAGCTGTCACCATGACTTCATGGGCTTTGCTGATATAGCTGTCTACATGCCATTTCTACTGCCATAAGAAATGACTCCAATAAAACACACTGGCTCCCCAAGTTTGACTTTGATGGCACCCATACTTTGATCGGTTGGTGGGCTCCCTATCTGGGGTAAGTAGACACATATCCCTCAAAATGTTTGTCACACAGCTTGGACAATGCCCCTTCTTAAACCATGAGGCAAAACAAACTCTTCCTTGGACTGGAGATTCGGTTCATTAGTTAAAATGCTCACTGCTCCTGCAGAGGACCCAAGTCCAGTTCCTAGCACACACAGCAGACAGATTACAACCACTTGCAACTCTAGTTCCAGGGGATCCAACTTTAGGCTCTAGATGAGCTCATACCCACACTTTAAGAAGAACATCTCGGGCTGGAGAGATGGCTCAGAGGTTAAGAGCACCATCTGCTCTTCCAAAGGTCCTGAGTTCAATTCAAGGAAACCACATGGTGGCTTACAACCACCTGTAAAGAGATGTGGTGCCTTCTTGTAGTGGACAGGCACACATGTGGGCAGAATAAAAAAACTATCTATCTATAAGTTGATTTTGTTAGGTATTTGTCTCAGCAATGAGAAATGTAATTGATACACACAGATAGTAGACACAGCAGTTGAGGAAGGTTGTGTTGAGTGTGGGTGTGTGTCATGACCCCTCCAGTGCAGTCTGTGTGACAAAATGTTATCACAGAACCAAGGCAACGGCCCCTACTCATTTGGGAAAGCCTCCTGGAATGTGGGTCTGATGTTCTTGCCAGGAGTGGTGATTGCAGCCCCCTCCTTCTTTCTTCACTCATTTGTTTTGGGAACATTTCACTTTTGTTTTCACTTGTCTTATCAAAGAACTTTTGAGATGTATCTGTGTTGCTAGCCGACCCTTTACTCGAAACTGCAGCCAAGGGCCACTCAGTCAAGCTGATGACTAAGTTCCATTCCACTTGTTAATGTAAACATGGTTAAGAATTAGTCACCAATGAATAGTTTATATTATGACTTACAAAGAGTTTTGAGTAAAACCCCAGATAGTGGTGGATGAGCTAAGAAAACTGTCTTGACTCACACATGGTTGGCATAATGAGAGAACATTGACCTTTGATAAAGAGAACACATGATTTGATGCCAATCTGATGACTTATGAATGATTGTTCAAGATTGACGACAACATAATTACACAGCATCCTGTATTTTGACTTGTATGGAAAAATAATGTAACCACGTGTAAACCATTTCAAAATGTGTATATAAACCTGGTTTGATGGTCTCCAAAATACACTCAGAATCAAATAGCACCTTTGCGTTTGTGTTTTGTTGTGTCACTCGCCTATCTTTGTTCACCGACACTTCGAGAACTCCTGACCCAGGGACAGATACCCAACTAAGATGGTCCGCAGCAGGTGTGGGTGATGAGGAGTTCCCTGAGTGAAGCTGGAGAAAGGTGACCTAGGGAGTAGGAGGAGGCCAGGAAGCGCTAAACGGTTGCTTGTTTAAGGAACCCCAAGCAGGCTCAGCATGATTGTTGCACTCTGAGGGGAGGAATGGAATGAGATTTATGGGTAAGGGTTAGAATGCTAGGAGTCCACAAATTAATAGAGGTGGAGTTTCCTTCTAAGGCAGGAGTCTCCTTAGGTGGGTGTGAGGCAGGTCAATGTTGCTGCTAAATATTCTACAGTGGATAGGGCAGACTAGGGTTGACTGATGAACTTATAAGATGTAGCACAGAATGGAATGGTGGGTCTCATTCCCCAAGGAGTAGGAGAAAAATGACAATACAATTACTAAAATATATGCCTCTAATCCAACCCAGCACTGAGGAGGCTGAGGCAGGAGGATGGCCTGTTTGAGGCCAGCTTGGTTATATAACAAGACCCAGTCTCCTGAAACAAATCCAACCAAATAGACAAACATCAACTATGTAAAATCATTTCCTTTTTTCCACATTGTAATTATTTGTCATGGTTTTTATTTGCTACCCAGTGTTGTTCTAAATAGAGAAAAGTTAGAAATTTCAAATTATCAGCAGATGGCGCCCCCTTTATCTTCATACTGTGTAGTGGTGGTTTTAAACTACAAATATTAAGGAGCTCATGCAGGTGGGTTCAGCCCAATCACACTCCTTTAAAAGCAGAACATTCTCTATGGCTAGTACCATATGCAGAGGGGCCAGAGAGATTCAAAGCATAAGAAGGATTTGAAGTGCCTTTGCTGACTTTGAAGATGCTGAGCTAGAAAGATGAGCTTGAAAGAAGCCTCTCCACACTGAGTATGTACTCTGATCAACAGCCAGCAGGGACATGAGGCCCCTGCCTATAGCTGCATGAAAAATATTGCTGCCAACAACTGGAAACAACTTAAGAGTGGCATCTTCTCCAGCCCTGCTGAGCTGACTCTGCATTCCAGATCACGAGTAGAGAACCCAGTCATCTCTAAAGACTGCTGGCCTACAGAGGCATGAGACGATAGAGCGGGCTGGCCCACAGAGGCATAAGATGATAGAGGGGAGCTGACCCACAGAGGCATGAGACAATAGAGGGGGGCTGACCCACAGAGGCATGAGACGATAGAGGGGGGCTGACCCACAGAGGCATGAGACGATAGAGGGGGGCTGACCCACAGAGGCATGAGACGATAGAGGGGGGCTGACCCACAGAGGCATGAGAGGATACAGGGGGCTGACCCACAGAGGCATGAGACGATAGAGGAGGCTGACCCACAGAGGCATGAAATGATAGAGGGGGGCTGACCCACAGAGGCATGAGATGATAGAGGGGAGTTGACCCACAGAGGCATGAGATGATAGAGGGGGGCTGACCCACAGAGGCATGAGATGATAGAGGGAGGCTGACCCACAGAGCCATGAGATGATAGAGGGGAGTTGACCCACAGAGGCATGAGATGATAGAGGGGGGCTGACCCACAGAGCCATGAGATGATAGAGGGGAGTTGACCCACAGAGGCATGAGATGATAGAGGGGGGCTGACCCACAGAGGCATGAGATGATAGAGGGGGGCTGACCCACAGAGGCATGAGACAATAGAGGGGGGCTGACCACAGAGGCATGAGATGATAGAGGGGAGTTGACCCACAGAGGCATGAGATGATAGAGGGGGGCTGACCTACAGAGGCATGAGATGATAGAGCGGGGCTGACCCACAGAGGCATGAGACGATAGAGGGGGGCTGACCACAGAGGCATGAGACGATAGAGGGGGGCTGACCCACAGAGGCATGAGACGATAGAGCAGGGCTGACCCACAGAGGCATGAAATGATAGAGGGGGGCTGACCCACAGAGGCATGAAATGATAGAGGGGGGCTGACCCACAGAGGCATGAGACGATAGAGGGGGGCTGACCCACAGAGGCATGAGACGATAGAGCGGGGCTGACCCACAGAGGCATGAGATGATAGAGGGGAGCTGACCCACAGAGGCATGAGACGATAGAGGGGGGCTGACCCACAGAGGCATGAGACGATAGAGGGGGGCTGACCCACAGAGGCATGAGACGATAGAGGGGGGCTGACCCACAGAGGCATGAGAGGATACAGGGGGCTGACCCACAGAGGCATGAGATGATAGAGGGGGGCTGACCACAGAGGCATGAGATGATAGAGGGGGGCTGACCACAGAGGCATGAGATGATAGAGGGGGGCTGACCCACAGAGGCATGAAATGATAGAGGGGGGCTGACCCACAGAGGCATGAGATGATAGAGGGGAGTTGACCCACAGAGGCATGAGATGATAGAGGGGGGCTGACCCACAGAGGCATGAGATGATAGAGGGGAGTTGACCCACAGAGGCATGAGACGATAGAGCGGGGCTGACCCACAGAGGCATGAGACGATAGAGGGAGGCTGACCCACAGAGGCATGAGATGATAGAGCAGGGCTGACCCACAGAGGCATGAAATGATAGAGCGGGGCTGACCCACAGAGGCATGAAATGATAGAGCGGGGCTGACCCACAGAGGCATGAAATGATAGAGCAGGGCTGACCCACAGAGGCATGAGATGATAGAGGGGGGCTGACCCACAGAGGCATGAAATGATAGAGGGGGGCTGACCACAGAGGCATGAGATGATAGAGGGGGGCTGACCACAGAGGCATGAGATGATAGAGGGGGGCTGACCCACAGAGGCATGAGATGATAGAGGGGGGCTGACCACAGAGGCATGAAATGATAGAGGGAGGCTGACCCACAGAGCCATGAGATGATAGAGGGGAGTTGACCCACAGAGGCATGAGACGATAGAGGGGGGCTGACCCACAGAGGCATGAGACGATAGAGGGGGGCTGACCCACAGAGGCATGAAATGATAGAGGGGGGCTGACCCACAGAGGCATGAGACGATAGAGGGGGGCTGACCCACAGAGGCATGAAATGATAGAGGGGGGCTGACCCACAGAGGCATGAAATGATAGAGGGGGGCTGACCACAGAGGCATGAGACGATAGAGGGGGGCTGACCCACAGAGGCATGAGACGATAGAGGGGGGCTGACCCACAGAGGCATGAGACGATAGAGGGGGGCTGACCCACAGAGGCATGAGATGATAGAGCGGGGCTGACCCACAGAGGCATGAGACGATAGAGGGGGGCTGACCACAGAGGCATGAGACGATAGAGCGGGGCTGACCACAGAGGCATGAGATGATAGAGCGGGGCTGACCCACAGAGGCAAGAGACGATCGATAGAGGGGGGCTGACCCACAGAGGCATGAGATGATAGAGGGGGGCTGACCCACAGAGGCATGAAATGATAGAGGGAGGCTGACCCACAGAGGCATGAGATGATAGAGGGGGGCTGACCCACAGAGGCATGAGATGATAGAGGGGAGTTGACCCACAGAGGCATGAGATGATAGAGGGGAGTTGACCCACAGAGGCATGAGATGATAGAGGGGAGTTGACCCACAGAGGCATGAGATGATAGAGGGGGGCTGACCCACAGAGGCATGAGATGATAGAGCGGGGCTGACCCACAGAGGCATGAGATGATAGAGGGAGGCTGACCCACAGAGGCATGAGACGATAGAGGGGGGCTGACCACAGAGGCATGAGATGATAGAGGGAGGCTGACCCACAGAGCCATGAGATGATAGAGCGGGGCTGACCACAGAGGCATGAGACGATCGATAGAGGGGGGCTGACCCACAGAGCCATGAGACGATAGAGGGGGGCTGACCCACAGAGGCATGAGAGGATACAGGGGGCTGACCCACAGAGGCATGAGACGATCGATAGAGGGGGGCTGACCCACAGAGGCAAGAGACGATCGATAGAGGGGGGCTGACCCACAGAGGCATGAAATGATAGAGGGGGGCTGACCCACAGACACATGAGATGATAGAGGGGGGCTGACCCACAGAGGCATGAGACGATCGATAGAGGGGGGCTGACCCACAGAGCCATGAGACGATAGAGGGGGGCTGACCCACAGAGGCATGAGAGGATACAGGGGGCTGACCCACAGAGGCATGAGACGATCGATAGAGGGGGGCTGACCCACAGAGGCATGAGATGATAGAGGGGGGCTGACCACAGAGGCATGAGATGATAGAGGGGGGCTGACCCACAGAGCATGAGACAATAGAGTGGAGCTATTTAAAACCCGTCCATTTGTAGTAATTCATTAGCTAGAATTAACAAACTGATATAGCCCACTAAGGTGTCAGCTAGTAATTCCTTAAGCAGTTTTAAATTAGGAACTGGGAGGTAGAGGAACCCAAGCATGCAAATAGATGAGTGATATGAGTGTACGTGAGGGAGCTGGTGGGAGAGGAAGGTGACTTGGCTGGGGATATGCTTAGCACCCTTTTCTGGTGTCTCAGGAGAGGTCGGATGCCTCCTATACATACAAAGAAACAACAAAGGATTTTTTAAAATTGTCAGTTGTTATAATTGTTTAGGTTTCAATAGATCTTTACCTTTTACTTTTTGGTTTATGTTTCAAGTTCTGGGAATTCTCCACACTCAATTTCAAACAGGTGTGAAAAATCACAAGCTGCAAAGACTTGCTTTGTTAACAGGTACACATAACCCTCATATGCAAAGGGGATGCAGAAAAATGTCCTGAGCCACCAAGTGATCTTCTAAGTGACAAAACACTACACTAGAAGCTGAGCAAATTTACTCTGAAATGTGTATTTCAATTTATGCTTTTTACAGTCACATGACTGAAAAAAGGACACATATAGTGGAGCAACTGCGGTATTGTGCTGTGCCTGCAAGGCTTCGGACCCACTCTACCCTAGAGTCAAGGCCAGTTACGAGTGTTGCAGGTGCTCTAGCTAGCTTTCCTACACTAAACACAAAAAAGCAACTTGAGGAGGAACAGGTTAACATGGCTTACATGTCTCCTTCATTCAGCCTCATGAAGGGAAGTCAGGCAGGAACTCCAACAGAGCAGGAACCTGGAGGTAGGCATTGGAGCAGAGACCACAGAGGAGTGCTGCTTACTGGCTGGCTCTTCGTGGCTTGCTCAGCTTGCTTCCTCACACAACTCAGGATGACCTGCCCAGAGTAGCACCTTCCACAGTGGGATGAGCCCTCCTACATCAGTTAGCAACTAAGGAAAGCCTCACAGATGTGCTCACAGGCCAGCCTGACTGAAGCACTGCTTTGGGTGAGGTTCCCTCTTCCCAGAGGACTCTAGGTTTGTGTCAAGTTGACAGCTGAAGCTACCTATGACACCAGCCCTGATCCCTGTCTTTGTCTAAGTCTGTTCAAAAGCAAATGTGTGTGGCTTTTTGTTCTGATTGCCCACCCAGTGGTGTGTACAGACATCATTAGGCTGCGGAGATGGAATGGAAGACAACAGCAGAGCACAGAGGGTATGTGTGGTGGTGAACATGCAGTAGTTCCTCCACCATCCTTGAGGAATGTTCTAATAGGGTTGTCTAAGTCTGCAGATAGTAGCAAATCTCACCAACGACACACTTGACTTCATAATCTAAGCACAGTAAAAACTTAATAATACTTAACAAAAAGTAGAATTATCTTAACACTACACTATAATGAAGTTATGTGAAGTTATGGTGTCTATCAAGATATCTTTGTGTGTCTGTGTTGTATGTACATCTGTGTACTTATTGTTCATGTGTATGGGAGGTGCAGGCACTTGTGTTTTTGCACATGTGGAGGGCATAGGCCAACACTGGGTGCCTTTCTTAATTGCTTTCTACTTAATTTCTTGAACCAGCGTCTCTCATTGAACCTGGAGCTTCTCCATTCAGCTGGACTAGCTGGCCAGCAAAGCCTCCCATCTCTGCCTCCCCAGCAGGAGGGGGACAGATGCACACTGCCATGCACGGTTTCCATGTGGGTGCTGGCAATCCAAGCTCAGCCCTCCATGCCTGCGTAGCTTTGCCAAGTTAGCCAAGCCCAGTTCTAGAAACATTTCCATGGACTGTATTCCTCTCTCCTCTTGTGAAGATGTGAGGTCTCAGGATGGCTACAGGACAAGAGGAAGCAAGCTGAATGACACAGGCATTGTGATGTGCTGTTAGGTGCTAATCGGCTTTCTGACTCTGTACAAGAAGGAGGTTCACTGGGCCACAACTGTGCAGTTGATCTCAGGAAACTGGAACTGTAGAAGCAGAACTGGGAGATAGGAATGGTGGTGCTCCATATCACACTTCAGTGGGGACATGTAGACCACACAACACAGACAGTGGTCCCTGTGGTGAATGTGTCATGTAGGCTCCTTGTTCACACCAATGGGGGCTCCAACGAAACCTGCTGATAACAGAGAGGCTCCAGCAGCCAGTGCACAGGGGCTCTATAGGACATAGCTTAACTTCCCTCTTGGCTTTGCTGTGAACCTAAAACCACTCTTTAAAATGACATCTTTATGAGAAAGGATTCGAACAGAAATTGTGTATCAGGGTCTCAAGGCAGCTTTTGATTTAACACACCACGGTCAGGGCTCCTTTTGTTCCTGATTTTGCTGAATGATTTTGCCTCTGTCTCTTGTACGTTTATCCTTTGTTAAGTTCTGCACGTGGCAAGAGGCTTCTTTCTCAGTACTGGACCTAAAAGCTAAATCTAGAACAGATTATTATGATAAGAAAAAAGCTTTCTGGATATTAAAAATGTTTAGGACAGGAAGAACTTACCAGCTCACTCCTTTGTTCATTTATCTGCTGGCTCAACAACACAAGAGTGCACACCCTTTGCAGGCTGGGTACTGGGGAACTGACAGTCTCCATGCCAAAGCCTTAAGTATGAATCTGCAATCTATCTGGTCCTCTTGCCTGGTGTATATTGCATATCCAGAACTCTTACCTTTTCTACTTCTCCTCAGCGTCAATGCAGCAGTTTTGGGGCACAGCAGCTACATGGAGGCTCAGATCTATCCTATCTGTTTTCAGAATGAGTCTCACATAGTCAATCTAGTGAGAAAGGCCTGAGGAGCAAATGTCCTGGCTGCTCCATTGGGGCCTCCATAGGGCCAGGTGGGAGGAGACTCTCCAACAATGAAACCATTTTTCTTGTGTCTGACAGATACTCATCTTACCATTTCTAATGATGCTCTGTGGTGGTTTGAAAAGGTATGGCCCCAGAGGCTCAGAGATGTCAGTCTTGGTCACCAGGCACTAATGGGCACTATTAGGAGGTGTGGCCTCATTGGAGGAACTGAGTCACTGGGGGAGTGCTTTGAGGTTTCAGATGCTCAAGCCAGGCCTACTGTATCTCTTCCTGCTGCCTGCTGATCCAGCTTTAGAAGTCTTTGCTCCTTCTCCTGCACCATGCCTGCCTTCACACTGCCATGCTTCTGGCCATGACAACAGTACACTAGCGTGAACCTGTAAGATAGCCCTAATTCAATGTTTTCCTTTATAAGAGCTTCTGTGATCATGCTGTCTCTTCACAGCAAGAGCACATTGACAGTGACATGCTACCAACTTCAAAAAAAACATATATATATATATATATATATATATATATATATATATATATATATATAAAATTATATGTGTGTGTGGTATGACTAAACATGAGTAGTCAAATTTCTCAAAGATAAGCAAGTACCTCCATAATTAGGGAAAGAGCTGAGTTTTAATCCCTTCACTAAGGCCAACTTCAGGGGCACAATGTTAAACTTTTACAGCTCCATGAAAACAAGTAGTCGCTCCCCTTTCATGGGAATATGTTCCCCATATCCTGCCACAGAGAAGGTGACGGCCAACTAAGCACTCAACTGGTACAGCTCCTCCCAGCAGGAACACGCTGATACCCAGAATGCCCCACACCCCAGCCCATGTCTGAAATTCACAGGGGGTGACATCTTGGGCTTGTGGAAAGAACGCAGAATGTATCTGAACTTAAATCAGGCTAAGTCTCCCAGCTCCTCCAGCCACTGTTCTCCCTGAGGGCAAAACGGGGAGGGGATTCCTAGAAAGAGGAAAGGAGGTCTTCCTTGAGCATTTCATGCTTACTTTGTGTCTTTGTCCAGGGTTGGAGAAACTGAGGCAGGTGACTGTAGATTGAGGATTGGAGTGAGGCAGACTTGTGTCTTTTTCTCAAATTCTGTACCCAAATTCAAAAGCTTTTAAAATTTGAGGCTGCAAAAGGACCCAGTAAGAACAAAGATGAGGAGAGACAGGGCTTCCTTCTCTAGCGACGTGGGACTAGTTGTACTACTGTTAAGGAGGAAAAATTAAACCAACCACATTTTTTCCTGTAGCTGGAGCTGTAAAAGCAGCTTCTATCCCCAAACTGCAGGGGGTCATAAAAAGGTCTTGGATCTGAGGTCAGCGCCTGTGCAGAAGCAGGCCACTGCAAAGAGCTTGCTGGCTACGGTAAACTTTGGCCTGCTTGCCTTAGAAGGCTGATGGTAAGGCCCTAGGTCTATTAACTTATTTGTGAATCTACAGAGAATTAAGAAATAAGAGAGATAGAATACAGACCACACACACACACACACACACACACTCAAGAGGAAAAGGTAAATGAAGTTAAAAACTTCAACTCTGTATGTACACATAGACAAAAGATCAGACATATAGACCTGCACATATTCATACATATACTCAATGGATGATACAAAAGAGCTCCTTACATACAATTAGCATACATGTATGTAACACATGTACAAAAATCAGACAGATGGACACATTCACTTATCTATAAACATATTTACATATTTACATATTTACAACTCATGGATGAAGCAAATTCCAGTGGACTTCAAACCACATTTTTTTTTGGTCTGGCACACTAGTTTTATATTTCTGAGAAAAAGCTCTCTACATCAGAAAAGGAACTACCTCAAAGACAAAAAGGCAATTAATCACACACAAAAAACCAGATGAATGCAACAGGATAATAGGTTACATGTTTTTCATTAAAATTAAACATTTCTTATCTATGTATCCATTACGTAAATTCATAATGAGTTCAGAATGACAAAGGTGGACAAGCCCTAATGGTTAACAGGGTCCAAGAAGTTACAACAAGATATACGTCTTTTCAATTAGGACTGACCTGGCTATGCATTTTCCAGTTATCTCTTAGCTTCTGGTGATATCAGGACAATAATTTTATTTGTCTTTAATGCCAAGATTAGTTAATTGTCTATTTTCTGTGCACACAGAGAGCGAGGACTTTGTCTCTAGCGCTAGAGTGAAAGCATACCTGAGTGATAAACCTGTCTCAGGCCTGTCTCTATTCTAGTGATGTTTATGTGTCAGTGATGAATGAAAATCACAAAATTCCTGGCAGATTTAGTTATTCTGCATGAGGGGCTGAAAAAGCCACTTGAATCAACTTAGGAGTCATTGTCAGGAATCATGACGTCATCCTCATTGTGTCTCTGCAAGAATCTTCCTGGCAGAGAAAAGCAGTTGCATCAGAACGCAGGCATTATGTATATATGTATGTACACACATATATTTATATTTATATGAATGGTACAGGAAATACAAGCATGGAAAGGCAATCAGCAGAAGAAGCAATCTAGAGATGAGCTACCTAGGGTCTTTGCTTACTAGGTCATACCCATCACAGATACTGCAGCAGTGGGCCACCTCCAGTTTGCTCATTTGCTTGCCTCAAGTCCACCCCTGCATGACTGGCTCCTGACAATTTTGGTGAAGCTTAAAGCACTGGTTTAGAGACACATGGGAGACACATTGGCCCTGAGTCTAATTAATGTTTGAGAAGAACTAAAACTCCCTGTGTTTGGGGCTTCGATCTTAGTGGTGTGAAGTATCAGTTGGGTCTGCATGGGTCACCCAGATGCTGTGGGGCAGAATGTTTGGCGTCTCATTGGCTGCCATAAAAAGCAGTGAGTTATCATGCATGTTGGCACTCTTCTCTTTTCTGCCTCTAAGTTTTCACTTGCAATTAAGTGATTTTGTTGAACAGGCACTAGCCTACTAGAAAAAACTATTCCCTCCCCTGTGAGAAGTTTACCTTTTCCAAGTCCACTATGGCAGAGCTTTCTGGAGGATGGGCCTCCCAGAGCTGCTGCCCCTAATCCATGTCAGGCACTAGAGATGTCAGATACACATAAAGAGAGCTTAGTCTCCCCACCTCCAGGGGAAAAGCCCAAGAGCACATGGTATGTATGACACTGGCCAGTGGATCTTGGGCTCTGTCACGATTCCTGAACTATAGCATTGAGTGGTTAAGGTAGTTTTCATGGCAGATGTCAGATCAGGAACCTAAAGTTGGTTCTTTCCCTTTCTTTCTGGATACCACTGATTTCTAAAGCCAGAGCTGAGTGATGGAGAGGGTGGGAACTCACCTGTAACACCTATTACTGTTCTGGTGAGCACTTCCCACAACCAGAAAGGATTCCTAATCCTGACAGCACACATGCAGATTTCCATAGCAACTGCCTTCCCTGGATGTCCTTGCTGTTCTCTTATGGGCTTGAGTGTGGGGTGGTGGCTACCCTGCTGTCAACTCTCGATCCCATCAGAAAGTCCTATGTTCCATCCACATCATGCACCTGATGGCTGGACAGTGTATTTCCTTCACCTCTTCTTATGATAATGCTTTTGCTGTGTATCTGAAGTGACACTAAACGCACTATGGAGTCCAAGCTGGTCTTGAACTCACAAGTCCCTTACTTCAGCTTTGCAAGCGCTGGGATTATAGAGCTATCCCTGCATTTCTGGTATATGGTAATGCTTGAACTGGGAGACTGGGAGATCTCTAGTCTATTCCCGGAGTCCCCAGTAAGAGACGGAGTCCGTTGTTGATGCAAATGCATAGGAATAGGAATTTATTGAGTCATCACGATGGGGTCTGTCCAGCTCTTTCAAGTTGCAGACCCTGAGAAACAGAGGCACAGGCCTTTTTTTATAGGTTTTAGACAAAGAAATGGGTTGGCATTTGGGCAGAAAAGCTGCAAGCAGGGAGTTACAAGTCTTGGTGTTTCGTGCTTGGGTAATGGGTGGAGGGGCAAGTTGATTTATGGAAAAGATTGGTTGAAGCAGTCACAAGGGGCGTTTAGGAACTTTTTTAGTTGGGGAGGGGTAGTGGAAATTGTAAACACAGCTGGTTGTCCTTGAGTCCAGCTGGCCCCTGAACACAGACTGAGACCTTGAGTCAAGTTGGACTCTTCAAGGTTTTTCCTTGAGTGATCTGATATCTCTCTGTCCTTGGTTCAAGCTGAACCCTCTAGAAATTTACATGCTTTGGTCTTAATGGGGGTCTTTAAGGGAGGACTGATTAGGCCGACTTTTACATTTTCCCAGACTTTGGCCTTAATGGGGGTCCTTAAGGGGCCTGGTTCCTTTAGAACCCTGCTGAGTGACAGCAGTGGACCTGAACATGTGCATCCCAATCTAGTGACTGACCCTCATGCTTGTTAAGCAGGGGAGTTAACATGTTGAGCCAGTGAGGCGGGAAGGGCAACTTTCTGCAAGGGCTTTGTGTAGCTGCAGGAAAGTGCTCAGGGACCAGTTACTGCCCTTCTGCATCTCCAGCATCAGTGACTTCCTGCTTTGCAGCTTTGTTTCTTTAAACTTCACTGTCTCTTGGAAGTGCTCTACCAAAGAGACAAGATAGTAAATTGAACTTAGGCAATTTACACTCCAAGAATAAGAACAAAATCAGTTCTCAAATGGGGATGTTTTGGAATTGGATTGGAAGCCCTGGAACTCTAAGGGATGAATAATCAGTGTCGACATCACTCTCTCTACTGGAAAACGACTCAGAAGTTGGCTGTAAGAGATTGAGCTTTCCAAACGGCAGGTTAAATACCTTAATGAACATTACCACTAAGAGCTGTGATTGTAGGTCCCTCTGCAGCTGACCCCAAATTTACCCCTTGGTGTTAAAAGTGCCAATTAAGTAATAAAAACCAAAACATTGGTCAGATATAATTAGTTTGAGAATAGAGTTTTACAACGCACCTCATGCCATGCCAAGCAAACAAATTAACCTGTCTGAAGATGCACACAGTGATGTGGACAAGGAGAACAGAGTTCTCAGATTGGACCATCTCTGTGCTGTTTCTTAGTATGTGCTTTTCTGGGAACAGGAAACAGGAAACAAATTCTGGATCCAAACAGTTGAGACACAGTTTATGTGATCACCCCCCACCTCGTTAAAGATGTCTTTAAAGACTCCAGTTGTTGTAGGCTTGATTGAAAGTGTAATGCATTTTAAAACACAATTTTGATAGGAATAGACTCCAAGGGCATTGCCAACAAGTTATCCAACATAAAGACATTTCTTGTTTGGAAGGTTGCTGGGCATTTCTTAGCCCACCTCTGAAAGAGCATCCTCTCAGTGGTCTCTGGAACTACTAAGGACAAGTGCACTGTCCTAGGCACCTCTTGGGACCAGGTGGGCTCCTTTGCTGTAGCTCTCTGTTCAGTTTATGAGGACTGAACTCAACTGTCTAACCTTATCTGTTTTTATCTCCAGACTATGTAGATGGTGTCAGATGGTGCACTGGGGAAAGATATCTGAACCTGAGGACACAGACTGCATCAGGTCAAGAAGTCATTTCACTTCTGTTATTTCTGCATCTACAGCTTGGGATGGAGAAGAGGGTGAGAGATAAGAATGACAATAAGGCTGACGGACAGACTGCCACCTACAGAGGCGCTAGGTCATGTCCTGGCCACTGCTCTAATATTTCAGCTCTTTGATCCAGACGTCTCTTACTTCCTTAAGCAAGTGTTGCAAACATTATTCCAATATGCTGTTTTAAGTTGAAAAACTCTAAACACAAGTAGTCAGGGAATTGACTCATGCCATTAAAGATTGTCCATTAGAGCAGCATTTCCGGGCTGCTACTTGAGCAAGTATCCTTCTGCATAATCATTAACAGGAAGCTCCCTGGTTTCCTCATCATCAGTCTTTGAGATACAAAATAGAGAAAGAGAGGGGAAAGTGTGTGTGTGTGTGTGTGTGTGTGTGTGTGTGTGTGTGTGTGTGCGCGCGCGCGCGCCTGCGTGGTCAATTGAACTATAGGTTTTTTTTTTTTAACTACAGTTCTACTGAAAAAATATTAAACTTAGCAATGATATCCCATGGGAGCTACATTGAAACATTAGTGAGGGCTGGAGATATAGCTCAGTGTTAGAGAGCTTGCATAGTGTATGCAAGGCCCTGAGTTCAATATCTAGGATAGGGAAAAACAGAAAGAAAGGAACAAAAGATAAGAGGAGGAGGAGGTAAGGTGAAAGAGAGAGAGAGAGAGAGAGAGAGAGAGAGAGAGAGAGAGAGAGAGAGAGAGCGCGCACGCATTCCTGAAACAAGGTTGCCTCTAGAGATTCCAAACTGGGAACCAGGATACTGCTTTGAGAATATTTAAATTCTAAAGTTTCCTTGTAAAGTATTAACAGAAATGAAACTGGTTAACTTTTTTATGTGCAACTAGATTTCTGTGAAACTGGTTAACTTTTTTATGTGCAACTCGATTTCTGTCATGTATAACATAAATCATTTAATGTATCATTTACAGCCTTAGAGAGGCAGACATATTTAATCCAAATTCATAAACTCAATAATAAAATAAAATTTAAAAAACAGACAAAAACCATGATCCAGACAAACACACCAGATGCAGCAAGATATAACAAGACACTCTGGTTGTTGCTACTCAGAGTTGTGATCATCACAAGGATAACTTTCCCTGTACTGTATGCAGCTTGCTAAAAAGCTTGAAAAATATTCCCCCAAACAAAATACACTCAATACACATGCACACTGTATGAGAAAAGCAAGAATCAGGCAGATAGAACAGCAAGTGTCTCCCAGTCTGCTAAGCAGCAGCCAGATCTAGGGATAGCACACTCTAGAGAGTGGCTTCATTGGGAAAAAAAAGTTGCAGGAAAGCTATCGTAGAAAGAAAAGAATTAGCAGATCGCTGTAATTTGATGTCAGCTTGGTCTACAAAGAGAGTTCAGGACAGGCAACGCTACACAGAGAAACCCTGTCTCAATAAATAAATTAATTAAATAAATAAAATAAAATAAAAAGAAAGGAAGGAAGAACCGCATTGACTGCCAACAGCTGGGTGGCTGTAGGGCCTCAGTGTCCCAGCAGCAGGAAGAGGAAACGCAGGTGCCTAGAGGGCTTGGTGTCACAGGTGCAGGCGTTCATTCTGAGCCAGAATAGCCACTGCTGCTTTTGTGACTGCAGAGCTTTTACTGAATTTGAGGGTAGGGTGGGGGAACAGGTTGGGACAGGGTATCTCTGTGTAGCCTTGGCTGTCCTGGACTCACTTTGAAGACCAGAATGCCCTTGAATTCACAGAGATCTGCCTGCCTCTGGCTTCCTGAGGTGGCGTGCGCCACCATGCCCAGCTTCTTCCAAATCTTGATGCCATTTTTATACGCTGTGGGGACAAGACAAGGGAAGCATGTGGACGCTATTGGATTATAATGTGTTTGTAGACAATGGGTAGGGTGGGGTATTAGAGGAGGGCAAGCAATGTAGAAACATACAACCTAGTGATACTATGGCACAAAAATAACTGACTTGTTTTCATTATTCATTACTCATTAATATACAACAACCAAAAGCAATTGGGGAGTTTACATACTACTGAAATTAATAAATAATAAGAGGTTCAATTCATCCAGCAGTTAAGTTGCAGGAGTCGGGTGTGGTGGTGCCCGCCTTTAATCCCAGCACTCAGGAAGCAGACCCAGGCAAATCTCTGTGAGTTCAAAGCTAGACTGGTCTACAAAGAGAGTTCCAGGACACCCAGGGCTATCACACAGAGAAACCCTGTCTCGAAAAACCAAAACCAACAGCTGATCCCTGGGATACTGGGGACGAATAATTGGACTTTCTTTGTTGAGAGGTGGTAAAAATAAGGACGCAGCTAGCCTCTGTGGTGCACACCTGTAATCCCAGCACTCAGGCACTCAGAGAGGGGCAGACAGATTCCGGTGAGTTTGAGGAAAGCCTATTCTATAAAGTGAGTCCAGGATAGCCAAAGGTACAGAGAGAAGCCTTATCTCAAAATAATAAATAAATAAATGTAAGGACACAAAGGCAGGGGACCAATCAGCTAGGCTCTCAATGCCTGTTCTCCAAGCTTTGCAAGCCTCAAGTGTGTCATAAATGGGGTGATTCTGGACAACAGAGATGGCAGGTTTGGCCTCAAGGCAATGGGTGGATGAGGCCTCTCAGAGGTGCCTCTGTCAGGGAAACAGCCTAGCACAAGGAGCTATGGTGCTCTAACTTGCTAGACAGGACCTTGAAACAGGCAATACATTCTTTCAAATACTTTACAGTGTGGTCCCTTTTCAAATGTCAGCCAGTGTAGGAGAGTCAGGCGTAGGGTAGCTGAGGTAGAAGCGAAGAGGTGTGTGTCCCTCACAGTGAGGCTTCAGAACAAATTCTGTCATTTCCAACTCAACATTCCTATTTTGGGGCATAGTTCCCAGTGGCTGATAGTGTGGCTGCCATTCCTTACTTAGTATTCTCCGCATGTACTCACGTATATTACTTTCTTCTCCCCACACACACCCTCCTGCTGGAAGCAGAGCTTCCCTGATGAGCTCCACTGTCTGAGTACACGAAGTATAGAGAGTTAGATCACTGGACCTTGTTCCATTGCATTTCCACACGCAACGAGGGACAAAGCTGCCTCGGCACAGTTCAAGGCCTTTTCCACCTGACCAACAGAATCAGTGGACTGTACATTAATAAGAGCTTTTTGGTTTTTTAAAAGGCTCATCGTCATAGAGTTTATATGCTTTCAGACACCCAGCATTTGAACTTGAAAACAAATAGATATGTAGCTCTCCTTGCCATTTGTAGCTCATTTACCATGGTTTCAGGTACCTGTGGTCAATATGGTCTGAAAATGTTAGGAGAAAAATAAAGTTAGGAGAGAAATAAAAGTTCTTGAGCTCGTACATTGATTCATACCTTTCTATTATAATTTCCTTAGGTTTTATTAGTTACTAGTTGTTGTTGATGTCTTTATGTGCTTAACTACATATCAGAGACATGAATGTATATGAAAAACAGTGTAACTAAGGCTTTGAACAATCTGCAGCATCAAGGACCGCTGTGGGAGCTTGGAGCTCGGAGCGCATCTCCCCTGACTAAAAGGGACCTGGCTCACGTCCTCTGCAGTTATTATCTCAGGTTGCCACTAGTTCTGTTGTTGTTGTTTTGCTTTGAATTTTTTGAGACATGGTCTCTCTGTGTAGCCTTGGCTGTTCTGGACTTGGTTGTACATCAGGCTGGCCTCAAACTCACAGAGATCCTCTTGCCTCTGCCTCCCTGAGTGCTGGATTACAGGCATGTACCACTGCATTTGGCTAAATTGTCACTAGTTTGAGGCAAGTGAATGCTTACAAGTAGAATACGTGTGACAGCTGCCAATACAGCTCAAAGCTTCGATTTTGCAGTTTTCTGTTTCCTTCTTCCCTAGTGGTCTGGCAAATCCATTCCTACACAGTGTAAAATATACTCTTAACTACTCTCAGCCCTGCCATTAAAAAAATAAATCCCAACTTTCATTAACAATGATATCTTTGGAAATGAATACAGGGCAAAACTTTTACTTATTAATAAATAAAAAATTCACAGCCGGGTGTGGTGGCGCATGCCTTTAATCCCAGCACTCGGGAGGCAGAGGCAGGTGGATCGCTGTGAGTTCGAGGCCAGCCTCGTCTACAAAGCGAAGGCTACACAGAGAAACCCTGTCTCGAAAAAAACCAAAAAAAAAAAAAAAATCACACATTATAATTCAAACAGGCATTTGGATGCAGTGGTGCACACTTTAATCCCAGCACTTGGGAGGTAGAGACAGGTGGATCCCTGAGTTCGAGGCTGGTCTACAGAGGAAGTTCCAGGACAGCCAGAACTACACAAAGAAACCCTGTATCAAAAAACCAAAAACCGCCTTTCCGGCAGTGACAAGCTCCCTAGGAGAACATGCCTCTCGCAAGGGACCTATCTCCTTCATCCCTTTCCAGAAGAGAAGAGGAAACACAAGAAAAAGCACCTGGTGCAGAGCCCCAGGTCATACCCTATGGATGTGAATGCCCAGGATGCTATGAATCCCCACGGTCTTTAGGCATGTGCACACGGTCATCTTGTGTACTGACTGCTGCACTGCTGTCAGCCCACAGGCGGAAAAGCAAGGCTAACAGAAGGATGCTCTTACTAAACATATTCTTTTACACATGCTTATTCTACTTCACCTACCCTTTTTCCAACAAATAATAACTCCAAATTATACACTAACAAACAAATCTCAAAACCACCACCTCCTACCTTCCCTAACTATCTTAACACAAACCTTGCCCCTGATACTTCAGCTAATTATATAAGTTTAGGATATAATAGTCCAAGAGTCTTCAAAGCCCTAAGAAAACATACAGTTTAACTTCTGACAAGAACTGTAAGATTCCATCCTACATCTATTGAATGCAAATCAATCACTTTAATTGAGCTAAATCTATGACTATTCTCAACAAACCATAAAGACACTAGAATCCTATACTTAATCACTGGGGCTTGCACAGGTATAGTAGGAACAGTTCTAAGCATTTTAATTTGAGCCAAAGTAGGTCAACCTGAGCCCTATTAGAAATAAACAATGTAATCGTTACTGCACACACATTTGCCATAATTTTCTTCATCGTAATACCTATAATGAGTGGAGGCTTCAGAAACTGATTACTGCATCTAATAATTGGAGTACCTGACATAGCATTTGCATGAATAAATAATTTAACTTTCTGATTCCTACCTCCTCATTTCTTCTGCTTCTGTCATCATGAAAAATAAAAAGCCAGGGCAGGAAGAGTATCTCGCTCTTTGGCTGGAAACCTAGCCCACGCAGGAGCATCTGTAGACCTAGCAGTCTTCTTCCTACATCTATCCCGTGTCTCATCTATCCTAGGTGCTATCAACTTTATACCACTATTATTACTATAAAGCCACCTGCCATAACACAGTATCAAACACCAGTACTCATCGCAGCTCTACTATGGCTACTCTCCCTTCCAGTATTAGCCGCAGGTGTTACTATACTTCTTCCTGTACAACCTACTCTGATCCTGCTGGATGGGGTGGATCAACTCTTCATTAACATTTATTCTGATTCTTTGGTTATCCAGAACTCTATATCCTTAAGCTCATAGGATTCAGAATTATTTCACATATCTTCGCTTATCCGGGTAAAAAAGAGCCTTTCAGATATACAGGAATAGTGTGAACTATATCTATTGGCTTCCTCAGATTTGTTTGAGCCCACCATATATTTACAGTAAACACCTGAGTCTCCTTCACACCAGCCACTATAATTATTGCTATTCCAACTGGCATAAAGTTTTTAGTTGACTTGCTACACTCCATGGAGGCAACACAAATGATCCATAGCTAGACTATGAGCCCCAGGGTTCATCTTCTTATTCACAGTCCGCACTCCGTGGAGTTAACATTAAATGATGCCCAGGTAGACTATGAGCCTCGGGGTCCATCTTCTTACTCACAGGAATTGTTCTATCAAATTCTTCACTTGACATTGTCCTTCACAATATATACTACGTAGTCGCCCACTTTCACTATGTATTATCTGTAGGAGCTGTGTTTGCTATGATAGCTGGATTTGTCCACTGATTTCCTCTATTCTCAGGTTAAACTAAATAATACATAAGCAAAACCCCCTTTGCTACTATACTTGTAAGAGTAAACTTAACTTTCTTCCCTCAACATTTTGTAGGTCTTTCAGGAATGCCCAATGCTACTCCAACTACCCAGATGCCGACTCCACATGAAATGTAATATTCTCTCTAAGATCGTTTATCTCACAAACAGCTTTCCTTATCATGATTTTTATAATCTGAGAAGCTTTTGCCTCCACATGAGAAGTATTCTCAGTTTCATCAACAAACCTAGAATTACTTCACGGCTGCCCTTCACCATGTCACACATTCAAAGAGCCTACTTAAGTAAAAGTTAAATAAGAAAGGAAGGATTGGAGCCCCATAAAACTGGTTTCAATCTAATCTCATAATCGTTATGTCTTTCTCAATGAGATACTAGTAAATTTACAGATCTAACATCTTACCCTTTGCAACTAGGCTTACAAGACGCTTCATCCCTTACTATGAAGAACTTATAAACTTTCATGGTCATACATTAATAATCACTTTATCAGTTCTCTAGTTCTCTATATTATCTCATTAATACTAGCCACTAACTACAGA
Organism: Acomys minous; assembly: GCF_964271855.1. NCBI lineage: Eukaryota > Metazoa > Chordata > Mammalia > Rodentia > Muridae > Acomys > Acomys minous. The sequence goes on from NC_140498.1 coordinate 52,520,567, forward strand.
TACTAGTACAACAGACGCCCAAGAAGTTGAACCAATCTGAACCACTTTACCGGCTGTAATTCTAATCCTCTTTGCCCTTCCTTCCCTTCAAATCCTTTATGTAACAGACGAAGCTAACAATCCTGCCCTCACAGTGAAACTACAGGACATCAGTGACATTGAAGCCGTCAATATACTGATTTCGAAGACCTGTGCTTTGTCTCATACATGGTTCCAATAAACGACTGAAAACCAGCTGAGCTCTGCCTACTAGAAGTTGACAATCGAGCTGTACTTCCAATAGAACTTCCAATCCACATCCTAATTTCATATGAAGAAATACTTCACTCATGAGCTGTTCTCTCATTAGGACTAAATACAGATGCAATCCCAGGACATCTAAAACAAGCCACAGTAACTTCAAATCACCCAGGTGTATTCTACGGCCAATGTCCAGAAATCTTTGGGTATAATCCCAGTTTTATACCAATTGTTCTTGAAATAGTACCACTAAAATATTTTGACAATTGATCAGTTTCCATACTTTAAACTCACTATGAAGGTTAGAGCATTAACCGTTTAAGTTAAAGTTAGAGACTAAACTTTTCCATAGTGAAATGCCACAACTAGGTACATCCACATGATTCACTACTGCTCTATCTGCAATAACTACACTCTTTATCTTATTTCAACTTAAAAAAGTCTACACAAGTTTTCCCTACTCACCATCCCCTAAAACTCTAAAATCACCAAAACTCCAAAACCCTTGAGAATCAAAATGAATGAAAATCTATTTGCCTCTTTTATTACCCAAACAATAGTAAAACACCAGTAGTCATTATCATTATTATATTCCCCTCCATCTTATTCCCCTCTTCAAAATGCTTAATAATAGCCAACTCCATTCATTCTTACAATGACTAACTAAACTTATTATAAAACAAATAATATTAACCCACTCCCCAAAAGGACAAGTATGATCCCGAGTAATTATTTCCCTTGTTGTATTCATCGGATCAACAGACCTGCTAGTCCTTCTCCTGCACACATTCACACTGACCACCCAGCTTCCTATAGACTGTAGACGTCAGCACAGCCACCCCACTATGAGCAGGAGCAGCACTCCTAGGTCCACACTGACCACCCAGCTCCCTGTAGACGGAAGCACAGCCAATTCACTATGAGCAGGAGCAGCAATCCTAGGTCCACACTGACCACCCAGCTCCCTGTAGATGTCAGCACAGCTACCTCACTATGAGCAGGAGCAGCAATCCTAGGTCCACACCGACCACCCAGCTCCCTGTAGACGGAAGCACAGCCACCCCACTATGAGCAGGAGCAGCACTCCTAGGTCCACACCGACCACCCAGCTCCCTGTAGACTGAAGCACAGCCACCCCACTATGAGCAGGAGCAGCAATCCGAGGTCCACACCGACCACCCAGCTCCCTGTAGATGGAAGCACAGCCACCTCACTATGAGCAGGAGCAGCAATCCTAGGTCCACACCGACCACCCAGCTCCCTGTAGACGGAAGCACAGCCACCTCACTATGAGCAGGAGCAGCAATCCTAGGTCCACACTGACCACCCAGCTCCCTGTAGACGGAAGCAAGCACAGCCACCCCACTATGAGTAGGAGCAGAAACCCTAGGTTTTTGGCACAAAATAAAAAGCTCATTAGCCCACTTTCTTCCTCAAGGAAGGACTATTTCACTCATCACTCAATATCATGCAAACTATCAGCTTATTTACTCAACCTAAAGCCTGAGCAGTTTGTCTTACAGTTAGTATTATTGCCAGACCCCTGCTAATACACGTAATTGGCGTAGCTACCTTATTATTAATAAATATTAGTCCACCAACTGTTACAATCACATTTATTATTCTTGTATTGCTTATCATACTTGGATTTGCCATTGCCCTTATTGAAGCCTACATATCTACCCTCTCAGTTAGCCTTTAACTACATATTACATAATGACCCCCTAAACATATGCACATCGCATAGTTAATCCAAGACCATGAACCCTAACAGGAGCCTTTTCCACCCTGCTATTAAATTCTGGGTTAGTAATGTAATCCCACCATAAACTCTATTATTCTTCTATCATATCTTCTAACAAATACTATGTACCTATGTTGACAAGATATTATCTGTGAAGGAACCAATCAAGGCTCCATATCCCTGTTGTACAAAAAGGCTTTTGTTATGGAATAATCTTATTTATTGTATCCGAAGTATTTTTCTTTGCAGGCTTCTCGTGAGCCTTCTACCTCTCCAGTCTTGTCCCAACACATGACCTAGGAGTCTGCTAATCACCTACAGGAAGAGCACCCCTAAATCCACTAATCTCTTCTTTTTTTGTTTTGTTTTGTGGGTAACAAAGAAAAACTAAAACCTCAAACTCCAGGGGAAAATATTTTAAAATACGTTTTATTAAAAAAAAATACCGTATAAGTCTCTACTCCTCTCCCTCCCTCCCAACAGCCCTCCTGGTGTTCTTTTTCACGTGTGCCCTGCCCCCCCCCCATTCACTGTTCTTGCTACTGTACGCCCATGTCTCATTACCTACCCAGGTTGCCCACCCCGTTCTTTCATTTCTGGTGAAGTATGTACCTACTGCCCCACTTCCCCAGCATGCAAGAGCCGCCTCCTCAAAGACTTCACACTTGTTTGCCCTACCACCCTCTCCCGCTGTGAGCTATTCTAATACAAGTAAACTGCACCCTGCCAATCCCCCAGCTCCCACCGCACCCCGCCTCCCCAGAGGCAGCTTTAGCCAGGAAAAGCTAGTCTTCAAAGTTCTTTCAGCCTTTGCATTTTTTCCCTCCCTCCACATTGTTCGTGCACCTCTACAAAAAGAAATCTTTGTTTGGGACCCCATAGCCCCTCACCATCGTAAACCCTGTCTCCGACCCCATCTTTTTCTCCTACTCTTTGAGGCAGGTCTTCTCTCCAATCCTCCTGCTTACAATGTACGCCTGATCCAAAACCAACCCCCCCACTTCTGCTGGGCCCAGAACCGCCCCTCCGCGCGCGCAGCCTCCCGCCCTTCAGCGGATAAGGATCTCCCCGACACCTGCCTCCAGCACGTTCTCAGCTGTGGTTTCGCCATACTGCTCCTTGAGGTGCCGCCCGGCCTGTGGCCGAAGCGCACATCACCGTAGGAACATCCGCAGGGCTGCGCTCTGAGTGCAGGTTGAGGAGATCGTGCAGCGTGGACTTCTGAATGAAACACTTGCCGCAGATGCCACACGAGTGCGCCTTGACGCAGCGATGGACGTTCACATGACGGTTGAGGTTGCTGCTGCTGTGGTTGAACTGTTTGCCGTAGTGCAGGCACATTAAGACTAAACGTTGCGCTCGCATGTGGAAGACCAGCTTCTCCACACCCTGATACACACTTTGGTGCACTTGATGTTCTTTAAGGGGTTTCCACTTGAGAAGCCCCAGGCTGGTGTTCCCAGCCGCACCCTGCCACCAGACTGCCTCCCCGCCCATGCCCGGGCAGCCACAGCCGCCTGCCGCTGCTTCCACAAGTCCCGAAGTGGCCCCCACACTAGCCTTGCCTCCTGGGATCAACAAACAGGCCTTCGCCTTTGCGGCCTCTTACAGGCTGTAGCAGGCCTTCACCACACCTTGCGGCTGGGCTACAGTGTTGGGGGCCACACTGCTCTGGGTTAGCTCCCCCAGGTGGCTGCACACAGAAGCCCCAATACCCAGACCCCCTACTAGGCCTCCAGGGGGTTTGAGCCAGTATGCCACTTTAGACTCCACCTTGACGATGCAGATGTCAGAAACATCCTCATCCTCGGCCTCTGCCTTCAGCTCTAGGTCCTCATCCAGCGGCAACTCCAGCTTCACCGGCCGCAGGAGTGGAGGGGTTAGAGGAGGTGCGGTGGAGATTTTGGTGCTGGCTTTGGGGTCCTGGGGAGGGAGGAGGGACTTGGTGACACTGACACTGCTCACCAGGCTTGCCTCGCTGACCCCATCCTCTTTGAAGCCTATTTTGGGCTCAACAAACTGCCTGAGGGCGTTCCTGCATTTCTCCACCAGTGCTCCATTCGCAGGTAGGAGGCTACGGCAGGTAGTTCACGATGTCCTTGACTGCTCCAAGGCGCCCGCGCAGCAAGTGAGGAGCAGGTCCGCTACAATGCGCGCTGTGCATCAGCGAGTGCTGCCGCTCAGAGCTGGGGTTCAGCAAGAACCGGTCCCAGAGGAAAGGCGATCAGGCCGCCTGGAGGCAGGCAACGGCCAAGAAGGACTGATGCCTCCGCCCCCAATAAACGTTTGTGCAAAATAAAACAAACAAACAAAACCAAATGACCCGATCTGTGCCATGTCTGACCAAACTCCTTGTTTTTAAGCTCACTGAGAAGAGTCGAGGTTTTGCCCCCTACCTGTAATTTTAAATTATTTTACCACTTTCCAAATCCTCCCCCAATCTGGCTTTTTCCCTTAGGTAAGCTTTTGTTTAACCGGCCTCCCAGTGTTCCTTTTAGCCTTGTTAGAGTGGAGGAGGCTTGTTTACAAGTCCAGAGCCATTGGGCTCTGAGAATCTAAGTTGCTAAGAAACACAGCACAGCAGGAGTTTTCTAGCAGTTAGAGTTTGACTCCCCCTTTGAAAATTTCCTGGGCAGGCAAGAGCGAAATGCCCCAAAGAATTAGATTAGACCTCGGCTGTAGTTGAACCTCCCTCTCCTCCCTTTCCTATATTGACTTTGGCCCTGGAGAGTGTTAGAAGTTTCCATTCAGAACTTTTTAATGTTTAGATCTGAATATTAAGGGTGTGGATAACATTAAATTCATTGGATGCCATTTGTTGATGAATATTAAAAATTAATATTGTCATACATTTAGCAAAACCTTATTTTATTCATTAATCATTAATTTCTCCAAATAACCAAACACTGAGACTACGAGCCATTCAAAATTAAGCACAAAGGGGTACATAGTAACGACTCTGTTATCCCGTTATCATTTTATCCTCTCCTCCAAGCTCTTCTCTGGAATCGTCCATCGCCTCCTCTCCTGCACCTTCTTCTTCCTCTCTGACTTCTGGCCTCTCAGCCTCAAAACTCCACCCCTTCTCTTTCTGCCAAATCCCAACCAGCTTTAAATTAGGTGGAGCAGAGTTCACACAACAAGGACAGGAGTACTTGATAATGTGCCCATCACAGCAGGGGCCAGATCTTAGCGCTAAATGTGTTAGCATTAGAACACATGGCACCAGACCAAGCGCCATCTTGTTCCAGTGACGTCCCCTCCCCCACCTTGGTTTTCCTTCTCTCCAGCCCTCTCACCTCCCACCCCTGACTTCCCTGAACCTGGTCCCCACCATAGTCCCCCTTCCCAGCCTCTCTTCCACCTACTTCTCTCTCCATCCTCTTCCAAGGTGAATTTTATTTCCCCTTCTGGGGAAGATGCATTCATGAGAAAAAATTAATATTTATGTCATTTACTTTACAATATTCTGAAATCCCCAAGTCACAAAATCTCCACAGACTACCAGTGACAAGTCAGATGCAATGTTCACAGGGTCTTTTATTTATCATGCTCTGGAGCAAGGACAGTCTGTTCTCCAGAGGCTGAGGAAGGTGGGCGGCCTTGACTCCTTAGAATACATGGTTTATAAATGCAGAAACTGCAAGCGGGACTTTCCCAGCCTTGGCATTATGTACTTGGGTAAGGGGTATAGAGGAAGCGAGTCTTCAGGGGTGCTCTTAAGGTTTTTATCTGCTGTAGCTGTTACACTGCTGGTCTCCCACACAATTGGGTAAGGGGATGAAGGGGAACCCGATCTTAGGGAAGTGAGCAACCCCTCCCCATGGAAGTTGACTTTAAGTTGATTAAGCAAAGGGTGGGGGTGGGGACGTAGGTGGAGGCTTCTGCTCAGAGAAGCCAGCCCTTGTCCAGTTCTCACAATTCCATCCCTTCTCCAGGTACCAGAATTGGTTTCTTTGTGGCTCTCAAGCACCTGTCCATTTTTTCTCTGAAATGTCTTCCTCAGAAAGTCACCTTTGTTCACATTCAGCTGACCTCATAGGGGCTGTCAAAGAAACCAGTTCTGCCTCAAGGAATCAGGAGAACTTTAGGCAGCCCAGAAGGTGACCCAGGAATTGTGAGGCACAAGAATTCAGCCCCTTGTTTGCTTCCTACATGGCCAGGTTAACAGTGGCCTTTCTCTGTTCGGCAGCCTCCACCATCTCTCACCCTCTCTCGTCTCCTGACACCCAGGCTGGTTTCTCTCTTTCTTTTGAGCCATCACTGTAGGCTGACTGCAGCTTACGGTGGTCCTACCTGAGCACTGAGATTTATTCACAAGTGCCACCACCCTCCTTCCCTGGCCCTTTGCTCCTTGAGCCTCTCATTCAGTCTGAGTCCTTTGATGTTAGAAGTGAAGCCATTGATATTTTAAATTATTGAAATGTGCTTGTTAGTAATAAGCAATCCTGTTGACTTTTGATGTTTTTCTTCTTCTCAATGTAGTTTGTGTTTTAGTAATTAAGACTTGGTATTTCTTTCTACAGTCTTTCTCTGCAATGCTCAATACCCTTTTCAGGGAGAAATGCTTCCTTTATTTTCTTTATAGAGTTTAGTTTGTTGATTATAATTTGTTTAGGCTGTTTATGTCATAGAATGTTTTTTTATTCTCCCTCAATCACCATAGTTTTGCTGTGTGTATTATTTTAGATTTGTTGTTATAGCCTGCATTGCTCCAGGCTGTGCTGGATTTCAGTGTTCACTGAAAAAAAAAAGCTGTTATTCTTATAGATTTTCCTTCATATGTGACTTGGATTTTTTCTTATGCCTTTCATTAACTTCCCTTGTTGTGTATACTTGGTGTTTTAATATGCCTTGAGGGTTTTCTTTTCTGGTCCTGTCTATTTGGTGCTCTGTGTGCATTTTGTTTTTGTATAACTGTGCCTTTCCTTAGAGGAGGAGTCTTTTCAACGATTATGCTGAAGATACTATCCATGTTATTGACTTTGTATGTGTCTCCCTCATCTATGCCATTGTATTTTTGATGGTATTCCACATGTCTTATGTCTTCCTTTTGTGTGTGTGTGTGTGTGTGTGTGTGTGTGTGTGTGTGTGTGTGTGTGTGTGAGAGAGAGAGAGAGAGAGAGAGAGAGAGAGAGAGAGAGAGAAAGAGATTTTCATATGCATTAACATCTCTTCATGCTGACTGCAACTCTAAGGTAAAATAAAGCTTGTAATCCACATGTTGTTTTTGATCAATAGGAACCTATAAAGACAAACATGAAGCTGCAGAGAGTTTTCTGTGATTTGAATTTGTTCATGATATTTAATACTCAAATACACAAACATAAAATAAATTAGAATGTCTTAGTGCTATCAGATTAGTTATAGACACTTAAAATACAGATTATGTATGAAAGCTACTTGATAGGTGCTTTAAGAAATTGGATTAAAATCTCATAATTTTATATGACCATGAGACACATAGCTGAAACTTTTATAAAATATGCTTAGAAATGGCTGACTCCTTTACTCTGGGATATGATGTTACATAAACAGCCCTGTCTTAGTGAGAAGTGATCGATTATGTCCATGGTTTAAGGAGAAGACCAAAGTGAATTTAGACAACAATGTGGAAACAAAATGAGCGTCTTAAAACAGCCATTTAAATGTTATAATCCTTTTCTTGAATATTGCAACATGCAAAGAACTGAAAGTCATGAGCAAAACATGAATATCTAGGCATCAAATTATGAATATTTATCATTACAAAAGAATATGTACAATCCAACATTAGCAAATACCTTTAATCTATACAATATATTGAATAGAATTCAAATACTATAAAATAGAAAACAGAGGAGATATTTTGCAGATAGAATTTCCTCAATTAATTACAAAAACCTTGGAGCATCAATTCAGATGCTTTTCTTAGTTCAGGTTTGGTGGTTTGAGTATTTTTTTAAGGAATTAACTTGTTTCTGTACAGTCAGGATTTAAACCAAGTTCTAACAAATCCTCCCAGCATCATAAAAAGTGTTGTCAACAGAATATTATAACAATAAATGAAGGGAAAGGTAATATATGCTTACAGGGATCCATATCTATAATGAGCAAACTGAACTATGGGGCAGCTAGTTAAGCAGACTGACCCAGATGAGGCTCAGACACCTGCTGCAGTTGTCCCTTCCTCAGAACACTGTGGCATTTAATGGTCTTGAGTCAAGAAGTTGTTCCATATTCACTGTTAAATGAAAAATATGTTATTTTAGTACAAATATCCAATGTCCTCTCAGACATTAGACTCATCTCAATTTTTATTGACATAGATCTAAAGATTTTCACCAGCAATTAGACAACGTCAAGTAAAGAAATGTCAGGAATCTGAAGACAAAAGGAATGAAGATCTAAGACTTCATGCCCTGCATCTCATCTCCATTCTAGACAGTGAATTATGAACATTTCTCACAGAGGTTTGGTGAGAGTACGCCTCCTTGGATGTTACAAAGGAAGTATTTACGCAAATTTTAATTGAAAAGTATTATGTGCACAGAAAATATAGATTGCAGAATCAGAGGAATATTCAACTGAATAATTCACCTTAGGCCCTAATCCTTCCCAGCTCTCCCCCATGTGTCTGTCTGAACTCTACTGACTGGCACAGAGAGAAGGGAAGTTTGGATTTAATGCACTGGAATTAGGAACCAAAGAGCAGACTCTAGGGAGTGTTGGGAAAGAAGATGAATTTCTTTCCGGGATAAACATACTCTAGAGGATACTGGAGCAAAACAGGACAAACTGAGTCGGAGGACATGTCCTCTGACTTTCTTTTATTTTAAAAAGAAGTACAGAAATTTATTCTTCTTATCTTTTTGGTTACAACTTTAATTCTTAGCAAGAATGGTCCTAAGTCAAGTGACTTAAATGCATGAACCCATGCTCCCTTGAGCATACATAGAGTGAGGACTGGACTCTCTTGCTCTATCTGTGTTCTTCATGAGAAAATGCTCACAGGAATGCTGTGCTTCACTCCTATGTGTAAAGTTCAGCTCCTTAAATGTTTAAGACATAGTCTGTTAGAATAGAGCCAAATACCAGCAAGTAAACATACGTTTCTCAGCTCAACACACACCATACAACAAAAAATTTTTTGTAAAAATTAGACCTGTGAATGTCAGGTATAGAACTCCAAAATGCTGGCTTCTTAAATGGTAGCTAGGGAATGTAAAGTTGATGATCAAATCTTAAATTCACCACACTGGGCCTAGTGCAATTTGTGAAGCGTAGACAAGCACTGTAGCATGTATCTGCACACCCAAAAGTAAACATGGAAGGCAGATGTAGGAACAGCTCAGGTTAGAAGCCAGCCAGGGCCACACAGAAAAAGAAAATGACATACAGTTGTTAATCTAAAGCTTAACTTACTGCCTCAAGAAATTGGCCCTTTTATTTAAAGCTTCCAAACATTTTCCCTGTTTCTACTGGTCACTGCAAAGTTCCTCAAACTGCTTAATACTAATTAATGTAAAATTGTTTCTAGTTAATTATAATTCAGTAATGTTCACTCTTCCTAATAATTTTGATACTAACCACAGTTTTTAATGGAAAAATGGATAATCGCATTCCTCTTTTCTGCTTATCATACTCTGAGGATACAATACCATTCTTGAAATCCGGGGTTGTTCTATTTTTTTCCCCATGGAGTCTTTCAGTGTTTGGAGACAGAAACCAATATAGCTACTGCTTCCGCTGTAACTTTCACCCATAACTGAGATTAAATCCTACCAGAGCAAAGGCCTCCAGTGTGGATTTGTGTGTCACAGGCTCAATAGCTCATCAACAAGGCAGGAAATCAGCTAAGAACTTGACCCATGAAAATTATACCAAGAGGAATTGCTTGTGAGATATTTAGTAAACTGCTCCATGGCAAGCACAGCTGCTGTTGAGAACAAGTGCAGCTGCAGGACAGACTCCTTCTTTAGTGTTCAACATGGTCTTACAAAGTCTTTGTCCAGAAACATGATGATGGGCAGCTGAGGCTTTGCTATGTAATCACTTAAGGACTCCTCACAGAGAGCAGCACCTACGTTCTTTTAACACCTAACATAGGGTCACATGGCCCTTCCTGAACTTTTGTTGTATGTAATGTGGCCAGTGTGTCACAGAGGTTCTTAATTTCAGAGACCTCATTGTAATCACCACCACATTGTCACATATTTTGGAGCAATTACCATCCACCAATATGGGCTAATTCTTCCTCTGGTCTACTATTTTCCCTTCTATAAGTACACAGAAAATCTGCACTTTTTACTTTATATTTTAAAAACACACATCTTTTCCAATTTTTTCTTTTTTTGCTTACTGAGACTCCCAAATGCAGTTTAGGTACGTGGCACAGGACAGAAGTTAGACATATAAGAAGTACTTTAGAGGCCAAAATCTACTTCCTATGTAACATGATTATTTTCTGTGTGTTCAGTGTGACAAATGCTAACAAAAGACTCCAAAGATAGTAACTGGGGTGGGGGAACCCAGGAGGTACAGGTATGTCAATTTTAAAAGTAAAGCAGTTGGAAGGTGGTCATAGGAATGATCATGAAGTAAACTGAAATCTTAGCATCCTGACTAGTAGATTTTGAGTGATTATAAACCAAATTGTTTATCATGTCGACTTTCTATAATTACTTTCTAAATTTAAAGTTTTGAATTATGCCTACATGAGAAAAACAGTGTTTAACTCAAGTACAGGATTCATGCTTTAGCAAGCATACTGTAGGACACATTTGTATTTTAAAGAGTATTTTATTAATAATTTTGATATTATTATGCCTGGATTTTTCAAGGATGAGTTAAGAGGGTAGGTTGAGATTGTAACAAATAAGACCTAATATATACAGCATTTAAGCTCAAAATAGTATATAAATTGATGCTTTGTGATCAATCCTTCAGATGTTCAGATGTTTCATCTCTATATACTAGGTCTCCAGCTGAGGTGGTTCAGCCTTGCTGAAGGAAGGATGGCACTGAAGGCATGTTCGGAGATTTCATAGGCATGCCTGACTTCCAGTGCCTTGCTCTGCTTTGTGTCCACAGTTGAAGATTCAAATGCCCCAGCATCTTAATCATCTTCTCTTCTATTTGCCCTTGCTCTGAGGGGCTATTATCCCATGGAACTGTGAACCACAATAAACTGTCTTTAAAGTTGTCTTGATGATGGTGTTTTATCAGACCCCCAAAAGGCATCTAAGGATTCATAGTAAAGGAAATGACTTGTGGTACTATTATTTTCCTATCCTTAAGACGTACACCACAACACTGCACATGTTTAGTTCTTCTCCCAAGTCAAGGTTCTCTTTTAGGGCCTGGCATGACGTTGCATTGGCTGACTTTCAGAATATCCATTTGGATGTTGGCCTTTATCACTAATAACAGAGAGCAAACCCTATGTGGGGAAAAGATAAGCACCTGTCATCGCAGATCTGCACTTGCAGAGCACCAGTGTGAGCCTTCTTGAGAACCACAGTTCTCATTATTTCATTACACGAAAAAGAGTGCAGGTAGAGCTGGAGAAAAGGTCGAGATCCCGAGTTGTACTTGATGCCTCCACACCTATTTTCTTCCTTGTGAGGATACATTATAAAATTATCTCCTATATGCTAACAGAATAGAACTTTTGCTGGACTTCACATGCAAGTGCAAAATATACGTTTGGGTCACTTAAGATTTAGGACCAATAGGCTACTGTATGGTCAACCTGTTTAATCTGTCTTGAAAAGATCATTGTAACAACCAACCTTATTTGTCTTGAACTTCCCATGTAATCAACTTTTACAACCTAAGCTAATACAGAACATGAATATTACATTATACAACCTGACAAACCCCTGACCCAAGAGGAATGTGTGTGTGTGTGTGTGTGTGCGTGTGTGTGTGTGTGTGTGTGTGAGAGAGAGAGAGAGAGAGAGAGAGAGAGAGAGAGAGAGAGAGGGAGAGGGAGAGGGAGAGAGTGTTTTACCGTGATTTGCATGGTTTGGGTCCTGAAACCCTCACTAGGAGCTATGAGGAAATAAAGGAAAGTGTTGGGGACAACAGGCCATATGACCAATGTTCAGCCATCTTGTCAGAGCCTGCACCTTTAAGTCTCTGTTTTTCCCAGAGCTTGTCTTTCACCAGAAACTAGCTGACCCTGCTGTGGTTCAGCAGTTAAACTAAAGACAGATAGAGATGGAGCAACCCTGTTATGGTTTAGCAGTTAGACTAGACAAAGAAAGAGCAAGATACCCTCTGTGGCAGGACATTATGACCCTGCCTGGAATTCCCTGTGTTTTGAGAAAAGCCTGCAGCTGGGTTGCTATAGCAATATGCTTCCCTGCCTTCTGAATAATAAAAGCTGCTGCCTGACTAATAAAGTTTGAGAGCCTGATCAATCAGACTTGCTCTCCTTCTTTGTGTCTTGCATTTTCAACAGGTGAACTTCCTCCTAAGTTTTAGTTGAACCCCGCAGGCTGGGCCAGGAAAGACTGACACAGAGACATGTGTACAGTAAAGCTAGGGAATTTTCTGATCCTCCACAACTCAGAACTTCATCATGTGTATTAGGAATCAGGAGCACGGTTAGCTAGCCACCCTGGTAGTTCTCTGTAGGTGGCCATTTTCAAGGTGTATACACTATGTAGGAGGAAGCTATCTTTCATAAACACTCAGACTCCTAAGGAAAGCCATGCCATTTCTCGAGCCTGGTCCATATAAGTATACAGCTTTGTTAAATATCCCATGTGTCTAAGATCTTGGAATCCCTAGCATGGACATAGCTTTGTCAAAATGAACATTCACAAGGCTGGAGAGATGGTTCGGTGGTTAAGAGCACTACCTGCTCTTCCAAAGGACTCAGGTTCAATTCTCAGCACCCACAATGCAGCTCACAACTGTCTGTAACTCCAAGATCTGACACTAGCACACATAAATTAAATGAAATATTTTTTTTAATGAACATTAACTCAGGACTTCCCTCCCTCAGGGATTCCTCTGCTCCATATAGTGATTGGTATGGGAGGATGCAGCCAGTGTGAGTGCTGTCACCTGGGGCTTGATATTATGAGAATGTACTTGATGCTATAAGAAAGAAGACTGAGCAAAGCAAGGCAGACCAAGCAGTAATCAGCAGCCCCACATGGCCTCTGCATCAGCTCCTGCCTCCTGGTCCCCAGCTTGTTTGAGTCCTTGCTCTGACATTCTCAGCAGTAGACTTTAGAGGAAAATGAAAGAAACACTTTCTTCTCCAAGTTGATTTCGGCCATGGTGTTTTCTCATAGCAATAGAGTCCATAACTAAAGCAGAGCCGCGTGATTGACAAGTTATGAGGATACCTCAAGTCAGACACAAGGCACAAAGCTGTTCCAAGTCTTGATGTCAAGATAACAATTTATAAAGTGAATACACATTAAAATAAATGTAGTTCCAGTTTCTGTCTGTTCTCTCCCTGTGTAGATCTTGAGTACTTCTTGTTTTTTTTTTTCTTTTGTTTTGTTTTGGTTTTGTTGTTGTTGTTTTGGTTTATCGAGACAGGGTTTCTCTGTGTATCCTTGGCTGTCCTGGACTTGCTTTGTAGACCAGGTTGGCCTCAAACTCACAGCGATCCACCTGCCTCTGCCTACTGAGTGCTGGGATTAAAGGCGTGCGCCACCACTGCACAGCAGGTACTTCTTGTATTTTAAGACTGACAGATATTGTTGTGTGTAGAGTTTTTATGGTTTACAGCAATCCACAGTGAGTCAGAAAATACATGTTTGTAGGGTGCTTGACTCCAGTTAGTACATCTACTCTGCAATTTCTATAGCTACGGTTAGGAAGAGTAGGAAGAATAGGAAGAAAGCTTGTAAGAGATAGGGAATCAGGGCCTTTTCTAGGAGATCTTGCCTTCAGTGTATTAGAGGAAAGCTGCACACAGGAAATCTCAACAATATAATTACCTAAATGAGATTTTAAAAGTGGCAGCATGACATCAACTGCCAATGTGGATGGGCAAATCTCAGAAGACCCCATACGTAAATGAAGAGCCAAAGACAGTCACTGGCTGCTCAGGAGGAACAGAAGTCTTCTTCAGGGATGAAGCAACTACTTGGTCATCCTGTCAAAATTGTTCATTCCTAAACACACGCACACATGCTAATGACATGAGATAGTCTCAATCAGTCTCTCTCTCCCTCTCTCTCACGCACACTGAAGATTAATTTCAAAAGGTCAAGAAATTGGAGAGTGACAAGGATGTAGTTCGAGATGAAGGGGCCAGGAGAGGGGTGACAATGATGTAAATACCATATTCAAACTAGAAAATGTGCAATGGAGATAAATTTGAAACAACTTTACAGTATATTTGAACTAGGGGAATGACTCACTAAGTACTGTAAATATTGTTTAAATGTATGAGAAAACATTGTGTATAATGTTTACTTTTTTGTGTATTTTACCTTAAGGAAAACAACCAAACCGGTTACTTTTTTGTTTGTTTGTTTGTTTTGAGACAGGCTTTCTCTGTGTAGCCTTGCCTGTCCTGGACTCCCTTTGTAGACTAGGCTGGCCTCAAACTCACAGCAATCCGCCTGCCTCTGCCTCCCGAGTGCTGGGATTAAAGGAGTGCACCAGCACGCCAGGCTGGTTACATTTTCTTTTAATTCAATCAGTGCCTCCACAGATTCCTCTGATGTTTACTGAGGAGTGGACATGGCCCTTTTTCCTGGTTGGAAGAGAATCACAGTTGGTAATCTTCCTCAGCATTCTGGAAAACAAAAGAAACAAAAGTCATAATGTACCTTCTCCATTACACACTTGAAGTGCATACTGTCTTCTAGTCTGCATCTATAAAACTAAAAATTCCTGAGGCAGGCAAGAATTCTGTCCTGCACAAGAGGAGGCTGCCACTGGGAATTGACAGTGGTGAGTTTGGTGGTCTTTACTCCCTCTGAAAATCCACGGACAACTGAAGTTCCTGCCTTCTCTTTCTCATGAAACACAGATTTGTGGATGCAAAATAGATTCTTTCTGCTAGATTTTTGTGACATTGTAAATAAGAAATCACTCTATGCCCTGTCTCCAAGCAAGAAATGTGTCCCTGTCATCCACTTCACAACAGGCTTTGGAGAACGTTGAGCTTTGTCATAACGTGTTATTGTCTAGACAACTTATCACCGGGTGTCACATGCCCATTATGTCTGTGATGACTGAGCAAAGCTAAGTTTAAAAGCCCTGGCACCTCAGCAGCCTGAGATCTCTAGTCTATTCCTGGAGTCCCCACTAAGAGAAGGAGATCTTTCTAGAGGTCTCAGTTTTATACAAGTTCTGTGTAATTTCCCTCAGTTGGAAAATAGATAACGGTGTTGACCTCTGGTTGAGTATGTACAGTGTTCACAGTTACAGAGATGTTATTATTGACTTTGTTGGAATGCAGCTGTTAAAGTGTTCTGTAGGCATAAGGTTACTGTGCAATTCAAATGTGGATTTCTGTACCACTCATATCTGGCTGCAAGCTTTGTTTTGAGAATCTCATCTCAATTGCTCCCTGACATGCCAGTAAAAGCAGTTTACTGTCAATTGCTGAACAAGAGAGAGAATAAGGCTGGAATTCCTGCCAGCCAGGAGAGAAGGAATTAGAGGATTCAACCAGGAAATTCAGCAATGAGAACCATCCAGGACAGATCAGAAGAAGGGCTGGAGCAGGGAAAGCTACAAAGTGCCAGCATCTCCAGGGAGCACTCTGGGAGGAAACCAAGTTAGCTTACACGGTTAAGAATAGAGTAGTAACTGCTGAGGTCTTGTGTTGTACAGCTTATTATTGAACAAACCTAAAAGAATCTCAATTATTTATGTGATAACTGAGTTGAGAGAGAAACTGAGAAACAAACCTAGTTATATAAAAATAACTGTAGCAGTGCTCTGTTTTGATTTTATTATGTTTCTCAGCAGTTTCTAAGAAGGAGGATAGTGAGTTCAAGGCCACCCTTCACTACACAGTGAGTTCCTATGAGCTTGGGCTATACAGGGAGACTTTGGAGGAGGCAGAAGCTAGAGAAATGGCTTAGAGTAGCTGTTCTCAACCTGTGGGTTACGACCCTTTGGAATATCAAATGACCCCTTCATAAGACTCACCTAAGACCATCAGAAAATACTTTGTGATTCATAGCAGTAGCAAGCTTAATTATGAAGTATAAATGAAAATTGCCCTGGGGGTTTGACTAACGCTCAGGAGGAGAATTTTCCTGTATAGAGACAGAACACTAGACACGAAGAAGGGGGCAAGTCTGTATTCTGATTAAACCCCGTTTATTGAGAGTTTTTACAGAGTTTATATAGGCACAGAGGCATGGGTATTTGCGTAAGCAAGGGTTGCTGTGGATACCTAACTCTTGAATGCTCCAGCAGGTAGGTATCTACCTTTACAGCTGCTAATTGCAGGACAGAATTTCCAGGAAAGTTGTGAAGGATCTGGTAAGTCAGGAAAAAGCTCCCAGAACTGCTGCTCGCAGGCAGCTGACCCTTAATCTGATCTTATCAGTAGTCCCACCTGAAAAGGAGTAGCTCGGTGTCTGGAATGACCAGCCCCCACAATAAACCACAACAGGTGTCTAACTGCCGACCTATGACAAGGTCAGCTAGTTTCTGGTGAATGGCAGACTTCTGGAGAAACAGGAACCTAGGTTCTGACAAGATGGCTGAACATTGGCCACGTAGCCCGTCCCCAACAGAAAGTAACTTTTTGGTTGGATGTCACCACCACAACATGAGGAAAGGTATTAAAGGGTAATAGCATCAGGAAGGTTGAGAACCACTGGTTTAGAAGCTAAGAGCATTGATGCTTATGGGGAGCAGGTGAAGTCCTAAATGAATTGGCAAGGACCCCAGTGCCTCAGACTCATGGGAAAAGGCAAGTCTTCTTGCCAAGGTGCAAATGTTGACAGAGAACATGGACTACAGCTTCCTCCTCCTAGATGTTTACAACCTGAGACTGCTTCCCTACAGAGACCTCCTACTAAGACCTCCCACTAAGAGTTGCTAACTCAACAACATTAAACAGGAAACCCTGACATCCCACAGTTACTACAGCTCCCATAGATGAGGCTGAAAACTCAAGGAACCAGTATGCTGAAAAGACTTAAATCTAACGACATGCCAGGCATCTACAACTCCTACAGAAACCCTGAGATCCAAATATATAAGTACAAGGGCCTAATGTTACTTTAGCTTGTGAATACCCACCCACCCACCCACCCAGACCTCTCTCAATCTCTGGCCCCGGCTAGAGCTAGTTTTCACTGACCAGATCTGTGTTTCATGACCACCATGACCCCTTCGCCATTGGCCTCGGGCTCCACTCCCACAGTCCTGGTAGTGAATCAGCCCATAATAGTGGAAGGAGTTGTGGGCTTCAGATTATTGGGCTTGGTGATGAGTGTCTGCTTATTCCTCTTGGTCAGGAAACTGAGGCAGTTCCCAAGGATCGTCCATTGGGATTCGTGGACATTTTGGCTGCTTTTCTACCTATGGTGTACCTGAATGTTTAATAAGACTTTTGTAAGGCTCATATAGAGTTCGGACCAACATATTCATAGTTTAAAATTTTCCATTTCAATCATAAAAATATATTGAAAGTAATTTATAGCTGAGCTGAGATTATTATGATACCCAAAGTGCTCTAAAAGGTCTTCTATATATGCCCGCCCAATGTATTATTAGGGTTCTATGCAATCACAGAACTGATAGAATCAATTTCTCAATTTATAGAAAGGGTATTTTTAGAATGATTTGGAGTCTGTGTTCCAGCTAGTTGAACAATGGCCATCTATGATGGCAAAGTCCAAGAGTCCAGTAGTTGCTCACTGCAGGAGCCTAGATGTCTCAGCACAACTTTTATATAGGCTGGAATCCCAAAGAAGTAAGCACTAATGCCAGTGAAGGAATAAATTGGTTAGAAAAGTGAGAGCAAGCAAAGAAAGAGTAAAACGTCCTTCTTCTATGTCTTATATAGGCTTTCCAGCACAAGGTGTAGCCTTGGGTTTTTTAATTCAAAACAACTGGATTACAGGTGTGTCGTCCCCCCCCCCCCCAATCAAGATCCAGATTAAGGGCATTTCTTCCTACCTCCAAGTTCTGGATTACATGTAGATCTCTGCACTTCAAATTAAGGGGGCGGGTAAGCCCTCTCAGGTGTGTCCCTCCATTTTCAGGTTATAGTTAATTCCAGATATAATAATGTTGACAACTAAAAAGAGCCATCACACCATCACAATTCCACTCCAGGTCAACTTGACACACAGTCTATCTTTTAATGCCATGATTAATTTCCCAATGAAAACAATAACCAGGCCATAATAATGCCTAACTATGATGTAACTAACTATTCCAAGTCCAAGGCACACACGTTATATACTAGACCAGACCCTAATTATGCCTAATGTGAAATACGTATCTTTCGTACAACAGTAAACCCATTATAATGTTAGAATAGGTTCCAATGTCCTTGAGGGACATTCTTTTAGTATCTCAAATTTAAATATGATAACCATTAATATTATCTTACTTAATTTACATCACATGAAGGAGAAATTAAGGAAAGAAAGCACAAATATCTGTACAAACACATTGTTAACAAAATATAACAGGAACACTCATATCACTTATAAAACTCCTTTCTGCAATTGGTCATATAGATTTAGCTAGTATCTGTAACTACCTTCCTCTAATATCCTTTTTGTATTTCCTCCACCCTTGGCCGTAACCTCAGCAGATCTTGGTGTTTTTCATAGAGGAGTGAGTCATATGTTCATTCCTGAGAGGTCTGTGCCCTTTGTCATCCCACCTGGATTAAGCTGTTGTAGGCTCCCACTGCCTTTAATCACAAGGCATTCTAGTAGCAAGGAATTCACTAAATCACTGGTTCTCAACTTATGGGTTCCAAACCCTTTGGGGATCTAAGGACCCTGTCACAGGAATTGCCTAAAACCATCTGCATTTCAGATATTTACACGACAACTCATAACAATAGCAATATTGCACTTACGAAGTAGCAGTGAAAATAATTTTATGCTTGAGGATCAACACAACCTGAAGAAGTGTATTAAAGGGTCCCAGCATTAGGGAGGTTGAAAAGTACTGCAAAAACCGTCTCCTGTGATCCAGGCATACATAAGCTTTCTTACCTCCATTAGGAGAAGCAATAGAATGTCCCCGTGGTAATCTGAACCCATCACTCTTCCCAATCCTATTATTCCTTTCTTATCCTATTGTTTTAAGGACATTAGATGTCCAAATTGCCCAGGGGAAAGTCTGAGGTTCTTGTTCAACAGAACGCTTGTTTTAGCTCCCGGTTGGGGCACTCACCTCTCTAGAACTAAAACTTGCTGGCCAGCAGAGCTTAAGGTCACAGGAAGAGAAAGCAAAGCATTCCCTAAGGGGTCACCAGTGGTATAACGATTAAACCAATTCCCTTTTCCACCCCTTGAATCCTGGACCCATGGATCCTGGTTATGAGACAAACCATACCATATATTGGATGCTGACTCAAAGGATACACAGCCTTCTGGAGACTCTTCAGCCTCCAGCTCTCCGGCTGCCTGTCACCTAATTTGCTCTGCGATGGTATTTTCAAAGAACATTCCATCTTTCTATGAGGTTAGCTGCTTCAGGGTGACAAAGGACATAGCAATACCAGTAGAATCTATGATAGTGGTCCCACTGCCTCATTTCTCTGTTTTGAAGCGAGTTCCTTGGTCAGAAGCAACACTGCGTGGAATACTGTTGCAGTGGATAAGGCACTCTGCACATCCATGGGTGGTGGTTTTGGCAGAAGCAATTATGTGCATGAGAGGTACTATGTAAACATTTGCCATTATGGCCACTTTGTTCATGGGCCCATTGGAAAATGACAGGAATGTCTGGGGAATGAGGCTGACTGTTCACAGAATCAATCATTCTATTTCATTATTGAATTCTTCTTCAGCTGAAGTCACCATTTTATGAGCATTTACATGTGACATAAATATCTTTACATCCTTTAAACATTTGGAGAAATGTATCTACATATTTCTTCCCTGTATGTCTTTCTCAACAATTTTCCAGTCATTCTCTTTCTGAGACCCCGACAATCAAGCCAATGTGTTGGTTTCAGCTCTGGAATCAGTGAAGAATCACACATCTAGACATTTCTTCTTCCAAACAAAATGTATGATCATGTGTATTATATGAAGTTCTGCCCTCTGTGAAGATTTCTCTTTGATGGTGTCTTTCAGGCTTGTCCCAGAAAAAATAGTAATGCTGCTGTTGGACCCTAATGCCCAACTCGGGAAGAGGGTCGCCGCGAGAGAACACTTGAAACACACAACGCACTTATGCAAAAGCAAAGATTTATTTCTGACACGTCAGGGTCCCTCACCACTCGAGAGGCGAAGGACCCCGAGCAGCTGGTACAGGCTAGTTTTAAAAGCAAAAACTGCAAAGCAGGTGGGGTTGCTTATCAAGTTAAACCATATGGACATTAGGACATCTGGCATTGGGAAACCTCTTGTGGGGACTTGGGTGTGGGTCCCTAGAGCGGTTACTAGAAAACATATGGGGACATCTGATATTTGGAACTTGCCTGTAACTATTCTGGGAACTAGGGAAGAACTCTTGAGGTTAGCAGTTCTGAGAACTGGGAAAAACCTCTGGGGTCTGAAGTTTAGGTTCTAGGCAAGCAAGGTTGGGCACGCAAACAAGCATCTTATATTTCATAATTTTACACTTTCTCACTGCAATTGTGCACTTCTGGATGGTGCCTGCACGACATCCAGAACCTTCAGTAAACCATGTCATAGTCTTTTCTTCCTTTGCCATCTGATGATAGGGTACACCTCATGAGGCTCTAGGTGCATACTCGGCATCAGAGGGCATTGTACAGGAGTAGAAACCATAGGTTTTTGGTCACCTTTTTCATGTAACTTTCTTGTGCCCTCAGGACATACTCAGACTCTATCATATCTATAGCACTTTCATTTGATAATAGGTTGCTGCTGTGTGTGTCCTACTTTATGACTGGGTGGGTTAGATAGCACTCAACTCATGATGGGCAGCTCAGGCCACATGGTAACTTGCTGTCCCACTGTTGAAAGTTGAATTTCCTCTGAGGTAGTGTAGCAGGCCAAGAGCTGTTTTTAAAAGGGAAAATAGTTGGACATAGATGGCGGTAGAGCCTTGCTAAAAAATCCCAAAAGTGCCTTCTGTGGTTCCCCACAAGGGCCTGCCAAAGCTCCAAACAGCATTCCTGTGTGGCACTGACACCTCTAGTGCCATCAGATCTGCTGGATCATATGATGCAACTGGTAGAGCAGCCTTCTCCTATTGCAAGACATCACTTGCCCCCAAACTAGGAGCTTTTGAGTCATCTGACATATTGGTCAGAGTAACACACCTGATGAGGAATGTGCTGTCTCCAGAATCCAAATAGGCCCTCTGAACAGTGTACTTCTTTCTTGGTGGTTGGATGGGCCAAGTGCACTGATTTTTCCTTCCTCTTGAAAGTAATGTCTCTGAAGCCCACATCACTGGACTCCTAAGAATTTCACCGAGTTAGAAGGCCCTTGAATTTTGATTGGATTTATTTCCCATCCTTTGATAGTCATATGTTGCCAATAAGTCTAAAATGGTTATTACCTCCTGCTCATTTGGCCCATTTGTCATAATGTCATCAATACAGTGCACTAATATGATATATCACGGAAGACACAGATGATCAAGATCCCTTCTAAGTTATGACACAGGGTTGGAGAGATAATATATCCTTGAGGTAAAACTGTAAATGTCTACTTCTGGCAGTGCCAACTAAAAGCTTCTGATAGTGCTCATGGACAGGTACTGAGAAAAAGGCATTTACTAGATCAGTAACTGCACCATGTACCAAGGAGATGTATTAATCTCAAGTAAGGACACCACTCAGTCACCTTGCAACCTTTTGTCTTCTTTCTTTACTGCTCTTCACATTGCTAACCTCTAAGCTGAAACTGCTCTTCAGACACCTGCCTCATATTTAGGTGGAGCTTTATTTCAGTTCTAATGCTAAGCTCTTCTTGCAATGAGCAAAGTCACTGTCCTACTCAGAAGCAGGGACATTGCTGCTACTTGAGGAAGGAACAAAATGTCATTTTAGGCATACACAATTTATCTCTAATGCTGGAGATGTCCTTGTCCTTCTCTTCTTAGAGACTCTCCAGAGCCACCTCTGCCACTGGGCTGTGAGTGTGTATTATCCATCATTTTCTTAAATCTATAGGGTTAGGAATGAAGTTATACACATTATAGGCCACAGTCATTGTGTAGCCTAGTTCTTCACAGCTGTTGTCTTTTATTAAACTGCACAAACACTTTATATTTGGTACAGATGCAAAAGGAAAAACACCTAAAGATAATGAGGTCCTTGGAGGTGGGCAAAGTAGAAGTTGTAGGGAGGAAAGGTTAATGGGAGAACAATGTAGTTATAGTTTAATTTTTGAAAATTAAAAATATAGTATCAATCTTAAAAACACAATAATAATAGACTAGATACTCTATTGAACCAATATTACATACACATCAGACAAACATATTTCATGGACTATATTATTGAACTGAAATAAATTTAATCCAATATATCTCAAATATGCCATTTCCCTAACCTCTTTCTTTTCTAGTTACTCTGCTTCTCATCTTTTGTTTAATTTTGAAACAAACACAGAAGGCCAAATAAAGCCCATGTGGCAATCAATCATGAACATAAGCACAGTCAAGGATACTTAAGAATATAACCATTCAAAAGCCGGGCGTGGTGGCACGCGCCTTTAATCCCAGCACTCGGGAGACAGAGGCAGGTGGATCTCTGTGAGTTCAAGGCCAGCCTGGTCTACAAATTGAGTCCAGGACAGCCAAGGCTACACAGAGAAACCCTGTCTCAAAAAAAAAAAAAAAAAAAAAGAACAGAACCATTCATGAGGCAACTGACAATCTGCACATCTCAATTATCTTCAACAGTCCATAATAAAATGACAGCCATTAAGTTGAAGCTCCTTCAGCATCAAGATGTCTAAATATAAGTGCTGGGAACTTTCCTGAACTTCATATTGCATATCATTATGGAACACAACATTTTCCCAGTATGACCCAGTTTCTAAAAAAAGTTATTTATTAAAATAGAATTTGTCCATGATATGACATACGTAATTTACAATTTACAGAAGTTTCCCTTAAGTCACTAGTAATCTGCATTGACTGTAAATGACACAAACAATATAAACGAGTCTTCCTGCCTTTTCCGTTTTACTTTCTTGGTGTTATAATTCCCTGTGTCTCAGACTAGCATGAGTCCTAAATTGTTTGCAATTCCCTCAGCAATGATTTGCTTGCTGATACTACCCAGTTTTGATCCAGAATGTGCAAAGCATTTAATTAAACCATCTGTTGTCTTCTACTAATCATCTGTTATTCACTGTTAAGTCCTACTTAGGTGTGGTGTATGTTAGGAGTCTGCCTCAGTCTGCCTAGCTGTGATGTCATTGCCTAGCTGCCATTGTGTGGCCCTGACCAATATATAAAAGGAAAGACCCACCTCTCCACCCTCTCTCTCTCTCTCTTTCTCTCTCTCTGGGGTACCCCTTCCCCCATTCCTTCTCTCTCCATGTTCATTTAATAAATTCCTCATCTAATATATTTTGCCTGGCATCTTATTTCTTCTTATCTTATTTTCTTATTTTTAAACATAGAATTGGTGGCCCATGCTGGAAGAACTCTTCCAGATTTGTTCTAAGTGTGGAATCCTTTCTACCAATCTCATTCTTACACACTTCCCACCACAATTTCCTTCTGTTCCAAACTTCACTCTGCGTCTCCATTCATTCCTGTCTGAACCCATCCCTGCCCTGACTTCAGGCTCCGCTTTCTCCTGTGACCCAGCATGGCACGCAGGTGATTTGTTTACAATGCTAAAACTAGATTGTTATGCTCTACCTTCATACTCGAATCCTAAAAATCACTGCCTTAAAACTTGTTTAGCTGGCTTTGCAGACACCACTGTCCCCTGTCGCTGCTTGCTGTAGCTGTGGTCAACCCCACCGTGTTCTTCAACACTGTGGTTGATGGTGAGCCCTTGGGTTGCATCTCCTTTGAGCTTTTTGCAGACAAAGTTCCAAGGACAGCAGAAAACTTTCGTGCTCTGAGCACTGGAGAGAAAGGATTTGGATATAAAGGTTCTTCCTCTCACAGAATTATTCCAGGATTCATGTGCCAGGGTAGTGACTTCACCATAATGGTTCTGGTGGCAGGTCCATCTATAGGGAGAAATTTGAGGATGAATTCTTCATCCCGAAGCATACAGGTCCTGGCATCTTGTCCATGGCACACACTGGACCAAACACAAGTGGTTCCCTGTTTTTTGTTTGTTTGTTTGTTTTATTTTATTGTATTTTATTGATTTTCTGAGACAGGGTTTCTCTGTGTAGCCTTGGTTGGCTGTCCTGGACTCACTTTGTAGACCAGGCTGGTCTCGGACTTATAGAGACCCACCTGCCTCTGCCTCCCCAGTTCTGGGAATAAAGGTATGGGCCACTATGCCCGGCAGTTCCCAGTTTTATCTGCACTGCCAAGACTGGGTGGCTGGTGGCAAGCATGTGGTCTCTGGGAAGGGGAAAGAAGGAGTGAGCATCATCGAAGCCATGGAGTGCTTTGGATCCAGGAATGGCAAGAACAGCAAGAAGGTCACCATTCCAGACTGTGGACAACTGTAATTCTTCTGACTTGCGGGCATCCTACCCATAACACCATTCCTTCTGTAGCTCAGGAGAGCCCCCCACCTCATCTGCTTGCAGTACTCTGTAATCTCTGCTATTGCTGAAGTTCTTTAGGTTCCATATTGTCCTCATTCCTCTCCAAGTTTAGCTGGATTGCAGAGTTAAGTTTATGATTATGAATAAAAAGTAAATAGGAAAAAAAGCATATTTAACCTTATAAATGTGATGTGATTATTCATACAAGAAACTGTTCTACTCTCTTTTTATGTACCGTGCTTAAGTTTTTTTTAATATTTTATTTTATTTTATTTTATTTTATTTTATGTGCATTGGTCCGAGCGTGTCAGAGCCATTGGAACTGGAATTACAGACAGTTGTGAGCTGCCATGTCGTGGCTGAGAATTGAACCCAGGTCTTTTGGAAGAGCAGACAGTCCTCTTAACCATTGAGCCATCTTTCCAGCCCCCTATGTTTATGGTTTTAAGGCTCCATCTTAATATGAATAAAACCTAAAATCCTAGTCTTTAATTATTAAGGTCTTATAAATGATGAAGTCCTTTAACATATTCAAAATGTATTTTTAGTCATGCTAAGAACCAATGAGATTAATTTTACTTTCAAGGTCAAACACATAATGAGATCATAAAATTCTATTTTATGTTTACAAAGTATAGTTTAGAGCAGATAACTAGATACAAAGCTCACGTAACTCAAATTTGCTAACCCTGAAACTTGTCAGAGATCTGCTGAATATGGCATTTAACATGTGTAAACTTATTATGAAAAACAGAGATTCTCAGATCATACCAGCACTTCCCCAAAGTTCCAGAAGATTTGGGCACAATGGCAGGTGTCTTCAACCCTGGATTGTGATATACAGACCAGTGAGTAAAACTGCTCCCAGTGTTTCACCTTCTCTTAGGGCTCAAACTGGACAGTCATTGTCTCACATTGCTGAAACATGGTGAGGTCAGTCTCTTACATGTTCGTCTTCCACAGAAACATCCTCTTGTCCTTTGTGCCTGATACCAGACTGTCTCTACCCATGGTGCCATGCTGCCAGAGAGGACAACTGGGACAAAT
The DNA here is from genome assembly GCF_964271855.1 of Acomys minous. Lineage (NCBI taxonomy): Eukaryota > Metazoa > Chordata > Mammalia > Rodentia > Muridae > Acomys > Acomys minous. The sequence goes on from NC_140498.1 coordinate 52,546,391, forward strand.
GTGTATTTACTGATGACTATGACTAACTAGTCATCTCTGTCATTTTTATTAATACTCAGATTCCTTTAGATTACAAAGTTCTCAGGACTCTGATCACATTGACAGCAAAGATGATATTAGCTTGATAGCAAAAAAACATAGAATTGGCTGCTTATCCCAAAGTAATCTACCATGTTAGTTCATTGGTCAACTTATTAGCTAGTTAAAACTACTGGATACTAGATCTCTTATTTAAAAGGGCAAACATATTTGCTTTACTCACAGACCTCAGCTTGAAGACAAACAGGCTTCAGCTAACTTCCCAGCCCTCTTCATACGCAGGAGACCAAGCTTTAACTGTCAGGTCTAGATAAAGTCCACCTTGTTACCAGACTTCTTTTTACCATGTTTTTAGCCAAAGGACAGTGACGACTTACAGCAATTTCACCTATGTCTTAAGGCTCCCATAAAGGTATTTTATGAATCTTAGGAGGCCTAAGGTGTTTTATGAATATTGGATGGTCCAAGAAGATGTTTTAAGGTTGATACGTGCAAGTTAAGAAAGTTAGAAGGTCTAAGAAAGTGTTTTAAGATGATAAATGCAAGTTATGAAAGTTTATATGTCTAAAAAGATGTTTTATTTCTTCCTGTTGCTATGCTATTATTCTATTAACTGTTGAGAGTGTTGACACTGGTCAATGGAGCTCTAATTTATTATTCTAACTGTGTTAAAATATTCCACTATATGATCCTATCATAGTTCCAAGGTCAAAAATTTTAATTTCCTTTGATTACCTTCTGCTTAAAATGTCTCTCATTGTACTAAAATCATATACTTCCAGTCTTCTGAGTAGAGGGAAGAAGCCCCTCTGTCACACTGTGTCCTGATGCTAAAGATCTCAATAAAAAAGTTCCACTAGCTGAGGAAGAGGCTTCACCACATCCCGGTCAGGGAACCAAATGTCAGGGTCCGAACGCGCTGAAGAAAAGACCCCAGACTCAAATAGTATACAAACAACAAACAACGTTTATTCTGTAGGATCCAACAAGCTGGGGTCACTGCTCATACAGGAGGGATCCCCCCACCCCGTGAACTTGTAGACTGTTTTTAAAGGCTTTTAGGGGTGTCCCTGAGGGGTGGTGTTAGGTAATCATTAGGCTAGAGAGCCTGTGCTACATCATCTCTGGTTGGCTGCCCCAGAAAATGGTGCCCTGGGCCTGCTCTGAACTAATAGAAACGGAAACCTGTTGCTAGACTTATTTAACCAGATGTAGTGAGTCGAGGGAAGGAAGAACCTCAAGGAAATGAGTATCGAGATTTTCCAGATGCTTTATTAGTCACTCACTCATTGCACTTCACGCAGACATCCCAATACCTCTCCTGGTCGGCTGAGTACAGCTGTTGCCTGATGGATGGCTTCACAGGTCAGACTCGCCATCTGTCCCGGTGCGCTGAGTGGTTCACGGTGTGCTTCCTCTTCTCGGTCAGGGCCCCAGTCTAGTCTGGTCTCTGATGGGTCTTTGGATTTGGGGTCAGCACAGTGGAGTGGTCTTAGTTTGTAAACATCACGGCCAGCCGGAAGTGGCCTTGTTCTCCGCTTATATACCCTATCTATGTGGGGAGGAATCATGGCTCCTTTTAGCCAATGAGGTATTGGATTATGTCACTCATTTTGTATTATGCTTATTGTTACGCTCAGGTGGACAACTTAACGTCATTTCTTATCACAGCAAGTGCACTGTTGCACTTACCGCTACCAACATACATGTTTTTGTTTGCTTTACTACATTTTCACCTCTTTGTTTTACTTGTTCTCTACACCAGGGCTCCCGCTGACCTTTCTAATTGGTAACAGACCAGCATGGCCAATCCCTGAAGACATGGGAAACATGGGAAGGGGCTTCTATTCTGATCATGGCCCACTAAACAATTTAAATGGAGAGACCCTGTCCTCTTTCTAGCTAGGGTTAAAGATCTTCCAGCCTAGAGACCCCAGATACAGGCACTGAGCACTAAATTAGCCTGAGACCTTGCACCAGAGAATGTCAAAGCCGCATCTCTTCCAACACCTGCTGGGTACCTGGGAATTACATGATACAAACACAGCAGGTGTCACTGAGCCTCATCTCCAGCTTTTCTCCCCTGCTGGCCTCTACTCCTTTAACCAGCTACACTTCTCAGTTAGCATTCCTGTCCTGGGAGTGAGGGTCTCACCTCAGGTCAAGGTAGGTTTTCACGGGGGCTTAGCTTCTCCATCCCGCTTTGTTTTGCCTTTGCTGGAGAGATGGGGAGCAAAAGAAAAGGCAGTGTTGACAGAGGCAGGTGTGTGTTTCCTTTCTCCCAAGACAAAAGACAATTGACAAAGGCTTCTGCAGCCTTTTCTGTGCTCCTTGAGTGTTTGAGGGACTGTTCTTCAACCTGAACACTCTGAAGAACACATTGCCTTATGCAGCCTCTTCCCTTTGCTGTGCTGCAGGCATCTCAGAACTGAGGAGAAAAATCCCTCCAGGCAACTGCACATGAGGAGAAAATGACTCAGAAAAAAAGATCCCCTTGTCCCTAACTGATGATTTCCATTGACTGGTGTATGTCAGAAAAGTAGTGAGACTTTAGAAAACAGCGAGCACACAGATATCCTGATTGTGCACTCAACATTAGTTCCTGAAGAGATCAGAGTTCAGAACTGTTAAGTTTCTACAATGTTTTAAATATGGACTGTAAGCCACACAACAGATATGACATGGAGAAGCTTATCATAGGGGAAGGGTATCCCAGAGAGAAAGAGACAGAAAGAGAGATAGAGAAATAAAGACAGCAAGAGAGGAGAAAGGAACAAAAGAGGGAGGTAAGAGGTTTGTACTTTTATATAATCCTGAGCAGGGGCATACCTATTGGCAGGCAGGTAATGACATCATAGGTTGCTAGGCAGACTGGGCACAGTATGCTAACACAATGTGCTAGCTATTCCTTTTTTTTTTTAAATAAAATATCTTGATAGTTGTGAAATGTAAATTGTCATCATTCATGTACATGTTTTAACTCTTGCAGTTTACCTAGTGATTCATAAAGTTTCTAATATCAACACCAATTTCTAAATGACAACAGACAAAAAAAGTAGAAAGACCACATTGGGGCTGATGAATAATTTGGATCACAGATGTTGGAATGGAAGTACTGGGCAAAACCACTAGTAAGACAAGAGTAGCATCATTTCTTATTGACCCAAATGGTGAGTATGAACAGGTTCAACATCATGACACATGAGTGATGCTTCCCCAGAGCTGCTGACTGTCTGGGTGTGGTGGCGCATGCCTTTGATCCCAGTACTCGGGATGCAGAGACAGGCACCAAGAGAATTTCTTTGGCTTAAATAGTATCACCTGGAAAATTCTCATCCCCGTAATTCTTTTTAATTTTTGCCATAGAGCTGTACTGCAACATTTGTTTCAGATTGCACATCTTCTCATCACAGAAGATGCGACTAAAACAGTCTGTTATCCAACAAGATTCCAGATAAAGGGCCTGAGCTGGAGGGCTCATCAGAAAAGACGACCCCTTAGGAACAAGCCATTCTTAGAGTCTCCTTAAAACACATGTAAAGGTCTGTGTTTCTACTTTATCTCTCAGGAAAATTCTATAACAAGTCATGTTTTGCTCTGGTCAGATCTTATTAGTATTACAGAGTATTAAAATAATATATACTTTCTTTGGTGTTCATATAAAAATCTAGGTAATTGAGACAAGGGGTTTATCCACTAAAAAAGGAATGTAGTTGAGTCTCCTACCTTTATCTATCACTATTAATTCTTTAATTTCTTCTAAAGCTGAAAACCTTCACTAGGAATTTTCTCTGCTCCTTTTGATCCAATTGCTCTTACTAACCTGGACCAAATTCTCGGATGTATAGATCCCAGTTCAGGGACAGAAGACTGAAGTTCACTAGTCTAACCCCCAGGCTTGCCCCAGGGCTGCGGCACAACACCCACTGCAGCCTTCTTTCCCCTCTCTCTCTCCATCTCCAGTGGATCACATAGTCTGTGAGCTTCCTTCCTCCCGCCCGCTGCTTTCTCCCAGGTCCCAATCCTAGCAGGCACTCTGTGGGAACCCACAGACCACTCAGATTGGGGGAATAAATAGGCTAATGGCAGATCTTCATCTTTCCCACAAAGTCCAATCCCTCAGTCTCATCCCTAGCTCTCTATCAGACCTGCTGTGGCCTCCTGCCATCATTGTAACCCCACCCACCCCTGCCTGTATTCCTAGGGTAGTAAAGAAGGAAATCCTGATGAAAACCTGCTTTCTGTCTGTGAGCACCCTCAGCTCCCTCCATCCCATGCCTGTCAGTGTCTGTCTTTGCTCTGGCAAGGTCCAGAATGGAATCTTGAACTGGATGCGGAATCCCCTTCACTGGTCACCCAGCTGGTGGCTCAGGCAGCTCATAGGACTGCAAGAAGAAAGAGGGGAGGGAGCCTAGGATTCCTTCTCTAGTGATGGGCTGCACTGCTGCTAAGGAGGAAAACTTAAACTGACCACAATTTTCCTACAGCCAGGGTTGTAAAAGTGGCTTCTAGTAAAACACTGCAGGGGGTGTGGGTCGAAAAGGAGGCTCTTTGATCTGTAGACAGGCCTTTTTGCAGAGATCTTCAGTAGGTTAAAGTATTCCTGCTTGTCTGAGGGGGCTAATGGGGAGCCCCGAGCCTGTAAACTTATTTGTGAATCTACAGCATGTGAGGCCCTCAGCAAGGCCAGCAGCTTCCAGAAGACACAGTCCAGAAAGAGATGCCTGAATGTCCATAGCTGCTGCTCATAGCAGGCACACTGGTTCACAGACTAGAGTCTGGGAGTTGGATAATGGGCTCTCCTCTTGTACAGCAGGCATCACGTACTCAGATGCATTTTTTAAGGCTGTAAGACCTGTACAGTGTCACCAAATGGTATGAATTTTAAATTCCTCTGTGGTTCTATGAGACTGCCTAAGACATGGGAGTGAGTCCATCCTTAATGAGAGTGTGCTGAAGTGGCAGGTGACTACACTTAAAACTCTGTGTCTAGTGTACGGTGTCAGTGTGTTATGACAGAAACATCTTTTACTTTTGAAGAGACTGGAACTGAAACTTTTGCTGGACCTCACAGCCAAAGCTAATAAAGTGCACTGATATCATCTAAGACTGCTATTCTACTGGGTACTCAGCCTATTTATTTAATCTGCCTTTAAGAAAACAATGTAGGGACTGGGTAGATGGCTCAGCAGTTGAGAGCACTGTCTGCTCTTCCAGAGGTTCTGAGTTAGTTCCCCAGCAACATGGTGGCTCACAACCAACTATACTGGGATCTGATTCCCTTTTCTGGCCTACAGGTGTACATGCAGACAGAGCACTCATATACATAAAAGAATAAATCATTTAAAATGAGAGAAAGAGAGCTGTGTAACAAGCAAACTTACTTGCCCTGGCCTTTCCATGTAATAAACATCTGTGACCCTAACACACGGCTATAATATTAGATCATGTGCTTGATTTAGCTACTCTTCTCCTGCTGTGAAAAAGCACCCTGACCAAGGCAGCTTAGAGAAGAGAGCGTGTAATGGAGGCTTCTTACAGTTTCAAGGGTTGAGTCCATGACCGTGTCAACATAACACAAGCTCAAGTCATCTGAGAGCAGGTGATTAATTGATGATTGATGAGGAGGGCCCAGCCCATTTGGGGGTGTCATGCCTGGGCTGGTTCTGGGTTCTATAAGAAGCAGGCTGAGCAAGCCACGAGGGAAAAGTCAGTAAGCAGCACCCTCCATGGCCTCTGCACCAGCTCCTGCCTCAGGATTCCAGCCCTGCTGGAGTTCCTGCCCTGACCTCCTTTGATGATGAACAGTGATGTGGCCTCTGCACCAGCTCCTGCCTCAGGGTTCCAGCCCTGCTAGAGTTCCTGCCCTGACCTCCTTTGATGATGAACAGTGATGTGGCCTCTGCATCAGCTCCTGCCTCAGGGTTCCAGCCCTGCTGGAGTTCCTGCCCTGACTTCCTTTGATGATGAACAGTGATGTGGCCTCTGCATCAGCTCCTGCCTCAGGATTCCAGCCCTGCTGGAGTTCCTGCCCTGGCTTCCTTTGATGATGAACAGTGATGTGGCCTCTGCACCAGCTCCTGCCTCAGGATTCCAGCCCTGCTGGAGTTCCTGCCCTGATCTCCTTTGATGATGAACAGTGATGTGGCCTCTGCACCAGCTCCTGCCTCAGGATTCCAGCCCTGCTGGAGTTCCTGCCCTGACTTCCTTTGATGATGAACAGTGATGTGGCCTCTGCACCAGCTCCTGCCTCAGGATTCCAGCCCTGCTGGAGTTCCTGCCCTGACTTCCTTTGATGATGAACAGTGATGTGGCCTCTGCACCAGCTCCTGCCTCAGGATTCCAGCCCTGCTGGAGTTCCTGCCCTGACTTCCTTTGTTGATGAACAGTGATGTGGCCTCTGCACCAGCTCCTGCCTCAGGGTTCCAGCCCTGCTGGAGTTCCTGCCCTGACCTCCTTTGATGATGAACAGTGATGTGGAAGTGTACGCCAAATAAACCCTTTCCTCGCCAACTTTCTCTTTGATCATGGTGTTTCATTAGAAAGAATAGAAACCCTAAAACAACCCTCCTGGCATGGAGCACAGCTGCAGTCAGGTAGGCATGATGCTGGAGCAGTAGCTGAGAGCACATGGTGGCTGGGGGGGGTGGGGCATGGGGCGGTGTGGAATGGTGTGGCCTTCTGAAACCTTAAAGCTTACCCATGGTGGTGACACACCTCCTGGGGGAGGAGACCACATCTACAAGTCTTTTCCCAATAGTTCCACCAACCAGACACCAAACATTCAATTATATGAGCATTTAGGATCCCAACTTTATTCAAACCACAGTACTTTTCCATGTTCTGACAAAGGATAATGCATATGTGTTCTAATAATAATTTGCTAGGTTGAAAATTTTATAAATGAATATTCACCATAAATACTGAATACAGCATTCAGGTATTACTTGATAAACAATGCTGTTTTAAGTAATTTTTGGTCTCTGAGTCAGTTGGAATCAATTGGTGTCAGTGACTTAATATCTTCTAAAACTCTGTTAAAGATTTCATTAAAGTATTGCTCAGTCCTTGCCCATGTGATGCTTCCTGTGATGGTCAATAAATACGAGCAAAGCCCTTTGTTTGGTACACAGAGACACACACACACACACACAGAGCAATTTTTCTGTTCCCCGCCGCGCAAGCGTGTGTGTGTGTGTGTGTGTGTGTGTAACTTTATGTAAGTATGTACTATATGTTCAGCATGTTCCCAACCCACCACACAATGCTGTTATTCTCCCTTTTCTCTTCTCCTCTTTTATTTCTTTTAATCCCTCAGGACATTTTTACTTTGTTCATGTCATACAGGCATTCATACTTTTACATATTTGTAAAAAAAATGTAGAAACACACAGACAGAATATAACGAAAATAAAATTTAAAAATAAAGAGTACTTGCAGTCTTTTTGTTCCATACTCATTAATATATGCTTTTGCTTTGATTTTTTTCTACAAAATTTATGTATAGTAATTAATGGTCAGTCAGCTTGAAATTTTTTATTTATGTTGATAATGTCATTTTCAATGATCTTGGTACTTTCATAAATATTATACTATCTGCACATAAAAATGATTTGCCTCTGGCTCTTTTAGTCTCATACTCTTATATTAGTAACTAACAACAAAAACCTTCAATATAATATTATATGATAGAACAAGGCTCCTTGCCAACTCGTAATTCACACTAGTGACAGGAAATAAAACACTATTTTTCTCCATCTAACCAGAACACTTCACTTTGTAAGGTGTGGTAGTAGAAACCAAAAAGTGGTGTTGCTGCGACCTCTTCTGGCCAAAGGTGGTCACGCGTGTCACCTGAAGAAATGAGGATGTGTATTACCTGGTGTGTGGCGCCACCTTGTGGAAAGAAGAATGTAGTGCATCTGATCTGTGTCTTCTCCCACAGTTGTCTTGCTCTGCAGCTACTTCATGACGTCAGTCATCCTCACCACAAGCACCTCTTCTCTCTCAAAAACAAACACAACCCTAGTCAGAAAGGAAAGGCACAGGCTGGAGAGAAGGCTCAGAGGTTGAGAACTTCGGCTGCTCTTCCAGAAGTCCTGAGTTCAATTCCCAACAAACACATGGTGGCTCAAAACCATCGACAGTGTGGTCTAACGCCCTCTACTGGCTGGCATGCATATATGCAGATAGAGCCCCTATGTACACAATAAATAAATCTTAAAAAAAAAAAAGGAAAGGCACATTTGATCTCCTATACTTAAATATATTTTATAATGAGCTAATAGTTCATTGTTTGTGGACATCAGGAAGAAACTGTCCCAGATGCGGGGCATGGTGGCACATGTCTGTAATCCCAGCACCTGGGAGGCATAGGCACATAGATCTTTGTGAGTTTGAGGCCAGCCAGGTCTACAAAGTGAATCCAGGAGAGCTCAAAAAAAAAAAAAAAAAAAAAAGAACAAGAAAAGAAAGAAAGAGAGAAGCTGCCCGTCAAGGTGCTGGCTCACTATTACTCCCAGCACTGCAGGCAGAGGGCAGAGGTAGGTAGATATCAGGGAGGAGAACATCCTGCTCCACATGAATAGCTCCAGGCTAAATCTAAAGAGAAATAAACCTGTTCCAAAATATGATTTTCAGTAACTGACAACCAAGGTCCACAGGTCTCTGCAGATGTGTGTGTGTCCCTTCTGGGTGTGCACAGTACAAGACCAAGCTTTATTATGCCAGGAGAACATTCATGAGAAGTTAAAACGGATTACCCAGGCAGATTAAAAATAGAGGGACTAAAACTAATATAAAAACATAAGAATTGCCGGGCGTGGTGGCACACGCCTTTAATCCCAGCATTCAGGAGGCAGAGGCAGGCAGAGCTCTGTAAGTTTAAGGCTAGGCCTGTCTACAAAGTGAGTACAAGAGTAGAGCAATGGCTCAGAGATTACAGGCTAAGTCCAAGGACCTGAGTTTAATCCTAGGACAGCCAAGGCTACACAGAGAAACCCTGTCTCAAAAACAAAACAAAAAAAGCTGGAGATTCAACCATCTTACATAAACATTTTGGATCTTAAATCATTAACATCCTATCATTTCCATATTTTTAAGACCAAAGCCGGGCGTGGTGGCACACGCAGGCGGATAGCTGTGAGTTCCAGGCCAGCCTGGTCTACAAAGCGAGTCCAGAACAGCCAAGGCTAACACAGAGAGACCATGTCTCGAAAAAACAAAAAACAAAAACAAAACCAAAAAAAGACCAGTGACACTTGTGAAACAACACTGAGTCATGTCTGCATTTGATTGATGGTCTCTGGGTAGCCATCCTGAAAGAGTCCTTGTATGGTTGTGGTGAGCAAATTTGCTTGCCATTTCCCATCATGCAATTTTAACTATGTAAATGAGAGGATGAATTATCAGGCTGCAGGTAATTCTGATTGGTTGCACTTTTGTGGCTCCAGGTGAGTAAAGAGAAACCCAGGGTTTTCTGCCCAAGGGATTCTTTTTCTTTCTTTCTTTCTTTCTTTCTTTCTTTCTTTCTTTCTTTCTTTCTTTCTTTCTTTCTTTCTAAAGATGTATCTATTTTTTATACAGTTTTCTGCCTGCATTCTGTTAGGTGGCCAGAAGATGACACCAGATCTCATTTTAGAGTGTTAAGGACACTCTAGAACAGCCAGTGCTCTTCTGAGCCATTTTTTTAAAAGTTAATTTATTATTTTCCCCCCAAGGTGTTCTTTTTGTAATGTGATTGAAACTTGGACCTGTTAGTCCTACCCTTTTCTTCTCTTTCTCTAGCTCTTATTTTATGTCTGTAAGTGTTTCACTTGTTTTTTGACTCCACCTTCCTTAACAAACTGATTTCCAGGGTTACAACATCTGTTTAAAAGAAGACAAAGGGCTGGAGAGAATGCTTGGCAGTGTGACTGCTCTTCCAAAGACTAGGGTTCAAGTCTCAGCACCACGTGAAGGTGGTGTCAGCTGCAGTGCACACCTTTAATCCCAGCATTTCCAGGTATGACTAAAGGCCATTTGCTTAAGGCTAGCACCCTAGCCTAGGTCCTCAGCATGCTGGTTACCTCCAGGAATCTCTGGATTCTTGCTGAGTAGGTTTCTTATCAGTAAAGGGTTGGGCTTGTGATTTTCCCTGAGGGCTATATGAGGCTCTTTAGAGGATCTTGTGGTTCCAGATCAGGGGAAGAGATCTGTGTATGTGAAGGTCAGAGGATAAATGCAGGTGCCCATTTCTTGTTTTCTTTTTGACACAGCTTCTCTGTGTAGTTCTGGCAATCCAGGAACTCAGTAAATACAGCAGGCTGGCCAACAAATCAGAGATTACCCTTTTCCAGCCTCCTCAGTGATTGTATTAAAGGTGTACAAAACGTCCCCAGCCCAGGAGACAAGTTAAAGCACTGTCAGTAAACTCAGAAAGGCCCCTCCCACCTGGCTTGGGGTGGAACTAAGCAATCTTAGTGAGAGCTGCTTTGCCTTTCAGGTCAATGTTATCAACAGATGTTATCAAAGGATATTGCCAGTCATGCATGCACTTGGAAGAGGAGTCCAGCAACATGTGGCTCCATCTAGACCTTCATGGTCAACTGAAGGTTCATGGAGAGGAGTGGGCACAATCCTCAGGGAGCATACAGCAACCACGAAATACTTTCAAGGAAGCAATCTGCCAGGACAGTCTACAAGGTAAGATGTACATAGACTTTACCGACCTGCCTGTGTGTCTGGGAACCCTGTGCATGCCTGGTATTTCAGAAGTCAGACAAAGAGGGCAAATCTGTTGAAATTAGAGTTATGAATAGTGGTAATCTGCTTGCTGGACTCAAATTCAGAGAGTCACTTGCTTTCGGCTTCCAGATGGTGAACTGTTTTGTCTTGGTTTTGGTTTATTTCAGCAAGGGATTTGGTTTGGTGTGTGTGTGTGTGTGTGTGTGTGTGTGTGTGTGTGTGTGTGTGTGTGTGTGTAGTCATTAGTTTATCTGCATGGTTTGATTCTGTATTTGGTTATTTGGTGTGTATACTCAAGGATTTCACTGCGTAGTTGTGACTGTCCCAAAACGGACTCTGCAGAACTTGCTTGATGCAAACCAAGTGCTGGAATTTGGTTTTGTTTTGTTTTGTTTTCTATATTTTAGAGAGGGTTTGTTTTAACAGTTCAAACTGTCCCGGGACTTACTCTGTAGAAACAAACCTTCTCAGACGCCTGGTGTTGGCTCAGAGTTAATAGTTTGAGGCTTATGAGCAAAAGCAATGACTAATGTAATTTTTTATAAAGTATATTCTTTTCTTTGTGACAGTGCCTCAGAATTTAAACAAAAGAGAGCATTAAGAAAAATAAAATGGGGGTTGGAGCAATGGCTCAGGGGTTAAGAGCACTGGCTGCTCTTCCAAAGGTCCTGAGTTCAATTCCCAGCAACAACAGGGTGGATCACAGCCATCTGTAACAAGATCTGATGCCCTCTTCAATTATATTCATGCTTATTTTTATTCATTTATGTGTATTATGTATTTGTCTATTCAGTTACTTATCTGAGTCAGCATATATTTCTATATAGTGCTAGGTACTAGGTTGTCATACTGTTTTCGTGGTTTGGCTAAAGAGTAATTGATGCATTAAAACATCTGGCATTGGTGTGAACTGCTACTTTCTGGGTACTGACCAGCTATGACTGAACAAACTTCCTACAGGATCTTGTTGAAGATGCACTGTTTGTTATTCCCTGAATATGGAAATCCTAATTTGCTTCAAATAGTTTTAAAAGTTAAAGTTTATGGCTGCAATGAATACCTTTGTGGACCTCCAGATGCCTCACTAAGAATAGCCTTGTAGCAGATTTGTGGCTTCTGATAAGCCCTGACTCCAGATGGCACCACGAATTCTGGTATTTCACCATAAATATAGGCAAGTTTGTTTAAACTTCGCATGAGCCTAAGTGCAATGAAGCTACCTAGAGAGGTCTGAATTTACTCTGTGTCTTAGAATGAAAGACATAAAATTATTGTCCTGAGCACATAATGAACTAAGAGATAGCTGGATAATGTATAGTTAGTCTGTCCTAATTGATAAGTCATATACTCTTGTAAGTTTCAGACACTATTAACCTTAGGCCCTGGCAACCTTCGTCATTCTGAACTCACTATGAACTTATGTAATGGATACATAGATAGGATATGCGTAGCTCGGGCTGGAGAGATGGCTCAGTGGGTAAGAGTGCTGCCTGCTCTTCCAAAGGTTCCAAGTTCAATCCTCAGCAACCACAAGGTGGCTCATAGCCATCTATAATGTAATGTGATGTGATGCCCTCTTCTGTCCTGAAGGTGTACATGCAGGCAAACACTGTATACATAATAAATAAATAAATAAATAAATAAATCTTTAAGACATGCTTAGCTCTAAAACATGTAACCTGTTATATTTTAGAATTCATCTGTTTTTGTGATTAATTGTACTCTTTTTACTATGAGGTAATTAATCATGTTTTCTCAGAAGTATAAGTATGGTCTTCTGCAATGAATGCTACTGAAAGTGGGAAGGTTAACTTCAGTTGAAGTTAAGATGCCTGACTTCATCTGCCTCTTCTATTGAACCTTTTCTCTTGACTATTCGCAAATAAGTTAGCCGACTCAAGGCATCAGCCTTCTATGGCTAAAACCCTAAGTTTACATTGGCTTATTGGAGAGCTCTGCAAGGAGGCCCATCTACAGGTCAAAGAGCCTCCTTTTATGACCCCCATGCAGTCTCTAGCCTGAAGCCACTTTTACGGCCTTAGCCATAGAAATATCGTGGGCAGTTTAAGTTCTCCTCCTAGACCCAGTAAAGCCAGTCCCTAGAGAAGAGACCTTGGGCTCTTTTCCCCTTCCCTCCTTTCTTTTTCAGTCCTGATCGGTTGGTTGCCTGAGCTATCAGCTCTGGCCACCCAAGAGATGAGGCACTCAGGAAGGTCATCCACATCCAGCACCAGAGACCCCGCCCTGGACCTCTCCAGAGCCACAGCCGGGCATTAACACTTATATTTATTCATTTTATGTGTATTATGTATTCTTGTTTTGTCTTTGCATGCAAGCATGTCTGTGGGAGGGTGTCAGATTTCCCTGGAACTGGAGTTACAGGCAGTCGTGAGCTGCCATGTGGATGCAGGAATTGAACCTGCCTCTCCTGGAGGAGCTGGCAGTGCTCTTAACTGCTGGGTCATCTCTCCAGATAATCGTTTCTTGGTCTTTAAAAAGTAAAAGCTATGTCATTATTTTTATCTAAAACACCTTTTTTTTCCTTTTGTTTTTTAAAAGACAGGGAGCTAAAAGTTTTAGTTTTTCTTTTCATGGAGAGAGAGGGGGGGTACTTTCTCAGAATTGAAAATTCTGAAAACTCTGTCCTCTAGAGCCTAGTAAAAAGGGAAGAAAACAGACCTGGAGGGGCTGGTGAGATGGCTCAGTGGTTAAGAGTACTGAGTGGTCTTCCAGAGGACACAGGTTCAAATCTCAGCGCCCAAATGGCAGCTCACAACTGTCTGTAACTGCATGATCTGATACTCATAAACACACATGCAGGCCAAATACCAATGCACATAAAATAACGGTTTAAAAAAAGGGGAGGCCTTGAAAAGTATGTCACATAGCTTCTTCCATATTGTTGAGATCAGGCACCGTGATGGCTACCATCCACATGGGGGCTTCATTATGGCGTGGTCAAGAGCCAAGCACTACATCAACTAGTCACAGGCTCCCTGGCACTGGGGGTGTGGGAGGAGGGTGGTGTGTGGGGATACATTTGTATATAGTGCTGAGTACTATGTTGTCATACTGTTTTTGTGGATTGGCTAAACAGTAATTGATGACTAACTACTAAAAAGAAGCAACATACATTTTAAAGAAGCATTCAAGAGAGCACTACTTAGACCAGGTTGGTCTTGGAAAAACAAATTAAAATGGACAGACAAGTAAGCTTTGGGTTTTGGTTCTGCATAGGTTGTTATCTATCTTTCTTTCTTTCCTCTGACATCTATAAAGCCCTATTGATATCTGTTGCTGAGATGCTTAATTGTTTCTTTCTTTCTTTCTTTCTTTCTTTCTTTCTTTCTTTCTTTCTTTCTTTCATCCCAGCATTCAGGAGGCAGAGGCAGGCAGATCGTTATAAGTTTGAGGTGGGCCCAGTCTTCAGAGCGAGTCCAGGACAGGACAGCCAAGGCTACACAGAGAAACCCTGTTTTGAAAAAAAAAAAAAACAGGTTGGTTAAAGTTTAGATGTCAGATTCTTTTTTTTGTTTTTTTTTCCTTTTTTCTTTTTTGGCTTTTCGAGACAGGGTCTCTCTGTGTTAGCCTTGGATGTCCTGGACTCGCTTTGTAGACCAGTCTGGCTGGCCCTGAATTTTTACAGCGATCCACGTGCCTCGGCCTCCCGAGTGCTGGGATTAAAGGCGTGCACCACCATACCACACCCGGCAGATGTGTGTGGGATTCTTTTAAGATTTTTTTATGTTTGTTTGTTTTTCGGTTGTTGTTTTTCGAGACAGGGTTTCTCTGTATAGCCTTGGCCATCCTGGACTCACTTTGTAGACCAGGCTGGCCCTTGAACTCATAGCACCCCTTTCTTTCCTCTTCCAGAAATGGACTGCTTCCTGATTTCAGCTTAAGACAGTCACACTTCTAGGTCATGGTAGAGGGGACTAGGAAGGACTCCAACCCATTTCACATAAATAGTACCCTGAACGAAGAGAACAGGCATCGGCTGTTCTGCCTCTTGGTCTCTCCAGTCTCTTGTGTATGTTTGGGCTTGTATGCGAACCCACACATTTCTTTCTACCATAAATTATATTCCAAAACAAATGTGTGTTTGTAGTATTGTTGTTATTTTTTTTTTACACTTTTAATTTAAAGGGTATACTTTCTAGATCAGGAGAGAGAGCCTCCTCACACAATTCTCTCTCTCTCTCTCTCTCTCTCTCTCTCTCTCACACACACACACACACACACACACACACACACACACACGTGTGAATTGGATTTATGTCCCTGCCATCTAGAGGGGTGGTAAACACAGAGATCACTTTTGAAGAATTTCTTTTCTGTGTGGCTGGGCCTTAGAATTCAAACAAAAGGAACCATCTCAGAGGTCTGCTGTTGTTCCTTAGTCTAATTTTGTTTGGTTTTGGTTTTGGTTTTGGTTTTTGGAGACAGGGTTTCTCTATGTAGCCTTGGCTGTCCTGGACTCACTGCGTAGACCAAGCTGGCCTCAAACTCACAAAGATACATCTGTCTCTGCCTCCCGGTTGCTGGGATTAAAGAAAAGTGTGTGCCACCAAAGCCTGGCTACTGAAAGATTCTGAACTAGTTTGAACTAGGTTTTTTTTTTTCCTGTCATTATTATTATTTTAAAAGTTTATTTTCAGTTTAAAAAACTATGTCTTTATTTATTATTTTGTATACAGTGCTCTCTCTACCTGCTTGTACGCCTGCCTGTCAGAGGAGGACATTAGATCACATTATAGATGGTTGTGAGCCACTGTGTGCTTGCTGGGAATGCAACTCAGGACCTCTGGAGGAGCAGTCAGTGCTCTTAACCTCTGAGCCACCTCTCCAGCTCTTATTTATTTATTTATTTATTTATTTATTTATTTATCTATTTATGTATGTATGTATGTATGTTGCTGTTGTTTGTTTTGTTTTAAGACGGTGAGTTAAAACATTTATGCGGTTTGTCTGTTCATGGAGCAAGGGGGACTGTGCAGATCAGCAGAGGCTACCCTATCATTCGGCACATGCAAATTGGGTGAAAGTTCTGAAACCAGAATTTAAAGAAGCCAGCTGTGTGGTCCTGTATGTCTTTAATCCCATAGCTCTGAAGGTAGAGGCAGGTGAAACTCTGTGAGCTGGAGGCAGGCCTCATCTAGTTAGGGATTTCCAAGGTTACATAGGGTATGGAGAATAGTTTATCATTTCTAAGTAGTTGAGTAAAGAATTAAATACTTGTTCAAAAGAATTAAATATTTACCTTATAAGATAAATAAATGAGCCGGGCGTGGTGGCGCACGCCTTTCATCCCAGCACTTGGGAGGCAGAGGCAGGCGGATCGCTGTGAGTTCGAGGCCAGCCTGGTCTACAAAGTGAGTCCAGGATGGCCAAGGCTACACAGAGAAACCCTGTCTCGAAAAACCATTATATATATATGTATGTATGTATGTATGTATGTATGTATGTATGTATAAACAAGCTTTGGGTTTTGGTTCCACATAGGTTGTTATTTCTTCATTTATCTAGCTAGCTAGCTACTTAGTTAGCTAGTTAGTTAATTTTGTTTTTCAGGCAGGGTTTGCTTGTAATAGCCATGACTGTCATGCAACTTTCTCTGTAGACCAGTATGGGCTGGAAACAGAGATTGTCCTGTATCTGGATTTGCAGTGTTGGAATTTCGTTTTGTTTTGTTTTGTTTCTGTGCAGCAGTCAAGGGTTTCTCTGTCTAGTAGTCCTGGCCATCTTGGAATTCACTCTGTAGAGCAGGCCGAACTCACACTGAGCGAGCGATTCACTGTCTTCTGCCTGCCAAATGTTGGAATTGTTTTGCTTTTTGGGTGGGAGGGGTTCGAGACAGGGTCTCTCTGTGTGACCTTGGCTGCCCCCGACTCGCTCTGTAGACCAGGCTGGCCTGCCTGGAAGTCACAGCGCTTAGCCAGCCTGCCTGCCCGCCTCTGCCTCCCGAGCGCTGGGATGAATGGCGGGCGGGCACAGGTGGGCGCCACCAAGCCCGGCTACGTGTTGGATTTCTGTTTTGTTTTCTGTTTTCTGTAAAGTCAAGGGTCCCTCTGTGTAGTCGTGGCTGTCCTGGAAGTCACTCGGTAGACCAAATTGGACACAGACTCAGAGGTTCACTTGCCCTCACCTCCCAAGGGCTGCAATTTTGTGTTTGTGTGTAGGTGTTTGCTTGTTTTCAGGGGTAGCGTTTCGATGCAACAGCCCTGGCTGTCGTGCAGCTTGCTCTGCAGACCAGTCTGCCATTTTGCTTTGGTTTGTCTTTTCTGTGCAGTGAAGGGCTTCACGTTTAGAGTCAGATTTGGTGCAGGCACGCAGGGCCATACCTAATATGCCGTGGCTTTCTCAGAACCCTCTCTGTATTGCCAGGCTCGCCTCCGATTCAGAGCGACCCACCAGCCTCTGGCCCCCAAGTGCCGGGATGGGAGCTGTGGGCCGCCCCAGATGGGCTCGAATTCTATCAATATCTGCTTGGGTTGAGTGAAAAAGGATCTGAAGTCAGTTCAAGGTCATCATCACTCCTCCCTCAGCCTTTGACCTTATGCCAGAAAGGGTGGGTGACTGAACTTCTTATCTCTTGATTACCTTCCAGTGACACCTTAGTTTCTCCTTGGAGGTGGAGAGGCCTCCGTGGCCGATGTGGAAAGTCCGCCGTTTTCAAGTGTCACAGGGAAACGCTCATTTGGTTTTTGGTCCCCCCTCCCCCTTCCCCTTTCCCTTCCCCGACAGGGTTTCTCTGAGTAGTAGCCTTGGCTGTCCTGGAATCACGTTGTAGACCAGTCTGGCCTCAAACTCACAGTGATCTGCCTGCCCCTCCCTGCCTCAGCAGTGAGTGCTGGGATTAAAGGTGTGTGCCACCACCACGCCCAGATGGTTTTTGTTTTGTTTCGTTTTGTTTTAAGAGATGGTGCCAGTCTCTTTATGTAGCCTTTATTGTCTCAGAATTCACTGGGTTTTTTGTTTTGTTTTTTCCTTTTTGAAGATTTCTTGACTATTATGTATACAGTGCTCTGCCTGCATGTACATACACCGGCAGGCCAGAAGAAGGCATCAGATCACATTATAGATGGTTGTGAGCCACCATGCATGTTGTTGCTAGGCAGAACAGTGTCCTTAACCTCTGAGCCATCTCTCTAGCCCCAGCGTTCACTATTCACAGCATATCTGCCTCTCTCTGTCTCCCATCTGACATCCATAAAGTCCTATTGATAGCTGTTGCTGAGATACTTAATTCTTTCTTTCCTTCTTTCTTTCATCTTGTGTGGCCCCTGTTTTATCACACATGAATTATGTTCATACTTTTATTCATTCATTCATTCTTTCATTTATTTTGTACTCATCTCTACGGTTATTTATTTATTTATTTTTTGTTGTTGTTGTTTCTGTTTTTTGAGACAGGGATTCTGCGTAGGCTTGGCTGTCCTGGACTCACTTTGTAGACTAGGCTGGCCTTAAACTCACAGCAATCTGCCTGACTCTCCTGGGATAAAAGAAAGCCCTGCGCCGCCACCCCCTGGCTTTCAGTTATTTCTTTGAGTCAAGGTCTCTCCCTCTCCCTCTCCCTCTCCCTCTCCCTCTCCCTCTCCCTCTCCCTCTCCCTCTCCCTCCCCCCCCTCTCTCCCTACCCCCGGCACTCCCACCCCACTGTATGCCTGTAGTGCTGAGTATAGTAGTATCATACTGTTTTTGTGGACTGGTTAGAGTCACTGCTGCATTACTAATAAATAGAATCAGTACTGATGACTAATAAACACTGGTCTCCATTTGTCTGTCTGTGCCTCCTCTATCTATCTATCTATCTATCTATCTATCAATCATCTATCTATCTATTATTTTTGTATTTATTTATTAGTGTAGTACGGAGGCTACACTAAATAAAGGACTAGTTTATCCTTTATAAATAGCTGAGTAATGAATTAAATATTTAGCTTGTGTGGCCTCTGTTTTATCACGCGTGAATTATGTTCATGCTTATATGTATTTAATTTATATATTTTTAAAAAAGATATTTGTTTGGCTGAGCATCAGTTGCACACGCCTTTAATCCCAGCACTCGGGAGGCAGAGGCAGGCGGATCGCTGTGAGCTCCAGGCCAGCCTGGTCTACAAAGTGAGTCCAGGACAGCCAAAGCTACACAGAAAAAAACCTCTTTTATGAAACAAAACAAAGCAAAAAGACAGAGAAGGCTGCTGCTTCCATATTGGTGAGGTCAGACGCCATGACGGTTGCCGTCCACATGGGGGCTTCATTATGGCGATGTCAAGAGCCAAACTTTGTTTGAACTTTGACTTGCACATTCCACATGGTGGGGGATGGGGAAGAGAGAGAAAGGAACACACACACACACACACACACACACACACACACACACACACACACCCCTCTCAGAGAGACGGGGGGGGGGGGGGGGGGAGGGATTTTGAAAATAAAATGAAGACACACAAAAAAAGAAATATGTGATAGATAAACAGTATAAAAAACGAGAAGGAATACAAAACGAAAATTACTAAATTCGAGAAATCAAATTGGAGCCGGGCGTGGTGGCGCATGCCTTTAATCCCAGCGCTCGGGAGGCAGAGGCAGGCGGATCACTGTGAGTTCGAGGCCAGCCTGGTCTACACAGCAAGTTCAGGACAGCCAAGGCTACACAGAGAAAGCCTGTCTCAAAAAACCAAAAAAAAAAAAAGAAATCAAATTGGCCCTGGTAGTTCATTGCTTTAATCCATGCACTGTGAAGGTAGATCTCTGACTTCTAAGTCAGACCATTGTACACATAAACATACAGGTGAGTGATCTCACATCAGTGCACCACAGAAGAATCTTGAAGAATCTCGACGTTTTCTAACTTACGGAACAAGTTGAACACTTCGGAGATCCATTGAGCATCTTTGTCAGAAATGAGTGTTTTGCCTAAAGAGACGTGCCTAGAACACACTAGTTTTTCCTATTTGCACAGTAGTACAGATTCTGAGTATATTACTGTGTTTGATAAAATCAGCATTTCTCTTGCTTCCCTGTGAGTAGGGAGCTCAGATTTAGTGCAAGTAGCTCCCAGATGTGTCCTCTCAGTGTGTTCACATTTCCGTAGAAACGGTGTATTTGCTAGGAGAAAAATGCTTTACTGTGCCATTCACCATTCAGCAAATACATGTGTAGAAGCACAGTGCTAGCACAAATCACAGTTTCTTTACTTTTTATAATTGAGGGAACAAGTTGCACACTTCTGAGATGCATTTGGGCAACTTTGTCAGAAATGAGTGTTTTGCCTAAAGAGACTTGCTTAAAACGCAATAGTTTTGCCTATTTGCGCAGTAGCACAGATTCAGAGTATGTAACTGTGGTTGATGAAATCAGCATTTCTATTGCTTCTCTGTGCGTAGGGAAGCTCAGTTTTAGTCACAGTAGCTCCCACAAGTGTCTCCTCAGTGTGTTCACATTTCCTTTCAGTGTATTTGCTGGGAGAAACGTTCACTCCAGTGCCGTTTCTCGGTTCAGCAAATACATGTGTAGAAGCCCAGCGCTAGCAGAACTGAGATTTTCTCGACGTTTTCTAACTCTAGGAACAAGATGCACACTTCTGAGATGCATTTGGACAATTTAGTCAGAAATGAGTTTTTTAGCCTAAAGAGACGTGTTTTAGATTGCACTAGTTTTGCATATTTGCGAAGGAGTACAGATTCTGAGTATGTAACTGTGTTTGATGATCTTCAGGATTTCTCTTACTTCCCTGGGTGTAGGGAGGCTCAGTTTTAGTCATAGTTTCTCCCAGAAGTGTCTCCTCAGTATGTTAACATTTCATTAGAAACAGTGTATTTACTGGGAAAAAGGCTTTCTGTGCCTTTCTCCATTCAGCAAATATATGTGTAGAAGTACAGCGCTAGCAGAAATGACATTTTCTCGACGTTTTCTAACTTATGGAAAAAGTTGAACACTTTGGAGATCCATTGGGCATCTTTGTCTGAAATGAGTGTTTTGCCTAAAGAGACGTGCTTAGAACGCAATAATTTTTCCTGTTTGCACAGTATTACAGAATCTGAGTATGTAACTGTGTTTGATAAAATCAGCGATTTTCTTGCTTCCCTGTGAGTAGGGAGCTCAGATTTAGTGCAAGTAGCTCCCAGAAGTGTCCTCTCAGTGTGTTCACATTTCCGGAGAAACAGTGTACTGCTAGGAGAAACATGCTTTACTGTGCATTTCACCATTCAGCAAATACATGTGTAGAAGCATATAGCTAGCAGAAACAACAGTTTCTCGACGTTTTCTATCTCAGGGAACCAGTAGCACATTTCTGAGATGCATTTGGGCAACTTTGTCAGAAATGAGTGTTTTGCCTAAAGAGACTTGCTTAGAACGCAATAGTTTTGCCTATTTGTGCAGTAGTACAGATTCAGAGTATGTACCTGTGGTTGATAAAATCAGCATTTCTATTGCTTTTCTGTGCATCGTGAAGCTCAGTTTTAGCCACAGTACCTCCCACAAGTGTCTCCTCAGTGTGTTCACATTTCCTTTCAGTGTATTTGCTGGGAGAAATGTTCACTCCAGTGCCGTTTCTTGGTTCAGCAAATACAGGTGTAGAAGCCCAGCACTAGCAGAACTGAGATTTTCTCGATGTTTTCTAACTCTAGGAACAAGATCCACACTTTTGAGATGCATTTGGGCAACTTAGTCAGAAATGAGTTTTTTAGCCTAACTAGACGTGTTTTAGAATGCTCTAGTTTTGCATATTTGTGAAGGAGTACAGATTCTGAGTATGTAACTCTGTTTGATGATCTTCAGGATTTCTCTTACTTCCCTGGGTGTAGGGAAGCTCAGTTTTAGTCACAGTTTCTCCCACAAGTGTCTCCTCAGTATGTTCACATTTCCCTAGAAACAGTGTATTTGCTGGGAAAAAGTGCTTTCTGTGCCTTTCTACATTCAGCAAATACATGTGTAGAAGCACAGCGCTAGCAGAAATCACAGTTTCTTGACTTTTATAATTGAGGGAACAAGTTGCACATTCTGAGATGGACTTGGGCAACTTTGTCAGAAATGAGTTTTTTGCATAAAGAGACGTGCTTTAGAACGCACTAGTTTTGCCTATTTGCGCAGTACTACAGATTCTAAGAATGTAACTGTGTTTGATGAAGTCAGCATTTCTCTTGCTTCCCTGTGCGTAGGGAAGCTCAGTTTTAGTCACAGTAGCTCCCACAAGTGTCTCCTCAGTGTGTTCACATTTCCTTAGAAACAGTGTATTTGCTGGGAGAAACGTGAATTACTGTGCCCTTTGAACGTTCAGCAAAAACATGTGTAGAAGCACAGCGCTAGCGGAAACGACAGTTTCTCGACGTTTTCTAACTCAGGGAACAAGTTGCACACTTCTGAGAGGCATTTGGGCGACTCCGTCAGAAATGAGGTTTTTCCCTAAAGAGACGTGCTTTAGAACTAGTTTTGCTTATTTGCGCGGTAGTACAGATTCTGAGTATGTAACTGGATTTGATGAAATCAGCATTTCCCTTGCTTCCCTGTGCGTAGGGAAGCTCAGTTTTAGTCACAGTAGCTCCCACAAGTGTCTCCTCAGTGTGTTCACCTTTTTTCCAAACAGTGTACTTGCTGGGAGAAACGTGCATTTTTGTGCCGTTTCACCGTTCAGCAAAGACATGTGTAGAAGCATAGCGCTAGCAGAAACGACAATTTCTCGACCTTTTCTAACTCGGGGAACAAGTTGTACAGTTCTGAGATGCATTTGGGCAACTTTGTCAGAAATGAGGTTTTTGCCTAAAGAGACGTGCTTTAGAATGCACTAGTTTTGCCTATTTGCGCAGTAGTACCGATTCTGGGTATGTAACTGTGTTTGATGAAATCAGCATTTCTCTTGCTTCCCTGTGCGTAGGGAAGCTCAGTTTTAGTCACAGTAACTCCCACAAGTGTCTCCTCTGTGTGTTCTCATTTCCTTAGAAACAGTGTATTTGCTGGGAGAAACGTGCATTTCTCTGCCCTTTCACCTTCAACAAATACATGTGTAGAAGCACAGCGCTAGCAGAAACGACAGTTTCTCGACGATTTCTAACTCAGGGAACAGGGTGCACACTTCTGAGATGCATTTGGGCAACTTTGTCAGAAATGTGTTTTCTGCATAAAGAGACGTACTTTAGAACGCACTAGTTCTGCCTATTTGAGCAGTAGTACAGATTCTGAGTATGTAACTGTGTGTGATGAAATCAGCATTTCTCTTGCTTCCCTGTGCGTAGTGTAGCTCAGTTGAAGACACTAGCTCCCACAAGTTTCTCCTCAGTGTGTTGACATTTCCTTAGAAACAGTGTATTTGCTGGGAGTAACATGCATTTCTGTGCCCTTTCACCGTTCAGCAAATACATGTGTAGAAGGACAACGCTAGCAGAAATGACCGTTTCTCGACGGTTTCAAAATCAGGGAACAAGTTTCACACTTCTGAGATGCATTTGGGAAACTTTGTCAGAAATGAGGTTTTTCCCTAAAGAGACGTGCTTTAGAACGCAGTAGTTTTGCCTATTTGCGCAGTACTAGAGATTCCTACAAAGTTGCCCAAATGCATCTCCAAAGTGTGCAACTTGTTCCCTGAGTTAGAAAACGTCGAGAAACGGTCGTTTCTGCTAGTGCTGTGCTTCTACACATGTCTTTGCTGAACGGTGAAAGGGCAGAGTATTGCACTATTCTCCCAGCAAATACAGTTTCTAAGAAAATGGGAACACACTGAGGAGACACTTGTGGGAGCTACTGTGACTAAATCTGAGCTTCCCTACGCACAGGGAAGCAAGAGAAATGCTGATTTCATCAAACCCAGTTACATACTCAGAATCTGTACTACTGCGCAAATAGGCAAAACTAGTGCGTTCCAGGAACTCGAACTCACAGTGATCCGCCTGCCTCTGCTTCCCGAGTGCTGGGATTAAAGCCGTGCGCCACCGCGCCCGGCTGTAGTGCTGTTTTTTTTTAAATAAATGAATCAATGAATGAATATGTACATAAGTAAATAAATAAATGTCAATGATTATTTGTGTCAGTTCTTGGTGCCCTCAGAGGTCAGAAGATACCAGATTCCCATGCAATGAGGGTTACAGACAGGTGTGAGCTGCCATGTCAGTGCTGGGAACTGAACTCCTCTAGAGGAGCTGCGAAAACTTTTAACCACTGAGCCACTACCTCTAGACCTGTGTTCTTCTCACTGTAAATCGATTGCAGGCACTCAGTAGAATTTATAGAAAAAAAAATAGTGGAGGGACGAACAGTTTTAAATTTCATTTTATTTTACTTTTTATCTCCACTACACAAAGTTCGTAATGGATTGAAAACAAAATAAATAAAAGGAAGCAAGAAAGACTACAGAAGAGCAGTAGGGGAGAAGACACTGGATTAGCATGCTATTTTCTATAGAGAACATCTGAAAGCCTTTTGCTCAAAAGGAAACATGTGAAACACTTGAGAAAAAATTCTGCATCTCAAGGCCACACCATCACAATGCCCCTCAGCTGCACCTCTCAAAATGTGCTTTTCTAGTTGTAATGCTGGTTGCGTTTGCTTTAAGATATAAATGTTCGAGCATGGTCCATGGAAGATAGAAGAGGACACTGGATGCCCTAGAATAGGGATTACAGTTGGTTAAGAATTGCTAGGGAGTGGATGCAGGCTGTCTTTAATAACTGCAAAGGCTCTTAACCACTGAGCCATCTTTCCTGCCCCCCTGATTTCTTATTCAACGTGGGCTTTTGTTTTGCGTCCTTACTCAGACTCCTGTCTTAAGATTAGAAATCCTTTCATAAGTGGAATTGATTTCCAGATATATTTAGTAGCCTTCTATCAATGTGCTATACAAGAATTGATTGTCTTCACCTGTGAACCATCATGTTCAGCGAGCTATTGGGTAGATAAAATATCACTGAGAGAAATCAATAACACCAGAACTATAAGATCTAGTTCTTGAGTTCAAGAAACTTCTGAAACAAATCTGGGGACATCTGCATTTACAATGGTGAGAAACTAATGTACTTTCTAAGCAGCTCCTTCCCACAGCCCTGTCCTGTATTCAGGGACACGTTTCTAGCTGCCCAAGAAAACCTTCCTCATACTCTATTGTTGGACTGCAATGAGGAAACAACTTCTGAAGTGAGAAAGCAAAGGAAATTAGAAACAAAGGCATTGAAGGGCCACGTTTATAGACACTGGGGTTGTGATCATGGAAAGACTTTTGGAAATGAGGAGAGTGAGATAGATGCCACAATGAGCTATGCTTTGTCAGTGGTGGCCAGTAGCATGACAGACAGCTTCAGTAAGAACAGATAGGTCGTGGTCTATCCTAGCGTCTGTGCTTTAGTGCTGTGTTCTAAAAGGTTGAAAGAATGTGGAGAGAACGAAGGCGGGGGAGCTCATCTAGGTTTACTCGATTTCGTAAGTCCAAAACACAGTGCCCCATTCATTTTAATTTCAGATAATATTTTAGTGCGTCCCAGGCAAAATATTTTTCAGTTGAAATTTGTTTTACATGAAATTAAATTTTAATTGGGTGTCCTGTGGTTTTATCTTACAATCATCCTCAGAATCCTCTAATTTATGAGACCTGGTAATAAGAGATATGCAAGGAACATGGGCAATATTTTGAGGGTGCTTTTGTATTTGTTTTAGGAAATAAAAATGAGAAGTCATGATGATTCAACAGTTCCCAATGCCTCCATTCATTTAACACTATTTAATGAGGGCTGGAGAGATAGATGGCTCAGCAGGTGGTCGTACCAAAAAAAAATAGAGTTCTAAGAATAAGAAAAAAAATGAGAGCTTAGATATCCAACAGGCAGCTGTTAACATCTGTCCAAATAGGCACACAGTAAGGGGTGAGAGAGACACAGAATGATGAAGAATTAGGTGGGTTTCATAACAAAGGGCTGTTTGTGGTACACTGGGATGGTTGTGTTAAAATATGTGATTTGTTTAAGAACAAATACACAACTCTAGGATGGATACGGGTGGATGATGGATTTGGAAGAAGACAGATTTACTTCCCTACAGTAGTGAGTGTTGTGTATTAATGGCCTACTAAGGTTTTTCTTATGTTCTTATTCTTGGATTCTAGTTCTCGTATATTAAAACAAGCATCATCTGAAACTGGAAAGATGGCTCTGTGGTCCAGAGCACTGGCTGCCAGGGTGAGTTGATACCCCTGGGGGCCTCCCCTTCTCTGAGAAGAAAGGAAAGGGGGAGGAGAAGGGAGTGTGAGCATGGAACTGGGAGGAGAGGAGGGAGAGGGCTGGGATCCAGCTGTAAATTGGTTAAATAAATAAATACATAAATACATAAAAGAATGGAGGGTAAGAGACCAGCTCCTCTTTCAAAGGACCTGGGTTCATTCTCAGAACCCACATGGCAGCTTATGACCAGTTCCAGTTCCAGGGTATCTGATGCCCTCTTCAGGCCTCTGTGGGCACTGCACACATGTGATGTGCAGCCACACCTGCAGACTGAACATCTGTACATGGACCATTAAGGGATTTTTTTTTAAGTAACTAAATACAATGAACACCAACTTACATTTTCTGATGATAAACCTGATATCTGTGCCTTACCACTACTAAATCATTTAACATCTTTGCAAAGATCACAAAGTTTATACAGATATCAGGTGTGGCACAAGCTATCTCTCTGTTCTCCAAGCCTACTTCCTTTTGTTCTAACATCTAAAACTATGTTAGTTTTCTACCAGTTTCCATTTTTAGACATGACTCTGTCACTAAGTCTAGCCAACCAGACATGAAGCAAACCCCTGTCAATCCATATTATTCTTAAATGATCTGTATTATCAGTAGGCCTGGCTATCAATCAATTAAGACACTGACACTGGTTATATTTTAAAATATTTAAATATTTAAAATAGCCTTTAACCTGAAGCAGGGCAGACATTAACCCTCTAAACTACTTCCCATAAGGGGACTGGCATGGGATCCCTGCCTCAATCCCATGCCATCTGCTTCCAATAATTTCTATCAAGCTACCTCCCATCCGTAATCCCAAATACTTGTTCATGTTCTTCATCTGGGCCAGATTCTCTATCCATGCCAGCCATGTGCTTCTCCTCCATCTAACCCATGGCTTCCTTTTTCCTCTCTCTGTGTCTCTCTCCTCAGCTTCCTTCTCTTTTTTTCCCAGGATTCCTCTCTCTCCCTCTGGAATCTTAGCCACACCTCTATCTCCTCTTCTCTGCCCAGGTGGGATGGCCTTTTATTAATCAAAAGGTGGATCACAGAGACAGCAAGAAGTAATTACCATCAAAATACATTAGACCATCCCCCAACAAATCCAGGCTCATACAAACTTGCCATAGGCCATACTCTGTAAGTTTTCTTTCTCCATTAGATGAAGAAGAGAGGGGGAATTAAATCTTTACTTCTGTTCATCATAGGAACATTAACTACAGCCCTATAAACTACATCAGGAAAGACAGCTTGGCAGAGGAAAACAGAGGGGGAGGGAGAGAGAGAAAGAGAGAGAGAGAGAGAGAGAGAGAGAGAGAGAGAGAGAGAGAGAGAGAGAGAGAGAAATTTATGTGTCACAGGAGGTTTCCCAAAGAAATAAAATCCTAAAGAAAAAATTAAGGTTAGATATTTTAATGCTCGTTTTTATAGTTTGATAATAGAGGATAAAGTGAGAATCATTGCCTGAAGGAAGATTGCCATAGCTGGTGTTCAAACTCTCAGAAGCCAGGATACTCCCTTCCTTTGGGTGTGGGAGGGGCATCTCCCCAATGAGGGTTTGTAATATGCTTCACATGAAGGTCAGCTTATGTGTTCAGGTTGCTATGTTGGAGGGAGAGGGAGTGTCATGTAATGAGCCCCATCAGAGACAAGCACTGTGACCATGAAAGCCTTCTGTTGAAAAGATGGAAAGGAGCCCATGACTGACTCACATCTGTATAGAAAAGCCATTTGTATGAGCCAGAGTCCCTCAGCTTGACTATAAAAGAGAAAAAGGCCTGTGCTTTCCAACCATGCTATATACCTTGGGGTCAATTTTCTATCAGATTGCCTATCCTACTTAAAGATGGCTAGGATTTGAGAGACAGATGTAATGACATCAGTACCAGGCCAGCATTGCTTTTAGCTGGCTATTGTTTTCAATGCTCCTTTAATAAACTGTTTATTTCAATTTTGAGCTTGTGTTCAGTTTTGGTTTGAGACATGCTTTAGTATTAGCTGATGGTTGGCCTTGAGCTAACCATCTCTGAGTACTTGGATAATAATGTGATAATAAGCCCTGCTCAAAATAGAAACACAAGTTACCAGTAGGTAATCTTTCTTTATCTTATACATCTATTTAAAAGACATGGGAGCAGACTAATAATATACCATCAAAACTATTTCCTAGTTATGAGAATATTTTTTTATGATAACTAACAAAATTTGAGATGCTAATTGATGTTAATAAAATGTTTAAGAATAAAAGTATCTTTAAACTTGTAAATTAAACTAGTCCATGTAACGATAACTAGTCCACCGACCAGTCCAGCTGGTCAGTTATTGGGGGGCCGAGGGGGGTCACAACCTGTATTTAAAGAAATGGGCGAGAGAGACGTAGAGCTCAAGCGAACAGTTGCTTGTCAAGAGCCGTTTATTGAAGGTAATGGCAGGCTTTTTAAAACCTGCTTTAGTGAGGGCGGGGGTACGCAAGGAGAGTAGTGGAAAAGTACAAAATCTTCTGGGTTGAGCCCCGGGAACATTTGCAAGGGGAGGGGTCTTCCAGGTGAGACAAAGCAGGATGTCTCTGTGGTTATCTTAGGATCAGATCGCTGTCTTCTCAGGGTTAAGCTGGATGCCTTGCATACCTAATGAGTGGCCCAGCAGGATGTTTGCTGCAAATACTGAATGGGTGGGGGTCGGCCTCAGGCCTTTTGGTCCCTGGCAGTAAATTAACATAACTTCACTTTCAAAATAAATTGTTGATGATAAATTCAAAACCTTAATAGTAAAAGATATGGCAATTCAAATTTTCTTCTGTGGGTCAATGATTTCTAGTCATTCTAAAATAGGAATATAGAGGGATAAGGAGCTTAGTTGAATATCTTGAAAGAAAATGATCAGAAACATAAAAGAAGTGACACATGGAACAGAAGAGAAATCAATACATCCTATTAGGTTCCTTCTCTAACTCTTATATATCACATTATGTATAATAAAATTGATTATGCTCCATAGTATGGTAGCTATTAGCTTTAATATTGCTCATTATTAAAATATATCAAGTTGAGTATATTCCTGGATCTGTTATTTCCAGAACTTTCTTTCCGCTTGAGGATTGATGTCCAGACAGCGGGTAAATGAATAACTGGCCTGATGTTCTCTGTTTTATCTTTGAGTATCATTCTGAACATCTGTTTAATAACATTTTAAATCCATTTTAAAATGGATTAATCTTCAAATGTAGAAATACAGATAAATGCATTTTCTTATACAACACACACACACACCTAAAAATCAGAAAAACTCTGTTACCACATTAAGCTATAGCTATAGCCTTTCAGTTGCTCATCTGCTGCTATAATCCTATGGTACTTAAAAGGAAGAAAATTTTTGTATTGATGACAATCAAATGATCTCAACCTTCACTGGCTGCTGTAGCAGGGGACCTGGATTTGGTTCCAGCACCCACATGTTGGCAATCTTAGTTAGGGTTTTATTGCTGTGAAGAGACACCATGAAACATTTAACTGGAGATGGCGTAGGATCCAACTTTTCCAAGCCTACTTTATTTGGGGTTCTTTAATGTTTATACCTCCCTTCCAACCCACCTACCCTAGATAGGAGAGAAAGGAGGTTTATGGGAACATGAGAAGTAGACCTTGCTGGATTCAGTTCCTGGAAATGATTCCCCTGGTATAGTTGGCAGGATTTCAGTAGACCAGCAAGCAATTCCACCAAAGTTGCTGCCAGAATCTGGAACTGCAGCCAGAACCCAGAGCCCCAAAATGCTGGAGCAGTCTCTATGAACTTCTTGAAGTGGAGCAATGAATAGCCAAATACCAAGACCCAAAAAAGCCCCTGTGTCCTGTTCTGGAGACCCATCCTGGAATATAAATCTTTGGACAGCAAAGGCATGACATTCATGAAAACATTAGGATAATGACATAGTATACCAAACTCCAATGATCAAATATCCATCCCACAATGTTTAGTCAATATGTGCTTGTAATGAAGAAATTACATAATCATCAAGCATGCACTAAGACTCTACTACTCAAGGACATCCAAGCATATCCAAGACATCTGAACATGAAAACAAACAAACAGTTGCACCCAGTATATGGAATAATTTATGTCCCAGAAGGCAGACCCCCCTCCAACCAAGAAAATAGCATGAAAATGCAAAGAAGAGAAATGGCTCTTCCTATTAAAACCCATTTTATACAAAGTCCATGTCTTATTCTTTTTGTTTGCTTCTGGAAAATTATTTGTATTAATACACAGCAGGTATTTCATTAACATATAGATGATAATTAGTAGCTCTCCAATTTCATATGAAAAAAATAGCAGACTGAAAAAAATCTATTTCTTTTCATGCAGGGCAAAATAAATATTGCCTGGTACTTTGTGACCATTATAAGAGGAAAACATAACTAGAAAGCTTAATTTCTTGGTACTAAAAAAAATGGTCCCTAAAGCTCAAACAGTTCCCTACAATCTGATTGGCAAGGATTTATAAAGGAGCTTCTTAGAATATTAATATAGCCAAAGACAGACAGCAGCTAGCTTTGGGTTAGGCATTTTTAGTGACTTAAAGTAAGTCATCTGTTTTCCTTGAGTCCAAAATCTATACTGTCAATATAAGTGTAGTGGCTTGAATAAGTAACAATAAAAATAAATAAATGACAGTAATGGACTAAACCTCTGAGACTGTGAGCCAGCCCCAAGTAAATGTTTTCCTTTCTAAGAGTTGCCATGGTCATGGTGTCTCTTCAGAGTGGGGCTTTGGAAGGTTAGACAGGAGATAGAGATCTCTATGCCAAAAGTAGTCAGTGTTGCTAAAATGAAAAAGGAAAACAAAAGAAACTGCAGTGTGAGGACAGGAAGTGAGGCATATGTGCCTTTCTACAGCATGAGAACAGAGAACATGCTCCTCGTTGGAGTTGGTGTTTTCCAGAAAGCAGCCTCTAACACAGTGTCACCAGATGTTAACTCTCTAACATCAGGACCCCTAATCAGAGGTAGACTTAAAAGAAGGCAAGTTAGGCTGGGCCAAGGGAGAGTCAAGATTCACTGTCACTTGGCAGTCTTAATTCACTTGTCAGAGTAGGAATGAATCTGAAAAAATGGACAAAACCAGGACAAACTGCAACATGAGAGCAGGAAGTGATGCTCCTGTGCATTGTGTTGAAATTTAACCCAGTCAGTGATGCCATGAGGGTTCTATGCCTTCTGAATGGATTAGTGCTTTTACAGTCATACTCTAGAGAACCTTAGTTGTGTCCTTGCCTTGCAATGATACACAGACTGCATTATCTACTAAGAGGAATGAACCTTCATTAAAGAGCAAATCTCTTGACTCCGTGATCTTGCATTTCTTAGCCTCCAGAGTAGTTAGGAACAAATTGTTGTTGTTTATACATTGCCCAGTCAGTCTAAACTATTTTGTTATGCCTTCCTGAAAAATACTAAGAGGTACTCTAAGTGGGACCCATGTAATGGAGTTATTTTCAAAGCTGTTTCATATTTGACTCAAATGACCAGATCATGATGCCCTGTCGTGATCAGTTGACATTAGATATAATTGCCCTTGGATAAGTATAAACTTAAATGAGATCCATCTCTACAGCTGAGCTAGACACTCCCATGTCTATACTCCCAGGAGCTATAGCATCAAGGCTTTTTTTTTCTTGTGGGGAGCCATGCTAAATTCAGATATGTTAGAAATCCTGTGCTTAGATTAAATGCTATGACCTTCAAGTTGTTGACCTTTACTGAAGGAGGTCTTTTGTTTTAGGCTATCTTTGGATTGTTTACCTTTGAAAGAAATAGTGAAGTTCTTACAGGAAACTACCCAGAGGATTAAGGAAGTTCTTACAGGGAACTACCCAGAGGACTAAGGAAGTTCTTACACAGAGCTATTCAGAGGATTGTATTCTTCCCTGGGAGCTAGGAGACGTGAGATTACAATAGAGCTTCTGGTGACCTTGCTATATAAAGTCTACTCATCTGCATTAAAGTGAGTCTGGATCAGAAATCTCCAGACTTGACTCAATTTTTCTTGTGTCTCTGTCCCCCACTTTCAATTCTCACTCCCTCTTCCAGGGAGCCCTGTTTGATTTGTCCCACAGGCTGGTACACTTTCAGGAAGATTTGAGTACCCCATAGCTCCACACCAAGACAAGCATAAATCTGTAGGATGAGTTGAGAAAGAAGCTTAATGCTCTAAATTGTATAATGATGTCTTAAGCTGTGTTGGAAGGATCAGAAGCCAGAAAAATAGTGTTACATTAGGTAAGGATGCCAAAGGTTTGGCTTCCTACATCAGCTGTTCCAAGACACAATGGGAAGGCTTAACAGGAAACTGAAAAGAGGGAAATAGAAGGAAAGAGAAGAGAAGGACAATAAGAAGTATAATTTTGATCTAGGCAAAGACATCACATAATACAGGCAAAGTGAGAGTATGAGAAAGGAGAGATGCTTGAATGTAAGAATGTAAGATGTGGTGGGACTGATCTGTTCTATTTCATGCTTCAGGAATTTGGATCTCAGGTGAATCATCACAGGATTGCCTTAGTTCTGGGACCTCTAAGGGCATTAAGCAATGCCATTGTTTTAGTCACCTTTCCATCACTGTAACAAGTACCTGGATTAAACAACATACAAAGAAATGGGGTTTGTTTTGACACCTAGCTTTGGAGGACACAGCTCAGGGTTGGTTGGCCTCATCTCTTCTGAATGAAAGTCTTGGAAGAAGAAGGAGAATATAGTTAAAGAAACTTCTCACTTCATGGGGCAGACAGGAAGCAAAAAGATGCGGACAAGGTCCAAATATCTCTTTCAAGAGTACGGACTTCCTCCCACTAGGTCCCATGCCTTATGTTTGGCTTCCTTGTGTTGTGGGCTGCCAACACAAGGCGTCACTAAGATGTTGGTGTGAACATCTACAATCCCAGCATTTGGGAGGCTGAGGCAGGTAGGAGGTTCACAAATATGAGTCCAGCTGGGCTACATAGTGACTGAGCCATGCCTTAAAAAAGAAAGAAGGAAAGAAAGAAAGAAAGAAAGAAAGAAAGGAAGGAAGGAAGAAGCAACACAAAACATTATGTAAATTGGCCCTTCAGTGTGTGGGAATGAGATGAGAGGTCTCTGAGAAGACATAAAAGGATCGCATCCAGCCTGGTCTGTCACAAAGCCCACATTCTATTCCAGCTGTTTTCCTTTCCTTGCTCAATTCTACTAAATAAACTATTTACAGAGACTTTTTAGCACCATGTCATTGTCCTGCGGCTGGCAATAGTTACACAAATGGAGCATACTCCCTGCTGTTCTGTAACAAAAATCACTGGAGTTATTTTAGTTCAGGAAAGTGAGGTAAGACAGCAATGCAAATGAATGCTGGAAACCTGGAATAAATCAGGGCCAGTCAGATGCCTGCTGCAGCGAAACAAAGATTTTAACAGTTGGGAAATTTCCTTGGGCACTTCTCTCCACATATTTCCCATGGCTGCTTCTCACTTCTGTCAGGTGGAATATTGCTAAGATACTAAGTGAGGAAAACATGTTGAAAATAAAGTTGGTAGTTCTTTTATAAACCATGTGCATGTTGTTACTCAGTCTACTGAACTATAAAGTGGATAAGCACAGAAATTGCTACCTTTCTCAACACCTACCTTCTAGCCACACTTTCCCCTCAGTAGGTGATGAGTGACAGGCCATATGTCTTGCATGAAGATTAGCATCTTCTGTTCTCCATGTGTACCACACCAGCTCCATCCTGCACTACTGTCTGTCTTCCTATCAGATGATCAGCTCTGGACAGAACGTCCAGTGTGAGTGCTGATGTAGTAACTACCACAAAGCAGGTCCCAAGCTAGTTCTTACTAGTGTACAACTACCTTCCCCAACAGCTAATGAGAAGTTCCAACCTTAGCAACAACATGAATGTTAACTTTCTATATAGCTCAATCATAGACAACACAGTCCTAGTTTGCTCACTGTTGCTGTGATTAAAATGACCAAAAGCAACTTGTTGAGGAGAGATTCTATTTCATCTTACAGCTGCAGTCCACCACTAAGGAGACTCAGGACAAGAGCTGAAGCAGAGGCCATAGAGGAACCCTGCCTACTGGCTTGCTCCCCTGTGGCTTATTCAGCCTGCTTTCTTACACACTCCAGAGCCACCTACCCATGGGTGAAACCACCTACAATAGGCTGTACCCTCCCACATGAACCAATAACCAAGATTAATGATTAGTTGATTGACAGACACCCCCACAGGCCAATCTGGTGGAAGCATTTTCTCAACTGAGGCTCCTTCATCCCAAAAGAAATACTTAGAATAAACAACACAATGCAATGTCCAGATTGATCCAGAGAGTAGAGTAAAGAAATCAATATTTGAATGAACAAAGGTAAGCTGTACACAGTCCACAAACTGGGTGTGAAAGCCTGTGATGCTCCCCATCTAATTGCAACCCCTCTCCTATCTCTAAAGACACGGTAGTGTAGCTGCAGTGCCGGTGAGGATGACATGAAATATTTGCCGACAGTTAACTGCAATACGCCTGTTATATGGTAGAATCTATTTTTAGTGGAAATTACCAGCAACTACTCTTTCAAACGTTCTGGAAGACATGGTGGATAGCCATAGAGACTAAAAGCAAGAGTGCGTGTTACATATTGTCTTTTTTAGAAATGAAAACAGGAGAATCAGACAGAAATTTTAAGGATGTTCCAGCTTGTCTTTTAGAGATGGCATCAAATTTGTTCATTAGTTCTAAACATATTTGCATTAAAAAAGAGGTTCGTAGGGCTGGTGATATGGCTCAGTGGGTAAAATGCACGGGCATGAGGATTTGAGTTTATATCCCCAGCCTCCACATAATAGGCCAGTCTAGGTGGCACAGACCTATAATCCTAGGACTGGTAAAATAGAAATGGGACAATCCTGGGGGCGTGTTGACCATGGAGGCTCAGAGAGAGACCTGGTCTCACAAAAGGACTGAGAATAATAGCTAATTGTACTTCCTGGCCTCTGCATGCATGTGCATGGACATAAACACATACAACACACACACACACACACACACACACACACACACACACACACACCACACAAGACACCACCCATACCACACCACACACAGCACAGATACACAAACAAACATGCATGCCATACAAACACACCGCACTCACTTATATATACCACATACATAAGGCACCACACCATACCACACACATGCATACCACATATAATACACACACACACACACACACACACACACACACACAGTACCACACCATACTATAGGCACATATCACACACACATACATCACATACATATGCCACACACACACACACTCCACACCACACACAGGCGTACCACACACACATGTAATGAATAAATACATAGTAGATATGAAATAAATGGTGACTAAAAAGAGGCTCAGTGGTTAAGAGCACTGGTTGCTCTTCCCCAGGTCCTGAGTTCAAGTCCTAACAACCACATGGTGGCTCAAACTATCTGTAATGGGATCTGATTCCCTCTTCTGTTGTGCATGAAAGCAGAAGCACTCATATATATTAAATAAATAAATAATTTTTAAAAGGTATATAAAATAATGGCTCATGATTATTTTCTTAGTGGAACTTTTCTTTTTTAAAGTCAAGAAATTAGTACATATGTATTTGTAACAAGACGCCATAGTTTTCAGGCAGCCAACTTTTAAAGTAAGTCATATTAGTGAGGTTTGTGGGTAGCATAGTATGGCATTCTTTGGCATAAACGTGTATTCTCTAAGTTGATAGCTTAGATGGGTAAGAATATGGATCAAACAGAAAAGAAGCAGTAATGAGTGTAAGTGCCATTTTTTTTTTTAGACTCTCAAGAACCAAAGCCCTGCTGGGCACAACAATCAATACAGCCTCAGTGCCTCTTTCCTTGGCTTCGCTGTATCAGAAACACGATCAGGACTTGTAAATCTCTAATTTCCTTCTAATGTGCCAACAACCTCAGAAGGTTTGCAGTATCTTTTAGATATGTAATTCAAGCCTGCTATTATTAGGTCTATGGGTCTAACAAAGATAAAAATGCGTGCCAGAGGCAAATTAAAGCCTGTTACTGACTCTGATAAGGCTTGCACAGGATATCCAACTGTAAGACCCCCAGCACGGTGGTCTTAACGTGGAGACCCCCACCAAGAACCAGCGAGACCAAGGTTTCGGTTGCAACACGCAAGAGGCTTTATTGCAGGGGGTCGGGTACCCGGGCGTCTCAGTCTCTGGAGAGGCTGGCGCGCCGAGCGAGTCTTTCGGGGGGCCTTTTATAGGGATTTTAGCGGGAAGCGCGGGTACAGAAGCGAGAAGCATAGTTACAGGGCTCTGATTGGTAAATTTAAATGAGGCGAGGTTATGGCCCGGTCATCAGATGGGCTCTAGGAACAGGGGAGTTTACCCGTTCTCTGGGCCAGGTGGCCGACCATAAATATCTTGTTTGACAAGGACAAACTGTTTCTGTTATCTCAGCATGCTTTTATCTTTTTCCTCTGGGCCCCAGGCCTCATCTTATCCCGGGAACCTATTATTCTAGTCTTGCCTTGCAAGATAGCGTTACTGCTGCTATGCTTGCTATGGCGGGTGCACAGGGGAGGGGGTCTTACACAACGGTCCTTGACATCGTCTCTCATTTATATAATTTTTAAAATATAATTTTACATATTTGTATAAGTTTGTTTTCATTTTCTGGCTCTCAAAGCTGCCCCATGGGTAAATTTGAGCAGCTTGCTTTAAATACAAGGTGCCAGGGAATAGGGAAATGGAGTGACTCAGAGCTACCCCGTAAAGGCCCCACTGATGCTTCGCGCCACCGCCGCCGCCATGCTCCACCTACATTCCAAGATGCAGATTGGTCTCCCCCTCAGAAACGATGCAGCCGGACCCTAGTGACCAGCATCCGCTTTGACGTGATAATATCCACCACAGCTGGATCCAAGGATTAAACACCGGAAAAGTTAAATAAAACAAAAAGGACAATGTCTGATCCTTTTCTTACTTTTAACTTTTGGGCCCTGTATCCTTAACTGGCTTCTTGCCTTTATTCGAGATCGTCTCAATATAACTCAGGCCCTGATCCTAACTCAACAGTACCAAGCCCTCAGAAATGGGGACACGCCTTAAGATTAAGGCCAGTTAAAAAACTCAAGGGGGGATTGTAAGGCTCTCTCTCTCAGTCTAAGCCTGGGAACGTGACCCAGACAAGCTTGGGAAAGTGACCCAGAAAGAATTGAAGGCCAGTTTCAGTTTCTGAGATCAAGGTGGCCAACCAAGATAAACAATTTCAACTAAGATAAACAATTCTCAGAAAAATACCATCTGGAAATTCTCTGGAAACTCCCCAACACCCCTCCCTGCCAAGAATGGCCCCCAAGATCAATGACCCCTGCAATAGCCAGTAACATTTAGACAAGCACCCTTAGCGACCACCAGAGCCAATCCTAACATAGGGCACACAGCCCCTCCTAACCTTTGCAGTTTTAGCCTGTAACAGTGACTCATGGTGCTTCCCTCCCAAGTGAGTGCTGAGGTCCCCTGACGTGCGTCAGCAATAAACCTTGTGCTTTTGCATCAACACTGTGGTCCTCCAGTGGTCTCTCACGATGACCCCCCACCCGAGTAGACTCTAGGGTCCAACAAGAACAGGTATGGCACAATAGGCTGCACTGGGCTTTGGATATCATGCCCATGTGGTCAACGGCCCCTGGGCTTTCTGTGGACTGGCGGTGATCTGAGGTCAGATCCACCCGTTCTCCTGGGTTCTCCCTAGGCCAGCAGATGTGGACTCCCATGCTTCACTACCCACAGTTCAGTCTCAGATACTGAATCTGTGATATAGAGCACGGCTGCAGTTCATAGGCAGGTGTGGGTCCAGACTGGGGACTCAGCACCCATCCTCCATGGGCCAGTTGGATGGCCTGAGGCCAGACCCACTGTGCTGACCCCTCTCACCTAAGGTCTCCAGGTCTTTTGGTCTGTAGCTCCCAGCCAGGTCCCTAGTCTCCACCCTACAGTGCTGTGTTCAACACTGCCACCTTGGATCATCTGCATGTGCCCACTCTTAAACAGGTCAGATACACAAGGCAGCAGCTAAATAAGTGGAGAAATGGAAAATTGTTCAGCATTAGTAATTCATGGTGTCAGAGCTAAATCTGTCATTTATCAAATACCCAACTGGATGTTGGTTGAAGGAGACTGTCACATAAAGATCTCCTGAGGAAGACAAGCTGGGACTATGGTGCCTGAAAAAGGCTAAAATTCATTTAATCTAAAGACCAATCTTGTATCTTACTGTTTTTTTTCTCTAAAACCAAACTCTGTTTGGGGCTTGTTTTCCTCCAGCATAAACGTTAAGTGAGATTAAAATAATTAATTCATTTTGAGTTCTATGATGGTGAATTGGTCAACAGAGAAGCTTTAGAGAATGAATAAGAATATTTCGTTACTTCATACTATAGTTT
This sequence comes from Acomys minous, assembly GCF_964271855.1. Taxonomy (NCBI): domain Eukaryota; kingdom Metazoa; phylum Chordata; class Mammalia; order Rodentia; family Muridae; genus Acomys; species Acomys minous. Next base: position 52,584,862 of record NC_140498.1, read on the forward strand.
TGTTCCTCACTTGGCTGCTCTCCTTAAAATCCATCACACATGTAAATTTGAATTGCAGTAAAAGTCTTGTTTGGTTTTCAGACAAGAAGACAATGTCTTTCCATGTAACTATATGAAGCAAGATTAGAAAATGTGAAGACAAATGCTTGATTTTTATAGTTTAATCAAACAGAAAGATAAATTTTGTAAGATAAGACAATGTGCTCAGTGACATGTCTGCTTTCCCACCAAAGCATCCTTTGAGTATTATTTTATAAATTCAACACTAAGATGCTAATTCTCTCAAAGCAAACAACTTTCAGATCAGCACCTGACATCAATGGACTAAGGAATGGGAATATTGAAGACAAAAAAAAAAAAAAAAAGAACAGAGCATAGAAAACACATAGAAAACACATAGAGAAGAGTGAGGTGTCTAAAAACTAAATTCTTCTTGTCATCAAAATTATATATTACAGATTATAAACACTTGTGTACTTTAGATTCACAGTCAATAATAGTGAGCCTATACTAGTCACCAAATATCTGTAATATAAAACTAGGAAAAGTACTTTGTAGTTTATCTATAAGAATACCATGTCCTACTTGCTATTGTTACTTTAGAACAATGGCAATGAAATTATATCTTATTTTCAGAGCTTTTGATTAAAGGAGCTAATTTAATCCACTTTTATAAGAGTGCCAAGAAAACCATGTGAAAAGAATATATACTACACACATGCACACACACATGCATACACACACACACACACACACACACACACACACACACACACATATCATTCCATAGCCCAGGTCCTGCTTCTTCCCTTTGGGATGTGTTGTTTTATTTTTTTTAAATCCCAAATGATCAGCCGGGCGTGGTGGCACACACCTTTAATCCCAGCACTCAGGAGGCAGAGGTAGGCAGATCGCTGTGAGTTCGAAGCCAGCCTGGTCTACAAAGGGAGTCCAGGACAGCCAAGGCTACACAGAGAAACCCTGTCTCAAAAAAACAAAACAAAACAAAAATCCCAAATGTTCTATTTTACCAATAAAGACTTTGGAGTCCGATGCTGGAGTAAAAACCGACTAGCTCAGAGAAGCAGAAAAAGCACCCAGCTGACCCTTCTTAGTCAGCTCACATCCTGATGGAAAAGGCTCAAAAGGCTCACTAGTTCAACTGACAGCCCAAGAGGAAATGGCCAAAACACCCAACCCAAGGCTAAAGGCTTGCTAGCTCAAAGACCAAAAAGCCAAAAGCTAGCAAGTTGAGGAGCTCAAGAGCTAAAGAGCTAAAAATCCCTTTTACTTCTCCACATTATCTTAAATACCACTCAACTGAAAGCCCCTCCTACTCTTTAATACCTGTCAAATGGTTTCTTGCTTTGCCTCTTGACTTAGGGTTAACTTTATTAAATCCTGTGTACAGAGAGCTCTTGGATTAAAAGTTTGTACTAGGGCTCAACTGCACCAAACAAAAGACATGTCTTATAGTTCACAATCTCAGGGGTCAAAATGGGATTAAATATCCTGTAACAGGGGTGTCCAGGCATCAATTCAAGCAGATGCTTGGCTCAAAGCAATAAAGCTTAACAGAGCAGGCTGGGAGCAGGATCTCTGTCTGGCAGTGAATGCCTGGGGTGGGGTAAAAGCCTTCTTTGATATAGCCCTTTCAGTGATACAGCCTTTTCAATGTCACAGCTCTTCCAGTGATACAGCTCTCTTTGGGGGGGGATGGGAATAAGGGCTACATAAACCTTGGGGAAGTAGGTAGGGGTTTTCAGAGTGAGTGTATGTTATTGTCTGTGGCTTCTGTGCTGGGAATGCTTTATTTGAATGGAAAAGAATTTCCAGGTGCTAGCTGTACATGTCCTTATGAGAAAATCTAAAACCTGGTCACCAAACTATGTGACCTCCAGGGGAATGCAGGTGAGGCCACAAGACTACATGCACCAGAACATGCAGGCCCAGAACAGAGAGTGAGCAATTCTTAACACTGCTGCTTTCATTTGAGATAGTTCAGCATTTGAACACATCTGGACCTCACTCTTCCTCCAGGCCAGTCCCTTTGGTTACATGGTTTGCATATGTACAAACACACACACACACACACACACACACACACACACACACACACACACACACAATTTTTTCTACTTGGAATGTTCTATCTGGGCCTCTTCTGGAAAGGTCAAATTCTGGGGTGTCTGAATAGCCAACTGAGCTCAATCTATTATGGTGGAGTCCTTTTCTCAGCAGGGTTCTCACTTTACCTGATCTGGGGAACACAAGATCTTGTATGGAGTGTCACATAGCCCTCAGGCAAGATTACAGGCCCAGCCCTTTCCTGAATGAACCTGTTCAACAAACACCTGGGGATTTTTGGGAGTATCTCACCCTATGATAAAGAGATCCAAGCCTTCAGCAAATGACCTTTAATCATACTTAGTTCTTCCCCCACCCATAGGATAGTTAAATTCTATATTTCTTTCTTGTGATAGGACCCTCTGCTACTTCATTTATATGAGGTACTGTATCACTGCCTGTCGATTAAGTATCCTGGCACCTCTAGCCCCTTCAAATTAGAAGCATTAAACCCACAAACCACTCCCCACTGCCTAAGGTTTATAAATAAAGGTTAGCTGGCTTGCTCTCTCATGCTCGTGCCATTCCTCCACCATGACTGTATGAGCCTTATCATTTATTTGGGGGGAAATCTGGATGCCCAGGGCTAGATGCCAGTGATCAGGCAGTGATGGCTGCCTTGGCAGCTACTGAAGCCCTCTCCATTGCCACCACTAGTTTAGTACTGACCAATGTACATAGCATGTCAGGCCTATATCCCACCAGACCTGCTTTCTGACTTGTCTCAAGATTCAATCTCCTTCCTCTGCCATGCTTAGCGTGACACAAAGGGCTCTAACATTTTGTAATCATCATGGGCTCGTGGAGCTCCTGAGTCTCCACTGCCATCTGATACCAGGAATCTCATTCTGAAAGAGCTAATTGTAAAACTCAATGGAAAACTCGTTTTCCACCTCCCATGGTGAGACTGGGAACCTAGCATAGGGGTCTGGCCCTAAAGGGCTCTAGGCATTCCTAAGAAATAGGATATGGTGGTTTGAATAAGAAATTCCCCTAAATGCTTAACTTCATATGTTTTAAACACTTGGTCCCTAGCTGGTGGTCATATCTAAGAGGCCCTGGAACTTTTAGGAGGTGAAGACTTGCTGGAGGTAACATGTATCTAGTGAGAACATTGAGAATTTGTGGCCTTATCCACTTCTAGATTTCTCTTTCAGTGGACAACCAACTTTTTCTTCCAGTAACTTGCAGCCATGCCTCCCCTACCATTATGGTTCCTAATGTCTAGTAGTATAAGTCAAAATAAAACTTATTCTGCTTGTGTTTGGAGTGTTTATCACAACAGAAAAGTAACAGTGTGTGTGTGTGTGTGTGTGTGTGTGTGTGTGTGTGTGTGTGTGTGTGCGCGCGCGCGCGCGCTTGTAATGTTCAGCACTGAAAAAGAAGGCATTGAAAGACTTAAAAGATGTTAAAATTTGGCTAAACCCCCAATATAAGAGACAAGCAAGGAATGACTGGGGCTGCATTCCCTCCTGAGCTATCATGATACAGTTCCCAAGCAACCCACCCAATGGCCACTGAAACTACGGCCAAAAGCCACATAACCAGATGGGCCACCAGAACCACATATGACCTTGGTGCCTATCTTAGGGTCATAAAGTTCTTTGAAGAAACAGACTTAAAAGGTAGGAAAACAGCTGCAAGGAGATTTGAGCTCACAGCTGCAAAGAGCAGCCCCACCAGAGATAGTATTACCTAGCAACTGACCTGAAGGGCCCACCAGAGATAGAGTTGCTAAGAGACCCATTTTTATGGCCACATTCCTTCCTGTCCACGAGAGATAGAGTTAATAAGAGACCAGACACTTCCCTGGGCAAAGTGGTGAACAAAGAGAACAGAGAAAGCTAAGCCATGGGCAGTGTTAGAGCCTTTTTCAGTAGTCTCTCACCTTTGGACATTAGATCCCCTTATGTTACTCAACCAATAAATAATTGCCAAGCTAAGACCCCGCTGCTTTAGGTGTGTTGGAAGGAAAGGGACTTATAAAAGGTTCTCAGATCAACGCCCAGGGGTCACTTCTCAATACTATTAAATTGGTGCCATGTACATTCCAGCTTGAGTTGAAACATTAAAGATTCCTCTTGCAATTACAGCAGTTTCAAGTCTTGGTGGTCTTTTGGGGGTTTCAAGATCTGACCGCACCAGTATGAAATTGGAAGTGGTAGTGGTAGTGGTAAAACAAAGTCCTGTCTCTAAAAGTAAGATGAACCATGGTAATGAAGGGAAAGGGAAGTTAGTACCAAAGAGTAAAATCATAACTGTTTTCTTACACTGTATAGATGGTACTAGTTAAATTTGAGCTCTTTTTGGAGGTGTCAAGATGATTGTATGGGTCTAGATGCCCACCTGTGCCTTCTGAGCACACTACCACTCCAGCTTAAATTTAACTTATTTAGTATTTCCTGATGACTGAGTTTTCTCTTGCTTACAACAAGCATGGGCATATTCTTTAAAAACCATATGTTATCTAAATTTGTGTAAGACAATGTAATCCATAAACATAGTAAGAAAGACATTCCTCATCCACTGAAAATATATAACATGATGTACCCTGTCTTCAGTCATTTCTTTAGCAGCCACAAGGAATCCATTATTCACGAAAGCATGAGGGTTTGGGGCTGATTTGCATTTTAAAAACCACTGAGTGAAGGGTTTATAATGGAATTCCTTTTTATTAGTTTTTATTTTACTATGGTTCTGATAATTGGTCACAAATGCTGAAATCTCAGCCATTAGACTGAGAACTGTCACATTCATTGCGATTGGCTTATTAATGTATTGTTTAAAGCTGAGATGTAATAATCAAATGCCTGTTGCTGGATACCTGTTCTCAGTGTGATCTTGGAGATTGTGAACTGTGGGAAAGACTGTAAGCTTTGTCACAGGTGGAAGCAGTCTTGGCAGGCTTACCCTAAGGCACCCCATGAATACCTTGTGACAGACTGAGTGGAGCCATCCTGGGCCTGAAATTCAGAAAGCAGACCTGGGGCTCCACCTGGACTATTGTTTTTCTAATTGACTCTCTGTCACGAGCAGAGAGTTTATACTCGGGATCCGGAACAAAGGAGGCAGGCCAAGAGCAAGTAGTACGTTTTAGCAAGAGAGGTTTATTAGCAATACAAAGGCAACTACAGCAAAAGGTAGCAGCTAAGGCTCCAAGGCCAAGCCACCAATACCATTCCATTATACTCTTAAAACTATCTTAATTCCAATAGGAGTAGCATTTAGCATCTTATAATATCAATGTTCTAGGAGCTTATGCCATTAGGGTATATGACCTGATATCGCGATGTTATGCCGAACAGGTTCGCTGCTGCGACTTGATTCAATTCTCGGGTTGTTATCTGACAGCATGTCTGTCTGCTCTGTCCTGGGAGAGCGCCCCGTCGGCTGGCAGCATTTCAGGTAGTCATGGTGACAGCGAGAGAGCTGGCTGCTTCTTCTCAGGGTTTTTATACTTAACTTAACCTTATACTCTCTAATTCACACATCTAGCTTTCTGTGTCACTCTTATCACCAACTTGCAGTCGTGGCTGCTCCTAGGTCAGAATTTACTACTAAGGTTTTATCTATCACTCACACATCTGGTCACACGTCAGCTTTTTGGACTGTCAGCTGCTTTCTACACTGGGCTTTGAAACAAGCCCTGACATGTTTATTACGTATAGGAATTCAGAAAAATGAGAGTGAGCCTATAAAAGATCACTTCAAGAGAGAGTCAAAGTAAAAGTAGGTCTCAATGGAGGGGTTACAACAAACTTCGTACCTTGTAACTTAACTGTATTTTGGCAACTACTGAAATGCGTGTAGGGAAGGCAGGAGATTGTGGATAAAAAGAGCCCAGGTTGGCTTGCTGCTCTTACAGAAGATCTGGATGGGTTCCCAAAACATACATGGTAGCTTACAACTATCTAACTCCAGTTCCAAGTACTTATATGTCCTCTTCTGTCCTCCTGGGGTATTTCACACCCTGTACATATACATACATGCAGACATATGTTTGGCACACATCTATACATTCAGGAAAACACTCATATGACAGATAGATAGATAGATGAGAGAAAGAGACAGAGAGAGAGAGAGACAGACAGAGAGAGAGAGAGAGAGAGAGAGAGAGAGAGAGAGAGAGAGAGAGAGATTTAAGGAGAATGGAATTTTCCCAAACATACTTATTTATGCCCATACTCTATAAGCACTGGCTTCATATCATCCTCATCCATGTGTATCAATCTCCTTTGTGTTGCTATAAAGAAACACTATAATCAAAGCAACTTATGGGAAAAGGGATTATTTTGACTTATAATTCCAAAATAATCAGAGTCCACCATGGTAGAGACACATAGCGACAATCAGCAGGCATAGAAACTGAAACATCACATCCTTAAGCACAAACATGAGTCTGAGAGCAAACTGGAAGTGGGACTAGGCCATGAACTCTCAGCGCTCATCCCCAGTGACATCCTTTCTCCAACAAGCCTGCACCACTTGCCCAAAAAGTGCTACCAACCAGTTACCAAGTGTTCAAATTCCTGAGCCAATGGAGGACATTTCTCATGCAAACCATCACACCACATAAAGGCAACAAATCCAACCTACATGAATTCAAAGTGCCCTCTTTGTAAAGGTAATGAATTCTCCTGGCTCAGTTGTTCTCTGGGAAGCTTACTGCCTCCTTCTGCTAACCAAGGCTAGTCCTTGAAGTTTCTAGCTTCTGTATAATCTAACATAGGCCTAGAATCTTTTCAGCCTCTGAGACCTACTGCTTAATGAACTCACCCTCACTTGTTCTTTCTGAACTCTAGGCGGCTGGTTCAACTCAACTGTTCTGGCTCAAACTCTTCTCACAACTGACTAATTTAATCTGGCTTCCCTCTTGGCCCAGAATTACTCTGCTTGGCCTCAAACTAACTCAGCAATATACTCTAATCTTCTGGTTTCTTATCATTTTCAGGGTCATTCCATCTTCACCTGAGTTCTCTCTCTGCAACCCATCTCTCTATTACTTTCCTGGTAAAACCGCCTCCCCTCTCTGTAAAACTGCCTCTTAAGTTGCTTCCCTTTCCTCTCTCTTCTCCTGAGAGTTGGGCATGTCCTATTCTGTCAGATCTTCTCTGATTCATCACCATTTCTGCCCTCAACTAGACATCACTTTCAAACATGGTGCTTCCTTCTACAAACTAACTTTACCTTTGTTTAGAATTAAAGGTGTGTACCACCGTGCCTTAACCTAAGCTTTTCTTTACTTGATACTTGCTCTATACCAGGCTAGCCTTGAACTCAGATCTGTTTGCCTCTGTCTCCTGCATTAAAAGCATGTCTGTATTCCAACCAGATCACACATACCTAGAAAAATATTTGGATGTGATATCTTGCCAGAACAGCCAAGTTCTGAATCAACAATCTTCTATACCTCTTCACTATCATCATCCAAGCTACCTGAGTTCAAAGTGACCTCTTCACTACCATCGTGAAAAACCAAATGTTGTAGAGAATGTCTAATGCATGATCAAAGAAAAGTAAAAAATGTTTGTCAAGCCCAGATTTACTGGGTAATTTCTGTGAATTTTTCACCTGAGAATTGCATCATGGATCTGAGCTGTTGGAAGAGAATGTCTGTTTTCTCCTGAATCAGTGAGGACTTTGGGAATTTAGAACAGGCTGAAAGGAGGCAGTGGGGAATGACTGTTGGGAGAAAACCCACCACTCCACAGAGGAAGGTTGATAGATTGTGATTTGTGGGAAATGCCCACTGCAGGATCATGTTTTGCTTTATGGGTTTTTCTTTGCCTGGTGCATTTAACCACTTGTGTCACCACAGAAGCTGAAGGGAAACTGTATAGATCCTAATTCTATATCTCAGAAGTGCAGAGGGGGCAAGTGTGTCACTGCAAGTGATTTGCCTTAATCCATACCATATCTTTGCAAAATGATGTTTAGTTATTATCAACAGCACTTTATCTAGTTTTACTTCAAAGGCTTTTAAAGCTGAAAAGAGTGTTAGACTTCATTGTTAAGGTTATTTTTATATTGTTTTTCTTTCTCAGTTTCTCTTAACCTGGATATCACACAAATAATTGATACTCTATTATATTTGTTTAATAATAAGCTTCACAACACAATAGCTATTCAGTTATCACTCTATTTTTAACCCTCTAAGCTAATTTGGTTTCCTCCAGGCATGCATCCCAGAGATACTTATACTTCATGGTTTTTCTTGCTGAGCACTCCATCTCTCTCTCTCTCTCTCTCTCTCTCTCTCTCTCTCTCTTTCTCTGTCTCCCTCTACCTCTCCTGGTCCACCCTGGGCATCTGCCCTTCCTCAGTCCCCTACTTCCTCTTCTAACTCCCCCAACAATACATGGCTGAAAGTCCAGTCCCATTCTCTCCCCTGCTCACCAATTGGCTGTAAGCTGCCTTGTTGGCATATCAGGAGACAATTGGGGAGAGGATGTCCAGAAACCAGCATTTGAATTACACAAAATCTTTTCTCACTATCTTCTCATTTCATAGATAAGCACCTAGGGAATCAGAAAGCTATGAGCCTTGGTGAGAATCACAGTCCCAGCCCTTGGTAAAGTCAAGACTGGATTATAGAACTTTAGACTTAAAGTGATGTCCTTCCATATGGTTTTGTTTGTTTCTTTTTAGTTTGCTTATATGTATGAGTGTATATATATATATATATATATATAGTGTGTGTGTGTGTGTGTGTGTGTGTGTGTGTGTGTGTGTGTGTGTGCATACAGTACCTACAGAGGGTGTGGGAGAGCATTGGAACCTATGGAGCAGGAGTTAAAGGCAACTATGAAAGATTACGTCTAAGTGCTGGAAATGGCACCCTTTCTTCTGTGAGAGCAGCAAGTACTCTCTAAGTATTGACCCAGGTCATCTCTCCAGTCCACCCTTCCCAGTGTTTTAATACCAACACCAGCTAGACTGCATAAATGAATATACTTCACTTTCTTTAGTGTCTAATTTTTAGCCTGAAAAAAACTTAAGACTGAAAAAACTAAAATTGACAACAACGGCAACTCAACAAAGCAGTTGTATGTTAAACTTTTTGCTTATAATGAAACTTGGGGCAAAACCAAAAAAGTAAAATGCAAGTTGCTTTTAGATATACAGGGAGTAAAATGATTCAATACTTTGCCCAAAAAATATCAGTTTTCACTAAAAGAACCAGGAAAGGGGTCCAGTAAAAGAAGCAGTTAAAAAGATTTCAATTTCATCTTGGCTTCATCTGAAATATTTATGACCTATTTTAAAATCTCACATTCTATCATTGACTTCCTTATGATTCAACAAGAAATGCACAGTAAGCCATATGTATTTTTTTTCATTCCTATTATGAGATTTTATACTACTCTTGGAGCTGAAAAAAAGTAATGATCACAAATATGTTATAATTACAATAGTTACTTGAATAAAAAATATCCTTCATGCTGTATTTCTGTATACAACACAAGCTATCCATTAACAGGGAATATTGGCTTTCTGTACTCTCCATTTTTATATAAATACACATTTATATCATTTTCTATCTATATTACATCTATCTTAATGTGTGTTAGTAACTTATGCCTGAGTATTTTGCAGCAGTTGTGCCACCAAGTACAACTAGAGATTAATATAATATAATGGAGAGCCTGAAAGCAGAATAGATTTGTAGTTCTCACCGCCTTTGATCTCGAATTTGCTCCTGGATCATGAATTAGTCAAAACTGTAATCAGAGTTGTTGGGGTTAGAAGTCAGGCTTTGGAAGTTCTAATAAGCTAGAGCCCAGGCATTTGTTCTCAATAGGCCAATCAAAGAGAAAAATAATAGTGAAAAATCAGAGAAAAGTTTATGTCTGTGTGGCCACAATTGCAAAGAGGAACAAGAGATTAGTGACTCCTCCTCCCCCTAAGTCAGCTTGTACACGTGAGGTTTAGGTCTACATAGAGAGAGGTAGTGTCAATCAGTAGTTCTGGCTGAGCTGTGGTCTGGCTCATCATTGACCCATCTCTGTCTTGGCTCCAGTCTATCCCACAGAATGATCTAACAAACGTGTGAAACTGCTTCCTGAGAACCAGGTTCCCCCTGTAGCCAGCTCTAGGCTTCAGGCTTTTCCCTCTCCCAGCACAATGTTCCTGGAGAAATCCCATCATGTTGGGGACCATTGCCTCGGTAGCCTAATAGGTAAAGGGAGGGCACAGTGTCTCCTTAGAGTATCATCAGTCCAGTTGGCACCTTCAAGTATGAAAAAGAAGGCTTTTTTAACTTTGTAAAATGGCTCTAGCCTCTTGGGCTGTTTAGTAACTTCGAAAGGCTTGAGTGAGATAATCTCCCTGCAGACAAACACAAAGGCACACTTCAATGCAATTGTTGTATAGTTGTTGTAAACTACAAAAAAAAACCTTGATATAAATAGACTTCCACTTAAGTACACTACTGTGGGAACTTGATGCAATGAGTTCCAGTCTTCCTAAACCATCTGTTTTCTCCCATTCAAGTGCTAACCAGGCCTGACCTTGCTTAGGTTCTGGTATCAGTTGTGTTCGAGGATCTGTTTTGTTTTTGTTGTTGTTGTTGTTGTTGTTGTTTTCTCATGTTTAGTGATTTGAAACATAGGTTTAGGGACTCTTGCTGCTGTGACATGTGAAGAGTGGGAGAAGATAGCCTCTACCTGGACAGCTTTGGACACATAAATGTTTGTCTGAACCAGTGCTAGCGTCTAGACGCTAAGTAGCTGTGTACTATCCATGCAAGTCCTCCAAAAACCAACCACATGGCCAAATAAAATGCACTTCTCATGTGTAAGAAATTGTAGAGAAGAGGAGACATCTTCTCCCTTGTGGTGGACTGAAATATCTATGAAATAATTGGACAATGGCCAGTTACCTGTATCATAATGCTTAATACTGTAAGAATGGAGATGGCACAAATGAAGAGTGAAATCCAAAAGTAAGAAGATTTGAGAACCCTCCAACCAGTGTTGCACAAGGCCAGGAACACTGAGGAAAACAAAACAGAGAGCTTGCAGCTTGAGTGTGGGGAAAAAACTCAGAAGAAAAGAAGGAAGACAATGAAAATCACTGTTGTCAGCAGGTTCTGGCCTGCTCGTGGATCTACATTGGGTTGGGAAGAGACAGAAAAAATGATAGACCAAGCCTTGTATGACCAGGCGATAGAGGTAGGCATGTGGGTCCTCTGTCTACTCTGGAAGGCATACTTTCTGCTTTCTCTCCTCACTTGCTAATAAAACTTTGATTGCTTGCACACTGCCCGTGCCGTAGTATGAATTCTTCCCTGTCAGGCTCACTAGCACTGAGATTGATGCCATGGTTGTGATCAAAGAGAATTTAGTAATTGGCTTTGTAATGCCCAAAATTAACCTGTAAGCCCCCACCTGACAGGGGATCAGATAACTTCCTGGAATGCTAGGAATTGTAGTTCTTGGAAAAAAGCAACACCTCATGGAAGATACAGTGGCCTATAGGTTTGTCCTTATAAAGCCCTGTAGCATGTGGCTTAAGGCCATTCTTAGCTGGGAAATTCCTGGTCAGTATTTAGTATTTAATAAAGCTTGCTTTAAATTTAGCCACAAATGCTGGAAAGGGTTTTTTCCAGCAAATTTCAGGATTAATAGGCATATCCCATCATGGGGGTGAGGGGTAGGGGCGCAGGTAGAAGACACACACTAAATGATTGAGCAGTCAAGAATACTGACTGTTCTTTCAGAGGCTATGTCAGTGCTAGGAACCAAACCTGGGTCCTGTACACAATGATAACTGCTCTTAAGCACTGAGCTATCTCCCAAGCCTAATTTACCGTCATTTCTGCCTATCTTACAGACAGGCAGTGCTAAGTAAAATTCCAGGGCCATGAAATTCTGAATTTCCTATATAACTGTCTTTCTCCAAAACAGGTTTATCACTTCTTCCCATCATGCCAATGTGGCTCATTATCATTTTGTTCAGTTCTTGGCAATTTGCTGATGGATGATCTCGGCAGAGAGTATTATTATATGACAGGTCCTCCTGTTAAATGGAGCATGTAGAGGGTGGTCATTTGTCAGAAGAAGCACCAATAGTACAACAAGATTGTTGCAAGGTTTTTACAGATTGCACAGAAAGGAGGGTAGGATACAGCTCTGCATCAAGACATTTACACTAAGAGATGACAGCTAAAAGCAATAAGCTTCTAAGGGTAAAGTGGGGGCTTAAGCAAAAGTGTTTTGTTGGTGTTGTTGGTGTTGGTGGGGGGTAGGGGGAGTGGGGTGGTGGTGATTTGTTTGCTTGTTACTTTTTATTGATTTTTTTTTGTGAGCTTCACATCATGTACACCAGTCCCACTCATCGCTCAGTTTCCTTGTATCTGCCCTCCACCCTTGCAACCTCCCTTCCCGCCAAAAACAAAATATATATATAAAAGCAAAAAAATTAACAAAACAGAACAACATATAGAAAATATATCGTCATGAAAGCTGTAGTGTGTCTCACAGTATACTCCTCTGTCCAAACATCTTCACAAGCTGTTTCAAAGAGTGTAAAATGTGTGGTGAGAAAGTTTTCCCAGGACAGCAGCTAGATTGAATGTATTCAAATGAATGCCCTTGGCTACTGTAGCTCTTCAGTATTTCTTGGCAATACTGAAAGACATCTGGCAGTGAGACTGGCTAAATGGGCTATGAATTGTTCATTTCTACATAAGGCAACAATGGAGCCATAATTTTTCTTTCCTTCCTGTGGACTGGTAATGTGGGCTTTTTCCCAACCACATACTGACCGGAAGACGTGTGCTTATGCAGTGGAGCTCATGCTCCTCGTTTTGTCAAGTAGAGTCCCAGTGTTCCCAGCAGGTATCCTGTCATCCTAACTCTCTCTGTGGGCTCACATGCCTTTCTTTTAATAAGATTAGAAATGTGTGTTCAGTATTTGTCATTAATCCCTGGTGTCAGTTCCTTGGACTGTGTGTGTTTACACAGCTGCTAAGTCCCAAGACACTCACTTGGAACAGGGGCAAAAGTTCTGAATGTCCTTTTTTGCAAATCAGAATATATAGAGAATCCAAACAACAAACATAAATTCAGGGTTTTTAGTTGACAGCCTTGCCAACATAGACAGTGAATAGCTGGGCACACACTGCACAGTGGAAGGATTTTTGTTTCAAACATTCTTTTGAAATCTAAAGCACTAAGTGGAGTATTCCAAGCATTTGTTCTGGAGTTTTGTGAGAATTCAATATTTAGTACGCAGTTGTTTGTTTGTTTGTTTGTTTGTTTGTTTACCTATTTAATTTAAGGGTAACAAAATATGAAATAATCCATTTGTAATAGTGTTGCTATTCTACCTTTGAGAATGTCATACTGATACTGTTCTAGTTATTTTCTTTCTTTTGCTGTGATAAACACTGGCCAAAATCAACTTGAGAAAGAAAGTGCTTATCTGGCTCACACCTCCACATCACAATTCATCATCATGGGAAGACAGGGCAGGAACTGGAGGCAGGAACTACATCTGTCTATCCTTGAAGCAAACCATAAAATCTCAGAGGCTTATCCCAGCTCTTGCTTCTTCCTTTGACTGTCTTCCTGTGACAATTTCCCTTCCTTAAATGCCACTCAGACAGACCGAGGGGAACCTAAACAAACAGGCATTGTCAAACACCACCGCTGCACCCTGTTGGCTATCGTTAGATTATATCCTTTTCCTCCTATTGTACTTCTGCTTGATTGCCCATAAACTCATTTTCCTTTGATATCTGGGTCTACATGTCTGAAGGCACCCATATTGTCAGGAACAATGAGCTGTAGCCCGAGGACTGAGACCCATGCTGTTTCCTGCAGCAGTCTAAGGAGCTCTATTCTAAGACTCAGTAAAGCAAAGATTTTCTACTTTGCTTCAGACAGGAAGTTCAGGATCATTTAGTATGAAACAGAGTTGGATTATTATTATTTTTTTTAGTTTTGTGTTTTGCCTGCATGTATGTCTGACGATGCCATATCCCCTAGAATTGGAGCTACAGACAGATGTGAGCTGCCACGTGGGTGCTGGGAATTGAATCCAGCTCCTCTGGAAGAACAGCCAGTGCTCTTAACTGCTGAGCCATCTCTCCAGCCCCACAGGGTTGGATTATTAAAGGACTTTTTAAAACATGATTTTATGATTTTCCAAGATGGCGGCACCGATTGCACACTGATTAGCAGGAAATACAGGACTGCACAGTAACCTAAAGACCAAACTGAGAACTACAAAACACCAGTGCTTCTGATTCTCAGGTGAGAGGGATCCAAATTGTGTGGGGCACGGGTGGGTCCGACCCCTGGCCACTCAGCTAACCCAAGGAAAAATCCCTGGGGACAGCCCACATTAGCAGCCATCTTAGGAGGAATTGTGGGAAATCCCTGCAGCACAAGCTACTGTTTGTGGGGCCCCGGACAGGAAAACCGTGGGATATAGTTGCAGCTCCAGACTCTCACTCCCACCCCCCAGGTCCCCAGGCCCCCAACCCCAGTCCTCCTCCACCGCCCCCCCATCCAGCTCCCGCCCTCTGTTTCTGGATCCAGGATAGGGAGCGAACAGGCAGAGCTTAGTCCTGGCACAGGACACAATCCACATTAGCTCCACATTAGCTGCATCCTAGGAAAGAGGACGGGGCACCCAAATACCTCTGAGCCCTGAGCTATCTCAGACTCCCAGCTGCTTGCTAGCCTAGACTAGCTAGGTCTCAGAACAGACAAATACACCCCTGCCATCCCAAGAGGGCCTGTGGAACTTATGAGCAGCTTGGAGATCTGATCTCTTGCAACACTCCCAACTGCCTACTAGCTGGGAACAAACCTTGTGGCTGGCAGAGCTGAATCCAGGCTCCAGCCACAGTCCGCATTAGCCGCCATCATACGAGCAACTTCAAGTCTCATTCTGTATACGCAGACCCACCTGAAGCATGCCACTGAGATATAGCTAAGACACAAGGCAAGCCCACTGAACAGAAACCAGCTTGGGCCACAGTATTCAATAACTGCAATCCTGCTAGCAGTGTCTGGGCCCTGATCTCACCCCGCCACCTACAGCCTATTGGCCAGATCCACCTGGTTCACAGACCAGAGATTTGTGCAGGCTGCAGCCCACATTCTCTGCTGTTTCCGGAGAAGCTTGGAGCTCTAATCTCTCTCTGTTGGCCTTACTCAAACAGGGCACAGAGAACCATCTGTAACATAGCAGATAGACAGAGCTCTGCCATCCTGAAAAGGACTATAGGGTTCCTCAGTAACTTTGGGCTTAGAAGTATATCAGCTCAATCCTCCCCTGCCCAACCCAACTGGAATACAGTCAGGAAACCCAGCTGAGCTGAGCTGAGCTGAGCTGAGCTGGGTACAGGCTCTAATACCCACTGTCCAACATCCTAAGGAGGCCTCTGGGGAGCCCTAGCAAACAACCTTTGGCTTGGAGTTCTCTTTACTTGCTCTCAATCTTCCTGGCCAACCTGGGACACAGATAGCGACCTCATTGGAGGAACCTCATGCCTGATAATACCAGAGACAACCAGATGACTAGAGGACAGTGCAAGAAGACAAGCAACAAAACTGAAAACCATATAACAACACAAGAAACTAATGATCCTAACACAGCAAGCCCTGGAGATATGAACACCCACAAAATGCAAAAAGAAGACTTTAAATCTGAGGTGATGAAAGTGATAGAAGCTTTGAAATAGGAAAATAAATCACTCAAAGAAACACAGGAAAATACACTCAATCAGATGCAGGAACTGAATAAGTCCTATAAAAAAAAAACTACAGGAAAATACATCTAAAGAGATCAAAGAGATGAAGGAATTGAATAAATCCTATAAAGAATTACAGAAAAATTCAATCAAATGGGAGAAAGAAAGAAAGAAGACTATTCAAGACCTAAAGAGGGAATTAGAAGCAACAAAGAAAGCACAAGCTGAGGCAGTCTTAGAGTTGGAAAACATAGGGAAGAGAACAGGAGCTATGGACACAAGCCACACCAACTGAATACAAGAAATGGAAGTGAGAATCTCAAGTGTGGATGATATGGTTGAAGTTATCAATACATCAGTTAAAGAAAATGTTAAAACTAAAAAGTTCCTGACACAAAACACCCAAGAAATCTGGGACACTATAAAAAGGCCAAATCTAAGAATAATAGGAGTAGAAGAAGGTGAAGACTCCAAGCTCCAGGGCCCAGAAAAATTTTTCAACAAAATCATAGAAGAAAACTTTCCCAACCTAAAGAAAGAAATGCCCATTAGCATACAAGAAGCCTACAGAACTCTAAATAGATTCGACTAGAAAAGAAAATCCTCCTGCCATATAATAATCAAAACATTAAATGTACAGAACAAAGAAATAATATTAAAAGCTGCAAGAGAAAAAGGTCAAGTCACATATAAAGGGAAACTCATCAGAATTACACGTGACTTCTCAGCAGAAACTATGAAAGCTGGCCTGTACCCAGACTACTATACCCAACAAAACTTTCAATCACCATAGATTGGAGAAAATAAGATATTCCATGACAAATCCAAGTTTAATCAGTACATAACCACAAATCTAGCCTTACAGAAGGTACTAGAAGGAAAACACCAATCCAAGAAGGCTAACTGCATCCAGGAAGACAAAAGAAGGTAAATAATTCCACATCCACAAATCCAAAACACAGAAACACACACAGTCTACCACCACCAACATCAAAACAAAAGGAACTAACAAACACTGGTGATTAATATCTCTTAACATCATTGGCCTCAACTTCCCAGTAAAAAGACACAGGCTGACATAATGGATGTGAAAACAGGCTCCATCATTCTGCTGCATACAAGAAACACACCTCGACAATAAAGATAAACATTACCTCAGAGTAAAAGGTTGGAAAACTGTATTCCAAGTAAACAGACCTAAGAAACAAGCTGGAGTAGACATTCTAGTATCTGACAAAATAGACTTTCAACCAAAACTAATCAAAAGAGATGGAGAAGGTCACTACATCCTCATCAAAGGAAAAACACACCAAGATGATTTCTAAATTCTGAGTATCTATACCCCAAATGCAGGAGCACTCACATTTGTAAAAGAAACATTACTAAAACTTAAGCCACACATTGAACACTACACATTAATAGTGGGAAACTTCAATACCCCACTCTCACCAATAGACAGGTCATCAAGACAGAAACTAAATGGAGAGACAAGGAAACTAATAGACATCATGAAACAAATGAACTTAATTGATATCTTCAGAACATTTCACACAAACACAAAAGATTACACCTTCTTTTTAGCACCTCATAGAACCTTCTCCAAAATTGACCACATACTTGGCCACAAAGCAAACCTCAACAAATACAAGAAAATCAAAATAATCTCTTGCATCTTTTCAGACCACCATGGATTAAAATGGAGCTCAACAACCAAAGAAACAACCAAAAGCCTACAAACTCATAGAAACTGAACAACTCCCTACTCAATGACATCTGGGTAAGGGACTAAATAAAAAGAAAAATTTTAAACTTGCTAGAATTCAATGAAACAGAAGGCATAACATACCCAAACCTATGAGATACAATGAAAGCAGTGATAAGAGGAAAGTTCATAGCACTAAGTGCCTTTATAAAGAAACTGGAGAGATGCCATACTAGCAACTTAACAGCACACCTGAAATTTCTAGAACAAAAGAAAGCAGATACACCCAAGAGGAGTAGATGGCTGAAAATCATCAAACTCAGGGTTAAAAATCAATAAATTGGAAACAAAGAAAACACTTCAAAGAATCAATGAAACCAAGAGCTGGTTCTTTAAGAAAATCAACAAGATTGACAAACCTTTAGCCAAACTAACTAAAAGGCAGAGGGAGGGTATTCAAATCAAAAAATCAGAAATGAAAAGGGTGAGATAACAACAGACACTTAGGAAATCCAAAGAATCATCAAGTCTTACTTCAAAAGCCTATATGCTACAAAATTCAAAAACCTAAAACAAATGGAAATTTTTCTTGATAGCTACCAACTACAAAAATTTAATCAAGATCAAATAAACAAATTGGATAGTCCTATCACACCTGAGGAAATAGAGGCAGTCATCAAAAGTCTCCCAACACAAAAATGCCCAGGACTAGATGGATTCAGCACTGAATTCTACCAAACCTTCAGAGAAGAGGTAACACCAATTCTCTTCAAACTATTCGGTAAAATAGAAACAGAAGGGACATTACCAAATTCATTTTATGAAGCCACAGTCAACTTGATACCTAAACCACAGAAGGACTCAACAAAGAAAGAGAATTTCAGACCAATTTCTCTTATGGACATTGATGCAAAAATCCTCAATAAAATACTCACAAACCAAATTCAAGAACACATCAAAACTATCATTCACCATGACCAAGTAGGCTTCTTCCCAGACATGCAAGGGTGGTTTAATATATGGAAATCCATCAATGGAACTCATCATATCAACAAAATGAAAGGAAAAAACCACATGATCATCTCCTTAGATGCTGAAAAAGCATTGGACAAAATTCAACACCCATTCATGTTAAAAGTCCTGGAGAGAGCAGGGATACAAGGTACATACCTAAACATAATAAAGGCAACATACAACAAGTCAATAGCCAACATCAAGCTAAACGGAGAGAAACTTAAAACAATTCCACTGAAATCATGGACAAGACATGGCTGTCCACTCTCTCCTTGTATCTCTTCAATATAATACTTGAAGTCCTAGCTAGAGCAATAAGACAAGTAAAGGAGATAAAGAGGACATAAATCAAAAAAGAAGGAGTTAAATTATCACTATTTGCAGATGATATGATAGTTTACATAAGTGACCCCAAAAATTCTATCAAGGAACTCCTACAGCTGATAAACATCTTCAGCAAAGTGGCTAGATACAAAATCAATTTTAAAAAATCAATAGCCATCCTGTATACAAGTGACAAAGAGGCTGAGAAAGAAGTTAGGGAAACAACACCCTTCACAATAGCCACAAATAATATAAAGTATCTTGGTATAACTCTAAACAAGAAAGTGAAAGATTTTTATTTTTTAAAAAAACTTCAAATCTCTGAAGAAAGAATTTGAAGATTTCAGAAGATGGAAAGATATTCCATGCTCATGGATCAGGAGAATCAACATGGTAAAAATGGACATCTTACCAAAAGCAACCTACAGATTCAATGCAATTCTCATCAAAATACCCACACAATTCTTTACCGATCTTGAAAGATCAGTTTTCAACTTCATATGGAAAAACAGAAAACCCAGAATAGCTCAAAATGGTCCTGTACAATAAAAGATCTTCTGGAGGAATCTCCATGCCGAATCTCAAGCTATACTATAGAGCAATAGTAATTTTAAAAAAACAGCATGATACTGCCATAAAAATAGGCTGGTTGATCAATGGAATTGAATCAAAGACCCAGAAATAAATCCACATACCTATGGACACTTGATTTTTGACAAAGAAGCAAAATCCATATAATGGAAAAATTCAACAAATGGTGCTGGTCTAACTGAATGGCTACATGTAGAAAAATTAAAATAGATCCATATCTATTACCCTGAAGTCCAAAAGGATTAAAGACCTCAACATAAAAACAGAGACACCAAATCTGTTAGAAGAAAAGGTAGGGAGAAACTTGGGACTCATTGGCACAGGATACAACTTCCTGAACAGAGCACTAACAGCTCAGGTCCTAAGATCAACCATCAATTAATGGGACCTTATGAAACTGAAAACCTTCTGTAAGGCAAAGGACACTGTCAACAGAACAAAATGACAGCCTACAGACTGGGAAAAGATCGTCACCAACTCAGCATCAGACAAAGAACTAATATCCAAAATATATAAAGAACTGAAGAAATTAAACACCACCAAACAAAATAATCCAATTAAAAAATGGGGTACAGAACTAAACAGAGAATTCTCTATAGAGGAATATCAAATGGCCAAGAAACACTTAAAGAAATACCCAACATCTCTAATTATCAGGGAAATGCAACTCAAAACAACTCTGAGATTCCATCTTACACCTATCCTAATGGCTAGGATCAAAAACTCAGGTGACATCACATGCTGGGAAGGAGCAAGGATCAGGAGGGAATGAGGGAGGGGGCTACAATTGGGATGTGAAGAATTTAAATTACAGAACAAGCAGGTAACTTATATTGTTAATTCTACCATATGGGACTAGCTCTGAGAATGGATGAAATGTTGAATGTCTAGGCTTGGACAATGATTCCTGTTTACTTAAAGAATGCCCTATGAATTACTATTAGATGCCATTCTTCATATGGCATGAATGAAGATTTACAGATGTCTTCTTTTCCTGCTCATACAAAAAGCAGAAATCTAGCCTTAATTGTTCCATGCATCACACTTTTTATACACTCATAATTTTAGGACTGTATTATGCTTGTGAGAAATTATATGCTTTCAGAACAAAAGAACCAGACACTGACATTGGCTCAGATCTGACAAGATGCATTCCTCACAGCATACTGGACATTGGCATCCTGTTTGGAGAAAGTGGTTGAAAAGAAAAGGGGGGGGGATATAGAAATGGACATGGAAGATAGAACAAAAAGTAGACTAGTGAATCTACTCTTCAACTTAATGCTTCAACTGTCACTCACAAGATATTTTTAATTCACTGATATAGAATTTTGTATATAGATGCAAAATAAGTTCCAGATACAGTGGTATAGAATTAAAATGTAAGACTACTCTTCATGATATATATATATATATATCACTTTCAATGCTTTGAAAGTGCTATCAAGCTGTTTAGGAGAAACAAGTTATACAAATTAAATGTTAGTAGACTAAATCATGGTCATATCAATTACTAGTCTACTTTTGTCACAAGAATATACATCTTAGGTACAGCAGATAGATATGACTCTATAGAAAGACAAGGTCTTCAAAAACCTTGAAGAATATGGCAGAGACATGCAGAATATGGCATTTAAAATTTTTATATTACTTTAAAGATTCATCAACAATGAGACAGGCTAATTCCTGGCAACACCCAGCCTACCTCAAAGAAGATGACAAGCATCAAAGAACCTCCTTATGCTTCAAATGTGGCAAACAAGCCACTAGGCAAAAGGTCCTCGTTTCTACCACAAACACAATTCTGCCTAAAAACAGGGGGTGGGGGGTAAAACTTGGATGCAGCCAGAGTTGACAGCGAAACTCTGCCAAGACAGGGTAAGCAAGTCCTAAATAGTTCCTGCCTCACAAATATGTCTGACAGATATATTGGGCCAGAAGGCTGAAGAAGATGCTCCAATGTTATAGACAGTTTTGAGTGACAATTCAGGTAGAAAACTGTCTCTTTCAACTTTTCATTTGGAAAGCTGCTAACCTACTCTCCCGGCATACTCAAATAATCAAGTTTACTCCTTCTCAAGTCTCTGATGGAGGTGAAGACGAGGTAGCTTAGTTTTACAATGAAGCTTAATTATAGACTAGACTGTGTTTGTCAAAAATCAGATGTGATCCTGAGATTCATGAAGCTGAATACCCTGAATGAAGGCAAGTCGATCGTCATAATGCTGGTTGGGATGGTTCACTGCAACACAGTCCTGAGGGAGTGAGAAGGGACCCACCCGAACTCATGCCTGAGAACTCATCCAGAAGTCTGAAAGTGCTCAGCTGCATCTGCTCTGATCTAGAAAGAAAAATGACTTAGGAGAAAAGCGGCTCGGCAGGTTCTTACTGAATAAATTAATTACCATGCACAGAGTACAGAACAATAGAAGCTAGTTTGATTTCTAAAACAAAGCGCAGGAGAAAGATGTGTGTGCAGCCAGTGGGGATGGGGCAGGGGCGACATGGATGATGACAGACACACACACGAACATGATGAGTAACCCACAGTCTTTCTTGAGTAGTGGTGACAGTCTAATGGAGTTTAGCAATACCCGAGGAGACAGGGTGGGGAGCTGGCGACATGTTTCTTGAGGTGGCTCTGACTGCATGGTCTTTCTGATCGAAAACTACTTGCCCTAGATTGGTAGTGCACCTTACGATTGCAGCTCTTCCTTATGGCATGAGGAACATTTCTGCAGCTCGATGCCCAGGCAGTTGTTCTCAAGTACCAGAAGATGAACTTCATTCATTGATCATCTGTGCTTATTGTCCCCTCTATAAAAAGGTTCCTGTGTAGCTGAATGTCAGCTGTAGCGAACAGAGTGCTTGACAGGAACCCACGGCTGAAGATAGGTGAGATCTGCATAGTTCAGGGAGTGAGACTAGCCTTCAATTCCTAAGCCTTTGGTTCATTATTTCCCCGTTCCTCTGTATGGGTTTGCGCCTAAGCTGCATAAAAGGAAAAGAAAAAGAAAAGAAAGAAAAAGCAGTTATACACCAGCCTTCACCTATCTGATAAGGAAGGTCTTCCATCCTCCCCTGTTGGCTCCCCTCTTTCCTCCCTCCATCCTTCCCTCCTTTCCTTCTTCCTTCCTTCCTTCCTTCCTTCCTTCCTTCCTTCCTTCCTTCCCTCCCTTTCTTCCTTCCTTCTACTGCCTTTTAAAATCAAATCTAATCCAGGCAAGAAATGTGTGTTTAATAAGCTTCTTGATGTGGCTTCTTCTACGGAGCTAGCAAATGTTAAGCTACACAACACATCATAAGTAATACAAATATACAAATAACCATGGCTGACGGCATTAAAACTTGTCTGAGAGAAACCAAAGACCTGAAGATGATATAGAGATATATAGTATGACTTGATTTAAGTGGTACTTAAAACTTATAATAAGTAATTCACTTTCCCAGATAGCTATTTCCAGAGAAGGTTAAATACAGACCACACCAGAAGACCTTTTTTGTGTGAGCACAGGGTGACCCTACTGCAAGAGCGCAGGGATGTGAGGATGCTACGGACTCACACAGTGCCATGCCTCACAGAAGCTCAAGGGTGTTGCCGTCTTAAAGGCATGTTTGTGCCAAAGGTTGGCTCCTCCTCAGAGGATGTCAGACAGCTCCCATAGTAAGGTTCTTCTGGATGTTTCTCTCACTATCCAGCCTGGAAACACAGCCTGGCCTCAATATTCTGCACTATTCTGGCAATCAGTATTCAGGACAGAGACATTTTTCTGATAACAAAATCTGTTTCTACCTTTTGAACCAAGCAGTAGAAAATGTTCAAAGGTGTTGCTGATATATTATTAAAAATTTTTTTTTGCTGGTGGTGATGGTGGAGGTGAAGGATTGTTTTTTTGTTTTTGTTTGTTTGGTTTGGTTTTTCAAGACAGGGTTTTTCTGTATAGCCTTGGCTGTCCTGGTCTCACTTTGTAGACCAGGCTGGCCTCTAACTCACAGTGATCGGCCTGCCTCTGCCTCCCAGAGTGCTAAGATAACAGGCATGGGCCTTTGCAACTGGCAAAACTCATTTTTTAATTCTTGAACAGTTTCATATACATGTACAACAAAGTGTGGTCCTTCCACTCCCTGTGGTCCTCTTGGTCCCTCTCCTCCTCCTGCTGAAACTGCTCTTCTCAGTAAGTCTCCTCCTATGTCATATCTTTTTTACGTGACCCATTGAATTTACACAAGCACGCTGGCAGGGTATTTACCAGAACAAGAGCAATGCATTAGTGGCTACACTACTTAAGAACAGAGACGCTACCCACAGCGGTCATTAACTGTCACCCCTCCATCTTCCACGAGTCCAGAAGACATCTTTTTAAACACTGCCTATTAGATTCTTCTTGCTGCTCTTCTGTAATATTGTCGGCTGAGCCTTGAAGGATGGGCAATACAGCCAGCCTACTTAGGGATGAGGAGCCCTTCACCGTTCCCTAGGCTGGACACTTTGACCAGGTGTGAGTCTCTGCACTAACTACTGCCTATTGCAATAAGCCACCCTGCTGCAGGGCAAGAACAGCGCTATCCTATAGATACTAGCACGAGTGTTTTATCTGTCATGCACCAGTTTGCTTTCTGTTCCTGTTATAAACACCACCACAACTTGGGATCAAGGTTTTGCTTCAACTTACAAATTACAGTCTATCATTAAGGGAAACCCAAGGAGGAACCTGGGGTAGAAAACATGGAAGAAACTGCTTGCTGGCAGTAAAACTCACTTGTTAGCTTTTTCATTGATTCAGTGACCCACATGGGTTTAAAAAATCCTATCCTAGGGGCTTCCTTAGGATGTCCAATTTTATTTTTTCATTCTCCTTTCTACTTTCTTCCTGGGATTGGGGATTTTCATAAAGAGGTAGTATTTTCAGCTTTCAACAAACAATATAAAGCTTTACACAAGTTGGAAAATATCACAGGCAAGCCCCACAAGGAAGTCATCCTCCTGCTCAAACACCTCAGCTTTCTCTCCACTCCCAAGCATTCCTACTCCTAACAAGCAGGCCACTGTGAGTCGGCTAACTTTTTATTTCAAGCCTGCTGGGTTTTATAAAAGACGACATTTGACTCTGGGCATGGACTCAAAGTCTTTGGAACAAATGGCCTGTTTGTTTAGCTGTCGAATGTGGCCCTCCCTGGCACAGTCATAATCTTCACTGACAAGGAAGTGCCGCCTTTCAAATTCAGCGATAGCCTCAGACCACCGCGGTTGCCTTGCAAACATGGACCAAGGGCATTTATAGTGTGTTTAAATCATGCAGGACAGAGAAAAGGAGGTTTGAAAGTCATGCAGGGAGTTACAGAATTAACTTCCATAAAACTAAGATGCAAAAAACACCCTTTTGTTCAAGTGCTGGAAAGAATTTTGTCTGCTTTCTTCCTTTGTTGGGATTTCTTTATGTTTTCCTGGTGAGCAAAAATGTTCCTGATGCCTTCGGCTCCTGTGGGGGGAGGCAGGGATTTCATCTGAGGCCAGCCCAGTGGAACGAGGAGCCAGCCCTGCCAAATCAAACAGGAACCAGGGAGTACAATGGAAGATTATGTGAGGGAAAGTGGATCCCCGGAGCACGGAGCACGGCAGGAAAGCCTCGGAACCAGAGACTCCCCCCCCCCCCCCCCCGTCACAATGCCATCCCTCCCACTAGCGCTCTAGCGACTTTGTGGTTTCACCCGAACCTCACCCACAGAAGGGCAGTGGGTGAACTGGAAACTGCATGCCTTTTCTTAGAGCTTCCTGCCTGCCTGTCTCTGGAACTAGACAAGTCTTACTTAGCTACCATGGTGTCCTTTCAGCGACACTAGCCTAAATCACTCCCACCCATGGCTGCTGAGCCAACAAAGGGTCTAGCTGGCAGCCCTCTGCCTGGAACTCTTATGTAACAGCCCAGGATGGACAAACTGACTGCCTTTGACCCAGCTTGTGTCTCGATCTGCACGGGGGTGAGGGGTGGGGGGTGGGGGTTGGGGGGGCAGGGAAGAACAAAATGTAAAAAGTAAACAAACAAAAAATAGCAGCTGTACTTGAGAGAGCGGGCTCCACACCTTGCCTGGGCAGCACAGAAGAGCTGGCCCTGGTGTCAGAGGCACAGGCAAGGGCTCCTGGGATGCCCAACTCCCACTCCCACCCCCACACTCACCACCTGCTGCTGGTGGGACTGCTGGCCTAGAGGTCCTGAGATGGGGAGAACAGTCCCATCCCTTGCTGGCTGCAGCAGTTGGGATAGCAGGTCCCACAGCTGGACTGGTCAGCACAGTAGAGCTGACTCTGGTAGCGTGGGTGCACGTGAGCCTGCCGAGGCATGAGAGTGGGAGAGCTGGCCCTGGCCCAGCCCCTTGCTGCCTGCAGCGCTGGATGAGCTAGCCAGGACAATGCTAGAGAGCCTATCCTAGTGGTATAGAAACAGAAGAGCTGGTGGGCTGACCAACAACTTAGCTACCACCGGGCCCAGATCCAAAGCTTTGAGTTGGCCCACCCCAACATCTGCCCCATCTATGAGCTGTTGGGGAGCCTGAAAGGACTGGTTCTGAAGATCCAAAGCTACAGGATCTCCATGACACAGGGCAACAACAGGAGTCCTGGTGAGAAGACAGTATTGATAATATAGCAGAAGCAAGAAAACTTGAACATTTGCAAGTGAAGATGTGTGAAGAAAGCTACACTATGGGAAACACTATGGCTTCCACAGCGAGATTTTTTTTTATATTTTGGTTTGTTTATTTTAATTTTTGCTTTGTTTTTTTTTTTACTTTCTTGGGGGGGGGAGATTGGAACGGAAGAGGGTGAGTACAAAGGAATGGGGAGATGAGAGGGTTGGAGTGCATGATGTGAAATTCACAAAGAATCAATAAAAAGTTAAAAAATAAAATACTAGATGGATTTTACCAGCAGCCATCAAAACTCTCATGTGACTGTACTCTTGTTAGCTCTTCCCGAGGACACAGGTCCTAGGGACTGTCACTTTTAAGCCTAGCTAAGCGCCCTGGCAGCACATAAGCAGTCAGCACAGGCTCAGGGTGGGTAGCAGCTCAGAGAAATCACAAATTGCAGTACAGAACAGGT
The DNA here is from genome assembly GCF_964271855.1 of Acomys minous. Classification (NCBI taxonomy): domain Eukaryota; kingdom Metazoa; phylum Chordata; class Mammalia; order Rodentia; family Muridae; genus Acomys; species Acomys minous. The sequence continues at coordinate 52,611,427 of NC_140498.1, forward strand.
GACAGAATCACTTTTCCTTTTAGCTTTTAGGATCCATTTATTTTTATTTTATATGCAAGGGTGTTTTGCCTACATGTGTGTATGTGCGCCTTGTGTGTACAGTTCTCATGGAGGTCACTAGAGATCATTGGGTCCCTGGAACTGGAGTTAGAGGTGGCTGTGAGCCACGATGTGGTGTTGGGAATTGAACTCGGGTCCTAAGGAAGAGCAGCCAGTTATCTTAACCGCTGAGGCACCTCTCCAGTTTCATGGACTCTTTAAATGTCCAAGTATTTGTAAAATTTGAGATAAGTTTTTAAGTTTTCAATTGTCACTTTTGTAGGTACTGAATTTTTTATAGCTCACTACATGGACTATTTTTACCAGTGAACTGTTCATATTTGAACATAGTATACATCCTCTTAAGTGTTGAGTTCATCATACTATTTTATATCTCTGAATCTTTTCATCTCCTTGATCTGTATAAATTATGTGCATTTCATTATGATTATGTACCTTCAATTCCTCCCTCTAACTGTCCATTTCTGTTCTCTGTATTAGGAAGTTTTACATAGGGTCTTAGAATTTGTAAATTACTGTAGGCTTCTACTGAATTACCTCATTTACTAATTTACTAATGCTGTATACATCTAATAACATCTTTTTCATGTAAAAATAACTTGTGGTTGACAGAACTTTTATCTTGCTCAATTCTGTTGTTGTTGTTGTTGTTGTTGTTATTACTATTTGTTTTGAGGAAGAGTGTCATGACATAGGCCAAGATCACCTTCAACTTTCAATCTTCCTGGTTCAGTCTTCCTAGAACTGGGCTCTTATGTGCATCTACCAACACACCAAGGAAGAATCTTGGATGCCTTTCTTTTTTGTTTTGTCTTTGTGTTGTTGTTGTTGTTGTTGTTGTTTAGGTGTTTTGGTGATTTTGTTTTTGGTGTTTTGTTCTGTTCTGTTTTTTTTTTTTTGAAGACAAGGTTTCTCTATGTAGCCTTGACTGTCTTTGTAGACCAGGCTGGCCTTGAACTTAAAGTGATCCCTGTAATAAACATGTCAGGGCTTGTTTCAAAGCCCAGTGTAGGAAGCAGCTACATGTCAGGGCTTGTTTGAAAGCCCAGCGTAGAAAATAGCTGACAGCCCAAAAAGCTGACGTCTGACCAGATGTGTGAATGATAGATAAAATCTTAGTAGTAAATTCTGACCTAGGAGCAGCCATGACTGCAAGTTGGTGATAAGAGTGCCGCAGAAAGCTAGATGTGTGAATTAGAGAGGATAAGGTTAAGTTAGTATAAAAACCCTGAGAAGAAGCAGCCAGCTCTCTAGCTCTCTCTCTCTCTCTCTCTCTCTCTCTCTCTCTCTCTCTCTCTCTCTCTCTGCCACCATGATCACCTGAAATGCTGCCAGCCGACGGGGCGCTCTCCCAGGACAGAGCAGACAGACACGCTGTCAGATAACAACCCGAGAACTGAATCAAGTCGCAGCAGCGAACCTGTTCAACAGAACTTCGCGATGTCAGGTCGTATACCCTAATGGCATAAGCTCCCAGAACATTGATATTATAAGATGCTAAATGCTACTCCTATTAGAATTAAGATAATTTTAAGAGTATAACGGAATGGTATTGGTGGCTTGGCCTTGGAGCCTTAGCCACTGCCTTTTGTTGTAGTTGCCTTTGTATTGCTAATAAACCTCTCTTGCTAAATCGTACCACTTGCTCTTGGCCCGCCTCCTTTGTTCCGGATTCTGAGTGTAAACTCTCTGCTCGCGACAGCTGGCGTAGTTGGCAGGATCTGGAACAAGGCTGGGGAGAGGATCATTTTATGTTAACTTTCCCCAATTTACAAAAGGCTTGCATGTAATCTGGCTGAAAACTTATATCGAGTTACCAGGTGATTACCGGACTCCTCGCCATAGGAGCGGAGAAAGCCTGGGTCCGAAAACACCACCCTCCCTAAGGGTGCGGAAGTAGGACGAACTCAGTGCCCGATGCCAACTTAAGAGCTGGTTAATGGCACAGAGGAAAGAAACTCAATATAAGGCAACTAAAATTCAAACAAATGCTGAAATTTTTCAGTAAACGACTTGAAAGATTGGCCGATCTAAAATTTGAAAAATTAATCAAGAGCACTCAAATAAGTAACCTTCAGTGGTACCTTAGGAAAAAAGAGATTAAACTGCTATACTGGTTGGCAAATAAGCTGTGGAAATGAAGTCTTTAATTAAGAAAATGAGGAGTTTACATCTAAATCCAGCCACAGGAAGCCCCCCAGAAACTGCAGAGGAATAGAAATGGTTGGGAACAGCCCAGACAGTTAAAAATAGAATTGGCATGAAACCTACTGATGTAAGAATAGGTCTTATCGACCCATCAGTAGTGCAACCGCTGGTAGAGAACAGGCGCCTAAGAATGAAGTACCAGCAATTTTGGTGAAAACTATAAAGGCTAGCCATGAATATAGTGAGGAAACAGAAGAACCTGGCCAGTTCATCTGAACCCTCATACTCTTTCCCGGTAGTAACTACAAGTAAAAGGACTCCAATCAGGAACATTGCCAGTCATCTGAATCCCCTCAGCGATGGCAGACAGCCCCACTATACCCCGGGAACAGAGGTCAAAGAGTCCAGACCATACTCCCCACAGGAGATGGCAGATTTAAGATGGGAATATGCCCAAAATGGTCAGAAAGATGCACAGTACATGGTCAGATTGTGGGAAAAAGGGGCTGACACAATCATTCTAACAGAACAGGAGATGGGACAAATTAGGGGAATCATAGAGAACCCGTCTATCTATGAAGCATTGGAACATGTGTTGGACACCGCTAAAGGTGACACACACCCACTCCTGGATTGGATAACTGCAGCCTGGCACTTAGCTTTCCCCACCCTAGATCTAACACAATTTGAAACAGCAGGTAGATGGACAACTTATGCAGAGGCAATTAACATTGGCAGAAAACTGGGTATTCTATGGTTCATATATAATGAGGCTAACACACCCCAGGCAGCACCATTTTTGCCATCCTTCAAGCGAATTATAGTTAAAGGAGCTCCACAATATCTAAAATTGAGCTTGACAGGAAGCATTCAGGGCTGCCAAACAGTGGCAGAAGCTATTAATTTCTTTAAAGGCTTCAGAGAATTAGAACAAGAACGAGTGGTATCTTTCCAAGCGAAAGTCAAACTTAGACAGCAAAAACCAAGATTCAGACCATTCCAGAATATCAAATTAAAACCCTTTGGCAGACAAGATCTCCAAATGCCTATAAGACCTAAAAATAAGTCCGGCATGTTCAATAGTTTCAGGGGCACGCCGATAAGACCTTTTAACTACAATTCTAACCACCCAAGAGCAGTGATAAGACCTTTCCTGAGGACAAGACCTTTTTTAGGCAACGGGGGCCGCAGGGCCCCTCACCCACAAGCACAAGTCAGACAATGGCAACGGAACCAGAATGGCAGGACCTAGACTCCAGACCATTTGTTAACTTCCCAATAGATATAAATGGAAAATTACAACCAGTAAGGTGGCTACTGGATACAGGAAGTCAAATCAGTATTATAAACTGTCACCCAAACCAAAACAAAGGATTTAAAAATATACAAGTACAAGGAGTAAATTCAACTAAAACAGTACCAGTTATTAAGGTAACAGTAGACTTATTTGGTAAAAAATATGAGTTAGATATGGCAAGCTTTACTGCACCCTCAAGTGTTTTAGGAATAGATCATATTAAGATGCTTTTTCCAATATTTTTGCAAGTCAAAAATATTAAAAAATTCTTCACTAATTTAGCAGAAGTAAAAATAGAACCCGTAAGGTTACCAGAAATTAAGCCCTCCTTCACCCCACAATATCCTATAAAAGGGGGAATAGAGGACATTACAAACACCTTAAAGGAACTGCTTAAAGAAGGCATAGTGACACCTACCCAAAGTTTTAATTATAATTCACCCGTTTGGCCAGTATTAAAGCCAAATGGTAAATGGAGATTTACAGTAGATTATAGAAAAATTAATGAATTAAGTCCAAAAATGCCAGGAACCTTACCTGACATTGAGGATATATTTTTAAGAATAAGACAAGCAGCACCAAAGTGGATGGCAACTATAGATCTCTCAGATATGTTCTTTGGAATACCATTGCATCCAGCATCACAAGAAATAACAACTTTTACCTGGCAGTCAAAGCAATATAAATTTCTCAGACTGCCTCAAGGCTATTTAAACAGTCCAATTATAGCCCACACCACCCTAATGAAAACCCTGGAGGACTTTGATAGTCAGGGGGTGGAGTTAGTATCTTATATTGATGATTTAATGATTTATGGACAGGACAAAGACAAAATTCAGGACACAGTAAAAAATTTAATACAACATTTAAGAGATAAAGGATAGACTATTAATCAAACCAAGGTTCAAGGACCTAGCAAACAAGTAAAATTTCTAGGAGTACATTGGTCCACAGAAGGACCTAAAATACCAGAAGAAGTTATTAGTAAACTAGATACACTGGAACAGCCTAAAGATAAGCAGCAGGTGCAGCACCTGATAGGACTGTTTGGCTACTGGCACCAACACATTCCTTATCAGCAACTCCTACTGCAGCCTCTTTACAAAATTATCAAAAAAGCTCAAGACTTTGAATGGCCAGAAGCACAGGAACAGGCGGTCAGAACCATGATTGACCTAATCAGACAGTACCAAGGGTGGCTATATTAATAAGGAAGATACAGTAATAATAGAAGTATTGTATACAAAGGGATATGGCAATTGGAATATCTTTGCAAAAAGGAAGTAGATTAACACCAATTGGCTTTTACTGCAAAAAGTTCCCATGGTCAGAAAATAAATACCCTCTATTTGAGAGGACCATCTGGGCTACATATGAGGCATGCAGAACTGCCCACTCACTAATAAAGAATAACCCAACCATAATACGTACTGAAATGCCAATTATAGACTGGATTAAAGCACCTGGAGAGGCCTGGGCAGGACTACCCATGGAAGGCAAAGTACTTCACTGGAAGTGGTACCTGTCAGACTTTTTCAGACACAATAAAGTATCCACCCAGGGTCGTATATCCCAAGCCTCAGAAGAAGTTCTGAGATCAGGAAATACAGAAAACCCAACCTGGTTGATACCACCCAGTCTTATACCTAAGGGCGCTGAACCTGGCCCAGATCAGACCATTGGTCTGTGGGGCACTAAGGAGTTCAGCAAGAATATACCTAATGCATGGTTTACGGATGGGTCATCAACAACTACTAATAATATAGTGAAGTGGAAAGCTGCAGCCTATAGGCCAGAAGATGGTAAGGTCATAACTGACCAAGGAACTGGAAAGTCAGCGCAACACGCAGAAGTAATTGCAGCATTATTAGCGGCTAGACAAACAAAGCAGGAAAATAGGAAAATTCTAAATTTATACACCGATTCATGTGTGGCAAATGGGATTGCAGTCTGGTCTGGCAAATGGAGAAGGACCGGCTGGAAAATAAATGGTCAGGAGAGGCATGGAAAGAATTAGCAATATTAGGAGAACAAATAAAAATTACAGTATTTCATGTAGATGCCCATATTAATAAGCAAGATGATATGCATAAAAATAATGATATAGTGGACAAATTAGCAGCCATTATGGCCAATGTTAAAATTAAGAAAACTTATAAAATCCAGGATATTAATCCGACTAAAAAGATTATTAGGACCAATTATGAATTGGTCAAACCGAATGTAGAACCCATCGAGGTAACAAAGGATGAAATTATTGCATTACATAAGGAAATGGGACACATTGGTGCCCATGCACTCAAACATTGGTTTGACAAAAGGAATATTGGTATTTCTTGGCATGCAATAAGACAAGCATTAAGGAATTTCTCCCAATGCCCAAATGAAAAATTACGATTTAAACATAATTACCATGGTGTCATTGGACATCGGATGGGATTTAACTACAAACTCAATAATGAATATTAGCTGTACCAACCTAAATGAAGAAACTATGAACGACACAAGCACAGCCTTTACCCTACAGGCAGGCTGTTGGTTGGTTCATAATTGCTCTATATTACATGCCATGAAAACAGCCCAAACTAGCCTAACTAGAAATATGCAAGAAACACATAAACTAGTGGGAATATTAAGAACTAACTCATTGATTCATAAAGATTGGCACAGCAAAATTGGAAAATGTAGTTTTTTTGACTATGTAGCAAGAATTATACAGCTTGATGTTATATGTTCCCCACTATATGGATGGTGAGAATGGTTTAAAGAAATGGTAATGGTAGCAGGAATTGCTATTGTTGTCATTATTCTTGCAAAATTTGCTTTGTCATGCAGAAATAGAGGAAAATATGCCAAACTTCGGAAAAGGACCCAGTGGGAGACGGTGTGACCTGTTACAGCGCAACGGACCCCGCATTTTCATCTCACACTTCTACCACAGGCATTTTGACCAAATCAATGATACCCCAAATAGCTTACAATCATGGGCAATTAGAACCCTGATAGCACCAATGATGGATGAAATGTTATTAGAATTTGCAGCCTTTAAAACATGGTATGAAATGAATAGAAGATATAGAATTTTAAAACGTTTGCATATGGAAGCTAAGTTAAGGAAACCATTTACTTTAATTACTAGAAGTTTGCGCCATTATGACTTTGTAAACCCCAGCACTGCGAGGCAACTGTTTAACCGTCAATAGCCAACAATTGATGGTTAACCAGGATGACACCTTTCATGTTGACATCATTTCAGGTGTCAGGGGGTGGAATGTAATAAACATGTCAGGGCTTGTTTCAAAGCCCAGTGTAGGAAGCAGCTACATGTCAGGGCTTGTTTGAAAGCCCAGCGTAGAAAATAGCTGACAGCCCAAAAAGCTGACGTCTGACCAGATGTGTGAGTGATAGATAAAACCTTAGTAGTAAATTCTGACCTAGGAGCAGCCATGATTGCAAGTTGGTGATAAGAGTGCCGCAGAAAGCTAGATGTGTGAATTAGAGAGGATAAGGTTAAGTTAGTATAAAAACCCTGAGAAGAAGCAGCCAGCTCTCTAGCTCTCTCCCTCTCTCTCCCTCTCTCTCTCTCTCTCTCTCTCTCTCTCTCTCTCTCTCTCTCTCTGCCACCATGATCACCTGAAATGCTGCCAGCCGACGGGGCGCTCTCCCAGGACAGAGCAGACAGACACGCTGTCAGATAACAACCCGAGAACTGAATCAAGTCGCAGCAGCGAACCTGTTCAACAGAACTTCGCGATATCAGGTCGTATACCCTAATGGCATAAGCTCCCAGAACATTGATATTATAAGATGCTAAATGCTACTCCTATTAGAATTAAGATAATTTTAAGAGTATAACGGAATGGTATTGGTGGCTTGGCCTTGGAGCCTTAGCCACTGCCTTTTGTTGTAGTTGCCTTTGTATTGCTAATAAACCTCTCTTGCTAAATCGTACCACTTGCTCTTGGCCCGCCTCCTTTGTTCCGGATTCTGAGTGTAAACTCTCTGCTCGCGACAATCCCCCTGCCTCTGCCTCCCAGAGTGTTGGGATTATGGTGTATGTCACCACGCCTGGCTAACCTTGGATGTTTTTATCCTCAACTTTATTTCCACACATCGTTGTATTACTGCAGTGAGATTTTCATGCGCACATCTTTTAGTTTTATAGCACGCAGTCATTACTAACAGTGCCATCTGAGCTGGGCTGCCACACCTTTAATCCTAGACCTCAGGAGGCAGAAGCAGGCAGATCTTTCAAGGCTGGTCTGGTTTACAAAGTGAGTCCAGGACAGGCAAAGCTACACAGAGAAACCCTGTCTCGAAAAAACGAAAGTGCCATCTGCTTATGCTAGTGTTCAAGTGACCCAAGCCTTCCCTAACACTTTGATTATTAACCTTTCCTTGCTATTTTTCATTAGTCTTCTATATTCTGAATTCAGGTTGTTGTTGGTTTGTTTGTTTTGATTTTGGTTTTGGTTTTGGTTTCAGTGTTTCTCTCTCTCTCTCTCTCTCTCTCTCTCTCTCTCTCCTCTCTCTCTCCTCTCTCTCTCTCTCTCTCTCTCTCTCTCTCTCTCTCTCTCTCTCTCTCTAAATTGCTGGGTTGATATTTATTTGAGCAAGATGTTTACAATTGGAACTCATTATTTTTGTCTGAATTCATCTATGTTTTACCTCTACTTGTGTATTACTCTTTAGTTCAAAGAAGAATTCAGGTTTTCAGAGAGCGTATTTTTAGCACTCCTGGGTTGTTGTGCTCTGTCCTGGCCTCTGCTATGGCTTAGGAGAGCTCTGTTATTGAATGTGTTCGCTGTTTTCCTTTCTGGATTTGCATAAAAGTCCTTGACTTTGGTTTTTCTTTAACTTCACCATCACACATCTAGATATCTTTCCTCACAGTTGGCAGGCATTGCATTATGGGAGAATTTATGAGCCTGGAAGAGGTAGCTCAGTAGTAACACGTTTGCTGCTCAGACATGAGGAACCAAAGTTGATCTGCAGAGCTCACAAAAAGAGCCAGGCACAGGGGCACGCTCTTGATGGCCCTGCCTCAGGAGCCAGAGACAAATGGGTCCCTCGAGCTCCCTGGCTGGCCTGCCCCACCTAACGAGTGACCCCAGAGCTCAGTGTCAGACTGTGCCTCGAAGGCATGTTGGAAAAGTTCCTGAGGAACAATAGCCGTGGCCCATGTGTTGGTTAGGTTTTAGTTCGCTTTTATGTTGGCAACTTGACACAAGCCAGGCTCACCTGGACAGAGAAACTTCGAGTGAGAAAAGGCCTCTACAGAAGACACTGTCAACAGAACAAAGTGACAGCCTACAGACTGGGAAAAGATCTTCATCAACCCTACATCTGACAAAGGTCTAATATCCAAAATATATAAAGAGCTCAAGAAATTAAACACCACCAAACCAAATAACCCAATTAAGAAATGGGGCTCAGAATTAAACAGAGAATTCTCAACAGAGAAATATCGAATGGCTGAGAAACACTTAAAGAAACGTTCAACATCCTTAGTCATCAGAGAAACGCAAATCAAAATGACTCTGAGATTCTACCTTACACCCATCAGAATGGCTAAGATAAAAAACTCAAGTGACAGCACGTGCTGGTAAGGATGTGGAGAAAGGGAAACACTCCTTCATTGCTGGTAGAAATGCAGACTTGTACAACTACTTTGTAAATGAATCTGGCACTTTCTCAGGAAACTGGAAATAGAGCTACCTCAAGACCCAGCTATTCTGCTCCTTGGAATATACCCAAAAAATGCTCCATCATACAACAAGGAAATTTGCTCAACCATGTTCACAGCAGCCTTATTCATAATAGCCAGAACCTGGAAACAACCTAAATGTCCCTCAGTCAAAGAATGGATAAAGAAACTATGGTACATTTACTCTATGGAATACTACTCAGCCATTAAAAATAAGGAAATCTTGAAATTTGTGGGCAAATGGATGGACATATAAACGATTATACTGAGTGAGTTAACCCAGAAGCAGAAAGACTCACATGGTATATACTCACTTATAATTGGACATTAGCCCAAAAGGGATATCCCATGAAAGTCTTCACTTAGCAGGAGATTGGGATAAATGTGAGGACTTCCCATTGGGACTCTAGGTAAGAGAAGTATGGGAGAATGGGGAAATAGAAGGATCCAGAGGGTCCTAGAAACCTACAAGAAGAACATCATGATGCGTGGATCTGGACCCAGGGGTCTGCTCAAACTACTGCACCAACCAAGGACAATACATGCAGTAAACATTGAACCCCTACTCATATCTAGCCAATAGACAGAACATTCTCTACAGTTGTGTGGAGAGCAGGGACTGACCCTGACATGAACTCTGGTAACCACTTCTCCTTGGTGGGGAGGCCTGGTGGCACTTAGAGAAAGCATAAGCAGGCTACCAAGATGAGACTTGATAGATTGTGACCATACGGTGGGGGAGGAGGTCCCCTTCTGTCACAGACCTAAGGGAGGGGAATAGGGTGAAAGAGGGAGGGAGGGAGGAATGCGAGGATACAGGTGAGGGGATAACAATTGAGTTATAATCTGAATAAATTAATTAAATAAATTTTTTTAAAAAGAGAAAAGACCTACAAAACAATTAAGTAGGTATCCTATATTTTCAAAACTTAGAATGCTTCACTCCTCTCAGGGCCACAATGATTGCTTTCTAGAATTCTGGTAGACACATCCCACTGATTCTGTTACAGCCCCTATGTGTCTTAGCTCTGGCTCCCAGTAGTCCCTCTGTATAATACAATGTCTGCAGATATGTTCTTCTAGTTGGGAATCCTCTTTTCAGCCTGAATGCAATATAACGTATATGTATCTTTATTTTGCTTGCATAGATGTATGTGGTGCATGTATGTGGGTGTATGTGCATAAGGGCACTTGCGTGTGTGTGCATATGCATGTAGAAGCCAGAGATTGACATCTGATGTGCATGCATCCTTCACTCCTCATGTCCCACCTCTATCAATCTCCACATTATATGTTGAGACAGGGTCTCTTGATAAACTCAGAACTGGTAATCTTGGTAGCCTGGGGTATCCTGTCTCTGCCAACAAAGCATAGAGCTTATAGGGAGGCCCAACACACACTCCCAATATTTGCATGGTTTCTAGGAACCTGAATTCTGGTCCTCATTCTTTAGTGCCAAGTACTCAGCTGCCAAGGTATCTCCCTTGCTCCCAACTTAGTTTTTAATTCAGTTTTATTTTTCCTCAAAATTGGACTTGACATTTTTAATCGACCTATTTTAACCCATCTAATTTTAAGATCTTTAGTCCTTTTAAAAGTTTTTGTGTTTTTATGGATCACAGTCAGGCTACCTAGAGATCCACCAACTCCAGATACACCATCGCTTTGTGTTCTAACTCTTTCTAATGGTAACTTTCTTCCGAACTTTGTAAATCTGGGTTGTGAAATCAAACAGAACATACAGGTCTGGGCAGAGAAGAGCAGAACTTCGTTGAGTTACCTGTTGGAATACAGTAAATTTTTAGAAGTTTAAGATGTGCATTAGTCCCTTTGCAAAGCACTTTTTCAGATGTGTCACCAAACTGGTGTTTAATTAATAGATTAATTAATAGATTATATCAATGGGCTCTTGCTATTTGGGGAGCATCTATAGCCTCGACCCATGAAGCAAATGTTCAAAATTGAAACTGCATGCCTGTACGTAAAGACTCAACACAAAGAGAGAAGTTTCCTTGTCACCACCATCTTCAGTGGCTATAGTCCCTGGTTTGTCCTTTACACCTCTTTACAGACCCTTAAAAGTCCAAGAATTATGAGATTATTAGAGGCTTCAGTTGCACCCCTCCATCTTGAACAACCCCAGGTCTCAACTTCTGAAATTGATACTAACTCCAAACTACCGGTTAGCCCCATCTGCCTAAGTAACGACATCAGGTCATATCTAAACGCTCTGATTTTCCTTTCTTGCAAGCTTTCTCTTTCAATCTTCTGAGCCGTGCCAGGCACTCAAAAGACGTTTTATATTCTTCTAGGTGGATGCTCACTTCATCCAGCCATAGTATTCCTAAGTCAAATCTTCCCTTTCTCTGCAAAAAGTTCTTCCCAAGATCATGGCTGCGGGAAGAAACTAAATATTCCTCCACACCCCCTCCAGAAATTCATACCCTCTGGACAGAGTTTGTGGAAATGACTGCCAAGTGTTAAATCTCAACATCTTTAGAAGAAGCCTGGTGGTGCCACCAACCATTGCCTTTTCTGTCCAGAGTTGCTGAACTTCAAGATTCTTGGGCAGAATCAGACCGGGGAGTCCCAGAACACTCAGAGGAAGGACCTGCTAAAGTGTGCTGAGGAGCAGCAGGGCGCCTCGGAGGCTGCCAAGGAACAACTGGGCGTCTTGGATGATGCGAATAGACGTCCAGTCAGAAGAAGATCCTGTTGAATCTCCAGGCTGAGAATTTATGAGTTGCCTGCTTCTTGGCAAGTGATTTCTCAAGAGACTCAACTTTCTTTCATGCTAGGTTAGGACACGGCTGTTCAAGCTTTTTTTCAACCCACTCAGCTGCCTCCTGACTCCATGGAACACTTTCTTCAAAGGGATCCCAGTGGTAAAGCAGGTCAAAGCGATGTGGGACTGGGGAAGGATCTTACCCTCCACTTTTCCCTTCTCCCACCCCCCTGAAGCCCATGCTGCACCTCCGCGGGGCGCCCTAGAGGCCAGTACTTTCCCCACTTTTAGGTTTGCCTTGTATGGACTGGAAGTGAGTGGCTTTTGAGTTGTGAAGCCAAACAGCCAGTAAACTATCAGTGAAAATGATTGCATTAAACACCACACCGTTTCCATGAAGACCAAAAGTGCCTTCTAGGTCTCCTAGCAACAGAATCAAGGTCTCCTAGCACAGCAGGAAAAAGAAAGTCTTTGGAACATGAAGAAAAGAAAAAGTGGTTAATTGAATTTAATAGCCATCCTCCAGTCTGGTGGAACAAAAGAAATGACCATACACGGGGAAGAATTTTTCCACGTCTCTCCACCTCGCAGCCTGCCCCCCTCCGCCCCCAGCCCCCGCCCCCACCCCTGTCATTTGAATTGCACAGGTTGATCATTCACTCAAAAACAAGAGCAATACATTCCAAATTGGCTGAAAAATGAAAGGAGCTAGCAACATTGTCCATTCTCAAACAAAATTTTTCTTGAGACAGGAAAAGTACAACAGAGGTGGTCATGTAGGCACTCCACGCTTTTACCCTACAGGACACAGGAAGTGTTTAGAGTCAAGCTCTGTATAGCTCCAGGATTCAAGCTTAGAATAGCTTCGTTTTCCATATCCATTTTTAATGAACATTACCCACCTGTAGATTAGAAAAATGTATTCAGAAGTTAAGTGACTAAAGCCAAATACTATTAAATGGTAGAGTCAATGCAGGAAAATCAGACCTTTCCTTTTCTTTTTTGTTTTTTAAATTTATCTCACGTGTGTGTGTGTGTGTGTGTGTGTGTGTGTGTGTGTGTGTGTATGCAGCACACACATGCTATGACATGTGTAGCAGAGCCTTGGATCTGAGCTTCCACTGTGTTTGACACAGGGACTGCGTTTTCTTCTGTATGTGTCAGGCTTCTGAGGACTCCTGCCTCAGCTTGCCGTCATGCCATGGACTGCTAGGATTATACACTCCCGTGCCATCATCTGCAGCTTTACAAGGGTTCTGGGAATTTGAATTCGGGTCTCCCACTTCCATCGAACACGTCCATTGAGCCCAAGTCAAACTTGTAAAAAGACTAGTGACCCATGCCTGTTAAAGCATTGAATGACAATCAGTGCTGTTGTTAATTGACTGCTGCTTTGCTTTAAGTTCTTGAGGATCTGCAGATCAAACCCCAGCCTGGTTCTCCAACATGCTAGACAAGTGCGTTGCCAGTGCAAATGGCCTGCTAGTGAAACGTGTGTGTGCTTGGCAGGGCACAGTTGTTTGGTGCCTACCAAAGTTTCAAAAGAAAGGAAGAGCCAGTTTTCCTCAGCTAATCTCCAGGGAATTAAGTTTTTAGTTATTAATTAGAAAACTGACGAGCCATAGTACCAAGTAGAACCAAAAATTAGAGATATGTCAGTAAAAGAAGCAAAGAATAAAAGTTTTGTGTGCGTGTGTGCGTGTGTGCGTGCATACCTGCGTGCATCTTAGAATCATTTGCTTTGGTCTGGGCAGAGAGAGTTCTTGGGAGAGGACCTGGTGGTTCCTATGCTTTGTGTGTAGTGAGTAGGGAGGGAGCTCGTAGAGGAAGGAAAGGGGCTTAATGGTGGGATGTGATAGGTCCTCATTACTGATTTTCAAAGCTGCTAGAGAAAGTAGATATAACCTTCATTTGGGTCAAAATGCTTGAAAAAAAAAACTCCTAAAAATGTAAGCTAAGGATGAAAATACTTCTAAGGACAGTTGCAAGAGACTTTGAAATGTTTTTATTGACATTCTAGCAGCTGAAATCCTTCTTTATAAATATCATTTGCAGAAAGTTACTTGGATGGTGGTAAACCAGGAATATTTCCCCAGTTGGTTCAAGGGATTTAAAAAAATGCAGATTAAAAAAAAAAAGAACATTGATCATTTAATGTGAGCTTAAGCCCTTCTTGGCAAAGATTTAAAAATTAGTGACCCAAGGATGAAAAAAATTCCCATCTCTGTACCCTCTGCTTCACCCCCTACTCCCACGCCCTGTTCCATGCAGGCAGAATTTCTGCCTTGAGCTCAGGAGTGATAATTCAGGAACAAAGGTATTTATAATGAAAAGGTTTGCATTTCAGGTAAAAACTCTTGCTTTAGAATGAAATCTTTTAAACTTAGTTCATATGTTACAGGCCAGTCTTCCCTCATATTTTTCATAAAATCATGGTTATACCACCTGTTTCTATATTTTTTAAAGGCATTACTAATAGGAATTATGTCAAAGGTAAAACTTGGCACATCACTTGCCTCACCAAGTGAGGACCCTGGTCTAAGCAGGACTGGCAAGTGCATATGCAGAAACGTATTACAAAAAGTGAGTGTGAGTGCCGAATAAAGGAGAAAGCGTTTGTTGTTCTGGTCCGATGACATGACTTTGGTCTCCAGACGTCATGGCAGAGCTGGAATGATGACACATGTGTCTGTGATCCCCCTAAACTCACCAGCCATCAAGGCAGCCACATGCAGCGAGCAAGAGCAATCCTGCCTCCAAGCAAGCAGAAAGTGAAGACACTCTGTACCCATTCTTTAAATTGTCTCCTTTAAACAACCATTTAGCCTAGTGATCCATTTTGCTTTCAACTCATAATCGCCTTATTGAAAAATGCTGTATCACCACTGAGCCTCCTGGAGGCTGTTCAGTGGGTTGAAACAGTTGATGTGTTCCATAGATGAGCTGCAGGTCTGAGTCCTACAGGATAAGGTCATTAGGGTCCAGCCCCCTCTAACTTTTTAATTGGCTTTAACGTATGTTTCTTTACCCAAATGTCAACACACTTTTCTCTTTCACAACTCATAAAGTATCTATAATACTGATATATATATACATTATATATACATTATTTTCATTATATATATATACATGCATTATATATACATTATATATATATACATTAATTTCACAGCTATCTCTGAAGAACAGACATATGAAACAGGAATGACAAGATGCCATTGTTAAATGTCAAGTTTATGAAGGAATCCCGGAAAAGACCTGGACTGTCCCTGGGGGGGCGGGAACTAAAGATAATATTACTGTGTGATACGGCAGTTCCTCTGCTGGGTACATTCTTCAAAGAGCTGCACATGGAGACATGCTTATATATTCACTGTGGTGATATGGATGAGAGTGTCCCTCATAAGCTCACGTGGTTAATATTTGGTCCCCAATTGGTGGCTGTTCAGGTGGCTTTCAGTGGCCTTGATGGAAAAAGGATGTCAGTGGAGACAGTCTTTGAGGTTTCAAAGGCTTGGGCCATTCTGTTGACGCTTGTGGTTTAAAATGTGAGTCTTCTGCTTCCTGCTCCAGCAGCCATGTCTTTATTCAGCCAGCATGGGCTGAACCCTTGGGAATCACATGCCCAGATAAACCGTTCTTCTGCAAGTTACCCTGACCATGGTGTTTAACACAGAACTGGCAAAGTAACTGATACCATCGTGTTCACAGAAGCAACAATTACAATGAAGGCAGAAGCCACTCAAGTGTCTGTAGACACATGAGTAGATACACAGTGTGGTGTGTCTATACCGTGAAATATATAGCAGCTTTTACAAAAGACAGTGAGTATGGATGACCGCTGAAGACAAGTTAGTTCCCACAGACAAACTCCAAAATTTCAGTCTCACGAGGTAACTACAGGTGACACAGGCCCAGACACAGATAGCTGAGTGGCAGTGCATAAGGACTTAGCAAACATTCTTTTTTGAAAAAAATTTAATGTTTACTTCATGTGGGGGGGTACCCACATGTATTACGTACAGCACGTATGTACAGTGTCTACAGAGGCCAGAAGCAGAGGCATCAGATCCTCTGGAACTGGGGTCACAGATGGGTGTGAGCCACCCTGTGGCTCAAACCTGGGTCTTTTCCATGAGCAGCCAGTGCTTATAACAACAGAGCCATCTCTCTAGCTCACAAAACAAGTTTTATTACTTGACTATTAGAAAGGACTTGATTCATGTGAAGGAATTCAGTGCTTCTTCCTAGGGAAACACAATTACATGTCTATTTGTTCCGGACACCACACTGATATGACATCAAAGGTAGGGTCCCACTCAAGTTTAGCTCGGTGAGCCAGTTGGTTTGCTGGGTTTCCTTCTCGAGGCTTGAGTGAGGTCACTTCCAGGAACATACGGAATTCAAAGGCTGCTTGCTTCATCACTAAAATGTCACCCCCCTCACATGGGTGACAACTGCTTTCCTGGAGCTCCCTGTGCAGCCTGCAGGCAGTTCCACTGAGGACTTTTCTCTCCCACCAACTGCTCACCGCAGTGTGACTCCCACAACTGTGTGGGATGCTTGAGCCGTTCTTAAGTTTCCTTAGCTCTTGAGTCTAATGAGCCCCACCCCCATAAGAAGAAATGATTCAATCAATTGCATAAAGAACTAAAATGCAGCTTTTTAAAGCAAAACTCTTTATCAACTAATCTCAAAGCTGATGGGAGTATGAAGCCATTTGCCTTTGTTGTTTTGTATGGATTTTGTTTGTTATCATTGTTAGCCCAGGCGTCTTGAACTTCATATCTTCTTCTTGCTGCCTCCTGGGTGCTGGGACTGCACGCCTGTCCCACTGTGCTCTGCATGCTTTTGTTGCTTTTTAAGTCAAATCTGCTAATTCTGTTAAATATTTGATAAAACCTCAAACATAGATGACAAAGTAACAGTTCTGTAACCACAAAGCACAGTCCTGCATACATGCAGCCTGTAATATGCACAGCATAACACGAATATAAAATACATGTTACACCTGAAATGCACACTAAGAGCACTTTAATTAATGGATGACCATCACTGTAGCAATAGCCTCCTTGGTCAGTCAGAGCTTGATGCTGCCCACAGAGTAGATTTTTACACTTCTTTAATATTCTCCATATATCTCAGGGCAGGAAATTAATTTTGTCTTGTTCCAATGTCATTGCTAGATTAATGAGTGTCATGTGTGGAGCCTGGCTACACAATGTTTCCAGATGCATAGCCATGTGTGGTCTTGAAAAAATGAGCAGAATCATTTTTTTCTGAAGATACAATTACACTGGGATGTCAGGGAGTGCTAACTGTGTTAGGATGACAGCCATGAGATGAGTCCTAGAAACACAAAGATGCCTTCTCTCCATCCATGTCCAGCTAATCCAGGCACAGGTACCACTTTAGTCTGGGAAACTTTATTGAATATCCGGTGGGTAACAAAGGAACTTGAATTACAGTGGAGGTTAAATGCCACCCCCATCTAAAGGCATGGATATCTGCATGCAGCCCACGTAAATAAACATTTTGAATTGTAAATAAGTCTCCAAATTAGCATTTCATTTGTACCTCATAGACAGGTGGCATTCCAGTGAAGAAAGTGTTTATTTAATATAAATTATAAAATGAGACTCCGGCTAATCTTTTTTAACTATATCTTCTTGTCCACAAGACAAGGTGAAATGATGCATGACAATGACAGGCCTTCGCCTCTGGAGACAATGGGCTGACTACATCCCTGCCCTGCTGCGGGATGAAACACTGCAACTCTTGCACACAGAAGAAAAATCCACACTGTAGGGTGAACACAGTCATGCCCTCAGAACAAACTATACACAAAACCCCAAACTTCATCAGAATGCAAAAGTTATTGCATATGTTAATTAAACTTTCTTACAGTGCTAGACACTAAGCGCAGGATTTCACAGATGCCAGGCAAGTGTGAATACTTCCTAGTAGCATTAATAAAATATGACTTCTTTACTTTTTAAATTGTTTGTGTGCGTGTGCGTGTGCGTGTGCGTGTGCGTGTGCGTGTGTGTGTGTGTGTGATGTGTATGCAGGACCTGTAGAGTCCAGAAGAAGGCATCAGATCCCCTGGAACTGGAGTTACATATGGTGATGAGTCACCACGTGGGTGGTGAGAATTCAATCAGATCCTCAGCAAGAGCGGCCAGTGCTCTTAAATGCTGAGACATCTCTCCAACCTCAGGAGCTATCCTGCCTTTCCGCCAAGGGCCTTTTAAGCTCCTCGCCTCACTCCACAATAGTGCTGAAAGAAAGGCAAGCTCCTTTGTTTTTAAGCAAGTCTTCTCCAATCAACTTTTAATTACCTTAACAGAGGAAAGCACTGGTGCAGATAATCTCTATTTATAATGGATTGCATGATGTCTTTTTTTTAAGTGATTTGATTCCCTGTGTTTTGATTGAGTTTATACTAGATTTACTGAGAAGTTCCTTAGCAGAGAGGACAGAGGTTCAGACACTCAAGAGAACCACCATGAGTGGCACACTGCGGTTGGTAGGATTTGACCAAGACCCAATTATTCTAGGGCCTCATATTTTAAACATACTGTACTGAGAAGTTTGAGGTATGTGCGATCAGAGCAGATGGTTAGGGATCAAAATACATGGTCATCAGACTCTATTAGGTGACAGACACTCTTCTACGGACTCACCTACAAGTAGAAGAAAACTCAGCTAGGAAAGGGAAGGTGTGGGTTTTCAGACGTTCCCTACACAGACAAGTTCTCAGTATGAGTCATTTAGCAATGCAGGTGATGCATCATGGATGAGAAATGGGTAGAGAAGATTCAGGAACATTGGCCAGAAAAGCACTGTCTAAGCAAAATACAATGTGAACTATACATGCTTACTTAAGCTTTCTATAGTGCCATGACAAGGGGAAAGTAAAGATAGAAAACTACTCTCCTCCTCCTCGTCCTCCTCCTTCTCCTCTTCCTCCTCCTCTTTCTTCTTCTTCTTCTTCTTCTTCTTCTTCTTCTTCTTCTTCTTCTTCTTCTTCTTCTTCTTCTTCTTTCCCCTCCCCCTTCTCCTCCTTTTTAATCTGGGTTAGTTTTTATTTTCATCAAGATGGTGTTTCAACTGAGGGATTGCCCAGATCAGTCTGGCCTGTGGTAGTGTTTTCATTGTTGACTCATGATAGCACCGTTCCCTGGGCACGTGGTCCTGCACTGTGTGAGACAGCTGGCTGAACAAGCCATGGAGAACAAGCAGAGAGCAGCATTCCTCCATTGGTCCTGCCTCTAGGTTCCTCCCCAGAGTTCCTGCCTGGCCTCCCTCAATAATGGATTATGATGTGGACATGAAAGCCACATGAACACTTTCCTTTCCCAGGTTGCTTTCAGTTTTTGGTGCTTATCATAGCAACAGAAAAGTCAACTAGAACACTGCTGTAGACTCATCAAAGTTTATTTTTCAAAGTGTATTAAAAAAGACCTAGCTCCTATAATTACTGAACATATTCGTCTTAGTTACTTTTCTGTTGCTATGACAAGACACCATGACCAAGGCAACTTATTTTTTTTTTAAAGCAATTAATTAGGGGGCTTGCTTACAGGTTCAGAGGGTGAGCCCAGGTTCATCATGGTGAGGAGCATGGCAGCAGGCAGGCAGGTAAAGCGCTGGAGCAGTAGCTGGGAGCTAGCCTCTGATCCACAAGCAGGGGGAAGAAAGAGGGAGACTGGACCTGGTATTAGTGTTTATAAAACAACTTTAAATAATATGTTTTTTTCAGGTCCATAAAATCAAACTATTATTTCTACATGCAATCAATATAAAAATTATATTTTATACTCCTTGACTTCAGGCTAAGACTTCAAAATTTGGTGTGCATTTTATGCTTGAAGCAATTGGGGCTAGTTCATTTTCATTGCTAGATAGGCTAGTATTGTTTAAGGATACCGTACGGGAAGCAGGGCTTCAGAACCTTACTTCCTATGGTGTTGTGTAGGGACCTGCGGCTTGGCAGCATCTGGGAAGCCATTACAAATGCAGAGCTCAGGGCTCCGTGTCAGTCATAGCAAACCACAACCTGCATTTTAAGATTCTTGGCCCTGTCCAGTGCATGTCAAATTCTGAAGAGCATCAGTGTAGACAGAGGGGATTCTGAATGCGCATCTGAAGTTGAAATCCTCCACAGACATTTAAGAGCCAGCTAGGATCAGGATCTGTGAGCCATCATAACTGAAGGACAAAGAAGAAATGGGAGTGAACACTCTTGCCAATTTGAGTATTTGTTTCTTAGTCTGCAAAGTGAAGCTAATCTTTTCCATCTTTCAGGATGGTGTTAGGAGTGCAGGCAGTACAAGTAAAGGAACACATGGTGCCTGACGCCGAAAGACGTGGAAGGTTTCACAGAACTCAGTTCACAGAATAGACGTGGCATTCATCACATAAAGCCTTCAGGCATCAAGATTTTAACTATGAGAAACACAAGTGAAACCCGGAGAGAACTGGCCAGAGGGACTTGCAGAGTGCCACTGGTGTTCTGTACACCATTATCCTGTATGTTTGTTGGAAGTTTGTTACTACTGAGAACTAATGTCAGGAGGGTTTTACTCAAGGAAGAACAGAGACTAATATGTGGGTATAGTCCTACTGAACAGGGGCTAGTGCAGACGCTTGGAGTCACATATCAGGATCTTAAGCCTACTGAGGCTCTTCACATCAAAACAGCCTCATCATCTTGGACAGCTGGCTTGGCAAGGAATTAGCATGATGGGGAACGCAATGGTCCCATGGCCGTTTAACATATGGTCTTTTCACTGAGATGGCAAGTTGGGTCAAGACACGTTATTCCAGCTGTCAAACTATGTGATCAAATCTGGGAATATTCATCAGCTGCACGTAACTCAGGGTGATAACTGGAAACCCGCAAGTGTTTTTGTTGGAAGATTAGCCATCTCCACTTCTTCTAAAATCTTTTTGTCAAAAATGTCAAGTACCTCTAGAGAAGGGCTGTGGCTGCACAGACACATGGGTGCATAGAAGGGCTGTGGCTGCACAGATGCATGGGTGCAGGGAAGAGCTGTGGCTGCACAGATGCAGGGGTGCAGAGAAGGGCTGTGGCAGCACAGACACATGGGTGCAGGGAAGGACTGTGGCTGCACAGATGCATGGGTGCAGGGAAGGGCTGTGACTGCACAGATGCAGAGGTACAGAGAAAGGCTGTGGCAGCACAGATGCATGGGTACAGGGAAGGGCTGTGGCTGCACAGACGCATGGGTGCAGGGAAGGGCTGTGGCTGCATGGGTGCAGGGGTGCAGAGAAAGGCTGTGGCTGCACAGATGCAGGGGTGCAGGGAAGGGCTGTGGCTGCACAGATGCATGGGTTCAGGGAAGGGCTGTGGCTGCACAGATGCAGGGGAGCAGGGAAGGGCTGTGGCTGCACAGATGCAGGGGTGCAGGGAAGGGCTGGGGCTGCACAGACACATGGGGCAGAGAAGGGCTGTGGCTGCATAGTTGCATGGGTGCAGGGAAGGGCTGTGGCTGCACAGACGCATGGGTGCAGGGAAGGGCTGTGGCTGCACGGATGCAGGGGTGCAGGGAGGGGCTGTGGCTGCACAGACACATGGGTGCAGAGAAGGGCTGTGGCTGCACAGATTCAGGGGTGCAGAGGACTGTGGCTGCACGGATGCATGGGTGCAAGGAAGGGCTGTGGCTGCACAGATGCATGAGTGCAGGGAAGGGCTGTGGCTGCACGATGCATGGGCGCAGAGAAGGGCTGTGGTTGCACAGATGCATGGGTGCAGGGAAGGGCTGTGGCTACACAGATGCATGGGTTCAGGGGCATCTGCAGCTTTTAAAGAAAGCCACGAGTCTACAGCTGCTCTGAAGAGGTGATTGTGTAGTAATAGAAAACCTTGGGTTTGTATTGTTCCATCTTATCAAGTTGTTATTTTCTTAACACAGAGGCTTAATGCTGTGCACTGACTGTTTCTGCATCTACGAAACATGGAGCTTTATTTTAACATATAAATCTGCCTGGGAATTTCCAGTTGTGTTTTTATTATTTTATTTTATTATTCACTCGACTAAAATATAAAATGTCGTGTTTATCCGTTTGTAAATGTACAGTTCTGTAGCACTAAACACATTCACAGTGTTGTGTCTCCATCACTACTGGCATCCCCCGAACCTTTCCTCTTCCCAAGCTAAAACTTCATTACTGTTTGTTGTCTGTGGCCCTGGCAACTGCTACTCTACTTTGCCTTATGAATTTAATGTCTCTAGCTACTTCACATAATTAAAACATCATAATGAAGAATTTTACTTTTATGCTTGGCTAATATTTAAACAATTATTTTTATTTTATGCATGTGAATGTAAAAGTAACTTTCACTCTGCTGGCTCAATTGTTGTCTAGTAGGCTGACTGCCTCTGTCTGCTAACCTAGGCCTAGTCCTGGAAGCTTCTAGCCTCCATACAATCTAACCTAGGCCTAGAATTTTTTCAGCCTCAAAGACTTACTGTGTAGTAAGCTCACCCTTACTTGTTCTTTCTGAGCTCTCGGCTGGCTGGTTCAGCTCAGCTGCTCTGGCTCAAACTCCTCTCCCAGCTGACTGATTTAATCTGGCTTCTCTCTCGGCCCAGGATTGGTCTGCTTGGCCTCAAAGTAACTCAGCAATCTGCTCCAATCTTCTAGTTTCTTCTCATTTTCTGGGACATTCCACCTTCACTTGTGTTCTCTCTCTCTGCAACCGACTGCTCTGTCCTGGTAAAACTGCCTCTTCTCTCTCTGTAAAACTGCCTTTTAAGTGGCTCCCTTTCCTCTCTCTTCTCATAAGGGTGGATGTATCCTTTTCTGCCACTCAAATAGGCATCACTTTCAAACATGAGTGCTTTCTTCTACAAAGTAACTTTACCTTTGTTTGGGATTAAAGCCTAGACCTGATGCTTGCTCTGGACCAGGCTGGCCTTGAACTCAGATCTGTTTGTCTGCGTCTCCTGGATTAAAGGAGTGTTTGTATTCCTGCCAGAGCACACAGACCTAGAAGATCTTTGGATGTGATCTTCTGCCAGAGCAGCCATGTTCTGAATTAACATTCCTCTACATGTGTTTTGCCTGAATGTGTGTCTACACACCACCTGTATGCAGTTTCCATAGGTGCCAGAAGAGGGCACCAGGTCCCCTGGAGCTGGAGTTACAGATGTCTGTGGACTACCATGCTAGTGCGAAAGGGTCCTCTGCAAGGGCAGCCAGTGCTTTTAACTTCCGAGCTGCCTCCCCAGCTCCCCACTTTGTGGGGGTTTGTTTTGTTTTGTTTTTAAGATGTATTTATACAGCTTACCTTACTTAACACAATGCCTTAATGATTCTTTTATGCTATAACATGACAGAATTTCTTTCCTTCCTAAGGCTGAATAAATAAGTCCATTTTAAGGATTTTTATGTCATTTGTCCATTCATCTGTCAGTGGAAATTAGTTGCGTTCGTCTTTTAGCTGGTATAAATAAAGCTTCTGTGAACCTGGGTACACACTCCCTGCTGGGACTCCTGTCTCTCACATCAGTTCCTAAGTCCACAACCCTGGAAGTGAGCATTAGAACAAGTGACGATTCAGGTTCTTGCTTTTCTGAGACCCACTACACTGATGGGTTCCCATGGAACCACCCTGTTTTACATCCCCACAAGCAGAGCACGAAGTTCCAGGGCCTTTACATATTTATTAACATCCATGTGCTTGGTTTCCTTTCACTTGGCTAACAGCTGTCCTCTTGGACATTAGGTGAGAGTCCCATAGCGGGTTTCCATTTGCTTTTCCTTCTTTATTAATGTGCGATTAGCGTTTTCAAGTCATTAATCCTGAGGAGGATCCTGCATGACTGTGGAATTTCATACTTCAACTAGCACTACTTGTTCCACGTTCTTCCCAGCACTTGGGGTTGTGAACTGAACCTTGGCCATTCCGACAGGCAAGCAACGGTGTCTCTTTGTTTCAATTTGCAATTCCATAGTGAAAGAGGACATTATTCTATTAACTTAGTGCCCAAATTATATCTTCCTTGAAAATGTATCTGCTCAGAGTTTTTGGGCCATTTTAATGATCTCATTCTTGTGGCTAAGTTTTAAGCATCCATCATACATTTTTGAATACCAGTCCTATGTCAAACACATAAATTATACTACCTGCCCAAGGGTGGCACCACCACAGTAGGCTGGACCCCCCAAAGACTTGTCTACAGGCCAATCTGATGGAGGCCTTTTTTCTCAGCTAAGATATCCTCTTCCCAGATATGTCTGGGTTTGTCTCAAATTGACAAAAGCCAACCAGCACACCAAGGTTACCTAGATTTTTAAAGTTTTCTTCTAGCAATTGTTTCATTTATTTTTATATAACTGTTTGTTTCTCTTAGTTTATTTCTTAGCCTGGCTATCACAAAAAGCAATTTCGACTGTGCTATGCTTGTTTATAAAGCTTTACTGCACAATCTTGAGCAGCTTAAGTCTATTCTTTTCCCTCTGTGTTATTCTGACTCCATCTTTGCCAAAATTCCCAAGTTACTTGATTTTTAGTTCTTTCTTTGCTCCAGTTAAATTTTTTTTATCTCTCCTGCACCTCTGCCTATGCCTGAATCCTCTACTTCCTCTTCTAACTCCTCCTTCCTTGGCTGGCAGGAAGTCCAGCTCTATTCTCTCCCCTGCTCTGCAACTGACTGTAAGATGTTTTATTGACATATCAGAGGGCCAATTGGGGAGCCGTGTTTACACACCATCGAGACATGAAATTCTCAGAACAAGGCCTGCAACCAGGTATGGGGGTGGGGTACAGAAATCAGCATTTGAGTTACCTTATGCCTACAAGGAGTTGTAGGTTCGGTTTTGTTGTTTTTTGTTGTTGTTGTTGTTACTGTTGTTGGTCTGTGTTGTTTTAATTGACAAGTCTTCCTTAGTTACTTTTATGAATGGTACAGGGTCTTTCTAGACTGTTATTTTCTTGGGCAGCCAATTGTTCTCATAGGAAAGTTTTCCCTTTCCATTCAGTTTCGTTCATTCGTTTGTCAGAGTTCAGTTGAGTGTATTTGTATGCATCCATTTAGGGCTTTCTGTCCCAGAATTCATTTCATAGCGATAATTCTGGCTACTTAGTAGATTTTGCTTCATAGAAAGAATGGTGTGATACTGGTAAATTCCTTCATTGTCTTTATTTAGATAAAAATCCCAGAAGTGTCAAACATCTCACAAGTCTCAAGTTTTTAAAAGTGTGCCAGTGCAAAATTCCATTAGCATTTTATGCCACAGCATTTATAACTAAGAAAAAAATGCTTTACAACAGGAACTAGCTTGACAGTGAGTTTTCATTTTTAGGGCAGAAGCTGTCACTCTTGTGGTTATTACTACTGTGACAAACTAGAAGGTAGCTGGATTTGGTTCAGTTTACTCTAAATCCAAGGACTGTGCTAAGGACAACTGTAATATCGTATGCAAATTATTTAATCAAGAATCCATTTCCATAGAAAATACATGAAAATAATTTTTGCATACAAGTCAAGACTGTGTAAAGTTTAAAACATAAAAGTAAGTCCAGGGGGCCTTTTTAAAAATATGTAAACTCTTGAAATGAACGTTGGGTGCTATGTTAATCAATAGTGAAACTTAGAAAGTATTTTAAACATCAGTTCATTAAGAAGCCAACTATTAAAGCATTATGATATTAAAATCACTAAGAGTGCCTTCCAGAAGAAAGGACATCACAAAATTCCAGCCAATTGCATTAAGGATTTTTGCGATAATCCATGGTATACTACATGTAATTTGGATGATTCTTTCTGCATTATTTTTCATCCAGTCTATATTGCTCTTAACTGTATGGAATGTGTCCTAGTGGCAGTGTGGTATCCTCTGTCCAGGCAATTCTCTCACTCTCCTAACTTTTGGTTGGGACCTAGTGAGATGGTTCCACTCAGCAGGCCCTATGGCAGGACGGAAGTTTGCAGGCACCTCAGACCACACATGAAGACAACCATAGGACCCACTGCCCACACCCCAGGAATTGTGCTTTCCAAAGGTGAGGTGTGGTTGGTGAAAAGGGACCTGTACAGAAACACATGATTTGTACTATTGCGCAGATAGGCAAAAATAGTGAGTTCTAAGGCACTTCTTTCTTTAGGCAAAAAACTCATTTCTGACAAAGTTGCCCAAATGCATCTCCGAAGTGTGCAACTTGTTCCCTGTGTTAGAAAACGTCCCGAAACAGTCGTTTCTGCTACCGCTGTGCTTCCACACATGTATTTGCTGAACGGTGAAAGGGCACAGTAATGGACATTTCCCCCAGCAAATACACTGTTTCTAAGGAAATGGGAACACATTGAGGAGACTCTTGTGGGAGCTACTGTGACTAAAACTGAGCTTCCCTACGCACAGGGAAGTAAGAGAAATGCTGATTTCATCAAACCCGGTTACATACTCAGAATCTGTACTACTGCGCAAATAAGCAAAACTAGGGCGTTCTAAAGCACGTCTCTTTAGCAAAAAACCCGTTTCTTACAAAGTTGCCCAGATGCATCTCCGAAGTGTGCAACTTGTGCCCTGAGTTAGAAAACGTCAAGAAACAGTCGTTTCTGCTGGCGCTGTGCTTCTACACATGTCTTTGCTGAACGGTGAAAGGGCACAGTATTGCACTTTTCTCCCAGCAAATACACTGTTTCTAAGGAAATGGGAACACACTGAGGAGACACTTGTGGGAGCTACCGTGACTAAAACTGAGCTTCCCTATGCACAGGGAAGCAAGAGAAATGCTGATTTCATCAAACCCAGTTACATACTCAGAATCTGTACTACTGCGCAAATAGGCAAAACTAGGACGTTCTAAAGCACGTCTCTTTAGGCAAAAAACCCGTTTCTTACAAAGTTGCCCAGATGCATCTCCGAAGTGTGCAACTTGTTCCCTGAGTTAGAAAACATCGAGAAACGGTCGTTTCTGCTAGCGCTGTGCTTCTACACATGTCTTTGCTGAACGGTGAAATGGCACAGTAATGCCCTTTTCTCCCAGCAAATACACTGTTTCTAAGGAAATGGGAACACGCTGAGGAGACACTTGTGGGAGCTACTGTGACTAAAAGTGAGCTTCTCTACGCACAGGGAAGTAAGAGAAATGCTGATTTCATCAAACCCAGTTACATACTCAGAATCTGTACTACTGTGCAAATAGGCAAAACTAGGGGGGTTCTAAAGCAAGTCTCTTTAGGCAAAAAACCCGTTTCTTACGAAGTTGCTCAACTGCGTCTCCGAAGTGTGCAACTTGTTCCCTGAGCTAGAAAACGTCGAGAAACGGTGGTTTCTTCTAGCGCTGTGCTTCTACACATGTCTTAGTTGCATGGTGAATAGGCACAGTAATGCCCTTTTCTCCCAGCAAATACATTGTTCTAAGGAAATGGGAACACACTGAGGAAACACTTGTGGGAGCTACTGTGACTAAAACTGAGCTTCCCTACGCACAGGGAAGTAAGAGAAATGCTGATTTCATCAAACCCAGTTACATACTCAGAATCTGTACTACTGCGCAAATAGGCAAAACTAGGGCGTTCTAAAGCACGTATCTTTAGGCAAAAAACCCGTTTCTTACGAAGTTGCCCAGATGCATCTCCGAAGTGTGCAACTTGTTCCCTGAGTTAGAAAACGTCGAGAAACGGTCGTTTCTGCTAGCGCTGTGCTTCTACACATGCCTTTGCTGAACGTTGAAAGGGCACAGTAATGCACTGTTCTCCCAGCAAATACATTGTTCTAAGGAAATGGGAACACACTGAGGAGACACTTGTGGGAGCTACTGTGAATAAAACTGAGCTTCCCTACGCACAGGGAAGCAAGAGAAATGCTGATTTGATCAAACCCAGTTACATACTCAGAATCTGTACTACTGCGCAAATAGGCAAAACTAGGGCAGTTCTAAAGCAAGTCTGTTTAAGGCAAAAAACCCGTTTCTTACGAAGTTGCCCAGATGCATCTCCGAAGTGTGCAACTTGTTCCCTGAGTTAGAAAACGTCGAGAAACGGTCGTTTCTGCTAGCGCTGTGCTTCTACACATGTCTTGGCCGAATGGTGAAAGGGCACAGTAATGCACTGTTCTCCCAGCAAATACATTGTTCTAAGGAAATGGGAACACACTGAGGAGACACTTGTGGGAGCTACTGTGAATAAAACTGAGCTTCCCTACGCACAGGGAAGCAAGAGAAATGGTGATTTCATCAAACCAAGTTACATACTCAGAATCTGTACTACTGCGCAAATAGGCAAAACTTGGGGGATTCTAAAGTAAGTCTCTTTAGGCAAACAACCCGTTTCTTACGAAGTTGCTCAACTGCGTCTCCGCAGTCTGCAACTTGTTCCCTGAGCTAGAAAACGTCGAGAAACGGTGGTTTCTTCTAGCCCTGTGCTTCTACACATGTCTTAGTTGCATGGTGAATGGGCACAGTAATGCCCTTTT
Source organism: Acomys minous (assembly GCF_964271855.1). Classification (NCBI taxonomy): domain Eukaryota; kingdom Metazoa; phylum Chordata; class Mammalia; order Rodentia; family Muridae; genus Acomys; species Acomys minous. The sequence goes on from NC_140498.1 coordinate 52,639,816, forward strand.
CTCCCAGCAAATACATTGTTCTAAGGAAATGGGAACACACGGAGGAAACACTTGTGGGAGGTACTGTGACTAAAACTGAGCTTCCCTATGCACAGGGAAGCAAGAGAAATGCTGATTTCATCAAACCCAGTTACATACTCAGAATCTGTCCTACTGTGCAAATAGGCAAAACTAAGGCGTCCTAAAGCACGTCTCTTTAGGCAAAAAAACCCGTTTCTTACAAAGTTGCCCAGATGCATCTCCGAAGTCTGCAAATTGTTCCCTGAGTTAGAAAACGTCGAGAAACGGTCGTTTCTGCTAGCGCTGTGCTTCTACACATGTCTTTGCTGAACGGTGAAAGGGCACAGTAATGCACTTTTCTCCCAGCAAATACACTGTTTCTAAGGAAATGGGAACACACTGAGGAGACACTTGTGCAAGCTACTGTGACTAAAACTGAGCTTATATACGCACAGGGAAGCAAGAGAAATGCTGATTTAATCAAAGCCAGTTACATACTCAGAATCTGTCCTACTGCGCAAATAGGCAAAACTAGGGCGTTCTAAAGCACGTCTCTTTAGGCAAAAAGCTGTTTCTTACGAAGTTGCCCAGATGCATCTCCGAAGTGTGCTACTTGTTCCCTGAGTTAGAAAACGTCGAGAAACGGTCGTTTCTGCTAGCGCTGTGCTTCTACACATGTCTTACTTGCATGGTGAATGGGCACAGTAATGCTCTTTTCTCCCAGCAAATACATTGTTCTAAGGAAATGGGAACACACTGAGGAAACACTTGTGGGAGCTACTGTGATTAAACTGAGCTTCCCTACGCACAGGGAAGTAAGAGAAATGCTGATTTCATCAAACCCAGTTACATACTCATAATCTGTACTACTGCGCAAATAGGCAAAACTAGGGCGTTCTAAAGCACGTCTCTTTAGGCAAAAAACCCGTTTCTTACGAAGTTGCCCAGATGCATCTCCGAAGTGTGCAACTTGTTCCCTGAGTTAGAAAACTTCGAGAAACGGTCGTTTCTGCTAGCGCTGTGCTTCTACACATGTCTTTGCTGAACGGTGAAAGGGCACAGTAATGCACTTTTCTCCCAGCAGATACACTGTTTCTAAGGAAATGGGAACACGCTAAGGAGACACATGTGGGAGCTGCTGTGACTAAAAGTGAGCTTCCCTACGCACAGGGAAGCAAGAGAAATGCTGAAATCGTCAAACCCAGTTACATACTCAGAATCTGTCCTACTGCGCAAATAGGCAAAACTAGGGCGTTCTAAAGCATGTCTCTTTAGGCAAAAAAACCCGTTTCTTACAAAGTTGCCCAGATGCATCTCCGAAGTCTGCAACTTGTTCCCTGAGTTAGAAAACGTCGAGAAACGGTCGTTTCTGCTAGCGCTGTGCTTCTACACATGTCTTAGTTGCATGGTGAATGGGCACAGTAATGCCCTTTTCTCCCAGCAAATACATTGTTCTAAGGAAATGGGAACACACTGAGGAAACACTTGTGGGAGCTACTGTGACTAAAACTGAGCTTCCCTACGCACAGGGAAGTAAGAGAAATGCTGATTTCATCAAACCCAGTTACATACTCAGAATCTGTACTACTGCGCAAATAGGCAAAACTAGGGCATTCTAAAGCACGTCTTTTTAGGCAAAAAACCCGTTTCTTACGAAGTTGCCCAGATGCATCTCCGAAGTGTGCAACTTGTTCCCTGAGTTAGAAAACGTCGAGAAATGGTCGTTTCTTCTAGCGCTGTGCTTCTACACATGTCTTTGCTGAAAGGTGAAAGGGCACAGTAATGCACTTTTCTCCCAGCAAATACACTGTTACTAAGGAAATGGGAACACACTGAGGAGACACTTGTGGGAGCTACTGTGACTAAAAGTGAGCTTCCCTACGCACAGGGAAGCAAGAGAAATGCTGATTTCATCAAACCCAGTTACATACTCAGAATCTGTCCTACTGCGCAAATAGGCAAAACTAGGGCGTTCTAAAGCACGTCTCTTTAGGCAAAAAGCTGTTTCTTACGAAGTTGCCCAGATGCATCTCCGAAGTGTGCAACTTGTTCCCTGAGTTAGAAAACATCGAGAACCGGTAGTTTCTGCTAGCGCTGTGCTTCTACACATGTCTTAGTTGCATGGTGAATGGGCACAGTAATGCCCTTTTTTCCCAGCAAATACATTGTTCTAAGGAAATGGGAACACACTGAGGAAACACTTGTGGGAGCTACTGTGACTAAAACTGAGCTTCCCTACACACAGGGAAGTAAGAGAAATGCTGATTTCATCAAACCCAGTTACATACTCAGAATCTGTACTACTGCGCAAATAGGCAAAACTAGGGCAGTTCTAAAGCACGTCTCTTTAGGCAAAAACCGCGTTTCTTACGAAGTTGCCCAACTGCATCTCTGAAATGTGCAACTTGTTCCCTGAGCTAGAATACGTCGAGAAACAGTCGTTTCTTCTAGCGCTGTGCTTCTACACATGTCTTAGTTGCATGGTGAATGGGCACAGTAATGCCATTTTCTCCCAGGAAATACATTGCTCTAAGGAAATGGGAACACACTGAGGAGACACTTGTGGGAGCTACTGTGACTAAAACTGAGCTTCCCTACGCACAGGGAAGTAAGAGAAATGCTGATTTCATCAAACCCAGTTACATACTCAGAATCTGTACTACTGCGCAAATAGGCAAAACTAGGGCATTCTAAATCATGTCTCTTTAGGCAAAAAAAAACCGTTTCTTACAAAGTTGCCCAGATGCATCTCCGAAGTGTGCAACTTGTTCCCTGAGTTAGAAAACGTCGAGAAACGGTCGTTTCTGCTAGCGCTGTGCTTCTACACATGTCTTTGCTGAACGGTGAAAGGGCACAGTAATGCACTGTTCTCCCAGCAAATACATTGTTCTAAGGAAATGGGAACACACAGAGGAGACACTTGTGGGAGCAACTGTGAATAAAACTGAGCTTCCCTACGCACAGGGAAGCAAGAGAAATGCTGATTTCATCAAACCAAGTTACATACTCAGAATCTGTACTACTGCGCAAATAGGCAAAACTTGGGGGGTTCTAAAGTAAGTCTCTTTAGGCAAACAACCCGTTTCTTACGAAGTTGCTCAACTGCGTCTCCGCAGTCTGCAACTTGTTCCCTGAGCTAGAAAACGTCGAGAAACGGTGGTTTCTTCTAGCCCTGTGCTTCTACACATGTCTTAGTTGCATGGTGAATGGGCACAGTAATGCCCTTTTCTCCCAGCAAATACATTGTTCTAAGGAAATGGGAACACACGGAGGAAACACTTGTGGGAGCTACTGTGACTAAAACTGAGCTTCCCTATGCACAGGGAAGCAAGATAAATGCTGATTTCATCAAACACAGTTACATACTCAGAATCTGTCCTACTGTGCAAATAGGCAAAACTAAGGCGTCCTAAAGCACGTCTCTTTAGGCAAAAAAACCCGTTTCTTACAAAGTTGCCCAGATGCATCTCCGAAGTCTGCAAATTGTTCCCTGAGTTAGAAAACGTCGAGAAACGGTCGTTTCTGCTAGCGCTGTGCTTCTACACATGTCTTTGCTGAACGTTGAAAGGGCACAGTAATGCACTTTTCTCCCAGCAAATACATTCTTCTAAGGAAATGGGAACACACTGAGGAGACACTTGTGAAAGATACTGTGACTAAAACTGAGCTTCCCTACGCACAGGGAAGCCAGAGAAATGCTGATTTCATCAAACCCAGTTACATACCCAGAATCTGTACTACTGCGCAAATAGGCAAAACTAGGGCATTCTATATCATGTCTCTTTAGGCAAAAAAAAACCGTTTCTTACAAAGTTGCCCAGATGCATCTGCGAAGTGTACTACTTGTTCCCTGAGTTAGAAAACGTCGAGAAACGGTCGTTTCTGCTAGCGCTGTGCTTCTACACATGTATTTGCTGAACGGTGAAAGGGCACAGTAATGCACTTTTCTCCCAGCAGATACTCTGTTTCTAAGGAAATGGGAACACACTGAGGAGACACTTGTGGGAGCTACTGTGACTAAAAGTGAGCTTCCCTACACACAGGGAAGTAAGAGAAATGCTGATTTGATCAAACCCAGTTACATACTCAGTATCTGTCCTACTGCGCAAATAGGCAAAACTAGGGCGTTCTAAAGCACGTCTTTTTAGTCAAAAAGCTGTTTCTTACGAAGTTGCCCAGATGCATCTCCGAAGTGTGCAACTTGTTCCCTGAGTTAGAAAACATCGAGAAACGGTAGTTTCTGCTAGCTCTGTGCTTCTACACATGTCTTAGTTGCATGGTGAATGGGCACAGAAATGCCCTTTTCTTCCAGCAAATACATTGTTCTAAGGAAATGGGAACACACTGAGGAAACACTTGTGGGAGCTACTGTGACTAAAACTGAGCTTCCCTACGCACAGGGAAGTAAGAGAAATGCTGATTTCATCAAACCCAGTTACAT